>NC_136466.1:45547152-46806652 GCF_902686455.1 Sciurus vulgaris | reverse complement strand
TGGTTCCTTTTTTTCTTTCATTTCCACATTCAATTCATCTGAAAATTATATTGGCATTATTCTCAGATTATATCAGGAGTCCAACTAGTAGTTGACACCTTCTGGTCTGAGCCACCAGAACCTCTTATCTGAACTTCTTATAACAGATTCTTATCTGACCTTCCTGCTTCTGACATTGACCTGTTGCAATCTATTCTTAATTTAGCATTTTTTTAAACCTAAGTCATATTTTTCTTCTCTTCATCTCTGTAAATCTCCTCATTTCCCTCAGATTAAATGGAAAAATCATCATAATGACCTAAAAGGTTCTATATGATCTGTTTCCATGTTACTTCTCTGAACTCATTACTTAATACTTTTCCCTGGTGGACTTCTATATAGATATATGTTCTGTATGTGTATGCATATGTTGTGTGTACTGTGCATAGAAATGGAATATATACTAGTAGAATGTACATACTGAGATTATGAAGTGAACAACTGAAAAATTTACTGCAGGGAAGCATATAGAATGTTAAATAAGAAAATAAAGACCTGATATGTTAGCTGGCATTAGTGGGATTTCCAATAGATATACCTGTAATACATATGACATATTGGTGGGTAAAGGTACTTGTATGGTGATAAAGTTTTTATATTTTATATCAATCAATTCAAAACTAACATTAAATGATTGTGATGTTAGTGATGTATATTATAATCAATACATTCTGAAACAAAAACAATATAGCCTAAATCAATAGATAATTTAAATGGAATATGAAAAAATATTGAAGAAATCTAAATGAAGGTAGAAAGGGATAGAGAAAAATACCAGTGAGGACAAACAAAATAAATAATGAATGGTAGATCAAAATCGTAACTTCACCCATCTCCACAGAAGGATGAAAAACTTATTCTTCACATGGGTACAAATATGTATCCGAAAACTGCTTTACTATCAGAGAATGGGGAGATGAATATTGGAAAATAATGAGAACTTTCATTTACCACAAGCAAAAACAGCTATCATACTGAAGATGAGGTGAATTTAAAAGATAGAGTATTTGCAAAGCTATTTGTACAGATGAAGAAAATATATTTTATACCATGCTAACCTCAAATATATAGTTTACAAGTGGCAATTCCTGCAAAGGAAAATCAGGTAAATTAAAGCCTAAAAATAAGTATTTTATACTAAAAATATTTTTCTACTCCTTTTTTAATCTTCTCTCAAACTGAAAATATCAATAAAAATGATCAGATCTAAAACAATAGGGTAGGGGAGTGAAACAGTAAATATTTCCATACCTTTAAAAATCAAAATTCATACAAATAGTCTTCAACTTGCATTGAACTTACATCCTAATAAAAAATCATAAGTTGAAAATACCAGAAGTTGAAAATGCATTTAATGCACCAAATCTACCAAATACCATAGCATAGCCCAGACTTCCTTAAACTTGCTCAGAACACTTAACATTGGCCCATAATTGATCATCTACCACAAAGTCTGTTTTATTAAAATGTCAAATACTCATGTACATATAATGGGAGATGAAACACAAAACGCAATCTTCAAAAAGTGCTGGCAATACAGTACACTGTAGGATATGTGTTGTTTACCCTTGTGAAGGCAAAGATTACTGGTAGCTAAGGCTCACTGCTTCTGCCCTACATCCTGGAAAATCACATATCATTAGCTGGCGAGAGATCAAAATTCACAATCCAAAGAGCAGTTTCTCTAAAATGTGCATCACTTTCACACCACTGAAAAGTTTTAAAAAATCTTGAGTTCAACCATTCTAAGTTGAAGACCATCTATACTTGATGTGCTTATCCTCTCAGCCTCCAAATCCCAAAAATAAAACAACTTTGTATTTCCCTTACAATTAAATAACCATAAATTTATAAAGCATTAAATTTATTCAAGTCATAAAATTGATTCTACATGCCAGAATTTAGCTAGGAAAAAAAAAAAAAAAACTAACCATTTTGTCCTGTCTTTGACTTTCACAGTTATTCTAAAAGTGTTCCTTTGTGTTTCCAAATACATACCACTGTCCAGATGAGTCTGGTTAACTTATCTCATGGTCAGACAGCATTCACAGACAAACAGCTTGATCTAATAAAATGGAAAACTTGTGGAATATATAGACATAAAATTATTAGTCATAGAGAAAGCAGAGTGGTTTTCTTCACTCTCAGAGGCTTTTTACTATCTGGAGTTTACCCAGTTGGACTGATCAGGCAGGGAAAACAAGAACCTCAGAGAGGCTACAATTATGTGAAATCAAGAAATCAAGTTCATTAATAGAATCATGGAAATGGCAAGAAGAAAACCAACTTGCAAAGCCATATTCAGATGCCTGTTTTCAGATTTTAGATGAGAAAATTAATTTTAAATTTATTAATTTAGAGGTGGATTTACTTACCTGCAGTCATACAACTATGAACTTCTTCTAGAAGAAGAAGTGCATCTTCAAGAACTTTCAGGAAGAAGTTTCATGTGCTCACACTTACCAGTTATTATTAGTTTTTTGTGTGTTTCTTTCTTGGTATAGATTCACATCACTATATTTAAACAGCTCCCTGCACCAATTTTATTACCAATTTACTCTGAACAAATAAAAACGTCCTATATCCTTTGGGGCAATTTACTTTACTTGACAATAGCTAATGCATAGGAAAATTTAATTGGTCATGGGAGAATGTGCAAGTGAATATGAGGTTTAATTAAAAATTAAAAATAAATATTCTGACTCTGGAATTTTCCTTGAATCCTGGAGACTTCCTGGAAAATTAGAAATGGTATCCAGAAACTACCAGCTCTCTTACTACAGTTGGGTAGTGGGAGTGGGTCTTATTTTCCTAGGAGTTCTTCTTGTCTGGTTTTCTGGAACCTGCCTCAGATCCTACATTCATTTTAGCAATAAGATTAGCTGACCTTGAATTTGCCTGAGGAGCAGAATCAGAAACCTGAGATTTGGTCCAATTTAGCTATTCTGTGGCACCTGCAACTACTGACTGCAGGGTAGGACTTCAGACCCCTTATTAAAGACAGCATGGACAAAGCTTGCCAGTTTATGTTTGCCTGGAATACAGCTCTATCAGATTTTTTCCCCCCTGGGAAGATCTCCACTCTTTTCCTGGAGAGTGCTCCAGAAAATACAACATTTGACTCCTTTGTAGTCATTTGTATTTGATTACAAACTTATTCTTGTGTCTTTTTGTTTATTTACTGGAGAGCTCCTAGAGAGGTCAGAAGGTCCTGGTGACCAGCAAAGTGTTATTCCATAAAGGGGGTGGAAATGACACTAGGAAGCACAACAGGTATGGAGTGGAAGAAAATTGACTTGAAATACAATCAGGCAGAGTGGCACATGCCCGTAATCCCAGCAACTCAGGAGGCTGAGGCAGGAGAACTTCAAGTTCAAAGTCACCCTCAGCAATGGCAAGGTGCTAAGCAACTGAGTGAGACCCTGTCTCTAAATAAAATACAAAATAGGGCTGGGGATGTGGCTCACTGGTCAAGTGTCCTGAGTTTAATCCCTGGTACACCCCCCCCCAAAAAAATACCAGAATACATAGATGTGAATTATTGTATCAAACTATTGTCTCAGTTATGTACTGGTTATTGATTATATACGTATCTGTGTAACATATACCTCCTATTATAGGACATAGTTTGAATTTGAAATATCTAAAAGAAATACATAAATATTAATAATTTTATTTTTCATAAAATAAAGAGTTGATTATGGTAATCTTATTGACAATATTCCAGATTAAATCATCAAAATTTTTGATAATTATTATCATATATAACAAGCTGTTAGAAGTCCTACAGATCTACTTCATGTGATGGACATGTTCTGAAAAAAACTAACAAAGTGACCTTAAATCAAGTTTGGGTTCCATAGAGTAGTGGTTATCACGTTCACCTCACAAAAAGTGACCTTAAATCAGATATGCACTAGGGGAATTTTTACAGCCTTTCTTGATGTTATTCAGGAATTTGGTATCATCTGTTTTCTTAAAGATGGACACATCTACATTCCGCATTGGATTTTACATATGTATTTCTTAAATAATTTTATTTCAGAAAATCTTCCTGAAGAATTATCACTTTGACTTGTTTTAACACTGAGTTGAAATGACTTCCTATTTAACTCAGCTGACAGCAGTGTCTCCTATCATCTGATGTACCCCAATGATGTAGAGAAGTAACAAAAATATAGTAGTTGCTCAAGAAACATTTTCTGGCAGAATGCCATTGAAAAGACTTTCTGTGTTCTCTCAAATATAGATATGTGAAACTATGTATCTATATTTATCCACACTTTTTTATTGTGTTCAACAGATATCTGATTTGATTTAACTAATATTTATTGGGGAGATATGAACAGTGAGCAAAGCAGATACAGTATTAAATTGTGGGGAAAGGTGTGGTCAACCAAACAAATGCAATGTATTAATAGAAGATATGGAGAACCTAAGGCAAAGTCAATATAGAATGGGACAGTAAAGGAGATGACATTTGAGCAAAGAGTTGAAAGAAATGAGGGAACAGGTCATGTGGATTTGTGGGGAGGGTCATGCCAACAAGCATGTAAGTTCTGGGCAGAAACATGGATGGTCAAAGAAGGTACAGGAGGTCATTGTGACTGGGATGTCATGAGTTACATAGAGTCACAGGAGGTGATGCCAGAGGGTAGAACCAAAGCATGCAGATTTCAAATGTCCTGGTAAGACTGGCATTTGTTTTATGGTGACAGAAAACCACTGGAGGATTATGAACAAGGTAATCACAGGCTCATTCTTTATGTCCTCCTGGACTTTTTGAAAATAATGATTGTCATTTTTATAATTATTTATAAAGTCAACCAAAATTATATGGTGCAAAGTGAAGATGCAGAGATGGAGTGTGTAAGTGGGTGAGGGGCTGATAAGAAAACACCTTACCTATAAATCATTAAACACTGCTAACTTGACTTTGCATCATTAACACCTTGATTTGACTTTGCTTCACTTGGTTGCATTATTTAGAGTCTGATGGACATTTGGGTAATTTTCAATTTTTCACTGAATGAATATCTCAAGAAAAGCTATGCTTTCAAGGAATTTTCATACTAGTTAATAGAAGAGACAATATGAAGGAAGTTAAATGAATAACATCAATGAATGATAGATAATATGAGGAAAATTAAAACTGTCTATGCATGTAGATAATGACGGAAGGAGGCACTGAGTGTAATGGATGGTCAAGGAAGCTTTCCTATTTTTTAAGTGACATCAAAGTCAACTTGAAGAGAATGTTGAAGCAAGACAGGCAGCTATTTGTAGAAAGAGCATTTCAGAAAAATGTTCCTGCATTACGATTCATTCAGTGCCTATTTCTTCACAAATCTTTCAACATTTAATTTTTTTCATTATGATCAGCTTATTAACCTTGTAAAAATTTTGAGCAGATTTCTTTTACCTTCCTTTTATATTTTCAAGTAAAACTTTGAGCTAATATTTGGAAAACAGTCTAGATTTTTTTTTCTTTAGTGAGTAAAGTGATGAATTCATTGAATAACCACACACACACACATATATACACACACACACACACCCCAAAATAGGAAAAGTATATGCTTCTAGGTACATTCTGTTCAACTCTAAAAAGTATACAACCCTTATGTATTCACAGTGTTAGGAAACTTTTTTTCATGCTACATTTTGCCCTAAGAACAGATTGAAAATATCTCATATTTATTGATCATTTACTATGTCAAGGATTGTTCTATGTTTGTGCAGTCTTATTTGACATCCATTCTTTACATGACTATTTAAACATAATTAAAATTACATAAGCATATAAATTCCCTTCCTTTGTCAAATTAGCCACATTTCAAGTGTTCAATAGCTACATGTGGCTAGTAGCTATCTTATGGGGCAATTCTGTTAGTACAAAAAGATCTAGAATAACCATTTTAATCCTCTGTTTAAGCATAAAGCATACTTATTAGCATTAACTTGAATTTACAGATGAGGGAAATAAGGCAAAGAGATTATATGACTTTCCCAATATACCCACTGGAATTTAGATAGTAAAACTTCCTGTCTTGTTTTTCCCCCAGAAATAAACTGTCACTACCCAGTTACCATAAATTTGCTGAATTTTACCTGAATTTGGTAATATCACCACCATGAAATACAATAGTTAAGACCTCTCACACATGTTGCAAGATCACCTTCTAATTTTGCTGGACTTCAATAATAACACAACGTCTACCTTGAGGAAAGCAAATTTTCAGTGGAATGTTGGGCCAATAAAGGAAAAAGGTGAGCATTCTTTAGTAATCTGTTATGCTGCGGCATTAACCAGAGGTGCCATTGTGCTTTATAGGATGTTTTCCTCATTCATGTAGAGTTGTGGATTTGTGAATTATAAACCAGCATTGTTTTCTTCTTTGGATTTTTTGATGACAAGACAGATTTATAGCTAGAAACAGATGTTCCCTGCTCACAATGGCTGTGAAGAAATTATGGTCACAATGGAATTGCTAACTTCTCTCTTCATAGGGGATTTCAGATCCTTTGTTATTAGATACAGGGATGAGCTGGTGATCCGTGGTTTAAATTAATGACTTTCCTTGCTGGGAATCCATGATAAATTTTTACACTTTATTAGCCAAAATATGTTAACTCCTGAACGCTTTCTCAAGGTGAAGGTTAGCCTCTTTCTAACTACTCTCTCACCATTTAGAAATTAAAGTCTTGACACATGTTTTATTTCTCCAACTCTTGATTAGTTTTGCCCTTTAGAGGAAAAAAACATTGGCTTAACATACAAAATCTAAAATTAGGAAACAGTCATTAAATCAGAGCCTTTCTAAGATATTACCATAGATTGGCAATTTTCCTTTTTCTGGATTTCATTCACTGAAAAAACGTGGCACCCCTCCCCTTATAGAAAATCTGTTCTTTCTATAGTATTCTGCTCAGAAAGTGAGGCCAATTATATAGGGAATGATAGAACAAGGGGTTAGGCAACATAGAACTTTCCCTCCTCTAAAAAACTGCCCAAATTGAAAACCCTATCTTTCTCTGGCTAATTTTTAAACTTTTAATTTATCTTGTTAGAAAATAAATATTGACTGTTGAATTTAAGTTCTGGTACTTGCTGCCTGTGGTCAAATGATGTAAAAATGAAAATACTTCAGGCTCTGCTTTTTTAAAAAAAGAACTATAATCTTACATAGAAGGTAAATGATATAATTTCAAAAAATATTGAGTGAAATCATTCTCTATTCAGTGATAAGAAATGGGTTCATTAGGAAGACTGGCCTGGAAGGATAGGTGTTGTTACAAGAGGTAACAACAAGGGAAGATATTTTACAGGGTAAAGAGGTAAGAAAGACAGTATGATAAATTAGCTGGATGTGGCTATTAAACAGTTTGGGTGAAAGGAAATAGTGGGAGACTGCAAATCCTGTGCAGGAACAGACAAAATTTGTTTTTGGCCTTCTGTGTGCCCCAGTGATGTTGAGTCTATCCTTGGATCCAAGGTTAAATCCTCAGTACCCTATGTAGATCATGGCAGATTTATTTCCTCAGTATTAAGAGTTGTTTCATGAGGAGCACATGGCCAATTACACGAGAGGTCATCTATTATGGTCATTTGGTAAATGTCACTTTGTTTTCAACATTAAAGGAAATGGTCTCTGTTCTTCTAATATTGGATCTGCATGTGATACTCAAAAAAAAGTCTATGTTGTTTTGTCATCAACCTAAAGATAAAGCCAACAAAAGGAAGGGAGTGTGGACCAAAATAAGCTCCAAGAAGCTAAGGCAAAAACCTAAGTATGAATTTCCTAATATTGGAGATGACATATGTTACTGTATTGCTTCATCCATTTAGCACTGGATTTTTTTTTTTTTTTTTGGCACCTTAATTGATATGCCCAGGCTAAAGAATTTGAACTTACATCAGACAAGGAGGAACCATAGACATTTATAAGAGAAGACGAGTAGAAGATTAATCTGAGCATGGTATGTGAGATGCATTCAGGTAGGAGGGAAGTTGATGGAAGTTATTAAGGAGATAGCGACAATTATCCAGGTAAGATGTAACACAATTCTGAACAAAAAAGAGGGTCACATGAAGAAAGCTGTGCACAGATATGAGACAATGTTGATAAAAGTGGACCAACAAGCATGTTTATACATAGAAAAAAATACCCAGGAAAGAGGAGGGAAAGAGGAAATTATTAAACAGGAAAATAAACATGTTCTTAGTCATTTCTCACTCAAAATGACAATCAGGAACCAGAGGTTATATGTATTCTTACAGGACAGTGCTACAGATAGGAACAATCAGTTGAATTCAGCAGCAATCAGCTTGACAACACATCCATATACCTCCTTTGTTCTTTATCCCCTCTCTCTTACTCTGCTTCTTAGGACTGAACATTCTATTTAGGTAGCAATATACAAACCTTCACCTTAGGCTTCCAAAGGAACCCAAAGCCAAGATGCTCTCCTAACAGGAAGTTTGAGCTACGTAATATAAAATCACCTTTCGTATTTAAAATTCTTTTGATCTGATAAAAAATAATATACTTTCTAAAAGTAACTGTCCGAAACAGGAGGTAAGACGATCTCCCCTCTCATAAATAGTATGTGAAGACAAATCCTATTACCGCATACCAACAAAGGGCCTTCCAAATTTCTTTGCTTCATTGCTATTTTGTGGAATGTAATGTTTTTTGATTTCCCTCTCTCACTGGTCTTGGATTTGCAGATGACTTTTTCCCATCCTGAAATATTTGTTCAGATGGTTTTATTGTGTTGGTATATATCCTATACTAAGAATTTTGGCACATTCTAGAGAGATCCCTCAAAAAGCATATTCTTGTCTCTAACTGAATTGGCTAATAAAAGTAATGTAAATGAAGAGAAAGGGAGCAGGAAGCAATATTGAAATTTCTAATTTACCAGGCAAAGGGGATTGAACAGTAATGCATACAGTTAGGGCTCCCAGAAAAGAGACACATTTCACTGTCTGACCTACATCTCATATGAATGCCATCAGTTCTATATATTTCAGCAAGGTGGTGAACACATCTACCAAGAATTCAGCAATTGCTGAAGCATAAAGACCTCAGCTATGGCAAGTAACTATGAATGGCACATGTAAGTCCTTGCAGAGGACACTAGCTATAAGCAAAATAACTCTAGAACTATAAATAGAAAAATTATCCAAAGCCTTAAAAGAATGAATTGTTGCCTGGAGATATTGCTCAATGGTAGAATGCTTGCCTGGCATGTATGCGGCCCTGGTTCAATTCCCAGTAAGACAAAGACAAAAGAAAAAAAAAGAACAAATTTCTGAAAAAAAAAAATCTGAGACCAAGCAAGTTCTCAATGTTACAAAATATGCAGAGTATTTTGTTCTATAAATTCAGAAATGGCCACTCAAGTTTGAAAATGAATTAAAATATATTTTTTCCAGAGGATTTATCAGTTATGAATAGAAATTCATTAGATTTATGCATGTTGATTTTATATCCTGATGAATTCATTTATTAGTTCTGAAAGTTTTCTGAATCCATTTATTAGTTCTAGAAGTTTTTTGTATTCTGTAAATATAGAATCATGTCATCAGCAAATAGTAATAGCTTGAGTAGTTCGTTTTTTTATTATTTTTATTGTAAACAAATGGGATACATGTTGTTTCTGTTTGACATGGAGTAACAGCATACCATTTGCGTAATCATACATTTACATAGGGTAATGAGGTTTGATTCATTGTTATTTTTTCCTTCCCCCTACCCCTCCCACCCCTCTTTTTTCTCTATACAGTCCTTCCTTCCTCCATTCTTGCCCCCGCACCCCCCATTATGTGTCATCATCCGCTTATCAGCTAAATCATTCGTCCTTTGGTTTTTTGAGATTGACTTATCTCACTTAGCATGATATTCTCCAATTTCATCCATTTGCCTGCAAATGCCATAATTTTATTATTCTTTATGGCTGAGTAATATTCCATTGTGTATAATTGCCACAATTTCTTTATCCATTCATCAATTGAAGGGCATCTAGGTTGGTTCTACAATCTGGCTATTCTGAATTGAGCAGCTATGAACATTGCTGTGACTGTATCTCTGAAGTATGCTGATTTTAAGTCCTTTGGATATAGGCCAAGGAGTGGAATAGCTGGGTCAAATGGTGGTTCCATTCCAAGTTTTCTAAGGAATCTCCATACTGCTTTCCAGAGTGGCTGCACTAATTTGCCGCCCCACCAGCAATGTATGAGTATACCTTTCTGTCCATATCCTCTCCAATACCTGTTGTTGCTGGTGTTCTTGATAATCACCATTCTAATTCGGGTGAGATGGAATCTTATTGAAGTTTTGATTTGCATTTCTCTTATTACTAAAGATGGTGAACATTTTTTCATATGTTTGCTGATTGCTTGTAGATCTTCTTCTGTCAAGCGTCTGTTCATATCTTTAGCCCATTTGTTGATTGAGTTATTTGTATTCTTGGTGTAAAGTTTTTTGAGTTCTTTATATATTCTGGAAATTAGTGCTCTATCTGAAGTATGAGTGGCAAAGATATTCTCCCACTCTGTAGGATCTCTCTTCACATTGCTGATAATTTCCTTTGCTGAGAGAAAGCTATTTAGTTTGAATCTATCTCAGTTGTTGATTCTTGCTTTTATTTCTTGTGCTATGGGAATCCTATTAAGGAAGTCTGATCCTAAGCCAACAAGTTGAAGATTTAGACCTACTTTTTCTTCTATAAGATGCAGGGTCTCTGGTCTGGTTTCAGGTCCTTGATCCATTGTGAGTTGATTTTTGTGCAGGGTAAGAGATAGGGCTTTAGTTTCATTCTGTTGCATATGGATTTCCAGTTTTCCCAGCACCATTTGTTGAAGAGGCTATCTTTTCTCTATTGCACATTTTGGCCCCTTTGTCTAGTATGAGAAAATTGTATTTATTTGGGTTTGTGTCCATGTCCTCTATTCTGTACCATTGATCTACCTGTCTATTTTGGTACCAATACCATGCTGTTTTTGTTACTATTGCTTTGTAGTATAGTTGAAGTTCTGGTATTGCGATACCCACTGTTTCATTCTTCCTGCTAAGGATTGCTTTAGCTATTATGGGTTTCTTATTCTTCCAGATGAATTTCATGATTGCTTGCTCTATTTCTGTAAGGTATGTCATATTGGGATTTTAATTGGAATTGCATTGAATCTGTATAGCACTTTTGGTAGTATAGCCATTTTGACAATTTTAATTCTGCCTATCCAAGAACATGGACTATCTTTCCATCTTCTAAGGTCTTCCTCGATTTCTTTCTTCAAGGTTTTGTAGTTTGCATGGTTGAGATCTTTCACCTCTTTGGTTAGATTGATTCCCAAGTATTTTATTTTTTTTGAGACTATTGCAAATGGAGTTTTCTCATTTCCCTTTCAGATGTTTTGTAGCTTGCATATAAAAATGCTTTAGATTTATGTGTGTTGATTTTATAGCCTGCTATTTTTCTGAATTCATTGATGAGGTCTAGAAGTTTTCTGGAGTAGTTTTTTGGATCCTCTAAATATAGAATCATGTCATCAGCAAATAGTGACAGCTTAAGTTCCTCTTTTCCTATTCATATCCCTTTAATTTATTTAGTCTGTCTAATTACTCTGGCTAGAGTTTCGAGGACAATGTTGAATAGAAGTGGTGAAAGAGGACATCCCTGTCTTGTTCCCGTTTTTAAAGGGAATGGTTTCAGTTTTTCTCCATTAAGAATGATGTTGGCCTTGGGCTTAGCATAAATAGCCTTTACAGTGTTCAGGTATGTTCCTACTATCCCTATTTTTTATAGTGTTTTGAACATGAAAGAGTGTTGTATTTTGTCAAATGCTTTTTCTGTGTCAATTGATATAACCATATAATTCTTATCCTTAAGTCTATTGACATGATGGATTACATTTATTAACATATTAAAATATATTAATGAATTAAAATATATTGATTTAAAATAGTTTTCACCTTTTCCTTAGCATGAAAAACTTTCAGAATGCCTATGAAATTGGCATTTTCTAGATTTACTCATCTATAATTAAATAATAAAGTTCTTACCTCTAGCATTTAGTGAACAGCTCTCCAGGCAGTAGTGACAAACCCTAGCATATTCAAAAAACCTTATATACGCAACTCTCAAATCTCGACTTTCCCATGGGGGACACTTGGCACAGCATATTATTAGACAATCGAAGAATTCTCTTAAATAACTAGCAATGACTACTAGGCACCCTGACCTTTCATCTCTGTAAGAAATTGTCTGCCCTCGTAGAAGACCTGCCTTTTTTTTTCCTTATCCCCCTTTGATCAAGGAACTGCTAAATTCATGATCAGATATTCTAATGTAATATGTCTGCTATGAATACATTGTACGATGGGTAATCTATTTCCTCTCCAAGAGATGTTTGCATGGTTTCTCCATTCAATGGGGGAAAAACACCAGCTATCACAGACTTATTAATAGTGGCAAGAAGGATTTGGGGGATGAGAAAGTGTCCAGCTGCCACATTCTCCCAAAATAACACCAATCCTGATTTCACACTCAACACAACTCACTGTATACCTTTTTGAATAACAGAGTTTACTGTTTTTATAAAAGGACAGCAGAAAAAACAAATAGAGGATGTATATTTTTTCCCTGCCCTGAGGAGTCTTTACATGAAGAAGAAAGGAAATGAAGTGAATAATATACCATTATACAATTTTCCTTTTTGCTAAAAGAACCTCCCCACAGTAGCATCTTCCTCCCTTTTCCCATCCTGGCCCTGCCACCAGCTACTTCCCTTGTGGGCAACAACGCATCAAAAAGCCAAGTTACAGAGATCCAAGCTAATGGGAGGTCAGAATCTGGGCGAGGGGCCTGAACCAAGCAGGGGGCACCAACAGACCATAAAGAAGGAGTCGGGCTTGACATCAAGCCAGCAGTTTGTTGAGCCAGAGGCTCCCTGTGGACACATTCAGTCATGGTACATTCAACACTTATTAAGACCTTCTAGACTGGGGGATGGAGACATAAAAATGAAAAGATACAATGTTTTCCAGTTGCTCAAAGCCTAGAAGAGTAGCTCATCAGCACAAGACCAGCAATGGAGGAGACAATGGTCAGGCACCTGTAATCAGTGGCGAGGAGCACAGACTGGTAGTGAAAGGGCAGAGGGAAACAGCCCCTGAAAGCTCTTGCTTTCTGCTGAAACTTAGATTTAAGTAAAATGGTCTTGCTCTTTCTAATGATTCTGTTATACCACTTCACTTACAACTTCAACTGTGTATTAAGAAAATTCTTGTGGGGTTATGGGAAGCTGAGTATAATACCCTTTCTAACATTCTTTGCAATTGCTATCTCTCCCACTACCTTTTATTTTTTTTTAAGTCAAATGTGGTTTACTTTTTAAAGAAAATGCATTTTCCTCTTTTATCCTGCTGCCTCCATCTCATTTCACAAAATGTTAACATTCCTTCATTATGTTGCACAACGCCTCCAAGAAATGTCATCAGAATTGCAAAGTTATTCAGTGTCTTGTGACTGTTTTTCAGTATTTACCCAAGTTTCCTTGCAGATCTATTCATGAATAAATTTTGCATGCTCTATAAAGCTAACTGCATTCTCAGATATTGCCATTCATAGTTTTATGAGATACTAATTGTAAGAAGTTGATGTTTTCCCTGTCACATATATGTCCTTGTTGATTTTAGAGTATTTTACTTCAGAAAATAGCTAAATGGAAATAAAAACAGCAAGCAGTGAATGACATGATTAATTAATATTGGCTGTGGTCTTTTAAGTGAAAGAGATAGATAACCTTTGGTAGTCAAACACACAAACATTAATTCTTCCCAACAGAAATTACGTCTACAAGGCAAGGGAGTCAACCACCTTTCCAAGTTCTATCAAGCCTACGGTCCTTTTACTTTGGTTTAACTCTGGTAGACAGCTCAGGTTTTATGTTTAAGCTCAGTCCTAATACTTCTGTCATCTGTGCTCTTGACTCACAGGAATGACCAGGAGCGGTTGCTAAGTAAGAACAGGGTCCATCAGTGCACCTAACTGGCTTGCTGTCCAGATGCTCTTGCCATCTGTTAGAAACGTAGCCCAGCAGAAACAGAAGGTAGACTAAAAAATGCACTTTTCCTCGTGTCTTTTAAAAAGTGTGTTTATCATGCTTTAATAATTGGCCATGTAAACGGGCTTTAAATCATGGCCACAGATACTAAATTAACACTGCAATTTTTCCCCCTGGTGTAGGGAAGCTTTCCATCATAATATATTTAAACAAAGCTCTTTTTGTCCCTCAGCTCCATGAAATATTTTTTTTAAGTTGTAAAGAGCAAAATGCAAAATGAGAATAGAGTTTTTGCAGAAGGAAGAGGTCAATCAAGAGGGATGGAAAACAAGGAAAGACAGCGTGTAAGCAAGACAAGAACTGTTTTCTCCTATCATATGATGTGTAGCTCTAGATAGAAGTCACTGTTAAAATTCAGATGAGTATCATACCCTACTAGTCTACCCAGTACCATGCAGATACATTTAATAAATTAGGGGGAATTTTTTCAGCATTCATATATCCTGAACCCTGGAGAACTATGCTGTATTAAACTTTATTCCTGTCCAAAATGTCCTGTAAACCACACAAGTAACCAGAGACCCTCACCAGCAATTCTCAAATGTTAGTGTGCATCAGAATGAGACAGAGTTCTTCTTGCAGAGTTTCTGATTCAGTATGTTTGGGATAAGGCCCAAGAATTTACATTTCCTGACAAATTCCCAATTAAGGGAATGCTGCTGTTCTACACTATGGCATTAAAGGTAAGAAAGTAAGAATTTGGAGAATGGAGAGACTAAAGCAGACTGGAAAGAGGAAGCCTCTGAGGACCACACAGTTTTAGAGCTGAAGGATGTTAGTGTCATAACTTTTCCTATAACTCCCTCAATTAGCAAGTTATACAACTGAAACCATTGGGAGCTACTTTGCTCAAAGTCACTTAGTGGGCTAGTCCAAAACAGGAGCAGGTAACTAACGTGGCTGCTTTTGCCTTGACTTACTTGGAACCAAAATGATACTTGGGAAATTTGATCACCAGCATGCTAGCTATGATCTCAATGGATGTTTCTCCTTTTGAAAATTTATGACTGCATGAAATGGGAACAGAGGATGAATAAGTGTCCTATTCACCTCCCTGCATCTGATGAGAGGACTTATTCAAAGAGGTAAGCTAGGCAAAAGGGAGAAGAACTTGGAATGCAAGAGAAGGAAAGATGCATAAGAGAAGATAGTGTTCCCAAGAGGCACATCGTGTCCTTCCTTTGGGATTCCTCAGCAATTTATGTGACTCTCAGTTTGTCATCAAGGAAGTCAGCCCTCTCAATTAGAGACAGACATCCTGTTTCCAAAGGAGATCTTCAAAGCTAGGATGGGGAGAGTACATCTCTTATTGCTCAGGGAAGGGACAGTGGGCTATAGAACTGTCAGAAACTCATCATCTGGAGGTACAGCCTAAATAGGGGAAAGAGGCAGAAGGTGGACATTTGGCAAAGTATGCCAATAACTTTTAATACTCTTATTTTTTTCTACATTAATTTAACATCTTTACAATATTTATGTTTGTAGGACATAATACATGAAGAAAATAAGATGACTGGTTCGGTGTAATAGACTTTCTAAATAAATCAGGAAATCCATAAAACGTCTAATATGAGCCTCAGAGCAGAGACCATGTTTTGTTCATTATTAAATCTTGGGCACCCACATACAGTCAGTGGTCCATGATTGTTGATTAAATTAAAGTTCTTATTTAAAAAATGAATAAAACCAGCCTACTTTATCCCTAAGGAAGAAAATTAAGTTGAGCCCTTTTATGAAAAATAAAACTGTAAAGTGAAAAAATTAAGCCCTTGAGGGACAGAGAAGGTACTGACAGTACGAAGCACAGTAATAGAAATCTAAAAGGGAGGAAAGAACCCAGGATGTACTCAAGCGAAACGTCTATAGCCACTCAGTTCCTCTGCCACCCCAACCTGGAGTTTTCTCTAAAAGCTGTTTTCAGTCCAAGCTTTGAAAGGCTCTGGGTGTATGTTTATTAGAAACACCTTCACTTAGAACCAACATCCTTAAACTAAGTAAAATGAGGTTTGGGAAAGCAATTCAATGATGTCACACGCTGGTAGGTCCAATATGGCAAACCCAGGAAATGGGGAAAGCAAAAGCTAATGAATTGGCTTTGTCTGCCAGTTTTTTCAATACCTCTCTTAATTTCATCTACATTGTTAAGGAAATCTGCAAAAAGGCAAAACCTGTACTTGCAAATTGCACAGGACCTGGTACTCTGAGTATTCCAAGGAGCTTAAATAACCACCCCAAGAGCAATCAATTCCCATGAGAGCAGTGGACATGGATGGCGAGTGAAGTGGCCAGGGAGCAACACTGTTATCTTACAAAAGTGCCTGCGGCATCTCGTGTAAAAGCAATTTCCCCAAAATATATAACACAGAGATGTTGCTATATTTAATAGTAAAATGCTTGCTGCCTATCAACCCTGAAGGTATGTTATGCGGATTAGTAAAACCGTGTAAAATGCCTCCAGCATTGCAAAATAAGAAATTCCCTCATGTTACAAACACAAGGATTCATTTACATGGGAGGAATTCCTTCTCTGTCAGGGCTCATTTTTCTACTAATCAACCATTACTTAAATTTTGGTTCTGCATGAACCACACGCCCTGCATGTAACTTTGTACAGCAAAGGTTGAGTAAATGCAGTCATAAAATTCTATCTTGCTGTGCAGCTCTCAGGCAGACCAAGCAAATCCAATGATGAGAAATGGGCAAAAGACTGCAGTAAAGGCTACCATAGTTCAGTCATTTTCTGAGTTGTTTCCATTTGAAAACACTTAAATTTCAGAGACATAATTAGGTCTTGTTGCTGGTTGCTATTTCTGTGTGGTTCAGAGAGGTCCAGGCTCTCTGAGGGCACGTCTGGTCACACTAATGGCTCTCACAGGCAGGGGACTGCCCCTCTTTCAGTGCCTGTGGAGACAGGGGCAGAGCAACTCCTGCCTCCCAGAGTCTCTAGGTTCATCAGCACAACCTTCTGTGGTCCTGGCCATTTGCCCACATAGAGAAGGGCAGTGGAGCAGGGGCACAGTGTTGTGGGTCAGCTGAAGGCACAGATTTAATGAAAGGTCTGCTGGAAGCCACATCAAACAGCAGCATGAGTCCACAAATCCGCTCAGCAAGGTAACTTGGAGGGCATCTGTCACACTTCTTCCCCTTGGATATGCCCTGGTTAGCCCTGGATATGCCCTGGTTAGCCCTGGATATGCCCTGGTTAGCCCTGGATATGGCTGGAGAGACCTCTGTAGTGTTTTGAAATATTTACTGTCCACCTCTCCTATTGCCCACAAACAACTCTGAAATCATTAAACAAGGCTTGTCTCCCCCTTGGGTGTCCAGGAGACAGGTGTCCATGCCCTCTCAATGCACTGAAGAATGAGGAGGATGCTTTTTGAAGCCATGGTTGAATAGAGACAAAACTACTCATGTTTGAGATCTGTATCTGAAGTGAAGTTCCAGAGCCAACTAGAAATCTTCCTCCCCCAGCTACTGTTCAGCTTAAGAGGTGGAGAACACTATTTACATATACTCTGAAATTTCCAAATATATGACTTTGTGTCACATTTCACAGATAAATTGAAAGCTTCTAAAAATACACTAAATTAATGTTCCCCCGTCTGCCCAACTCCATAATTGTTTTCGTAAATCTCTTTAAATGGGAATCATATTTTTAAATAATTATTTAGGCCAGTAAGTAAAGCCTGTTTTATGCTTCACATATCTCCACTTCGCGACAAAGTAGAAGGAAAAAACAAAACAAAACAAAACTATTTGTAAGCAACTCTCAGGAACTTAAAATGCAATGACAGAGATAGAACCAGACCTCCCAGATCTTGAATGAATTAGATGTTAAACTAGATTTTCAAACTTTTTAGGTTTAAATGACAATTATTGTTAGTGCTGTGCCCAAGGAGAAGAAAAGACTAAACTTATGCCAAGGAATTATCAAATTCATATCAAAGCCAACCAGACCATGGAGAAAGTTTATTCCATGTACCCAGAAACTCCTTCCAATGTATTAGCAAGTACTGATTTTCAGTTTGCTTGGCTGATTGACATTCTTATTGAGATATTTTCAGTATGCATCTACGTTTTTCATTTATTCCCAAAGTGAATGCTAGTTAAGTACTCATAATGTACTGGACTAGAGGCGGTGAGAGATGCAAAGAATAATTACTTTAATCCAAAGTCACTATGTACGTTTCATGCAGATGATCATGTATGTGCTCACCACCTTGCTAAAGGAAACATTATTGAATCACACTTGTTAAAGCATGGTAATGCAGACTTTATTCAGGATCATCACTACAGGTATGGAACCACTTTATAGGTATAGAGGCCACTCTAACAGGGCCTGTGGGAGTGGATTGGACTCAATTCTGAACATAGCATTACTAAATGGGAACTTATACCTAAGGAGCAGGTTAGGGGGACAGAGGATGGATGGTTACTAAAAGGAGACATTAAGGATTAGGTGGATTCTGACCTAATGGGGTTCTTTCTGAAGATGGGCAGGGTGATTAGATATCACCTGGGAGTTGGAGGAGGATGAAGAAGGCCTCCTGCTAAGGGGATTTTAAAAGGAAGACCACAAATGGGCCTAGGAAGAGACTCAAGAGTCTGACTGGTTTGGTCAAGGTAAGAATTTGTGTCCTGCTGCATCTGCTGTCTGTGGTCACCCTGTTACTCCCACCTCACCGCCTCCAGTGGTCCTGGGACATTTCCCCTCCTCTTTTCCTCTCCTTTACTCCTTATAATACTAACTTTTCCTGTTATTTTTTCTCTTCTCATCACAGATCATTTAACCAAGTTGTTTTAGGGAGATAGATGGTATAAAATAGAGAAAGGCCTGGATTTGGTGTCAACTGAATAAAAATTTAGAGGAGCCTGGATGAGGGAAATATGGATCCTACTGTAATTGATTTTTATAATCTAAATGAGATTATCATATGAATGTATATATTTAATAGCACTGAAAATTGACATGTCATAAGGAATTAGTGTGAAGGAATCCCTTATGACAAACTTGAAGGGTAAAATAAAATATAATAGTTTAGTCTATAGTTAGTTGCAGGCAAGACTCATCTGATGACCTGAACCATAGGGGCACTATCCAGCAGTTGAAGTCATCAAGATACTAAAGTCTCATTTAATAGAGGTGTAGCAGAACAGAGAAGTTCAACATCCAAGCACTGAAGAGAATGCCTAGATCCACATACAGCCTTTGTCTTTTGCTAGCTGTAGAAACTTGGCCAAAGTACTAACTACAGTTTGCTGTTCCTCCAGTTCCAACTATAGATTGACTTCACTAAGGCCTGGTAAGGATGAAAGGGAAGATCCAGCAAAGCACTTACAGCAGTACTTTCTCCATAAATATGAGCAATTATTTTTATTGCAAAATACTCTACATAGGTGATCTCTCTCACAAGAGACTTTTCTGAGCCTTCGTGAAAGGCATGCATTAATCTCCTTAGACTCCCTGTAGTTATGCTCCTCTCACAAATCTTCTCTGGGTGGAAGGGATGTGGTTAATGAACACTTGATTTCACACAGCTGCATTAAAAATCCTGACAAGAGTACCATGAACCAGCCAGCAACACACAGGTCTCCAAGGAAGTGGTCCTTGTACAGAGGTAAGAATTTGAGGAACACATTGCACAATGGATCATGCAAAAACAAGAGGAAAAAGAGAAGAGAAAATAAAAAGGATTTTAAAAGAAAGAAAGAAAAGAAACCCCAGAGACCCTGTGAGAATGTGAAAGAATTAGATTGAGCACTTACTGAAATTACTTTCAATCACCCGGATAAGAAGTCATTGCAAAGTTTAAAGCGGAAAAGTTAAAATATGTGTGCTGCATTAACTCCTGCACTAAGATCTCATGCTCTAGAGTGAAGCTTCAACTCTCCTTCTCAAAAGAGAAAATTAATATATGTTTGTTGAGCACTTTGATAATGTAAATCACAATCATGCCTCTCAACCAAAAGAATATTGATTCTAAGTAGTGAGGTGAGTAAATCTCTATAGAGGCCTGTCATTTTCAACTCAATGGCTCTCACTGAAGCTAAAAGCTTTACGTTAAACAAAACCAAAGGCAGATTCAGAAAATGATTTTAAAGAATTTATTTCAAAATGGATGAAATAACAATAGAAGTAATAATAATTTCATAAATATCTCTAGAAAGAAAACTAGTTAATTTATCACTTTTCAAATGGGAAGAGATAGGAAATTCTCCAGTGCCTGCAGTTTTGTGCTTCTAAAAATTAAAGATGGATGAAGCAACTGTTTTTTTCTTCATAAAAGCGAAAGGAAAAAAAGTATTTAAAGACTGAGATCAAAGCTTCCAAGCTTGAATCTAGAAGGAATTTTAATCCTAAAGCAATTGAGAATGATTTTTAAATATTTTAATCATGCTTCCTTTTAACAATAGAAACCTACTTGAATGCCAAAAGGAAAAAAATATCTAATGCAATCTTGTTGCAGTCTCCAAAGTGGTGATTTTTCAAGCACTCCAGAAGGGTTAAGTGAGGGCTGTTACCAGTTTCACACAGGATGATCAACAATATAAATACAGAAAGGAATCTCATAATTACCGAAGAAACTTACAGCTGTGGGCAATTAAAGGTTTAACATATTAACAATGAGAACCTTCCAAACGAGGGAAAACAGAGGCAATTCACAGAACTTAAAAGGCTTCCTGAAAACAATGGAGTAATCAAACTTCTGACCAGAGAAGTCATGAGATAGTTGCGTTGAATTATCAAATGCACTGGACTCTGGATTAAATACCACATAAACTTAAATATCATCCTGAGTGCCGGAATGGAACTCTCATGACCGTGGAACATTTAGAAATGTTGACTGCTTATATCATGTAGAAAAGTGGTGGTGGTAGATTCTTCCCCTCCCTCCAACTCACACATAGGTGAGGAACTAAAATTCCTGAGGTAAATAAATGGTCTCTAAGCTATGCATGGCTTCAATGACCTCGGGCTAAATACGTTCATTTCCCTTTTCTTCATGGCAATACTTTCCATTTAAGTAACTATTAAAAGAAGCATTTGTTCTGAGCTCTTTTATATAGATATTTGTTTTATCTCAGTTACTCATGAATACTAGTAAAAAAAAAAAAAAAAAAAAAAAAAACCTATGGTCATTCTAAACATTTCCAAGCTTGCTCCAAATAAAAATCTAAAATTCATGATTTGGAAACAATTGTTTGAATGAATCTCCATATATATTGTGCAGTTTTCAATGCACAATTTCTCAACATAGGTATTTGTAGTCCAAAGTTTACACATACCACAATCTGTATAGTTCTTTTGTCAGTAAATGATCTGGTTTCCTTACTGAACCACTACTGGCTAGTTAGTGGGAATGTTTAGTTCAGGGATCCACTCAATTTAAAATATGGTTTGATCTAATCACTTAAAAATCCTTGAAAATAACACTGCTCAGTCTGTTTTGAAATGCCCTCTATCGGGCATCCCCATCAGCGACAATGCATATCAGAGACATGGGGATGGATGAGGACTCTGACTTCAAAACCCTTTGTGAAAAGAATAATTCCCGGGGATTCAAGATGGCGGACTAGAGGGTGGCTGCGTTTCCTGTTGCTCCAGGACTCAGGACTCAAGAAGAGGAGATATAGAGAGCCTTGGGACCAACTCAAAGCAGCTGGGCGAGAATCTCCCACTGGGCAGGCGCCCCAGACGGGGCAGGAGTCCTGGACGGGGCGATAGCCCCAAAAGCAGGGATCTTTGCAAAGTAGAACTGCCGGCGAGGCGCCCCTCCCCCTGCCGGAGCAGTGATCGCAGACAGCTGGGAGCATTGGAGAGGTGGCTGCCCAGAGGAGAAGGAGAAATACGGGCTTGGCACGTCGCTTGGAATTGGATCAGCTGCGCCAGGGCTCCAGGCGGCTATCCGGAGGAGCAGCATGGACGCAGGACTCAAGAAAAGGAGATATTGAGAGACTTGGGACCAACTCAAAGAAGCCGTGTGAGTGTTTCCCACTGGGCAGGCGGACGGGGCGGTAGCCCCCGGACAGCGCGGTAGCCCCGAAAGCTGGGATCTTTGCAAAGTAGAACTGCCGGCGAGGCGCCCCTCCCCCCGCCGGAGCAGTGATCGCAGACAGCTGGGAGCATTGAAGAGGTGGCTGTTCACCACAGCGCTTGGACTCGGTGCAACCCACCCGCGCTCTGGGAGGCTGCCCAAAGGAGAAGGTGCTTGGTGAGCTGTTTGGACTGAACGTGACCACCCCTGAACACAGGGGGCTGCCCAGAGGAGAAGGAGAAATACGGGCTCGGCACGTCGCTTGGAATTGGAACAGCTGTGCCAGGGCTCTGGGCGGCTATCCGGTGGAACAGCGTGGTGAGTGGTTTGGTCCCAGAGCATCCGCTCCTGAACATAGGGGGGTTGTCTGGAGAAGGAGGAGGAGCGCGGCGGGGTGCTTGGGCTCGAAGTGACTGCACCAGGGCTACGGGAGGCAGTCGGGACAAGAAGGTGCACAGTGAGTTCTTGGGACTCGTGACGCACCAGATCTCTGGGTGACTGCCTGGTGGAGAAAGTGGTGCGTGGTGGGTCACTTGGTCTTAGAGCGACCGCACGGAATAACAGGTGGCTGCCAGAGGAAAAGGCGTGTGACGGGTCACTGGGACTCAGAGCGATTGTAAGGGGCTCCAGGTGGCTGCTCAGAGGAGGGGCTGCATAGCCAGGCGAAAAGAGCAGAGCAGGGTCCTAGACGGCTTCTTGGTGGAAGGGCCCCACAGACAAACTGAGGGGCGGAGCGAAGGCTCCAGGACTGCAGGAAGCTTCTCTGAGGAGAGGCAGCCGAAGGAGATTCGTTTGTGAAGGGTGAGGCTTCCAGGCCCAGGAGGTAGGTCCGGGTCCCTGGGAACATTGCAGAAGAAGGCTGCCCAGCCCAGGCGGTAGTTGTGAATTGAACGGAACCTCTGGGAGGAAAACCGACCAGCGAGACCTCCCCCCCGGGTGACTCCTCCCTGTTGGGTGAGGTTCTCCCAAAAGGACCGTAAAATCAGAGACACAGGCCCAAACTGGTCTTGCATCAGCCCACAACCTACTTCCCTTCTGGATGACCATTCATCAGCAAGTGAAGTTACCTCTGCCCACTAGCAGGGAATATACCCCACCAGAAGGCCACCACCCCTAGGGAGTCAGCTCCCTTGTGGAGCACTGCATGATCAACTTCCTCCAAAAGGGAGGAAAGATTTCAGGCTACTGAAGACTAAGACTAAGAGGGGATATAATAGAAATCTTCAGGGATATTATAAGACAATAGAGGAAATCTGCAATATCACAGCGGTCAACTGATACCTGAACAATATGAGAAAACAAGGAAAGAAAATGCTGCAAACAAATCTAGATGTTACATCAATGAAACCCAACGACAGCATGGCAGAAGAAATGACAGAAAGGGAGTTCAGAATGTACATAATTAAAATGCTCAGGGAAGCAAATGACGAGATGCAAGAGCAAATGCAGGCACTGAATGATCGCACCAATCGACAGTTAAAAGAGCAAATACAGGAAGCAAAAGATCACTTCAATAAAGAGTTAGAGATATTGAAAAAAAACCAAACAGAAATCCTTGAAATGAAGGAAACAATAAACCAAATTAAGAACTCCATAGAAAGCATAACCAATAGAATAGAACACCTGGAAGACAGAACATCAGACATTGAAGATAAAATATTTAACCTTGAAAACAAAGTTGAACAAACAGAGAAGATGGTAAGAAATCATGAACAGAATCTCCAAGAACTATGGGATATCATGAAGAGGCCAAATTTGAGAATTATTGGAATTGAGGAAGGCTTAGAGAAACAGACCAAAGGAATGAACAATCTATTCAATGAAATACTATCAGAAAATTTCCCAAATCTGAAGAATGAAATGGAAGATCAAGTACAAGAGGCTTATAGGACTCCAAATATACAAAATTACAACAGACCCACACCAAGGCACATTATAATGAAAATGCCCAACATACAAAATAAAGACAGAATTTTAAAGGCCGCAAGAGAGAGGAATCAAATTACATTCAGGGGGAAACCAATACGGATATCAGCAGATTTTTCAATCCAGACCCTAAAAGCTAGAAGGGCCTGGAACAACATTTTTCAAGCCCTGAAAGAAAATGGATGCCAACCAAGAATCTTATACCCAGCAAAACTTACCTTCAAATTTGATGATGAAATAAAATCCTTCCATGATAAACAAAAGCTAAAAGAATTTACAAAAAGAAAGCCAGCATTACAGAACATTCTCAGCAAAATATTCCATGAGGAAGAGATGAAAAACAAAGAAACAAATCAGCAATGGGAGGAACTAGCCTAAAGGAATTGTCAAATAAAGGAAGAACCAAGTCGTCTCAAAATAAATAAATAAATAAATAAATAAATAAATAAATAAAATGAACCAAATGACCGGGAATACTAATCATATCTCAATAATAACCCTGAATATTAATGGCCTGAACTCATCAATCAAAAGACATAGACTGGCAGATTGGATCAAAAAGAAAGATCCAACAATATGTTGCCTGCAAGAGACTCACCTCGTAGAAAGAGATACCCATAGACTAAAGGTGAAAGGATGGGGGAAAACATATCATGCACATGGACTCAGCAAAAAAGCTGGGGTATCCATCCTCATTTCAGATAAGGTGGACTTCAAGTCAAAACTAGTCAAAAGGGATAAAGAAGGACATTACATACTGCTTAAGGGAACCATAAATCAGCAAGACATAACAATCATAAACATCTATGCCCCAAACAGTGGCTCATCCATGTATGTCAAACAAATCCTTCTCAATTTCAGAAACCAAATAGACCATAACACAATAATACTAGGTGATTTTAACACGCCTCTCTCACCACTGGACAGATCTTCCAAACAAAAATTGAACAAAGAAACCATAGATCTCAATAACACAATCAATAATTTAGACTTAACGGACATTTATAGAATATACCATCCAACCAAGAGCGAATACACTTTCTTCTCAGCAGCACATGGATCCTTCTCTAAAATAGACCATATATTATGTCACAAAGCTAATGTAAGCAAATACAAGAAGATAGAGACACTACCTTGTATTCTATCAGATCATAATGGTTTGAAGTTAGAAATAAATGAAAGAGTAAAAAACAGAAGCTACTCCAACACCTGGAGATTAAACAATATGCTATTACATGATGAATGGATAACAGAAGATATTAGGAAGGAAATTAAAAAAATTCTTAGAGGTAAATGAGAACAAAGAAACATCATATCAAAATCTTTGGGACACTATGAAAGCAGTACTTAGAGGAAAATTTATTTCATGGAGCGCATTCAATAAAAGAAGTAAAAATCAACAAATAAACAACCTAACACTTCAGCTCAAAGCCCTAGAAAAAGAAGAACAGACCAACACCAAAAGTAGTAGAAGACAGGAAATAGTTAAACTCAGAGCTGAAATCAACGAAATTGAAACAAAAGAAACTATACAAAAAATTGACAAAATAAATAGTTGGTTCTTTGAAAAAATAAACAAAATTGATAAACCCTTAGCCACTCTAACAAAGAGAAGACGAGAGAAAACCCAAATCACCAAAATTCGAAATGAACAAGGAAATATCACAACAGACACGATTGAAATACAAAACATAATTAGAAGCTATTTTGAAAATCTATATTCTAACCAAATAGAAAATTTCGAAGACATCAACAGGTTTCTAGAGACATATGAATTGCCTAAATTGAACGAGGAGGACATACAAAATTTAAATAGATCAATTTCAAGTAATGAAGTAGAAGAGGTCATCAAAAGCCTACCAACAAAGAAAAGTCCAGGACCAGACGGGTTCTCAGCCGAGTTCTACAAAATCTTTAAAGAAGAGCTCATTCCAATACTTCTCAAAGTATTCCATGAAATAGAAGAGGAGGGTACCCTCCCAAACTCATTCTATGAAACCAATATTACCCTGATACCCAAGCCAGACAGAGATAAATCGAGGAAAGAAAATTTCAGACCGATATCATTAATGAACATTGACGCAAAAATTCTCAATAAAATTTTAGCAAATCGCATACAAAAATATATTAAAATATAGTGCACCACGATCAAGTGGGTTTTATCCCAGGGATGCAAGGTTGGTTCAACATCCGGAAATCAATAAATGTAATTCACCATATCAATAGACTTAAAGTCAAGAACCACATGATTATTTCAATAGATGCAGAAAAAGCATTTGATAAAATACAACACCCCTTCATGCTCAATACTCTAGAAAAAATAGGGATAGTGGGAACATTCCTTAACATTGTAAAGGCCATCTATGCTAAGCCCATGGCTAATATCATTCTAAACGGTGAAAAACTGAAAGCATTCCCCCTAAAAACTGGAACAAGACAGGGATGCCCTCTTTCACCACTCCTATTCAATATCGTTCTTGAGACTCTAGCCAGAGCAATTAGACAGACCAAGGAAATTAAAGGAATACGAATAGGAAAAGAAGAACTCAAACTATCCCTATTTGCGGATGATATGATTATATACTTAGAGGAACCAGGAAATTCCACCAGAAAACTGTTAGAACTCATAAGTGAATTCAGTAAAGTGGCAGGTTACAAGATCAATGCTCATAAATCCAATGCATTTTTATACATAAGTGAGGAATCCTCAGAAAGAGAAATTATGAAAACTACCCCATTCACCATAACATCGAAAAAAATAAAATACTTGGGAATCAATCTCACAAAAGAGGTGAAAGACCTCTACAATGAGAACTACAGAACACTAAAGAAAGAAATCGAAGAAAACCTTAGAAGATGGAAAGATCTCCCATGTTCTTGGATAGGCCGAATTAATATTGTCAAAATGGCCATACTACCAAAAATGCTATACAGATTCAATGCAATCCCAATTAAAATCCCAATGTCGTACCTTACAGAAATAGAGCAAGCAATCATGAAATTCATCTGGAAGAATAAGAAACCCAGATAGCTAAAGCAATCCTTCGCAGGAAAAATGAAGCAGGGGGTATCGCAATACCCGAACTTCAACTTTATTACAAAGCAATAGTAACAAAGACGGCATGGTACTGGTACCAAAATAGACAGGTAGATCAATGGTACAGAATAGAGGACACGGACACAAACCCAAATAAATACAACTTTCTAATACTAGACAAAGGCGCCAAAAATATGCAATGGAGAAAAGATAGCCTCTTCA
This sequence comes from Sciurus vulgaris, assembly GCF_902686455.1. Lineage (NCBI taxonomy): Eukaryota > Metazoa > Chordata > Mammalia > Rodentia > Sciuridae > Sciurus > Sciurus vulgaris. The sequence goes on along the minus strand of NC_136466.1, from coordinate 46,779,258 downwards.
ACAAATGGTGCTGGGAGAATTGGAAATCCATATGCAACAGAATGAAACTAAACCCATATCTCTCACCCTGCACAAAACTCAACTCAAAATGGATTAAGGACCTTGGAATCAGACCAGAGACTCTGCAGATTATAGAAGAAAAAGTAGGTCCAGATCTTCAACATGTCGGCCTAGGACCAGACTTCCTCAACAGGACTCCCATAGCACAAGAAATAAAAGCAAGAATCAATAACTGGGATAGATTCAAACTAAAAAGCTTTCTCTCAGCAAAGGAAACTATCAGTAATGTGAAGAAAGAGCCTACAGAGTGGGAGAATATCTTTGCCAATCATACTTCAGACAGAGCACTAATCTCCAGAATCTATAAAGAACTCAAAAAACTCTACACCAAGAATACAAATAATCCAATCGACAAATGGGCTAAGGAAATTAACAGACACTTCACAGAAGAAGATCTACAAGCAATCAATAAACATATGAAAAAATGTTCAACATCTCTAGTAATAAGAGAAATGCAAATCAAAACCACCCTAAGATTCCATCTCACCCCAATTAGAATGGCGATTATCAAAAATACAAGCAACAGGTGTTGGCGAGGATGTGGGGAGAAAGGTACACTCATACATTGCTGGTGGGGCTGCAAATTAGTGCAGCCACTCTGGAAAGCAGTGTGGAGATTCCTTAGAAAACTTGGAATGGACCCTCCATTTGAACCAGCTATCCCACTCCTTGGCCTATACCCAAAGGATCTAAAATCAGCATGCTACAGAGATACAGCCACATCAATGTTCATAGCTGCTCAATTCACAATAGCCAGACTATGGAACCAACCTAGATGCCCTTCAATTGACGAGTGGATAAAGAAACTGTGGTATATATACAGAATGGAATATTACTCAGCCATAACGAATGACAAAATTATGGCATTTGCAGGCAAATGGATGAAATTGGAGAATATCATGCTAAGTGAGATAAGCCAATCTCAAAAAGACAAGGGACGAATGATATCGCTAATAAGTGGAGGATGACACATAATGGGGGGGAGGGAAGAGTTAGTGTTAGGGTTAGAGTTAGGGTTAGGGAGGGGGGCAAGTATGGAGGAAGAAAGTACTGTATAGAGGGTAAAGAGGGGTGGGAGGGGTGGGGGGAAGGGGAAAAAATAACAGAATGAATCAAACAACATTATTGTATGTGGATTTATGATTACACAAATGGTATGCCTTTGCACCATGTACAGAGAGGCAACATGTATCCCATTTGTTTACAATAAAATAAAAATAAATAAATAAATAAAAAAAACAAAAATGAAAAATAAGCCTGGGGACTAGCTCAGTGGTAAAGCACCCCTGGGTTTAATCCTCAGTACCAGAAAATAAAGACATCAAGGAATGCTGAGGAAAAAAAAAAAAAAAAGAATAATTCCCCAGGCAGGGTCCTCTAGGGCAATGTTAGTTGGTGCTATCACCTCATTCTTTAGACTTAGTCCCAGTCTCACAGCTGTCCCTGACAGTTCCACCTAGGCTCTCATATGCAGACTCACAAGGTCTTTGAACTACTTCCATTTAGTCTCTCCACTGAATGTTCTACTCTCTTCTTCAGAATCAAATTGCTCTAACCAAGACAGTCTCCATAACAACCCACTTGCTTTCAACACAACTGCATTCCTGGACACCCTCAGAGGAGTGAAAGGTCATGGGTCCATGTCACATTATGCAGGAACTGAGAAAGGTCAGCAAGACTGCTACTCTCAGCACTTACTTCTCTTATTCATCAGGAGGCGTTTGGGATCTGCCCTCCTATAATGCCCTGAGAGAGGAAGGAGACCTCCTGAACCTCATATCCTGCTTTCTGTGGACTGCATCCATGCTCAAGCCTCAGTGGCAAGGATAGGTAGGGGAACTTTCTATTCACAGTGGGAGAGCTGTACAATCAGAGAAATGGGGTTCAGGATAAGCTACCTCAAAATGGTACCATGGCACCAGCAAAGCAGTAGGATGTCTCTGACCACTCCTACCATTCTCCCTTGAAGCAAGGCATAAGAGAACATCCTCTAAAGTAGGTCATACAACACTCATTACAGAGCCCCCGTTCCTCTACCCAGAAGAAAGAAATTAACACAGAGAGACAAAAAAGAAGGATCTAGTTAGTCTTGCTAACTTCACCCCCAAGTTCACTTCCATTAGCTATTTCTCCCTTATCTAACCATACTACTCTATGACTATCCACTCTTCATTAAACTAACCTAAAAATAGTTTTCCCTGTTTCTTTGGGTCTTTATTCCTGAAGAGTCTCTTGTCACCTACAACTTACATTAAATAAATGTACTTTTCTTTCATTAATTTAGCTCATGTGATAGCAATAAATCTAGCTATGGGTCAGGAAAGAAATCTTCTCTTTTTTATAGGAATCTCTCATACTTACCTTAAATATACTATTTGAGGGCTCAGAACAAAGTACCAAGTTCTATCTTCCCACTCTTTGCTCCTTCTATACTCAGTCCCACCCCACCCAGTTTTCAAGCATATTGTCTTTCTCCAGAGACAAGTAATCACTTCCCTCTGTCCTGAGCCACTGGCTACATAACTCATTCCTTCTGTTTCTCCCCACACTTTAATAAAGTAGACCTCTGCTTGAGGACAGCTGAAGTGACATTCCTCAGGCCAGCCATGAGGAATTTTGATTTTGAAGATTCAGATCCCAGATTTCTAGGTTCTTCTTTAGGACATCATTTTATTTTTTATCTTTAGAATACTTTCTAATGGCCTGTCCGCAGAGAAGTCAATCTTTTCCCTATCCTTTGTTTCTTGCTCTTAAAGGAAGGGTATGATACATGTTCTCTCTGCAGCTTGGTGTCATTGCCAGAATGGTTTGATGGTATGGTTGAAAGCAGTTTGTAGATGACAAATACAGGAAATGTATGTTTCTTTCCTCTCAAAATGCAAAATTAGTGAATTTCACACTGTAAAGCCAATTGTGCAACATGGGCATTTAATACCTTATTCTTTTTGCAGTTCTGCCTACGGAATTTGTCTTTGCTGAAAAAGACTTACAGTCACGTGATCCTGTGTTATCAACTACCACTGTATTATGAAGTCTTCCTAGAATCCATTAAAACATTTCTCCAGTACTTTCAAATTACCATAAAAAGAGAACAGGATATCCACTTATCATCCAATGTGTTTATGTAGCTCACTGCTAAGAAACTGGCTTGAAATCAGGACCTTTGTCCCTGACAAGTCATCAGGTCACACAGAGCACAAAGAAAAGCAATACTGAAAAGCAAAAGGACTGATGTTTTAGGAGACCTGTGATTTACACAGTGGAGGAAACGGAATTGTGATCCAGAAGACTCTGAATCTGCAAAGACCACCAGTACAATGAGACTCACCGCTGTTCTAACTTGTTATGCAAAAAGAAAACATATTGTTTATTTCTTTATTTTTCCTTCTAGTTAAGCTTTCAAATCACTGAGTAGTACTAAATGTAATACAGAAATGAGGAAAAATATTCCAGTTTTTGTGAAAAAAATTCTTCAGTTGTTTTTATTTTCCCATGTAAATGTGATATGAGAAAAAATTATAACATATGATTACTAGGGAAATTATTAATAGTGTCAAAAAATAAGATGAATATACCAACCAGTATTTTCTTATCAGAAAATAAAATCATTGCTTATTTAATTATCTAAGCCAATGCCTTCTTTTCTAGTAAAGAAAAATAAAGTTTAAGAAGAGATATTACTTATCTTAATGTACTATAGTTATCCTGTTTATTCACAGCAACATTCCGATCATATATGCCTATATTCTAAAATTGCTTAAAGGGATTTGAAAAAAGCATATTCACACTTCTTCAAGGTTCACAAAGAGGTATCACCATTTAACTCCATCTGTAAAATATCTTGGATAACAATTCACCTCAGCTTATGGAATGAAAAGTATTGGTAACTTATATTTTAAATACTCAGACCCAGGAGTATAAGTGAGAATAAAAGGCTATTCATGGTATTTTCTTCTCATAGTAATATGCCTTCCTATCTAGGTTTTCTTTGTAGATTTAATGAATGATATGATTTGTATTCCTAGTCATTTGACTCATTTTTTTTTTTTTTTGACATGATTTGGTTTCTCCTTTATTTGGCTATTCCTTTAGGCTAGTTCCTCCCGTTGCTGATTTGCATCGTTGTTTTTCATCTCTTCCTCATGGAATATTTTGCTGAGAATGTTCTGTAATGCCGGCTTTCTTTTTGTAAATTCCTTTAGCTTTTGTTTATCATGGAAGGATCTTATTTCATTGTCAAATCTGAAAGTAAATTTTGCTGGGTATAAGATTCTTGGTTGCCATCCGTTTTCTTTCAGGGATTGGTAAATGTTGTTCCAGGCCCTTCTATGTTTTAGGGTCTGGATTGAAAAATCTGCTGATATTCTTATTGGTTTCCCCCTGAATGTAATTTGATTCTTTTCTCTGACGGCCTTTAAAATTCTGTCGTTATTTGTATGTTAGGTATTTTCATAATAATGTGCCTTGGTGTGGGTCTGTTGTAATTTTGTATATTTGGAGTCCTATAAGCCTCTTGTATTTGGTTTTCCATTTCCTTCTTCAGATTTTGGAAATTTTCTGATATTATTTCATTGAATAGATTGTTCATTCCTTTGGTTTGTTTCTCTAAGCCTTCCTCAATCCCAATACTTCTTAAATTTGGCCTTTTCATGATATCCCATCATTCTTGTTGATTCTGTTCATGATTTCTTACCATCTTTTCTGTTTTGTCAACTTTGTTTTCAAGATTAAATATTTTGTCTTTAATATCTGAGGTTCTGTCTTCCAGGTGTTCTATCCTATTGGTTATGCTTTCTATGGAGTTTTTCACTTGGTTTATTGTTTCCTTCATTTCAAGGATTTCTGTTTGGTTTTTTTTTTTCAGTATCACTAACTCTCTATTGAAATGATCTCTTGCTTCCCATATTTGCTCTTTTAACTGTTGATTGGTGCCATCATTCAATGCCTGCATTTGCTCTTTCATCTCGTCCTTCAGTGCCAGCATTTGCTCTTTCATCTCCTGGTTTGCTTCCCTGATTGTTTTAATTATGTGCATTCTGAACTCCCTTTCTGACATTTCTTCTGCTGTGCCCTCATTGGGTTTTATTGATATAGTATCTAGGTTTGTTTGGGACATTTTCTTCCCTTATTTTCTCATATTGGTCAGATGTCAGTGGGACTCTGTGATATTGCAGATTTCCTCTATTGGCTTATAGTGTCCCTGTAGATTTCCAGCGTATCACCTCCCAGCCTTCAGTAGCCTGAAGTCTTGCAGTAACTTGATAATGCAGTACTTCTGAAGAAAGCTGCCTCTAGCCTGCTACTGGTTCCAGGGCTTGTAGCTGGCTCTGTGTGAAATGGCTCTCACTGGGGAACCTGTTCTGAGAAGCTGGCCGTGTGGGAGGAGCCCACCGCCAGAGTGCACAGGGCTGCCTGGGGAAGACTCTAGCTTCCCTGCCCTACTCTATTAAGCCTCCCGAATCCGGGCCTGCCGCTCAGGCCGAGCATCCCTGGGTGGTGGAGACTCAACCTGTGGCTGTATTTTAGTCCGAGTCTCTCAATGCCTCCCCTTCTTGAATCCTGGGTTCTGGAGCGAATGAGATGCAGTCACCCTCTAGTCCACCATCTTGGGTCTCCCCGTGGAAAAAGCCTGCAGCCGGAGGAGGCAGGTCGCCTGGAGAGGTCTCTGGCTGCCCTTCCCTGGTCCCAGTGGCTGCTTGCGGTTCTGGAAACTATTTTTATACTTAGATTTAGAAAAAAGAAAAAAAAAAAAAAAAAAAGGACAACTATGATGTAAAAAGAAGACTGGAGGAAAGGGTCTGATCTCATGGTTATAGGCTGGGACCAAGCAAGCCCAGCAGACCTGCCTGTCCATGTCCTTCTTGGTCTTCCTGTGTGGCATTCTTTCTCCTGGGTATAGAGCAAGGCCCCTCTGGAGTGAGGGTTACATGACCTAGTTTCAGGCATTTATTCAGAGAATTTCTTGATGACCACCTCTCACACAGAAAGATTGGGGAAGGTCAAAGTGGCCTTCTGGCTTCCAAAACCATCCCACCGTCTTTCAGTAGAAAGTACTCTGAGCTCCAACACCCTTCCTTTATTTGACTATTCCTGGTTGTATCCAAATACCTGTTTCTTACATCTCTTTTCCAAAGCCACATCCCATTTCCATAATCTATCTCTCCCTTCTATAGCCACACCTCCTTCTTTTCTTTTACCTCTCCTTTCTATATTCTACCTCTCATTTTCATAACCTGTCTCTGCTTTCTACAGCCACATGTCTTTTTGATGACATTTAAAAACAATTTAATGAGGTTTTGGAGTTATCTACCACCTACTCTCCATTATTTATTTTTACATGCAATTTTAACTCTCCCTAAGTATTTGTTTTAATAGAAGACTCTATAATAGAGTAGAAAGACTTTTAGAACTAAAGTAATGCATGGTCAAAACTGAGACATTTCCAGTAGTTTTGGTCTTTTCCTTATGGCCACATAACACTCTGCTTATAAGATTGTATTTGCATTTTTGTTGATTTCGTTGTTGTTAATACTAGGGATTAAAGCCACTGGTGGTTTACCACTGAGCTATATACCCAGTCCTTTTCTTTCTTTCTTTTTTTTTTTTCTTTCTTTCTTTCTTTTTTTTTTTTTTTTTTTTTTTTTTTTGGTTCTCACAAGTTGCTAAAGCTCTCACAAAGTTGCTAAAGTTGGTCTCAAACTCATGATCCTCCTGCCTCAACCTCCCAAGTTACTGTAATTATAGGCATGTACCACCTACCAAGAACCTAAAAATTGATTCTTCATAAATTATTTCCAAATAAACAACTGCCAGTCAGGATTCAAACATCTAGAATAACAAAAAAAATAGTTGAATTTACAATGGAATTCAAACTACTTTTTAGTCCTTTTTATTGAGAGGACAAAAGCAATGCATTACATGTTGTTTGCCTAAATCAAGCTATAAAGAAAACTATGTCTCCCCTATATGACATCAAATTTAGAAGAGAGAAGTTAGGTTTAGAGTAATGATAACAATTCCTGCTTTAACTGCATGAACCTACTTCATTTCTCTTTGAGATTTTGCTTTTTTATTTTTCTAATATAAGTTATTATATATATCTCAGGTTTACTCATAAGAAGACTGTAATATATATGTAGCAGAAAATGGGTCCTCTAAAGTAGACAGCTGCTTTCCTCATTTTGGAGAGATGAGGGTTTTTCTGATTCTTACTAGGCAATGTCATTTTTACCTAAAATAAATTGTTCTTAGGTAAGATGCATTATAAACTCCAAAAAGATATTTTCACTTTTTTAGTTTTTCTTTGTGCTTTAAGTTAAAATGATTTAAATAAATGAAACAGAATATAGAGAGGTTTTCTATAGAGTTATAATTGACAGGCTTACTTTCTCTATCAAGTTCTCCACTAACTGTAATCTCTCTCACTGACTGATATGGCCATTGATGCAAAAACTAAACCCACATCAATCTTAAAGTTTCAGTGGAACAACCTGGCATTTGAAGAACTCACAAACTTCTGGGACTACTGAAGTTTTCTTCAAATCTTATTAAGAGAGCCAGGTAATGGGTTCCCCTTATCAGAGCTATTGGTCTCTTCTTTCCAGACTAAGGAAGTCTTCATTAATAAAATTAATAATTTAAGGCATTTGTATTAATATTTTACATCATAACTCATTTTGCTATATCTAGCTTGCTAATTATACAAGGATATAAGGAATTATATAAATTTCAAGTTTCATCACTTTCTTGGCAGGGACGATATAAAAGACTAAATAAAAATACAGGGTAAATAGGAAATAATTTTGAACAACAAGACATATGTTATTGACATTCAGGAGTCATGGGTCCATACAAGAGATGACAGAGATATTTCATGAAAAAACATGGGACACGAGTTTGATTTGTTAATTCACCAATTAAAAAAAAAAGTCTGGAGGCCTAATTTTTTATAGCCCAATTATTCTAGGACTGTGATGTATGACACTGTGTCTTCATGGAAAGTCAAACACTGGTGTGAAAAATGATAAGCCAAGTACACAAGGTGAGTTGATACTCAAAAAACTATCTCCAGTAAAAGCATAAATATGGTTGAAGCACAATAATAGCTTATGGTCCCGGTTAAATGTTGAAACATTTAGTCATAAATTACATTACTTGATAAGGCCCATGCCAAAAATGACTTTATCCAGCATAGTCCAGGTTTGCATTTAACCCCCTGGGACCAACAGTCACAAATCTTCACTCCAGGGGCGGGGACACTAATATCCACATGGTCTTCAAGGTGTGTACCTGCAAGGCCCTGCTCCAGGCCTCTGGTTGGGGTGCCTTTGCATGCTGTCTTCAGTTTGATACTTGTACTACAATACAAGATTGGGGAAACTACTCCTAGCTTTGTAGTGTTCAAAATATTTCTTTATTTTCTTGCTAGTGTGACAACTTCAGCCTGGGAAACAAAGAATTTCCTAGAGCAGGATGAAAAGTACTGCCTTGCCCCTCACCATGCAAGTCCATGCATGACTATTACTTATGAATGCACCCGCCTTAATACCCCATTTCAGGCACTTGTAAAGGGTATTGCCACACCTCCCCCTCTGTGGTGCCTATGACCATCATTGCTAACCAGTTGCTCCATTCTTCACAGCTGAACCCACACATAGCCTGCCTCTGCCCAGGGCTTCACTCATTCATAGTTGGCATATGATTTGGAGACTACTTGGCCGCTCTAGCATAAGCAACCCTCAGGATGATGGAACCAAGGGAAAGCTGCAGCACCAACAGGGGTGGGCACAATCAGATGGAAGGCCAAAATTTTTGAGTGGCTACATTTACTGAATGAGGATCAAATTGCATGTGCTCTTAGGGAAAACGGTCGCAGATAAATTATAGATTTTGAAAGAAAACAAAGTAAGAACAAAAAGAATAAATTATACATTTCAAAAGAGAAAAAAAAAACAAATATTGGAGTTGGAGCTATCATTTATGAATTCCAGAGTACAGTAAAAAACCAATTATAAAACAAAAGTCATAAATAACCTACAGACTGATTTCACCATTCAAGTTCTGGGGCATGGTTAGCTATCCTGGGGAGCATTAACTTGTCAGAGTTCCCCAGATGGTCAAGAGTCAGACCTGGAATTTTTGATATGGAACTCAATGGCCATAAAACAAAAGAGCTGACTGCAGGGTCACCTGCACAGACAGAGGAAGTCAGCTCCTATCTCAATCTCCTCTCCCCTCAGAGAATTGATCCTTTAATGGCTTATATCCAGAATACAATGATAAACAGGAAAACTTACTACCTGGTATGAAATGCTCTATAAGGATAGTAAAGAGTTGGCTGAAAAAATTCAACTGTTTTGCCTTCAATGCATTTAATTACAAATAGCTAAATCTCCAGATGCAGTCAGCCATTGCTAAATGTGGTTTCCGTTCTCATTGATCCTCAGCAATGTTGTCATTGCCAGTGCCCTGAACAATATGTGCTGCAAGAGGAGGTTCAGAGAGCCCATTGCTGCAGGTGTAAATAAAATCAATCTGCTCATTTTGGCAAATGTCTTATTGATCAGAGGTGTTGAATATATGCTTCCATCTCCCCTTCCATCCAGAATGTAGATACCTTTATGTTGGAACATTAAGTATCAAGCAGTATGTCTGCGTTCTTGTCAGAATGACTGCAAGCACCAGTAATGATATGGCAGCATAAAAACTTAAGCCTAGATGTGTTAAAGTGAGAAATCAATGGAAAATGCAGGGACAAAAATGAGAATGAAGCACTGATTATAAAAGGGCTAGAGAAGTAGGCATATAAATTGCAGTACCATTCCCACACACAGCCTGTCTCCCAGCATCCAGCATTGAAGCACAATGAGAGTCAAGTTTAGGAAGTCTAATGTCCCTGAGCCTCAACTCAACTCTATTGGTTTAAATCCCAGCAGCATATGCTTACCTTGGAGGATCAGCCAAGGATTAAGTTAGGTGATATATAGAAAGGTGCTCATAGGACTTGAACGTTTGTCTTCTGCTCTTCAGTGTTTTGATCTGCTGGTAGAGTGGCATTCCCTTAAGTGCAAATAGTGTAGTGGTCTAAGATCTTCTATCAGTCAGAAGTTTCTGTTTCAAGGAAGAGAAAACTCCAGTCACCCTGGATTTTATATATATATATATATATATATATATATATATATATATATATATATATATATATAGTTTCTGTAATCCGAAACTTCAGAAGTAATGTTGGTCCAGGCCAGGTTTGAACAAATGATGCCATCAGGAAACTGTTCTTTCTGTCTCTCCCCGCTCTATCTTTTGGTCTTTTGGTTTCATCTACAGACTTTCTGAGGGGGAACCCTTGCAGCCCTAGCTACCTATCATGCAATAGCAAGATGAACTTCTCTTCCAGGTAAATTCCATTCACACAGTCCAAGGGCAGAGGGAATATCTCCTCTTTCATATCTCACCCTAGGCCTACTGTGCATTATATTAATCCCTGTAGTCGATGGAATAGAAAGTGTCCCAAGTCAAGTGAACTATGTGTCTGGGGAAAGTAGAGAGCTATAGTGACTCAGAGGTACCATTACCATAAAAGAGAGAAATGAATGGTGTGACCATCAATTATTCACTAGAAATGATGGTCTCCAAAGACTGACATGCAGACCTATAAGCCTAAGTCTTTGTTATAAGACAGTGAGATATGAGATGATTTGCCACACAGCATTATCATGGTAATAGATAATCAACCTGCTAAAAAATAAGTGACCAGTACAGAGGAACAACTATAGTGCACAGATGTGAGGGATGGCCAGGGAGGGAGGGGACATAGTCAGATTTGGGATATACCTTGAAGGTGGAAACCTCAAAATTTGCTAACTGAGTAAATATGCCATGTGGGGGGGTGGGGGAAGGGGGCCGTGGAGAGAAGAAACAAACAAAATTCCTATTTGGGGCATGAACAATGTGGCGAATAATGGTGCCATTTAGTACAACAGAGAGCTTTGGAAAAGGAGCAGGCCATTAGGGAAAGGGACCGTAACTTCAAATTCAGTTTTAGCCACACTAATTCTAATTTTAATTTAAATACCTTTAGATCACAAAAGGAGACACAGCAGAGAGTTTTGATATTATACTAACTATACTAACTACAAAATTGTGGGTTAGGTACTCTCTAAACTTTTCTAGTCCTTTTTCTTTTTTCTTTTCTTTTTCTCTTTTTTTCTTTTTTGTTTTGTGTGTGTGTGTGTGTATGTGTGTGTGTGTGTGTGTGTGTGTGTGTGTGTGTGTGCAATATTTTATTTTTTATTTACCTTTTGGTGCTAAGGATTGAACCCAAGGGCACTTAACCACGGAGCTACATCCCCACATTTCCAGCCACTTTTATATTTTTGATTTAGAGACAAGGTCTCACTAAGTTGCTTAGGGCCTCACTAAGTTGCTAGGGCTGGCTTTGAACTCGCCATCCCCCTGCCTTAACTTTCTGAGCTGCTGAGTGGTACATGAATGTACCACAGTGCCCAGCTTGTGTGCATGCATTTTGGATTGAACTCTGGGTCTGGTCTCATGCATGCTAAACACTTACTCTACTGCTTAGCTACATTGCTAGCACCACCCCCCTTTTTTCCCAGATTTAACATTTTGAGAGTTATTAACAGTTCCACAATAATTATATTTTGGTAAGTTTCAGCACAGATAATTTCTATTTACAATGGTTGGTGCTGAGGATATTGCCTTTATCCAAAAGAGACCAAATGCCAGGAGAAAAAATTTTCATAGAATATCATGTCTTCCTGATAAGAGGTAATCCAGACTACTATAGCCTACCTCACTTGGCATGGAAAGATAAAATTCGTTTCTGTCCAGTGGACTGCAAACTCCCCCAGAAAAAGATGCAATATAGCCTCTGTACCTCTCAATTAGCACAGATTTTGGAGGTGCAATTTTCATCATCTGGACCCCTCAGAAGTGACTATCCAAAACCGTGGGTCTTAGTCTGTCATTACCAGGATCTAAGCAGAGTCCTCGAATACTGGGGCATTCTCCACAGGCTTTGACTCTAACAGTATTGGGAACACTTGACAACTGGTAGCTGAAAGTCATTTTGTCCCATTATTATGTTACAACCCTAACAAGAGAAGACTCCACCGTAGGAGTATAGTGTACATGAAAAATAGATCTCTATCGTCAGGCTAAGCAGTGACTTCCACGTTTCCAGTTAAGAGAGAAGAGAGAAAGAACTAAAGTGAAGAAAAACACAATCTGAGGCAAGTAACAGGAGGTTGAGGAAGGAGACTAAGGAGAACAGAGAAGGAGACCCAACATTTCTACCAACATAAGTTAGACATCTTGGAAGAAAAACATGAGAAATCTTCCTGGAGAAGTCTTAAGTTGAAGCACTGTATGTCTTGGACCTTAGCCATCTCCTTTTCTCTAGCTCCTCTCACTCCCCTTCTCACTTTCTCTGTGATTTCATCCCCTCCTATTGTTTAAAATATCATCTTTATGTCAATGGCTCCCAAATTTGCACCACCTGATCTTTCTCCTGATTTAAATATTAGACTGCCTCCTGGACATCTCCACTGAGCTACCTAGAAGACACTTTAATTTCATATACCAAAAATAAAACTTTATTTCCACCACCCCACCCTCTTTCTCTCCCAATGCCAGTCATCTCAGTAAACTTGCCACGTTTACCCAGTGGCTTAAATATACAACCGAGCTTCAGCCTTGATGTCTCCCTTCCTCTCATCCCACACATTTTATTCACCAGCAAGTCCTGTCAAATTTATATGTAAAATTCATCTCGGTTTTCTCCTCTTCTTTGTTATTCACAGTGTCACTATCCTTGTGCAAGTCAGTCGCACCTTTCACTAGACTCCCAGACAGCCCTCTCACAACTGATATTCCTGTTTCCATTCTCCCATCAGCAACTAAAGGAAACATTTTAATGAATTCACACTCATTCTTCCGTGTTTGAACTTCAGCATGGGCTTTGCATATTTTCTGTCTAATCTTGGCTCTTTCTCCTTCTGTCTTGCTCATCCTCAAACCCTGACCTGGAACAGGTCATATTTCTTCCCTCCTTCCTCCAGTTCTTACAGGACTCAGCTTAAATGTCTCCTCGTCAATAGATTATGACATCCCAAGGCCAATCAAATACTATCGTAGCACACACATAACATTCTTCGTATCTGTCATCACTTTTCCAAAATAGATTTCATGTATTGTGTTTTGTTAGATTTTGTTTTTGTGCTGGGGATCCAACCCAGAGCTTCATACAAACTAGCACATGCTCTCCTACCGAGCTACACCTCAGCCCATAGTTTGTCTTTTTTGTTCCTTCCCAACAATATAAACCCCAGGGGAGCAGTACTTGGTTTTGCTTATTTTTTTCACTGTTGAGTCCCCAGCATGTAGCACATAGTAGATACTCAAAAACCGTTTTTACATAAATTATCTATTTCAATGATTTTCAAAAAACCATCCATGGAGTCCTGGGGTTCTTCTGAGGCTCTTTGGTGGCAGAGGGTGGTAGAAGAAGAAGGTAGAAGAGAGAGAGGACTGCCTTCCCGAAGTTTTAAGTCTTCCATTGATTCAATGTTGATTTAATTAGAACATTTGTACTTTTATCTTCTTAGGCAATGGTTTCATGTAAGTTTTTGTTGGCCAAAAAGCTTATGCTATTAAATCTAATTGACAACCAGTAGTCCCTTGTCCCCCATCATTGGGCCCATGAGCTACTTGCCATGGCTTCAAGTGACATTGGCAGCTCACCACGACCTAAATCCAGCTTCCCCTGACAAAGATGTGCAGGCTTTCCACAATATATAGTGTGTTCCAAATATTCCAACTAAATGTAGCTGTTGTTCTTCAGTCTTATTAAATTAAAAACAAAGTCATACCATCCTCATAACTGTGGAAAGCAACACTCTCACCAATGTGCTGGACTTTCTCTTAAACCAGTTTAGAACTTTACTTAAAATGACAGCTCATCTGAACCCATAGTTAACAATTTACCAATGTTTTTCTAATCAGATAGTTAAGACTAAAGGAAGAAACAAAATGAGATTTTTCTTCACATTTAGTGTGTTTCCTCTACAAATCAAGCTGTCAGGTCACAGAAAATACCTTGTAGTTACAATGTAGAAAAAATGTCAAATGGATTGTGAATTATGATAATCATGTTGGTAAACCAATGTATAAGGATTAATTAGAAATTTAACTTTAGTTTAATTCATAAAGATCTTCATGAACATAATTTAATAAAATATATCTCCTCTGATTTATTGTACTCAGGAGTCTTAAAGGATTTTAATCTACTAGGAGAGGGGTTAAACTATCACGGTCTCTCAGTCTATTAAAAATTAAAAATTGTTTCATTTCCTAAAATACAACAAATTTAGATGAATGCTTCAATGCACGTTCTGCAGAAAGCAGAGTTGAAACAGTGTTTGGATCTGGAAAACTCAATTTATGGAGCTAAACTCTTTCAACTCTAAGGGAAGAAAAGAAAATATATGTAATATCAAATATGAGGAAGAGGCTTTAATAAAAACACGAATAAAAACTGTAATAAGTAAATCAATAAACCAACTATGGGGGTAATATTGAAGAATGAAGGGAAATTTGGGGGCATAGTTTAAGAAGAACCCCCTTGGGAGCTAGAAGTCTTGCTTTCTGGTCCTATTTATAAATCAACATGTCCATGGACAGGCCATTTTTGATGTGTCTCAATTATCTAAGTTAACTACATATTAGACATTTTCTGTCAACCTCCAACACCCATTTTTCTCTCTTCTTTTTAAATAAGGAGCCAACAACCTAACCCTCTTCTCTGTGCTGAGACATAGTTATAACAGACCCTACCTGAACTAACTTCAGGACCCTTGCCGATCTATGCCAATTGGCCCATTCCATTCTCTAATCGCAGTTATGATTTAAGAATGGGCACAAACCCCACTTGGAGTCAATGGCCTTGAGGAGACATTAAATAAATTCTTTAGGATCTAAACTTTCTGTCTCTTCTGCAGTAATCAGAACCAAAGCCTTGTCTTCCTCTAGAGAGCATAGAATAAAGATATAAAATGGGAACTACTGCAGTCAGTGTTGCAATCAAAGTGAAAGCCTGAAGACAAAGATGAAGTTGACCTACAAGAGAGAACAGAGCCAGAGCCCAGAGGCTCATAGAAAAACAGCCTGAAACCATAAAAGTACATTATATATATATATATATATATATATACGAAACCATACCTAATACCAGTGTAACTTCACACTTATTGAGCTAGTAGAATTGTTTGTTGATTAAGTCAATTCAAGTTGTGTTGTTTTGCTAAAAAATAAAAAGTATCAGAAAAAATAAAGTATCCTTATATACACAGTATCTGTTGTATCTGAGGCAATTTTGTTGCAGCAATTGTTGGTCATTAGGTAAGATCATTCCCTCCCCTTCTTCCTTGCCCCCTCATGATCTTTGTACTGCAGTGCAGAAGCAGAAAAAAACAACACACCTGCCCTTCCCAGTTCCAACCTAGGTGGGGTAAAAGGAAGGACTGTTTAGTCTAAACTAATCATTTCAATCTACTATTTCACTTAAGAAAGGGCACATCTGTTGGGGATGAGGTTAAGATATTAGAGAAAGACTTCATAGATCCTTCAAAGAGGTGGAACTCCTGGAGAGATGCAGCCATATTTGATCATGAAGTGAGCTAGCTGGCAAGATATTATAAAGGAAAGTACAGAATCTTTAATCAAACCCATCAAACTGCTAAGTCAGCTAACTTAATAGCTCCTCTACTCCTAGACTTCTTGTTAATTAAGGTAATACATCCCCTTGTTTCAACCATTTGAAATCGGTGGTTATATAACTTAGATATGAAAGCATCTGAATGAATATGTCAAGTTAGTTCTCAAATATTTAAGTTAATAAAATAGTATATAGCACACTGCCCTTCTTCAGATTGTTTCAAAAAAATAAAAAAATAAAACAACTTTGTTACTCTCAGCAGGTTCTATTAGGATAAGGACTTATAATCCTTTCCTAGAGTTAATAAAATAGTAGATTTGAAAGTGTATCTGTTTCTGACCCCTAACTTGTTTTTCTCAGCTCAAATAATGAAATAAGCACATTTTACCATAATACCTAACATTTAAATATATTTATCTCTCATTATTCACAAATAAATGGTGAGCTAGATGTCATAAATATAACAAAATTCCAAAACAAGAACAATTGTAAATGTCAGCTACAACTCTAGTTGAGTAAGTCTGACAATCCTTAAGTATTTCTAATCACCAGCTAAAGTAAATCTTTATGTTGTACTTTATAAAAAATTAAAATTTACAGTTACATAAGAGAAATTCAGTTTAATACAATTACATTTAGAGGAAAGCAGAATGAACATGCATATCATTAATTTTATGTAATACAAATGTTCAATTTATTTTTATAACATTAATCTAGTCTTTCTTTTCTCCTTAAAATAACTTGTCAGCTGGTAAAGTAATGGTTTGTCAAAGTGGTAACGAATAATTAAGAGTCTTTTACCAGAGGGTGCTTCAACTTACCCTCCAGTTTCAATTTCATTTGATTACTTTGCAGGCAAATACTGCATTAAATTTTGTTTCTGCCACCCACTTACATAATGCAAAACTGAAAAATAATGCATTGTGAAGTGAAAAAGCTGATGTCGCAATTTAAGTCTCTGTGCATTTACCTAGAGTAGGTTTAAAAAATTGCTCTTGTGAATTCAAAAGTTGGCATAAAATCAAAAGGTAGCCTGTGCCTTGGTAGTATGTACACCCGTGTCATATGCAGGTATGTGTGACATCTTTATCCATCTTGTAACAAATGCATCTGCTTCATGGATGTTGTGTGATTCTATTCCTTGTCACATTCTTCATTTAGGACCTTTCATGTGGCACAAGGTTTTTACTTTCTAGAAATTCTTGGGTGAATGTGACTTTATTGAACTTTGGGACCCACACTTTAAGGGCATCAGAGGCTCCACAAACATTAAAGAATTATGTCAAATAAGAGGTTTATAACCAAAGCAGTTAATTCAAAACTTTTACTCATGCTAGTACTCTTTAGACTTGGTTTGGAAAAAAAAAATCAACTGCTTTAAAAAAAAAACAAACTTTTTGCTTATCATTTATAATACCTGGGCCCTAAATTACTAAGAAGATCTTCTGAATAAATTTACATGAATTTACTTCTTCAAATCCTACAGGAAAACTGAAAGGCATTTTGTTTCTCTCCTTAGAAGCTCCTGGTCTTCTTTTGGATGCTCCTTGGGGATCAGGCAGAAAGTGCTGTCTCAAAGAAGGTGGCAATGACCGGCGTGCACTCCCAGGACTTTATCCTAATGCACACAAAGAGATTTAAGCCCAGTGAAAGACACTGCACAACACTCATGGGCTTTTAAACACTTGAATTCCTTCACTTTTACCTTTGGTTTTGTATGTTCTATTCCAATCTATTAGATTTAATCTCAAAATTTATACTTGGTTCTCTTGGTTTTTGAAAATCAGTCTAAATCCAGATGACTAGATCCTGAGAACTGAATGAATTCTCAGTATGCCTAATTTAGACCCTCCAATTCAGAACGCATTATTTATCACCAAAAAGACAATAGTAGGTGTTATAGAACAAATAATAAAATATATAGACTTTTTATTCTAAAAGCTTAAAATACAAAATACTGATTAGTAACATATGCTCTACAGGTATGAAAGTGAATTGTAAACATACTATTAGCTGTTGTATTATCTATATTTGTGTATATCTACATAAACATACCTAAATGTACACATACCATATTTATGTAAAAGTGTGCATGCATGTGTGTGTACAGTGTGTGTGTGTGTGTGTGTGTGTGTTTAAAATGGTAAAATTTCACATTCCAGCTGATGATGTGATTAGCCAAATAACATTGGCATCAGGTGTCTATGACTGACATATGTAAGAAAACTAAATGATTCTTTCATCAGCCTAGTAGCTCTTTCTTGAAAGTAATAGTAAACTCAAACTGAAGTTCATTTAGACAGTAAAGAAATGTAGTATCTCACAAAAATAGGAAGCTCTGACTTGGTTCAATCAGTGAGTCAGTGATGTTAAAAAAGGAACAGATTATTGTCTCTCTTATGTGCCTTTTTCAGCATTGACTTTGTCCTTTTACTTTTTCTTAATTGATAAGTTTTTAAAAATCCATACATTTATGGTAGGCAACATCATTTTTGATATATGTATACACTGTGAAATGACTAAATTAAGCTATTTAACATACGCATTACGTCAAACACTTGCCATGTTTTGTGATGAGAACATTCAAATTTTAAATTTTTAGCAATTTTTAACATATTAATAATAATAAGTTGTTGGGGGCAATCCAAGATGGTGGATTAGAGGGTGACTGCATCTCCAGTTGCTCCAGACCCAGGATTCAAGAAGGGGAGGCATTGAGAGACTCAGACTAAAATAGAGCTATGGGGAGAGTCTCCATCACCTGGTGAAGCTTGGCCCGGGCGGCAGGCCCGGATTCAGGGGGCTTATTAGAGTAGGGCAGAATGGCTAGAGTCCTCCCCAGGAAGCCCTATGCACTCCAGCGGTGGGCTCCTACCACACAGCCAGCTTCTAGGAGCAGGCCCAAAGTGAGAGCCTTTCCACACAGAGCCAGCTACAAGCCCTGGAACCAGTAGCGGGCTAAGGGCAGCATTCTTCAGAAGTACTGCATTATCAAGTTACTGCAAGACTTCAGGCTACTGAAGGCTGGGAGGTAATACGCTGGAAATCTACAGGGACACTATAAGCCAATAGAGGAAATCTGCAATATCACAGAGTCCCACTGACATCTGACCAATATGAGAAAATAAGGGGAAAAAATGTCCCAAACAAACCTAGATACTATATCAATAAAACCCAATGAGGGCACAGCAGAAGAAATATCAGAAAGGGAGTTCAGAATGTACATTATTAAAACAATCAGGGAAGCAAACCAGGAGATGAAAGAGCAAGTGCAGGCATTGAAGGAGGAGATGAAAGAACAAATGCAGGCATTAAATGATCGCACCAATCAACAGTTAAAAGAGCAAATACGGGAAGCAAGAGATCATTTCAATAAAAAGTTAGAGATACTGAAAAAAAAAAATAAAAAACAGAAATCCTTGAAATGAAGGAAACAATAAACCAAGTTAAAAACTCCATAGAAAGCATAACTAGTAGGATAGAACACCTGGAAGACAGAACCTCAGATACTGAAGACAAAATATTTAATCTTGAAAACAAAGTTGACGAAACAGAAAAGATGGTAAGAAATCATGAACAGAATCAACAAGAATGATGGGATATCATGAAAAGGCCAAATTTAAGAAGTATTGGGATTGAGGAAGGCTTAGAGAAACAAACCAAAGGAATGAACAATCTATTCAATGAAATAATATCAGAAAATTTCCCAAATCTGAAGAATGAAATGGAAAACCAAGTACAAGAGGCTTATAGGACTCCAAATATACAAAATTACAACAGACCCACACCAAGGCACATTATTATGAAAATACCTAACATGCAAAATAAAGACAGAATTTTAAAGGCCGTCAGAGAAAAGAATCAAATTACATTCAGGGGGAAACAAATAAGAATCGGCAGATTTTTCAATCCAGACCCTAAAAGCTAGAAGGGCCTGGAACAACATTTACTAAAGAAGACGGATGCCAACCAAGAATCTTATACCCAGCAAAGCTTACTTTCAGATTTGACAATGAAATAAGATCCTTCCATGATAAACAAAAGCTAAAGGAATTTACAAAAAGAAAGCCGGCATTACAGAACATTCTCAGCAAAATATTCCTTGAGGAAGAGATGAAAAACAATGATGCAAATCAGCAACAGGAAGAACTACCCTACAGGAATAGTCAAATAAAGGAGAAACCAAATCATGTCAAAAAAAAAAAAAATGAGTCAAATGACTAGGAATACAAATCATATCACAATAATAACACAGAATGTTAATGGCCTGAACTCATCAATCAAAAGACATAGACTCCCAGATTGGATTAAAAAGAAAAATCTAACAATATGCTGCGTGCAAGAGACTCATCTCATAGAAAGAGATACCCATAGACTAAAGGTGAAAGGATGAGAAAAAACATACCATGCACACGGACACAGCAAAAAAGCTGGAGTATCCATCCTCATTTCAGACAATGTGGACTTCAAGCCAAAGTTAGTCAGAAGGGATAAAGAAGGTCATTTCATACTGCTTAAGGGAAGCATAAATCAGCAAGGCATAACAATCATAAATATCTATGCCCCAAACATTTGCCCACCCATGTACATCAAACAAATCCTTCTCAATTCCACAAATCAAATAGACCACAACACAATAATACTAGGCGATTTTAACACACCTCTCTCACTGCTGGATAGATCGTCCAAACAAAAAATCAATAAAGAAACCATAGATCTCAATAACACAATCAAAAATTTAGACTTAACCGACTTACATAGAATATACCATCCAACAAAGAATGAATACACTTTCTTCTCAGCAGCACATGGATCCTTCTCTAAAATAGACCATGTTTTATGCCACAAAGCTACTGTTAGCAAATACAAGAAGATAGAGATACTATCTTATACTCTATCAGATCACAATGGATTGAAATTAGAAATAAATGACAGAATAAAAAACAGAAACTTCTCCAATACCTGGAGATTAAATAATACACTATTATATTATGAATGGATAACAGAAGACATCAGGAGGGAAATAAAAAAATTCTGAGAAGTAAACGAGAACAAAGACACATCATATCAAAATCTGTGGGACACTATGAAAGCAGTACTTAGAGGAAGATTTATTTCATGGGGTGCATTCCACAAAAGAAGTAGAAATCAACAAATAAATGACTTAACACTACAGCTCAAAGCCCTAGAAAAAGAAGAGCAGACCAACACCCAAAGCAGTAGAAGACAGGAAATAGTTAAAATCAGAGCTGAAATCAATGAAATTGAAACAAAAGAAACAATTGGAAAATTTAACAAAATAAATAGTTGGTTCTTTGAAAAAATAAACAAAATTGATAAACCCTTAGCCACACTAACAAGGAGAAAGAAGGAGAAAACTCAAATTACTAAAATTCGGAATGAACAAGGAAATATCACAACAGACACGAGTGAAATACAAAACAGAATTAGAAGCTATTTTGAAAATCTATACTCCACCAAAACAGAAAACCTCGAAGACATCAACAAGTTTCTAGAGACATATGAATTACCTAAACTGAACGAGGAGGACATACACAACTTAAAGAAATCAATTTCAAGCAATGAAATAGAAGAGGTCATCAAAAGCCTACCAACAAAGAAAAGTCTGGGACCAGATGGGTTCTCAGCCGAGTTCTACAAAACCTTTAAAGAAGAGCTCATTCCAATACTCCTCAAAGTATTCCATGAAATAGAAGAGGAGGGAACCCTCCCAAACTCATTCTATGAAGCCAAAATCACCCTGATACCTAAACCAGACAGAGACACTTCAAGGAAAGAAAATTTCAGACCAATATCTTTAATGAACATTGACGCAAAAATCCTCAACAAAATTTTAGCAAATCGCATACAAAAATATATTAAAAAGATAGTGCACCACGATCAAGTGGGTTTTATCCCAGGGATGCATCATTGGTTCAACATCTGGAAATCAATAAATGTCATTCACCGTATCAACAGACTAAAGGTTAAGAATCACATGATCATTTCAATAGATGCAGAAAAAGCATTTGATAAAATACAGCATCCCTTCATGCTCAAAACACTAGAAAAAATTGGGGTAGTGGGAACATTTCTTAACATTGTAAAGGCCATCTACGCTAAGCCCATGGCCAATATCATTCTAAATGGTGAAAAACTGAAAGCATTCCCCCTAAAAACTGGAACAAGGCAGGGATGCCCTCTTTCACCACTTCTATTCAACATCGTTCTTGAGACTCTAGCCAGAGCAATTAGACAAACCAAAGAAATTAAAGGGATACGAATTGGAAAAGAAGAACTCAAAGTATCCCTGTTCGCTGATGACATGATTATATATTTAGAGGAACCTGGAAATTCCACCAGAAAACTCTTAGAACTCATAAGTGAATTCAGTAAAGTAGCAGGATACAAGATCAATGCTCATAAATCTAATGCATTTTTATACATAAGTGATGAATCTTCAGAAAGAGAAATTAGGAAAACTACCCCATTCACAATAGCATCGAAAAAAAATAAAATACTTGGGAATCAAACTCACAAAAGAGGTGAAAGACCTGTACAATGAGAACTACAGAACACTAAAGAAAGAAATTAAAGGAAACCTTAGAAGATGGAAAGATCTCCCATGTTCTTGGATAGGCAGAATTAATATTGTCAAAATGGCCATACTACCAAAAGTGCTATACAGATTCAATGCAATTCCAATTAAAATCCCAATGACGTACCTTACAGAAATAGAGCAAGCAATTATGAAATTCATCTGGAAGAATAAGAAACCCAGAATAGCTAAAGCAATCCTCAGTAGAAAGAGCGAAGCAGGGGGTATTGCAATACCAGATCTTCAACTCTATTACAAAGCAATAGTAACAAAAAAGGCATGGTATTGGTACCAAAATAGAAAGGTAGATCAATGGTACAGAATAGAGGACATGAACACAGACCCAAATAAATACAATTTTCTCATACTAGACAAAGGTACCAAAAATATGCAATGGAGAAAAGATAGCCTCTTCAACAAATGGTGCTGGGAAAACTGGAAAACCATACGCAACAGAACGAAACTAAATCCCTATCTCTCACCCTGCACAAAACTCAACTCAAAATGGATCAAGGACCTCGGAATCAGACCAGAGACCCTGCAGATTATAGAAGAAACAGTAGGTCCAAACCTTCAACTTGGTGGCTTAGGACCAGACTTCCTTAACAGGACTCCCATAGCACAAGAAATAAAAGCAAGAATCAACAACTGGGATAGATTCAAACTAAATAGCTTTCTCTCAGCAAAGGAAACTATCAGTAATGTGAAGAGAGAGCCTTCTCTCTTCCCACAGAGTGGGAGAATATCTTTGCCACTCATACTTCAGATAGAGCGCTAATTTCCAGAATGTATAAAGAACTCAAAAAACTCTACACCAAGAATACAAATAATCCAATCAACAAATGGGCTAAGGAAATGAACAGACACTTCACAGAAGAAGCTCTACAAGCAATCAACAGATATATGAAAAATGTTCAACATCTCTAGTAATAAGAGAAATGCAAATCAAAACTACAATAAGATTTCATCTCACCCCAATTAGAAAAGCGATTATCAAGAATACAATCAACAATAGGTGTTGGCGAGGATGTGGGGAAAAAGGTACACTCATACATTGCTGGTGGGGTTGCAGATTAGTGCAGCCAGTCTGGAAAGCAGTATGGAGATTCCCCAGAAAGCTTGGAATGGAATCACCATTTGACCCAGCTATCCCACTCCTTGGCCTGTACCCAAAGGACTTAAAATCAGCATACTACAGAGATACAGCCACATCAATGTTCATAGGTGCTCAATTCACCATAGCCAGATTGTGGAACCAACCTAGATGCCCTTCAATTGATGAATGGATAAAGAAACTGTGGCATATATTTACAATGGAATATTACTCCGCCATAAAGAATAATAAAATTATGGCATTTGCAGGCAAATGGATGAAATTGGAGGATATCATGCTAAGTGAGATAAGCCAATCTCAAACCTAAAGGACGAATGATCTCGCTGATAAGCGGATGAGGACCTATCATGCGGGGTATGAGGGGTTAGCATTAGGGTTAGGGTTAGGTTTAGGGTTAGGGATAAGGAGGGTGGTAAGAATGGAGGTAGGAAGGACTGTATAGAGGGAAAAGAGGGGTGGGAGGGGTGGGAGGGTGGGGGGTACGGAAAAAAGAAATAACAGAATGAATCAAACAACATTTCCCTATATAAATTTATGATTTTTAATTAAAAAAAATTAATAATAATAATAATAAGTTGTTAACTAAAGTCACCAGGATGTATGTTAAACTCCTTGAACTTATTCTTCCAATTTAACTGAAATTTCATCTTTAATTATGGGAGAGGCCATCTACAGTTGGCATCTGAAATATTCCCCAAACACCAGTATATTGAAGGCTGGTCCACCAGCGTAACACTACAGGAAAGCATAGAACCTGCAGGAGGTGGGAGCCCAATGAGAGGTCCTTAGGACACTGAAACCCTGTACTCGAAAGGGATTGTGGCACCCCATTCCCTCCTTTCTTTTCTTTTGCTTCCATGGCCATGAGGCAAGAAGTTTGCTCTGCTATGCTCTGCACAACTGCCATCTAAAAGCCACTGGAAAACTGAAAGATGTGAGTTGATTGAATCATGGACTGGAACCTCCAAAACTGTAAGCCAAAGTCAACCCTTTCTCTTTGTAATTTGATCACCTCAAGTATTTCATTACAGTGATGGAAAGTTGACTAACACAGGCCAGTAATAAACTATGGCAGAATCCAGTAAAAGAAAAGAGAGTCATCCACAATTATACAATTGAAGTTCTTCCCTTTGAACTGATTGGAGCAATTTGTATCAGTACCCATGCCTGGACTAAGAATCATTCTAATTAGCTCATTTCCTCATGCTTGAGCCCCTGGACTATCACTGGCATTGGAAATGAAATTGCCACAGTTAAACCAATCAGAAACCACAGGTGAAGTTAGTTCTAGGCTTAGCATCCTCAGTCAAAGGAGTTGACTAGAAAAGAGTTGATGACTAACAAAATTAGGATTCTACTAGAAAGAGAAAAGTGTTGGAATGGCTATTGGCTAGGGAACAAAGAGGGTTTACTAATGCTTAAAAATGACAAGAATTCTAAAGAAAAATACCCTGTATTTGAATATCATTATAATAAAATTGTCATAATGACTGACTGGTTCTTGTTCAGTATTTAAACCACAGTTCTCAGAATCATGATCTGGGAATTAAAAGTTCCATTCAATATTGCCAGATATATGAGCCTGATGTTTTGGAACAGATGTGGTGTTGTGGAACTTAATTGTCTGAGTTACCAAAATGAGATGCAAGTTCCCACTATGGAATAGACATTATTGCCTTTGGAGCCGCGTGGAACTGAGTTTCAAACTTAGAATCTAAACCTGAAATCCAAATGACCTGTGAAAAATACTTAGTATGTGTGAGCTTCCCTTACATCACACGTATTTCAAAGTGCCTGTATTAAAGGAAATGAAGTAAGCAACGTCCCTAGCGCTGCCTGGAAGGCTGCAGGTGCTCAGAAGGTATAGGTTCACTCCAGATGTTTGACACTCCTAGCCATCATTTTCTGGATGCCAATATTGCCTCCCAGTCTAGAGACAACCAAATTCAACCCCAACACCACTATTACTACCCCTACACATGCATGCTCACACACACATGTACAGGACTACTTAGCAATGCTGTACAATACAGGACCACTGCCCTAGCAGAATTGCTGGTACTAAAATGAGGCAAGAAAAGTAGTCCAGTGCACATTTTTTTAGCATTTTTATTGCTGCATTATAATTATACATAATAGCGAGATTCATTACATCATATTTGTACATGCACATAATTTGATCACTCTCATTCCCCAATACTCCCTCCACTCCTCCCTTCCATCAGCTTGTTCTATTTTACTCATCTCCCTTCTATCATTGTTATTGTTATTTTAATTAGTGCATTATAATTATATATGCAGAATTCATTGTGGTATATTCATATATAGACATAGCAAAATTTGGCAGATTTCATTCCAGTGCACAATATAATGAATCACTTCTGGGATTCTGAGAGACATCCTAAGTACTTCTTCTGCCTCTTTCCAGTCCCAATTCTAGTGAATCCATTCTCCCAAATCCTCACTCAGTCACTTGCTCACCACTGATGTCAATAAGCTTTCAGTCCAGCTGAATCATCCTTGGTATTTTCACCTCTCCCTTACCTATAATTATTTTTCTTCTATAAATTTTATTTTCCTTTTCTGAGCACAGTAGAACACATAATTGCCAGACTGCACCCCACCCCCATCTCCACCCTCAGCAAGAGAGGTTAGGTGATTATGTGAATGTGTGAGTTATTCTTTTTGAAGTGTTTTGCTCTTTGTGGATAAAAGGTGTTTTATGAGTTCAAAGCATTCCCATTATTATTGTCCACTATTCAGGACAATCAGAGTAATTTGGCAACAGCTTTTCCCCTTGGCAAAAGAAAAGGCTAATTGCAAAGATGGGAATGGGGGAAGGGGATTGTGTTCAATTTATTTGAGTTTAAGGTCACAGGCAATGCACAATAAAAAGTTCTTTGTTTTATGAATAAGAAAAAGATTTCTGATTTATTCCCCTGTTCCAGAGCACCAGCATACACTCATTTTTTAAATGTTTGAAATACCTTTTTCTACAGTATTATAAGAAAACTTTTTCAAGTTATAAATTTATTATCCACACTTTATATTTCACAGTCATGAATCTTTATTGTCCAAACAAACTTTGATACAGATTTTGATATTTACCGTAAATTATGTCATTCTCAGTGATTCATTGCATAGAGATGTATCTGTTGTTTTGAATAATATAATGACTGATATCCCCAAGTTAATGCAGGGACAATGGACACCATGAAAATGAGTGATCAGAATTTCAGAACTACTTGCTTATACTACAAAATTAAGTAGAAATCAGTCATGGAGAATGTGATTTATTTTACTTACATCCTAGAGGTATGTCCAGTAATTCTTCAGCTTGTTCTGATAATTGAAATTCTCTGCCACTGCTGGAAATTTAAGTCTCATTTGTCCCAGAAAAAGTTTTCAAGATGACAAATTTTACTCACATACACAGTTAGAAGCTTTCCATTCATGAGTAGTGTTTTTATGTTGCTATTTTAAGGTATTTATTATGCATCTCTGTTTTAATTTTAGTCTAGATATCTTTCTTTTTGGACAGCTTTCTATCTCTTCTGTGAAAAATGGTGACTACTTCATACCCAGAAAAAAGCCCATGTTGACTTTATTCATGTTTGTGTTTAACTATAGGAGTTGTGAAAATAGATACTTACCGTAGGTCTACAAGTTGTCTTGTACTCTGTATCTACTCATATACCAACAGGTATAATTAGAAGATGAGGTGTTTCTGACAAACCTAAAGTGAATTGAATTTCCACTTTGTCTAAAGGACATCAAACAAAGAAAGCTTCAAAGAAGATCACGTGACTCCCAAGTGCTATTCATGTAATGAAATGCACAGTTTTCTACATGACCATTCTTGGATACAGATATAGCAATGTATTCTGTTTTGTAACATTTGCTCCCATTGAAAAGTTTATATGTATAATTTGGCATAAATATAGAGATATTATTTCCTCATTCTGCCTCTCTCTCTCTCTCTCTCTCTCTCTCTCTCTCTCTCTCTCTCTCTCTCACACACACACACACACACACACACACAAACATCCTGACTCATCACATTGTTTTTCTCTCTTCCAAGCAGCAAAACATCTTGCTTTTAGGACTCCAATCTACTTTATGCCTAAACAAATGTTTACATTCTATCTTCATCATAAACAAAAATCAACCACACATTCAGTATTTGAGTTTCAGATTCTTCCCAAAGAGAAAACTATTCTTCATCTGCATTCAGAGTAGGCCTCCAAGCAGCCCAAATCTTTATTTTTGGCCTCTAAAATGATAAACCCCACAGACTTCAGTGACTTTGAATAAATGTCTTTAACTCACTTCTCTTATTGTGCAACATGGTTCTCAACTTCACAGGTGACTGGAGAGACACTATACCTTATAAGACACCTGGAATTTCAAGATGAAAGTGTACAGTGATGCTTCATCTGTACAATTCTCTGCAGTCATTACTTAACATTCCCTCCAACATCCTGCAGAACTGAATGATAGACTCCAAGACTGTAAACTAGGTGTGTGAATAGAAAAGATAGTAAAGAAAAAAAAGACTCTTTGCAAGTTTACAGCTATATGTCTTAAGCTTTCACTAAAAGGCTTGAGAAAATAACAACCACCACCACTGTCCCAATTTTTCCTGTAAAGTACCTGTAACCATGAAGAATGAGCTCCTGAGCTCAGAATTCAGAAGGGGTCAATCTGAAAACTAAGTTCTGCAATGCCCATTGTTTCAAACTTCTATTTAATACCAACTTAGGATGTAAATCCTCCTTCTATAAAAATTTGAATTTTTCTTTCCTTTAAATTCATAAATATCGGTTCCATGATTACAGTCAAGAGCAGTTTTATTGGACTACTTGTCATTTATAGTAACTGGAACACAGACCAAGAACAATTATATTAGAACTAGGGTCCCCACTTTTGAATGCCATGATACAACCTTTACCTATAAGGGCTAATAGTTTCACTGTAGCAATTATTCATTAATCCATTTAATTTGAATAATAAGCTTTTGGGTTGTACTTTATTAATAACTTAGTTCATTTGCAAGTTAGAGCCCAGCCTGGGCAGCTTAGCAAGACCCTTTATCAAAATAAAAAATAAAAAGGACTGGGGATATAGAATGCCTCTGAGTTTCATCTCCAGTATCACAAAAAAAAGAAAAAGAAACTGGAGGTGACTAATTTGTTATAACTAATTTGATTACTTCCCCCAGGACGAAGTTGTTGCATTTTTCCTTTGTGTTATGAAATTTAAGGTCATGATTATTACATATCTTGCAGCACAATGAACCCAAACTCATTTTTTTTTTTTTTTTAGAGAAGTTTGTCCAAGCATGCTAGGACTGATTGGCTCACTTCCTATTCAAAGTACTTATATCCTTCTGTTTGCTACCTGTCCTTATTAAGAATCCTGCATTATAAGGTGATACCAACCCTACCCCAGCTTTGATGATTAATAAAGCCCATGATTCTGAATTTTCCTAGCAAAATTGTTTAAGTAACTTTGGTTAGATGTTATGAATATGAATTTTTATTCATCAAAAAAATCAGAAATTTAATTTTGGTTTAAAAATTATTATTACATTTACTAAGATAAAAAAAAAGAAAAACCCTCATATTTCCTTTGGCTTATAATTTTACGTTACCAATTATGCCATCTATAAGTCTAGCAGAACTTTGCAGTATTTTCTAAACAGCTTTTGAGTAATATTTTACTGTATTAACACACTTAGCTATACACCTTCAAACATGTAGCATTTATTGAATTTATGACTTTTATTTCTATCTCAAAGTTCTTTTCTCTGAATTAAATACAAATTATAAATATTGAAATAACTGTTATAATAAAGTTTATAAATATAGTGAGTATAATATTAATATCCTGATGCCATTTATTATTTTTGTAAAATTTCCTAAAATCATAAGTCTGAATCAATTAGTTACACATTTTCCATTAGAGTTACAGGGACTTCCAAGTTTATGACATATTCTCTTACATTTTTGTAATTACTCAAAACATCAACAATACAACATTCTTTTTCAACACAAAAATATTAACACTGTGATTTTATTTTCTTATCTGTTATTAACATCCATAACTATTATTTTAAATATAATATTTAACATTCTAACAGAATAACTATGACAAATGTATTAGTTATAAAGTTTAGTCATGAAAACAAATACTTGCAAATCTATCACTTGAGTCAAAAAGTAGAAAATAATAAGATCTATGTTTAGCCTTCCTACAAGTTTCACCCCCTAGTCCAAAATTCTGCTTCAGCCCAGATGTTACCAACTACTATCAGTATTCCAGGGTGTGTGTGTTTAACTTTGTCATCTTCTTGTTTACTTTTATGTGTATGATACTTTAGTATAAATGTATATGTCCCTAAATAAAGTATCATTTATTTTTTCTCTTTTGGGGCTGTATGCAGTTTAAAAAAATAATTTGTACATGATCCTAAATCATCTTAGTTTTAAGATGTATTCTCATAAAAGAAAACATCGATAAACTCAATTCTTATTCATCTAACACCAGAAGAGTCTTCTTCTATACCCACTATTGTAAGAAAGTCCTTTTTGTAATCCCTTTATATAGGTTTCAAAACTTTAAAAAGGTTAATATCTTAAGGCATTTTATAGAATTCACTACTCAGAAAAGTTTGTGACTCTTACCATATTAATTATTTTATTAGATATTATGCTTTGTTAACATAGAGGGACATACACATATCTAACTCTTAGGATATTTGAATTTAATTCTAATCTTAAAAAATTCTGTTGAATTTGATTTTAAATACATTTGAAATTTGTGTGATTATGCTTTATTTCTTGCTTAAGGGACAGTCAAATATTACAAATATTTGCAATGATATATCAATCGCTCTCAAGTTGCTTTGCTTACTTGAGATCATTCTCTCTATATCAAAAAATAAAATACCCAGATTTTAGAACATAAATCACTTCTACTCTTCATCAGTTCTCATTAAATAATATTCTGATGTTTTATTTGACCTTCACAAGCAAAGTTATATATTCAGATGTACTTACATTAGATATGTATACTTAACCTGAGATACACTAAACCCTGTACCTTCAGGCTTACCTTAGCCATTTCTACCCTAATCCTACTTAATCTAGAAATTGGAAAGCTTGGGAATATTTTGGAAACCCAAATATCTATAATAGACATTCCTTTTGTTCCTTTTAAACTAGAAGTTTTTAGATTTCAACATGTTTAAGAAATACAAAACGGGCTGGGCATGGTGGTACATGCCTGTAATCCCAGGGGCTCTGGAGACTGAGGCAGGAGGATCAAGGTCACCCTCAACAACAGCTAAGTGCTAAGCAACTCAGTGAGACCCTGTTTGTAAAAAAAATAGAAAATAGGGTTAGGGATGTGGCTCAGTGGTTGAATGCCCTTGAGTTCAATCCCTGGTATACTCCCCACAAAAAAAAGAAATAAAAAATGGAATTGTATATATATCGATGGATATTTCCTTGTATATATATAAATATGTATATACATGTATATATAAATGTATATGTATATAAAAATATATATACATAAAAACATATGTAATTTTCTTTACAGGAGATTTAAGAAATTTCTAAAAGTAAATTTAATTGTACATGATTTCAGCACTGACAGCAGGGCCGCCTTGCTTAAGATGCATTTATCCTCTCAATATTAAATTCACTTCTATGGAGTACCTTCCAAACATTCAGAGAAGAGGAAAAATACTTGTGAAAGGCAGCCTGCAGCCCTTCTCTTCACTAGAAGAAAAAGTCTTAACTGAAGAACTTTGTGAATAGTTTTCGGGAGGTCTTAAAATACTCCAAAATTGTATGCAAAATTGGATTTCTGTGGGCTTTTTTGAGGAGAGACAGCTTGCTGCTTTAATCAGATTTTGTAAATCAGCACTTCTGAACATTTTTGTGTGTGTGTGTCACTATACAAACATAAAATTACAGTATTTGTCTAGCTACCTGAGGAAAACTTGAGGGATTTAGGGGACTATAAATGGAAATTAGAGTTTTAAATTCATCACATTTCCTCATGTAATTATAAATGTAAAATAGAAAGTATTAGACAATATAATAAATGTGGAAAATATGTCTAAATAAAATACTTGCAAATATTTAATGAGAATCTTTAGCTTGCATTGGTGAGAACTTTTCAATATCAACTTTAATGGTTAAAATGGTAAATGCATTTCTTGTTTAAGTATTTTTAATTAACCATGTGTTCTAAATCTTGAGAGTTACCATCAATGATAAAATTTATTTGTACAAATAGGTAACAAAAAGTGTAACTCCAGTGCAAGACAGAGTAATAGGGTCCAGATTTAAGTTCCCTCTTAAACAATTCTACAAAGTATATGCAAGAATGACAAGAAAGTCCCTAGAAATCAGGTATCAAAAAAAAAAAAAAAATGAAATACCTATATGCTGAAAGCTATAAAACAATGATAAAACAAATTAAAGGTGACACATAAATGAAAAACTATTCCCTGTTTGTGGATTGGAAAAATTAATATAGTTAAGATGCCTCTACTATCCAAAGTGATATATAGATTCAATGTAATCCCTATCAAAATACCAATGGCCACAAACCCAAATAAATACAATTTTCTCATACTAGACAAAGGGGCCAAAAATATGCAATGGAGAAAAGATAGCCTCTTCAACAAATGGTGCTGGGAAAACTGGAAATCCATATGCAACAGAATGAAATTAAACCCCTATCTCTCACCTTGCACAAAACTCAACTCAAAATGGATCAAGGACCTCGAAATCAGACCAGAGACCCTGCATCTTATAGAAGAAAAAGTAGGTCCAAATCTTCAACTTGTTGGCTTAGGATCAGACTTCCTTAACAGGACTCCCATAGCACAAGAAATAAAAGCAAGAATCAACAACTGGGATAGATTCAAACTAAAAAGCTTTTTCTCAGCAAAGGAAGCTATCAGTAATGTGAAGAGAGAGCCTACAGAGTGGGAGAATATCTTTGCCACTCATACTTCAGATAGAGCACTAATTTCCAGAATATATAAAGAACTCAAAAAACTCTACACCAAGAATACAAATAATCCAATCAACAAATGGGCTAAGGAAATGGACAGACACGTCACAGAAGAAGATCTACAAGCAATCAACAGATATATGAAAAATGTTCAACATCTCTAGTAATAAGAGAAATGCAAATCAAAACTACCCTAAGATTTCATCTCACCCCAATTAGAATGGCGATTAACAAGAACACAAGCAACAACAGGTGTTGGCGAGGATGTGGGGAAAAGGGTACACTCATACATTGCTGTTGGGATTGCAAATTAATGCAGCCACTCTGGAAAGCAGTATGGAGATTCCTCAGAAAGCTTGGAATGGAACCACCATTTGACCCAGCTATCCCACTCCTTGGCCTATACCCAAAGGACTTAAAATCAGCATACTACAGAGATACAGCCACATCAATGTTCATTGCTGCTCAATTTACCATAGCCAGATCGTGGAACCAACCTAGATGCCCTTCAATTGATGAATGGATAAAGAAACTGTGGCATATACATGTATACAATGGAATATTACTCTGCCATGAAGAATGATAAAATTATGGCATTTGCAGGCAAATGGATGAAATTGGAGAATATCATGCTAAGTGAGATAAGCCAATCTCAAAAAACCAAAGGACGAATGATCTCACTGATAAGCAGATGATGACATATAATGGGGGGTGGGAGGTGTTAGTGTTAGGGTTAGGGTTAGGTTTAGGGTTAGGGTTAAGGAGGGGGGCAAGAATGGAGGAAGGAAGGACTGTATAGAGGGAAAAGAGGGGTGGGAGGGGTGGGGGGAAGAAAAAAATAACAGAATGAATCAAACAACATTACCCTATGTAAATTTATGATTACACAAATGGTATGCCTTGACTCCATGTACAGAGAAACAACTTGTATCCCATTTGTTTACAATAAATAAAAACCTAGACAAAAGAAAAGAAAGTTGTTTAAAAAAAAAAAAGATGCTAACTTTAGAGTTGAGGAATACATAATTTATACTAAGATGCATTGATTTTGAAATTGATATTAATTTATGTGAAATGCCTTTCTGGCACCTAAGGACATGATCATATGTAATATATTTTTTTCTTAATGTGATGAATTTTATTAATGTATTTTCTAATTTTGAATACTCACTTATCTTAATATATTATTATTGCTAATATTTCATTTAAGATTTTACATCTATATTTAATAATGAGATTGTTCTGTGTGTGTGTGTGTGTGTGTGCGCGTGTGCGTGTGTGTGTGTGTATGTGGTTTTTATACCAATGTTAAACTCATTTCATGAAAAGAAATGGGAAGATGTGCTTCTTTAGAATGGCCTGGAATAGTTTAAATAGTATTCAGATGATTTGGTCTTTAAGGTTCTATAGAATTCCTCCTTGATGCTATTTTGTTCCAGTAATTTTGTGAGAGAGAGTTAAGAGAGGCAGACAACTCCTTTTAATTCTTCTATGAAAATATGACTATTTATACTTTCTACCACTGTAGAAGCCAGTTTTATATTCTCCCAAAACCTTACATATTTCCTCTTTTTAAAAAATTAATTTTGGGGGCTGGGGCTTGGGCTCAGTAGTAGTGTGCTTGCCTAGCATGTGTGAGGCACTGGGTTCAATCTTCGGTACAACATAAAAATAGACAAATAAAATAAAGGTATTGTGTTCATCTATAACTAAAGAGATTATTTTTTTAAAAAATTAATTTTCATGTAGTTGAACAATAGAATCACAAAATGTTTTGTAAAATTTGGTTTGGTAAATAAACCACCTTTTCACTTCTTAAAAAAAAAAAAAACCAACGGCATTTTTCACAGAAGTAGAAAATAGTAATCTTAAAATTTATATGAAACCACGAAAGATCTTGAAGAACCAAAGCTATTTTGAGAAAGAAAAACAAAATTTGGAAGACTCGCACTTTCTGATTTCAAATTATATTGCAATGCTATAGTATTCAAAACAGCATGATAGTGGCATAAAAACCGAGACCAATTGAATGCATCAAGATTCCAGAAATAAACCCAAGCATAGATGGTCTACTGGTTTTTAACAAAGTCGCCAAGAAGGGAAAAGAGTTTCTTCAATAAATGATACTAGAGAAATTGGTTATTGACATGCCAAAGAATGAAATTGGACCTTTATCATAAGCCATACACAAATGTCAACTCAGAATTGATTGAAGTTGTAAATATAAGAACTAACACACACACACACACACACACACAAATCCTAGGAGGAAACAGGGTGAAATCTCCTTGTTGTTGCTTAGCAATGTTGTTGTTGTTGTTTTGTTTTGTTTTGTTTTTGTTTTTCTGTTTTTTTGTGTTTTTGTTTTCTGGCTACACCAAAAACTCATATAACAAAAGGAAAAGTAAACAAGTGGGACTTCAACAAACTAAAAACTTATAGAAGAAAGGAAAGGATCAACAAAATGAAAAGGCAACTTACTGATTGGGAGACATTATTTGTAGACCATGTATTTGATAAGGGTTAATATCAGAGTATATAAGGGACTCACACAACTAAATAGTAAGAAACAAGTAACTAAATTTAAAAAGTGGTCAAAAGATCATGATAAAAATACACATAGCCAACAACAAGTATATGAAAAGGTGCTCACTGTTAATTCACACCGGTCAGGATACCTATTATGAAAAAGACTAGAGATAAAAAGTGTCGGTGAGTCACAGACCAGACCTTTAACAGACACTGAACTTACCAGTGCCTTGATCTTAGACTTCCCAGCTTCCAGAACTACAAGGAATTTCTGTTCTTTCTAAATTATCCAGTCTCAGGTATTCTGTAATAGCACACAAATGGACTAAGGCAGACAGATAAGCTGGAAGAAGCCATCACCCTCACCTTCTGTAATGGTAGGGAAGTCCTTCATGCAAAAGGAATGGACACCATTCCTTTTTGGGTTCACCAGACTATGAACACACCCAAAGAAACTAAGAGCACCAAAGATAGTAACTCCACTGGTAAACATGTAAGATGATTTCTTAGTAGCTTTTCCTATTTAAATGATATCTGACTACTTAAATAAAAAAGCTAGGATGAGAAATCCTCTATTGTAAAATTCTTATATAATATTGTAAGGTTCTTATATAAAATGGTACTTAAAAGTAGAATGAAATAAGACCAAGTTGTGTAATATAAATCCCAATGGAAAAACTAAAATGTCCAAGTAAAGAATTAAAGTTGTTAACCCCCAAAAGGAAATAAGTGGCAATAGAAAATATATTTGATTATTCTAAAATAAGGGACAAAAGAGGGGAAAGGGAAAAGAAGACACAAGTAGATAACCAATACCAAAGTGAGAGTATTAAATCTTAGCATATTAAATGATAAATGCTATTTATAATATTAAATAATATTAAATGATTTAAATGATCTAAAAGCCCCAATTAAACTTGGAGGTCTTCAGATTTAATAAAAGGGTAAAATCATTATATGTTGCCTTGTACAATGCACTTTAAATTTAAAGAAACAATAGTTTAAAAGCAAAAGGATGGGGAAATAAACATAATATTAACAGTAATGAAAAAAGGTAGAGATGCTATAATAATATCAAAGTGGATTCCAGAACAAAGAATACTATCAGAGACAAGAAATGTTGCTTCATAATAATAGAAGGATCAATTTGTCAAAACAATACAAAAATCCTAAATATTTAGGCACCTAATATCATATCTTTAAAATCATGAAGCAAAATTAATTGAACTACAGGGTGAAACATATATGTATATATTTATATTTATATAAAGTTAATGATTATATCAGAGTTTTTGATATCACATTCACTGCATGATAGGAAAAATACTAACAGAAAAATAAGTAAAGATAGACCTATCAACTACTTTGACCTAAATGACATTCATAAAACATGCCACACAAAAGCAGAATACACACTGCTTTTAAGTAGAAAATGTTTTAACTGAATGAAAAATGAAAGTACAGCATGTTGGAATTTGTGAGATGTGGCAAAGCTGATCTTAGGAAAGAGGAGCCCTATATGCCTACATTAGAGGAAGAGAAAGGTCTCACAGGAATAACCCTAGCTAACACCCTAAAAACTAGGAAAAGAAGTGGAAATTAAACAAAAAGTAAGCAGTAGAAAAAAATAATGAAGGTAAAAGTTGAAGTCAATGGAATAAAAAATGAACAAGCAGCAGAGACAATGGAACTCATTTTACTGAGGAGATCAGTAAAATAGAGTCAGGCCAAAGTGATCTTAGGAATGAGACAGGTCATTTCACTACACATGACACAAATAATGAAGGGATAACAAGTGAAGCTGTGAATAACTTCATGCAAAAATAAAGTTGACAACTCAAAGGAAATGGGAAATTTCTAGAAAGACACAAACCATCAAAGGTCACTCAAGAAGAGGTAACCTATATAAATCTGTATTTATTAAAGACCCTGAATTTGTACTAAAGCCATTTCCACAAAGGAAAACCTAGGTTCACAGGATTTCACTGGTGAATTCTATGAAATATTGAAGAATGAAGTCATACTAAGTATCCTCAAATGCTTTTAAAAGTAGAAGAGAGAGGAAACAACCACAGTTCATCCAATGAGTCCCACATTAATCTGACACCAATATCAGACAAAGACATTAATGAAAAAGGAAAAACAGTCTAAGATACTTCATGAACACAGATGCAAGCAGTCTGAACAAAATTTTGTGAATAAAATCCAGTATTACTATATATAAAAAGCATAATACATCATGACAAAATAAAATTTTGTATCATTAATACAGTGTTGACTTAACACTAATAGGTTAATCAATGTATTTAATCATATTAACACATTAGAAATGATCATCTCAATATGTATAGAAAAAAACATTTGACAAAACAGCTCTCATTTTTCAAAAAAATCTCTGAGTCAACTAGGAATTGAAGAGAGCTACTTCAACAGATAAAGATAATTTATCTATCTATCAATGGATCTATCGCTCACATTATTCTGAATGGTGAAAAGCTGACTGATTTCCTCCCAAGAGTGGGAAAGCAGGCAAGAGGGTCTGCTCTTGCCACCTTTATTTAACACAGTACTTCAGGTTCTAGCTAGTGTAATCAAAAAAGAAAAGCAAATTTCAAAACATCCAAATTTGGAGAGTAAGAAATAAAATTCTTTGTTCATATTATCATTTATGTAGAAAATAAAATGCAAACTAAAATAAAATACTAGAACTAGAAAAAACAAATTTACATGTAAGATCAGTATCTAAAAATCAATTGTATTTCTACGAATAAGTATAAAACAAATTGAAGTTTTAAAATACAGTATAACAGAAAGTATAAAATATGTAGGAATAAATCTAACAAAAAGTTGTCAAAACAATGTTGAAAATAATGAAAGAAGACCCAATTAAATGAAATGAAAAGTCAAAAATGTCAATATTAAGATTTCAGTTCATTCCAAATTGAACTATTTTTTCAATAAACTCCCAGCCAAAATCCAGCAGTTGATTTTTTTATAAAATTGATGTTACAATTTTAAATTTCATATGGAATAACAAAGGGAATTCAAAGGACATAGAATACCCAAAATAACTTTGAAAAAAAAACAAAGTTGAAGAGCTAGTTTCTTATGGTTTAGTTATGAAGTGTCCCACTAAAGCTCACATGTAAGACAATACAAGAAAGTTTAGA
Source organism: Sciurus vulgaris (assembly GCF_902686455.1). Lineage (NCBI taxonomy): Eukaryota > Metazoa > Chordata > Mammalia > Rodentia > Sciuridae > Sciurus > Sciurus vulgaris. The sequence goes on along the minus strand of NC_136466.1, from coordinate 46,741,012 downwards.
GGCAAAATGATTGGGTTATGAGACTTTTAACATAATTAGTTAATCCTCTGGTAGGTATTAATTGGGTGATAACTGTAAGCAGGTAGGGTGTGACTGGAGGAGGTGGGCTATTGGGGGTGTGCCTTTGGGATATATCTGTGAGCTGACTTTGATCTCTCCCAGCTTCTTGTAGCCACCATCTTTGAGCTATTTTCTCCCACCACACTCTTCTGCCATGATGTGCTGCCTCATCTTGGACCCAGAGTAAAGGACTTTACCATCTATGGACAGAGACATCTGGAACTGTAATTGCCAATATAAACTTTTTATCCTCTAATCATTCTTGTCAGGTCTTTTGGTCACAGCAGTAAAAAGGCTGACTAAAACATAGTGCTACATGTTTTTTAAAAACACATAAAACCCTAGTAATCAAAAGGTACATTTTTCATACAGAAACAAACAGACAGATAATAAAACAGAGGGTCCATCAATATTGTCACGTATATACAGGCAGTTGATTTTTTCAACAAAAGTTTAAAAATTCAGTTGAAGTTTTACAACAATAGTGAGAAAACTATTAAATATTCTCATGCAGGCAGCAATGAAAGAAGGGAGGGAGAGGAAAATGAAAAAATGAAAAAATATATATATACATATTTCACACCATACAGTAATCAACTTCATATGGATCACAGATCTAAGTGTAAAAACTAAAATGGTAGAACTTCTAGGAAAAGTATGAGAAAGTCTTGAGAACTTGATCTAGCAAAAGGTTTCTGAAATATAACATCAGAAGTATAATCCACAAAAGGTGTATTGGTAAATCAGACTTTGTCAAAATTTATAATCTCTCCTACCAAAAGATGCTGTTAAACCAGGCGTGCTGGCACACACCTGTAATCCCAGACTGGGGAGGCCAAGGCAAGAGGTCCACAAATTCAAAACCAGTCTCAGCAATTTAGTAAGACCCTGTCTTAAAATTTAAAAAATTAAAAAACTGAGGAAAATACTTACAAATTGCATATCTGACCAAAAAACCTTATATTTAAAGCTCATAAATAATTCTCAAAACCTAATAATAAGAAACAGTCAAATAAAAATAAAGATTTTAATACCTTACAAAAAATGACTAATAAGCAGATGAATATATGTTCAACAATATTAGTAGTTAACAACATATAAAATATACTTATAATAGATCCAAACTGGAAACAATCCAAATGTACAATAAGTGAATGAAATATCAACACTTAATACTCGGTAATAAAAATTAATAAAATAAAAACAATTTTAAAACAATGAAAAAGACCTATGATACATGCAATAACATGGATGGATCACAAAATGGTTTGCTGAATGAAAGAAGCCAAACCAGGAAAAAACAAAAGGGATGTACCCTATGATTCCATTATATAAACTGTAGAGTGGAGCGGGATGTGAAAAAACTTTTTCTGTAAAGATCCTGACAGTAAATATTTGGCGACTCTAGGGTTTCTGTTACAACTACTCAAATCTAGCATTGTAGTACAAAAGCAGTCAGAGGGGGATGGCTGTGTTCCAATAAAACTTTATTTGCAAGAGGCTGTTGGCCCACAGGCCATGTAGTTTGCCAACTCCTGCACTAGTAGATCCAGACTGGTCTATTGTGACAGAAAGCAGATCAGTGTTGGCCAGGAGAGGAGTGAGCAGAAAGGCGGAAAGAGGGAAGAATTCAAGAAAACAGGAGGACACTCTGGGGAAGGATCCACACACTCACCCTTTTCCATCGTGGAGATTGTTTCAAAGGTGTATATGTGTTTCAAGCTTATCAAGTTCTACACTTTAAGTATGCACAGTCTATTGTACATCAATTATACTTCAAGAAAGCTGTTAACGAAAAAACAAAACAAAAGAAGTCTAGGATTACTTTTAAAATCCATTCTAAAATTTACAACGGTTGTCATTTTTAGTTCAAGAAACTAACAGCTCTTGTTTTTCTTCCACTATCCAATGCAGTGCTGAAATGAATTCCAAATTCAATCACACTTTTTCATACCAAGCTTTGTTTTGTATTTTAAATGACACTCTAGTTTGCAGTGTGGTAGTCATGCTGCTGCCACTTGGATGAGTACATCAATCACAAACAGAAGTATCTGTTACCCACAAGAAAGTATTTGACAGGAAAGATATTTAGGTGTTCACCTGAGCTGCACCTGCCAGAAACTCTGCCCCATCCCCTGATCACTTTTCCCCACTCAAGTAGACACTGGGTGCACAGAAGCACCAGCCGCTCCATGGAACCCCTTACAAATGGGCAACAGAGTGCTGTGCAGCTGGGTCCTCAAGTAGATGGCAAGGTGGGAAAACCTCCTGGACCAGGCTCAGGAAGTTTTAGAAGAGCAACAACAGCTGATATTCTTAGGTTTTGCCACCTGTTTAGGTCACCACCCAAAATATGTGATCCCTGAAGCAACAAGCTTAGGGCTGTAGATACCCAAAGCACAATTAGCTGTCCATAGGATTTAAATAATCCTCACCACATCCCTGTCATCCATTCACAGCACAACAGAATGCCCAGCAAACTGTGAAGTTCTATTCTAAGGCAATAGCTTAACACAAGCAATACATTTTTTACTCTTGTTAGATTGGCAGCCGCTAGGATTGCTGCTGCCTAATTCTGACTGAAATGTTTTCATTGTACTCTCTCAAGGGGAGTGATGAGAAACAGAAAAATTCCTTTTCCATGCATTCCAGTGTTTATTGAATGAAAGCTCTTAAGAATTTATGTAATTTAGTATACAAATGTGTTGGGAGATCTCGATGGATATGGGTTGGAATCTCAGTTCTGCTACTTTTTAGCTGTGTGACTCAAAGCAATTCACTTAACCTCTCTATGCTCCTATTTTCCCATTTTCAAAATTAGAATATCTACCAATTTTCCATGAAGATTAAAAGTAGGGTAATGGAAGCATAGTGCTGCATTCAATGTGAATGAGTAATGTTATTATTTATGAGTTTTTTTGGAAAAATTTTCTCAGGTCTCAGTGGAGTTTTTCAAAAGTTGCTTTATACTTTATTTTTACTTTATTGACCCTGTGTGTCTTGTAATTTACTTTATTTCTTCCTTTATGTTGGTTACTCATGTGGCCCATTTTTAGCAAATGTGCTTATTTTATTGCTTATTTTATGCATCTTCTTGTCTATGACTCCTCCTATCTTCCTAACATATGATCACTTTACCTCATTTTCTTTCTTTTGAGTTGATTTTATTGTGTTGTATTTTATCTGTCTTTGCAAGCCACCTTAAATTTTGCCATTGCTGCTGTTACTGTTTGTTATAGGATAGGGTATATGTGAACAAAGTAAAATGCATGAAATAATGGTTACATAATCAAATTTAAGGGCATCTACTTAACCTTTCTTTATCTTTAGAATATTTTTTCATCTTTGAAGTTAAAATAATGATATGACCTATGTCATATGGCAACTACGAGGATTAAATAATGCACATGAAGCATTATGTCACCCAGCATATAACTAGCAGTGAATAAATGTCAGCACTTCTTATCCTGACATCTGTGCTACACTTTTCTTATTCCATTGTTCCATTGTTTGCTTTTGTCCTGCACACCTCCAGAGAGTCTAAGGTTCTCTTTAGGGCACACTGTAATTTGTGATACACTTCTGCTTTTTACTTTTGGTTTTCATTTAAAACAAATGAATATCAGACTTAAAATGAGCATAATTTCCTCAGGGCCACATAATATTTCATTAATTTTTGAAACCACTATCCTCTCACCCAGCTCAGATAACCTTTGAATTTTGCATCTAAGAAGAGAAACACAGTACTGATTAGTGTAGGTTTGTCCCTGGTCAATATGGACAGACTGCATTCAATAGTCCATTATCTGTATTTAGATGTGAGAAGACTGACTTTCCATTTCCGTAATGAAACTCAAAGAAGCAGATAATTTGAAACTCAGTTTGCACAATAGTCTCCCTTTATCTGTAGGGGATACAATCCAAGACCCTCAGTGGATACCTGAAACCAGAGAGTACCTAATCCTAAGTATAGTGTGTTTTTTTTCCCTAAACATACATACCTATGATAAAGTTTAATTTATAAGTTAGGCACAGAAAGCAATTAATAATAACAAATAAGAAAATTGAATAATTTTTAAAATATAGAGCAATAAAATTGTCAGTATCATTATTCTTAAACTTTGGGTCATTAGTAAGTAAAATAAAGGTTACTTGAATTAAAGCATTACAATAACATGACAGTGGATCTGATCATGGAGGTGGCTGCTCAGTGACTAACAGGTGAATAATCTATACAATGGATACAGTGAACAAAGTGGTAATTCATGTCCATCGTAAGCAGGACAAAACAGAATGGTGTGAGATTTCTGCATGCTATTTGGAATAGCTTGCAATTTAAACACATGAAATTGTTTCTGAAATTTTTCATTTAATATTTTCAGAACAGAGTTGACCTCAAGTAACTGAAACTACAAAAAAAAAAGAAACCATGCATGGGAAGGGAGAATTCTGTACCTCTAGCGGTCCTTATATTAATTTTGTGGATTTAATTGATTCATTTAACCTCTCTCAAGGCTTGGTGTCTTTATATATAAGATAAGGTGGTTGGTCCACATTTAAGTTTGCTTTTGTTATTTTCACCTAAAGTTGGTGGCTCTGTCTTACAGCAGGTCTTATCCATTCCACATCACCAAAACAATTCTCTCTTAATTATTAGAGTCCATACAGTAAAACAAATAAACTAAGCAATGGAAGAAAAGCTTAAAATTGCAGTTTTTATAATATTACAACAGTGGTTTATGTTTTGTTTCCCTTTAATGTCCAGTAAGACTATCTTTAGGATGGATGTATTAGGACTAAGGTGACTCTAGTTCTCAACCACAGTCCTGCCTGGTATCCTGTGGTAATTATGAATAGTTTCTGCTTTTATTCTCAAAAGCTTCCTGGCTTGAATGATAAATTACTTGATCACCTCAATCAGAAAGGACCACTGAAAGTTGTTTTGATAATAGACACTATTTCTTATGCATTTAGACACTAGATAGAAATCCTTTTCATGTATAATATGTTTTAATACTTGCCAGTCCTAAAAGCTATGTATTATTATGACCATTTTCAGATGAGGAAACATTTCCTGAGCTGACAGTAATTGCAAAGCTAGAGCTCTCTAACTCCAAAGCACATCAGTACATCATACTAATTTAGAGTCAAAATGTGATAAATGAGCATTTACACCCATTAGCTGACTTTCAGGTTCACTGCTGACAATGAAGAAAGAAGAAGCTTTTGGTTAAGCTGAATTATAAAAACTGTGACATTACCTCTTAGAGATATTCAACTTAAGATGCCATGAATTTCAGAATTCCTCTATTTTTAAATTCAAACTACCCAAACAAATACTAGAGAATTCTTCACAAAGCCCTGATTTCATTAAGTTTGTATGTTATCTGAACACTCGTTTTCCCTATACATAGTGTTTTTCAAGAGGAACAAAAGGATCAATAACCTGCAATCATTGAGAGATGGAAGGAGAATGCCCTTGGAAAATATGGTCAAGCTTCTCACCACTTTTGTTGTGGAATTTGTGTTATGTACCTTTACTCATTCTAAAGCCAGTATTATTCATCTATTATATGTCAGGTAGCTTTGTAAAGCACTTAATAGTGGGGAAAGCCTCTTCATTAACTTTGTCACTACGATGTCTCTGTCCTAGGCCAGAGATACCTCTCTCCTTTAGTGGAGAAAGCTGATGTAGTTTTGAAGGCATACCAGCCAATTTCCAACCTTCTTCAGAAACACCAGGATGATCTTGGGTAAAATGTAGGCTAAGACAACAAGTTGCACTATATCATCAAGTTTTAAATTTTTCCTATCAGCAGAAGTATTTTGGAAAAGGTCCATGTTTCTCACAAAATGACACCGAAAAAGAGAACAACGTCAGCAAGCATGAATTTAGATTCCAGGTAAAAAAGTATTTATATGGAAATCCTTCTGCTGACTTTGATTCCCTTAAAAATCCAGCTATTTCTTTTTAATTGAAAGTTATAACAGAAAATGATACCTGATTTACATTTCAAATTTTCACGTAACTATAAACTTTTATAGTGGTGAACAGATGTTGATGTGAATTTTACAAAGCTGAGAAATACTTTTTAAATTCACGTCAGAAGAAAGTCAAATTGAAACCAGGAAAGGAAACACTAAAAGAGGAGTGAAATCGAGATGTCTGTGAGGATTTGATCCAGATAACAATGCCTTTTTTCAACTAAAATCCTAAGTGACTGATGGTCCAAAGAAGTCTTCAACATGGTAAACCTGTTTATAGACACAAGCTCAAAACCAAGTTTATAGCTGCACAATTAATAGACACAGACACCCACACATTCAAATATGTCATGATTACAGGTCCTTATTTACACTTTTGTTATGGAATTTCAAAAGAATATTTAAATGTTAACTAAAAAATTGTCATTGACTGAGCTTTAATGAATCTTGACATCCATTGCAGCAACCATTTCAAAGAGAAACTAGCAGCAACTTGCCAATCCCAGAACAAACACTGCCAGATCTTGTCTCTAATAAATCTGACCAACTTGTTTTTAAAATGAGGAACTCAGAATTGACCTTTGTTACCCTCAGTTCTGTATTCATTTGAACAAATAACTAAATTCATAAGGAACAACTCCCAGGAAGATAGGAGTCAACCAAAGAGATAATAAACAAGAAGTTGATCTGAAGGGTATCTTAGGAATAGGAAAATGGTCTTGCTAATCATGGGAAATATTTAAAATCATTTCATAGGCCAAAAGGAAATTTGGGACAGAAACAGCACCCAGTTTCTAGAACTTCCTGATGAAAATATTAGCCTTTAGTATCTTATGCCTGAGAACTTTTACTTGAGCCAACCAGATTCAGGATTTTCTTGCTCCACTATGCTCCCTCCAAAGCTTAGATTTGTTTTGATGTATTACAAAAGAGTATGTTGCTGATATTTAAGGAAATAGATAAAGGCACCGGATATTGCAAGCAGAATATCATCTGTTAAGTCATATATCAATAAGATCTAGTGACAGGCTGGGCCCTGTTAATTATGTATTTCAGTCTGATAAGACATGTTTTGGACCAAACAATTTTCTATAGCTGGACACAAACATTCACCAGGGTCCTTGTTAAGGGTTCAAACTTCCACTTAAAACTTCCACATTAAATTCCTAATAAGCAAAATAATTAAATAAGTCTTGAACCAACTCCACACTTTAATGCCATTTTATTGGGTGTTCTATTTAACTTCCACTTGTGGCTTAATAATTTCCTGTTCTCTCTGCTCACATCCAAGGAGTCATCTCACGGTATTTACCAGGCATTCACTGGTGCTGAAGGGTTGCCATAGTCTTGACACACAAGTCATAAAGCATCTATGCGGAAGCAAATGCTACTACAACTGCTGCTATTTTATATACAGCAAGAATCACCCAAGGGGCTTAGAACAAACATAGCATTGTGAAAAGCAGGGCAGCTGGTTGGCTAAATGTGGCCCCCAGCTGTCAGTCAGACAACTGATGATAATTAATTACTAGAGATTCAGAATGGCTCCGCCTGCGTCTAAGTCCCTGGTCAGAGGACAGGCTCTCTAGGAAGGTCTGCTTTTTTATAATTTTTTTTTTTTTTCAGGCCACCAGGGGAAATTTTGGGTATGAAGGCAGAACAACAGATGTATCAGCAATGCAGATTTACCTCAAATCTGGTGGTAAAACAAATATGTGGCAAGTGAATTATAGATTTGTTTACACTTAAGAGGAGTATATTTTTAATGGACAACTGAGTGAACATGTTTTATTTAAGCCAATTTTTAATTCCAATCATTTCACATGCATATACTTTAAAAATTTATAAAAGTTTCAAAGTATATAAAAGCACCGGTTGGAATATGGGGGAAGTCTTTGGTTAGTTTGTAAAATAGTTATGTAATAATAAAAAAAAAAAATTACTGAAGGATTCCTAGAAAGAAATCTAGAAAGTCTCCAAAGTTAAGTAAAAATGTATGCCACTCTGCAGAAATCTGTAGTAGTGTGCCTCTTGGAACTTCTTAGCCTTTGAAAGACCTGGCTGTGCCGACTTTGAGCCTCTTCATGCACTTCAATTCTGTTGATTTTAAGATTGTCAGTCTCCCATCTCAGTGGCTGTACAGAAATCTTGGATGCCTGAGTATCTGTATATATTGCTGTATGTCCACTGAGATTGTCATAGGATTTTGAGTCATTGTTTGTAAATGCCTGATGCAAGAAAAAAAAGAAAATTATCCTTTTCAGTTATCTCTTTATTAGATACTTGTGTGTATGTGTGTGCATGCTTTCAGCAATTTTCATAAGTGAATTACCCTTAGTCTAAGTACAGTTGATGCAAAACTACATTTTCAATATATAAAAAATAATGTTTGTTCCTATTGTTTGGATACAATATATTTACCATTGTTTGGGACACATTATTTTATATACATATCTTTTCATCACCATTCTGAACTGGGAGAAAAGAGTTTTGTCTGAGTGGTAATTATACAATGACAGCATTATGAGAAAATAAGGAAAATAAGTTTTTAAAATATTCAGTTTTTCCAAGCAGATAACGAAACAGAATAGAGCTTTTCCTATTTTGTTTTGCTTTTACCCTAGGATTTTGTCAAGTCAAAGTAGGAAGAAATAAATAAAAGGTAACATTTATCCCTACTCCAACAACACAGTCAACTTTGCTGAGCAAGCGTTCTATCTATTCATTCTTGTCTCTCTCATTACGTCTAGGGTGCACTTGGCTCACTGTGATGCTATGATATGAGATATCAGAGAATACAGGAAAATCTCATTTTAAGATTCTAGTCTGTCAGGGAAGGTTATATATCCTGTATATAAAATGAATTGCTCTCAATTTGTCACCAAAAGCAACACTACAGCACTACAGCATTGTTACTTGGTTCAATTTCTACTTTCCTCTTTCTAATTATAGAAAGTATAAGAAAATTATATATATTTGAGATTTTCTCTGATGCTTGCCTTATAATCTACTTATTTTATTCACTTTTATTTAAAACAAATCTATTTTAATCAGATCTGTTCAGAGATATATTAATATAGAATAATTTTAAAATTCAGTAATAAAATAATAAAAATTAAAAATATATAATAATTTCAAATTTAACAAGTAAACAAAATAAAATGAAAATCTGATTTTATTGCAAATTTCTAATTATTTTAAAATTTGAAAATCCAATTGTTTTCAATGCAAATTTAAAGATGAAAGAATTTTCACATTCCTCTTTCTACCACAGCTGTTCTTTGGGAAATAAATAAGAAAAAAATATTAGACCTAGAGCTAATCATGGAAGTTTTTTGAAAGAGTTCTTTCATTGGATTAATAAGCAATCAGATGGGAGGAGAGAAAAACAAAAAAGCCAAATCACTCAATTTTATTTAAACTTGCTATCATACAAGAAATTTATTTATTATTTATTTATTTATTAGTATTAGGAATTTAACCCTGGGGTGCTTAATCTAACTATACCACACTCCCAGTCCTTCTTACTTTTCATTTTGATACAGGTTATCGCTAAATTGCTTAAGACCTCAGTAAGTTACTGAGGCTGGTCTTGAACTTGCAATACTCCTGTTTCCGCCTCCTGAGTCACTGATATTACAGTTGTTCACCACTGTGCGTGGCTAGTTATTTGAGTAGTGACAAATAAACAATTTATGCTTCTTAATTTTTTAACAAATTACACTAAAATCAATAAAATTTTTGAATTATTTGGGAGAATATTTTGACTGGAGTGGATATTTTACAAAGAGGATTATTTTTTATGCTATACAAAAAGCTATCCTTTAAAGTTTTTGGTGGAAGAAAAGATTTCTCCTCTTTTCTATGAGATGAAGAATAATTAAGTAGCTGCTCATGAGAATTTCTACACTAATTTATTGTCTTGTTTCTATTCTGTTTCTCAAAGGAGGTTTATGGATGCTGATTATCCACTCATTCATGGTGGTAACAATATATCCTGGACTAAGAAAGAACAGAGGTTTCAATCATTTTTATTCCTATATCTCTCTTTGTAGAATTCATTAGGATACAAATTAACTCAGGAAATGAAGAAATGTTAGAAAAGAGAAAGTAAGGAGGTGTGACCAAAAAGAAAGAGGCAAGAAACAAAAAGGAAATGAATAATCAAAGAGAAACAGAGGAGGAGAAGAGACTAAAGTCAGTGGAAGATGGAGTACAGAACCAAACTGTGAAGTTGTACTTAAGTCATCAAGTAAGGAGAGAAAACATGGCCCCATAGAAAAGACCCAAAATTCTTTATCAAAACATAGCATGCATGGCATGCATGAATGGATGAATACCTTAATGGGATCAGAAGGAAAATACTGGGTGCTGGACTAGGTGCTCCCATAGGAGGCCGATATGCATATCCTTTGTGATGGGCTCAAAGTACTTGATGGGAACATTATCACACAGTATTTTACTAAAGGACTTCCCCCATTGCCTTTCACTTTCAATGGGTGACTTGATAGAAAAGTTAGGGTGCTCATCTCACAGTTAAATTCCAGCCCATTTTCTGCCTAGAGTCCTGTCCTCTGGGCTTTGAATATTTACATAAATAAAATAAGATGTGTTCCCTGCTCTCAGATATATAACAAAAATTACACATACACACACCGACTCATGAATATTTATTCTCATATACTTCAGAAAAATGAGCATATCCCTCAATGATTCCAGAATGGAGAAAAAGACAGAGAAAAAAATTTGAAAGAATATCTTTGAAAGTATTCGTGGAATGGAATAAGTGCAAAGGAAACAGCAGGGAGGAATGTGCAAATGAGAAAGGCATTTCATAATCATATCTGCATTACTGACTACGGCAGAAGGACCAAGCGGGATAATAATGTGAAAATGAGTAGTGGACATCTGTTGTTTGTGACTATCCAGGATTCCCTTCCCCTGCTTTTTTAATAGCATTCTGATTTTTTTCTGTAGAGGAACAACCTTCCTCCCACTTTTAATTGCCATGGTTTGGTTGAAGCTAAGGCTCAAAAAAGTGAATATGTGGTTCAGGCCTTGCAGAAGAGAGCAACATACTCCCACAATTCCAGACATTAATCTAGGGATGGGAAGGTGATTGAAACTGAACAATGAGAACATTAGTAGAAATATTTTGGAGATTTTTGCCTCTACCTCATACAGGGAACAACATGCCCAATAAAGAGGCCAGTGTAATGAAAGGGATGACCATACACCAGAAAAAAGAGATTTCTGACAATATGTTTTTTAAAAACCTCTGGAACCAACTATACCTAAATTCCAATATCCCCCAAACCTTTTAGTTCTGTGAACCAATAAACTGCCTTTTCTGCTTAAGCCAATTCGAATTGAGTTTCTGTTACTAGTGACCAAAAGGATCTTGATTGACACATGAATTATATGAGAAAAAGAAACCAAATGACAGAGGGCTTTCAGGACACAAAACCCAGGAGAGTAGATAAGGCTTATATACTGGTAGGAATAGAGTCAGCCTAAAACTTGAAAGTACAAGGATTTTGAAAATTTTTTCAAATTGTGACTCTTTCATTGGCAATGCAATCAGCAAATTATTTGACCATTGGGGGTTTCAAGGTTCTCATGTGTAGTAGGGATAATAGTACCTACCCTGTAGGACAATTGACTATAAAATCAGATAATACATGTGAGAATGCAGTACGTGCTCATTAAAGGCTATTTTCCTTTCTCCTTTGCTACTGAAGATGCCATCAAAATTTACACAGAAGAAATTCATGGCTTGAATAAATTCAAGTTATTTTCTGAATGTCCCATTGCAACTCATCCTTCCATATTCATGTTCAAAATTTATATTCTTTCCCATTATAACCTCCTTATTTCTTCTCAATGTAGTATTATTCATGAGAAGATGTTACAACAATCAAGGAAGTTTGTATATTAAGAAGGGACATTTTAAAAAGGAAATGTTTAACCTGTTAAGTCCCAAGTTTTTAATTCAGCAAATATTTCAATGGAACAGATGCAGATGCATTAAAATAGATGAGAATAATAATCTAGAGTTTATTATATAATTTATTATTATTAATTACGGTAATAATATTAGTGAATTAGTGTATTAATGTATTAATAATTCATATTGGCATAATTGCTAATTATTTACCTGCTATTTTTCTCAAAAGAATAGAACTCTAAAAACACTTATTTTAAAATTACCATAAATGGCATATTTGTTGCTCAATTTAATTTTAGGCATTCCATAAATGAGGCAATGGTACTAAATGGGTTTAACCCATGAGAATGATTTCTTAAAGTTAACATTTAAAGCATGTTGGGAAAAGTTTATTGAGACAAGGAATTAAGTTCAACTAGATATTAAGACAGTATGTGGGGGGAAAATAGGTCACAAATCAACACACATATACATAGTATCTTTTGATTTATATGAATACACTTATCAAGAAATAATTCAGTTTTAAAATGGCATGTCATAGATTTACAGAATGTTATACATTCAAACATAAGAAGAATGCCACCAAAATTGTAGCATCCTAAAACATTTAGATACATAGTGGAAAAAACAAATTGTTTAGAATAGTTTCTCCTGTCCATCTTTCTCTCACCCTTTTGATCTAAAACCAACTGCCTTTATATGACATAATTACACCCAACAGGCTCTTGCAATGGTACTAGTGACTCCTCACTGCCCACATGGAAGGGACTCTGCTGACCTACTTTGCCTGACCTCTCTGGAACTTTTATCCTGCTAACCACTCCTGTCTCATGACTTGGTCCAACCCATTTCCCTTACCTGCTTCTCTTCCTCACTCCTTGGTCAGTCTTCTTCAATACTTCTCCTTCTATGTGAGCTAACTGAGCCTATGCATTCAGCTGCTGCCCACTGTTGTTCAGTCCTGAATTTATACTTCCAGCTTAAGATTCTTGAATAGAATGATGGCCTCCCCTCCTGGATTTTCCATAGATGTTTCAAACCCAGATGCTTCCAATCCTGCTTAGTACTGTGTTCCTTCATTTGTGAACAGCACTTCCCAGTTGGTGATGACCTCTCCAGACTTTTAGGAATCAATTAGATTCCCTTCTCTTTCTCATCCTAACATCTAAGCAATCAGGGGGAAAATCTTATAAATTTTACCTTCTAAGCACTTTGTTTCCTATCTGATTTTATATCTTGATTACTGTGCCTGACATTTATTCTTAATTTAGGCTATTATTTCCCACCAAGAAATAGACTCTAATATGATCTGTTGACTCTAATCTCATACCCCCTTATTCAATCTCATGTACACAATATTTCATTTCTCTAAAATGCTTCTGTCCTATTTGTGCATGTTTCATGTCTCCTTGACTTTTCTGTTTTAAAGGCTCTGCCACACTCTAACCACTGGAACACTGGAATTTCTTTTCAAGCTCTATCTTCTGTCATCTCCACTATCAACCTTTTGGTAACCATTTCTCCTTTCACCATGCCACCTTGAAATGACTTCTCCTGGTTTAGGTATCTATTTTCCATCATTCACTAGATTATAGACATTCTAAGGATGTAAAGTAGTCTATATTCATCTTTTTAGATCCAAGGACTAGATGCCTAAAGGTCCTTAATTGTCACCAAAGGAATTACTACATGTATACAACTTACATGCATGATATGTAACGAGAAACTGTGTTATGCTTGAGCATAAGCAACACAATAAAGGGTAAGCAATTGGTGTAAGAGTCATTTTATACCATAATATAGATCATACAAATGGCTTTTTGTCAGAGAGTAGGGTAGAAACTCTACTCCTAAGAGATAACACATGTAACACAATATGACAGATAGTTATTTTACAAACTGTGGCTACAATGTCTCTCATCTCACCCATTCTTTGGCAGTGTGACCTTGACACTCCTCCATCAAGAACTGGACTCTCCACCTTGTTGAAGTTCAGTGGGCCTTGTGACTACTTTGACCAAAAGAAAACAGCAAATGGGATGCCACACTGGTTCTGGTCATATTCCTTAACTGACATGGTGACTTCTGTTTCCTGCTTCTTAAAACCAGTGACCACATATGAAGTACAACTACTGACTATCATTCTTTAAGGAGCTCTAACCTCGTGGAGGAAAAGAATGTGAGAGCAAGGAGAACTGAGGACCCTGACTGTAAATGAAAGAATCTTCTCTGATACCAGCCCAGTTGAGCCTTCAGATGACTCTAGCCCCAGGCACCATCTGCCAGCAACTACATGGATGATCCCAACTGAGAAGCATTCACCAATGCCCAACCAAGAACCGAAAAGAAACAACAAATAATGGGTGGTCCTAAATTTGAAGATTGTATGTTACATCACAATAGACAATTGAAACACAAAATATGGTTTTCAATTTTCTCTTAGCACTGGTAGAATTTCTAGATTGGAAAAATGATAATAAAGCCTACCTTTCAAGTGCTAAGTCATCTATCTTCAAGAAAACCAAACAAGAATACAAAGGCAACAGTAAGAAAACAGAGTACTATTTTAAGATCTTTTTAATTAGAAATATTTGTCTTTAAATAACAAAAACATAGAAAAGTTAAACTGGTTAATATAATTATGATATATCACCCAAAGGCACATTATATACCATTATATACCTATATGAATTGATGTGGAATAATGCCAGTGAAATAAATTAAATTACAAACCAGTATGCACACTGAAGAACCCACTTTTTAGTTTGCATATGTATTTGTAAATTCAGGGGAAAATTCAAATATGGACCTACAAGGGCAATACTGAAACTGATTGACAATGAGGATGTTAATTTTACAATACTTACGTTATTTTGATTGAATACTTTTACAATGTGTAAATATCACACTTTTTAAAGAAAAATTCAAATCTGGAAAAATAAGATATTTATCAAATGCCTGATTTAGTCTTTTCCCCACCCCACCCACCCCATAGTATAGCCCTATCTGGTGGTATCTTTAAAGTACTTTATATCTACCTTTATCCTTCTTTACCTTAACAATTTCATAGGATTCCAAGGCGCAAATCATATTATTATTATTAGGAGTCAAATTATTTGATAATGCAAGTCTAAATTCCTTGACCTAGCAAATGAGTTCTCCACAATTTTGTTCCAAAATATTTATACATTTTTTCAGTGTCTTAAATGCTTGATTCCCATTAACAATGTCAACCAGATTGGTTCCCAAGGTCCTGCTGTACTCTTCACCTACCATGTTGGCTCCACTATTGTCCCCACATCCACACCCCCATCCTTCAAGGCCAGGACCACTGACATGGTTTGCTCCATCAGAAGTCTATAGCTCATCATCTGCTTTTACTCCATCCTTGTCAATTGCTTTCTGGTATTCTTGTAATTATTTTAACTGATATTCTAAAAGAATAATTAGTTCACATAGTTCAAAGTTGAAATGCATTTTAAAAATATGCAATGAAAAATCTACTTCCCCAGTCATCCTATTTCTCAATCCCTAGTCAAACAATGATTTCTTGTAATACTGATCATGGATGATTTATGTACATACAAGTGCATATATGCTTATCTTCCCTTGTTTCCACACAAATAATTGTGTACATACATTGTTCTGCATTTTGCCTTTTTCACCTAGGACATTCACCCATTCAACCAGTCATACAGAACATCTATCAGATATCATGAACTGTTCTAGGCACTAAAGAAACAGAATTAAATGAAAAAAGACAATAAAAAAATTCTACCCTCATGAAATTTACATTCTAGTGAAGAAGACAGACAATATATAAATTGAATTTATGTTAGATGTAAGTGCTAAGTGTAAAATACTAGTGAAAGTAAAGCAGAAAAAAAATACTCTGAAGGGAACAATTCAGATAGGGTGACCAATAATGGCTTCACTGTAAAGGTACTTTTTAAATAACATCCTAAGGCAGTAAGGTATTAACTAACTATGACTCTCTGGGGAAATAATATTGCAGACAGCAGGAATGAGTACAAAGGTATGAAGCAGTATTGTGCCTGCTGAATTCTCAGCATCATGTATAAATAAATAAATTAAATTAAAGGTTCATCAACAACTAAAACAAAAATTTTAAAAAAGAGTTATTAAATGATAAATAGATACAGAAGTGAATTAATAAATGAATAAATGATGCATAGTCTAAGGCCAATGATATACAGTAGATCCAGGGCCTCTGCATTTGCCACATTGACTGCTTGGAATGCTGTTCTCCTACATGCCCAGGACACCGATGTCCCCAGTTCTTGGATTCTTACTCAAAAGTCACCTCTTTGCGGGACCTCACAAAACATCTTATCTAAAATCAACCAATTAACACAAGTAGCAAAGAAAGACTAAAACTCTGATTAACATTTTCACTTATTCTTTTGAGCCATTGAAGCTTCACGCTACTTCATGATCTTCTAGAAAGCTTCTATAGAGGAAAAAGGTACACCTGACAACTGACATACAACAAGCAGTTCTCCATTCTTCCACCATGAAGGGTATGTGATGTGCTCCATCAGTTACCAGTAACTATAGAACATTTACTAAGAAGTGAGTCTATGTCTATTGTGTACTGAGAGGCATGATTCAATTTTCTCCAATACAGACCTGTCATCTCGTGATGTATAAATCAGTATGATTGAAAAATATCTAAATTCAAAATTTCTCATTTGTCTCTTGTATACTAGATGCAGATATTTTTCAGCCTAACTAGGCTTATATCTATTAAAATGAGACAAACTAGATCCCCTTCTACAATGAAATTCCAAAAAACAGTTACTAGATTGAAGAACCACAGAGATGATTGGCAAGGAATATAAAATTCTTAATAAAACCCAATTCCAGTGTTCCTGGGGTGGTCCCCCAACATAAGAAGAGTTTACTGAATCTAATGTGTTCTATCATTGCCAAGTCTAACTCTGGTTTTATCTTAACTGAGATGGATGCTTCATGAAACCAAGATCTACATTCTGAAAATTGTTTTCCATGCAACATGCATTAAAGAAACTTGTTCCATAAGCACATCTGGTCTTGGCTCAGCATGGGCTGAGAAAAATCTATGCACTGTCTCATTGCTCCAACATTAACACTTTTGAAAAGACCTTGCTTCACTAAACACATTCAAGGACAGCTCATGTCAATATTTTCAAATCCTTTAAACCATCAAGTTATCCTAGCATGCACATTATATTGTTGCTCTTATTGTTTCTCATCAAGTCATAGATGAGTACTGAAAATACAACTCCAATTTCTTCAGTATGTCTCAAGCATAACACAATTTTTCAACAGATGCTACAAAAGCACTCATTGATCTCTAAGGCATTTAATACATAGAAGAAAGTAAAAAATGTGTCTATAATCGTATATTTTTAAATGACTGGTTTACATAGCTGTTTTCAGGCTTTTATATTTTACTACCCTGAAAAGAATATTTCTCATCTGTAAAACTTACCACAAAGAAAATTATGGTCTGGAAACTTTGAAACAGAATAGTTCTGTTTAAAATCTAATACTGGAACATATTCCCAGCCATTTGAGGTCTATTGTGATTCAAAGGTGTTTCCTATATTTTACATATTGGCACTTAATACAAACATATTATGGGCTAAAATTGTAGATCTTTATTTGATTTTGTTTGTCGTAAGTACTTAAGTCTTAAAAGACCAAAAAGTATGTTGTAAATGTGAAAGAAATGTTTGTAAGTTACTTTGTACATGTTCAAATGATCTAAAACAAGAAAATAGTTATCCTTTGGAAAGAGCATTGAAATGATTGGACATAAGGAAATGATCTCTATGATTTTATAGAGGAGTAAACTAGAAGTTCAAAACAAAGAAAATTAGATGTTTATATTCAATTGATGAATGATGAAGTAGTCCTAATAGGAAATATTAAAATTACTTTAGATTTTATCTATATTTAGAGGTTTAAAAATATTTCCAATCTCCTTATTCTTCAAACTTATAATGTAAGTTTTAGAAAAAATACATTTTGTAAAATAATAATTACTTAATTGCAAAATTCATTCAGAAAGCAGAAATAATCATTGTATCATGGGAAACTCATCATAAAATTTCTAATACATTTCATTATAAAATGCCATTTTCTAAGCTATTGAATGTTTCTGCAAAACATCACTAAAATGTGAATTACTAAATGAAATAAAACCAAGTAAAGAGAAGATAAGAATTCTATGTTCAATTTCTAAAAAAAGAAAAATTGAGCACATTTGCACAATTCCAGATAAAAGGGTGTACCCTCAAGAAGATTCAGGATACAAAAGTCTATTCAGATACGTGAAATATTAAACCTGTTTTAGATGAGTTGTTCTATAGAAAATCAGCCAGTATCATTTGCTATGCACATGGTTTAATCCAGATTTAGGAACCTTAGCAAATTTCTGCTGTCTTCATCCATTTAATTAACTTTCCTTTTTCCGTCCCCTCACCTCTGGTGCTGGGGATTGCGCCCAGCACCTCACTCATACTACCCCCATGTTCCTTAACCGACATTCTTTTTATGTGGTAGTAGGAATTGAACCCAGGGGCACTCTATCACTGAGCAACATACCAATCCTATCTATCTATTTATACTTATGTATCTGAGACTAGGTCTCACTAAGTTGCTGAGGCTGGCTTTGAACTGTGATCCTGCCTTCACCTCCAAAGTCACTGGGTTTACAAGAGTGAGCCACTGCACCAGACTAACCAACCCTCTTAAATGCCCATCAGTGCAAATCTCTGGGTTAGCTCTGAGAGGAAAGTGGTAAAGAGGTATGAAAGGAGTGGGGGACAAGAATAGGAAAGGTAGTGGAATGAAGCTGACATAACTTTCCTATTACATAAATGAATGCACCACAGTGAATTGCCACATCACATACAACCACAAGACTGGGATCCTAATTAGATTAATATATACTCCAGGTTTGTATAAATATGTCAAAATATACTCTACTGTCACATATAACTAAAAAAAAAAAAAAAAAAAAACTCCAAAAAAAAGAAAAGTTTGAAAAGGTCACTGCTTTCTGGAAGTTTACATTTTAGTGAAGAAGAAAGGCAAACAATGAAAGAGTACATAGATAAGGAAACAAGGTACTTGCAGGTGATAATGAAGGCTTTGGAGAAAATAAAAAGTGTACTGAAAGAGTGACAAGGTGGGCTGATGGTACTTTAGATCCAGTGCTCACAGAAAGTCATATGTCAATGGAAATCTGAATACAAGAAGATAGACAAGGAAAGATATGGAAGCAAGAATATTCTACATTATAAAGACCTAGAAAAAGGGTTTTGATGCAAATTTTGCATGTTTGAAAAACAAAAGTGAATGAACAACTTCCAATTTTGCCTTCAATGTTTTAATGAGTACTCTGTCAAATGGTTCATCAAATTTAAATTTCCAATTGTTAAATAACTTAAAACTTGACAAAATCATGTAAAGTAATTGTGCTGTGGTGGTACCTGGCTATAATTCTTGAGAGTAGGAGAATGTGATCTGAGCTCCATATTCATCTTAGCTCTCTGCTTGGAGGTACTCTCAAAATATAACAGAGGAGAGTTCCAATATGCAAGAAAGGCAGAGGATAGCAGGGCTGCTGAGAAGGCTGGAATTTTTCAGGAAATTGAAGGGAAAAAAATTGACAGAAATCTACAAAAGAGTGGCCAGAAGTCTAGGCTAAATAGTATTATGTAGGCACATGCAAGAAAACTCCACAAGATGTGTCACAAAACTACTCCAAGTTGAAAAGAGATTCCAATAATGACACTTTATGACTAGAGCTCCTCTAAGGTTAGAGGAAGTGGTATTCTGGAAATGCCCCAAAACATACACACACACACACACACACACACACACACACACACACACACACACATACACACATACACACACACACACACACACACACACACACACACCTCAAATCATCCTTAATAACTTCAAGTTGAACCTCGAATTAATTTACTGCCTTCCTGAAGATGATGTAAGACTATTAAAAGACGATAGCATAGTGAAGATTCTCAACAACATAACACCCTCAGCATATAGCATGTATTGATTTTAAATATTATTAGACAAAAAAGACACTAAAAATGTACTCTAAAAATAAGGGGAAAGTTGATACTAGAAAATTTCTGGAGATGATGCTACTATTAAAAAATAGTGATAAAAAAATAACAGAATGAATCAAACACCATTACCCTATGTAAATGTATGATTACACAAATGGTATGCCACTTCTTCATGTACAACCAGAGAAACAAGTTGTACCCCATTTGTTTACAATAAAAATAAATAAATAAATGAAATTGTATTTCAGTTAAAAAAAGATAAAGACTTTTTTTAATTAAAAAAAACACATTCAAGGATTTAAAGGAAAAGATGGACATGTTAAGTGAACAGATGAGATATTTCAACATATAGCTAGAAATTATATTTTTAAAAGGTCTAAAATTGAAAACTAAACAATTTGAAGTAAAAAATAAATAAACACAGAAGGAAAGTACAAGAAGAAAAAAATATCATTAAACTTGAAGCCAAATCAGTATTTTTTAATTTGAACTTAGTACCAGAAAACAAATATTCATTAAAAAAAATAAATTTTCTCTGTGACATAAAGAACAATGGCATTCAACGTAAATGCAAGGAGAAGAAAAGAAAAATAGAAAAATTTTGAAGAAATAATGGTCAAAATACTCTCAAATATGATTTTAAAAGTACTAATCCAAATTCACAAAGAGGTCAATAAACTCAAAGCAAAATAAACCCAAAGAATACCACATAGAAATATTTAATGGGATGCTGAAGTTTTAAATCTACATTTTTGTCATATTATACAGACAGTTTCTGACCTATTATGATTTGACTAGCAATTTTATTTTAAACTTTATAACAGCAAAAATTATACATCATATTTTGAATTTGGGTCTTTTTTCAGGCTCACAATATGTAATAGTCTCTTGCAATGCTAGGAAATAGTAGTCAGCCACAACTCTCAGTCGGTGGCATGACTATGAGGATAAACAATAGATACTCTGAGTGCTACCTTACTAATAGGTTAAGAGATTAAATACATTTTCAGCTTAATGTTATTTTCAACTTATGGTGAACTTAAGAACATATTCATTACACTTTAAAAAGCAATTTTCTTTTCCTGGAATAGAGTTAGACTTCCTTTTATTCTTTGTTGTGGGAGGGTATAGATCTGTCTCTATTCTAAGTTTAAAAAGTCCTACTTCTAGGGCAATATCCTTTAGAAAATTCTACTACTTGATGCCCCATGGATTATGAGTTATTTTATTCTACTACTGAGGATGCAAA
Source organism: Sciurus vulgaris (assembly GCF_902686455.1). Taxonomy (NCBI): domain Eukaryota; kingdom Metazoa; phylum Chordata; class Mammalia; order Rodentia; family Sciuridae; genus Sciurus; species Sciurus vulgaris. The sequence continues at coordinate 46,719,660 of NC_136466.1, read as the reverse complement.
CTATTTCTAGCTCTGTGTGGGCTCTGGAAATGGTTCTACCTATTCCTTTCCAGTGTTTTCTTTTTCCTGTTTTGGGGAGTTGCTTGTCACATTTGTGCTAATCAATACTGAGCCAAAGGCCCCAGGAAACCCCTAGATCGACAGAGATTTTTGGTGTGTTCTACCCTACACATTATAGCTGTGTTAACTTCTCTGGTCTCTGTCACTTCAGCTCAGTGAGCTCACAGGCTCTTAGGCTTTAGTGTAGGGACTACACAAAGACCTGGAAACTGCCTCCATGCAGCAAGGTGTTGTGATTGTAGGGATTATCCTGGGATTTTTCTTCTGTCGTGGATTACAATATTGCTTTGCCTTTATCAAATGCCTTGGAAACCATTTGTTTCATATATTCTGTGTTTTCTTATTTGTGAAAATAAGTTCCATGGAGAGTCTGTTGTTAAAACTAGCACACTGCTCCTCTGTCTTTATTTATAGATGACATGATTATCTACGTAGAAAATTATCCACAGAAAAGCTTCTAGAAATAAGTGAATTTAACAAGTGTATGGGATGCAAGGTCAAAGTTGTAGTTCTACACATTTCTATGAAAAGGTGGAAATTAAAATTTAAAAAAAAACAGTTCCATTTATAGCACATTAAAAAAAATGAAGTACTCAGAGATAAATCTAACAAAATATGTACAATACTGAAACTGCTGACCACTATGAAACATTGGTCAGAGAAATTGAAAACTTAAAAATAGAAATATATATGTATATAAAAACACAATATTCATGGATTGTAATATTCATTATCCTTATAAAGCCACTACTAGGCAATTGTCGATATTTCTTTTTCTTTTTGACAACAGAAATTGAACCCAGGGGCACTCAACCACTGAGTCACGTCCTCAGCCCTTTTTATTTTGAGAAAGGGTTCTCACTAAGTTGCTTAGGGTCTCACTAAACTAAGGCTGGCTTTGAACTTGCGATCCTCCTGACTCAGCTTTCCAAGACACTGGTATTACAGGTATGCCACCATACCCAGTATCAATGTTTTAAATAGTAAAATATTAATACATACAGAAGAATCTCAAGTACACTAGAAGTAATTAAAGAATGCAAACACAAAAGAATACAAACTATATTTCCATTTATACAAAATTCCCACTGACAAAAGGATCAGTAGTTGCCTAGCGTCAGGCACTATGAAAGGTGAATGATTGCAAAAATAGCACCAGAAACTTTGGGGATTATTTCATATAATGATTTTGATGGTGGTGACACATTTATATTTTTGTCAGTTCTTATTAAATTTTACATTTATGTCTTAGAATAAGTTGAATATGTATACACATGTATATTAAATGTATATCACCATCTTTATTTTTAAATCAACTTTATTGAGAAATATTTCATTTTAGGTAAAGTATATATATATATGTATATTGTGTATATATGTGTGTGTGTTAGAATTAGTTCCTGATACATACTTAATAAATATTAAATAGTGATATAATTATTCTTTCAAATTAAGATAGTTTGCTCCTCAGAAATTCCCTATTCAAATTCAGATAAAGTTCATTATCAGCCCTAATGCACCAACAGATTTTTTTTTTTTATTGTAAACAAATGGGATACATGTTGTTTCTCTGTTTGTACATGGCGTAAAGGCATACCATTTGTGTAATCATAAATTTACATAGAGCAATGTTGTTTGATTCATTCTGTTATTTTTTCCCTTCCCCCCACCCCTCCCACCCCTCTTTACCCTCTATACAGTAGTTCCTTCCTCCATACTTGCCCCCCTCCCTAACCCTAACTCTAACCCTTCCCTCCCCCCCATTATGTGTCATCCTCCACTTATCAGCGATATCATTCGTCCTTTAGCTTTTTGAGATCGGCCTATCTCACTTAGCATGATATTCTCCAATTTCATCCATTTGCCTGCAAATGTCATAATTTTATCATTCTTTATGGCTGAGTAATATTCCATTGTATATATATACCACAGTTTCTTTATCCACTCATCAATTGAAGGGCATCTAGGTTGGTTCCACAGTCTGGCTATTGTGAATTGAGCAGCTATGAACATTGATGTGGCTGTATTTCTGTAGTATGCAGATTTTAAGTCCTTTGGGTATAGGCCAAGGAGTGGGATAGCTGGGTCAAATGGTGGTTCCATTCCAAGTTTTCTAAGGAATCTCCACACTGCTTTCCATAGTGGCTGCACTAATTTGCAGCCCCACCAGCAGTGTATGAGTGTACCTTTCTCCCCACATCCTCGCCAACACCTGTTGTTGCTCGTATTCTTGATAATCGCCATTCTAATTGGGGTGAGATGGAATCTTAGGGTGGTTTTGATTTGCATTTCTCTTATTACTAGAGATGTTGAACATTTTTCCATATGTTTGTTGATTGCTTGTAGATCTTCTTCTGTGAAGTGTCTGTTCATTTCCTTAGCCCATTTGTTGACTGGACTATTTGAATTCTTGGAGTAGAGTTTTTTGAGTTCTTTATAGATTCTGGAGATTAGTGCTCTATCTGAAGTATGATTGGCAAAGATATTCTCCCACTCTGTAGGCTCTTTCTTCGCATTGCTGATAGTTTCCTTTGCTGAGAGAAAGCTTTTTAGTTTGAATCTATCCCAGTGGTTGATTCTAGCTTTTATTTCTTGTGCTATGGGAGTCCTGATAAGGAAGTCTGGTCCTAGACCAACAAGGTGAAGATTTGGACCTACTTTTTCTTCTATAATCTGCAGGGTCTCTGGTCTGATTCCGAGGTCCTTAATCCATTTTGAGTTTAGTTTCGTGCATGGTGAGAGATATGGGTTTAGTTTCATTCTGTTGCATATGGATTTTCAATTCTCCCAGCACCATTTGTTGAAGAGGCTATCTTTTCTCCATTGCATATTCGTGGCCCCTTTGTCTAGTATGAGAAAATTGTATTTATTTGGGTTTGAGTCCGTGTCCTCTATTCTGTACCATTGATCTATCTTTCTATTTTGGTACCAATACCATGCCGTTTTTGTTACTATTGCTTTGTAGTAGAGTTGAAGATCTGGTATTGCAATACCCCCTGTTTCACTCTTCCTGCTAAGGATTGCTTTAGCTATTCTGGGTTTCTTATTCTTCCAGATGAATTTCATAATTGCTTGCTCTATTTCTGTAAGGTACGTCATTGGGATTTTAATTGGAATTGCATTGAATTTGTATAGCACTTTAGGTAGTATGGTCATTTTGACAATATTAATTCTTCCTATCCAAGAACATGGAAGATCTTTCCATCTTCTAAGGTGTTCTTTAATTTCTTTCTTTAGTGTTGTATAGTTCTCATTGTAGAGGTCTTTCACCTCTTTTGTGAGATTGATTCCCAAGTATTTTATTTTTTTCGAGGCTATTGTGAATGGGGTAGTTTTCCTAATTTCTCTTTCTGAAGATTCATCACTTATGTATAAAAATGCATTGGATTTATGGGCATTGATCTTGTAACCTGCTACTTTACTGAAATCACTTATGAGTTCTAAGAGTTTTCTGGTGGAATTTCCTGGTTCCTCTAAATATATAATCATGTCATCAGCGAACAGGGATAGTTTGAGTTCTTCTTTTCCAATTCGTATCCCTTTAATTTCTTTGGTTTGTCTAATTGCTCTGGCCAGAGTCTCAAGAACGATGTTGAATAGAAGTGGTGAAAGAGGGCATCCCTGCCTTGTTCCAGTTTTTAGGGGGAATGCTTTCAGTTTTTCACCATTTAGAATGATACTAGCCATGGGCTTAGCATAAATGGCCTTTACAATGTTAAGGAATGTTCCCACTATCCCTATTTTTTCTAGTGTTTTGAGCATGAAGGGGTGCTGTATTTTATCAAATGCTTTTTCTGCATCTATTGAAATAATCATGTGATTCTTGACTTTAAGTCTATTAATATGGTGAATTACGTTTATTGATTTCCTGATGTTGAACCAACCTTGCATCCCTGGGATGAAACCCACTTGATCATGGTGCACTATCTTTTTAATATGTTTTTGTATGCGATTTGCTAAAATTTTGTTGAGAATTTTTGCGTCGATGTTCATTAAGGATATTGGTCTGAAATTTTCTTTCCTTGATGAGTCTCTGTCTGGTTTAGGTATCAGTGTGATATTGGCTTCATAGAATGAGTTTGGGAGGGTTCCCTCCTCTTCTATTTTATGAAATACTTTGAGAAGTATTGGAATGAGCTCTTCCTTAAAGGTTTTGTAGAACTCGGCTGAGAACCCATCTGGTCCCGGACTTTTCTTTGTTGGTAGGCTTTTGATGACTTCTTCTATTTCAGTACTTGAAATTGGTCTATTTAAATTGTTTATGTCCTCCTCATTCAGTTTAGGCAATTCATATGTCTCTAGAAACCTGTTGATGTCTTCGAAATTTTCTATTTTGTTGGAGTATAGATTTTCAAAATAGCTTCTAATTATGTTTTGTATTTCCATCCTGTCTGTTGTGATATTTCCTTGTTCATTCCGAATTTTAGTGATTTGGGTTTTCTCTCGTCTTCTCTTTGTTAGTGTGGCTAAAGGTTTATCAATTTTGTTTATTTTTTCGAAGAACCAACTATTTATTTTGTCAATTTTTTGTATTGTTTCTTTTGTTTCAATTTCATTGATTTCAGCTCTGAGTTTAACTATTTCCTGTCTTCTACTACTTTTGGTACTGTTCTGTTCTTCTTTTTCTAGGGCTTTGAGCTGTAGTGTTAGGTTGTTTATTTGTTGAGTTTTACTTCTTTTATTAAATGCGCTCCATGAAATAAATTTCCCTCTAAGTACTGCTTTCATAGTGTCCCAGAGATTTTGATATGATGTTTCTTTGTTCTCATTTACCTCTAAGAATTTTTTAATTTCCTTCCTAATATCTTCTGTTATCCATTCATCATATAATAGCATATTGTTTAATCTCCAGATGTTGGACTAGTTTCTGTCTTTTACTCTTTCATTTATTTCTAACTTCAATCCATTATGATCTGATAGAATACATGCTAGTGTCTCTATCTTCTTGTATTTGCTAACATTAGCTTTGTGGCATAATATATGGTCTATTTTAGAGAAGGATCCATGTGCTGCTGAGAAGAAAGTGTATTCACTCTTGGTTGGATGGTATATTCTATAAATGTCCGTTAAGTCTAAATTATTGATTGTGTTGTTGAGATCTATGGTTTCTTTGTTCAATTTTTGTCTGGAAGATCTGTCCAGTGGTGAGAGCGGCGTGTTAAAATCACCTAGTATTATTGTGTTGTGGTCTATTTGGTTTCTGAAATTGAGAAGGATTTGTTTGACATACATAGATGAGCCACTGTTTGGGGCATAGATGTTTATGATTGTTATATCTTGCTGATTTATGCTTCCTTTAAGCAGTATGAAATGACCTTCTTTATCCCTTCTGACTAACTTTGGCTTGAAGTCCATATTATCGGAAATGAGGATGGATACTCCAGCTTTTTTGCTGAGTCCATGTGCATGGTATGTTTTTTCCCCATCCTTTCACCTTTAATCTATGGGTATCTTTTTCTATGAGGTGAGTCTCTTGCAGGCAACATATTGTTGGATCTTTCTTTTTAATCCAGTCTGCCAGTCTATGTCTTTTGATTGATGAATTCAGGCCATTAACATTCAGGGTTATTATAGAGAAATGATTTGGTTTCCCGGTCATTTGGTTCATTTTTAAAATTTTGTTTATTTATTTGTTTGACACAACTTCTTTCCTCCTTTATTTGACAATTCCTTTAGGATAATTCCTCCCTTTGCTGATTTGCTTCTTTGTTTTTCATCTCTTCCTCATGGAATATTTTGTTGAGAATGTTCTGTAATGCTGGCTTTCTTTTTGTAAATTCTTTTAGCTTTTGTTTATCATGGAAGGATTTTATTTCATCGTCAAATTTGAAGGTAATTTTTGCTGAGTATAAGATTCTTGGTTGGCATCCATTTTCTTTCAGGGCTTGAAAAATGTTGTTCCAGGCCCTTCTAGCTTTTAGGGTCTGGATTGAAAAATCTGCTGATATGCGTATTGGTTTCCCCCTGAATGTAATTTGGTTCTTTTCTCTCACAGCCTTTAAAATTCTGTCTTTATTTTGTATGTTCGGTATTTTCATTATAATGTGCCTTGGTGTGGGTCTGTTGTAATTTTGTGTATTTGGAGTCCTGTAAGCCTCTTGAACTTGATTTTCCATTTCATTCTTCAGATTTGGGAAATTTTCTGATATTATTTCATTGAATAGGTTGTTCATTCCTTTGGCTTGTTTCTCTAGACCTTCCTCAATCCCAATAATTCTTAAATTTGGCCTTTTCATGATATCCCATAGTTCTTGTAGATTCTGTTCATGATTTCTTACCATCTTCTCTGTTTGTTCAACTTTGTTTTCAAGGTTAAATATTTTGTCTTCAATGTCTGAGGTTCTGTCTTCCAGGTGTTCTATCCTATTGGATATGCTTTCTATGGAGTTCTTAATTTGGTTTATTGTTTCCTTCATGTCAAGGATTTGTGTTTGGTTTTTTTTCAATATCTCTAACTCTTTATTGAAATGATCTTTTGCTTCCTGTATTTGCTCTTTTAACTGTCGATTGGTGCGATCATTCAATGCTTGCATTTGCTCTTTCATCTCATCGTTTGCTTCTCTGATCATTTTAATTATGTACATTCTGAACTCCTTTTCTGTCATTTCTTCTGCCATGCTGTCATTGGGTTTTATTGATGTAACATCTAGATTTGTTTGCAGCATTTTCTTTCCTTGTTTTCTCATATTGTTCAGATATCAGTGGACCGCTGAGATATTGCAGATTTCCTCTGTTGATTTACAATGTCCCTGAAGATTTCTATATATATCCCCTCTTAGCCTTCAGTAGGCTGAAGTCTTGGAGGAAGTTGATAATGCGGTGCTCCACAAGGAAGCTGCCTCTCTAGGAGTGGTGGCCTTCAGGTGGGGTATATTCCCTGCTAGTGGGCAGAGGTGCGTCCACTTGTTGACCAATGGTCATCCAAAGGGGACCTAGGCTGTGGGCTGAGGCAAGGCCTGTTTGGGCCTGTGACTCTGGTTTTACCGTCCTTGTGGGGAAACCTCACCAGGCAGGGAAGACTCACCCAGTGGGGAGGTCTTGCTGGTCAGTTTCCTCCTAGAGGTTCCCCTCAATTTACAGCTACTGCCTGGGCTGGGCTGCCTTCCTCTGCAAAGTTTCCAGGGGCCCGGCCCTACCTCCTGGGCCTGGGAGCCTCACCCTTCGCAGATGAATCTCCTTAGGCTGCCCCTCCTCAGAGAATTTGCCCACAGGCCTGGAACCTTCGCTCCGCCCTAAGCCTATCTCTGTGCGGCTCTTCCACCCAGAATCCTCCTAGATCCTGGGACCCTGTTCTGCACCTAATCGCCTGGCTGCGTGGCCCCTCCTCTGAGCAGCCACCTGTGGCCCCGAACAATCGCTCTGAGTCCCAAAGACCCGCCACAGGCCTCTTCCTCCAGACAGCCGCCCAGTATGCCGGTGCGGTCACTAGGAGTCCAAGAAACTCACTTCGTGCCTCCTCCTCCCACCAACCACCCGTAGCCCGGGGCAATCAATCACTCCGAGTCGAAGTGACCCTCCCCGTTCCTCCTCCTTCTCCAGATAACCCCCCGGGTGTTCAGGAGCAGTCCCTCTGAGTGGCTCTGAATCCACGTGACCCGCTGCACAGGTCCTCTGGGCACCGCCCGGAGCTCAGGTGCGGCCACTCAAGACCAAGCGTCCCACCACGCTTCTCCTCCAGGCAGCCCCCCTGTGTTCAGGAGCTGTCACTTTAAGACCAAACAACTCACCACTCGCCTTCTCCTCTGAGCAGCCGCCTGGAGCGCTAATGCAGTCACTGCGAGTCCAAAGGACCCGCCGCGCTCCTTCTCCTCCTTCTCCTACTCCTCCGGGCAGGCCCCGGGGTTCAGAAGTGGTCAGAGTCCAAACAGCTCGCCACGCAGCCCCTTCTCTGGCAACCGCCTGTAGCTCTGGTGTAGTCACCCGAATCCAAGCGGCCGCTCCTCTTCCTCCTCGTCCTCAGGGCAGGCCCCGGGGTTCAGAAGCGTCGTTCTGATTCCAAACAGCTCACCGCGCAGCTTCTCCTCTGGCAACCGCCTGTAGCTCTGGTGCAGTCTCTCCGAATCCAAGTGGCCACGCTCCTCTCCTCCTCCTCAGGGCAGGCCCCGGTGTCCTGAGTCCACACAGTTCTCCTCGCCACTCTTCCCCTGGGCAGTCGCCGGAGCCCCAGTGGCTGCTCCGAGTCCCAGTGCTGTGCCGAGCGGCCTCCTTTACAGCGCTCCCAGCTGTCCGCGTTCACTGCTCCAGCGGGGGGAGGGGCGTCTCGCCCGCAGTTCTACTTCACAAAGTTTCCTGCGTTCCGGGACCCCCGTCCCATCCGGGATGCCCCCCAGGGGGTGAGAGTCACCCGGCTGCTTTGAGTTGGTCCCAAGCGTCTCAATATCTCCTCTTTTGAATCCTGAGTCCTGGAGCAACATGAAATGCAGCCACCCTCTAGGCCGCCATCTTGACCGAACCTTCCAACAGATATTAAGCTAAACAGTTTCTTGCATTTATGAGTAAGGAAAAAGATCATAGTCACAAATAAGGTGTAAGCAAACTTTCAAAGCACACATTTTAATTTTAACTATAATTTTTTAAAGCCAAGATCAATTATTCTTCATTTGTTTACCATTTGCACTTTGTATTGTTCATTAATTTGTTAATTTTTAAAATCCCTAATTTCAAAATTATATAGCTACATGCTATTTCAAATTACATAATAAACAAACATCAAAAGAATATATAAATAAAATGTGTAGATGTTTATAGAAATCACTTGAAACATATCATGGCCTTGGGTTTAGTTTATCTTTTGTAATTGGAAAATAGATAGTAGTTTGAATATAAAATTAAAATATGTTGATTGCAAACATTCAAATAATTCAGAAAAGAATTTTGAAATTTATCCTTCCAGGTGTCTCCCTCTTTTCTATCTTTTTCCACCTCTTCTGACTTCATTCTCTCTGTATATGTGCATGTATTTTTATAAATAAAATTGCATCATACTGAACAGTATAAGTCTTTAGTTAGACCATGCTATATGGAATGAATAAACCTCACTAATAAAACAGTCATAAATAGATTAGTTGATGAACAAATGGTGGTATATATATGCAGTGGGATAGTTTGCCATAAAAATGAATGAAGTACTCATAAATGCTACAATGTCTATGGACTTGAACCTCAAAAAAATTATTCTAAATGAAAGAAGTTGAACATGAAAGAGGAGATGTTGTATGCTTCCTTTTGTATGAAATGTCTAGAACAGGCAACTCCATAGAGACAGAAGGAAGGTGAACGATTGCAGGGTGCCGGGATTGGGGAAAGAGGAGTTGCTTACTTAATGGGTTTAGGATTTTTGTGTGTGTGTGTGATGATGAAAAGGTTTAGAAACTAGAGAGGTAGTATTGCACAACATTGCTAATGTACTAAATGTCACTCAATCATACACATTGAAATAGTTAAAAGTAACAGTAGTCGATCTTCTTTTCTTTACTAGTATACTATTTTAATAAATATAACTAGGTATGGAGGTGCACACCCATAGCTATACAATTTTGAAGGCTGAGAAAGGAGGACCCAGATTCAAGACCAATCTCAGCAACTTGGCAAGACCCTCAGCCCCTCAGCAATTTAGTGAGACTCTGATCTGATCTACAGATCTACCAGAAAGCAATGTTCTTATTCAAGAAGTCTGCAGGGCTAGGTGTGGTGGCACATGCCAGTAATCTCAGCTCCTCTGGGACTCTGAAGCAGGAAGATTGCAAGTTCAAAGCCAGTCTCAGCAATTGAACAAGACCCAAATTAGCAAAACTCTGTCTTCAAAAAGGATTGGGGGTGGAGTCCCCTAGTAGAGCATCCTGCATTCAATCTCCAGTACTGCAAAAATAAAAAATAAAAAAGACCTACTGGCCAGTTTGAAAATTTTAATATACTGTAAACAAATATCTAAAACATATCTATAATATTTATTGTTATCAGTTTAACCACTTGAGATTAGATTTTTATTTTTTAGATTGATACACAATAGTTATGTAATATGATGTTTCCATTCATGTATACATGATATAATAATTAAATTAGGGTTAGTGGCATATCCATTACCTCCTACATTTATCATTTCTTTTTAGTAAGAATATTCAAAAAACTTTTCAACTATTTTGAAATATACATTATTGTTAACTATAGTCACACTACTGTGGAATAAAACCCCAGCATTTATTCCCTCTCTCTACTTTTAACTTTGGATCAGTTGACCAATCTCTCCCCATCATCCCCTTCCTCTTCCTCTCCCCAGCCTCTGGGAATCACTATTCTATTCTCCAGTTCAGTTAGGTCACATTTTATTAGATTGTTCATATGAGTGATACTGTATGGTATTTTTCTGTTTTGCTTATTTCACTTAACAAAATATTCTCCAGGCCCACCTATATTGTCATAAATGAAGGATTTCATTCTTTTTATGGCTGAATAGTACTCCATTTATATGCCACATTTTCATTATCCACTTATCTGTTGTTGGGCATTTAGGTTGATTACAAATCTTTGCTTTTGTGAATAGCACAGCAATAAACATACAGCAATAGCTCTGTGACATTCATTTCATTTCCTTTGGATATATGCCCAACAGTAGGACTGTTGGAGACTGTCCTTAATGTTAGGATTTACTTGAATGACTTCTTAGACACTTAGTAATCCCTAAGACTCAGATTTTTTCCATATCATTAGTATTTCAATGCCAGTCCTACCAGAACTAGCAAATTCCTAGGACATACCTGTAAGTCTTAACACTTCACCTCATGGGTAATGTGAGGTCAATAACAATGTGCTTTGTTAACTGTAAATACATCATAACATTAGACCTAGTCACAGAATTACTTTCTGGTTTTGCTTTTCTCATCTAGTACTTTCATATATTTTGCCTAGCTTGGAGGGTTTTTAGAGCATAGGATGGAATTTCATATTCATTAATGTCTTGCACAGTACTATGCACCTAATAGTTTCTTAATAAAAATAATTAATAATAATTGTGATGGAATTGGTTCCATGAGCAACAAAAATTGAGTTCATGTTACACATTTAATTTTCAAATTTTTCAAATTCATTAAGCTTATAATTCCACAGGCTTTTCTCAGCCAAAATGTTCTGGAAAGTATCAAAAAAGTTGATGAGAGTAAAACTACAAATACAGACTTCTTTAACATCTTCATGGTTATTTTTATCTAGTTATAAAGTTAGACCACAGTTCTGAAAGAATCAGATCATTCCTAAGTGAGATCTCTGAGGCACACCAAAATTTGAATATAAAAATCCCAGTGACCTTCTACTAGATGTATGCTCCTACAATACTAATCTCCAAAGGAATAGCTGATTGTTTTTAAAAGAAAAAGTTCATAGAACTATGGTAGAGACCAACATTTCTTCCAACCACCTAAAAAAGATTATGTCCAGGAAACATGACTAAAATACATTTTCCAGTTTCTGGCAGGTAGGCAGGTTTAAGTGATTTAGTAATTTCCAATGGAAACCATAAATGATGTGCTCCACTTCTGGGCAGGGACTTTTACCTCTCTCAGGTGCCAATTCTAACCAGTCGGTGGTAGATGATAGTGGTAAAGTTTGGAAGGAACAGATTCTTAAATCATTCTTTGGAGAAAGTCAAACTAACCACCAATACCAGAATGAAATATGAACATGAACTAAACTTCTGTTATGTGCAAGCCACTATACATTTGGGCATTTGTTTTTCATAGCATTTGAGCCTACATATGTCTTTTTAAAGACCTAAGGAAAAGTAGAAGCAGGAATGAGAGAATTAGAGCAACAAAAGAGATGGACCTAAAAGACTGGGTCAAAATGGAAACTGTTACAAAATACAAATGATAAAAATCACATCTCTGTGGTCTAGTTAAGAGCCAACAATGAGTTCAGAATGGTGGATTCATCCATCTGTTAGCAACAAAGTTGAGGACCTGTTTTTTTTTTAATCTTACATGTCATGCTAACTCAAATGTAACCACTGTGCTTCATTGTAGAGAGTCAAACTTCTTTTGACATTGACGAAGTAAATACTGCAAAATATAGAATGCTGTTCCTGTTCATTTAAACATAGAGATTTTTCTCCAAGGTGGTTTGCAAAACATCTAAATATTATTTTATGTTAACTTACTAGGAACAGATATGCAAAACAAATTCATTTTCTGCAAGTGCCCATTCAGAGGCAAAGTTATTCAAGCTGATGAAATCTACACTTATCTGAAGTGATCTTCATGAGAACAGAAAATTCTAGGAAAGACCTCTAAGTAGCTAACACTTACTTTCAAGGAGTGCCACTTTAGATAAGTGATGTGCCTTGACAAGTTGCTAGTCAGAATTTCCTTTTTTGCCCTTTTCTTCTCATGTCTGTCCTTGTAGCTATCAGTTCTTCCTTTTTATCCCTTGTGTTGGTTTGCTAAGCATTTAACTGGGTGCAAATGTTAAGTCCTAAGAGACAGAAAAATACTCAGACCTTGCATATTTTGCAAAGAAAAGTAATGAGGACATCAAAATTAAATCTGTCAAAACACAGGAAAGTCAGAAAGCATTGCTTCTATAATATTCTATGTCATTTATCAAGGCTGCTGCATATGGAGTTCACAAACTAACAGGATAGGGAGCAAGAAGCCCATGAATACTCTCTCAGTTGTAGACTCTCCATAATGTAACAAAATCAGAAAGGTAGAAGTACTACATTTCTTGAAGAAAAAAAAATAGCTTTAAATTGTGAAGAAATTTTTTTTTCTGAATTTGAAGGAATTAAATAGACACTCTGGAATTAAGAAAACATTTATTTTAAAAAAAAAAAAGCAATCTCTGTGAGAAACTGATTTACATACATACCAAAGGTATGTATACCAAAGGTAGAATATACAGGAGAAAGAGATTAATAATAATAAGAAGAAACACATACTTTAGTATGTATGGTAGAGCAATTGATACTCAGAAGTATTCTCACCGGGAAAGGACACTACTTTGAATGATGACAAAAGATAGTAGAAAAGACAGAGGTTTGAAGGAGGTTGGAAAGACTTAAAGGACAGGTTGTAGTCATAGAAAGTTATACAGGGTTTGAATTATTACTGCTTTTACAATAGTAATCCAGAGATTTTTTTTTTTAAATGGTATTTCTATTTGCTATCTTATACCAATACATAAGTAATCAATTTCAGAACACTCCAAAATATAAAATTTACAGGCCAGGTGTATGCTTGATGATCACAAGGGCTCAGTAATGCATCTGTCATCTAGGAGGGACAAGACAATTTTTTTTTTTTAAATGCATCAGAAAGAAAAGAAAAGAAAGTAGGGAAATATCAGCACAGAAATGTTTGTTAGCTACCCTCAGTGACTTAAAGGTCATTCCAAGGTTGCCAGCAAGGGGCATTTTTAGCTTCTATGTGCCACAGTTGGATTTAAATTCTATGTAATATGTATGTGAAATTTTTTTCCATTTGATCTTCTAGTAGATCTTAGAAAATTTCATTGGTCTTGTTTTCTCCTTATATCAGATTGTCCCAGGATTGTTCAGGTATAGGAAAAATAAGATGAGTTTCAATTTTGAGAGGACATCTCACCAGAAATGCCACATTCATATCACTATTTCTTTAGAGATGATGCTGTTATAATGGATTTTTATCTGATTTTCTTATTTTGTTTTGTCCTATTTCTTGTTCTTCTAATCTACTAGACCATGAACTCCATGGGCCTGGGCCATGCTTAGTTTACTCTGTGTTAGTATCTGGTACAGACTCAGAACTCATTAATGCTTGCTAATTGGGTGAATGGAGAAATCAAGCTAATTACTTGATTTTATGGAAAGGTAGACTGATATGTTTGTTAAAAATGCACTAGGACTTTCACTGCCAGGAAAATGCAGTACATGTATTTTCCTCAAGCTTCCCACAAAGAATGACTGAAAACTCTATATATCAAGTAGACAAGAGAAATAAGAAAGCTCTGAAAGGTAAAGAGCCTATCCTCTCTACTACCCAGGACCAAGAGGTCTCTGGAAGTCTAGAAACACCACAGCAGAGAGTTCTCTGGGTTTTACTTTTTGCTTTACATCCCTCATATGGAGCTGAAGAAACCAGAAACCCAGTAGTGGCCACAGAGACCAGCAAAAATCATTCCAGTTACAGCTTACTCTTCCAAGCCAGAGGACCAGGAAAGGGACAGACTTACTGAACAGAAATCTTTTAGACAATAAACTATTCTACTCCAACCAAACACCACCAGTATTTACTAATCTATACCCATATCAGAAAAGGTCACATTAGAAATCTGAGGTATAATGAAGTGCCTGATTCCTCTGTTAGGGGGTTATCTGAGAAGGTGAATAGACAGCCTGGCTTCTACCTCTGCTCAGCAGTGATGGAATGCCCACCCCTTCCCCACTAGGAAAGTCCTGGTGGAAAGTGAGGATTTGCCTCACTGCCCGGAGGGTAATGATGCCACCCCCTTGGCTCTTCTGTGCCTATGTGGTCAGTGGAGGCCATGCGGGAGCAGGAACAAGACTCTCCTACTTCCACCTGCAGGGGAGGCATCGGTGAGTACCTGGGAGTGTGAACCCATAATCCCTCTCAGGGGTTAAGGGAAACTGAATACTCACTGTGCCTGTGGGAATGTCAAATGATATAGCCACCATGGAAAACAGTTTCTTTAAAAACTAAACATGCAACTACATTATGACCAAGCAATTGCATTCCTAATAATTTAGCCCAGAGGAACAAAAACTTACATTCACACAAAAATCAGTACGTGGATGTTTATAGGAGTTTTATTCATAATAGCTGAAAACCAGAAGCAATGCAGTTACTAATTAATTTAATTCAATTCAATTCAAAACAATTTGTGGGTGAATGGATAAACATCCTGGTTTACATCCATATGAGGAAATACTACTTGGTCATAAAATGAAATGAACTACTGATATACAAAACAACCTACATAAATTTCTCAAAAATGATGCTTAGTGAAAAAAGGCCAATTCCAAGAGGTTACATACTGTATGATTCCATTTACATAACATTCTTGAAATGACAGAAATCATAGCAAACAAGAAGGAATTAGTCATCTCCAGTGGATAAGAGGTTACAAAAGGAAAGTGAGTGTGGCTATAAAAGGGCAACCTGGAGGATCTTTGTGGTGATAGCAAAACTCTGTACCTGACTGTATCAATGTGGACATCCTGCTTATGATCCTGTACTGTACTATTAGAAGATATAACATTGTGGGAAATAAGCATACATGGCTCTCTATGTGTTATTTCTGAGAATTGCATGGACCTACAATTTTTTCAAAATACAGATCTTAATGAAGGAAATCATACTTCATGACACAGTGGGGAGAGAGCTGATGAGGCCATGTTAACTGGAAAGGTAATGGTCAATCATGCATAGAGCCACATATTCTTTTATATTTGGTATGTCTTCCACAAATCTGGTTATTGTCTTTTAACACTACTTTGTCCTTGGCCACACAGGATATGTCATTATGATTACTTTTGATATTTTTGCTTTACAAAAACTTTTAAGATTAGTTTTAATATATTCTCAATTTTCAAAAGAAAAAGGAGATGAAGATTATGTGTGAAAAGTCCATATTAACAGGAAATGGAGCTATAATCAAGATTTACAGCTGTGTCAGTACAAAAGAGTGACAAACAGTAGGATATAAAATGCCAAAAATCTTTTGCTGGGAGCATTAAAATCTACTGTAAATCAATTTTTCAATCCAAGATACAACAGTTTTCAACTATTAAAATGTCTAGTCTATACCTCTGTTAAATGGTCTCTGAATGAGAAGTAGAGTTGCTATTGAATTCTCTCATTGAGTTCATAGGGTCATGAGAGGTTTTTTGATAGCTTGAGTCTTAGTCTAGGAAGAAAAGTTCTAGAATTTTTTACTTCAAGATCTGTTGTACTTCTATCATGTGCATAACTGAGCATGATACAGTCTGTCTTTAGGATTTGCTTTTCCTGTCAGGTTTATAAGAATTGTAGATGCAAGTTTCCCTTAGTATCCCTTTACCTTTTTATCCTGCTCAAGGTTCATGAAGAACAAAATAGAGGACGCAGGCCAGACTCAGGGCCAAGGCTGATGCTAAAACCACATGAGCACATAGCTGTTGGGGAAATCAAGCCAGGGTATTGTTCAGATGGAAGACAATCCTTCAGTTCCATAGAATTTCTGCCCCTTCCTCTTCCTTCAACTTCTCTCATTTGACACAAGTTCCTGAGGACTACGAAACCCCATCGAATCCACACATGATCGGGACATGGAATCCCATTCCGTCTAGAATCTTGGAAGGACACACAAGACATTTCTGGACAAACATTTCACCTATCCACACTCTTCTCTGCAGGGAAAGAAAGTCAGAGAAAGGATAGGTCTGTATAATAACTTCACTGTACAACCTACTCTTAACTCTCCGATAAGAACATCTCTGAGATCACTAAAATAGGAATTGCCTACTTGGAAGAAATGCTTTGCTTTACAAATACTCCACAAGAAATCACAGATAAATGCCTACTGGGACTGTCAAAAAACCATTTAGCAGCTCCCTGAAATCTATAAATGTGTATTTAGGACTTCCCATGTTCAGACCACACATGGCTGAATGAAGTGTCAGAATATTGCTTGCCATGAATTACCCACTGCTCCAATAATCACGGCATCTGTTCTGCTTTCCCTTTGCAGGGCAAATAAGCAGAACTTTAAAATGTTGAGAGCTCAAAGTACTATCTGATGCCTACAAAAAGCAATAGTTTTTAACACCAGGAACCTTGAATTAAAATCATCATTCTGAAGAATCAAAGTAGACACAGTGAGTAATTGTATCATATCTATTATTTATCAGGGTGTATCTGTTCTAAAAGATAACTATGCCACAGCATCTTAGGGATGCAGTGATTTCATGTGCTCTAAGTTAGGGACAGAGACCAGAGGCAATTGTTATGACTGTAAAAGGTGACTAATTTCTTTCTTTCTTTTCTTCCATCATTTATTCTGATAGAATCAATGTGTGTGTTTCTATGTATATTTAGATATACTTGTATATATACATATTTTATATATATTTATACATGTTTAGATGTGTGTGTACATATGTATGTGTACACACACACACACACACACATACACTTTGCCTGATAGGTATGTGGTTATTCTACATTTAGTCAGAAAAAGTCCAGTACAAATAATCCTTATCTTAGAGCAGTGTTTATGAAGAGTAGTCTACAAGTCATCAAGTCATCTTCCTGAGAGTTACCCAGGAGGCTAAATATTCCAGATTTCAGGGATGGAGGCATAGCTCAGTGGTAGAGCACTTGCCTAGCATGTGTGAGGCCCAGAGTTTAATCCCCAGCAACACAAAAACACCAAAAAAGAATGGAGACAGAGGAGAGAAAGAAAGAGGAAGGAAGAAATTTCAAATGCCTGGGTCCTAGTCTAAATCTACTAGACAAGATTCAGTGGTATAGATCCCAGGAATCTGCATTTTAGAGGGATTGCTACAAGTGATATGGGTATTTTTTAAACTTGGAGAAGCAATATCTTCTAGATTTTTTCTGTTTTATGGACTGCACTCATTTCATCTGTCAGTCTTTGAAGATAAATATGGGTTTAGCCTTCAAGGGAGTCACAATTCTTAACTGACATTCTTCTACTAATGTAAACCTCAAGAATATTTAAAAGAAATAAAACTGCATTATAATGTATTAAATTATGGTATTTACACTCAAACTTTTCATAATGCTTTGCATGACTGTTTAGTGAACTTCTGTGAAAAATCTAGCCTGAAAATTCAGCTTTCTAATGAGACACTTGTCTGTAAACATCTCTGAAGAACACTTGGCTTTTCTTTAGCCTTTGCTGTGTGTGCCATACTAATTGATTTGTCTAAACTGAAAAGTGATGTACAAATTTATTTTCTTCAGTCACATGATTCTTCGAAAAAACCTCACTATGTGTAGCTATCAAAAGTCTTCAAAATGGCATAAGAAGACTTGTTTGGCTCAGAACACATTTCTTTTGAAGACTTGGGGCTGGAAAAACAATCAGTAGCTTTGTAAACATCATGTTATTCCTTACACACAGCTTATAGCAAGACAGGTGTAAATGCCTCAGAAATATAACCTACAGGTTAAATTTCTCTTTAGAAAAAGGGTTATGTGATTATTGTAGGAAATTGTGTGCCTTATACAACTTAAAACATTTTAAGGAATTTTATATTTACACTATAAATTTCATAGACACAATGTTGTTTTTTAAATCCAGTCTGAATCAATCAATTTCAAATTCTGTTTAAGAAAAGTGGGATTCTTGAAATTTTTTCACCATCTGTAAATTTTGGGAAGGAGCAACTCCCTACTAACACTTCAGATGAAAAAATTTTCAACCATTAGTGCAAAAGAACTTATGCCCAAAAGGATTTGAATCCAAAGATTTCCATCTTTGAAAACCTTATCTCAAGTGTTAACTGTGTGGTAGGTTTCTCTAAAATAAGAAATATATAAATTTTAAAACACATAGTAATAGAGTATGGTTGAGAAAATTGCCAAATGATTGAAAGGTCACTTGATACTTTAAGTTTCCCTATCGGCTTTTAGAATACAGAGTCACAGAGGCATTTTTCACATTTCTGATAAACAATATAGCAGCTAAGCCTTCTCTTAAACAACTTCCATCTCCTTGCCATAAGGAATAAATAACTATGAGCTTTGGAAACAAGTTGAGTTTATAGCCCAACCGGGTTGTTTCTATGGATTTGAGAAAGTTTTCAAGTTTGAAAAGTTAATATTAGACTGAAATGTAGCTTCTTTAAGCACTGAAATACCTTTTTGGTGAATGGCATTACAAATACAGTTATATATATATTTGGTGGTTTGATTTTTACATGTATCTTTAGACAGAGGAATTTTGGACACTTTTTGCTTTTTAATAGGCAGTTAGAAACAGAGCAATTGAACCTCATTTACTGAGTCTTTAGTAAGTTGAGAACTTAAAAGATTTTCAGCAATTATATTCAAAAAAGACATGAACTTCAATGCCACAAACACAAGATAATTACCTTACTAACCACATACAATCAAATAAAGCTGCCAATTGTTCAGAATTTATTTCACTTGTCACTTAAAATGGTGAACATAGAATTTCATTTTTATAAACAAATGGTGGCACCACAGGAAGGACTCATGTCATGTCAGGGCCCAAGAAAGTAATAAAGCCTTCTGTGAAGGGAGGTTCAAACTGGCTGGAGGCCGAATGGAGGCTAACCTACTTAGCAGGGCAGTTCCAAGGTTGTCCAGCATTCAGAGAGAAAACGATGGGGGAACATCAGCGTCCGTGTGGATTGCAATCAAGTTTTAACTTCCAAGACTTTGTTATGTTTTTCAATACGGCGTAACTTACTCTCATTGACTTCTGATTTCACTTCTCCCCAGGGGACAGGGAAGCTTATAAGAAGAGCAATATTTATGCAGAAGAATTCGGGAGCGAAGCTTTCAGAGAATGAAATATGTATGCTGGCCAGTGAAAAGGAAACTGTTCATCTTCCCAAGACTCATGAATAATCCTTGTTTACCCCATAATAGCCATGAATTTGTCAAATGTTTGCTCTCTCTCTCTCGCTCTCTCTCTCTCTCTCTCTCTCTCTCTCTCTGTGTGTGTGTGTGTGTGTGTGTGTGTGTGTGTGTGTGTGTGTCTTGTGTTTGCAGGGATTATGATTGATGAACCCAATGCTGCCATTTTGTTGGAAAAACTAACTAAATAATACAATTTGTGTTTCAAAACACTGTTTTGATAGCCTAGAATTATCAAAATTAAGGATGGTAATAATCTGGTAATTAACAGCAATTTCTTTTATCACCACAGAAATGGCATGATGCAAACAGCAGTGACCTATAATTTCCCTTACATAAGATTTGCATATATTATCACTGTATTTGTAATTACCCCAGCAGTCACCCAAAATATCACTTATCATTTGCTTATAAGATGTCAGGGATGTTAAAGTAGAGTGAATTGCCTTATTTTCCAGAGCCATTGAACAAAAGGTCATTGCAAAAGAGAAAGTTAAACATGATGTGACAAGTACAGCGGAAAGGTAATTAGTGCCATTATCTCTTTCTTGCTAACTCTTTGGTAATAGAAAAGTATGTATATATGCAGAAATTTTTTAAAAGCCAATTTATTTTGTTTTTGTATTTTCTCCACTGTAATTAAAACTGGAATTAAATAGCAGAGGGTTAAAAAGTTTAACGAAACAAACAGTAACTGAATTCTAATGCAGTTTCACTGGTACCTTAATCTGTGTCTGGATCTTCTGTTAATGTGGGGGCCATTTGTGAATGAACACCTTTCTGTCAAAAAGCTTTTCATTTGAACCTGCCAAATGTAGATTTCCAACTTCTCCAAGGACTTTGTACTTTTTGGTTTCTCATCAAGTAGCTGCTCTCTGTCTTCCTATAGAAAAACTAACCAAGTACAAGGGATGTGCTTGAACCAAAACTTTAATAAGGAATCTTAGACATCCATATTCTGTACACATCTCTGGGGCATCCATCCTACTGCCATTAAAAGGATATCAACACCACCGTCTTATACGTGAACCAGACTTCACAATTTCTAAAGCCTCTATATGTAAGTTTCTATCACATTTGACAGAGAGCATATGTGAACCCTGCCAGGAGCAAGGATGTTACACACTCATTTTAAAGGGAAGGAATTGCAGTGGAAGCAACTTGCATGATGTGTCTTGGATCAAAGCCAGGAAGGGGTGGATCCTGGAAGCAAGTACATTCTCTGGTTCTCTGTGAACAACTATTTCCATCAGGTCATGATTTTTATTGTCTGCAACATTTGTTTCATCAGGATAATGCATTTAAAGAAGAATAAAGTTTACTGGGTAAGATTATTTGTAGACTCGGAAGAACTTAGCATCATGATGGAGATGATATGACTTCCCACACATAAAAATATACATATCCCCATTTCCCAAAAGTTAATGAAAGACTTGAAAAGTCAAGGTAGCCAGGCTGCGACACATGCCTGGAATTTCAGCTACTCTGGAATCTGAGGCAAGAGGATCACAAGTTTGAGGTTAGTCTGGGCAACTTAGCAAGACCCTGCCTCAAACTTTAAAAAATTAAAAAGAGTTGGGGATGTAGCTTAGTGATAGAGGGCCCCTGGGTTCAAGTCCCAATGCCCCCTACACACACACACATCAAGGTGTATTAACTTAAATTTGTTTGCTTGTATACCTAAAACATTGAATGCAGAAAACACACCTTTTAATTTATTTGATAGGTCATCAGTTGAATAGTACTTTCACATTTTTAAATGAAATATTTGTACAATAAAATAAATCAAACAATATAAAAAATCTGAACAAAAAATTCATTCTCCCTTCTATTCTCATTTCTTGTTTATCAAGGCAGTTCCTTTTATCAGTGACTTATGCATTCCACACACACACACACACACACACACACACACACACACACTGCCTGCACAACTGGAGGATATAATTTTATTTTAAACAAAAGTAGTACAACTGTACACTGTTCTCTTCACCTTGCTTCTATCAAATACAATATAACCTGGATGTTTTTCATGTAAGTACATATGTTTGCTTTGTTCTTCTGCATGTTGCCAGTTCTCCATTTTTATGGTTATACCATATTTTGTTTAACCTGTACCCAACAAACAGGCATTTGTGTATTTTCCTAATTGTGTGATTACAAATAACATATCAATTAATATCCTTAGGTATCTTTAAGCAAATATCTTGGAATTACCCCATTAAACTAGATTTATTTTTAAAATGTGTTCATAAATCTGTCACATTGAAGCATTTTGACCTTGAAATATATCCTTTATTTAAGGAAGCTTCTTTGAAATTGATAGGAAATATAGTATAAAGAAAATGCCCAGGGAGAAATGAGATTCAGAAACTTAATAGTACATCAGAGACTATGTTCCACATTTAAATGTACCTATCATGTTCCAATTTTACATTTTACTTTCTATTAATATCTGAAAACTAATGATGTTGGAGGAGAAGGTGTTATTAGTTTTTTTCATATACATATGCATCACATCATTTCTAATTGCTTTCTTTGAACAGTAAGAAATACAGAACCCCACTATGTGTAACTACAGTGAACTAAAAAATATTTTAATTAAAAAATACAAAAAAGCAAAACCTACCACATGAACATCACTGTGATATAAAAAATTAGTATGTGTATTTAGCTAGTAAAAATCAAAAATTAATAACAAATATAAAATCTTCCTCTCTCACAAACCCATCACTATATGATTGTCTACAAAAATTACCTGTTAGATCCTTGAAATGCCTTCTCGGTAGGAGGGAAAAAGGATATACAAATTATTTATATGAATAATATACAATCACACACTCATTTTGAATAAGAAAATTTTTAAATACTTCCTAAAAGTGAAGCTGTGACCATGTACATTATCCCCAATACTAAGTAGCACTTGGTATCATCAAATTTTGCAATTTTTGGACTGAAAAAGGCAACATTCATGCTTATTTTTATTTGTAATTAATCATGAATGAGCTTGAAGTTGGCTTTTTTTCCTCCAAAATTGCTACTTCCAAATTTACCATTATCTTTTGGTGTTCATACCTTTATTGATGAATTCTTTGTCCTTCTTTGAAAGTTCTTTGCTATATAAAGATAAGATTTTTTTTTCCCTTCTTCCTTCTAGAACTTCATTTTTTTTTTCTGTTTAGAATTTATTTTGGTTGTAAGGAATGAGTAAAAGAATTGTTTTCCTTTATTCATATATAAGTACACTATCAGTGAAACTCTACATCATGTACAACCAACAAGGATGGAATCCTAATTAGAGTAAATTAAACTCTATGTATGTATGTTCAAATATACTCTACTGTCATGTATATCTAAAAAGAATAGATTTTTAAAAAAAGAATTGTTTGATTTTCCTTCCCCAACCGCAGAACTTAATGCCAAAAACCAAGCCAGAGAGAAATATTCTTTTCTCCAACAGATCTGAAGTGGCACCTATGTTGCAAACTATATTTCCATATCTACTTAGGAATACATCTTCCTAGTATCTCCTAGGTACAAGGAAACCAGTGCTTCTCAATCCCCTTGCAGTTGACAAGGCCTTACATCATGTAAGTACTATATCTCCAGGCTGAGTCCAGGGAAGTATCTTTGCTTGATTCTCCAAACTCTCTTACCCTGATGGAAAAACTGGAAAAAGCTCTATGTTCAGCTGATGCTCTGAACAGGTAGGAAGCAATATTAGATTGGGTCCCTGAGGGACTACAGGTCTGAGCCCCCTGCACTGCATTTGCTCACTGTAGACTAGAAATGGGAATAAGAAATAAATCTTCATCCTGCTAGAAAACCTAAGATATCAGGGTTATCTAGCTCATTCCTATGGCTTTATTTCTTTTATCTATTTTTTCCATCATCTCAAATGTAGTTATCATTATCTTTTGATATCTCTTATAGTTATTATGTATATTTTTTCTCATAATTTTTCTAGCTGTTTAGTGTATTTATTTTTTCCATGGATTTTAGCATCATTCCATGTGGTAGAAAAATTAGATGATATTTTCATGGGGATTAGATGAATATATAATTGGATGAATATCTAAATTGGCACTTTAATAGGGTTTAAAGGAACATTCTATATAGAACCTTTTCAATTTTTGTTAATTTTACATCTAAATATTTTAACTTTTGGTTGCAAATAAAAATAGGTTTCTTCTTTCAATTATACATTCTAACTAATCATTATTTATGTTCAGAAAAGCAATTGACTTTTACAGATTGATTTTTAGAAATTGCTAGCTTCCTGATTTCTCCTAATCTGTTTCCCCTTGAATTATTTAATTATGTTCTATGTAACTAGTGTTAGCTATGTAAACAATTATTTTTTTCTCTCATTTTCAAACATTTTACCTCTATTTCTTTCTCTTATCTAATAATACTGGCTACTAATTTTCAGAATAGTAGAGGGAAAATAGTGGTAAAATCAGTAATTTGTTTTCTGTTACTACAGATTTTGTATCTTCTGAAATTTTATATAAACAGAATCTTATAGCATGTACTCTTTTTTCCAGTGATGACCTTGGGATGAGGATTAGGTGGAACAGGAGGTAAGAATTACAAAGAGATATGAAGAAATGTTTAGGGGTGATGAATATGTTTATTATCTTAGTTGTAATAATAGTTTCACAAGTGTAAACATGCATCAAAACTTATCTAACGATATGCTTTAAATATGTTCTATTTGTTTCACCATAAAAGCAATCAGTGACCTCTCAACAAAGATGTTACAAATAATAATGGTAGTGAATGTTTTCTCTTGTTACAGACTTTGGTTGGAGACATATATTTATATTAGATACATAAATACAGATATATAAATATATTTCTTATCTATGTTAAAGAACTAACCATCCACAGAATGCCTAGCTTCTCATATTTTGGCACCAGAAATATATGTCAAATACTACCAAATGTCTTTTTTTTTTAATCAAATATCTTTTTGACAATATTAAAATGTTTTTTTCATTTATCCAAATGTATATAGTATTACATTTTCAATATATTTCTAAAATGAATAAGCTTTATAGCCTAGAAATTGACTATAATTGTTCATGGATATTATTAACTACTGAGTTTGATTTTCCAGTGAAATAAATTTTTTTTTCCTTCACAGTAACATAGGTTCTGAGGGATATGACTGACCAAAACTGTCTACTGCAAGTTCATTTGAGACCTCAAAAATAATGGATTTTCCAAAGAACCTAATTTAAAATATCCCTATCACAAATACTGTGATAGAAATATCGAGATAATTGTCTTAATAATGTAGTCTTGACAACTTCAGCAACATCAAAATGTCAAGAGAAGGCGTTTAACATGTGTCTTGGTGGCTGGCATCTTCAGGACACTGCCTCAACTCCCTATTTATTTCATTTTCAATATGTACAGGCTGGCTGCTCTTTTTTATAGAAGAAAGACAGCAACTGAAGTACTTAAGAGTTTCTAGAGCTTTCTTCCGTGTATACAGCAGCTGATGGTCCATCAGTGTGATCTAACATGCCACAGTTTTCCTCAGAGTGGCCTCCAGGAAGGCAGTGTCAGCCTGACCTGGAAAGCTGGTCCATCCCAAGTCTACTGAGTCAGAAATTCTGTGCTGGCACCCAGGTAAGTTCTGATACCCTCACAAGTCAGAACAATTGGTAGACAAGGATGCTTATATTTAGCTCTTTGGTCATATTCTTCCATTTAAAAAAAATCTAAATCACTTTCATTTTTTTCTGAAATAGTCATGTTTAATTCAAATTACATTTATTTTTAACTGATACACAAAAACATAAAAATGTACATATTTAAGAGGTACTATGTGATGTTCCATATGTATATATATATATATATATATATACACACACACATATATATTAATATATATATATAAAATAATGTTCAAGTCAGGTTAAACATATCTGTTTTCTCAATTATCTATCATTTCTTTATGGTGAAAACATTCAAAACCCTTTCTTCTAGAATTTTGAAATGTGTAGCATAGTGTTGCTATCTCAGTCACCTTACTGTAGAAAAGCATACAGGAACTTCTTTGTCCTAACTGTAATTCAGTTCCCTTTGATCAAACTCCCCCATTCCTTCCCCCAGGCACTGGTAGCCACCATCTACTCTCAACTTCTATGAGATCAACTTTCTTAGAGAACCGTGAAATACTTAGATACTCCCATGCTTTTACTCTAAGCTCACGACCCAGCAGAAGATAAATGGTACTAGCAGATGTGAAATTGTTCATATAATAACTTTTTTTAAAAGAAGGAATTTTTAATTTTCAGGTATATCTCCAGGAAAAAATGAATCTTTTGAACTTTTATAGACACTAAGGAAAAATTTTGTAGTGATGGGACTCATAATGTACTACCCTGAAATATTGTACCTTGGCGTTATGCTTCCCAATTGGAGTATAATTGCAGAAGCGAGAAGGTCACTCTCCCTTTGCCTGGCAACTCTTCTTCCCAGAAGCAGGTCATAAAACCTAGGAATGTTTTGGTGATCTTCCCCTGCAGTAGGTCGTAAGACCTTCATTTGAGAAGTGCCCTCCATGTAACCCAGAGAAAAGGAATACTCTGATCTCTGAAGGCACAGGGACACAGCAAAGAATCCAAGAAAACAAACCTTAAGTTCCTCCCAATTTTTTACCATTGAATATCATACATATTTTATCCAGTTATATATCACAACTATCCACTTCATCAAACCTCACAGAAAAAATGCCCAGATTTACCAGTTTTTTCAAGTCTTCCTTTCCTATGAAGGTTCCTATGTCATATAAAACTTATGATAAATAAATTTTGATGCTTTCTCTTATTCATCTGTCTTTTGACAGAACCTCACTTATGAACCTGGGATGGGTTAAGAAAAGATGTCTTCTCCCCATAATAGTAAAGCAAGTGATGCATGAACCAGATATTTCTTGAACTAAAGCAACAGCAAACACCACTCATTGCATAGTTAGCTCCAGTGAAACACCAGAACAGCTGAGTGAATTATCTCAGCAACTCATACCCGGCAGTAAGGCAAAGAGGACCAAAAGGCATAAAACTCTAAACTGGGAGACACGAGCATATGTCAAGGCAATATTTTTTAAAAATCTGAGATGAGGATGGCAGAAACAGCATGTTGGTGAGCACTGGAAACAAACTCAAAGGCAAGGCAGGAAAAGTCTGAAAGAAAGAAGAGGCAAAGGAAATCCTCATGTGAAACTAAAGGTGTCAGCATGGAAATCTGTAGAAAAGCCAGGGGCTTGATTGAATATTAACAGAAACAGTCCAAAAAGGTCCCCCAAACTGCAGTCAACAGAAAATAAAAGGATATAATCAGGACTTTCCTTGTTAAAACCCCTCTAATTAAACCAATTTTTAAGAATTATGTTTAACTCATCTAAACCAAATTATTTAATAATAGCTGTGACTTTGTCCCTCCTCAGGTCCTGACTCTCCTCCCATCTGTCCTCCTTTATTCATCTCCCTCTCCTTTTGGGTTCCTGATGTATTTCATTTTTTTGATGACTGCTTGCCTACAATTAGCTGCCATTTCTTCATTACTGTACCTTATTTGGGCAAGAGGTCCTTCTGCTTATTTCCCTAATGCTTTCATTTTGGAACTTTCAGAAATGCGGTTTTAGGCAGACTATGCACAAGATTTGCCCTTGCATCATGACATAGAACATTTCAGCCCTAGCCAGTGGTGTGCCCATGGAAACTGGGAGTCATTGTATCCTAGGAAACTATGGCAACCAACAGAGGCAAATTGAAAACAGGCCCATTGTCATCATTTTTAACAAGTAAAAGATGTGAGTATCCTCTACCATGAATTCAACTTCCATTTCAAGGAGAAGATGCAATTCAAGTTGGCCCCAATAATCAGAACAGATAAGTATTTGAAAGCATACATATATGATTGATTTGATACCTATTGTTCTTTAACAATAAAATATTTAAAAGCTGCTTCCTAAAATAACCAGGAAAATCAACAGATATAATCATCTCTTACGAGCAACTTTTCACACAGTTTTATTAAATACATTGCACCTTCCAATGTTCTAGCAATTTATCCATGTGCACAGATAAGTGCTTGCTATTACAGCACAATGATGCCCACAGATAATTCTGGCTTCTTCTGTGGCTTTGTGCATTTGAAATTAATTGAATAATAAATTTAGATTTTTACTACTCAGTTTTGGCTTCTCTACTTTTAGCCCCCAATTTTATTGAAAATCTTCCCCAGATTGTACTGAATAGTTTAGCTGTCTAATCAAACCAAGTTAATGAGAGGCCATATAGGTCACTCATGTAGACATAGCATCTATTATTTTGACAAATGAGTTTCCAGCATGAAAGCAGAACTCCCACTGCATCGCAGTTTGTTTGAGCTCATTTATTTTGCATATCATACAAAGTTTAATTCCAAAATTTCTCTCCCCAGGGAAATCTGGGTCATACCTTTCATTTTTCCTTCCAAAAACATAACTGGGAAAATTACATCAGTAAGAAGTCTGTATGTGTGTGTGTTCATACATTCGTATGTGTATGGCATTCACACAGGTATTTATCATACTGGACTTTCATAATGTGTCAAATGATATTTATTAAAATCATATAACTCCCAGAAAACGAAAGGCAGAGAATCCAGTGACATAATGATGGAAGTGTTTTCAATTTAAAAGTGTACCCTCACATAGAACGTGCTATACAAAGGGATAGAAACAAGAAGATCCTAAATGAGAAACAGCTAATATTTGCAGAAGCTCATGCATTTGATAAAAATCTGATCTACTCCTTAGTTAAAGCAGGAAATTAGAAAAGCAACATGTGTATTCTGTTTTTTCAACTTAAACATATAAAGCAATGTAATTCACACATATTTTGATATGAGAACAATGCCTTATCTTCTATCTTGGAGTTATGCAGAATCTATAATCTCAAATCTCAGTTCTTTAAACAATATTAAAAATTCAATATACTTGCAAAACAACATATACATAAATTCTTATAGATTTTTACAGTTATCTTGCTGACATCTATTTTGAGAGCATTATTTGTTAAAATGCCTTTTCAAACATGAATTTTGTAGGAAATATTTTATTTCCAAATGTATTTCTTCATTTATGTAATATTCATTTTAGTTACATAATTTTTAATAAAAACAATGAATAAACAGGATTGGCAATAAACACAACTGGCCATTGGGAAGTATAAGCAGCTGGTGGGAGCAGAATTTCATAGACATGCTAGGGAACAGTCCATTATCCATGAACAGTTAAAGTAACATGAGCAATAGAGTGTACTTTTTAGAAGAAATTGAAGTCAAGTTGGTTA
The DNA here is from genome assembly GCF_902686455.1 of Sciurus vulgaris. Taxonomy (NCBI): domain Eukaryota; kingdom Metazoa; phylum Chordata; class Mammalia; order Rodentia; family Sciuridae; genus Sciurus; species Sciurus vulgaris. The sequence goes on along the minus strand of NC_136466.1, from coordinate 46,690,649 downwards.
TTTTGAGACTGGTTATAAAAAGATTCCTAGTTTATATTCAATTTTTGGGTGGGAGGGAACAGATTACAGAAGCTGTACCTCAATGGTATGCAGGTTTCCCATGTGAATGTAGGAACTAGACCAGAAATTGTACTGATTAGCATGCTTTCCGGTTGTACATTTAATAAGTTTAGGAGTTCATAATAAACAAAACTGGGTTAATCCAACCATGTTGTGCATTGAAAAATACCAAAGTCTATATTGTGTCCAAGATAGGCAAAGAAAGACAAAACACTGGGTCCCTTCAAAAAGAATAGAGCTCAAGAGAGAAGAAATAGCATTCAAAAGATTCAGGGGGCAAAAGCACCTTTGAAAAATGATCTGCAGCTTAGAGAAGAAAATTTTAAGAAACTGACATGCTCAGATTAATGCAAAATAGTAATAATAGTAATGTTGAGGAAACTATAAGAGAAAATAAATAAGAATCTTTCCTGTGGAATTAATGATTTGAAAGAAAAATGTTAAAACTCATTTTGGAGTCAGCAAAGAAAAAAATAAAAATCAAAGACAAAGAGTTCCCAAAACTTAAAAAAAAAAAAAATGAGAAAAATGTTATAGATATGAAAGAAAAATAAAGTTAAACATATGGATTATTTAAATTCCTGGAGAACAGAACAAGTGCAACAAAACTAAAATTGACAGACATAATAGAAGAAAATTTTCCTGAACTGACAAGAAATATCTGTCTGTAGAGGGAAAAAGCTTACCACACTCTTGGGGAAAAATATATGTTAATGTTGTCATTGCTTTTTCCCACATTATTCCATTTACAAGTCAAGGCTTTGTTCATACTTGTATTTCTTTTGTGAAACCTTTTTTAAATGCAGTTTTCCAAACTCACTCCAGCCAGACTTCATTACTCTTTCTGCCATCAGAATTTAAGTATCTTTTTGTTAGCTTTGAGGGAAAGAGAAAATTAAATTTCACAATAAATCATTTATTATTTTGGGTATATGTGATACTTGGTACCATCCAAACAGAGAATAGATATTTTCTACATTGATTCTAGGACATTGCAAAACAAAACCCCAAAAGGTCCCCAGAAATAAAAAATAGAAGCCAGTGTGATGGCATAGCCTGTCATCCCAGTAACTGGGGAAACCAAGGCAGTAGGATCATAAGTCCAGCCTAGACAACTTAGTGAAACTCTTTCTCTTAAAAATTAAAGAAAATTGGGGGCTGGGGTTGTGGCTCAGTGGTAGAGCACTCACCTAGCATGCGTGAGGCCTTGAGTTCCATCCTCAGCACCACATAAAAATGAAATAAAAGTATTGTGTCCACCTACAACTAAAAAAAATATATATATGCATATATATTTTTATATTTATATATTTTTTAATTAAGAAAAATTTAAAATGACTGGGGATACAGCTCAGTGGTAAACCACCCTTGGGTAAAAGTATATACATATAGAAGAAGCTATATTCCTTAATAAAAATAGTAAATAATTTAAAAATTAAGATGTTAATAAAACACAAATCTTTTTTAAAACCATAATTCTAAATAATTGCTGAGCCAAGAAGGGAATCAAAGCTTTAATTATGGACAATTCCAAAATTTTAATATCAATCCTAAAAGATTAATTTATTGGGTAGAGATATACTGGCAGTTAAAAAATATACAGCCTTAAATCATGAAACTCAAGTTTTGTTTTTTTTTGTTTTTTGTTTTTTTTTGGCAAAAGAGCTATAAAATTAACCTAAAGAAAAGCTGAATTGGAGAATTAATATGTTTAGAAGCAGAATCCAATGATCATCAATGCTATTTTTTGAGTGCTAACCATGTGGCCAATACTGAGGAAGGCTCTTTACATTGACTATCTCAAATTAAATTCAGATTGCTTTCTCAAAGCCAAATCTATCATATACTTCTTTCTAACATCAGAGAGTCATTTGAGCTTCTAAATTTTTGTTTCTTTTCATGAAAAATGGACTGATTGTTGCAGGTAACTCAAATTAAATGGCATATATACCAAATTAGATTGTGCATTATAAATTTTACCATAGAGTCAATTCCAGAAAAAGATCCAAATTTGGAGAAAATAAAAGAGCTACAAAACTCAAAAGCATACAGATAATTGGCTTTTCCTTTAGGGTACTTCCTCCCTTTGCTCACTTGTACTGTTGTTTTTCACTTCCTCCTCAAGAAATATTTTGCTGAGAATGTTCTGTAGTGCAGGCTTTCTGTTTGTAAATTCTTTTAACTTTTGTCTATGGTGGAAAGATTTTATTTCATCATCAAATCTGAAGGTTAGTTTTGCTGGGTATAGGATTCTTGGTTGGCATTCATTTTCTTTCAGAGTTTGAAATATATTGTTCCAGTCCCTTCTTGCAGATGAATGTTTATATATTTGGTGAGAAATCCTTTTTTTTTTATATTTAAAAATTTTTATTTATTACACATGAAGTAGAATACACTTATGCATTTTGAGCAATCGTACATAAATGGAGTATAATTTCTCATTTTTCTTTTTTTTTTTATTGTTTGTTCTATTTAGTTATACCTTACAGCAGAATGCATTTTAATTCATTGTACATGAATGGGATACAACGTTTTGTTTCTCTGGTTGTTCACAATGTAGAGTCACACCATTTGTGTAATCATACATGTATGTAGGGTAATGATGTCTGTCTCATTCCACCATCTTTTCTCATTTTTCCGATTGCACATATTGTAGGATCATATTGGTCATGCAGTTATATATGTTCATGAGGTAATAATGCTTTAATAACAAGAGAAATGCAAATCAAAACTACTCTAAGATACCATCTCACCCCAATTAGAATGGCTATTATAAGTTAGCAAGGACGTGAGGGAAAAGGTACACTCACACATTGCAGGAGGTACTGCAAATTGGTGTAGCCACTCTGGAAAGCAGTATGGAGATTCCTTAGAAAACTTGGAATGGACCCACCATTTGACCCAGCTATCCCACTCCAGTCTATACCCAAAGGACTTAAAATCAGCATACAACAGTGACTCGGCTACATCAATGTTTATAGCGGCTCAATTCACAATAGCTAGAATCTGAAACAGAGCTAGATGCCCTTCAATAGATGGTATGTATACAATGGAATATTATTCAGCCATAAAGAAAAATAAAATTATGGCATTTGCAGGTAAATGAATGGAGTTGGAGAATATCATGCTAAGAGAAATAAGCCAAGTCCAAAAAATAAAAGGCTGAATGTTTTCTCTAATAAGTGGATGATGATACATAACTGGGGCTAGGGGGAGGTAAGGGAAGAATGGAAGAAAGATGGATTGTGTAGAGGGAACTGATGGGTGGGGAGTGGGCAGGGAGGAGGAAAGATAATGGAATGAGACAAACATCATTACACTATGTACATGTATGATCACACAAATGGTGTAATTACATCATGTACAACTACAGAAAACTTGTACCCCATTTGTGTACAATGAATCAAAATACAGTGTGTAAAAATAAAAAAAATTTTAAAAAATTAAAACTATAAATCTTCCTTTGAAAAATTTTTTTTTAAAAATTAAAAAATAAAAAATATTTTAAAATTTTTTAAAAAAGAAAAAAATATGAGAAAATGTAGAAACCAAAAGCGGGGGAGGGGGGGGTTGGAATAGATTGATTTGACTACACCCAAACTCAAAACTGTGCGTTGATCAAGGCAAAGTTGATCTCGAAGAAGTTGAGAGTAGAATGCAGAGGCCATAGTCTGGGGAGAGTAGTAGAGAGGGGAGGGGTAGGAAAGGTGGACCGGTGGCTACCAGGTCATACTTGGGTAGAAGTTTGGTGTGGTACTGCAGTGAGCTGACCACCAAGAGCATGAATGAACCATACATTTCAGTATATGGCAATGAAGGCTGCTGTTAGGTACAATTAAAATGCCCCAGTGAAAAATGATAAACCAAAAAATAAGAAAGCACCAAAAAAGGGAAAAGAAATGTGTTGAATACTTTCACCACAAAGAAGGTTGACTAAATAGACATGCTGAACCTGATTTTAAAATTACACAACGTATACATGTATTAAAACACCACCTGCTACTCCAAAATTACCTATATGGGTAACTGTGGTCCACTTCATGCTTTAAATAGAGCTCTCGCTGCTCTGCCACTGAGGCTTATCTAAGAAAACTTAAAAAAAAAAAAAATGTATTTTTTCCTCTTTTCCCACTCCCAAGTTAACAAGTGACTCACAAACCCTTACAGGGAACACCTGGAAGGTAGCCCTTGAATAGCTTCTTTAAAAACCCTCTGTTATCCCCAGGGGCAGAATCACAACCTCTGAGATAGGAGTCCACCACGGGCACAGCTCCCCCTCCAGGACCCCACTTCTCCTTTGCTTGCAAAACAATAAAACTTATTTTTCCTTGTCTTTTTTCTCAAAACCATGGTGCTATTGGATGGATTGGCATCAGGAACAAAGACTGAGTTCTTGGTAACCTATTTATGAATCAGTGTATCAGCAATAAAAAGCAAAACAGCTGGCTAGAAGGATTTCAAAGTTCTCATCATAAAGAAATGATAAGTGTTTGAGGGGACAGATGTGTTTAACCTGGTTTAAGCATTTTCACAATATTCATGTAGTGAAACATCAGGATATCCCACATAAGTAAGATTTTATGTATCAGTTAAAAAGTCATTTAAATTTAAAAAAAAACAAACTAAAGCTACGGAGCCATCCACTTCCACTTAGAATGTAGAAAGTAATAAATGAATATCACTCCCAAACTAACAAGAGGAAAAAGATAATCTAGGAAATTATAACTTTTCTGGAGCTGAATATGCTAAGCAACAAAGGAAACTAAATTGCAAAGAATAGCAAACCCGTTCTTCCAAGGGAGACAAGACATATCAACTGCTTCACCTTCAACAGAGCATGGAAGAAAGAAGTGGTTACCATATAAGCAGGTCAGAAGAAATCAGCCAAAATTCTAAGAAATTCGTAAATGCCAAGTGCAGAATACAGTGTCAGTATAGAATAGCTCAGTACTTTGGGCTTATAGGAAATAGGAACTCTGTCTCCTCAAAGGAAGGAGGAAAGGATTTAAAAAAAAAAAAAAAAAAAAACTAGAAGAGGGAGAGGAAAAGAGGTTCTCCACCCTTATTTCACAGATATAGCTCATACTGATGCCAGCCTGCAGGAGATAATCCACAGCTGCTGGTGCAGAAGCACAAACACTCAATTGCCCTGCTCCTTCTCAGTTGCCCAGAGATTTCTTGCCTTTGAAGCAGATGCTGCAGCTACCAGCAGAGGGCAGCAAATTCTCTTGCCCCAGGGCCCAGGTCCACACCCACTGTCTTCCAGGAGGTAGAGACAAGTCCCCTAGTGGGGAAAGGGTAAGAAGCCCACTTTCCCCACAGGATATAGGCCAAGACCCCTTGCCACAGAGAAATAGGTAAAATCTTCTGTCCATAGGAGAGGTACCAAAAACTCTCACGTACTTATTTACCTACTGCTCTCACCCTGGCCCTTCTGTTCTCAAAGCATCTTGCTCACTTTAGTACCTTTATAAAATTGAGGGAATGTTCACATAACATAGTTAACTATTTTAAAGTACACAATTAATTGGCATTAATGTATTCACAGTGTTCTACAATGACCACCCTGATCCAAAACACTTACAATGCCTCAAGGAAACTACATAATAATCATCTGGTCATTCTCTATTCCTCAGGTCCTGCAGACCATTAATCTTCTGTCTCAATGGATTTTTTTTTTCTATTCTGGATATTTTATACAAATAGAATCATACAATATGTAACATTTGTGACTGGTTTATTTTACTTAACCTAGTATTTTCAAGGTTCATCCATGTTTTTGCATATATCAGTCCTATATTCCCTTTAAAGGTTGTGTAATATTCCACAATGGACATGATATTTTGTTTATCCATTTGTCCACTAATGGACATGTGACATGTTTCCATTTTTAGCTTTTTGATTAATGTTGGAGGCTGCTGCCCTGTAGGGCCCGCAGTGGTGGCTGGCCTTGCCCTGTGGCGCCGAGAGGCCCAGCTGCAAGTGCTTTCTACTGGCTGACTGATCTCCTCCCCGTCCATGCTTAGCTCGTGATCAGTACATGTCCTCATTACCCACCATTAAGTCTCCACGAGCCAAACGCCTGACCTATTAAGGTGATTGGCTGTTATATCCCATAAAGCTGCGTATTTTGCGGTGGCGGAGGGAGCAAGCAAAGCAGAGCAAGCAAGGCAGAGCAAGCAAGGCAAGGAGGGCAGGCAGCAGTGCGGGAAGAGAAAAGAGGAGAGGCGGCTGCGGCGCGACGAGAGAGGAAAAAGAGAGAAGTGGCAGCTGCACGAGAGAAAAGAAGGAGAGAGAAAACTGCGCGACAAGAGAAGAAAAAGAAGACGGCGGCGGTGGAGGAGGAGGAAGAACCAGGCACTGGGCTCAGAAGCTCTCCCATAAAAATAAAGACCTTAAAACTTCATTTGAAAGCCGAGTCTTCATTGTACTCGCTGGACGAGACAGATTAATGCTGCTATAAATTTTTGCCTGTAGACTTTTGTTCTCTCCACTTCTGGGCTCATCTGTAGAATCCCTCCTTCTTGTCATTCAGATCTCAGTGTCAATGTCATGTCTTCAAATTGGTCTTTTACAGTCACGTTTGCAAATAGCTCCAGTTCCTGGGCTGCCCAGGTTCTCAGCTTAGCATTTCTAAGATTATTCCTATTTGCATATTGATTCCTCCACTAGAGAGGAAGTGGGGAATCTTGCCTCCCAAGAGGAAGGTACCTTTTGTCTTGTTTTACTCTATCCCCCTTGCTCCTTGGACAATTCCTGTGAATATCTGTTAACTATCTGCTAAAATAATGCATAAGCAAAATAAAGTGGTACACAATGTTTTTCGCCCGTCAATTTGACAAAGATTTAAAAGAACTCAGTTCATCAAAAGAGCTACAAATGGGATGCAAAGAAAAGAGTAGTGTCAACTGCTGAAGAAGGGAAGATAAAGTGACACAAACTTTCTTGAGGCCAATTTGGCAATAAGTGTCTAAAAGTTGAAAACTACCTATTCTTTGTGCCAGGCATCTACTTCTGCATATTTATATTTAAAAACAAGATTTCAGAGATGTATACTAAGGACTTGGGGCAGCACTTTTAAAACAACAAAGTGATGAATCCCTTCCATATTCATTCATAGAAGACAAGTCATACTCAATATAAGGATCTCCAAATGCCCATTACAGGGAACTATATGGATGCATATGTATTGGTATGTGAATGTTTGTAGATTTGGGGGAATTAGAAAAACTGGTTACACTGTAATCCTAGCAACCCAGGAAGCTGAGGCAGGAGGATCACAAGTTCAAGGGTAGCCTCAGTAATTTAGTGAGGCCCTAATCTACTCTCTCCAAATTAAAAATAAAAAAGGGCTGGGGACAGAGCTCAATGGTAAAGCATCCCTAGGTTCTATCACCAGTACCAAAGAAAGAAAGAAAGAAATATTTCACTCTAAAACACAAAGAAAATTTTTTCTCTTTGTAATTGTAATTGTAAATTGTAATGAAGGATCTAATTTTGGTAAAAAAATGTTTATGTAGTGATGAGAAAAGGAAGGTAAAAATGTCAAAAATAATAATTCTCAGTGATGCGACTAGGTGATTTTTGCTCTATTTGCTCATTTTTTATTGTCTTCAAAAAGGTACATTTTTAATTATAAAAACTAGTGTAAATAAATACAAACATTTCAGGTGCATAATAAAACTCTTCTTGAAAATGCAAATCAGAGATAATGTATTTTTCTGGAATGTGTACATCAATTAAGAAGATGTCAAGTTTTTGTGGATTTTTCTGTGTTAACTATTGATTCTTTCATCCATATATAGCATCCTCAGTGTGACAATTTTTTTTCTCTCAAAATTTCTAACATTCATAATACATGGTATCAAGTTTTCCCAGATTATAAACAATTTCCTAATTGTCAAAGATCTTCTCATGTTACAAAGATGCTAATGTCACACTTCAGGGACTCTTTTGATACAGTACACTAAGTCAGCAAATATTTTCAAGGCATTCTGTCTATTCTGCCTGCCGGTCATCTGAATTAAAACTTTCTTAGGGAGATAATAGATTTGCCTTCTGCTAAACATTATACAAATGCAAAGTACATGACTATGTTTGTAAAACAAAACTCTGGATGACTGAGAGAGTCACCTAGGATCAAAATGAACCCACAGAGCAAGGCATGGTGTCCCGCTGGGGCAGGTTGAGGCCTGTCTTGTTGATTACAAGGTCAAAACAAGTATACAAGGTCAAAACAAGTGTACAAGGTCAAATGGGGGAAGTGCAGCAGCTGTGTAAAAGTCCAGGCTGCAGATTAATGTGGGTGAGGAACAGGGTGAGTCTGGGCTACCCAGTGGTTCACCAAGGTTCTAAAGGAAGACAGAATCCCAGGCATAAAGGACAGATCAACACTCTGGGACAGGGGAAATTGAAAGATGTAAGGGAACAGCACAGGTAGCATCCGTCTCTGGCATGTTACTTGCCTAATCTAGGACAGTTTAGTTTTCAGCTGTCACTGAGGTAGGCCTGCAACCATCAGGATAAGCAAGGGAATAAGAGGGTAAATCTTCCGTCAGGACAGGAAGGGAGCATAAGTGCTCTCTCCTGAGAAGAACAAAGGCAAGCAGAAGTAGGTATTAAAAATGACATAAAAGTGGACCAAACAGAAGGTGTTTCCCACGTAATTGTGAGGAAATGCCACAATCGTAGTGATAAAGAACCTCGATGCAGTGCAAATGGGGTTTAGTGTGTTTTGAGTTGAAGAGGAAGATGAGTTGGGGTGAGTCGGGAAGGCTTGAAGACAGTGGTCAGACTTTATCATGTAGGCATGAGACAGACACTAGTTTTTGAGAGAGGGGCCGACATCATAAGTTAAGATTTTAAGGCAGTGGGTCTGTCTGTAGTGGGTATGGAGAAATCGGCATGTGTTCTCAAAGATACATGTTTCAAGACGTTTCTCTCTGGAATCTTTCCATCTTCCCCTTAGTGTCCTCTGAGAGACTCCTTACTCTGCTTGTCATATGTATCAACATTCCGGAATTCCAGGGCCTTGGTTTTCCTGAAAAGAGTACAGTAACGCTAAATATCATTTTGTAGCCAACTGGAACTCAGAGTTGAAAACAAACTTCAAATACATTTGGAATTTTTTTTTTCTTTTTTATGTTTTTTGAGCTAGATGGGCTTTTCATATCTTACTTTTTTTTAAATAATGAAAATAGCTTTATTTGATTTTTCTGCTTATAAAGATAATAACATAGAAAATTTAAGCAATATAAATGGTATAAAAAAACTGGAAATACTGCAAAATTCCATCTCTAGAGGCAACTCATATCTCAATTTCAAAGTTCAGGAACCCTATCTGCTCATGAGTAAATGCTCAGATGTTATTGAAAATATTTTACCCTGTCCAAATAAGGGAAGTCAGAAAAACATAGAAAAATCTCTCTATTATAAAATCAACTGAAGTATAAATCCACTACATGCAGTCAGGACAATTCCTTAAATAACAAAGTACCAGAACTCACAAAATAAAATGTAACTGGTCATACCTTCCCAATATCTGTCCTACCACTTCAGCTGCCTCAGAATTTTTTTGATCTGAGAGAGGCATAAACACATCCTTGTACTGGATTTCTCATGGGGATGATGGACTATTGGAATACCAATCCCTACCCCCGACTTCTTTCTCTCACTTTGAGATTATGTCCATCTTTCCCTTTATTTGTACTATCTTTCAGAATCCTGGACTTGCTCTGTCCTGTGCCTAGGACACTGAAGGGCCTGCTGTTCTATGAAGTAGTAACAATATTGACACTGTGACAATAGAAGCAGTCATCAGCAATGACAACGTTCTATGCATATTCTATCACTACATCACTAATTGCAACATGACCACAAAGCTCCAGGGCTTGAAAGAGAAGAGATGATGAGGTCATCTGCAGCATTAGTCAGTCTCTCTAATTGCTAGCATACAGTTCCAAGGTTTCCAATGGAAACCCTTATTTTCAGGATTTTATAACTGGGCACTTGTGATCTGCTGTCGACTTAAACTTGACATGAAAGGCCCCAGGCGTAGGAATATAATCAGCGCATTCTGAGTTATATAAAAAGGGGCAACAAACAAACTCCAATCATTCACAAATGGTTCTGTTTAAAAATGACATAAGTGGCCATTCCTCAGGTAACTAGTCTGCCAACAGTGCCATGGTCGTCCCCATCCATCACCCACAGAGAATTCTGGAAAGCAGGAACCATACATACTGTCAAATAGCCTCTTGTGCTCTTGGGGAGAACATGTTATTTCAGGCCAGGTCTATTATTTGAGGCCCATGAAAATGGTCTGCATATTAAGAATTTTGTTCTTACTTAAATTTTTAAATGAATTTATCCCCAAAGTACGATTCAAAATGCATTTTGCAACAGTTTCAACTCTTTTTTTCCTTCGTGGGCACTGGTCTCCTGGTGATGACTGGAGGCCACAATTAACCAACCAGCTGCCCTCCGCTAGCCTCTGCTCCGGGTGTTCGAAGTCATCAGATGATTCTCGACATGTCATTATTATTGCTAAGCAACAACTGGCTAGAACCGACCCTGACTGAGTAAAGCAAATGGTGTTTCAGAAATTCTACAGAAAATGATCATTGTGCAGACCCAGCAGACTACCTGGGGAAAATAAGAACAAAAAAGTCATGCTGACGAAAATAATAATAATGACAGTGGTGTCAGATATACCCATGAATAAGAAAGCCAGAATTCTCCTTTACCATGCATCCATCAAAGTAGTGGCAGATTTTCTTAGACTAGGAGTATTTATTAACCAGTGACACATATTCACAATCATGAAAAACTAGGATATGATTCTCATCTAATGGAGTTTATGATCTAATTATAAAGACACTAATACACATGAAACAAACTGGAGAAAGATGAAGATAATAATTAAAAGTTAATTTATAAGAGTTGAGAGAAGATGAATGAGACTGGGATAGCAAAGGGGGTCTTTACTGAATACTGGGTTTCCATGGACAGAAGACACGTCCCAAATGGAAGTATCTGTATAGAGAAGGTAAGCGATTGAGGACGCATGGTTTATGAATGAGAAATATACACAGCACCTAAGGGAGTACTGGGAAGCCCTGACTCCTGTTCAAGGCCTATTTTATTCTGACAACTAAGAGGCCCCACCCCAGACCTAAAGAATCAGAATCTGCAGATAATCTACCCGGGTGATTCTTACGTACATTCAAGTCTCATAGGCGCCACTATACACCATGCAGGAAAGTCTGGGAGGCCAGACAGCTAGAGCAGGGGAGCAGAGGTCACCACAGAGTTGAGTCATTTATTTGCAAGGAGAGCTTAGGAAATCATTTTACTTGATAGGGCTTCAGTTTCCTCATTGACAAAGGAAGGTAGACTAGAAATGAACATCAAAATTCTGTAATACCTGTGCTGGCCATATAGCCCATCATGTAGAGTGCCTGCCTTGCATGCTCAAGGCCCAAGTTCGAGTCCCCAGCACTGTGGGATTGCCGAAACAACAAACAAAATTCTGTAATACCAGAATGCTTTGTGTTGGTTGAAATCTGGACAGGAAATCTGTATATGTGAAGTTAAGAGGAGTGAAGTACCTATCTACCACAGACAAAATGCAGCAGAAGGCCAACACAAGGCAGCCACCATGCCACACTGGAAAGAATGAACACATCCAAACTGAAAGGACTGGGAACTTCCTCACCAACAGGGCACCGTGATTCCCTCTGAAAAACTCCTTCTAAATTGATCTTGATTGTATAATAGAACCAGCTGAGGAGACTTCTAAAATCCAGATGTTTGGTAGGAACTCCAAACCCATCAAAAAGGAATCTCTCCAGCTGAAGTGACATGGAGGTTGAGAATCTAAAAGGTTAACTTACCTCTAGGAAAACTTACCAAGGAAAGCTTTACATGATGGATGAGGAAAGGCCCATTTGACACAGGCAATTACATATGCCTGAGGGACCAGGCATGCTATGAACTGCTTAATTTTAAAAATCCAGGTCTTCAGATCAAAACATTACATGTTTAGGCCAGTGACTTGGGAGACTGAGGCCGGAGGATGCAGAGTTCAAAGCCAGCTCAGCAATTGAGAGGCACTAAGCAACTCAGTGAGACCCTGTCTCTAAATAAAACACAAATAGGTCTTGGGATGTGGCTCAGTGGTTGAGTGCCCCTGAGTTCAATCCCTAGTACCAACCCCTTCAAAAAATTTATATATTTTTAAATTTTTTCCAAGACTTCTTAATTCAAGTACATATTTATTGAACTTTTAATTAACAAAAGAGTAGACGATAAGGTCCTTTAGCTATTTGGTTGGGCCTCACTTGAAACGCAATTTCAATATGAACTGAGTTCACTCCAGCTGTTGCCACATCTGCTATGTCCTGTCTATTCCCTGGGCAGCTGCCTCCAATACATACATTCAGGGTCTGTGATCAAGAGGGTCCTGCTGGATTCCAAAATGCAAAGATAAAATGAGAAGAAGAAACAAGAGGAGCAGAAAAGAAGAGAAGCACCTGCTAGGCATGATTCTTTGGTTAATCCATGAAAGCAAGTGCTACTTTAGTTGGGACTAAGAGAACCTTGGTTTGGGACTATGGGAAATCCTACAGACATGTGGAATACTAAAACTTGTATCCCACAAATTAAGTGGAAAAAGCATTTCATTTTTTAAATGGGGTTGTAATATTTCCTATCTCATAGGAATGTTTTGAGGAATAAATGAGGGGCTGGAGTTGTCACTCCATGGTAAAATCCATGCTCAGCATGCACCAGGCCCTGGCTTCAATCCCCAGCCCCCTTCTCATCCCCAAAGAGGATGAATGAGATAATGTTTAGACAAGAACCTGACCTACAGTTATGTGTTCAATAAATGATAACTGCCTTTATTATTGCTACCTCTATCAATATGTTCTAAACAATTTATCTCTCTGTCTGAGACAGTTCCTAATAATCACTAAAAGCTAATTAGACTGTTTCTTAAAGGAGAACTGAGCAGGGTGTTGTGGTGGACACGTGAAATCCTAGCTTCTCCAAAGGTTGAGATAGACTCAAAGCCAACCTGGTCAACTTAGCAAGACCCTGTTTCAAAATAAAATAAAAAGGAATGGGAATGTAGCTCAGTGGTAGAGCACTTGCTTAGCATGTTTGAGGCCCTAGGTTCAAGTCCCCATGCTCCAAAAGAGAGAGAGAGAGAGTGGGACAAAAGGAAGAGGAAGAAACGGGAAAGGAAGAGAGGAGTACTCAAATATAGCTTTTTGGGGGAGTGGGGCAATTGAAACAAAATAAGAAGACACAAACAACTTGGAAAACTAGTCATACAGATGCCCTCCCTGTAATGTGCATGTGGGTCTCTGGAGCCAGCCTCTGTGCATCTCTAGACCACCAGTGAGAACAATCCTGAGCCTTGCTTATTCTTGTCACAGATACATTATCCCCATTCTTCTACGTTCTTTTCACTGCAAGAAGATGTCTCTATGCCTAACTGGATGAATATATTCAAACAGTAGCAACAAAGAAGGGTAAAACCATGACACAGACATGCTTTCGACTAGCAGCATTCATGCACTTGAGCCTTCTGAGCTTGATTAAATATTTTTGCTTTCTAGATAAGTAGAACCTGTGTACTAAGTTGGCTTTTGGATTATGTGCCCCCAATGATGAAACAAAGTCCTGATTCTATTTTACTTATCAAAATATCCATAGCAATCAAAATCAATTTAGTCCTACATTACAGTAAAACATAGTAATGTTGCAAAAGAGACAAATAATAGATTGCTAGATGGATGTTTTGACCAAAAGTATGGCAATTATTTTCAAAGAACATCCTTAGCTAATGTACAAGGAAACAAAAGTGAGTCACCAACTTCTCATTTTAAAAAATCATTTTTTATATAATACCCTGGGATAAACCACATGGCTTTATAATGAGAGGCAGCTACTGCTTAGTAGTGGTTGCCTGGGTTCAAATCCAGCTTTATCATCTGTTGCTATATGACCATACTTAAGTTAATGCTCTCTGAAGTTGGCTAGAAATACTAGAACTACTGCATAGGACTGTTTTGAAATTGAGTTGCTATCTTTAAATTAGATAATAGACTGAAAGCAATTAGACTACTGTTTAGCACATAGTTAATGCAGTTTAAGTACTTGCTTTCATTGCTACTATTTTGTAAAGTATCTGAGAAAACCAATCATTTTGGAAGGTATTACTGTGGTGTTGGATTAGGGCAGTGTTAGTAGTTCCTCCCCAAGATATGAACAACCACATTCACTTCTTAGTTAGGAGTTCACAGTAACAGTTTTGTTTTGTTTTGTTTTCTAAACTTCTAGAGCATGTTCCCATGTATCATCTGCTGTCCTCTTTTTGTTTGTTTTGTTTTGTTTTCCTACTTCTTCCACATTTAAGTATCAAAGACACAAAGCTTTTAAAGAAAAGGAACCTTTTCTGGTTTTCTGATCTCTTTAACACCTAGCACCTAGTAAATAATATATCTTTGAATGAATGAATAAATAAAACTGACCAAAGCCAATTAGAATATTTGAAAACAGAACATATAGGATGGGAGAAAATCTTTACTAGCTACTCTTCTGACAGAGGATTAATGTCTAGAATATATAAAGAACTCAAAAAACAAAAAACTTAACACCCAAAAAAACAAATAACCCAATTACTACATGGGCCAATGAATAAAACAGACATTTCTCCAAAGAGGAAAAGCAAATGGCCAATATATACATGAAAAAATGTTCAACATTATTAACAACTAGGGAAATGCAAATCAAAGCTACACTGAGATGAAATGAGAATGAATTCTGAGATGTTCAGAATGGCAAACATCAAGATTACAAACAATAATAAATGCTGGAGTGGATGTGGAGAAAAAAAGAGCACTTTTACACTGTTGGTGGAATTGCAGATTAGTAAAACCACTATGGAAATCAGTATGAAGGTTCCTCAAAAGACTAGGAATGGAACCACCATATGACCCAGCTATACCACTCCCCAGTATTTATCCTAAAGAATTAAAGTCAGCATATGATAGTGATATGTGCTTGTGCATGTTTATGGAAACACAATTCAAAATAGCCAAACTATGGAACCAGCCTGGGTGTCCTCAGTAGATGAATGGATAAAGTAAATGCGGTATATATACACAATGGAGTTTTATTTAGCCAGAGAGGAAAATGAAAGTATGCCATTTGTGGGAAGATGGATGGAACTTGGGACCATTATATGGAGTGAAATAAACCAAACTCTAAATGTCAAGGGTCATATATTTTCTCTCATATGGAAGCTAGACAGGAAAAAGGAAAAGAAAGATGGGAGCAATCTAATGAAAATGGAAGAGAGATCGGTAGAATACAGGAAAGGGACCAGTGGGCGGGAAAGGGGAGATATTGGGGTATGATATTGGCCAAATTATATTGTTATATTATATGCATATATGAATACATAACAACAAATTCTACCATTATGTACAACTCTAATGTCCAAATTTAAAATGTGGGGAAAAAAGGATACCTCAGAATGTCAAAAGTTTTCACCATATAAAATTGACAAATGTTTGAGGAGACAAATATGCTTAACCTGATATAAATATTGTACGATGTACATGCATATCAAAACCTAATCTGCTACCCCATTAGTAGGTACAATTTTGATGTTCGTAGTCATCAGTTAATTTTTTTAAACTAAAAAGTAACAGATTTTTAAAAAGGAGACCTCAGAGAGCAGTCTTGTTTCACCACCATGAAAATGCAGAGAGAAGATGCCTTCTATGAACCAGGAAGCAGGACTTCATCAGACACCAAATCTGCTGGCACCTTGATCTTAGTCTTCCCACCCTACAAAACTGTGAGAAATAAATTTCTGTTGTTCATTAAAAAAAAAAAAAAAAAAAAAAAAAGCAGTAGCTTAAAATAAGATCACTTTTGTTGTTTCTCACGTTTTTCTATGTTTATTGGGCTCAACTGGATGTTCTCCTGCAGGGTGTACTATGAGGTTACCGTCAGATGTCAGCTGGGGCAGCAGTAATGGAGAGTCTCAAAGAGACCAACATGAGACTGACACCCAACTGCTCATTCTTATGGCTGGAAGTTGATTCTGTCTGGTAATTCAGCTATGGCTACTGATAATGGTACGTACACAGTGCCTTACCTGATAGCTTGGGATGCTCACATTCTGCCCCTGGAGCACCCAAAAGAAGCACTGTGAGTACAAGAATTGCCAGTGATGGTAAGTTGAAACTGCCAGCACCCTAAGGTCAGAACCTACAAACTGGCACAACATCACTTCTGCCATGTTCTAAAGCAGCCCACCCAGGATCAAAGCTGCTGCTCCAAATGTCAAAAAATTTGTGACTGCTTTTTATCTGGTCACAGGTCCTCCTTTATCTGGTCACAGCTACCTGGATATACCTAGCTTTAAGCTGTAGTATATTGTAATTGAAATATTTGAACTCCTGCTATAAATTCCTTTATCATGACACAGTAAGTGGCTAGCACTATCTTGATATAAATTAGGTAGTACACATAGATGGAATTAAATTAACATAAACTTGGGAGAAACAACTATTTGGAAGAGAGATTCAGGATTTAAATCTTTAGAGATTAGTATGAACCAAAACTCAATTTTTTTTTTTTTTTCAGTACTAGAGATCAAACCCAGGGCCTCATACATATTAGGCAAGTGCTGTACCACTGAGCTCTACCCCCTACACTAAAACCCATTTGTATTTATAATTCTAAAATATCATGTACAGTTCTGATAACAATGGTCTATGAAAAATAGTGAAGACTTGAAGTACACAAATTTATAATTATTTTATGTATACCATAATTATTGTATAATTATACAATTATATGTCTCATGCTGAATGTAATGGACTCATTTCTTTTTAGTTGCCACATTTTATTTGTTCAAAGTGTTTCTTCTACATTTCTTCTGGCCCACCTGTCATTTTCATGGATACACAAAAACAGATTTCCCTAAAGCTAGCTTGTGCATCTTTAAAGAAGAGACGTACATGAGAGCTGTCAGAGGAAGTCCTTAGCAAGTGATTGATGGATATGGGGGTATGAATACTCAATCTTCTTCACTCCCAGGCAGGATAATTCTAAGACTTGTGTTTTGCACTACTTTCCAGAATTTCTCCATGCAGTTAAGCTACCTCACCTTGGAAGGTGGTTTAATAATACACTCATTATTTTCTATTTCCCCCCCTATATCAATCCCTTTTTCCTAGGCCAGTGCTTCTAGACCTTACAGTAACTTCCTGAACTAGTCATTGACAGAAGTTCTACTCCTGGGAAAACCCAAAACCAAGACAGCCAATGAGCAAATTCTTGAGAAAGCAACACATGCTGTCTGATATTTCAGTAAGATATTAGCCTAATCTAGCCCAGTATGCCACTTTGACAGATTTTTTTTTAATATTGCATAATCAGGTCACTATTTGTCACCTACCAGTGTCAAGATATATAAGTAACAGGAACGAGTTTAACCTAGTCACTGCATCCTTTCAGATTCATTGGCTAGAGTAACCACCAGAAAATCAAAGATAGACCTAGAAAAACAATTTTTGATTTTTGTTGTTTTCTTTTTAAATAATATTACAAAATAAAGTGATTTTAAAAACTTTAAAAAGTCCCTAGGGACTCCAAGCTTTGTCATTACTGCCCTTACCAAGAAAGCTCCACAGGAATTGGCATGGGTTTGGGAAGCTGAGGCTGGAGGACAACATGTTTGCACAGGATGCTCAGAAAGTGATGAACGGTGTTTGACATGGTTGCTGTATGGTACCAAGTGGTCAGTTCTTTAGATCTGTAAGGATATTGGGAATGAGAAGGGAGCAGTCAGTATGCCAGAAGTGATCATGTTCTCCAGTCACTTGTAGGTGTCAGCCCTGTTTTTCATCACATGCTTCTCAGAAAAATGTCTGCTGCTCCATTTTGAAGTACAAAAGGAGAGTGAGCATGAGGGTCAGGGTGAGGATTTTCACCAATCTTTCAGCTTTCTCTGTACTAAATGGCCTCTCAGAGCAACTCAAGCTTTACTTCCTGTATTCAGGATGCTCCATGGGCAAGAATAAGGAACAAGGGCAACGGGGGAGAGATTCACCCTACCTGTTTCTGCCCATCCCCAAGTCCCATGTGATCTAGACAGCAAAGGTCCTTCACTTATCTTTCACCCACATTAAGCCTGCCACAGTCCAAAAATAATTGACCCTTGTCATTCAATGGTCACCATTTCCAATTCAGACCCTTGTTTGATGAGCACTATCAGTCAGTCAAAAGGGAGGTGGGTCCAAAGAACCTGGTGTGGAATCTCCTGGCCTCTCTTCTAGGCTGTATCACCATGTTCACTACACTGAGTGGCTCTGAGCCTCAGGGCTTTTGTTGTTGCTTCAGTACTCAAGATTGAACTACACCCTCAGTCCTTTTAATTTTTTAAGCTTGATACAGGGTCTAACTAAATTGTTGAGGCTGACCTTGAATCTGCGATCCTCCTGCCTCAGCCTCCAGTCACTGGGATTACAGACGTGCACCACTATGTCCAGCGCCAGGTTTTTATTTATAAGTTTTATATTTAAATAAGTTTACAGTTAGACTGGGGACAGGCAATGAGTAAGTGTTTATAATGGTAAATATTACCTTCTCCTACAAACCTTAGATAGATTTTCCTAATCCTCACGTGTGCCTGGTCCCGTCTTTTTTATCTAGCTGTGTCCTTCATTCTCAATTGCTGCCTGATACTCAGGTGAATTTGCTAGAAAATGTCTTACCTCTTCTGCACTGAAGGGCTTTATAAAAACTATGATGAACAGACCCCATCCCATAATCAATTAAAATTAAATGTCTGTGGGTTTCAAGATGGTGGCCTAGAGGGTGGCTGCATTTCATGTTGCTCCAGGACTCAGGATTCAAAAGAGGAGATATTGAGACACTTGGGACCAACTCAAAGCAGCCAGGTGACTCTCACCGGTTGGGAAGGCGTCCCGGATGGGACGGTGGTCCCGGAACGCAGGAAACTTTGTGAAATAGAGCTGCCGGCGAGCCGCCACTCCCCCCGCTGGAGCAGTAAATGCGGACAACTGGGAGCGCCATAAAGGAGGCCGCTCGGCGCAGCGCAGGGACTCGGAGCGACCACTGGGGCTCCGGCAGCTGCCCAGGGGAGGAGTGGTGAGGGGAGCTGTGTGGACTCGGAATGCCGGGGCCTGCCCTGAGGAGGAGGAGGAGGAGCGTGGCCGCTTGGATTCGGAGTGACGGCACCAGAGCTACAGGCGGTTGCCAGAGGAGAAGCTCTGCGGCAAGCTGTTTGGACTCAGAACGACTGCTTCTGAACACCAGGGCCTGACCTGGGGACGGGGAGGAGGAAGAGGAGTGCGGCCGCTTGGATTCAGAGTGACTACGCCAGAGCTGCAGGCGGTTGCCAGAGGAGGGGCTGCGTGGCGAGCTGTTTGGACTCAGACCACTTCTGAACACCGTGGCCTGCCCGGACGACTAGGAGGAGGAGGAGGAGCGCGGCGGGTCATTTGGACTTGCAGTGACTGCATTAGCGCTCCAGGCGGCTGCTCAGAGGAGAAGGCGAGTGGTCAGTTGTTTGGACTTAAAGTGACAGTGCCTGAACACAGGGGGGCTGCCTGGAGGAGAAGCGTGGTGGGTCGCTTGGTCTTGAGTGTCCGCACCAGAGCTCCGGGCGGTTGCCCAGAGGACCCATACAGCAGGTCACGTGGATTCAGAGCCACTCAGAGCGATAGCTCCTGAACTCCCGGGGGGTTATTAGGAGAAGGAGGAGGAACGGGGAGGGTCACTTCGACTCGGAGTGATTGATTGCCCAGGGCTACGAGTGGTTGGTGGGAGGTGGAGGCACGCAGTGAGTTTCTTGGACTCCTAGTGACCGCACCAGAATACTGGGCGGCTGTCTGGAGGAAGAGGCGTGTGGCGGGTCTCTGGGACTCAGAGCGATTGTACGGGGCCCCAGGTGGCTGCTCAGAGGAGGGGCCGCATAGCCAGGCGATTTGGTGAAGAGCAGGGTCCCAGGATCTAGGAGGCTTCTTGGTGGAAGAGCCACACAGAGACAGGCTTAGGGCAGAGTGAAGGTTCCAGGCCTGCGGGCAGATTCTCTGAAGAGGGGCAGCCTAAGGAGATTCATCTGCGAAGGGTGAGGCTCCCAGGCCCAGGAGGTAGGGCCAGGCCCCTGGGAACTTTGCAGAGGAAGGCAGCCCAGCCCAGGCAGTAGCTGTAAATTAGGGGAACCTCTAGGAGGGAACTGACCAGCGAGACCTCCCCACCAGGTGAGTCTTCCCTGCCGGGTGAGGTTTCCCCACAAGGACAGTAAAACCAGAGACTCAGGCCCAAACAGGCCTTGCCTCAGCCCGCAGCCTAGGTCCCCTTTGGATGACCATTGGTCAACAAGTGGAGGCACCTCTGCCCACTAGCAGGGATTATACCCCACCTGAAGGCCACCACTCCTAGAGAGGCAGCTTCCTTGTGGAGCACCGCATTATCAACTTCCTCCAAGACTTCAGCCTACTGAAGGCTAAGGGGGGAAATACATAGAAATCTTCAGGAACATTGTAAGTCAATAGAGGAAATCTGCAATATCTCAGTGGTCCACTGATACCTGAACAATATGAGAAAACAAGGAAAGAAAATGCTGCAAACAAATCTAGATGTTACATCAATAAAACCCAGTGACAACATGGCAGAAGAAATGACAGAAAAGGAGTTCAGAATGTACATAATTAAAATGATCAGAGAAGCAAATGATGAGAGGAAAGAGCAAATGCAAGCATTGAATGATGAGATGAAAGAGCAAATGCAAGCATTGAATGATCGCACCAATCGACAGTTAAAAGAGCAAATACAGGAAGCAAAAGATCATTTCAATAAAGAGTTAGAGATATTGAAAAAAAACCAAACAGAAATCCTTGACATGAAGGAAACAATAAACCAAATTAAGAACTCCATAGAAAGCATATCCAATAGGATAGAACACCTGGAAGACAGAACCTCAGACATTGAAGACAAAATATTTAACCTTGAAAACAAAGTTGAACAAACAGAGAAGATGGTAAGAAATCATGAACAGAACCAACAAGAACTATGGGATATCATGAAAAGGCCAAATTTAAGAATTATTGGGATTGAGGAAGGCCTAGAGAAACAAGCCAAAGGAATGAACAATTTATTCAATGAAATAATATCAGAAAATTTCCCAAATCTGAAGAATGAAATGGAAAATCAAGTTCAAGAGGCTTATAGGACTCCAAATACACAAAATTACAACAGACCCACACCAAGGCACATTATAATGAAAATACCGAACATACAAAATAAAGACAGAATTTTAAAGGCTGTGAGAGAAAAGAACCAAATTACATTCAGGGGGAAACCAATACGGATATCAGCAGATTTTTCAATCCAGACCCTAAAAGCTAGAAGGGCCTGGATAAACATTTTTCAAGCCCTGAAAGGAAATGGATGCCAACCAAGAATCTTATACCCAGCAAAACTTACCTTCAAATTTGACGATGAAATAAAATCCTTCCATGATAAACAAAAGCTAAAAGAATTTACAAAAAGAAAGCCAGCATTACAGAACATTCTCAGCAAAATATTCCATGAGGAAGAGATGAAAAACAAAGAAGCAAATCAGCAAAGGGAGGAATTATCCTAAAGGAATTATCAAATAAAGGAGGAAACAAGTTGTGTCAAACAAATAAATAAATAAAATTTAAAAAATGAACCAAATGACCGGGAAACCAAATCATATCTCTATAATAACCCTGAATGTTAATGGCCTGAATTCATCAATCAAAAGACATAGACTGGCAGATTGGATTAAAAAGAAAGATCCAACAATATGTTGCCTGCAAGAGACTCACCTCATAGAAAAAGATACCCATAGATTAAAGGTGAAAGGATGGGGAAAAACATACCATGCACATGGACTCAGCAAAAAAGCTGGAGTATCCATCCTCATTTCCGATAATGTGGACTTCAAGCCAAAGTTAGTCAGAAGGGATAAAGAAGGGCATTTCATACTGCTTAAGGGAAGCATAAATCAGCATGATATAACAATCATAAACATCTACGCCCCAAACAGTGGCTCATCCATGTATGTCAAACAAATCCTTCTCAATTTCAGAAACCAAATAGACCATAACACAATAATACTAGGTGATTTTAACACGCCTCTCTCACCACTGGACAGATCTTCCAGACAAAAATTGAACAAAGAAACCATGGATCTCAATAGCACAATCAATAATTTAGACTTAACGGACATTTATAGAATATACCATACAACCAAGAGCGAATACACTTTCTTCTCAGCAGCACATGAATCCTTCTCTAAAATAGACCATATATTATGCCACAAAGCTAATGTTAGCAAATACAAGAAGATAGAGACACTAGCATGTATTCTATCAGATCATAATGGATTGAAGTTAGAAATAAATGAAAGAGTAAAACACAGAAACTATTCTAACATCTGGAGATTAAACAATATGCTATTATATGATGAATGGATAACAGAAGATATTAGGAAGGAAATTAAAAAATTCTTAGAGGTAAATGAGAACAAAGAAATATCATATCAAAATCTCTGGGACACTATGAAAGCAGTACTTAGAGGGAAATTTATTTCATGGAGCGCATTTAATAAAAGAAGTAAAACTCAACAAATAAACGACCTAACACTACAGCTCAAAGCCCTAGAAAAAGAAGAACAGAACAGCACCAAAAGTAGTAGAAGACAGGAAATAGTTAAACTCAGAGCTGAAATCAATGAAATTGAAACAAAAGAAACAATACAAAAACTTGACAAAATAAATAATTGGTTCTTTGAACAAATAAACAAAATTGATAAACCTTTAGCCACACTAACAAAGAGAAGACGAGAGAAAACCCAAATCACTAAAATTCGGAATGAACAAGGAAATATCACAACAGACAGGATTGAAATACAAAACATAATCAGAAGCTATTTTGAAAATCTATACTCCAACAAAATAGAAAATTTCGAAGACATCAACAAGTTTCTAGAGACATATGAATTGCCTAAACTGAACGAGGACATACACAATTTAAATAGACCAATTTCAAGTACTGAAATAGAAGAAGTCATCAAAAGCCTACCAACAAAGAAAAGTCCGGGACCAGATGGGTTCTCAGCCGAGTTCTACAAAACCTTTAAAGAAGAGCTCATTCCAATACTTCTCAAAGTATTCCATAAAATAGAAGAGGAGGGAACCCTCCTAAACTCATTCTATGAAGCCAATATCACACTGATACCTAAACCAGACAGAGACTCATCAAGGAAAGAAAATTTCAGACCAATATCCTTAATGAACATCGACAAAAATTCTCAACAAAATTTTAGCAAATCGCATACAAAAACATATTAAAAAGATAGTGCACCATGATCAAGTGGGTTTCATCCCAGGGATGCAAGGTTGGTTCAACATCAGAAAATCAATAAATGTAATTCACCATATTAATAGACTTAAAGTCAAGAATCACATGATTATTTCAATAGATGCAGAAAAAGCATTTGATAAAATACAGCACCCCTTCATGCTCAAAACACTAGAAAAAATAGGGATAGTGGGAACATTCCTTAACATTGTAAAGGCCATTTATGCTAAGCCCATGGCTAGTATCATTCTAAATGGTGAAAAACTGAAAGCATTGCCCCTAAAAACTGGAACAAGGCAGGGATGCCCTCTTTCACCACGTCTGTTCAACATTGTTCTTGAGACTCTGGCCAGAGCAATTAGACAAACCAAAGAAATTAAAGGGATACAAATTGGAAAAGAAGAACTCAAACTATCCCTGTTCGCTGATGACATGATTATATATTTAGAGGAACCTGGAAATTCCACCAGAAAACTCTTAGAACTCATAAGTGAATTCAGTAAAGTAGTAGGTTACAAGATCAATGCCCATAAATCCAACGCATTTTTATACATAAGTGATGAATCTTCAGAAAGAGAAATTAGGAAAACTACCCCATTCACAATAGCCTCGAAAAAAATAAAATACTTGGGAATCAATCTCACAAAAGAGGTGAAAGACCTCTACAATGAGAACTACACAACACTAAAGAAAGAAATTAAAGAACACCTTAGAAGATGGAAAGAACTTCCATGTTCTTGGATACGAAAAATTAATATTGTCAAAATGGCCATACTACCTAAAGTGCTATACAAATTCAATGCAATTCCAATTAAAATCCCAATGACGTACCTTACAGAAATAGAGCAAGCAATTATGAAATTCATCTGGAAGAATAAGAAACCCAGAATAGCTAAAGCAATCCTCAGTAGAAAGAGCGAAGCAGGGGGTATTGCAATACCAGATCTTCAACTCTATTACAGAGCAATAGTAACAAAAACGGCATGGTGTTGGTACCAATATAGACAGGTAGATCAATGGTACAGCATAGAGGACATGGACACAAACCCAAATAAATACAATTTTCTCATACTAGACAAAGGTGCCAAAAATATGCAATGGAGAAAAGATAGCCTCTTCAACAAATGGTGCTGGGAGAATTGCAAATCCATATGCAACAGAATGAAACTAAACCCATATCTCTCACCATGCACGAAACTAAACTCAAAATGGATTAAGGACCTCGGAATCAGACCAGAGACCCTGCAGATTATAGAAGAAAAAGTAGGTCCAAATCTTCACCTTGTTGGTCTAGGATCAGACTTCCTTAACAGGACTCCCATAGCACAAGAAATAAAAGCTAGAATCAACCAATGGGATAGATTCAAACTAAAAAGCTTTCTCTCAGCAAAGGAAACTATCAGCAATGCGAAGAAAGAGCCTACAGAGTGGGAGAATATCTTTGCCAATCATACTTCAGATAGAGCACTAATCTCCAGAATCTATAAAGAACTCAAAAAACTCTACTCCAAGAATTCAAATAATCCAGTCGACAAATGGGCCAAGGAAATGAATAGACACTTCACAGAAGAAGATCTACAAGCAATCAACAAACATATGGAAAAATGTTCAACATCTCTAGTAATAAGAGAAATGCAAATCAAAACCACCCTAAGATTCCATCTCACCCCAATGAGAATGGCGATTATCAAGAATACGAGCAACAACAGGTGTTGGCGAGGATGTGGGGAGAAAGGTACACTCATACATTGCTGGTGGGGCTGTAAATTAGTGCAGCCACTCTGGAAAGCAGTGTGGAGATTCCTTAGAAAACTTGGAATGGACCCTCCATTTGACCCAGCTATCCCACTCCTTGGCCTGTACCCAAAGGACTTAAAATCAGCATACTACAGAGATACAGCCACATCAATGTTCATAGCTGCTCAATTCACAATAGCCAGACTGTGGAACCAACCTAGATGCCCTTCAATTGATGAGTGGATAAAGAAGCTGTGGTATATCTATACAATGGAATATTACTCAGCCATAAAGAATGATAAAATTATGGCATTTGCAGGCAAATGGATGAAATTGGAGGATATCATGCTAAGTGAGATAAGCCAATCTCAAAAAGCCAAAGGACGAATGATATCGCTAATAAGTGGAGGATGACACATAATGGGGGGGGGAGGGAAGGGTTAGTGATAGGGTTAGAGTTAGGGTTAGGGAGGGAGGCAAGTATGGAGGAAGGAAGTACTGTATAGAGGGTAAAGAGGGGTGGGAGGGTGGGGGGAAGGGAAAAATAACAGAATGAATCAAACAACATTACTCTATGTAAATTTATGATTACACAAATGGTATGCCTTTACGCCAGGTACAAACAGAGAAACAACATGTATCCCATTTGTTTACAATAAAAAAAAAATTAATAAAAAATAAAAATAAAAAAATAAAATGCACGAGAGGCAAAAAAAAAAAAGAAGAATGAAAGGTGGATCTGAGGACACCAAATTACAGGCAGACTCAGGAAACTCCTGGTGCTATCGCACAACACAGTGACTATGGATGATAATGATGTGCATTTCAAAACGCCAGAGGAAAGGGTTTTGAAAGGTTTTAACCATAAAGACATGAAAAAGTGTAAGGATGTAGAGATGTTTAACCTGATTTAAACATCAAGGTATATGTGCATCAAAACATCACATCAACCCATTGAGACACAGTTTTTATGTTCTTAAGCACCTGTTCAAATTTAAAAAAAAAAAAAATTAAATGTCTGCAAATGAAGGCAAAGTTTTTCAAGATTACCCAAGTACCTCACATGAATTGGTAGGGTAAAGAACCATTTGCCTAAATATGAAATATGATTCTACTCTGCTGAAACTAAACTGACTCCTCATTTTGTCCAGAGGCGGTCAGTCAGATAAAACTCTGAGAACTGTGTCCTGTGGAATATGGGTGGAGGAAGTGAATGTGTCTTACTTCGCAGAAGAGGCTGAAGGGGAGACTTATGTAGGGACAAGAAAACTTCTCTGAAATATTTGAAGAGGCCCCAACAACTACTACTTCTTAGGAAATGACTAATCATCTGCTTTGTAGTACTCTGGAATGTAGAAATTACAGGCATGCAGATTTGATTTCAAGATTAGAAGAAACTTCTAGTAATTTCCCTAAGGAGGAAGACTCTCAAAAACATAATGAGTTTGTAATCACCAGAAACACTCAAGTGAGGCCAGATGATTACTGTCAGGGAGAGATTGGACAGGTGATCTCAAGGGTTGGTTTTCATCTAAGGTTTTGTGAATTAGGATTAAATACTTGCAATTTATTCCCTTTTGGACAAGTTTTCCCCCTCCCCATGTGCCGTAGTCAAAGGAATGCTTCCAAATGGAGCAGAGGGTTTTCAAAACCCATTTGAAATAACTACATAGAAAAAAATAAAAAAAGGGGAAAGATTTTTCTCTGAAGTTAACCTTTGTATTCATATTTTCAGTTTTTATAAGAAAAATATACTTTTCTTTAATAAAAGAAAAAGTCAACCTCTGGATATTGTTGTTATGGATCTTATGGAAACACCTGACTACCCAAACTCTATGTAACCTTGGCCTGTGTGATCCAATTCACAGACCACACATGTACCTGACACCACATTTCCACTGAGAAGTTCACACAAAGCAGACAAATGCAGGTCAGAACCCTGAGCTCACAGAAGTTATTTGGAAGGAAGGGATTAGAAAGTCCCTGTCAGATGTCTGTCAACTTTCAAAAAACCTTCAGGGTATTCTATACTTTCTTCCCATTGAAATATGTCAAGTGCTTATTGTTTTATTACTTATTATTGTGCAGAAAAAAATAGGAATCCGACATGCTTTCTATCGAACTAGCTCCCCAAAAACATATAGACGAAGCCACAATGAGATACTTTTAATAAAGTTCCTTTGAAGATCACTTTTTCACTCAGAGTATTTTGGCACATTTCTCTGTAAGAAGGAGCACTGGTTCTTGTCATGTCCTATCAGGATTTATTCTCCTTTGACAAGGAAGAAAAATAATTAAAAAAAAAAAAAAAGACTTCCAGAATAAACAACAATCACTTCCAGAGCTTCATGTTAAAATGCGAAGCAATAATTTGCAGTTTCAAGAAAAGACTTCAAAAACATCAAATGAAATGCCCTAAGTTCTTTTCCCCATACATTTGACTTTAAATTGGAGAAAGAGATAAAAATGAAATACATTTTCTCTCTTCTTTATGTCTACCTTTACTTATTCGTGTGGCTTAATTTTGATGAATGGATTAAATTTTTCCCTGAGTTATACCTTGTCTCTTTTTCTTTGCTTAGAGCTTACTTCAGTCAAAGAGTTTAAAGAGATAGATTCTGATTGTCCTCAGCACTGGAACAAATTATATTAGATACTTTTGAATACTCAGGGAAAACACAAAAACCTGCCTTTTCATGTTGTTCATTTGCTGTTCTCTCTCCAATTCTGGTGTGATTTGCCAGGCTATTTTGTACCCTTGTGACATCAGTTTCATAAGCAGCCCTAGTTTCTTGTGACAAAACCTCTATAGCAATTTATAAGAGAAAATCATCAGATTCCTATTATTAAACAGAGCAGATTTTAATGTCATTACAGAGAAGACAGTTGGTGCAAACATCCTCATTTGACTGAGACAACTTTGTAAATGCATCTAACATGTTCTTATTCTTAAACTATTAAGTCTCTCCTACATTGTAGTTCAATCTCTTGGTACAGATGGTACTCACCTCCAGCAGAGGTGACCATGGTCATATCCAGGGATAAGTGTTTGTCAAAGGAACTGGTAAAAGCATCATCCATGGAAGAAGGAGAGAGGAAGGTGGTAACAAATCCCCAAACTTCTCCATTTCCAATCTTTCTTTATCATCCTCTACTTGGCACAAAAAATAAACAAGGGACTTTTTCAATGTCCTAAATGTGTTACTGTACTTATAATAGAATCTGAGATAAATGCATATTTCATCCAGAATGGCTTCCAATTTTCAAATAAAGTAACTTTAAGATCATGAAAGAGATAAAAATTTATGACACCCAAAGCTTCTTAAAAATTAGAAGATCTAGTACAAAGCCTATGAGTGAGTTTTGAATCAATCCTGGCAACTGGTTATTTCTTTACTAGGAGAAAGCAAAACAGACTAATCAGCTTGAAGGAGGCTAGAGATACTTCTAGTTAGGCTACTCTTCAGCTGTGCCTGGTTGAGTACTCACTCAAGCTCTGTACCATTTGGGAACATTAGTGGAAGTCACACTGCTCCTAGAGGTGGCTAGAGGAATTTATCCAGTGGAAATCTCTGCTACATTCACTACACAGTTTCTAATTCCCCATAGTAATAAAATAGGCAGTAAAGAGAGAAAGGAGCTGTGTCTCCCTATATCTGAATAGGTTAAATACCTGTTATTCAAAAATTCAAAAGGGAATGTATGTTTTTAAGACTCAGAGTGATGCATTTGTGAGCTTCTATACCCTGCTGGATTGGAACTGAGAATAATCCAGGAAGGGAAAGTCTGCTCCTCACTCTTTTGGCAAATATTGCATCTTCAGAAATATCCCTTCAACAGGGAATAGTGGCATACACCTGTGAGCCCAGTAACTTGGGAAACTGAAGCAGGATGATCCTAAGTTCAAAGTCAGCCTAAGCAATGGAGCAAGACCCTGTCTCAAAATACAAAGTAAACAGGGCTGGGGATGTGACTCAATGGTGCTTAGCCTCTAGGTTCAAACTCCAGTACCAAAAAAATAAATAAATAAAGAGAGAGAGAGAGAGAGAGAGAGAGAGAAAAGAAAGAAAAAAAATCCCTTCCTTCCAGGATTAGTAAACAAGAAAACAGCAAAAACAAAGCAAGATACTTATAAAAATATACACCAAGACAATGAAAAATATCATCAAGATTCAGATGAATTTAATGGGCATCTGCTGAACTTAATGACCATAAACATATTCCCCTTCCTTACAGCTCCCTTTGTATTTGAGAAATTAATATTTTTCTTATTGGAGACAGTTCATCAAGACTGTTGAGGTTCTTGCTGGTCCCTAGACAAGAGGCAATTACCTGTCTCAATTAAATTAGAAAACTCTGCCAGGCATTAAAATCTTTGAGAGGAGTTGGAGCTTTCCCTCCCTATGGTAGTGGACAATTCCTGATATCAGCCTGGTACTATGGCTCCTCCAGTTCCCCAATTTTGCGAGCCACTTGCAACTTTAATGTGTTCCCCATTCCTTAACTTAGCAAGAATTTGTTTCTGTTGTGTGTAACCCCCAGAGTGGTGAGACAGGAAGATAGACCACCCACAGGCAGCCAGGACAAGGGTCTCAGAGAGGAAAAAGAGGAAGAGAGGATTGGGGAATCAAGTTTATGACTCCAGCTGGTCCTAGCCACAGGGAGAGTTCCTCAACAGTCCCTAGAAACAACCAACCTAAAAGGCACTTCCTCTTGTAGAGACCCTCACCCCCATTCTTGTGCTGATTAAGGCTTAGAAATCACTTTTCTCCAGATTTGCTGAAGAAGGCAAAATGGAGTTGATTGGCCTTCTCTCTGAATCCTATATCCCACCAGTCACCTATAGAGACAGATCAAGCCCATAAAAACCCCTAGACAGGAACGCGGACAACTGGGAGCATCGGAGAGGAGGCTGCTCACCACAGCGCTGGGACTCGGAGCAACCCACCGGAGCTTTGGGAGGCTGCCCAAAGGAGGGAGTGCTCGGTGAGCTATTTGGACTGAAAGTGACCACTCCTGAAAACCGGGGGCTGCCCAGAGGAGAAGGAGAAGCACGGGCTCGGCACGTCGCTTGGACTTGGAGCAGCTGCACCAGGGCTCAGGGCGGCTATCCGGAGGAGCAGCGTGGATTCAGGACTCAAGAAGAGGAGATATAGAGAGACTTGGGACCAAATCAAAGCAGCCGGGTGAGTCTCTCCCATTGGGGAGGCGTCCCAGATAGGGCAGTAGTCCCCAAATGCAGGGAACTTTGTGAAGTAGATTTGCCTGACGAAGACACCCCTCCCCACTCTGGAGCAGTGAACACGGACAACTGGGAGCATAGGAGAGGAGGCCGCGCAGCACAGCGCTTGGACTCGGAGCAACCCACCCGGGCTTTGGGAGGCTGCCCAAAGGAGGGGGTGCGCGGTGAGCTGTTTGGACTGAAAACGACCACTCCTGAACACCGGGGGCTGCCCAGAAGA
Source organism: Sciurus vulgaris (assembly GCF_902686455.1). Lineage (NCBI taxonomy): Eukaryota > Metazoa > Chordata > Mammalia > Rodentia > Sciuridae > Sciurus > Sciurus vulgaris. The sequence goes on along the minus strand of NC_136466.1, from coordinate 46,659,945 downwards.
GAAGGAGAAGCACGGGCTCGGCACGTTGCTTGGACTAGGAGCAGCTGCACCAGGGCTCCGGAGAGCTATCCGGAGGAGCAGCGTGGTGAGTGGTCTGGACTTACAGCATCCACTCCTGAAAACAGGGAGGTTGCCTGGAGGAGGAGGAGGAGCGCGGCGGGATGCTTGGGCTCAGAGTGACTGCACCAGGGCTACAGGTGGCAGTCAGGACGAGGAGGTGCACAGTGAGGTCCTGGGACTCGCGACGAATGCACCAGATCTCTGGATGACTGCCTGGAGGAGAAGGAGGTGCGTGGTGGGTCACTTGGGCTTAGAGCGACCGCACGGAACACCAGGTGGCTGCCGGAGGAAGAGGCGTGTGGCGGGTCACTGGGACTCGGAGCAACTGTAAGGGGCTCCAGGTGTCTGCTCAGAGGAGGGGCCACATAGCCAGGCGATTAGGTGCAGAGCAGGGTCCCAGGACGTAGGAGGCTTCTTGGTGGAAGAGCCGCACAGACAAACTGAGGTGCGGAGCGAAGGCTCCAGGACTGCAGGCAACTTCTCTGAGGAGAGGCAGCCTGAGGAGATTCGTCTGCGACGGGCGAGGCTTCCAGGCCCAGGAGGTAGGTCTGGGTCCCTGGGAACATTGCAGAAGAAGGCTGCCCAGCCCAGGTAGTAGTTGTGAATTGATGGGAACCTCTAGGAGGGGAACTGACCAGTGAGACCTCCGCACCAGGTGAGTCTTCCCTGTCGGGTGAGGTTCTCCCACAAGGACTGTAAAACCAAAGACACAGGCCCAAACTGCCCTTGCATCAGCCCACATCCTACTTCCCCTTTGGATGACCATTCGTCAGCAAGTGAAGGTACCTCTGGCAACTAGCAGGAAATATACCCCACCGAAAGGCCACCACCCCTAGAGAGGAAGCTTCCTTGAGGAGCACCGGATGATCAACTTCCTCTAAGACTTCGGGCTACAGAAGGCTAAGAGGGGATATACTAGAAATCTTCAGGGACATTATAAGTCAATAGAGGAAATCTGCAATATCTGAGGTCCACTGATACATGAACAATATGAAAAAACAAGGAAAGAAAATGCTGCAAACAAATCTAGACGTTACATCAATAAAACCCAACGACAGCATGGCAGAAGAAATGACAGAAAGGGAGTTCAGAATGTACATAATTAAAATGATCAGGGAAGCAAATGACGAGATGCAAGAGCAAAGGCAGGCACTGAATGATTGCACCAATCGACAGTTAAGAGAGCAAATACAGGAAGCAAAAGATCATTTCAATAAAGAGTTAGAGATATTGAAAAAAAAAAAACAAACAGAAATCCTTGAAATGAAGGAAACAATAAACCAAATTAAGAACTCCATAGAAAGCATAACCAATAGGATAGAACACCTGGAAGACAGAACCTCAGATATTGAAGACAAAATATTTAACCTTGAAAACAAAGTGGACCAAACAGAGAAGATGGTAAGAAATCATGAACAGAACCAACAAGAACTATGGGATATCATGAAAAGGCCAAATTTAAGAATTATTGGGATTGAGGAAGGCTTAGAGAAACAGACCAAAGGAATGAACAATCTATTCAATGAAATACTATCAGAAAATTTCCCAAATCTGAAGAATGAAATGGAAGATCAAGTACAAGAGGCTTATAGGACTCCAAATATACAAAACTACAACAGACCCACACCAAGGCACATTATAATGAAAATACCTAACATACAAAATAAAGACAGAATTTTAAAGGCTGCAAGAGAAAAGAATCAAATTACATTCGGGGGAAACCAATACGGATATCAGCAGATTTTTCAATTCAGACCCAAAAAGCTAGAAGGGCCTGAAACAACATTTTTCAAGCCCTGAAAGAAAATAGATGCCACCACGAAACTTATACCAAGCAAAATGTACCTTCAAATTTGATGATGAAATAAAATCCTTCCATGATAAACAAAAGCTAAAAGAATTTACAAAAAGAAAGCCAGTATTTCAGAACATTCTCAGCAAAATATTCCATGAGGAAGAGATGAAAAACAAAGAAGCTAATCAGCAATGGGAGGAACTATCCTAAAGGAATTGTCAAATAAAGGAAGAACCAAGTCGTGTCAAAATAAACAAATAAATAAATAAATAAAATGAGCCAAACGACCGGGAATACAAATCATATCTCAATAATAACCCTGAATATTAATGGCCTGAACTCATCATTCAAAAGACATAGACTGGCAGATTGGATCAAAAAGAAAGATCCAACAATATGTTGCCGGCAAGAGACTCACCTCATAGAAAGAGATACCCATAGACTAAGGGTGAAAGGATGGAGAAAAACATACCATGCACATGGACTCAGCAAAAAAGCTGGGGTATCCATCCTCATTTCAGATAATGTGGACTTCAAGTCAAAGTTAGTCAGAAGGGCCAAAGAAGGACATTACATATTGCTTAAGGGAACCATAAATCAGCAAGACATAACAATCATAAACATCTATGCCCCAAACAGTGGCTCATCCATGTATGTCAAACAAATCCTTCCAATTTCAGAAACCAAATAAACCATAACACAATAATACTAGGTGATTTTAACACACATCGCTCACCACTGGACAGATCTTCCAACAAAAATTGAACAAAGAAACCATTGACCTCAATAACACAATCAATAATTTAGACTTAACGGACATTTATAGAATATACCATACAACCAAGAGCGAATACAGTCTCCTCTCTAAAATAGACCATATATTATGCCACAAAGCTAATGTAAGCAAATACAAGAAGATAGAGACACTACCTTGTATTCTATCAGATCATAATGGATTGAAATTAGAAATAAATGAAAGAGTAAAAAACAGAAGCTACTCCAACATCTGGAGATTAAACAATGTGCTATTACATGATGAATGGATAACAGAAGATATTAGGAAGGAAATTAAAAAATTCTTAGAGGTAAATGAGAACAAAGAAACATCATATCAAAATCTTAGGGACACTATGAAAGCAGTACTTAGAGGAAAATTTATTTCATTGTGCGCATTCAATAAAAGAAGTAAAACTCAACAAATAAACGACCTAATACTACAGCTCAAAGCCCTAGAAAAAGAAGAACAGACCAACACCAAAAGTAGTAGAAGACAGGAAATAGTTAAACTCAGAGCTGAAATCAACGAAATTGAAACAAAAGAAACAATACAAAAAATTGACAAAATAAATAGTTGATTCTTTGAACAAATAAACAAAATTGATAAACCCTTAGCCACTCTAACAAAGAGAAGACGAGAGAAAACCCAAATCACTAAACTTTGGAATGAACAAGGAAATATCACAACAGACAGGATTGAAATACAAAACATAATCAGAAGCTATTTTGAAAATCTATACTCCAACAAAATAGAATATTTCGAAGACATCAACAGGTTTCTAGAGACATATGAATTGCCTAAACTGAACGAGGAGGACATACACAATTCAAATAGACCAATTTCAAGTAATGAAGTAGAAGAGGTCATCAAAAGCCTACCAACAAAGAAAAGTCCAGGACCAGATGGGTTCTCAGCTGAGTTCTACAAAACCTTTAAAGAAGAGCTCATTCCAATACTTCTCAAAGTATTCCATGAAATAGAAGAGGAAGGAACCCTCCCAAACTCTTTCTGTGAAGCCAATATTACCCTGATACCCAAACCAGACAGAGACACATTGAGGAAAGAAAATTTCAGACCAATATCCTTAATGAACATTGACGCAAAAATTCTCAACAAATTTTAGCAAATCGCATACAAAAACATATTAAAAAGATAGTGCACCACGATCAAGTGGGTTTTATCCCAGGGATGCAAGGTTGGTTCAACATCCGGAAATCAATAAATGTAATTCACACATCAATAGACTTAAAGTCAAGAATCACAAGATTATTTCAATAGATGCAGAAAAAGCATTTGATAAAATACAGCACCCCTTCATGCTCAAAACACTAGAAAAAATAGGGATAGTGGGAACATTCCTTAACATTATTAAGGCCATCTATGCTAAGCCCATGGCTAATATCATTCTAAATGGTGAAAAACTGAAAGCATTCCCCCTAAAAACTGGAACAAGGCAGTGATGCCCTCTTTCACCACTTCTATTCAACATCGTTCTTGAGACTCTGGCCAGAGCAATTAGACAGACCAAGGAAATTAAAGGAATATGAATTGGAAAAGAAGAACTCAAACTATCCCTATTTGCTGATGATATGATTATATACTTAGAGGAACCAGGAAATTCCACCAGAAAACTTTTAGAACTCATAAGTGAATTCAGTAAAGTAGCAGGTTACAAGATCAATGCTCATAAATCCAATGCATTTTTATACATAAGTGATGAATCCTCAGAAAGAGAAATTATGAAAACTACCCCATTCACGATAGCATTGAAAAAAATAAAATACTTGGGAATCAATCTCACAAAAGAGGTGAAAGACCTCTACAATGAGAACTACAGAACACTAAAACAGAAATTAAAGAAAACCTTAGAAGATGGAAACATCTCCCATGTTCTTAGATAGGCAGAATTAATATTGTCAAAATGGCCATACTACCAAAAGTGCTATACAGATTCAATGCAATTCCAATTAAAATCCCAATGATGTACCTTACAGAAATAGAGCAAGCAATCATGAAATTCATCTGGAAGAATAAGAAACCCAGAATAGCTAAAGCAATCCTTCACAGGAAAAATGAAGCAGGGGGTATCACAATACCCGAAATTCAACTTTATTACAAAGCAATATTAACAAAGACGGCATGGTATTGGTACCAAAATAGACACGTAGATCAATGGTACAGAATAGAGGACATGGACACAAACCCAAATAAATACAACTTTCTAATACTAGACAAAGGTGCCAAAAGTATGCAATGTAGAAAAAGATATCCTCTTCAACAAATGGTGCTGGGAGAATTGGAAATCCATATGCAACAGAATGAAACTAAACCCATATCTCTCACCATGCACTAAACTCAACTCAAAATGGATTAAGGACCTTGGAATCAGACCAGAGACCCTGCAGATTATAGAAGAAAAAGTAGGTCCAGATGTTCGACATGTCGGCCTAGGACCAGACTTCCTCAACAGGACTCCCATAGTACAAGAAATAAAAGCAAGAATCAATAACTGGGATAGATTCAAACTAAAAAGCTTTCTCTCAGCAAAGGAAACTATCAGCAATGCGAAGAAAGAGCCTACAGAGTGGGAGAATATCTTTGCCAATCACACTTCAGATAGAGTACTAATCTCCAGAATCTATAAAGAACTCAAAAAACTCTACTCCAAGAATACAAATAATCCAATCGACAAATGGGCTAAGGAAATGAACAGACACTTCACAGAAGAAGATGTACAAGCAATCAACAAACATATGAAAAAATGTTCAACACCTCTAGTAATAAGAGAATGCAAATCAAAACTACCCTAAGATTCCATCTCACCCCAATTAGAATGGCGATTATCAAAAATACAAGCAACAAGTGTTGGCGAGGATGTGGGGAGAAAGGTACACTCATACATTGCTGGTGGGGCTGTAAATTAGTGCAGCCACTCTGGAAAGCAGTGTGGAGATTCCTTAGAAAACTTGGAATGGAACCACCATTTGACCTAGCTATCCCACTCCTTGGCCTATACCCAAAGGACTTAAAATCAGCTTACTACAGAGATACAGCCACATCAATGTTCATAGCTTCTCAATTCACAATAGCCAGATTGTGGAACCAACCTAGATGTCCTTCAATTGATGAGTGGATAAAGAAACTGTGGTATATCTATACAATGGAATATTACTCAGCCATAAAGAATGATAAAATTATGGCATTTGCAGGCAAATGGATGAAATTGGAGACCATCATGCTAAGTGAGATAAGCCAATCTCAAAAAACTAAAGAACGAATGATCTCGCTGATAAGTGGATGATGACACATAAGGGGGAGGGCGGGAGGAGTTAGTGTTAGGGTTAGGGTCAGGGAGGGGGGCAAGAATGGAGGAAGAAAGGACTGTCTAGAGGGAAAAGAAGGGTGGGAGGGGTGGGGGGAAGGGAAGAAATAATAGAATGAATCAAACAACATTACTCTATGTAAATTTATGATTATACAAATGGTATGCCTTTAACCCATGTACAAACAAACAACATGTATCCCATTTGTTTACAATAAAAATAAATAAATAAATTTAAAAAAAAAACCCTAGACAACAGACACCCATTGGCACTCCTCTTTTGGGACCCCTTCCTCTTTGGGAGCTCTGCTTTATTTCTTTCTCTAATTAGTACTGTTACTTCATCTCACCCTTGTCTTTGAATTCACAAGATAAAGAACTCACCCATCCATGCTCTGTTACAATGGCACAAGAAACACTGAAACAAGAAAATTATAGAAATGAATGAAACAATTATTAGACTTTAAAAGATGGAGAAAAATCCATGACTAAAAGAATTATGAGAGAAAATGAGAGGTGGTAATTTGAGACCAAAAGGGACATAAAGAAATGAAAGTTACAAATTTGCAATTAAAATATTCTCTTAGTGTTTAGTATAAGGAGCACCGTGGGAAATCAGAAAACAAGTCAGTTCAAAGGAAACTGGGGAGCTCTCAGAAAGATGGAGAGATGAAAGAAATTAGAAATAAAAAATGCAAATAACCAGGTTAAACAACAAGGCATGGATAGTTCATGGTCCAAAAGGAGAAATTAAGATTGCAACAAAACAAACAATAGGAGAAAAAGAAGAGAAAGAGAGAGCGCGCAAGCAAAGAAAATGCATCTCTCCTGATGTTCCATATTGAAGGCTATTAACGAATCAACAATGTTCATGAAGAGGGACTCAGATGTAGATAGATATGTGCTGATCCATAAAAACTAAGGGAAAAGCTATTTTAGGGATCCAAGTAGAAATCTTACTTACAAATAAAGAAAAACTAGGCTACCTCAGAATTATGCAATATTCCATCCGCAAGAGAATTAAGAAAAAATCAGTGTTTTCAGTCACTTGTATAATTTACATAAATATAACGCACCCATTTTAAATACACAATTCAGTGAGTTCAGACAAATGTACACCTCTGTACAACCACTGCCTCAACCCAGATTTAGAACATATCCATTAAAATCACAAAAGTTCCTTCATTCTTTCTTCACTAAACTCTCCATTTCTATTCTTGTCCCATCCTGATTTGTTTTTGTCACTACACATTACTTTTTCTATGCAAAAATTTTACGTAAATGGAGTGATGATATGTATCCTTTTGGTTTTGGCTTCTTTCACTCACCCTAATGTTTTTGATATTCATCCATGGTCTTACATGTATCCATGGTTAGTTATTTTTTATTGCTAAAGTAGTAACCTATTAAATGTAGTATAATCTGTCCATTCATGTGCTGATGGACACTTGGCTTGCTTCCAGTTTTTGGCAATTATGAATGAAAACACTGTGAACACTCATGTCGAAGTTCTGAACAGACTCAGGTTTCATTAGACTTATGTTTTCATTTTAGGTAACTACCTAGTCACCTGGCTTACTTCATAAGAAAGTGCCGCACTGTTTTCCAAAGTGGTTGTTAAGACTTCACTTTCCTGTCAGCAGTGCCCTGATGTTCCAGTTCCTCCACATCCTAACAATTTGCATTTTAAGTCTTTTCAATTAAGCCTTGTTAATGGATATGGTGGCAACTCCTGGTTATAGTTTGAGTTTCCCTGATGATTAAGGAATTGTAGTATCTTTTCATGGTACTTGTTGAAGATATATACATATATGTCTTCTTTCAAGATATACCCATCAAGCCTTTGCTCACTTTTTTTGGCTTATTTCTTTCTTCATCCTAGGTGATACATAGTTTTCATGTATTCTCTAAGCAAGCCGTTTGGTAGATATATAAATTTGGAACGGGGCTTCCCAATCTGTGATTTGCTTTTTTATGATCTTAACACTGATTTTCAAGAGGTTTTACACAATTTAATTGTTAAAAGACAAATAGCTAAGTAAGTAATAAACAAAAGATTTGAAGAGATACTTCAAAAAGAGGACAAATTGTCTATAAGAATACAAATTTCAGTGGCTTGGAAGGCTAAAGCAGGTTGATGTGGAATTCAAATCCAGCCTCAGCAATTTATCAAGGCCCTAAGCATCTTAGAGAGACCCTGTCTCAAAATAAAATATAAAGAAGGACTGGGGATATGGCTCAATGGTCAAGTATTGCTGGGCTCAATCACTGGAAACCACACGCTGGCAAAAAAAAAAAAAAATATATATATATATATATATATAAAGATGGTTAATATCATTAATTATCAGAGAAACACAAATTAAAATCAGAAACCACTAAAATGATTAAAATTGAAAAGACTGATAACAATAACAGAAAACATTACTATTCTTTTATCTACAAACGTGGAGTGATTAGTACCTTCATACATAGCTGCTGGGAATTTTAAATTGCTACAACTTTAAAACATTCCTCAGCACTTTCTTATAAAGTTAATAAACATGTTTTATGTGTTTCATAATTCTACATTCAATTGTTTACCCAAGAGAAATAAAAACTCATGTCCACAAAAAGGTTTGTACAAGAATATTTGTAGCAGACCTATTTTATAAGAGGAAAAAAAAATCTGGGAAATTACCCAAATATATATCAATAAGAGAATGGATAAGCATTTTATGGTATTTTTACATAAAGGAGTACTCAACAATAGAAAGAAACAAAACATTTATGCATAACACAGTATGGGTGAATATTAAAATCTTTAGACTGAGCCAGGATAGGTGGCTCACACCTATAATCCCAGCAACTCAGGAGGCTGAGGTAGGAGGAATGCATGGACGAGGCCAGTATTGGTAATGGTAAGTTAGGGAGACTGTGTCTCAAAAAAATTAAAGGGTCTGGGGATGTAGCTCAGTGGGCAGAGTGCACCTGGACCTGGGTTCAGTCTCCAGTACCAGAAAAGAAAAAAACTTGGTCTATGCAAAAATAGTATAATAAAAACATATACTGAGTGATTCTCTTTATGTAAAAATTAAAGAAGGCAAAACTAATTTCTGGTGAAAGAAAAGAGAGAAGCAGTTGGTTACAGAAATGTGTATTGAAGGGAAAGTAGAAGTACTCTCTGTGATGTTTGAAATGCTTTATATATTGATTGAGTCTGTACTTACACAGGGAGGCACAATTGTGAAAACTTGTAAAATGTACAATAGGCATTAAAATTAATATTCTCAATAGCTTAGCCTCAAAACAAAATAAAAATATTAGGGAAAAAATGAGATACACATCTGTGGAGGAACTCAGTAGAAAAACATATGCATTATTAGCATGAGTGAAGCCCTGGGTTCACTCCCTAGCATCAAAACATTAAAAAAAAAATTGCTATGGATGTCTTTAGTAAATCTTTTTTTTTAATTTAGTTTTATTGTACACAAATGGGATACATATTGTTTCTCAGTTTGTACACAAACTAAAGGCATACAATTTGTGTAATTATACATTTACATAGGTTATAGTGTTTGATTCATTCTGTTATTTTTCCCTTCCCCCCACACTTCCCACCCATCTTTTCCCTCTATACAGTCCCTCCTTCCTCCATTCTTGTCCCCTCCCCGCTCCTACTATGTGTCATCATCTGCTTATCAGCGAGATCATTTGTTCTTTGGTTTTTTGAGATTGGCTTATCTCACTTAGAATGATATTCTCCAATTTCATCCATTTGCCTGCAAATGCCATAATTTTATTATTCTTTATAGCTGATTAATATTCCATTGTATATATATATATACCACAGTTTCTTTATCCACTCATCAATTGAAGCACATCTAGGTTGGTTCCACAATCTGGCTATGGTGAATTGAGCAGCTATGAACATTGATGTGACTGTATCTCTGTAGTATGCTGATTTGAAGTCCTTTGGGTATAGACCAAGGAGTGGGATAGTTGGGTCAAATGGTGATTCCATTCCCAGTTTTCTAAGGAATCTCCACAATGCTTTCCAGAGTGGCTGCACTAATTTGCAGCCCCAACAGCAATATGTGAGTGTACCTTTTTCCCCACATCCTCACCAACACCTATTGTTGCTTGTATTCTTGATAATTACCATTCTAATTGGGGTAAGATGAAATCTTAGGGTAGTTTTGATTTGCATTTCTCTTATTACTAGAGATGTTGAACATTTTTTCATATATCTGTTGATTGCTTGTAGATCTTCTTCTATGAAGTGTCTGTTCGTTTCCTTAGCCCATTTGTCGATTGGATTATTTGTATTCTTGGTATAGAGTTTTTTGAGTTCTTTATATATTCTGGAAAACAGTGCTCTATCTGAAGTAAGAGTGACAAAGATCTATTTGATTTCTGGAATTGAGAAGGATTTGTTTGACATACATGGATGAGCCAATGTTTGGGGCATAAATATTTATGATTGTTATGTCTTGCTGATTTAAGCTTCCCTTAAGCAGTACAAAATGTCCTTCTTTATCCCTTCTGACTAACTTTGGCTTGAAGTCCACATTATCTGATATGAGGATGGATACTCTGGCTTTTTTGCTGAGTCCACGTGCATGGTATTTTTTTTCTCATCCTTTCACCTTTAGTCTGTGGGTATCACTTTCTATGAGGTGAGTCTCTTGCAGGCAGCATATTGTTGGATCTTTCTTTTTAATTCAATCTGCCAGTCTATGTCCTTTGATTGATAAGTTCAGGCCTACATTCAGGGTTATTATTGAGATATGATTTGTATTACCGGTCGTTTGGCTCATTTTTGTTTTTTGACACAACTTGGTTTCTCCTTTATTTGGCTATTACTTTAGGCTAGTTCCTCCCGTTGCTGATTTGCATTGTTGTTTTTCATCTCTTTCTCATTTTGCTGAGAATGTTCTGTAATGCCAGCTTTCTTTTTGTAAATTCCTTTAGCTTTTGTTTATCATGGAAGAATCTTATTTCATTGTCAAATCTGAAAGTAAGTTTTGCTGGGTATAAGATTCTTGGTTGGCATCCATTTTCTTTCAGGGCTTGGTAAATGTTGTTCCAGGCCCTTCTAGCTTCTAGGGTCTGGATTGAAAAATCTGCTGATATTCTTATTGGTTTCCCCTGAATGTAATTTAATTCTTTTCTCTCATGGCCTTTAAAATTCTGTCTTTATTTTATTTATTTTGTATGTTAGGTATTTTCATTATAATGTGCCTTGGTGTGGGTCTGTTGTAATTTTGTATATTTGGAGTCCTATAAGCCTCTTGTACTTGGTTTTCCATTTCATTCATCAGCTCTGGGAAATTTTCTTATATTATTTCATTGAATAGATTGTTCATTCCTTTGGTTTGTTTCTCTAAGCCTTCCTCAACCCCAATAATTCTTAAATTTGGCCTTTTCATGATATCCCATAATTCTTGTAGATTCTGTTCATGATTTCTTACCATCTTCTCTGTTTGGTCAACTTTGTTTTCAAGATTAAATATTTTTTCTTCAGTCTTCAATGTCTGAGGTTCTGTCTTCCAGGTGTTCTATCCTATTGGTTATGCTTTCTATGGAGTTTTTAACTCAGTTTTTTGTTTCCTTCATTTCAAGGATTTCTGTTTGTTTGGGTTTTTTTTTTTTTCAGTATCTCTAAGTCTTTATTGAAATGATCTCTTGCTTCCCGTATTTGCTCTTTCAACTGTTGATTGGTGCGAACATTCAATGCCTGCATTTGCTCTTTCATCTCCTCGTTTGCTTCTCTGATCATTTTAATTATGTACATTCTGAACTCCCTTTCTAACATTTCTTCTGCCATGCTGTCATTGGATTTTATTGCTGTAGCTTCTAGGTTTGTTTGGGACATTTCCTTCCCTTGTTTTCTCATATTGGTCAGGTATCAGTGGAATGCTGAGATTTTGAAGATTTCCTCTATTGACTTATAGTGTCCCTTTAGAATTCCAATGTATCACCTCTTAGCCTTCAGTAGCCTGAAGTCTTGGAGGAACTTAATAATGCAGTGGTCCACAAGAAAACTGCCCTTCTAGGTAGGGGTGGTGGCCTTCAGGTGGGGTATATTCCCTGCTGGTGGGCAGAAGTGCCTCCACTTGTTGACTGATGGTCAGCCAAAGGGGAACTAGACTGTGGGCTGAGAAATGGCTGATCTGGGCCTGTGAATCTGGTTCTACTGCCCTGGTGGGAACACCTCACCTGACGGGGAAGACTCTCCCTGTGACGACGACTTGCTGGTCAGTTCCCCTCCTAGAAGTTCCCCTAGATCCAGACCTACCGCCTGGGCTGGTCAGTCCTCCTTTGCAATGTTCCCAGGGGCCCGGACCTACCTCCTGGGCCAGGGAGCCTCGCCCTGTGCCAAAGGGTCTAGCTGGGTGGCCCCTCCTCTGAGAAGCTCCCCATGGTCCTGGAACCTTTGCTCCGCACCTAAGCACCTCTCTGAGTGGTTCCTCCTGCGAGAAGCCACCGAGGGTCCTGGGCCCCGTTTCCAAGCATCTCGCTGGGCAGCCCTCCTCTACAATGCTCCCAGTTGTCTGAGTTCACCACTCCAGTGGGGGTGGGGGTCTCTTTGGGCAACTCTACTTCACAAAGTTCCCTGCATTCCAGGACTACCGCCCCATCTGGGGCGCCTCCCCAATGGGAGAGACTCACCTGGCAGGTCTGAGTTGGTTCCGAGTTTCTCAATACCTTATCTTCTTGAATCCTGAGTCCTGGAACAACATGAAATGCAGTCACCCTCTAGTCTGCCATCTTGAAAAACCATTAGTAAATCTTTATGCACACTTAATTTCACTGATCAGCTAGGTGGTAATAACATTAATTGAAAACTTGAAAAATATGACTTGATTTTAATCTTTACCAAAAGGACAAATTTAAAAATGGTTAATAAATATGAATTTATTTTAAATAATTATTTTTAAAAGAAAAGTTTAGTAATAGTCATATATATATGTGACATCAAAAGCAAAAGGATTGAAGTAAAATATAGACAAATTGGACTTCATCAAACAAAAACTTATACTCTATTAAAGATTTTGTTAAAAAGATGAAAATATAAATCAGACTGGGAGAAAATATTAACATATTATAACATCTGATAAAATGCTTATATCAAGAATATAAAAGAACTATGTAAGTGTGACAGTAAGGAGGATGGGGAGAAGTTCTATCAGAAAATGGGTCAAAGATTTCAATGGATATATCACTAAAAATATGCTCAAATAGCAGATAAACACAGGAAAGGGTATTCAACAGCATTAATCATTAGCAATATGCAAAGTAAAGCTACAATGAGTTACTTCTACACATCTCCTAGAATGGCTAAAATAAACAACACCGACAATACCAAGTGTCAACAAGGTTATAGAACAATCAGACCTCCAGTTTATTGCGGGTGGAAATGTAAAATGGTAGTTACTTTGAAAACAGTTTAATCTGTGATATGACCTAGAAATTGCTCTCTGGGGTGTTTAACCTGAAGAAATGAAAACGTATGTTTATACATACACACACAAATAAGTTGTATGTGAGTTTTTGTATCAACCTTATTTATAATGAACAAACTTTTAGCCAGGTGTGGTGGTGCACACCTGTGGTCCCAGCAACTCAGAAGACTGAGGTAGGAAGATTCCAAGTTCAAAGACAGGCTCAACAACTTAGGGAGGCCCTAAGCATTTCAACAAGACCTGTTTCAAAATAAAATATACAAGGGTGACCTGGTAGATAAGATGAATGGATAAGCAAAAAGCATATTATAATACATCGTATAATGCAATACTACTCATCAATAAAAGATATTCATATTCTTAACTACTTTCATGGATCCTTGTGACATGTTTAGTGAGAAATACCAGTCTCAAGGGTTATTTGCTGTATCAGTTCATTTATAGAACATTCTCAAATTGAAAGAATTATAGTGATGGAGAAGAAATCAGTGGTTGCTAGGGATTGGGGCTGGAGACAGTATAGCTCTTAAGGAACATGGGGAGTGAATACAGAGTATTGTATTCTGATTATGGTGGTGACTGAATAAATCTATGCATGTGATAAAATTTCACAGAATTATACAACAATAAATAAAAGGGCAGAAAGGGACTGAGAAACAATTCAGGATATTGGTTGCTGTATCAGTCCCTTGATCTGAGGGCAGTGAGGCTGTGATGGCAAAGTGCACATAGAAAAAATAATAGCAATGTTGTTTCTTAAATTAAAGAGTAACATTCTTTTATGCTTATACTTATGGAATAAATATTCTTTGATAACCTTTCACTACTTAGTAAAAATAATTGTTTTAAAAGTCAATGAGAGATGATATTAATTTACTTGCAGGAATATACAAATACCAAGTAGCGATTTCACATCCAAGAATTTCCAAAAGCCCCAAATTCAAGTATGCTCTCCCAGAGACCTTATGAGCCTATTCAACTGTACATTTTATATATTATAATTACTGTATATATTATACCCTACTTTATAATACTAAAGGAAATATGTTCACCTCTCTTGCCATGTATATGCTTTAAATTGGATCTGTGAAGTAAATTGTCTGATTTTATCTTGGTAAGTAAATAACATCTGTTGCAAAATTAAATCCTATGTTTAATTCTAGACATATTTTTCACTCTTTAAACCAGATTTTGAGTTCACATTCTGTTAATGGTAAGCAAATCACAAAATTTCAAAACACATTTTTTTAAATTTGTAATTAGGAAATATATTCATAAACTGATTTACTATGGTTGACTAGGAAACACAAAGCAAAATGGTTTTCAAAAGATCTGTAGGTAGGTTGCCACTATTTTTAGTTTTCACACTTAAAAAATGGTTAAGAATTTTAAATGGAAAATATACAACTCTTTAATCCCTCTGCAACCCTATATATTAAAGAAGATAAACCAGGAATAAAATAAAATCAACCATCTCAGGAACATAATCTAGTTGTTGTTGTAATTAGAGAAAAATAACTTTTCAGTAATGTTTTTATGCCAACTCAATTGTTTAAAAATTGTCTCATAATACATATTTATAAATAAAAATTAATGTATGTGAATAAACAATGCATCTCTTATTAAGCATTTTGTTGGCTGAGTCATCCACTACAGAAATATTTCATTAGTTTAATGACTCTAAACCAGCTTTTTTTCTATAAAGGGCCACATAAATATTCTAGTGTTTATAGGTCACATGACATTTGTAGCACTGCTTGGCTCTGCCTTTGTAAAGTCACCAGAGGCACAAGTAAACCAATGGATACAGTAAAACTTTATTTACAAAAATAGGGCTCAAATAAAACCACATTTCAGTTTATATGATTAACAAATATTTGTCTTCTTTCCCTTGACACTCAAACATTTTCTTAATCTTAAAAAAAAAAAAAGTTTAATAAATTAGAAAAGCAACAAAGATTGTTAGGGCAAAGGAAGTATAATCCATCGCCAAGACACTTAATATTATAAAATGCCCAATAGAAGAATATCAGGCTGATCATCAAAATCTTTAAAGTTGTATTCATCAGTTTACATGTATTTCCTTGTATTTTCCAATTTGTCTCTTTATGTTCCAAAGATATGTGATCTATAATAGCCTTTCAACAAATATTCATCATACAAAAAAAAAAATAGGCCTCAAAATAGGTGGTCTAGTCTGCTAGTGATATACTTATCCTAAATAGAATAACTTATACTCTATGTATGTTTAATCTCCCAAAACATATTCTACTGTCATGTATAACTAAAAATAAAATAAAATAGACCTCTGGCCAGACTTGAATCAATGGTCATACTTTGCCAACCCTTGCTCCCAAACAAATGTTTTAGCAAGGTATGTGTGTGTGTGGTGTTGGTGTGGGGTGGTGTTCTGTGCATACTCCATATGCCTGTGCATTAGTATATATGTACATATGGGCATGCAGTAGTATATATGCCTCAAATTTTCTCCAGATCAGAACTGCTCAACATGAATTTAATTTCCTTTGGCAATTTTGCTTAGACAATGTCAAAGGTGAGCATTTGCATTGATGGACATATTATGTATCTTATAATAGTGATAGACCCATAAATATAAATGAATGATGATGAACCTCCCTACTGAATTGACCACTGTACCTATGAATCAGAAAACACATTAATTCCCACGCCAATCTTCAAAGATGGAAAGTATTTTCTCATCTCCCTTTTTCTTGAGAGCTAGACCTCAATGTCTGGTTTATCATATTTGTATCTCCATATTTCACAATACTTCCTGGAATGTGAACATCATATGCAGACCAAGGCAGCTTGGTTAAGCACAGTAAAACTTAGCTCTGATTATTTTTTAAAAAAGAAAATGTTCAAGTAGTACTTTAAATTGCCTCTAAGATGAATTATTCTTAAAGTGTTTTTCTTTTAATTACATATTTATAGTATACAAAAAGAGTTTATGTTTTCTCAATTTCATACATCTGGTAAATCTTTTGTTAGCTCTTTTTCTCAGTTTACATATAATTAAAAAGTTTCTCTCACAAAATTAAGGCTAAAAAAATGCCACCACATACTTCTGATGTATTGGATTTTTCCTGTAAATTTTCAAGTAAGTGAACAACTGATGGAAAAATAGCAGCGGGAGGTGACAGGGCCCACTTCATGGTCTGTTCAGTGGGGCCCCATGATTGTTTGAGTTAATGCTCTGCTATCACCATCATGAGATTAATAATTTTGAACAAGGGTCCTATGTTTTATTCGTACTGGGCCCCAGAATTTATGTAGCTGATCTTGAAGGACAAGATGTAAACTCAACCAAGGCAGAAAGGCTTTCCCAGTGAAGCTGATTAAGAAAGTCAGTTCCTGAAATCTCAATAAAAGATTCATTCACTTGACTTTAAAGAAAGCTTCCTGCCAGCATCAACTGCTCAGAGAGGGAGAAAACAAGGCCATATAAAGAATAAGTGGAAAATTCTCTTCATTTCTGAAAAAGAGGTAATAATAATTGCAGTGGTTTTATTTCTCCTTAAAATGTCAGAAATGACCAGTTTGATGATGTAACATTGACATGCCCCCTGCTTTCAATGTTTTTTCTAGTAAAGTGAATGGAGAGCGAGTAGGTGACATGATTAATGCAGATCCAGATGGGATATCAGAGAAAGAAGGCTGTCCTTTTACGACGAGGCAAGACTTGGGAAGAAGCATAAAGGGGCAGGTAGGTAACCCATGGGCACAGCATTTTTCCTTTATTAATGTGCTAAATTACCAATCTTGAGCCCTTAGCAAGGATTATTTCAACCTTAATCAAGTGAGGCCAGAATCATAAAATTAAAAAGCATAATGGCAGTCCTAACACATTTAGGATTGAGAATGAGCTGGTCAAAGGGAAAACTCCTGCAAAGTGGGAATGAACTTAAAATAACAATAGTACCACCACACTGTTATATATTGCAAACCTTGCTCTCCATCTCTTTCCTGCTCTGTTTTCCCCCTCTTTTACATACTTTATAATGTATTTGGTGTTCAATAAAATATCTTTTGAATGAGTAGCTGAACCATTGCGAAGAACTTCCATGGTACTTGATCTTAAATACCCAAAACTATTCCTGCCAGGGAAAAGCAGCTACAAATAAAAAGCTTAGACAAAAAAAACAGGCTGTTACAGAGAAAAGTGACTTGTTATCATCTTGTAAAACCCCAAAGAATTTGAAAATGCAAATGACAAGAATTGCAAGAACCCTCTCTAATATTCATGTCTCTCAAACTCTTTCTTAAATGTTGAAACCTAAAACATGTAACCACAAAGCCTGCTTCAGATGTACAGTTAACTGGTACAGGTCAGTGCATGGGTTAAAGTAAAGCTGTCATCTAACAGCCAAATACTTCCATGCTAACAGGTTAGCTAATGGTGCTTAATCCTTACTGGATGCTTTAGGCTTATGCATGGCTTTGTCGGCTTATTTGTGACTGTTCCTCACATCAGGGGCCCAATTACCTCTTTAGGGCTCCCCTGTCATCCATTTCAGAGTGAAGGGCTCTTAACAGCTCTCAGGCTGGGCCATTCTTTCTGCAGTCCTCTCTTTCCCACTGTTTGGCCTGTATTTAGTCACCAAACACACTCATCCCATTGTTACTTCTGTTCTGAACCTTCTATACTGGAGAATCTTTTATGCTTGGAGCCTGCTAGGATTGTTTAGTTTTGCTTTGAGTGTTTATTTGTTTTAAACAACAGAACTAATCAGAAAGCACTAGGAACCCTGGTCTTTTGTCATTTCATATGATAAGTATGGGTCACATCTCCTGCTCTGAGCATCTCAACCTCACTCTCCCATATAAGACTAGAATGAGATAGTGTGGGTACAGTATGTACACCTACAAAGTGCTAGACAGCCAGGATTAGGTGTGTGTCTCGGTGCTTCTGTGCAAGATTGGGAAGCCCTTATGGTGAATTTTCTAACATTTAAGACCCTTGACAAATAATACCAACCAATTCAAGCCTCTATAAGCAAGAATGGAAACTTGTTATATTCATGATGGGGGGAAAGAGCCAAAATGCAGTCCTCAGGAAGGACCAGAAAGTGAACAGACTTGAGGGCACTTTTTCAATTCCAATTCATAGATCTTTGTTGTTGTTGTTGTTGTTGTTGTTGTTTGTTTGTTTGTTTTAGTGCTATCTGCTGACACATTTCCTTTGTTCCACAGTATGAAATAGCCATGCCCAGTTCTGAATTGATCCATCCATCATGGATGGAGTTCCGATAGCACCATCCTAATCAGAAGGTTAGGTATGAATCAGTTACCTGCCTCTGGACTTATGGTCAAGGTTAAAAGAGTATGGTGACTGGAACCACCTTCTGTGCTGACCCCCAAAGTCTAGCACAGGATCTGGGAGAAGCCTCAGGGGAGAACAAAAGCACAGTAAATCTTCAACCTAAGGGAAAGAAAACTGAGCCATATAATAGGGTTCAAGTTCAAGGAGACAGTCTCTGATTGAGCACTGATGCTGAGTATTTCAGAGTCTGTCTTGCAGATTATCCTAGACCCAGTACTTATGATTTAATATGGGAGTTTTAGAGCAAAAGGGCTGAAATAGAATCTGAAAACACATCTGTATTAGTTTCCTAATTAGCTTGCTGTAAAAATTTACCACATATATGGTGGTCTAAAACAACAGATATGCATACTCTCTGTCCTGGAGGCCTGAAGTCAGAAACTGAGACATAAGCAGAGCCATGATCCCTCCTTGCCTCTTCCAGCATCTGATGGCTCCAGGTCTTCCTTGACTTGTGGTCACTTAACTCCAATATCTGCCTCTCTGTACACATGACCTTGCCCTTTCTTTTGTCTGTGGGTTTTGTTTGTTTGTTCATTTGTTTTAGTGCTAGAGATTAAACCCAGGGCCTTGCACATGATAAACATACATTGTACCACTGAGCTATGGCTCCAGCCCTCTTTTCTTTTTTCTTATAAGGACAATAATCATTGAACTTATAGCCCACCTGAATAACTCAGGGTGGTGTCATCTCACGATCATTAACTGACAAGACTCTTTTCCAACATAAGGTCATGTTCACAGGCTCCAGGAGTCACAATTTGGAGATATCTTTTGGTGGTTCACTATATGACCAAATGCAGCATCTATTTCACTAAAGAGCAATATTCTGATGTGTAGGGGATTGGAATGGAGCTGCCATAGAGTGCTTGTCTAGCATGTATAGGTCCTGGGTCCAATCTCCAGCACCACAAAAAATAAAAATAAAAATCCAAAGCCCAGAATGTATGCACCCTGGTAAAGCAGAAGATTACATTTTTGCTTGGGGCTTATAGTTGGATAATGAGGAAACATAGAAGATGACAAAGGTATGTGCCTCAGGAGAATCACTGACATCAGGGAGACCATCAACACCAACAGTATGGATGGTCACAGGACACATGGACAAAAAAGACACCATGATAAACCATAAATTCACAAAGAACAAAGCTGATAGGGCCATGTGCCTCCAAAGAAAGTGTTATGATATTGCTGTTCTACTATTCAGTCCTATAGACTGATGGTTTCTGATGTTTTAAAGTTTTTTTCTGTTGTTGTTTGGAGGGTAGCAGGGATTGAACTCAGGGGCACTCAACCACTGAGCCACATCCCCAGCCCTATTCTGTATTTTATTTAGAGACAGGGTTTCACTGAGTTGCTTAGCGCCTTGCTTTTGCTGAGGCTGGCTTTGAACTCACCATCCTCCTGACTCAGTCTCTAGAGCCACTGGGATTATAGGCATGTGCCACTGTGCCTGGCTCTTAGTTTTGATTATATATACACTACACATGAAATTCAAATTTTAGGTTTCACTTTATTGTAAATAGCTTATCACCATGCACAAAATCACCATAGTTTTTAATAAGATGAGGTTTTCTTCTAGGGGAAGCAAACTATTAGTCCCTTAACAACTCCATGTATATTACTTTCATTGGATGAATTTTTCCCCTTTGGATAGCACTAAAATCCCAATCAATAGGCAAGGGATAAGCAGCTTCAATGTGACCGCTCCTTATTGTCCGCACCCTGCTCTTTAAAATCCCTGTGTGAACAAGTGGATGAGTACAAAAGAACCAGTTCCATCAACTGTGATGTATAGCAGCCTCATTCTGCAAAAACAGCACAAGAATATTTGTGTCTGAGAGAAATGTGAACCAAAAGAGTAGCTAGATGCAGAGGAATGGGACAGCTTGGAGATAGATTTTGCCTCATTGACAATTTTGTTCAGCATCAAATTTACTTGATTAAATTAACCAGAATATAAAATATAGCCAACAATATTTCTCAGGTCCAATGAGTATAAGCAATATGTAAAAATTACATTAACCAAGGAGGAAATTTTCCTCATGGAGGAAGAAAAATCTTTACAGAAGGTAGTAAAAATGTAACTTTTAATTTCATATTTTTTTTTAATATTTTGTGCACCAAACAATAGTGGGGATTTTAGTATTTTTATTGTGATTCTGTAAGTATATGAAGATACCTGGTCATTAAACTCAGATTGAAATAGTCAAAACTCTTCTCATCTTTTCATCTTTATTAGGAGCAACTAGACTACACTGAGACGAATTTTGCTAATGGAGAGTCTCCTTACTTTTATCATGACTCCATCTCTAATAGATATACAATAAAAAATAAAGTCTCACATTTCTCTCATAGCTTATTCCTTTTAAAGTGAATTTTCTCACTTGCATGATCTCATCTGACACAACAACATTCCTTCTCATTGGAATTCCTGGACTTATAAATTTGAGAGGTCATGGTTCATTGTCTGGGATTGCAGACAAAATTGCAAAGGTAAT
Source organism: Sciurus vulgaris (assembly GCF_902686455.1). NCBI lineage: Eukaryota > Metazoa > Chordata > Mammalia > Rodentia > Sciuridae > Sciurus > Sciurus vulgaris. Next base: position 46,638,697 of record NC_136466.1, on the reverse strand, counting down.
TCCAGTGGGGAAGTTTGAGCCCATCCAGCTGCCATACTTCATCATAGAGTGGACCAGGAAGGAGACACGGAGCTGAGTGATGCAGACTGGAAGCAGATGGAATTCGGATTGATCTGCAGGAGATGTCAGGAAGGCAGCATAGGGCATGACAGAACATCCAATAAGGCAGGCAGATACCCAAAGAGAAAGGTTCAGGTAGCCAACATTTGAGAATACCATCAAGTGATGGTCATCCAGGGGCACAGAGCACTCTGGGATGTACTTGGTCATTTATCCCTAAGTTTGACAAACTTTATTCACTAACATGCCTCCTTCACAGTTTTTGCCATAACCACATATCCACTGCCCCATCGTAAGTGCTTCTTATTGTTCTTGAAATAAGCTTATCTTTTATTTAAGTAAATTTATTTTTAAGGAAAGCTATTTTGAGTTAAGTAGAAAAGCAGGGTCACCTACCATTAATGGAAGATTAAAAAATTAAAACAATATCATTAAATTCCAGTCAATATTATTTTTCCACAGAAGACCTTAAGACTATGATATGCTCTCTTCATTAAAAGGAGAGGTTCATGTTAGAGGGTGTGACAGATATAAATGTTATTCAGGATTTTCTCCTGGAGTTAAATGGAAAAGAGACTGACTCAATTTTATTTCATGCCCATCTGCAGATCATCACTAGTAGTGTCTAGTTCACACTGGGGAAAAATCTAGACTTAAGAAGTATGTCAACAAGGCTGATCAACTCAAAGTGAGTAACAAGGATACTAGACTTGGGAATAATGAGGGTTCATGAGAAAGAAAAGAACTTAATTTATAAGAGAATGGAAAGAAGATAGTAATAATTGGAAGCAGGAAGGCTTTTAGTGATAAGTGAGAATAAATTGCCCAGCCTTTAGTATAATTCCCTTTATTGAACACTACATATTTTGTGGTATAGTAAAGATATAGGGTCATCATTAAGAGCCTAGATACCAGAGGCTATAACCTGGGATTGAATCCTACCTCTACAGTTCCTAACTCTATCAATTTAGCTGTGTTAATCTCTTTGAGCTAACATTTTTTTCATCTAAAAAGTCAAAATGGGAGTAAGATTAGGATTCAGAAGTATATGCAAGAGAACTTGCCAGATAAGAAATACTGTTTAAGTCATTTCTATGTGTGGTAGGTAGAATAATGCCCCTCAAAGATTTCTACATACTCATCCCTGGGAGCTGCTAGTACATTGCATTACAGTGGGTGGGGATGCACTTGGACAATGTATTCAAGATTAGGAATCTTGACATGGCAAGAGTATTTAAGATTGCCTAATGTATATGTCCTTAATGGAATCTTTACACCATGAGGTGAAGATAGTGGGTAGGGGAAGATGTGATGATGGAAGAAGGATTAGAGAGCAATGTCACTGAATTTGACAATGTCAGGGCTGAGAACCAAGGCATGTAGGAGGCATATGGAATATGGGGGGGAGGGGAGTGAGTTATGCCCTAGAATCTCTAGAACACAAAGCAGACCCGCTGACATTTTAGTTTTAGTCTACCGAGAACTGTGCTGGACCTCTGACCTACAGAAGTGTAAAATATTAAATTTCTATGGTTCTAAGGAGCTAAATTTATGTTGGTTTATTATAGCAACAATAGAAAACTAATGTATTATGATTATTACAAAGTGAAAACATAGACCCAGCTATAAGGAGGGTGCCTAACTCTCTTGAATCCAAAACGTAAGTCCAAGGTGGACTTCAGGCTGAATATCATGATTACAGACTACAGTTTCTCTACTTCTCTGAGTCTCCTGCTTTGATAGGAATCAATCTCAAATCCAAAGTAAAGGCCAGGTGGTCCTGTGGAAGTCCAGTGTATTTGACAGTGGGTAGAGGCAATGCTACATGTTCACTGTATTTTCCTCCTGAACACAGAAGGAAATTCATGCTTTCTATGTGCCTCACATCTCAATAGACCATGTGGGTAATGGGAAGTGAAGACAAGAGAAGGATGCAGTTTCCAGGTCTGGTGTTTAAAATATTCCAAATGGCCTTGCATGATCTCTTGGTCCCTAGTGATGAAACCTCACAATCCAACACAATGGTACTCAGACCCCTATGTTAGGATTTTGAGTACCGTTGACTCACAGGACCTCCTAATCCATTCCATCCACTATTTGAGCAAATGTAAGTGTGTGTGTTTCATTTTGAGAGGAGCACCTCACCATGTTGCCCAGGCTGGTCTCAAACTCAGTCCTCCAGCCCCAGCCTCCCAAGTAGCTGTTACTACATACACACACACACACACATCACTGCACCTGGCTTAAAAATATTTTTAATTGTACAGGTGGGTATGCTTTTCTTTTATGTAAGTTTGTGTTTCTTATTCACATACAACTATAGACCTAGAAAGGGGTAAAAAGCATTATGTTCTTTGCCTAAGCCTTACCATAAGAACAAATGAAGAACATAAGGACAAAGAAAGTACCAAAGTGGCATTTGCTAATTTGTGAGCTGTCTACACTTCCATGACTTATCAGGCAATCAGCAATATCCCTTCACCCCAACTCACACTCCCATTCTGTCACTAATGAATCTTCAAATGAGTAACAAGGTAGCTCCTCTTTAGCCCCTCTAAAAAAGATCAAATCCCTGATTTAGACATCTGCCTAGCAACCAGTGTGTCTAAGAGGAGGATAAATCTTACGAAACCTATTTAGTCTCCTGTGACAGCCTGCCTGACAGCCTCATAAACAATATGTGTGGTTGGGTGTTACATCTCATATTGGCCTGATATTTGATCTCAGTAAATATCAAGGCCAAGGCAAGAAGATCTGCAATCCACCCCCTTATGCATGAACCACATCAGTGATCTGCCACAGGCAGCAATTCTAGCCTGCACAGGACATTTTATTTTAAATATATTAAGTAAATAATAGTGCATGAGGAACATACGGAGAAAAGTTTTGAAGATGTTGCATTTGAATGATGTAAAAATGTAAAAAATATTTTTGTCTCCTCATTTGAATGATGTAAAAATGTAAAAAATATTTTTGTCTCCTCAAAGGAGGGATCAAGAATTTTGTCATCAAATTTTCAGATCATATTTAATTAACCCATATAGTTAGAGCTCTGGAACAGAAAATATTTTAAAGAGCAATGACAGTTGTTTTAGTTGACTGTTTTGTTGCTGTGACCAAAATACCTGATGAAAACAATTTTAGAGGAGGAAAAGTTTATTTGGCACTCATAGTTTCAGAGTTGTCAGTCCATAGAAGACCAGCTCCTTTGCTCTGGACTTGAGGTGAAGCAGAACACTGTGGTAGAAAGGTGTAGAGGAGGAAAGCAGCTCAGAGCATGGCAAATCAAGAAGTGCAGAGTTCTGCTCACCAGGGATAAAATATAAATCCCAAAGGCATGTCCCCAGTGACCTACTTTCTCCAGACATACCCTACCTGCCTACAGTTGCTGCCCAGTTAATCCATACGTGGATTAAGCTATTGATTAGGATGAGGTTCTCATAACCCAATTGTTTTACCTGTGAAAATTCTTACAGTCTCACCCGTGAGTCTTTGATATTGATACTTCATAGCTAAACCATAACTACAACTGACAAATTTCAGTAAGGATAAATGTTAAGTAATTCCTAAGGACAAGCAATGCAAATAGAGAATGAGGAAATAAAGGCTGAAGAAGTTAAGGTGGAAAAAAAAATCTAGGCATGGTAGCAGATATGGATAACAGCAAGAGTGGGAGGAAGAGCAGGTAGACAAAGGTCCCTATATATGAAAATAGATACAAAGTCCCTTTCAGACCTGTTTCCCCTCAGACTCATAAAGAGAAACACAGTTGCCCAAAGCAAGGATTCAAGGCTCTGCGCAGGGATTTTAGTTCACAAAGGGCCACTAAAGAGAAAGAAGAAATGGCTATCTGAGCAGCTTTGAGCACAATTTTTCTTAACTTTTTCAAGACAAGTCATGAGGAAGAGAAAAAAGTCAGTGACATAAGGTCGAGGACATCTTTAGGACACTGGTAGAGGAATGAAGAGTTGACAGGGAGAAGTTAAGATGGTAGAATAAAGCCCCCAGAGAAGTTCCAGCATTTGTCACCATGTCATTATGTGTACTGGCTCAGCAATGTAACTAAGGTTCAGAAGAGGATTGCTGAGAACCTACTGGGAGCACCAAGGCTCTTATCCTGAATAATGCTGGAGTTGAGCAGACCTAAGTTCACAAATTACCCCAGAAAAGGAAAGGGTACAAGACTGAACTGGTATTGGAAAATTATAAAATGACTATATCCTTTGCTTATTGACAAGCCCAATGGGCCCATCCCATAAAACTGTTGAGAGTTACCATTGGGATATAGTCATCCTCTTGAGATTTGGTTGTCTAATAGAAGGAAAAAGTGGGCTCTCCTTTTTAATATACCAACAGTGTTTTCCCTATGTCATTTGTGTACTCCATTACAAAGTATTAATGGAATTTTTCAGTCAATTAAATACTGTATGCAAATGCCATCAAAATATAATTAGTAGTAAATTAAAAGTGGCCATGAAATGGAAATTGGTATGAGAATGATATATTCCCTACTGATTAGTAATAGCTACCATTTATTGAGTGCTTACTACGTACCAGGCAGTGTGCCAAGGACTTAGAACCATCATTTTATAGCATTCAGACATTATGTAAGGTAGATTCTAGGTTTCCCTGATATATAAATGAAGGAGCAAGGCACAGAGAAATCTAAGCCCTTCATCCAAAGCCAGGCACTAAACCACTGCACAATTCTACTCCTCACAGTCCTATAGCCATTATGTGAGACTATTTCTCCCTTTCTCCCTGTGGTTCCAGTGCACTAAGGTGGGCCCTAGAAAAGACATTTGCTAATGGGAAAATACTTCCACCTTCAACAAAGAAATCATCTATTATTCACTTTCATAGCCACAGAGCAAAGCAGATGGAAGTACGGTCTACAGTTCTATAAGCTTGGGGAGAGTAGTGTTCTAGGCTTCCACTTCAACATCTGTAGAACTGGGAGGATGAGAAAAGTACTCACCTTGTAGGTCATTGTGATGTACAGAACCACCATATGACCCAGCTATCCCACTTCTTGGTAGTTTCCCAAAGGATCTAAAATCAGCATACTGCAGTAATATAGTCACCTCAATATTTATAGAAGCACAATTCACAATAGCTAAAATACAAATCAACCAAGATGTCTGACAATAGATAAATTAATATATATAAATAGCATATTATAATTTCTTAATCCATTATATCTATTATGGAGTTCTACTCAGCCATAAAAAAGAATAAAATTATGGCATTTGCCAGTAAATGGATGGAAATAGAGAATATGCTAAGTGAAATAAGCCAAACTCAGAAACTCAGAGGTCGAATGTTTTCTCTCATAAGCAGAAGCTAAAGTAAAATAAAGGAAAGGGAGAGGGAAGAATTGGACAACATAAAGAGCCAATTAAATATAAATTAATAGACAAGTGAAAGGAAGCCTAGTTGAGTAGAGGAAGAAGAACGGGAGAGGAGAGGGAGAACAGGAGGTAAAGGGGGAGGGAAAAGGAAGGTGATCATGAAGTGAAATCAATTTCCATGCATTTATGCATTTGTCAGGATGAACCCAACTACTATGCATAACTATAAAACTCTAGTTAAAAAATATGACCCCTCCAAAAATAGATTCAAAGCATATAAACCTTAGGATAGTACCTGGCACAATAGGGTTAGTCATTATTTTTCTCTTTATCATTAAATGAATCCTATTGATACTCAAGGGTATAGATTCTATTGAGTCAATTTGGAGTTCCTGGTGCCCCAACATAAAGTTGATGGCTCTTAAAAGTGTCCATCACTCAATACCATCATCTTCTTCTTTAGTTAGAAGGAGGTTAACTACAGGCTCATGAGCTTTGTGGCTCTGAACAGCCTTTTCTACTCAAATATATCCTTATTCTACTTTAACATTTCTTGGAAATGTTCCCTGTACTAAAGTACAGGTCATGATTTCTAAATCATCCATAAATTGCAGTGGGATTCTGAAGCAGCATACATAACCCTCCAATCTCTAGGATCAGCTTCCACCTCAAGCACCCCATACCTCTTTCCTGCCACACCTGCCCATCACTATGTAGTACATTTGTTCTTTTGTAGAAGTCTATTTCACCCACCAAACTTAGGCACAGCAGTGTGTTACTCATCTTTGTCTTTCCCCCCTTGCTCTTTCTATTCACCCCCAAATTATATTTGGTAGGCAGTATTTGTTCAAAAAATGATTTATTTAAGATCTGCAAGCAATACTAAATCAGGAGTCTCCAAGACCACTCCTGGGATCAATGATTTGCTAGAAGGACTTACAGGCCTCAGCTTACAGACATTAGCAAAAAGATGTGGAGTAAGATGAACGAAAGGGGAAAGGTTCAGGGTAAATCAGGTGCAGGCTTTCAAGAGCCATCTCCCCATGGAGTCACAGAAAATGCCCATAAACTCCAGCAACCAACTGTGACAAAATGTGTAATGTATTATCTGCTAGAGAAGCTCTATAGAGGCTAAGTACGCATGGTTTCATTGGGAACAGCTCTTGAAGGGCTTCTCTGCCTACCATGTAACAAAAGTCTAAACTTCCAGAAAGAATGTATTCAGCATAAAGTACACTGTCTGCAGTCAAGGCACAATGAGCCAGCCTTATCATTTAACAAAAGTTATCATATCAATGTAGGGAACCACTTGCCTGTCAAGTTCCCAGATACCAGCCAAGGACCTATTTTGCAAATATACCTAAGAAAATCAATCTCAGGCTTGGCTGTGTTAACCCTTTTCTGCACAGCCAGGACGATACTATACTATGATACAGGAAATATAGAATATTACATCATTCAGCTTCTTGCAATTATCCTTTTCAGCAGTTGTCTATACACTGTGAGGATCTCAGGACTAACTTGGTATGAATAATTATTTAAATACTAAAATTTACTTAAATATATTGGTGAGAATTCAAGACTGTTCATAGGATAATGGTACTTGTTATAATTACTTGTATGGGAGAAAAAGAAGTTTAGGCATAGTCATTGCCCTGGAATTGGCACAGTGGAGGTTCATTACACTTTTCATTTGCTGCAGGTAAGAAAGTCTCATATAATCAATCTCTCCAATTAAAATATTTGGAAACTGAGACTAAAGAAATGCACTCTTCATTGTCAGGAGGCAGCCACTTAAACTAGTTTTGGTGTAGTCACAGGGGTCTCTAATGACATCCTCTTTTCTACATACTCATGACACATAGCAATTACACGTCATTGAAATGTTCTTTGTAACAAATAAATTTATAAATTTATATAATCCAACATGACCAAGTATTTTCTCAGCCCTTTAGTAGCCTAAAAAGTCTTTTTAGTACTCCTAAATTTAAGATCTTATATGCTGCCTTTCAAAGAAGCACATTTTTTTCAGAAATCACCTTGACTTTGTGACTCCTTGATTTCTCCTCTTCCCACCAATTATAATAGCACACTATCTTATTTTAATACCTTGCATCTCTGATTCCCAGGTTCCCACATATGATAAAATCATTTTAGAGATGATTATATTTGTTATACCGCAAGACTGATATATTGATGTTTTAAGGGAAAGAAATTCCCCTAATGTTTGATTCAGCCCACGACAGAGAAGGCCAAAGAAAATGGCAACTTTCCTCACAAACATGAAGATAAGATTGATTCTTAAGTATTCAATAAATGAGGAAAGGAGTAAGAAAGAAACTTTAAAAAGGATGGTAAGAAGGAAAATGAGTAGGGATATGCTATGGTTTGGAAATGAGGTGTCCCCCCAAAAGCTCCTGTGTTGCAGAAATATTCAGAGGTATGATTATTAGATTATGAGAGCTCTAACCTAATCGGTCCATCCTAAATGAACTAACTAGGCAGTGACTATAGGCAGATGGAGGCATAGCTGGAGGAAGTGGGTCACTGGGGATATGTCATGAAAGGGTTTCTCATCCATGTAGCCTCTTCTCTTTCTCTACCTCTGCTTCCTGGATACCATAAACAGAACAACACTCCTCCACCATGATGTTCTGCCTCCCTTTGGACTCAGAGCAATGAAGTTAGTCCACCTAACCAAATGGACCAAACCTCTGAAACTATGAGCCCAAATAAACCTTTCATCCTTTAAGTTGTTCTTGTCAGGTATTTTGGTCATAGCAGTAAAAATCTGACTAACACATAATAGGGAAATAGACCCACTTGGAATCACACCAGAGGAATCGCACGATGTCTAGCATTGCATGACAACTGAACTTTAAGGGACCAATGAAAAGAGCTTCACCAATGGCTTTCCTCAACAATGTTCTTGTTCCTCTTTCATGGTCCCATAGCACTTTTTCTTTACTCCTCTCTACATGTAGTCACTATAAAAACAACACACTGCAAGTTTGTTTCTCATGCTAGTGTTATTACACAACACAGGGACTTGATCCTAGTAATTTTGGGTCACCGCAGGTAAGAGGAAGGAACATGAAGATTCTCATTAAATGCCTTTTACAGAAGCAGGATGAATGATTGACTGGAGAGATGGATGCAGGAGCACATGGACAAATCAGAAATATGGATGAATGAAGAAACTAAATGCTGCTTTAAAAGCAATCTGAATGGAGTTGTCAATGTGACACCAATTCTCTACACAAAAATATAGAAACTGTACCAACAAGTCAGTACCACTGCTAACAAAAACTTTAGGAGCTTTCTCCCACCTTTGCTAGACCCTTCCTTGCCTCAGTCTCGAGTATTCATTCATTTAATTCTATTAAAAGTATTCTACTTTCTTTTCTATCTCTGATTCTGAACCCATTCCATCCTGTGACTCTGTGTGTGTGTCTGTATGTGTATGAGAGAGAGAGAGAGAGAGAGAGAGAGGGACAGCCTATGTAAAAGCATGAATAAGTGTGTGTGCACATGTGTTCTGAAGTCTCATTTTAAGTAATAGAGAGAGTGGATACAATCTAAGTGCATTGTATGAAAATATCACACAAAAAAATCTTTGTACAATTAATATTCACCCATAATTACAATATAAAAAATCTAATTTTACTTCTGGTTCACTAGTATTGGTCATGCTAATCAGAGAAACATACAGTAATGTTTAAAATCCAAGGAAAAAGAAACTTCTAAAGCTAAAGGTATATCCTAGCCTACATACAGAATCCTGCTCCAGATGACACATATTTGTCTACAGATGGCTTTAAATCATGAGACATACCTTCTACCCTTTGTCTGATGAAAAGTCATATTTAATACTATTTCTCTTTGAGCTTCAATTACAAGTGAATCATTTTTTTTTATTTCAAGTACTAAAAAAATAAGCAAAGCAGCTGAGCTTGTAATAAATCATCAGACAAACTGTGTAGAAACTATTCAGACCAAACACGTAGAAAAAACAGCTGCCATCATCCCTAGGACATTCCATTCTGTGCCAATGTGGCAGACCTAAGGCACCACCCCTATCATGAATGGCATTACTTGGTTCAATGAATCCTGAAAGATCTACTTATAGATGCCAAATCAAAAGGAAACTGCTTTTTTAAAGAAAAATAAAGCACATGTTTGAAGTTTCTGTGCCTTACTTTGCCCACACTTTCATCTTTGATTAAAATAACACAGGAAAATGCAATTTTCTTTGACTTTCACCAAATAATCAGCAAGGCCAAGACAACAAATCTGAGAAGACAGAATAACCTCAGGCAGGTTGATTTCTACAACCAGCACTCACAAGGATGGTCTTGACTTTAGACTGAGACCTTGCAGATCTGACCTTGTTCCACACTCTTCTCCTGTAATCTGCATTTGGCATAGTGGACCACTACCATGGTCTTATGGTGAACAGCAAGTCATACAAGGATTTATGTGGACACTGATAGGAGATAAAGGACCATAGCAAAAGGAGAGAGTGGGGAAGCAAGTCTGCCAATTCACATTTCCTATTCAATCAACTTCAAGGCTGTTGTCAATTTTTAAATTCCTAACTCCTTATTTCCATTAATGTACTTAAAGCAACATTTTTTCTTTAACCAAAGGAATTATAAATAACTAGAGTGAACATGCAATATTGATGGGTTCAGAACAAGCTGCCCCAAAATATGGCACCTTGGCCTTAGAGATAACAGCAGAAATTTGAAGGTTACTCTCATCTCTCCTTGTTTCCTCCCCTGAAATCAGAATGGAACCTACCTGACCTTCCCCTGAGGAAAAGGCAAGACACTCTTTCTAGAAATGTCCTCCCTATCCCTTGGGAGGAAAGAAACATCCTTATGTCTAAAGCACAAGACACAGAATAAAATCTGAACAAACAGACTTTGCTAAGTCCACCCTCCATTTATTGCCAATAAATCATAATCCTTTTGTCCAATCACACACCTCCACAATCACCCACTTTTTCATCAAACTTAGCATAAAAATACACAAATTTCCCTGTTTCTTTGGGTCTTCATTTCTGAAGCCTCCCATGTCATGTAAAATTAATGTTAAATAAATTTGTATGCTTTTCTCTTGTTAATCATTGGTTATACAGGTTTAGTCATGAACCTAGCAATGGATAAGAAATGAAATATTATCATCCCAAGACAGAAAAAAGAAGTATTTCATCCCAAAGTTCTTAAAAAGTCATGTATTTCACTTGTTAATGCCTTTCATGACACATTCTGCCAGTTCTGACCTGAGCCTTTGCTTAAAATAAGGCAGTTTGCAGATAAAATTAGGAAGGTTGTCTAAATCCACATAGGCTTAGTATAGAGAATACACTAACAGTCAAAATATCAATATACTGAATTACTTTTTCTGAAATATGATGCCTAAATTCTTATGATACACGATACTTGATAAAACGTGAACCCTTTTAAAAATATAGTGAGAGTAGGCTAGGTCTGGGTTGTAAAGTACAAGCAAAGAAATTATTGTATTTCATTAATTGATATAGCCAATCAGGATAATTAAAACATAGATGAGAACTCATATGCATTCTTTTCCTTAGTAGCCTTAATTCTTCAGAGCTAAGAAACCACCTATGCAAAACCAGAGCAATGTGTCAACTTGTGACTCTGCGCACTGAGAGATTAAATCCCACTTCTTAACTCACTCAAAGGAGGGTCTTAGGCATGAAAGAAATCTAGCTCTTTAAGTAGCTTTTATAAATTACTGGTATCCTGCTTTTGAAATAAGCCTTCTTTTCTTCCAAATTTCTTCTGCATTTTCCTTCCCATGCATAGTTAGTGTTTCAAAGTCCCAAGTGAGACACCAGAGGATCTTTAAGGCCTTGGAGAGCTGTCAGTCACAGCTGGGGATACCTTCTCCTGAATTGAGAGCAAACATGCAAAAAAGAAAACAGGAACGAATGAGCAATTTCAAACAAATAGATGTCGTTTTATGACTGTCTTTAGCTGGAAACAAGTCAAGCTGCAAACAGCATTAAGGAAATATCAAATAGACAGGATTTGAAGGATAGCATCGCACAGAGGAGTTGTCTCTTAGGTTTTTGGTTTATTTAAGAGACTAAGTTGAATCTTTAAAAAACAGATCTTGGTAGTAATACTTACTGTGCAAAAACCAAGTTCTTCAACATTGCCAGCTGTGTTTCCTTCCCAAGAAAACCCTGTTTGTTGTGATGTATCCTAGAATCACTGCTCTTCTGATGCCCTTGGGTGGGTCTGATTTTTTTTTTTTTTTTTATTAAATGTTTCAGACCCAAGAACTCTCTCTTCATTCAATACTGCTACCACAGTGGACACAGGAAAATTCTCCCATAATTTCTGTTTTTAATTTCAGTTTGAGTAAGTTCCTTTTAATACATAAGCATCTCAAGAGCTGAGTTCAACTTCACCCTTTAATCATGAAGAGGTTCTGACCCTGAGGGCTTGCAAACACCATTTCTACATCCTAAGGAGATTTAGACATCAAACATGCATTCACAGTTCAGCTACAGCAAGCAGATGCAAGGCATGTTCTCAATTAACTAAAAAATAGATGCATTTGTGTTCTCCTTTTGAGCAGGTATATAAAGATGTGACAGTATCTAATCCTACCAGAGAGATGGTGGGAATCAAGAGATGTGAGCTCTATTTGTATTCTGGACAAAGTCAACCTCTGAAACTCACTTTTCTCCACTATACATAACATGAAGATAAGAAGTTGGCTTACCAAACCTTCAGTCTTCTTCCCATGTGTTGATTGTACATTAACAATAATAAATAGGACTATCTAGAATTTCCTGAATAGTAATTTCAAAACTTCCTATGATCAGTGCATAGTTACAGCACCGAAAACTGTCACTGCCATCCCTCATGCTGGGTGTTGGGACGGGTGGGCAGAGAGACCTCGAAGCCTTTAAAGTCAAAATTAGCAAGAGTCCAGGCCCCGTACGTGCTCCATTCTATTCAATAACAACCCTTGCAAGGATCATACAAGAAAGTGAACACATTGTTAGAGAAATGCTTGGTTTTTAAATGCAGAGAAATGCAGAGAAGGACAAGTTTGTAGAAAATCTCTCTAGTGTTGTTTTAGTCAGCTTTTTTGCTGCTCTGACTAAAATATTCAACCAGCACAATTGTAGAGGACAAGTTTATTTGAGGTCTTAGTCCATAAAAGGCTGGCTCCATTCCTTCAGACTCAAGGTGAGACAGAACAACATGGTGGAAGAGTGTGGCAGATGAAAGCAGCTCACATCATGGTCAGGAAGCAGAGAGGGTTCTCCACTTACCAGATACAAATATATGCCCCAAAGCCACAACCCAATTCCTACCTCCTCTAGTCATACCCTATCTCTTTGGTTACCACTCAATTAATCCCTATCAGGGAATTAAATCACTGGGTTAAGACTCTCACGACCCAATCATTTCTCCTCTAAACCTTACATTGTCTCACACGTGAGCTTCTGGGTGACACTTCACATCGAAACTATAACAAGTATATAATATCTACCTTATGATAACATGTCATCTTATTGAAGTTGATGCTTAGAAATTGATATTGGAGGGCTTACCAAACCTTTAAAATAAACATGCAACAAAAGGGAAAATATGTGTGTGTTGTGCGCACACACACACACACACACACACACACACACACACACACACACAAACACATATACACATTCATTCTAGGGTTCTACATGGACTCCAACCTCAACTTTCAGGCAATTTTCAGCAATGAGCTAAATTTTCCCCTTTAAAAAGCATGTTAAGAGTCAGAAGAGGATAAAGGTACTCATATTTTTTTAAGTGAAATGTTCTTGAAGCATTCTGATTTTGTGAGAGAAAAGATCAACGATTTTATGGGCTGACTTTAAAAATTATAATTTTCTAAGTGTACTTAGGGACTGTATAAAATAGACAATAGTGAGCTTTCATGAAAACTATTTAAAAGAAAAGCATGGAGCTTACATCTGGACCATGTAATATATTCTTTCATTTTGTTCAAGTCATTTGAATTTAGGGGGAAATTTAATCTATATGTTGTGACTCATTTCCACACAAATCATGGAAAAACAGTGTGTTGAGTGTTTGATGTATTTGGGGGACTTTTTAATAAGTTTTTATACTTCTTCCTTCAACCACAGGAGGTGGCACCTTGCCAAGAAGAACTTAAACATGGTGTCTCTAACTACTACTCACCTACTCAGGGGGCGGGAAGTTTGTGGGCTACTGGAGAAGGAAGGCTTGGAGGAATAATAAAGTAGCTATGGGCACACTTTGAAGTTTGCAGCATTTTGAGCTCATGGGACTAATGGTGTTGAAAATCTAAGAGCATAAATAAAATTATTCTAGTTGGTTCCTGTATACTAATGTATACCAAGGTGACCAAAGTATATAAAAGGAAATACTTTGCCCATGAGAAGAGACTGACCTCAGCTTTGTGAATTATTTCTTCCACTTGAAATTAATGATGCCTTTGTTCTTGGTCAGTTTTCATTTCAGTCTTTTAAGTGAGACTTTTATTCCTGGAAAAAACGTGCTCAGCCACCTCAGGAGAGGTCTGTCCAAGTTAATCTATCAAGGCACCTTTAGAGTGAAAAAGCCCTTCATTCCACAATGCAAGAAGCTTAGTAAGAAAAATAATGGTCTAAGATCCTTTGAGGAGCCTCTCTGACCTATAATAATCTCATAATCAGAGCTAAACCAACCAATTCTACTCTTCTCTCCCTAGACTACTAGTACCTATTCCAGGTTGCAAAGTGATTTCTACATTCAGAAGCAGAGAAGGTGATAAGCAGCTGTCTGTAATTTCTGATGTTTACAGATTGGCCTGATTTACTGCCAGTAAGTCAGACCCTTTTTTTCCTTCTTTTATTGTAATATCCTACAAGATGTGGTTGCAATACTGCTGACGGTGGAGGGAGTAGATGACAGAGTTTCATGATCAATGATAGAGAATAAGATAGAGTATAAGATGAGGTAGAAAGAGAGGCACTAAAATAAGATAAGAAGTTTAATCTTGGAAATTTGTTTTCAAATTAAATTTCAAAACTGAACTCATTGAATTGCCTTCAGAATTATTTGAATTAATGTCATGGTTGTCTGGTAAAGAAAGAAGGACAACTGGTGCCTGACACTTATCCTTCCAAAAATAAATGATGCTATAATATTGCATCCAAGAAGGTACTGTGTTTATGTTTTAATGAAAAAATGTAATCATATGATTAATATTAAAAAAGATAAGTTAATGAAAGTTTATAAAAATAACTGACTAAATACGTTCTGATGTTTTAGAAAACTGACCCATGTATTCTCAAAAGATCTGAAATTTAGTGAAGAAATTTATTCTGGTTGGTTCCTTATATTAATGTATATCAAGATGACCAATAGAAAATAAAACCCTTTGTTCCAAGTCCTTAAACTAGATCCAAATGCTCCTTTTAAATGCTTAGGAAGCACAAGGAAGGACCTTCTTGACTTAGAAGGCAGGAGGAGGAATACAGTCTGGACTAGAGGCTAGACAGAGTGGCATGGAGGAGAAATACCAAGCTCCATGGAAAACTCCAGCAGTGGCAGGCAGCATAACCCTGTGTGGGAGGCTGGGGACTTTGCTGTAGGTGAATCATGATGACACTCTCCCAGTTAGGAGAATGGTTAAGAAAGAAGACTTCAAACTAAGGGATTGACATATGCTAGTAGTTCTCAAATCCTTGCAACAAGAACCCCTTTATATTTTTAACAATTATTAAAGCTCCTTGAAGAGTGTTTTTCCATAAGTTATATCTCTCAATATTTACCATATTTAAAATTAAAACTAATATGTAAAAATTTTTATTCATACATTTTAAGTAGCATAATAAATCTATATATGCTATTACAAACAAGACATTCTTGTGAAAAATAACTTACATATTTACAAATGGAAAAATTAGAAGTATGACATTGTTTTATTTGCTTTACATCTTTTCAATTTTTTTCAGTGTCTGCTGCAATAGAAGATAGCTATCTTTTTTTGCATTCTTATGCTGGCTTCTATAATCAATCTGTTGTAATATGCTGTTTTGGTTAAAATACATGCAGAAAATACAGACTTATACAAAAATATAGTTGGAAAAAGTAGGATTATATTAATTGCCTTTCTAAATAATTGCATATTATATTTTGATATTCAACTAAAATCTGGTATATGGTAATTTCTTAAAGATAAGATTCAGTTTGGAAATCTGTACCAATAGAAATTTTTTTTTTTTTTTTTTATGTTCTATTATGGGAGAATGTATTGGCCTTTCTTGCACTTTTTATTTTTCCTCTTTTATGGTACTGCTGATTGAACCCAGGGCCTCACACATGCTAGACAAGCTGTCGTCCAGTAAGCTATAGACTCAGCCCTTTTTATTTTGAGACAGGGTCTCACTAAGTGTTGAGGCTGGCTTTGAACTTGAGATCCTCCTACCTCAGCCTACCAAGTAGCTAGGATTATAGATGTGCACCAGTGCTTCTGTCATCTTTCTTGCACTTTGAATGGACTTTTTATTATGCTTGATATACTCTGAAGTCATGCATTGGTCACTAGGAAAATATCTGAAAGGTTTTATCTGCAGATGGTTCAAGTGTTGACATTTTTTACATTATCAATAAAATCGCATTTGTTATAACACTGTAGTGATTTGTTATATCACTATAACAAATACCTGAGATAACCAACTTATGAGACAAACAGGTTTATTTTGGCTTATACTTTTGCAGGCTTCAGTCCATGATCAGTTGGCCTCATTCCTTTGGCCTGTGGCAAAGAAGCACATCATAACAGAATAGATAGGAGGCAAAGCTGTTCACCTCCTGGCCAGAAAATGAAAGAGAAGGAAAAGTGGCCAGTTCCTAACAGCCCCTTCAAGTGCACACCCTCAGTGACTTGAAGATCTCCCCTTAGGCCACACTTCTTAAAGAATCCTACTTCCTAATAGTGCCAAGCTGGAAACCAAGCCTTAATTCACAGGCCTTTGGGGAAATTTCAGATCCAAACTGTAGCAACCACCAATTTCATCAAAACATCTTGACTATTTGGAACTTATCAAGTTTCACAGTGATAGATTCGATTTTTTAAAAAGTTATCATTTGCCAATGTATACATGCATTAAACATTACACAGTATCCCATTAATATGTACAAATGGTATATTTTTGTGCAATAGGGAAATGTAAAAATTTTTAAAGAAACCTTGAATTTTATCATTGATAACAAATACTACCCATTGTTTTTCTTAAGATGATAGACTTATTACATTCATTTTTAATAAAACTGCATAATACCCAAATCTAAAATACCATCCTTTCTTTTTTGTGCCTTCAAATAAAAAATGGCATTCTATACAAAAAGGGATCATTTCAGTTCTCAACTCAAAGAATCACTGAAGTTATCCCTTAGAACGCCCAGTATGCAGGTGAAGTGTTTGTGAGTACTTCCCATTTTGCCCACACAGATGAGTAAAAAGATGTTCACTCAAGTGTCTAGGTTTAAGAGGATTAATCATTTAGATGACCTAATCAAGACATTCTTAAGTGAACTAGCAATTTCTTATACTGCAAGTCTATGGTGATGGATTTGGGCTAAAGTGACAACAGCTTTACCCACCATTGATTTTGTACCATTTGTGCAAATAAATGTCAACACAGTGAAAAAGGAAAGTAAGATCTTAGTATTATCCCAAAGACAATTTTGATCTGTGCTTGTGTCCTAGGAACATCCATGGGTCTGCAAGTCACACAGTGAGAATTAATAGCTTGACAAGGTTTTAGAAAAAGTAAGACTTGAAAGTAAAATACAACAGCTGTCATATTCTAGGACCCAATGATCTTCATTTGATTTCTTGATTTTTTTTTTTTGTAAAATAATCTGCAAGACAGGATTGTTTGATTGTTCCTTTCAAATATGTAGCTCTTTTACTGTTATAGTATTTAAGTCAACATTCCTTAAATAGGGGAATGAGACAATAACATGCTCCCTTGTCAGGACACTTAATATTGGAGATTCCTCAAGTTCTTTACCATTAATCTCCATACTACCTGTTGTTTGAGAGGCAAACAACATCCTTTTTAATGATGAATTTATCTATTAACAAGTTTGATTAAAAATTTTTGGAGAGTGGATATTGAATCATTAAATGAATTTGGGACAGCTAAGGAACTAGTCTTAGGTATTTTAATTTCAATTGTAAATAGAGTAACATCATAAGTATATATTATAACATTGCACTGGATTTGTATTCCTAGAATGACCCCCAATTACCTCTCCCTCTCTCATTCCATGTTATTTCTATGGATCACTCACTCATTGACCATAGGAAATGGCACAGAGACAAAGGCTAGAAAACAAAGTGAGTTGTCCCAGAGGTGGGCATACAACACGATGAAAGCCAAAGTTCCTTCCTGGGATGGCAACAGAAGCGCCGGAGGAAGGGAGGTCTCTTGCAGTTGGCACTGGTGAACTTGGATAATGTGAACCTCCAACCGCTTATAGCTCTCTTCCTTTCCCCATGGAAGAAGGTGCAGTCAACACATGGAGGGAAGCTGCATGGAAAGTAAAGGAAATGACACTTCAAGCAGTTTGTGTCTAAAGCTCCATTCATGCCTGGCTCTCTTAGGACCTTAAACCAACATTACTCTTGAAGGAACTCAGCTGGGTTTTTCACAGGGCAGACATAAAGCTGTAACACACACTACTTGGTCAGTGCTATTATTTTTTTCTTAAATTCTACTGAACTCCTATGTACTACTGTTAACATTCATATGTAAGAGCAATATTCCCTGTGTGAGTGGGTGAATGTTAATTTCAGCAAGGTAGGTTGGTTTTGTTAAAAAGAAAAAAAGGAAGGAAAAGAACCTAACAAGACCAGAGAAAGTAAACCAAATAGCAGAAACCTACTTATTGCTTAAAGGGTTAAAAGAATTCTCATACAAAATTAAGTGGCTTTTTTTTTTTTTTTTTTTTTTTCTTTTTGGCAGTACTTGGTATTGAAACCAGGCAAATGTTCTGCCATTAACTACAACCCCATCCCTCAAATCCATTATAGAATTTTAAAAATATTCTCATCTTTTTCATGATTATTGGTCCAGCCAGGCTTTCAAACTTTTCCTGAATTCATTTTGATGACTCATATATTCTTATAACATGATTGCTTTAAGGACTTTGTATAAATTAGCTTGTGCTTTTATATCCTCTATCTGGATATTCATCTTTCTTGTTCCTAACAATATATTCTTCCTCTAGTTTCCTTGACTGGAAGAGCTAGTGACTTATATAGAAATTCTTCTCTGTTAATAATTAACTGCTTTCTTATAAAAATGTCCTAGAGTGTTTTTAATATTCTGATATTTTTTCTTATAGTTCCCTAATTCTTGCATAGTTATTAAATTCTTCCTCTTGTTTTGCTAAGTTTAATTTGTTGTTTTTATCCAGTTTCTTTGAACTGCATGATTAATCCTTTCATCTGTTTAACTCCCTGCCCTAAGAGTCATCTGCCCTTAAATCTCTAGTCACCCCCCCCATATGACTTAGTTCCACCAATATTACATCAATTCTTTTCCAACTTTTTCTTTGAACACAGAAAATCAGCTTTTTCCACTGGAGTAGAAAATGTTTTCCAAACTGATTTTTACTGAGGTTAGGCAGAAAGAGCATTTACTAATTATTTTCAGAAAGGACATTCAACCCAAGCACAAATCTCAACAGAAACATAGATGGATCAAATAGACCACCTTGGATACAAATTCTGCCCAGTTGGGAAAACAGATCTTTTAGATATACAAATAATTCTGTCAAAGCAGAAGTCATCTTGGGGCTTAGGAGGAAAGAAGCCTCTTGCTAAAGCTAAGTCCCTTGTTAAAATAGTTCACATCACCTCACTTCAGGCTCTGGATTTAATCCTGTGCAGTTTATTGAATTAAACTTCCATTAATCTCCCTTTAGCACCAAAATTGCCAAAATGCCTGAGCCTGTTAATGGAAAAAATTACATAAACACAAAGAAAACCATGGACCTGTCCAAGGGCAAATTGTTTTTATAAGAATTTAATGTAAAGCAGTTTGACTATTTCTGAGAGGCACCAACAGGCCAAAAAAATGGCTGATGGTTTTAGCTACTAAAAGAGAATATTATAATAGCTATGATTTTTCCAATGAATTCTATAGGTTTTACATCTCTAATATAAACTTATGGTCCTTTGCAAGTTCCGGGGGAAAAAAAGAAAGTATCTCAAAGTGTTATACTATCATCCATGCCCTGAAATAATTTTGTCAAAATCAGAAAAAAGTTTTTCATTGGTTGAGTTGAGGTTGCTAAATCATTGCTGGGCAGGGGGAGGAATAGTATATTCAGATGATTTCCAAGGAACCATTTCCAGGCTATTGTATTATTAATACAAGGATTAAAATGTCCCCAAAAGGCCTCTGACAAGATAAACTATAACTACTCCAAAAGGGCTATTATATTCTAGTCTGTTGGTGATTCAGAGACTTTGCCAGTGCCTGGGCCCTAAGGATGAGCAGCCAAGAGAAAAGGACCATGACCGAATTGGATTTCTTTTGTCACTGCATGGGTAGGAGTTGTTAATCTGTTTTCGCTTTCTGCTTTGAATAAAGGAGAGGAAATTATTCTCCTCTGGAAAAACTTCTACCCACCCTCTTAACTTTCCTGTGATTGTAGTTGTATGAAAAATGTTGCCCTTCCTTTCACAAATGGAGACTGCTGTCTCCTGTTCTGGGTATTGAACAGCTGCTGTCTGCTGTGCCAGGGAAAAGGACTGCAATTTGGGGAATAATTGAAGTAATTTTCCTGGAAATGGAGAGTAGAACTTATGTAGCTAAGTCACTCTGTATGGACCAGTTGAACTTTGTAAAAATTGTACCCAGCCCTCATCAACTAACAGTAGAATCTTAAAACACTTCCAGCCAAGGGTAGGTCTTGGCAATAATTTCATGGTGTATTTCCATAGTTCACTTGATTCTCAAAGTTACTTCCCCATTATAGATATTAGAAATCAGGACTCCCAAAGTTAACTGAATTGCTCAGAGTCACACTCTATTGGTGGTGAGTCCAACACTAGACCTATAGACATCAAAGCAAATGCTCCTGTTCAATGGCATCCAAATGGAAGAACCACACCAATGAGCAATAAAGAAAGCACACCAACGGGTGCAGTCTTTTCTCGATTAGCATAAAGAAGACACACCTTTACCTTGATCTCCTTCTTTATCTCTCCTTCGAATTCATTTACTTTTTCCCAACCTAAGCTGCTGCTTCTTCCATCTAGAAGGACAACACTGCAAAACATACTTTAATCATTTTTTCCCTAGTTTAAGTTTTTTGTTGAAATCTGAATTTACTTGAAAAATAAGAGCAGCTAGCATTTATTGAGGGCTTATTATGCTAGGCATTGTTCTATGCACTTTATGTGTATATAGTCTATTTTAATTTCCCCAGCAGGTCTATGTGATAAGGTACTATTATTATCCACACTTTAAAGGTTAGGAAACCAAGACAAAAGGTCAAGCAACCTATGAAGGTCACAGGGACAGAAAGAAGTAAAACTGAGATTTGAACTTTGATCAGATCTGAGTACTTCCTCTTTTCATTAATGTCTCAGTCTATCTAACTGGTTCAGCTTTGGACGCTGTAGGTACACTTGGAAAGCAAATAAGGGAGAAAAGGAAAGATAAGGAAGAAAGACAAGGTTAAGTGGAGACCAGAGGAATAGCATTGTTTAATCCACTTGTTTATAAAGTACTATTAAGGAGTTTGGAAAATAATCTAAAGGCTAGTTTTTCCCATTACTTGAACATAATAAGTCTTTTGTTTCTATAGTCTCTTGTCTAGTCTTCAAATACTGAAACCAGGACTCAGTCTACCTGAAATCCCATCAACAAGGTGTGCTGGCAGGCCTGTCATCTCAATGACTTGGGAGGCTGAGGAAGAAAGGACACAAGTTCAAGGGGAGTTTTGGAAACTTAGGGAGCCCCTGTCTCAAAGTAATAATAAAGGACTAGGGACATAGCTGAGTGGTAAAGTGCCCCCTGGGTTCAATACTCACTACAAAAACAATAAAATAAAATTTTTTAAAAATGCCATCAGTTAGCTATTATCTAAAAGGTAGAAGAGACTGGAAAACTAAGCTTTCTTTAAGGAAGAAAAAAAGAGTTGTTGCTTTTTTAAAAAAAATATGGAGTTAATTTGTGTAAGTGATAACACAAGAAATTAATTACCACCATCTATAAAAACAAGATGAACCTAGTAATGGGGGGGAAATACAGGGTATATTTTGGAAGCTTAACAGCTGAAAACATACCAAGATAAAATTTCTTTGCTTCAGAGAAGACCACATCCTTATTCAATTCAATAGTTTGTGTTTAGTTAGCTGCACAAAATACACATCAATCTCATATGCCCGTTCAGAAGGGAAGGTATTGCTAGAGCAAGGGTGAGAGCACAATGATACTGTCCAGCAGGCAGGACTTGGAGTCCAAGCAATTAAGATCAGCACAGCTGTCAGCAGAGGTGCATGCCCATAACATCAGCAACTCCAAAGGCCGAGGAAAGAGGATTGCAACTTGGAGACCAGACTGGGTAACTTAGCAAGACCCCATCTCAAAATAAAATTTGATAAAAAAGGGCAAGGGGACAGGGTAAATAGCTCAGTGTTACAGCATTTTCCTACCACACATGAGACCTTGGGGTCAATCTGCAGTAAAAAGGAAGGGAAAGGAAGGGGTTAACATAAATGCTATAAGGTATGCACAACAAGTGATGGTCCAAAGTAGTTAATCTGAGGGAAGAATCAGTCAGCTAGGTCACCCAGGTATAACTTGGATGCCAGTTCAAGATGTTTCTACATTACCAATGACTTTCTTCTTATGTCCCTGTCTTCAAATTTCCTTTCCTTATAAATCTATCACTCCTATCAATATTTGTGCCCCCCGACTCAGTTCTGAACCCAATCTAGACAACTGCTTTAATTCTTGTGTACACATATACACAGACACACACACACACACACACACACACACACACACACATACACACAACAAACACTAAATGCATGGGTGAGTAGCACACATACTGAAGTCTTGGAGAAACAGAGGGATTTACTTAGCAATCAAGGGCTGGGCACGTAGCTCAATGATATTGTACTTCCCTAGTATGTGGAAAGCCCTGAGTTCAATCCCCAGCTTCACCAAAAATAACTTAAAAATTAAAACTCTTCAGTCAACCTACCATGTTGTTCAGTCACTCTCCTCTGACTCCCAAGCCCTTTACAAAAATTCTCCCTGTCTTCACAGTTCCTGTTTAACTTCCATAAATAGTAGGTGGACAATCATATTGTTTCCTTTATTAATCTGGGGTTTGTACTGTAAGGGACTCGATTTACAGATTACAAAATGAGTATTAGTGGGGTAATAATTAATAGGGTATTTTCAAAGTAAATACAGCTCCCCATCTAGTATTGCAACCATCCTTATTATTGCTGTTATTATTATCAATATTTTTATATATCTAGCTCTGAAATCAAGTTTGTCTCCTGATTTTTTCTACCTTATGCTAAATTCTCTTCCTTCTGACCTCCAAATGTCAAAAAGAGATCAGAGTTGAGTATTCTGACTACATCAACTTTCTATTATACCATATTCCTATATAATCTCATCAATCCTCAGGATCTTAAATGACAATATGCTCTTGACTTCCAAATTTTATAGCCCTAGATTTGGCCTCTGCCCAAGTCATGCCCAAGTCCATTTGTGTTCTGTCCATCTCCCCTGGATGTCAATGGTGATCTGAAATACTCAACAATTCAAAATAGTATGCTTGACTATGTGCCCCAAACCTGTTTTCCTCCAATGTTGTCTAACCCAGCAAACAACATCATTCAGTTAGTTGTTCAGGATGAAGTATGAAAGTCACATTTGACTCCTTACTTTCTCCCAAAAAAATCCAGACAATTCTACCACCAAATGCGTGCAAATCTGGTAACTGCCACTGCCTACACCACTGAATGAATCACCATTATCTCTCTTCTGGACATTGCCATAGCATCCTGTTCTTGCACTCTTTCTTCTGCAGCCTAATCTCTACCCAGATGCTGAAATAATTATATATTAAGTGTATAATTATATATTAAATAATAATTATGTTATTAAATATTTATATATATATCCATCCTTCTCAAAACCTCCAATGACATCCCGTTACATGAAATATATCCAAAATCCCTACCATCTCTCCAAGACCATACATTCCCTGACTTCTGTATACCCTTAAGATATATTCTTGTATAGTTCTTTATAGTTTTCTCAAATTTCTGCATGTCTTGCGTGTGGGTACTAAAACACTTTTTTATACACTTCCTTTTAAGATACTTGTATAATGAAAAAACCTTTAAAAATAAGGTGAATATATCCTGCTTTACAAAGAACAGCTATACTTATTTACAACATAAAACGTTCTGCGTTGCATATGCTCAGGATTCCTCTCTTATACCACTACCCATTGGACCAGCAGATGTTACCTTACCTTTTTAATGTTGCCCCACAGGAATTGGAATCTGAGTAATTGGCACAAAAGTATCATATAGTGTTTACACTATCACCATGAGTAATAATTGTCTTTTGTCTATGTTCCAGGAGTATTATATTTTCAACTAGTATCCATGAAACTGTGACAAAATAACTGGTTGTCCTTCAAGTAAAGGAAGGTCTCTGATCCTTCATAGTTCTTAAATTTTATTTCCTAGAATTCTTCCAATTACTCATTGACCTTCTAGCCACACTGAGCAACTTGTGATTCTAACTTATGATCTTATGTTTGGTGTATATTAGTTTCTTCCTCCCATTTATTTCAAGACTTGAACCATCTCTTTGGGGTTTTTGCTCAATTATCACCTGCTCAGAGAGGGCTTCTCCAACTCATCTCCAATATAACCCTCACTTTGTACCCCTTGACCTACTTTACTATTCTCCAAAGGACTCATTATGTAATTAATGCATTTCATTATTTCTTTATTGCCTATCTTCTCCACTGGTATGTTTTTCTACAAGGGCAGGGATGTAGTTTGTCATATCTACCACTACATATCCAATGTCTTAATATATAATTGAATTTCAACAAATTTTTCTTATCAATCCTTAAAGTCTCTCAGAATACAAATTCCTAAAATACAAGCAAAAAGGGATATTGAACAATTTCAGTAAAAACGGCAGTGTAAAGAACTCCAAAAGTCTACCCTTCTGCAAAAAACAAGAAGATAAAACAAAAACGATAATAAAACTGTATCTGAACCTTTGAGAAATAACAAAAAGGTTACTTTGCATCACCCAAATAGTCCTTATTCAAGAAAAACAGCTGCAGTCCAAAAGAAGAGTGAGATTTGGTGTTGCTTGAACTTGAACTCTCTACTTCCCCATTTCTTGCTCAGTAGTATCCTTGAAAATAATTGCCATGTGCCAGTGTCAGAGGGAACAGAATGCATTTACAAGAAATTTCCTAAGTTGGTCTTTCTGGTGGATGCCTGGAAGACCAGCTCCACAAGCTTGCCTTTATCTCTCTTGGAACCCCGTTGCAACAGTTCTTACCCAGGAAGCATTATCAGATCATTGGCAAGTGAATGTTTCAGTTTCTGTTACCTGAGGAAATGGAGATTAGCTGGGGAAAATAACAAACCAAAACCCCTGGAAGGGAACCTAGAAAGATATTTGGATATAAGATCTTGATATACTCCTAGAAGTCAAGAAAGCCATGTTCATGATAGGAAAATGTACATACTCAGAAAAAATCCAAAAGATCCTAAGTTCTCACTGCAGGCTTACCTGGAGGTTCTGTGCAAGCAGGAAATAAATGCCTTTATAAAAAATTGCTGGATGAAGCAAAGCATTTTCCCAGGAAAATTTATAATCATGTTTACACTAAATATGAACAAAAATCTGAAATTAATAATTTTATCACCTACCTAAAGCAACTAAAAAAATAACCTGAATGAGAAGGAAATAATAGAGATTATGCCATAATCACATAAGTGAAATAGAAATATGAAACAAGAAAAAATTCAAGAAAACCAAAAGTTTGTAGTATGAAAAGATCAACAAATATTAGCTAGCGGAGCCAGGAAAAAAAGAGAGAAAACTCGAAGTACTGAAATTGTAATTAAAGTGGGAATAGTAACTGACTCTCCAGGAAAAAAAAAAAAAAAAGAGTGTGAGAGAGAGAGAGAAAGAGAGACAGAGAGACCACTATGAATAATTGTATTCCCACAAATTGGATAACTTAAATGTATAGATAAATTCCTAGACACATACAAAGTACCAAAGTACCAAATCCAATGAAGAAGAAATAGGAAACCTGAATACACCAATAACAAGTAAAGAGATTGAGTCAGAAATTCAAAAATTCCAACAAAGGCCAGAAGCACTAGTGAACTATACCAAATTCTTATAGAAGTATTGAGCCAATCCTACTCAAACACTTCCAAAATATAGAGGAGAATGGAGTACACTTTATGACATCCTATGAGGTATCACCCTGATATGAGAGCCAAATAAAGATATCACAAGAAGAGTACTGATAACATCCCTTATAAATATCGATGCAATACTACAGAGATACAACCACATCAGTGCTCATAGCTGCTCAATTCACAATAGCCAGACTGTGGAACCAACCTAGATGCCCTTCAATTGATGAATGGATAAAGAAACTGTGGTATATATATATATACAATGGAATATTACTCAGCCATGAAGAATGGTAAAATTATGGCATTTGCAGGCAAATGGATGAAATTGGAGAATATCATTCTAAGTGAGATAAGCCAATCTCAAAAAACCAAAGGATGAATGATCTCACTGATAAGTGGATGATGACACATAATGGAGGGTGGAAGGGGGGCAAGAATGGAGGAAGGAGGGACTCCACAGAGGAAAAGAGGGGTGGGGGGGTGAGGAAGAAGGAAAAAAAAACAGAATGAATCAAACATCATTACCCTATGTAAATGTATGATTACGCAAATGGTATGCTGTTACTCCATGTACAACAGAAACAACATGTATCCCATTTGTTTACAATAAAAATAAATTAAATAAATAAATATATATTGATGCAAAAATTCTCAACAGAGTATCAGAAACCAAACTAGAAACCTCTTTAAATAATTATACACTACAATTCAGAGTTTATCCCAGGAATGCAAGATTTAACAGAGAGGGGAAAAATCAGTCAATATGATTAACTATATTAATAAAGGGGAAAGAATCACATGATCATCTCAGTAGATGCAGAAAAATAATTTGACAAAATCCAATCACAATCTGTGATTGAAAATACTCAGGAAACTAGGAATAGAAAGGAACTTTCTCAACCTGATAAAGGACAACTAAAAAATTCACAGCTAAAAACACATCAGTAGTGAAAAATGGAAGTTGTATCCCTAAGATGAAGAACAAGACAAGGAAGTTCACTCAAGGAAGTACACTCTCTTCACTTTTATTTAAAAATGTCCTAGAATTAGAGCAATTAGAAAAGAAATAAAAGGCATTCAGACTGAAAAAAGTAAAACTGTCTCCGTTTGCAAATGTCATTGTTAATTGGGAAACCTAGAAACACATTCAAAAAAAACAGAGAACAAAGAAACACAACTGTTAGCACTAATAAACAAGTTCAGTAAAGTTGCAGGGTACAAAGGTTAATATGCAAAAATCAGTTTGTTCTATATATAAGCATTGAACAACCTAAAGGTAAAATTAAGAAAATAACTCCATTTAGACTAGCATGGAAAAATAAAATACTGAGGAATAAATTTAACCAAGGAAATGCGAGACCTGTACATTGAAAACTATGAAACCCTGATGAAAGAATTTAAGACTTATGTAAACAGAAAGGCATCCTTTTTCCATACAATGAACAACTTATTGTTAAGGTGTCGATGCTCACAAATTGTTCTAGATTCAACACAATCTCTACCAAATTTTCAATTGCCTTTTTGCAAAGATATAAAGCCAGTTCTGAAATTCATGTGGAAATCCAAGACAATGATTGAATTTTTCAATGCCAACAGTATTGAAAAAGAACAAAGTTGGAAGACACACTTTCCTATTCCAAGACTTAATACAAAAGTATAATAATCAAGACAATGTGGCACTGGCATAAGATAGACATGTAGATCAATGGAGTAAAACAGAGTTCAAAAGTACACCTTCACATTTATGCTGAATTGATTTTGTCGGGGGGTGCCAAGGTCATCGCACAGAAAAATAATAGTCCTTTCAACACATGCTGCTGGCACAACTGGAGAGTCACATGAAAAAGAATGAAGTTGGACACCTAACTCATGCTATATAAAAAATTACTTAAATGAGTAAAAGGCCTATACATAAAACTAAAAATATGCAGCTGTAGAAGGTTATATCAGTATACATTTTAATAACCTTGGATTAGACAACAGTTCAAAATTTGGCACCAAAAGCATGAGCAAGAATGAAAACCATAGATAAACTGGATAGCATCAAAACTAAAAAATAAAACTGAAAAAAATTATTTTGTATATCAAAATATCAAAAGTCATTATCAAGAAAATGAAAACAACTATGGTATGAAAGAAAATATTTGCAAATCATACATGATATCTCACAACTCAACAACAAAAGGATACTCACAATAAAAGACAAAAAAATCCAATTAAAATGTAGGTGAGGCATTTAAATAACATTTCTCCAAAGGCAATATGCAAAAATGTACACAAACAATGGCCAATAAGCACAGGTGAAGATGTTGAGCAATCCTTAGGGGTCAGGGAGATGAAAATCAAAATCACAATGCCCAAAACACTTTACAACCAATAAATGGCTATGATTATTTTTTCAATCAGAAAATAGAAAGTAATATCAATAAGATATATTGAGACTAGCTGGCACAATGGCACACACCTGTAATCCCATTGGCTCAAGGAGGCTGAGGCAGGAAGATCTCAGGTTCAAAGCCAGCCTCAGCAAATTAGCAAGGACCTGGCCAACTTGGTGAATGCACGGTATGCAGTTTAAAAGGATTTCAGAGTCACTTTGGAAAATTTTTGTCAGTTTCTTACAACTAAACATGTTCCTACCATACGATCCAGCAATTACATTCCTAGATATTCACCCAAGGACACAAAAATGTATGTCTGCACCAAAACCTGCAATGCTGATGTTTTATAGCAGCTTTATTTCATAATCCACCAAAACTTGAAGCAACCAAAACGTCCTTCAGTTGGTGAATAACGGATTACTGTGGTGCATGCGACTATGGAATGTTATTCACTCCTGAAAGAAATATGTCCATAAAGCCATTAAAAGACATAGAGGAAATGGAAATGCATAGTAGACAGTGAAAGAAGACAATCTGAAAAGGTTACATGCTATATGATACCAAATTTAGGACACTCTGGAAAAGTTAAACTATGGAGATAGTAAAAATTGGTGATTTTCAGGAATGAAGTGAGAGAGAGGCATCAACAGTGATGGGGTTCAGGACACATTACCCTCAAAATACTGCCATCTCATCATCTGAGAAAACAACAGAAACCAGAATATTACTGTCACCTTCCCCCTGCCCTTCTCCCCAGAAGGGGGGTCATAATATCCTGGTGTAAGAGGTACCCTCCCAATACCTGTAGGAAAAGGAATATTCCCTATCTCTCTTTTTTTTTTTTAATTTTTATTTTTACAGACTGCATTTTGAATTGATTGTAACAAATGGGGTACAACTTTCATTTCTATGGTTGTACACAGGTGTAGATTCACACCATTCATGTAATCATACATGTACATAGCATAATGATGTCTGTCTCAGTCTACTATCTTTCCTCCCCCAACCCCCTCCTACCCATTTTCCTCTACATCATCCAAAGGTCCTGCGTTCTTCTCTTGCCCTCTCACCACCCACCCCTGTTATGTATCATCATCCACTTATCAGAGAAAATATTTGGCCTTTGGTTTTTTGGGATTGGCTTATTTCAATTAGTATGATATTCTCCAACTTCATTCATTTACCAGAAAAATGCCATAATTTATTCTTTTTTGTGGCTGAGTAATATTCCATTGTGTATATATACCACAGTTTCTTTATCCATTCATCAACTGAAGGGCATCTAGGTTGGTTTCCACAGTCTGGCTATTGTGAATTGAGCAGCTATGAACATTGTGTGGCTGTAATCTCTGTAGTATGCTGATTTTAAGTCCTTTGGGTATAGGCCAAGGAGTGGGATAGCTGGGCCAAATGGTGGGTCCATTCACGTTTTCTGAGGAATCTCCATACTGCTTTCCACCAAGTGAGGTCTCCCAGATCTCTGTCAGATATGCCTGGTTGAGAGAAGATAATAAAACTTCCTTGCCACTTTCTTTCCAAATTCAGGTTAATAAGAGAAACACATTTGTTTGGCTGTAATGAAATTTGTGTGATTTTCTTTTGTTAACCTGTATTTTGTTATTGGGATCTCAGATACAATTAGAATGGTAGAGAAAAATAGTTTTTTCTCTGCAATAGGCAGAGTATAGGGGATTTTTAGGGCAACAAAACTACTTCTCGCATGATTCCATAATGGTAGATACATGACATCATACGTATGTCTAAAACCCACCAAAATGCACAACACCAAGCCACACCTCATGTAAACTAAGGTCTTGGGTGATTATGATTATATCAATGTAAGTTGACAGTTGTACAAATGGTGTGACCCTGTGAGAGATATGATAATGGGGCAGTATTTACATATCGGGGGCAGGGAGTATATGGAAAATTTCTGTAACCTCGATTTTGCTGTGAACCCAAAACTGGCCTGAAAAACTAATATCTATTTCTTAAAAAGGGAATAAAGTACTGATTTATCCTATGACATGGATTAATCTCAAAAATGTTCTGCTCAGTGAAAGAAGACATACAAAAGGTCAAGTATTATATGATTCCATCTATACAAAATATCCAGAACAGACCAATCTATAGAGATATTCAGAATAAATTTGTGGTTGACAGGATGTGGGAAGGAAGAGAACTGATATATATAGAGTTTCTCTTAGGGATTATATAAATGTTTTAGAATTAGTGGTAATAGTTTAACAACATTGTGAGTAGAGTACAAACTACTCTATGTTTATAATGTTTTAAATTGCAAATTTTGTCTCAATAAGTTTTTTAAAAGGATAAGACATATTATTGCTTTTTATCACATGGTGCTTGGCATAGAGAATGTACTCAAATATCGACAAATGAGCCAAAGATGTCAGATCCAGAGAAATAGAATCATTTAGACATGGTTACGTAGACATTAAGGTTCTACATGCCAAAGTGAAGTCCTGTAAACTAGACAGGAAGAACCCAGTGGTGTGTTACTGGGTGTTTCACTGCCAGTCCCCTTGGTCGGGGAAGGGAAGCCCTGATTATAGACTGCCAACCTGACATCATCTCACTGATGTCTCCAGAATCTAGCAAGCCTGAATGAGGACCTGTTTGGCTCAGACCAGAAGGATAATGAGTTTGAGAAGAGATGTGCACAATACCAGCTACCAACAGCTGGTACAACCAGCTCCTATCCATCCCTAGAAATTCAAAAACCAGTGAGTTGAAAGAGAAGCAATGGCAAGCAGTGTTTGGTGAACCCGTATCCTGGGGCAGAAGTGCTTTGCTGTCTGCACAGGTGTAAATTATAATGAGAAAAACATCAGACTCCTACAGGAACCGGCTATTTCCTGATTAAGATGCTGGGGTTTTCTTCACAAAGAGGGCATTCGAGAAAAAGAACAGCAACTGCCTTTGGTCACTGCTGTCCTGATCCACATAGGCACCTGTTGTCAGACACCTACAGATACAATCACAGAAAGTCAATACAAATTAGAGCTCTGCTTTCAGAAGCAGAAACTCACTTGTAGGAAACACGGTGGGAGGCAGCTCAGGTCTCAAGGCACAGCTGAATTTCTGTTTTTGTTTCCTAAGTTAATTTCATACTACCTGCCCTGAGTCATAGGATCTGGGCTTGCTTATTCTACACCTGTTTATTTACAGCTCCAGGTGGTAAGGCTTCCAGATTGCCATCTGAAGTAATTTAGGAAAAGTAGTTTAAATTTCCATGTGACATTTTTTGAATGTATTATCAGGGAAAGTATTAATTTTTAAATCTCACAAATGTCTCCAGAATCTATCAAACCTGAATGGGGACTTGTTGGCTCAGACCAGAAGGATAATGAGTTTATTCCAGAACCACTGATTGGATCATGGTTCAGATGAATGGGTTCTGGGCTGTGTATTTACAAATCTAAGTGTAATAAGTGATTTGTGACTAGGGAAAAGGCAAGATGTCAAAAATAAAAGTCCCCACAGCCATCAAACACCAGCAACAAAAACAAATGGGGACACCAGGCAAGGTGGTGCGTGCCT
This sequence comes from Sciurus vulgaris, assembly GCF_902686455.1. Taxonomy (NCBI): domain Eukaryota; kingdom Metazoa; phylum Chordata; class Mammalia; order Rodentia; family Sciuridae; genus Sciurus; species Sciurus vulgaris. The sequence continues at coordinate 46,606,812 of NC_136466.1, read as the reverse complement.
ATAATCCCAGTGAATCATGAGGCTGAAAGCAGGAGAATTACAAATTTAAGGCCAGGACTCTGAAACTTAATGAGACCCTGTCTCAAATTTAAAATGGCTGGGGATGTAGGCTCAGTGGGAAAGCACCTCTGAGTTCAATCCCCAGCACCAGGGGAAAATTGGTGAAAGATTTTCCTAGACATTTGTATTGTGAATTCATCCTGCTGATGAATTGCACAATAAAGCTCTAACCCAACACAGAAGGGAAGATAAAAACAAAAACTAAGCTTCTTGCATATCATCAGATAATGAACATATCATTTTTTTACAAGACCCGCAAACACTGTAGGTTCTAATGCAGCAAATTCTTCCTTAGTCATTAATGAACTAAACAAACTTGACAATGGGATAAAACATGAAGCAGGACAATGATAAGCCTGAGACATGTTAATTAATGGTGTGTCTTCCTTAGGATATATTGCTTTTCTTGCGTTAGCATCTTAATCATTGAAACAAACCTCTTGAGGCAGTCTTTGGAGGCTGTGTAACAGCAACAGTATTTAGAACAATTAGAATGAGCAGTTCCAATCACTGGAGTGGTATGAATATAGACTTTGAAGCCACAGATTAATAGTGTTTTCAAGTAGCGTGAACAGAGCATCAACTGTGAGAATAGAACTTCTGACCCAAACATAAAGGCAATCATGCTTATTTAGAATTTTTACTACTATGCTACACAAGACAGGACTTGACTCAAACCAGGATTTTTTCAATCTGTGCCCCACCACCAGTTACTATTCCTCAATAAATATCTATGGTTAAATGAATTTGTAAAGTATTCCATGTCATAATTTCTTTGTAGAGATGGAGCACATTGAAGTACTGAGAAATTTTGCAGCATTAAAAAGTACAACTTCTTTCATTCCTTTTAATATAAAAAATAAGAATTTTAGTAAATCTCAAAACAGAGTTTGGAAAAATCAGATCCTTTCAAATATGCATAATGGTAAGTTTTTTTTGTTTTTTTTTTTTTTTTGTTTTTTTTTTTTTTTTTTTTTTAAGCCAAAAGAAAGGGAAAAGAAACAATTTAATAAGTATTGCAAATGTATTTTAAGTGTAGCTCCTCCATACAACACCCAAGGGAATACAGCGAAACATTCAGCCAGTGAGGTGACCCCAATCCTCCAGGACAAATTAGAAAAAATGTAAAACCCTACAGGATCAAATTCTTTCTTTTTGCCCTAGTGTATAGGTGAGAACACATGAGGACAAAGAGATCATAGCCAGACAGGGACACTGAGATAAGAGAGAATGCTTTGAGACAAGGTAAGCTCTAAAAGTTATTCCTAGGGTGTGGTCTAATGAAGCTGGCAATCAGCATTTTATGGAGTAAGCTTTGGCAAAGCTGTATTTGAAACAAACTTGGAATGTTTTCAAATACAAAAATTAAAGCAGTGTTTCTCAAAGTGGGCCATGGACCACATGCATTGGAATGACCTAGACATGTTGTTCAAACACAGTCAGTTGGGCCCATCCCAGACCTTTTAAATTTGTATCTCTGAGGGTAGAGCCAGGAAGCTGTGTGCTGTTGTTGCCTTTTTTTTTTTTTTTAAACCAAGATCTCTAGATAATCCTGCTGAACACTATCATTTGAGAAGAAACAAAGAGTCATAATAGGAAGGCAGTAATAATGGTCTCACATCATCTTATCATGGAACAACCTGAGGCAAGAATGACCTAAGCTACAGAAGGGGAAACCCAAATCTTGAGACTAAGGGAACCGGATTATAAGAAAGCAAAAGCTGTGTCCTTTGCCACTTTCACTAAAGATTTCTAAAGACCTTTTGCAAGGAAGACATGAAAGTTGATGACTATCCCCCACTGAATGCATATATATGTGTTTGCACATGTACATGTGAAATGTTAAGTATGTATTAGGCTTATTTGGCACCCTGTAAGAAACACTTAGTTTTCAAGTCTGAGTTTAGATAAAGCTCAGTAAATTCCTTTTTCATCTTCAAAAAGTTCTCAACCAAAGGGAATAACTGTCACAAGTAGATGCCAGGACTCAGGGTCCAACTGAGAATCAAGACTTGCATACTTAGGACAATTGTGTGGTGCAAAGGGCTCGGGCAAACTTTAGTGATGTTCCATAGTACAGAGGGACTCAGGGAACAGGCTCACTGAGCACCAAGTCTCCCTTCAGGGAGGCCTTTCCAGCCTGCAACAATTGGGCCTGCATTGGAGATGTGTTCCTCTTCCTTTCTCTAAGGCAACTGTCAGCAGACTTGCAGGCAGCAGATATGTAGGCAGTGGATAAGCGGGTAGCTGCTGTGCAGGGAGCTATCAGGAAACACCAGCCACTAGCACCTGGTGAACACCTGCTGTGAAGTTGAGTAAGCTGCAGTTCCTCCAAATGCAAGAAGGAGAATCCATCATTACTATGGAAAGTTGAATTGAGGCATAGCCCCTTCCTGAGGGTGGAATGAGCCCCTATTTCCAAATATCTCCTGGATTGACACACAAGAGGCAAACTTCCACTTCCACTCCTGAAGGTTCACTGGCCAACCAGTCAACCTCTCCACAGGACAAAGTAATTCTTATAAATGCTAAGGAAGGACGAATTCTATTTCAATAATTCTATACATGTTTAGAAGCATACACATAAGCTCAAATATGCATAGTCCTTTTGGGGTTTATCCATATTATGCATTACTTGTTCTGGTGTCTTACATAGGTGAGATTAAGATGGGGGCTAGACTTTGTTGTGCATATTGAAGTCTGTGGTATTCGCTCTTGCATCAACAAAAAGAAGTATAACCCCCAAAGTCAAAAGGTCAAAATGTGTGTTCTGCTCTGCCATCCACCGAGAACAGCCACAAAACTGCAGGCAAATCACTATTGCTCAGTTTCCTCATCCAGAAATGGGGATGATAGGATGTGATAAGCATTAATTAATGTTTGTGAAGTATTTTGAGATCCACTGATGGGAGTGACAAAGTATTATTTTTCTCAGCATGGGCAAACAAGCACTTGGTACAAATCCAGCTAAATCACGCTGAGTTAATTACCTGTAAGACTTGCAACTGTTCTTTCAAATCTGTTTTGTACTTTCCTGCCCCAGGCAGATTAGCACCTGTAGGGTTTTCCAGAGTCACCAAGAAAAGTCAGCAGACAAATTGAACCAAAGAAAAGAACAGTGGTGCACATAGATTCCTGTTTGCCCGAGATAACCATTTGGAAAGTAAAAAAAAAATGTACTGGGGATTGAACCAGGGCCTCACACATGTGAGACAAGTGCTCTGTCACTGAGCTATTCCCAGTACTTTTTTAAAATTTTATTTTGAGATAAGTTCTCACTAAATTGCTCAGGCTGGTTTTAAACCTGCAATTCTGTTGCCTCAGCTTCCCAAGTAGCTAGGATTACAGGCCTGCACCACTACACCTGGCTTCAATATTTAAATGTGTGATAAATGGTGGGTTATATTGGAACCTATACTAACCAATATCAAGTCTATTACTTCAAATAATGAATTAAGGCTAAGATGACCAACCATAAACAAATACTGCTATATGCACACCGTTCTTTTTGTAGATCCCAAATATTAGGTCACCAGCTTAAACTGGGCATAGTAGTGCACACCTGTAATCCCAGTGGCTTAGGAGGCTGAGACAGGAGGATTTTGAGATCAAAGCCAGCCTCAGCAACTTAGTGAGGCCCTGAGCAACTCAGTGAGACCCTGTCTCAAAATAAAAAAAATAATAATAAAAAGGGCTAGGAATGTGGCTCAGTGGTAAAGCACCCCTGAGTTAAACCCCCAGTACCAAAAACAAACAAAATTCTTAAAACTTTCAGAGAAGCTAACCATTTGATATAACAAATTAAACTTCCTGATGTAATGCCACTTTCTCAGGTAAAAGGGGACACATTACAGACTTTGAGACTGTTTTTTGTTTTGTTTTTTTTAGTACTAGGGATTGAACCCAGAGGCACTCAGCCACTGAACCACATCCCTAGCCTGCTTTTATTTTGAGACAGGGTTTCACTAAGTTGCTTAGGGTCTCACTAAATTGCTGAAACTGGCTTTGATTTTGTGATCCTCCTGCCTCAGCCTCCAAAGCTTCTGGGATTACAGTGTGACTCACTGCATCTGGCAAGACTGCTTTAATATTATACATGAGCTGGAGGTTTAATAAGAAAACCTGAATTTGGGGAATATGACAAGAAATCCCAAACAAAAAAGAAGTCTGAAATAATGGAAGGGTAAGAGGGTTCCTCTAGCATAACAATAAATCAAGTTTAACCCCCACCATTTAAATTTGATTTGGGGGACATAGTCCTAGACTAAAATGTTTTAGAAAAACTTATCAATTCCAGCAGAACTTACTGTTTACCTTACAGAAATGAGCAAGTATCTTCAGGCCCTTTGGGCTTAGGGAAGTTTGGTGGTAAGAAGGTAGAAAAGAGTGTAAGGGAAAAAAACTCAGGCATTTTAGCACAAGGCTAGGGCATTGTGGTCCAAGATCAATAAAATAAGCATCACTTAAAATTTGTGAAGCATGCAAATTACCATGGTCTATTCTGAGCCTACTAAATAAAAAACTTTGGGGGGGGGGGCTAGCAATTTGTTTATTAACAAGCCTTCCAGGTGATTCTAATGCCTACTAAAATCTGAGAGTCACTGTTTGATTTATGTCGGTATCACCCTAAATGCCATGCTCTGAAGCAATGAAGAATGTCATGCACATTGACCTAAAGCATGGGACAGCTAATGAAGTGAGAAATGTGAGTCAAGAGAACTGATAGTGAATTGAGCCTTTGAAATTTCACAAGTATGATTATTTAATACACAAAATCAGTAATAAATAAAAGCAGGATGCTTTTTTTTTCTTCTAGAATCATCCTTTTATCAGTACACAACAAAGCAATACAAAGCTGTTATCAGTTAAGGCTGCTCGCTTACTATCCACCAAAATATGTTCTCCCCTCCTTTGGGCACACAACTGCATTACAGTTAAGTGTGGCTGGTATTGGGCTCTCATTTCTGGCAGAAGTGATGCATATCACATCCAAATGTGGACCATAAATGATTTTCAAGTGTACTTTTCCATGCTTTTTCTCAATCTAGGCAGACTGTGGTGGCAACATCAGGATGTCCTGGAAGCCACACATTAAAGAAGCTCAAGCCTCTGGTAGCCTTCATTTCCAAATCACTGGAGGCAGGAGAGTATTCCCACCCAAAAAACTAGTATGAGGAGATAAACTTTTTATTATTCCAGTGACTGATTTTGAGGGAATCTCAGTTTTCCCCTAAATAACATACTGTCCTCATAACATATCATTCCACAACTATACCAAAACATGATCACCTTCTAAAGTTAAAAAAAAAAAAAACAGTGCATTCTGAAAGTTTGCCATGCACACACACAAAAAGAAGAAAAGCAGTGAAGGCAAAATAAACATTAAAGTTCTTATTTAAACATATGTACATTCATAAACAAAACAAAATGTACCCAAAGTTCAGGGTACACATATTACTTTTCTTCAACAGTCATGACATAAAAACAATGTGTTATAACCGTAATGTCTACATTTCCCTTTCTAGAGAGAAAAAAAAAAAAGCCATCTGTGATTATACTGCAGTATTAATGTAATATTTATTCATCTAATTTCAATACACTTCTTAGGCTAAATATCAAATTTAAGTGTGATCAGCATAATTGCTTTTACATGTAGCTCTAACTCCTAAAAATAGGGTCTAATATATTCCTGCCGACTGGGTACATTTGTGATGTATTTTTATTTGAGCTTCCTTGAGTCTTATTATCATTCAGGTCTGAGTAACTTGCAGTGAGAAATATTATGGACTATGACAACTTCGATGTAAACACTCATTAAAAGTACTGGTGGCCCTAGGTACAATCCCCAGCACCACAAAACGGGAACAAAAACAAAAACAAAAACAAAAACAAAATTACTGGTGGCACAAGTTCTGAATTCATTAGAAAAACAGTTTTAAGCAGAGTGGTTTCTGGATTTCCCAAACACAAGACCTTGACCTATCTCCCCTAACAAGAACAGCAGCCTACCTCACGAGACCCTTCTGCAGAAAATAACTCCATCAAACTCTAATATAAGGAGCAGGACTTGTCATGTCCTCATGGATTGGTTCTGAGGTCAGGCTAGCGTGGCTTTAACTCCTTGCTCCAGAAATTTCTTAACCTCTCTGGACTTCAATTTTCTTACTTATAAAAATGCCTCCCTGCGCCTTGCTCAGTTCCTTCAGAGCCTCCACATGATCTCCAAGTAGGGAAATTTTCTTCTAGCAGTAAGCAAGGTTCTTTACAACCTGAGCCCCACCTTCCTTCTAACACACTGATCAGTTGTCCCTTCAAACTTCAGGCACTAGCAGAACATCCTCTTGCTCTCTGACTGTGATGCTCGGTTGAGATTCTTCTAGGCCTTGGTCAATCCTCCCTGTAATCTGAAAAAAATTCCTGTTTGAGAAAAGAAAGAAAACCACCACCTGCTGGGTGAGGCACTTTCACGTGCCCCCAGGCAGTGCAGCCCTTCCCTCCTGCCTGGTACCTCCTTAAGACCTATTACTCTCAACTACCATGATTCATAATTACTTTGTTTGTTTGTTTAGCTCTTTCACCCCAAGAGTGTGAGCTCCTGGAAAGCAGTGATTTCATTTAATTTCAAAGTGTCCTTACTCCACCTTAAGGTCTTTATATTAGCTGTTTCCTTGGCCTGGATTTTTCTTTCCTGAGAAAGCTGCTTGGCTCATTGCCCAGTGTCCTCTTAAGCCCCTATTTAAATCTGCAACCTGGACTTCTTCCTCGACACCCTGGGTCCTTTAACCTTTTCTGGTTTTGCATCTCAGTTAATAACTTTCAAAACACCAGATAATCTAGCTATTTTGTTTGTTGAATATGGCTTTGTTTCTCTAGAAAGAAGCTTCATGAGGGCAGGGATCTTTCTTATTTACTAATAAAGTATAAGCTTCTAAAACAATACTTGGCACATAATGCGTTCCCCTAACTGATTTGTTTATGTGAATATTTACATCCCCAAAGGCCTAGAAGCTCAAAAGCCACTGAATTCAAGGAATGAATGAATGTCTGACCCAATGTTGTTGCCAGGCACAGAAAAGAAAAGAAATCACATTAAATCCACCAGAATACCAAAACAGATTGTGGCTTTATTTTCTTTCTTTTTTTCCTCAAGAAAGGCATGAGCTGAGAGTATGCACTCCAAATTCAAATTATAAGCAAAACGTTCAATGCAACTGGCCTTTTCCTGATCCCCAGTCACCCTGTTGTAAAGTAAGTTCAGCGATAGTATCTAACACTTAAGGCTGTTGTTTAGCATCAGAGATTGTAATGTGTAAGCATTTAACCACAGCACATAGCATCCTGAAAGCGTTTTGCAAATAATAACTGCTATTATAATTGCATGTTCAGTAATGAAGTGCTCTTATTATTATGCATGGGACTCTTCAAGAGACACCTTCAAAAGCCAGGATCGTGAGACCAGGAAGGACACAATCATCTTCTCTCCAAAGTACAGACTCATATCTCTGGAACTGACCCAGTTCCTGGTCACACATACATATATTTCTTTCATATCTATATCTGACAGCTATTTCTTTTATCATCTAACCAACTACATTCAAAACAACAACAAACCCTAATTTATGTATCTTACTCAAGCCATGGTATTTACTCATTCTTTCTCTTTTTCACTCATTCATTCCATCATCCATTCAACAGTATTTACAGACACTGACCCTTATGTCAAGCACAGGGTGTAGATCAGTAGATAAATCAGACAGGGCACCTGTCATTAGAGCTTACAGTCTACTGGGAACAGCAGGCAGTAAACACGCATACAAATATAGAATCACAAACTGCGACGCATGTTCTGAAAGATAAAAGCAGGGTGTGGTAAGAGATCATAACAGAGGGTGAGGATTAAAACAGGGTAGGGAAACAGGGTTACCTTTAGTACTGAGAAATGTGGTATATAATAAGCTGGGAGCTTTGCAGTTGACAATTTTATACCAGTCAGCTTAACTTCCCAAAGGACTGCAAGCCCTTTAAATGGCAAAGAAGGGTCTTAAACGACATCTACAAGTTCTGCACAACCTGGCCAAGGGTGAACATACTTCAGGTTCATTAAATAATGCTTACCTAGTTGATTTTTACTGACCTTTAATGTGTTCAAGCCACAATGGAAAAATTAGATCTAAATTCTGTAATTTTGTGAATGCATAAAATTTAAATATAGTGTCACATCTGATGGATTTTTTGAAAAGCTCTGAGTTTTTCAGCTCAATTATTATAAACTAATTTTGCTTATCACTGTAAAAATAGAACCATCTTTTTTTTATGATTGTGGTTGGTTACTAAGAGTGTGGAATAGATTGAACAGGGAGGAATTTGCTCCTGAATAAATGAAAACTTGTAAGCTTTGAGGAAACTGACCATAAATGTATTTGACAACAAAGCAAATTATTTTTTATGACCCCTTATTTTCTTTATGTGACAGGTACACTTGCATTTGTAGTTGATATTTTATGAACAGATACAGGGATCTTGGCATGGCTTAACAATGTTTTTAAGATGAGTTTATAGAAAAAGAAAAGAACAAAGTCCAAGGAATAGCATAATATGACTCCTGGCATACTCCTTCCGCCTTCCCCTTCTGAGAATAAAGACAAACACAATTGAGATTCACTGGAAAGAAAAACTGCCTCATACTGTTCATTCATGAGTTTTCAGCTGTAATTAAGCATCTAATGCTCCAGATGGCTAAGTATTCAAAATTAGTACATTTCAGCTCCACTGAAACCATTTATTTTGAAATGTTCAAAATACTATCCAGTGGTGCTTAACAACTGAGCAAGGGAATCTTTCAAAATTCTGAAAGGTGTAATAGAATGTATGCCTCATGGAGGAATTCACAATTCAATCCTTCCTTACCAATTTCTTCTTTCTCTGCTACTGACCTACATGGTGAAAAATGCCTTTAAAGCTCGGGGTACATCTGCCCTGTACATAACTCCCAGCCTCTGTCAGTGCTATAGGATGAGCTCCTGCTCCATTTCTTCATCCTCTCCTGTATCCCTATCCTTGTCAGGTGGCAGACTACTTTCCTGCCTCTTGACTTCACATCTAGTCATGTGATTCGTTTCGAGCCATGTGGGTAGAAGTGACAGCTGAGAGTTCAAGATCTAAGTTTTAAGAACACAGCGTATTTTGCTTGCACAGAAGCTCTGTGATTGCCACACAGAGCTCCTTTCTCTGGATAACTGACACCCCATCATTCTGTGCCCTAGAATGAACACATGCAAAGAACACACATAAAAAGCTCAAACCTATGTCAAAAATCCAGTCCAGCTGGACATTTAGCTTGAAGCAGAGCTGCCTAGCTGGGTCCATGCAATCTGTATGAGAGACCGCCACAGTACCTACAGACACAGGATCGGGAAGAAAGAATTGTATTAAATAGGGAAGTAGCATGTTAGGCAGCAATAGCTAGCTGATATACTGTACCTCTGCCTACTCTGAGATTGGGAAAAGAAGTTAGATGGGAGAAAAATTGTAGACCACGTACAGAAAATGCCAAGAATTTGTTGGAAGGGCATATTTGTCTTACATCCCTAATAGATTTAAACTACTTGGCTCTGAATCTGACTTTTAAAAAATCGCTTGGGGGCTGAGTATGTAGCTCAGTGGTAAAATGCTCACCTAGCACGTGCTAAATCCTGGGTTCCATCCTCAGTACTGTCCCCCAAATTGTTTGGTACAAGTAACAATCTTTTTTTTTTTTTTTTTTTTTTTCAGTTTTTTTGAGGGGGGCAATGTTTGCTTTGTATGGTAAACAAATGCTCTACCACTGACCTACACACTCCCAGGAGTATAACTATTTTGTTAGAAAGATTCATGAAGTGAATTTTTTATTCTCCCTTAAAATCAAATTCAGGCCCAAATTTTTAGAGAATACTTTTAAATGAATTTGCTGAAGGAAAATTCCAGTTACATGTCTAAGCCCCATGATTGTTTTGTCAAACATCCATCCACAATACTATTTTAGACATTCTACTAGACATTTTTCAAAAATGACTTCATTATTTAAAACAATATTGTGAGTAGCTTGCTAATTAAAAATTAGCAAGTGAATTCTTAAAGGTTAACTGTCATACTAAGGGCAGCACTGCAGTAGGATCCATACCAGGACCACCTGGTTCCAGTTTTTTTCCCCCACAAAATGCTATTATATCACCCAAGAAAATATTACTAATAAAATAATCATACAATTTAAATATACATTTAAACATAAATATTTTATATATACAAGCATATATATATACATATACATGTTATATCCAATGAACATTTTTATTGTAGCACCTTATCGTTAATAATGAAAGCAAAAGATAACTATGTCTTTTGAAGAAAGTAAGGTGCTTGGAGATAAATCTTGCCTTTCAAGTGGTCAGAATAATTTTTGTTGCATTAAGCACCTGCAACTACTTACTTTATGTGTAGCCCATCTACTTAACGTCTGTCTTCTTTATCAAAGAATAAGCTTCACAGGACAGGGACATCTCTATCATAGGACCTGAGTTATTGTCCAGTAGTACTGGCACAAATGAAAAGCCAGTGAGTATTTGTTGAGTGACATTAGGAAGATACCTCTCTCTTTGGTTTAAGAATAAAAGCTCAACTAGAATATTGGAATGAAAAAGGATATTAATGGTTAATAGAACAAAGGCAAAAATCCTTGAAGAACAAGAAGACCTGGCTGTGCAGTTAGGGCCAGTCTGAGAAGAAAAGAGCAAAGAGGAATGAGGTCTGAGCCTAACTTTCCCCACTGGAATTAAGAAGAATTGCATAAGGTAAAAATTTTCAATGGGAAGAAAATTCCTGGACAGACAGTAAGTGATCTCTTTAGTCATTGCTCACTGGAATTTAAAAGGCAAAGATAAACAAGAAAGCAGGCTTTTATTTTTATTTATTTATTTATTTTTTGAAAGCAGGCTTTTATTATTTCGTGTGTTTCAATCTCTCGTTGATTTTGCTGCTTATCTCCCTCCAGGGACTCATCCACTCTGTGGCTATGCCTTGTCCTCTCTTTCCTTCTTCCTGTCCCTCGTCCTTCTCTGCTTCCTCTGTTTCTTCTTCCATTTGCATGGTTGTGTTAGAACCATGAGTTATAAAGTCAAACTTGGTTTCCTACATAAGCTGCAGGTGGTTGGTTGTCACTGCAGACAGGTCAGGAGGCAACCCTGGACAGTGGGAGAAGGCTGAGGGTGGCAGTCCTTGTGCATTAGGGAGGGGATCACAGGTATGCCTAATTCTGGGTTGGAGACCACAGCAGGACTTCTGCAGAGTAGAAAAGAAAGAAAAAAAATTTTTTTGAAGGAGACAAAGAGAAAAGAAATATGAGAATTATAGATGTAAAAGAATACTGCATTAGAAATTATCTAGCCCAGCACCTGTATTTTATTGTGAAAGGACAAAGGAGGAATGAATTCTCAATGTAAAACAGCATGTTGAAATGTTATTTTTCAAATAATGGCTTGAGATCCTTAGAATGAATCAATGAATTAAGTACATCTTACATTACTCACATGGTAGCAGTAAACAATTTTAATTATATTAGGTCAGATCTGATGTGGTTTTCTAATAAAGCAGATTCTTGCTTAGAGCAACTATGCATTAAAACCATTAAAAATGTGAAATGTATATTTGGGAAAGATTAATTTGAAATATGTCACGTTACTTTCCTCTATTTCAACTTTGGCTATTCATTTACATTTAGAAATGGTGCTTTAAGGATGGGTGAGTTCTTGGAGGTTTCCAATAATTTGATCTGCAACTCTGTCTTAAAAGTAGGATAATCCCATTTGTGTCATTAACAAGCTATTGATTTAAATTTAAACACCTTAGGCTCAAGTCACCAATCAATCTTATAAAAAAGACATAGGGGAGTTGGACCCTCTCTCTTTGGAAATAATGACTATTCTCCCCTAATACAATTCTTTGTCTGCTGCTTTCTGAAGTGCCGGAGTACATTGTTTTTACTGTAAACGGCCTTAAATCTTCTCTGGGAACAAGAAGGGTATCAATCCATAAATAGAGTCCAAGTGAGTCATGAATTAGTCAATAGGGAAATTGTCAAAGGACTGTGCTTATCTGTGTGACCAGAAAAGTTCTGTTGGTTGGGATTGGAGACAAAATACAAAACTGCCACCCACTTTTCAAGCTAAATAAAGAACTGGGATAAATTATAACACCTGATAGTTTCTTAATCCAAAAGAAAAGAAAGCCAATTATGACTTCCAATTTTGACTTGTGAAATCTAGAGATTAGCATGGGCTCGATGAGTCATCCAGACTTGCTCTCCCCTCTGATGCTACAAAGTCCTGCTGGGTCCTCAGCCTCTGGCTCTGTAGTGTCAGAGACCCTGAGTCCAACCAAGGCAGTGCATTTCATCCTGGGCTGACTCTGCTTTTTACAAGGTCCTTCTGAATAATGAGTGAGTCAGGATGTTTCTCTTCTACATAGGCATCCATTTGTAAAGCAAATCAAATTTCTCTTTCACAACCCAGCAATGCATGGCTTCTATCATACTCCCGCTGTCTTAGGATGAATTCTGGCATAAAAATCAGGGTCATTTACTTCCAATGAGCTGAATCAGCTGCTGCCAACACTTTATGTTGGTCCATATTTCTCAACCTTTCTTCTTCTCTTTTTTTCTGTTTTTTTCTTATTTTCATAACTAACAACTAAAACCATACTGAAGTAGAAAGTGACTATAAATTATGTCTGTTCATTCTTTTTCAGTTTCTAATTAAAGGATTAGAGGTTTTGTTCTGTAGACTTTGACCTTGAAATAAGTCAGACCATTTAGATGGTAGCTTTTAGATCCACTCTAATATGGAAGTCATAGGGACAACATGCCTTTTAAGCACTTACCATATGGTCAGTATGATGGAAGAATTGAATTTTTAATTTTATTTAACTTCAGTTCATGTAAATTTAAAAATTAAAGCAGTGGGAATTATGTTACCATCAAGCCAAAATTATTGTTTTAATAGGACTGGATTTTACTCTAAGCATTGCATTGTGTAAGATAATTGTTATACTACTAGTGCACATGTCTGGCACAGGTGTCATTTCTGGTACACATGAACATGTGACCTATCTAGTAAGTACCAAAAAAATGATCTATGTTAAGTGATATTTTTCTATGCACAGGTATAACATTTTTATTTCAATATTTTATACAACAGCAGGAGTTAACATGATACCTGGGAAAATCACATGATAATTAAGTTAAAGTACTTATTATTTTAATCATAATAGCACTACATTATTTTCCAAAACAAAAGTAAGAGTGGAACACTTTTTGAATGTAAAATAAAGGCAAGCTGGATACCGTGGATCAAATTGCTGTAATCCCAGCAATGTGGGCAGCTGAGGCAGAAGGGTCTTAAGTTCAAGGCCAGCCTGGGCAACTTAGTGAGACCCTGACTCAAAATAAAAAGTAAAAGATCTGGGTATGTACCTCAGTGCTAGAATACCCATCAGTTCAATCCCCAGTACCAAAAAATTATAGATAAATAGGAAAATAAAATAAAGGCATACTACTCATGCAGCATCAAGTGGAATTTAGAAGCTAATTTATGACCGTAACAATAATTTAAAGAGAGAGAAAGAGAGATTATCCAGGCTTAATGGTGCACCAGTAATCCCAAATACCACGGGGCAGAGGCAGGAAGATTGCAAGTTTGACATCAGCCTCAGCACCTTAGCAAAACCTTGTCTCAAAATAAAAATTAAAGAGGGCTGGGATGTAACTCAATAACACAGTGTCCCTGAGTTCTACCAAGTACCACAAAAAAATTAAAAATAAAATAAAAATTGAATATTTTTCTAAAAATAGAAAAAATGAACTCCAATTTTTAAAAATTGCAAGTGGTTTTCATTGGTTTAAGTTGAATTGTATGTCACTGTCTAATTCTTTATCTTTTGTCTCAAAGGACTTCTAAAATTGCCAAGAAATGTTCATTCCTAACCTAAAAAAAAAATCAAACTTGTGGCATAGATACTTTAAATTTTTTAAAACTGTCATAGAATTGTAGATACATATGAAAAAAATTAGACCCTATTTTAACAGACAGCCCCTTAAATGTACTAGATGAAAAAAATGTGGATTTTACAGAGACTGACATTTCCCTTGTGGCTTCATATCAATATATGTTACCTATTGACAATATCTGTGATCAGTCGTCTGAGACAGACACTGGAAAGTGTCATGGATGTGTTTTCTAAACCATTCACTACATTGAAAATGCTATGAAAATTCATCTGTTTGTGAAACTATTTAAAAGAAATAAAAGTTTAGTGATCTTATATTATTTTTCATCTACATACTGATTGAATTACAGAAAAAGGATTTTGTTATGTTAACTCTAAATCAATATTTTCTTGAAACAAAAGGAATGCTTACCAAGTATTCAATAATCAAAGACAAAAAATGGCAATATGAGTCATGCCACAAAAAAAGTGAGTGTCAATTTATGCTTTCTCACTGAGATGACATTGCACATAAATGAATTAAATTTGACATTCCAAGGAAAGTAAAAATTTATTTGTGATCTAGCACTGTAGTATGCGAATTTATGTTGAGATAACCTTTCTTTGCACAACTCAATAATAATGATTTTGCAATTTTTCCATTGTGAATAATAGATTGAAGATATTAATTGTAATCAACAGTGTTATACAAATTGCTGCCAAAACTAAAAGAAAAAAAGTTAAATAATGCTTTGTTGATTGTGAAAAATTTGAAGATGCTTTTCAATTTTTGCAATACCACTGTAATTTGATGGCAAAAGTACCAAGTTAACACAGAATTAGTGAATCCACTTAACTTGGATATAGTTTTGAAATTACATTAAAATAAGTCTAAAAAGAAAGCAATTTTGTCAAATGGCTGCAAATGTTAGAAGGAAATGATTTTTTGGTACTTGCTTCAGCTATTGGGAAATTTATAGGTATATCTATAGTTATTTGGGTAGGTGAATCTACATTTTCAACTGCAAATTTTATGAAATCTAAATATAGATCAAGCATTTCTGATGAAAATTTAACATTCATGTTGAGATATACTGTAAGTATAAACCACATGCCATGCCATATTTTGAAGATTTTGTAGGAAAACAAAATTAATGTCTTATAAATAATGTTTAAATTGACTAGGAATTAAAATAATAATTTAGGTATTTGGGGGACTGAATACAATATTTATTTAATTTCACTAATCACCCATCTATGCTGATATTTAATGATGCTTTTCAAAAAATGCCTAAATGACAAAGACTACACTAAACTCCCATGCAGAATTCCAAATGATCTATGACCCCCACTTCCACCCTCGAGGAGGTAGAGCATAACTCCCTAACCCTTGAATTTTTCTTCCAAGGAGAACACTGTGGAATGGGGTAGGGCAGTAACTTCAAGGTGGAGAGACCTGGCAAACAGTCCTTCAGCTAGATAATCAAGATTAACATCATCTAAATATCATCTAAATCAGATGGGCTGAGACCCAAGGGACAGTTCATCCTGAGGCAAATTATTCTCTAGCTATGGAACTGTGAAGTCACACATTTTATGTTCCCAAAATACAGGGGTGGGACAGGAAAAAGTGGACATTCCTATTATGAAAGGGAGAAACAGAAAAGAAAGGGAAAACAGGTCCCAAGTAAGTACGAAACTCAGCCAGACAAACATTAATTCTCAAGTCTTAGAAATAATCTGCTTTGGAACTGGAGATATATATAACTCATGAAAGAGGACTTGCCTAGTTTGTGTGAAGTCCTGGGTTCATTGTCTAGCACTGCAAAATTATTTGAAAAATTAAAATCTTTGACTCAGTGTCCTAACTTCCAGATACACTGGGTTAGGGGTGGGGTCCCTCAGCAGCCCTACCCCACAGCTTTGCTGGGCAGTCAGCACCACAGCTCTCACTGGATATAGCCATGTGCCTTTAGTTTTCATAGGTCAGAGACACACATTGTAACTGTACTTGTGGGAGCTCCCTGCAGTGGGCAAAATGCCTAGGTTGGTGCTATGCCTGGATCATGCCCTGAAAATTACAGACCCCCCCCCCCACTTAAAATCTACTTGGAGGTAGCCATACCCCCATTACTCATGGCATCAGTGATCCTGCCAAGGTTTACTGCTCTGTGTCCACCCAAGAGTGGCTACCATGTCTGCACTATACCTGGGCTCACTGGAACCACACTTGGAGTAGCCAATGAACACTGAGTCAGAAAGGGGCACAGAGTCTTGAGGTGGTAACAGGCAGTCAGTATCAAGTCCCTGCAGAAATCCTAGGCTTCTCCTTTGAAAGCATTCTGCCCCCTGAATTGTAGTCTTCTGGTAGGAAAGGCAGCATCTATAACTACAGAACACGTTCAGGTTTGTTCTTCTTTATCTTTTAAGTACCACCTGACCAATTCATGCTAATCTCCTTTGCAAACAGATTGGCCACTCCCTTTGTGTTCCCTCCTGCTTTCTCATTCTTTTAATATGGACAGTCGGAGAATTTTCCAAATCTTTAAATTCTGCTTCTTTTGTTTAAAAATTTCAACTTTAATGGTGTGAATCTACATCATGTACAACCATAGAAATGGAAAGTTGTACCCTACTTGTGTACAATGAATCAAAATACATTCTGTAAAAATTTTTTAAAAAATGATTAAAAGAGTTTTTCGTCTTTAAATCATTTCTTTCTTCTCACATTTTACTATAAACCTTCAAGACAAGTCAAGCTGCATCTTCAACTCTTTGCTGAGAAGTTTCTTCATCCAAATAGCCTATTTCATTGCTCAGAAGTTCTACTTTCAACAAAACACAAGGACATAAACACAGGGTGGCCAAATTCTTACCCACTTAATAACAAAGCTTACCTCTCCCCAGTTTCCAAGAACATGCTCTTCATTTCCATCTGCATGAGATCTCAACAGAATGGGTTTTACCACCCCTATTTCCACCAACATTCTGTGTACAGCCACTATTCTTAGATATTCTCTAAGAAAGTTGAAGCTTTCTCTACATTTTTCCTCTTCTTTTGAGTCCTCACCTGAATTGGCCTTTAGTCTGTTCGATTCAAAGTAATGTAGTTTTTTTCTAGTATGAACCTCAAAATTCTTTCAGATTCTGACCACTACCCAGTTCCAAAGCCACATTTCAGGTATCTGTTACATCAGTGCTCCATTCCCAATACCAATTTCTATCTTAGTCTATTTGGGGTGCTATAACAAAACACCGTTAAGTTGTGTATCTTATAAACAACCTAAAGTTATTTCTCATATTTCTAGAAGCTAAAAAGTCCAAGATCAAGGTACCATCAAATTCAATGTCTGTTAAGGAACTGTTCCCTTATTCATAGATGGTACCTTCACTGTGTTGTCACATGATGGAAGGGCATGAGTTCAGAAAGCAGAGTTCTTATGACCAAATCATTTCCCAAAACTCTGCCTGCTAATACCATGTCCCTGGGAATTAGGATTTTAACATAAGAAGGGGGAGTAGGGGTCACAAACATTCATACCATATCAAGGACCTTCTCCAAAATATCTGACTAGTATCCACAAACTATCAAGGTCATCAAAACAAGGAATATCTGAGAAACTATCAGAGTATAAAGAAACTAAAAAACACATGATATACACGTTGGATGGGATTCTGGGAAAGGGACATTATAAGCAAAAACAAAGAAAATATAAATGAAGTATGGATGTTAGTTTATAATAATATCAGCCTTGATTTATTAGTTATTGGCTTCTCCATCATGACAAATGGATGGATTAAAAACAGTGTTACATAAGGTGTTAACACTGAAGGGATTGGGTGTGAGGTATATGGGAAATCACTATTATTTTTGCAACTTTTCTATACATCTAAAACTATTCTAAAATAAAAAGGTTATTGCAAAAATTATTTAATTTCATCTGCTTTTTATTTTTTTAATGTGGCTACTACTAGAAATTTTCAGTGACACATATGACTCACATCACAATTCCACTTTCTAGCATTGCTTTAGACAATGGAGTTGCTGCGGTACAAATGGCAGTGAATCTGTTGTCTGAGAACCTGTGGTTTTCAGTGTGCTTTTACCATTGACCACATGTGTCACACACCCTCCTAGCCCCAGGTCTTCATATGTAGGAAGAAGAAGAGTTGTTGCAAGGATTGTATGAGTGGTTTAGTCGAAGGAAACTAGCACAATTCCTGGTTTGTAATAAATACTAACTGACCGGTACCAGGTGTTGTATTCTTGCTATTGCAAAAGAAGGCAAATAATTGCAGTGTGGTACCAGAAGCCCTGGAGAAACACTGGAAAAAGAATGACTCAGTTCAAGAGAACACCGCCTCTCCTGGATCACTAAAGATGGAATGGGCAGTTTTACACAGGCTCATCAAAAACATTTATTCCCATGTGGTTTTCTCCAGTATCAATGTGAAATAGGTATTATAGACATGTTTTCCTCACATTCGGTCATGACTTTCTGTTGGTCATCACTCTTGTTCTTCTCATGTATGTCCTATTTTTTTAAATATAAAATTGGCACTCTAAAATTACTCCATTATATAATTGATTTCTATATCATATATATAAATTATTGTAGCCTGGAACTTAACTGAGTATAACTTTAATGTATTGAAATAGAGGCTCAGTCATCTACACTACACAATCTAACCACACAGCACTTATATTTATTCAAATTTAGCTAATATTATTAAGAAATGTGGCCCTGGTTTTCTTCCCAGCAGAAGATGGACAATTAATTTCCTTTCCAGCAGAAGGCTTCAGTGACTACAATCTCTTCTGAAGTACTGGGTTGGAAGTCATCCATCCTTCTTTATTCTACCCACTGGAAGTCATCC
Organism: Sciurus vulgaris; assembly: GCF_902686455.1. Classification (NCBI taxonomy): domain Eukaryota; kingdom Metazoa; phylum Chordata; class Mammalia; order Rodentia; family Sciuridae; genus Sciurus; species Sciurus vulgaris. The sequence continues at coordinate 46,587,861 of NC_136466.1, read as the reverse complement.
ATCCTTCTTTATTCTACCCACTCGTTCGTTCGGTCCACAAATATTGTCTGAGTGCCACCCTGTGTCAAGCCCTCGTGACAAGTTCTTCTGCATGTGTTTGCCTGCCGTGTTCATGTGTGTTCATCATGTTTTTCAGGTAAGCTGTGAATTTCTTAAAGACCCAGTTTGTTCTTGCCCTCTCTTCTGCAGTCTTCTCACCAGCAGACCCTCCTTCTCACTCATTCCACCATCATTACCAGCATGGCGGCTCCTGGACTTTGCTAGCCAGAAGAGGGAGAATGGCATGTTTTAGATTGAGTTACAAAGAAGCAAAGGAGTGGAGTCAAGATCACCTGATGTTTTTCTGAATAGGAAGTGTCAGCCCTTCCCAAGTCTCCCAGATTCTTTACTTTTGCTGTTGCGCTTCTCTTACCACGAAATCCAATTTTTAGTCATTGTAATTCAGCTTAATCACAATCCTCCTTTATTTGATAAAATTTCTCCTAAATATCATACAAGCTGAATTAGCCAATCTTGGAAAGAGAGGCACGTACCTCATTTCTCACAGGAAATGAGACTTGTGGCAGGGGGTTTAAGTGTTCCACCCATCCAACACTTACCATAGCACAAAACCTTGCTATGGTTTTAAAGTACAAGTGAGAGCCAATGAGCAAGTTCAAGGTGCTGATGAACAAACTTGAACTAGTAGTTGATTTGACTTTGACACAAACCAGATCTCAGGCACTGAAAGCTATTTAACTTAATTACTCTCCGAGTAAGGAGCAAAATGGGGAAACTGAGTGCTATAATCAGCACCAGTCTTCTTGACTGACCTGATTGTTAAAGCTGCAAAGGCAATCAATTGCAGTGGCGCGGAGGGAGTGTCGCTTGATTTCCTTCCTACTGCATAGTTATTATTCTGAGGAATGCATTTAATTATAGAGAGAACTGGGTTATTTGCTTTTTAGTAGCTGCCTCTTTTTTGGTTATTCCTACCAGCACCTTTCCTTTTCTGAAAAACAAAGGCATGTTTACAACTCCGCCACATCTTTTGGCTTCCATTTCAGAGCTCTGTCGCACACCAAAGGAAAGCAAGGTAGTGTGATGCAAATGGCCCCACAGTAGGCCACTTTTGCCAACCAGGGACCTATTTTCAACTGCATGCAAACTAGAACTCTCCAAAGACCTGTGAACTGTAAATAACTTGGGCTGTGAAAGAGGTCAGCTTGGTTTAATTTAGAGCTTCACAGAGCTTTTCTATAGAAATTCAAACGCTGGTGAAAAACCCCTCTGGGGCCTGTAAAAAAAATTCCAGGGCCAGCACCCCTATTTACTCCTTAGACTCCTGCCTGTCTGGTGGAGGTCTGCTCTTAAAAGCTAATCAGTTCCTCCACCGTTGTCGCCGGGGCTCCCAGCGGCAAGTCTGCCTCCTCGACACAACCCCTGAATAGAGCTGCCCTAGCACACTGCCGGCTGGGGAGAGTGGTAGAGGAAGCATTTGCAGGAAAGGCAGCACTGAGGTTAATGATGAGGAGTCTGGGGACAAGCACGGGTGGCTGAGCGGATCTTGTCAGCCTTCCAACACAGCCCACTCCCACAGTGGGGACTCAGAGTGCTGCCCCAGGAACTCAGCTGGAGTCACCCACCAATTCCCTTTCCTTGAAAATATACCCTCAATTTCACAGTGGTCAGAAAAGACAAAACGAGTAATGAGCCTCTTTGCTGTTAGCCTGTTGCTGTCTTCCCTTCTTCAGAAATCACTGATAGGAAAACCCAGAATCCCAAAGAATCACAAGAGAAAATGTTCCTCATGAAGAGATTTTGAGACCAGAAAGGTTCTTAGGATGCTTTGTCCTGATAAATTGTCTGTAGACACATTGGCCTCTGTCAAGCTGTGGAAAGAAGAGATTTAAAGTTCTGAACTCTCATGTTATCCATGCCCAGGAAAGTAAATGACTTAAATTGTGGCAAAAAGATTAGAGTTAGCTCTTAGGAGGAACTTTCTTCCCACAAAGAAAGTAAGGTATAGAATATGAAATAAGATGTTAACATGTCTTGCTCTGAGGGTATTTAAGACACAGCAGAGATTTTTATATTTTTTCCTGAAGTTATAAGAACAGTTCTGCTTTGAACCAGATGATTCCCCAAAAGTGGCAAATTTCACTAGATTTATTGATAAAGACAGCTGCCTACTCTGGCAAGGAGAATGAGAAATATCCCAGCATACACCATAAAGCAAGTTAATACCCCATTATGATCACAACCTAGAACTGCTCCCCTATGAAAGAAAGTTAAACTCTTTGGTGCAGATGGTTTAATTCTGCAATCTTCCCTTATCGATTTATACTGCAAGGAGGTACCCTGACAGGTTTCTGAGGATCGGTGCTGATTCAGCAGATGATGGCAACTGGTCCTGTGGAGCTCAAAGCAGCATAATCTTCTGATGGGCAAGTCTGTAGTGCTGGCTTAATCATGGACAACTGCGCTAGGTGGTAGGATGTCAGAGACCCTCAGGAGCATGTCTTCCTCAGACATCTGCTCTCGGGAACCTTAGTACATCACAACAGCACCATCTGAGTTTTTAAAAGTTTCATCTCTGAATCAGTCTTTAAGATATTGTGTCTATAGTTATGCAAACCTATTATTGAAAAAGGAAATGTTTAATCTTTGGGTACCTATCAGTCTGTTAGAACCTATTCATATTTTGCTGAGGAGGGGAATACCTACCTCAAAGAGTTATTTAAGGTTCTCTGGCAGAAATCAGAGTCCCAGGAGCACTAAATAGAGAAGGGGTGTATACATAGGTGTGTGTGTGTGTGCTTGTCTATGAAAGAAAGAGGAAGGAAGAAAAGTAGGAAGGAAGGAAAAGAAAATGCAGGTAAAGAAAGAACGGAAATACTCGGGAGCATGAAGGCAGGGCAAAAGGTACAGTTACAGAAAACCTCTCTGAATAGAACCAATCCCACGTTGTGCTTTTGTCTGGAACCGTCTCATGCTGGTTGTACCCATTCTTTCACGTACTTGTTTTGACTTTGCACTACAAAATGCGGACATAGAAGCTGAGGTGCAGGAAGGTAAAACTGAACTAGCAACAAGAACAGCTTTAGAGCAGTTTAGGGAACCCAGCAGATTAGAGGCAGACGCAAAGGTTTCTCTAAGAAGGATCACAGAAATCTGTCACCAGTGTGACTGATGAACAAAGGAAGCTCTGAAAAGCAGCTGTTGTGTTGCTATGCTATGCACAGCCTGCACATATGTTGCCTGAGCCTCCCACACAAAAATGAGTATACTCATAAGAATGCACACATATGCATGTGTATATTTACAGTGATGCATTAAGGAAGGACAGCCATATGTGTTATCAGTTGGCTCTTTCTTTAAAAAGAAGAACAAAAGAATATATACAGTTCAAAAAAAGTTGAGATCTAAATCGTTTCTAGAAATATCTAACTTCAGCATGTAAGTTTTTATTATTACGTTCTCCTGGTAAATTTTACTTTTCTGTTGGTTTCGCAGCCTCAGTAAGTTGGCAAGTGCCAACACTTGAGCATCATTTGCTTTGGTCTTGCTGTGTTGGCTCCCTACCATCCATGTCAGAGATTAAGCCAAAACTGGGAAACCAGAGACTTTGTGGCCTGGTTCATTTGCTTTCAGACCCTTGGGTATTGTGAGCCACAATGTGGGTTTATAGATCTTGCCCGCCCTAAGCAGGTGAGTCATTCTAACTCAGCAATTAGCTGCATGCCTGCATTATGGACTCCCTTGGGAACCCAAATGATTGGGAGCCAGATCCCCATGCCTGCATTTCATCCATGAGACTGCCTTGGCTCTCCAGCCTAACCTCATTCATAGCTTGATATAAACCAGGTTCTTTCCTAAATGTCATTTATTGTGAAATGATCATCCCAGTCCCAATTATTTTATTTTCAACCTAAATAGTTTGATATCCTATGATCCTTTCCACTGACCTTGCCCTTCCCCACTCCCACCCACTTGTGCTGTTCCAGCTTATGTTTTTTTGCCCATTGAGTTAAAGCCCTGCTGGGCTCCAAGTAAGTTCCTCTGTGTTTTAAGAATCTTCTCCCTTTATAATGATTTGGCTTTGTAGAATTCTTAACCATACCAAGTAATACTTAGCCTTGTCCAACTGTGTTACTCTGAAAGGGAACAGAAAATACACTGGAGCAGGAAGGTAAATCCAGATTATTTGGAAAAAAAAAAAAAAAAAAAAACAAGGAGGTAGAACCAACAGAGGCAGCATCAGATAGAACAGAGTAAAGGTAACGGAAGAAGAAAGGGATGACAGAAAGCAGGAATGAAACAGGAGAAAAATCAGCTGAACTAGCTAAAACATTAGATCAAGAAAGTTTACAAAGAGGGGGCAAAGGGAAATGGACCAAACCTTGGCTTAGGCAATAAATCACTTGGATTTTGTAACCCTAGGAAGCCTCCATTTATTCAAGCATTTAAAAGAATGAGGAAGAGGAGGAGGAGGAGGAGGAGGAAAGAAAGGAAAGGAAAGGAAAGAAAGAAAGAAAGAGAGCAAGGGCACAGAGAGACAGAGAGAGGAAAGTGGAAATAAAAGTCTTAGCAGAGAAAAGCTTGAGACAAAATTTTCAAAATGTCTAGAAAAAAAGGAAAATGAGAAGATCTGAAGGCCATGAATGAGAAAATCCACAATGGGAAAATGTTTGGCTATATTTCAGAGAAGCAACAGTCATGCAAACTTCCATGGAGCACAGACCCTCTGCAACAAACCCTTCGCAGTTCATCCATCACTCATTAAATGTGCATCAAATGAGCATTAAGGGAGATAGATGACCTTTTATATTTTTTCATGGATAACGTTAGTGGTGGTGTCCTTCATCTTCATGAAACTGCCCAGGGCTAAAATAATTTCCATCATTTTCTCCCCTTAACACAGAATGAAGCGCAAGTCCCTATGGATGGAGCATTGGGAATGCAAAGCATCCTTTACTATTTAATTTTACCCACACACATAGTCCTTATGAGCCAGTGTCTACTGTTTAATCTCTTCGGTGAGTCAGCATGTTGCTAAATTCTTAGTTTAATCCTTAGCACAGCTGTGGCATAGACATAAAAATACAGCTCCTTAACAGTAAGCTATAGAAACACAGTCCATTCTCCCACTGAGAAATAACTCAAGAGGTTAAAAACTTTTCTCACTACAGTATCAGAGGACCATCTGATAGAATGAAACACCAGTCACTAAACAAGATTCTGGGAACTTGATCATGAATAAATGGAATTTGAAAAGTGATGAAAGGGCATAACTTAGATGATTATGAAGCTCTGGGCTATATAGTGCTACACAGATACTAAATATTCATACTGTAATGGAATTTAAAGTTAATTTCAAGTTCAAATCTCCTGGAATTGGCTTAGACTATATTCAGTATTCCTTGTCTTATTAATTTTTACTGAAGTTACTTTCTCTTGTTAATCTAGGCAAGAGAAAAAAGAGTTAGAATAGGTTTTGTTTGGAGTTAGTACTTTTTAAAACCAAGTGGGAAAAGCAAAAATCTGAAATTTGAAACTTCACACACTTGTTATAATTATTCTTTGTCATTTTATACAGAAATATCTTCCTTCCACATTATTTGAGTGCTTATCTTTGTTTATCAACTTAAGAACATTTGCACTTCCGAGTTGCCCTGGCTGAGAAGATTCTATCTATAAACGAAGTACATTTTTACATCAAAGTTTCAGCAAACAGTTAACCAACTTTCATCACCTCATTTCCCAATTTGTCAGTAATTTCTCAGTGTTTACATGGAAACAAATGAGGAAGCTATATGAAAAGACAAAAAATAAAGCAAAAGGAAAAGAAATGAAGAGATAGGGGAAGTAAAAGAAGGATGAAGGGAGAAAAAGAAAAATTAGTCCTAGGACTTCAATGAAGTCTAATTATGATCCACTCGTCCTTTCTATTCATGGAGTCAACTTCAAAGTAGTTTGTGTTCAAAATAACTGAAGTGCATACACAGTGGGTTTTTAAGAACATGGAATGGAGCAGTGCAGCTGTCCTTGTCTAGAAGATAATTATCCACCTCTTTCACCCAAACACAAGCCTGTTGGAAACATTTTTCTTTCATGAGGGTAAATGAGGAGATGTGAAGGAACTGGACAGAGCAGAGCAGAAATAGTAGGAAAGGATAGAGCCACATTGCTGTTCCCCATAAAGGGTCTAATTCAGAAGACCCAACAGTGTCTCTATTCTCCAATATATACACTAGGGTCTGAGTTCTACCAAGAAGTTCTTCTGCCTCTTAACATTTCTTGGACTTTTTTTTTTTTTGGTGGGGGATACTGAGGTTTGAACCCAGGGGTGCCTCTATCATTGAGCTACTGCCCAACTCCTTTTATTTTTCATTCTGAAATAGTGTCTCACTAAGTTGTCCAGGCTGCCTTGAACTTCCAAATCTTCCTGCCTCAACCTCCCAAGTAGCTGGGATTATAGGTGTGTGCCACTACACTGGCTATGTTAAAATTTCTTAATGTGCCTCTCCCTTTTTTAAAAACAAATTTTTTGAGATGTAATTGACATACAAAACATATACATATTTTAAGTATACAATTAGATAAGTTTAACATATTGCACACGTCTGTGAAACTATCATTATGATTAAGATAATGAACCTGACATCGCCTTGTAAAATCACTCCTCCTCAAAGTAATTTCCATTTCCATAAAAACCTTGTCAATCTTGTTTGAGCTATTCTATATCCTTTGCATTTCCATATGAATTTCAAATCAGTGTATCAATTTCTACAAAGAGTTCAGGGTTTGATTAGCATTGTCTTTAATCAATAGATCAATCTGAGGAGATTGACAACTTAACTATTGATTCTTCTATCTCATGAACATGGTATATCTCTGCATTTATATGGGTCTTAATTTTTCTCAGCAATAGTTGCAGTTTCTTGAGTATAGGTCTTATACATCTTTCTTTCAGATTTAACCCTGTTTCATGTTTTGATGTTATTGTATATATGGTATCTTTCATTTCAATTTCTGGATAGTCACTGTTTAGTATATAAATATATAATGGATTTGGCAATCCCACTGAATTTATTTCCTCTGGTACTTTCCCTGAGATTGCCATGTCTAAGTAGAAAGAGTTTTCTTTCTTCTTTTCACATTTAGATTCCTTTTTCTTTTCCTAGCCTTTGAATGCACTGTCCATATTGTCTGGTACAATGTGAGGTAGAACTGGTGGAATTGGGCATCACTGTCTCGCTAGTTATCTCAAAGGCAAATCATTCAGTCTTTCATCATTGTGTATAATGTCAGTATAGATTTTCATAGATGCCTTTTTATCAGGTGCAGGAATTTGGCTTCTCCATCTAGTTTGCTGAGAGTATTTTTCAGAAAGAGATGATGGATTTGGTCAGCAAGCTCTTCAGCATTTTTCAAAATTATCACATGATTTTTTAAATTTTTGGGGGTGGGGTAGAGGGGATTTAACCCAGGGGAATCTACTATGGAGCTGCATCCCCAGTTCTTTTTTATTTACATTTGAGATAGGGTCTGCTAAATTGTTGAGGCTGACTTTGGGTTTGAGATCCTCCTGCCTCAGCTCCTGCACTGGGGAGTCACTGAGACTACAGGCATGTGCCATCGCACCCAGATAATTGTCACAATTTTTTTTATTTTTATTTTTGCAATATGATAAATTACATAGATTTTTAAATGCTGAACCAATCTTGCATTTCTAGGATAAACCCTCCTTATCATAATCTATTATACTTTTACATATTGTATTTGATTTTTTAAATTATTATTTAGACAAGGTCATGCTAAATTGCTTAGGACCCTGCTAGGTTGCTTTCAATCCTCCTGCCTCAGCCCTCTCCAGATTCTGTCTCAGATATAAAAATAAAAGTGATGGAAATGTAGCTCAGTGGTAAAGCATCCCTGGGTTCAATCACCAGTGCCAATCAAAAAAAGAAAAAGTGTTGGCCGGGTTGCAGTGGTGCATGCCTATAATCCCAGCAGCTTGGAAGGCTAAGGCAGATGCATCATGAGTTCCAAACCAGCCTCAGCAACTTAGTGAAGATCTAAGCAACTCAGTGAGACCCTGTCTCCAATAAAGTATAAAAAAGGGCTAGGGATATAGGTCAGTGGTTAAGCACCCCTGGGTTCCATCCCAGTCCAAAAACTAAAAACAAAGTTTTGTTTAGACTTTCTGCATCTATTTTGGGGAGGCTGGGAGGAGTGGTGGGCTGGGAACAGGAATCCTGACCTCATGTATTCTAAGTGCATGCTCTACTACTGAGCTACCCCCCCAGCCCTGCATCTGTTTTATGAGGGATAGGGTTTGTATTTATTTTGATTTTAGTATCAGGGTAATGCTAGTATAATAGAGTGAACTGGGAAGGGTATTAGAGTCTTATGAGGAGAAACTTTGAAAAAGAAGTTTAATATCAAGAATGATTAAAATAGAGATTGGATAAATAAGAGATTTACTAATAAGAAGTAAAGAGAAGTCTAAAAAGAATAGAAATCACAGATTTTAAGATCAACCATAACCCTTAGTGCAGAAATCAAGGATCTCAAAGAAAATTTGCAACTACATGAAGGCTGAGACCCAGATTGTTGGGGAGAATATGGTTAAGGCTCAACAGTGACAGAGAAGTCAATGCGGTATCCACCAACAGAAGCAGCTATAAATCCTCCCCAGGTCATCAGGGAAGCTGCTCAGAGCAGATGTCCCACTCAAGGTAATCCACTATAAAATTGCTAGGGGGATTGAGCAGTTGGAAGAAGCTGCTGGCCTCTGAGTTCTGCTGACCACGATGTACTGCAGAAGCTAGCCTGAGAGAAGCTGGCCACCTAGCATCTTGCTGCAGGAAAAGCATCTACATGGCAAAGGTAGACACTAGGGAAGTGGTGCACCCCGCAGGAGCCAAGTCCTTGAAGTTTCACAACTGACTGATGCTCTGAGCATTTTTTCCTTTGTTTCATTTTCAGTTAGATCCTATTATTACTCATTCACCAATCTTTTCCTCCAGCAATATTCACCTTCCATTGCTCTCATTCCATAAATGTTTGACCTCACACATTCCAATTTTCATTTCTGGAAATTCAATACGGATCTTTTAAAAGTATATCTTCCATGCCTTGACTTAACTTTTGAATATAGAGAAATACAGTTGTAAGAACTGCTTAATATCTTTGTCTATTAAGTCTATCATCTGTGTCATGTCTGAATCAGATTTGATTGATTTTTCTCTTCATACTGGTTTGTATTTCTTCCTACTTCTTTGCTCGCATGGTGACTTTTATTGGATACTATAAATTTTTAATTCACCTTTTTTTTTCAGTGTTAGAAAACATTTGTATGCCGTAAATATCCTTGAGTTTTGTTCCTAGGACACAGTTGAGTACTTGAGAACAATTTGATCCTTTTAGGTTTTACTTTTAAGCTTTGTCGGGCAGGACCTGACAGATCAGTGTTTATTTAATCTAGGACAATTTTTGTCCCACTGCTAAGACAAAACCCTTCTAAATATACAACCTTGAAGCTCCATGAATTATGAGATTCTCTGGACTTGTGGCGATGGAACTGTATGCTCTGAGAGCCAACGAGATTGTTCCTTTTAGTCCTTCGAGATGCTGAGTTGGGGCTTCAGCAAATCACTGGAGCTGTTTTAGCATGCAGAGCCTCTCCTCCTCAGTGCTCTGCCCCAGGAATTCTACCTGCTTTGACTTCCCTGGGCTTTTAGCTATCTTCTAAAATTAAGGAGACTGCTAGGTTCCATCCATGTTACCCTTCCTTGTGCTATGTCCTGTAAACTCTCTAGACAGTGACATCAGGCAATGGATAAGGTTTCTCATTGATTTCCTGTCTCAGATGGATCACTGTCCCTACTTGTTTGATGTTCAGGGTCTTGTAAACTGTTGACTCACCTATTTTGTCTTGTTATTTAGGTGTTTCATGAAGGACTATAAATCTCAAATCATTGTTAGTTCATCTTGATCAGAAGTATGTTTCCATGGGCTTCTTTTGAAACACAAATACCTGTATTGTATACCCAAAGGCTCTGCTGTTAGTCAGCTTTTCGTTGCTATAACCAAAATGCCCGACAAGAACAATTTAGGTGAGGAAAGGTTTATTTTAGCTCATGGTTTCAGAGGTTCAGTCCATGGTCAACTGGATCCAAGGCAGGAACTTCATGGTGAAAGGGCCATGGTGGAGGAAAGCTGCCCTACTTGTGAGAGCCGGGAAGCAGAGACACAGGAAGAGCCCAGGGACAGATATAGTCCCCAAAGCCATGCCCCTAGTGGCCCTCCTTCCTCCAGTCACACCCCACCTGCTCACAGTTACCACCCAGTAGCCTATTCAAATTATTAATCCATCAAGTGGATGATCCACTGATTAGGTTACAGTTTTAATGATCCAATCATTTCACCTCTTGTCACAAGAGAGTACGGAGTTGAAGCTCTAAACCTATGAAAAAAAATTTAAACTCGACACAAAAAGTCAAGCAAGAGAATTTTTATTCTCTTGTAAGTAAGATTCAAGCAGAGAGTATTCTCAAAAGAGAGAGAGGGTCATCTCCGAGCAGAGAATGACAAGGAAACAATGCTATTTCCAAATTTATTGCTGTTTGATGTTTACCAGGAGAAATGAAGTTTCACCTTTTTGCGGTCCTTTGCCAAACAGGTGTTCGCCTTCTCCTTCACATCAGGTGAAGGAATTTTGCCCCTAGTTGGTCTCTAGAACTGTCATGGTGGCCATCTCATTCAGTGGGGACATCATCTACAAGTCAGTTTCTATGTTAATGTGGGTGCTGGGGTCAATGACTGGGCAGACTTCATCTAAGTGCACTACACCATTAAAGAAATTTTCCTTCTTAAATACATGAGAAAACCCATGACCATAAATCCTAACTTTACAATGACCTCAGTAACCCTGCCAGGAGTTAGCGCATTGATCTTTATTTCTTGACATGTTTCTTAATTGGCTCCCTTTGTTTCGATGTGTTTATTCTCAGAGTTAGTACACCTGTTGTTGTTCTACAAGTTGCTTCATTGTTTATTAAAGGCAATTCTAAGAAAACCCATGACCTAGTGTGTTATTGGTTCACATTTCACTGCTCAGTACTAACTACTATCTAACACTCTGTATACTGTTGCATTAAATAACACTTTGAACTTCTGGGGGAATATTCCAGAACCAAGTTCATAATGACCTCCATCAAACAACACTAAATAAGTTAAAGTCATATTGAGAGCAAGATTCTTTGGAAACCCAGAAACCCAGTGAATCCCAGAATTAAGTGTTCACTGATGTGTGGGACTGTGTGTTCATGAAAGAGGAACACAAGTGTTGAAGGAGATGCTGAGTTGGGAGGTGAGATAGTGGCTCTCTCAGAAACCCCGTGTGCATTTCAGATTTTCTTGAGTACTTTCACTGCATCTTCTATTCTGTGCATGCAAAAGCTGGCAGTGTATTGTTTCAGTACTCTGCTGCTGGCTTCTTACTTCCTGCCTAAGGACCACAGTGTGGGTTACCCCGGGAGCCTGTGAGCAATGCTTACAAATGTACAATCACATACAAGTGGGTATACAGATAAGTTTCCCTATTTTTTTTTCCTGTGGAAGACAAGATTCTAAAGCACCTTGCATAAAACTTCTCAGGAGGTCCCTCAGAATTTCAACCAATTGCTTTTAACAATAAACACTGAGTCACACCCCTGGCCCTAGCAAGGCATTTTTTTTTAATTTGTTCATTTTAGTTATACATGACAGTAAAATGTATTTTGCATATCATACATATGTGGAGTATAACTTCCCATTCTTGTGGTTGCACATGATATGGAGTTACATGGGTTGTGTATTCATATATGAACATAGGAAAGTTATGTCCGATTCATTCTACTGTCTTTCCTATTCCTTTCTGCCCCCCCAATACATTTTTATAGCAACTTTCTCTCCTTTCCTGTTTTATTCCCTGTGGTAGATTGGTGTCAATTTTGCATTTCCTTTCTTTTGAATTGTATATCCACCCCCATTCTGCTTCTCATGGAAGGCATACTGGACTTTCCCACACTTTGATTTTTTTAACTTAGCCAGCTCCGTCAGTGGGAAATTGGTAGACAAGAAGAAGCAAAAATTTGAAGGATGTCCTCCTGGTCTTCAGCCAGCTCCATGAGAAGAAATGTACACACTTAACTGCTGCCCTTTCAACCCAGATCCCTGAATAAGACCCAGGAAGTACAATTGCCCCAAGTGGTCCCAACTGACCCATTAATGTATGAGCAAGAAATAAATGATAGTTGCTATATGCCACTGAAGATTTGTAGATGTTTATAGTGCTATAAAAGTTGGATGATACACAATGTTTATAGCAGCTCAATTCACAATAGCCTAGCTATGAAACCAACCTAGGTGTCCTTCAGCAGATGAATGGATCGAGAAAATGTGGTCTATATACACAATGGAATATTACTCAGCCATAAGAAAGAATTAAATTATGACATTTGCTGGTAAATGAATCCAACTGCAGACTATCATGCTAAGTGAAATAAGCCAATCTCCCAAAACCAACGGCTGAATGTTCCCCCTGATATGCCATGCTAACACACAATAAGGTGGGGGAGGGGAGAATAAAAGTTCATTGGATTAGACAAAGGGCAATGAAGGAAAGGGGAAGGAGGATGGGCATTAGAAAGACAAGAGAATGAATGAAACAGAACATTCCTGTGTACATATATGAAAACATAACCAGTGAAACTCCACATCATGTACACATCATGTACAACCACGAGAATGGGAGCCTGATGAGAATAATTTATACTCCATGTATGTATAATATGTCAAAATACACTCTACTGTCATGTATACCTAAAAAGAAAAAATAAATTTTTTACAAGTTGGTTGAAACAAAAAGTGATACCTACATAGAGGATGCTACTAGAACAAATTCAAAATATATGTGGCATTAGTTGTAACATAGGGTAGAAGGTGGCAAAGATGTTTGTGTGGGACTCCTGTCTGGAGATAATGCTGCAAGGGCAACTTCAGTGATGTTGACAAGGCCAAGGCAGCTAGGCCCTCAGATAATAAGGGATAAAACTGTGGGTTAACCCAACAGACAAGTAACTTAAATCAATCAAACTGCTGATTATAAATGGACAAATGTGAGTAGATGCAACAGAGATTATAGTTGTTTCACTTGTGTGAAGTTTCTACAGGCATTATGGCTGGCCACTGACTTGAAAAGGACATAATGTAGAGAATGAGTGAATCTGAGGGAATGGACTGGACCGAATGCCTACTGGGACCACTTCAGATCCTCTTGCCTTAGCTTATTCTAGTCCTTGGTAGAGCAACTAGCTCTGAACTGGCTTCCACAAGCATGATGTGTGAATAACTTGACAGCACCTTTCCTGGGCCTATGGCATACACTTCTGCTTCCTGCCTTATAGCTTTCCTGATGTGTCTTGTAAAACCATGGTCATTACTCACTGGACACTCATGTTATCAAACCAGAAGTGCAAGGGAGTTAAAACCCCAGGCATCCACCCTTGGCTAACTGAGGAGGGCATCCTACTCAGATGATCCCCTGATTCTGAATGAATCCCCAGTTCTGGTACTGGTGGCTAAATATCTTTATGCTTCCTTTCCCCGTTCATTCCCCCATTCCTCACTCTCATTCCCAAGAGTATATTCTAAGTAAATTATCCACACATAATCTTTATCTGAGGCTCTCCCTTGGAGAGAACCCAAATTAAGACTCTCTCACAAATTAACTAAGAATAGGTAATACTAGTGACCAGAGTGTCAAAGCCTCTAAAGAGTAGTAGGCAAATCCATTCCTTCACGTACTCAGTCAACAAAAATTATTTCAGAGACTACTGTGTCACTGGCACAGTTGTAAACAGAGGGTTGTCAAATTTACATGAAAAAAGATATGACAAACACATATAACACACAGATATTAGACCAAGAAGTGATAAGTGCTAAGGAGAAAAATAAAGCAAAACAGGGAAAAAAATAAAAAGCAATGAGGTTTTCTGTTTTTGTTCCTGCTGTTTGTTTGGTACTAGGAGGTTGAACCCAGGGACATTTTACCACTAAGCTATATCCCCAGGCCTTTTTATTTATTTTTTGTTTGTTTATTTTTAAATTTTGAGATAGGGTCTCATCAAGTTGCTCAAGCTGGCCTCAAATTTGTGATCCTCCTACCTTAGCCTCCCTGAGTCTCTGAGATTATAGGCATGCACCCTTGCACCTGGCTGAAAGATCGGTTTTTAAAATTGTGGTCAAGGAAGTCCTTTGTGTTGAGGGACATATTTGAGCAGAAAATTGAATAAAGTGAGAAAAAAAGTTATGGGTAAATACAGGTGAAAAATATTAGAGAAAAAAAGACTGCACGTGGAAAGGCCCTGAGATAGAGGCATGTGTAGCATGTTCAGGGACCAGGAGGATGTCGCTGGCTCTTTGCGGTACAAAATCCGTGGATATTTGTCACCGCTTGCAGCAACAACTTGCACGGGTCTTATGGGTGGTGGAGTGGAAACTGAGGCACTTCTATCTTTCTCTTTAGTGCACTGCTTTCTTGCTTGTTTGTTTATAGAGGATAGAGGAAATGAGGTCTACTTGCTTTGAGAGGGGAGAGAGAGAGACTTTGCTTAAGAGAGACTTTGAGAGAAGGACAGACTTTGCTTACAGCCTAGAGGAAGAGAGACTTGCTACGCCTCACTTAAGGCCTGCTACTTCTTACTGGTGCGTCCTGCATCCTTGAACTAAGGGTGTATCTACCTAAGGTGCCCTAGTGATGCGTCTCAGTTCTCCGTTCTGCGATCTGCCTTCCGCCGCTTTTCCCTACTAGCTGCTGCCACGTGTTTTTCCCTCCGGCTGCTTCCGGGCATGTCCTCTGCTGCTGTGTGTCCCTACTAGCTGCTGCGCGTGTTTTGCTGCTTCCGCGTGTCTTCTACTAGCTGCTGTTCTGTGTGTGTCTCGCTCCGCCTAAGCTTATATCACCTCCAGGAGGCGGAGAGCAGGGCCACGCCTCTTACGCAAAGATCAGGCACAATTAGGAGTGCTTGAGAACACATGCGCATACATTGTGTGTGCGTGGTCGATAAAATCACCTGAGTGTGCTTATGTCAATCAACCTCCTCGCTGCCGATGTGATCAACATGGCACAGCCCCCAACAGGAGGAAAGCCAACAGGGCTGATTGGAAAAGACAGTGAAAGAGAGAGAGCAAACAATGAGGAAGTTGGTATGGGGCCATAGTGCACTGGACCTTGCAAGCTACCATAAGGTGGGAGTTTCGGTGTATGGGTATGCTATTTAGAAAGATCATTCTGGATGTCATGTGCCAGAGACCAAGGAGGAAGCAATGAAGTAATGTGAATAGAAGGATGTGGATGGAGACATGGTCGGTGGCAGAGCTGTAAGAGGTGGTTAGATTCTAAAAATATTTCAAAGATGGGACAGTCTGAATTTCCTGGTGGGTTGAATATGGGATATAAGGGAAAAAAGCAGTCATGAAACCTCTGGTTCTTGCAGGAACTTGGAAAATGGAGTTGTCTTTTAGTAAAATGGGCAATTTCATTCTATAAAACAAGATGGGTAGGGAATATATGGCATGATCCTCCATCTGTGCACAAGATCTCTTCTGGTCTGCTTCTGCCTTTCAGCAGAAATTGGTAGACAAGAACAAGCAAAAGTTTGAAGGATGTCCTCCTGGTCTTCAGCCAGCTCCATGAGAAGAAATGTACACACTTAACTGCTGCCCTTTCAACCCAGATCCCTGAATAAGACCCAGGAAGTACTTGTCCCCCTCATCCACAGGATTAGTTTTGAAGTTAGTAATAAGTGATTTTTAAGAAATACCAGCACAAATTTAAAAAAAAAAAAAAGTTTCACAGAATTGTCACACCTAAGTTTTTTGCAAAAAAAAAGGAAGAAAAAAGAAAAGAAAAATATTGGCATAAAATCTGTGATGATTATGCAGTGGAATATGGTAGCCCCCATTCTGAGACCATGATTATACTTTTCTCCTTTCCTTTCTGATTTACTTTCTTCTCCTACCCTATCCCTGTGACAACCTCAAGAATAGTTAATCTGTAGGCAAGATAGTCTGCTTCTTTATTTATTCTTCCAAATCTATTTTTTATGGTATAAACTTTTATATACTGAGTATTTCAAATTTTTTGAAACATGCTCTTGCAGCTCAAAAACTGTATATCTTTCCCCTTAGGCAATAAGTGCCAGTGACTACATTGGGGGAAGGGAACTCAAAGAAGCAGGCAACTCAGAATCAAAACTTCTTGGAATTTAACAGGAAAACTCAGTCTCTCAGATATTATTATAAATAGCAATCGTGCCTATGTATTTCCGTGAGAGTGGTATTGTCTCATCAAGTTACCTTTTTCTCTGCTTTGAGTAAAAGGAAAAAAAATTATAGCTAGTGATATGATTGAGAAATCATCAAATAATAAGTAGCTCATAGCATATGAAAAATTAAAGAAGGAAAGGCATAGTGTTGACCTGTCCATAGCATTTGACACAATTGATTATTTTATTTTCTGGTATCCAGAATAACAAACTCTTTCTTTCTACCTCATTACTTCTCCTGTGCTGATTTCTCCTCTAGATCTCTTAGCACTGAAGTGCCTGCAGGCTCAGGCCTTGGTCATCTTCATCAGTATTCCCTAAATCTCTGAATAACTCCTGTGACTTTAAATACAATTCCTGTGTTGACAAGTTGACATCTCTATGTCAGGACTTTCTCCTGGGCTTGAGACCTCATATACACACCTGCCAGTCAACATTCCCACTTTGAGATATCTAACAGACATCTCAAACCTTGTATATCCAAAACTGAATTTCTGATATCCACCCCACCACCAATCTTACTCCACCTGCAACCTTTATTAACCCAGCTAATGGCAATTTCATCCTTCTAGCTCCTCATGATTTAGGTCTTCTCTCTTTTTCTCACATTTGACACCCAATTCATCAGCATCTAGGAGCTTTGCCTTCAAACTATATCCTACATTAAACCATTTCTCATTTCCTTCTGTTACTCTGAAAAATTATTATCTCCCACAATAATAATAATAATAATAATTATTATTATTATTATTATTATTATTATTATGTGGTAGTGGAGGTTGAACCCAAGGGTGTTCTACCACTAAGCTATATCCCTGTTCTTTTTTTAAAAATATTTTTTAAAATTTTGAGACAGATTCTAAGTTGTTGATGCTGGCTTCAAACTTGCAATCCTCCTGTCTCAGCCTCCAGAGTCACTGCGATTACAGGGGTGTGCCACCATGCCTGACTTTCATCTGTCTTATTAAGGAATTCTCCTGTCTGATTTACTAACTCCATGCTTAGACATTCTACTCTTAGGCTTCAATCAAGGTGATACTTTTAAAACATAAATCAAACTTCTAGTTTTGAATCTGTCCTATGAAGAGTTTGGAAGGCATCCCTCCCATCTTCACAAGAAAAAAGTAACAAATTAAAAATCAACAACACTTCTTATATCTTCCACCAGAAAATGAAAGTCACAGAGGGCAAATTGCTGCCCCTAAAACTGGAGAGACTGACAGGCAGATACAGAGAATCGTATTTACTGGGGCCAGAATCTCAGGAGCAGAATTCTATAGTTGAAACCACTATGGTAAAAGCACAGTATGGACAAGCTTGAGCAGTAAAAACTCTTGAGTTGGGATAAGAAGGGGAATTAGTGTGAAGTTCAACGGTAGAACACCTTCTTAGCATGTACAGGGACCTGTATTCCATAATCGGCACCAGAAGAAAACATACACACAAACTCCAAGGGGAATCAATCTTAGATTGATTCTACACTTTCTCCAGGATTTTACCTCTAGATGTACTTCCAGCATGGGAAAAGGACAAAGCAACAATTTTTCAAGAGACTTACAGTTCTCTATTACAAGGCCATCCCTCAAGGGAAACTACTTTATCAGAGCCTAACTGACCTGGAGGAAGGGAAATACCCAATTCTGCTACGAAAGGTCTTAGAATTAGAGGACTATAGTTGTTTCCCCTTTATTGCACCTTACTGCCTCATCAATGGGGCTCCTGTATCATGACAAGGGATTGCAGTAGAAGGAACTTCCAAAGTTCCAAAGAATTCCAAACTCAAAATTCTATTTAAAGCCTCTTTAGGGAACCCAAAGAAAACAGAGAAGAGAAAAATAGTGATACTAGGAGAAACTTTAGCCTCTGACACCACTGCTACAACAGATAATAAACACAAGCCCACACTAGCCATATGTTTAACTTTCAAAAAAAAAAAATCTTTTTTAAAGACATGCTGAAAGGAAAAAAAAAAACAAAAACAAAAGAGTTTGAAGAGTCAGAGCAAGCATCAGAACAAGATTCAGATGTGGCAGAGATGTTGGAATTATTGGACTGGGACTTTACGATTAATACATTAAGGGCTCCAATGGAAAAAGTGTGCAATAAGCAAGAAGGGATGTGTATTGTAAGAGAGATGGAAACTCTAAGGAGGAATCAAGAGGAACTGCTTGCAGTCAAAAAAGCAAGACTGGAAATGAAGAATGGCTTTGATGGGCCCCTCAGTAGACTGATCATGGTTAGGGAATTGTAAATCAGATCATGCCTGGAGTCATGCAATAGTTCCTCTTCTCACTAATCACAGTAGAAAGCGCCCAGTGGCCTGCAGACCTGCCTGATCTTCCCCAGTTCACACCTGACATCTGTGCCTTATCACCTGCTGCCTTCCTCCTCACCTCTCGCTCCAGCCACTCTGGCCTTGTGGTTCCTCAACTGTACTAGGCATTCTCTAACTTTAGATCCTGTTGCCACTATCTGAAGTAACTCATCCCCCTGATGTCAGCATGTACATATAACTATGATTGGGAAACTATAAACTATAATTGATACTTTCATATTTTTTCAACACATTTTCCATCCTTTATTATACATAAAATGAGCCACTATGAATAAACATTATTCAAGTTATCTTATGTAGTGTTTTACATTGCGAATATGAATCACTGCATGATTCAATATAGCACGATTGGCAAATAAATTTCCCCACACATGAAATACGATCACTTAAGCTGCCCTTGAAAATGCATATTTTAAGGTGTCACTTTTTGTTTTTGTTTTCCTTTCAAAGAAAACATCCAAAATGGCTTTAGAAAGTACTTCAAGGAAGGAATAAATAGAGATAGGACAATAATAAAATTATTTCAGATTTGCACTTACTCTACTTGAATATGCAAAGTGACTCCCTTGTAATTTTGTTTGGTCCTTGTTGCTAGGTAAAAAAGGAGTGTGTCCACTGAAATAGTCAAGGTCCCACAAAGCAAAGAAAGGAGGGTCAAAGGAGCGTGAGGAGAAGCATGAGAACAGAAACCAAAGAAAGGAAATTTGGAGAGTGGGGTTTTGAAGAAAAGTGAGTGTAAGCCTTCCCCCCAGCACACTCATCTTATCACAGGCATTCATAACCAAAGCTCCTGAGGAATATGATCAGAATCAGGGATTTGCCCTCATGGGAAGAGTGGAGGGGGAGGGTAGGTGGTTTTATACATCATCAACACAACTAGTATGTTTTAAAATAATCTGTTAATGTAATGTAAATCTGAGCTAATAAATACTATCCCATTTATCCATCATTTACAGATTGTTGGGTAAGAAATTAGAATTTGCCACATTAATATATTATATGAGCTTAATTACATGAGTCAGTTGTGAAAAACCTATCTGCCTCTGGTGTTAAGCCCAACTTGAGTGTTGTTCATACTATCTGAGGTGTTGCTGAAAAAAGATCAATATAGAAACAGTCTTAACCACACAGCATGAACAAAAACCCCAAAGCAATTTCTTGTAACTCCGCAAAGGAGGTTGTATGTTTCCAAGGCCCACAGCACACTTTCATTTAATATTTTCCCTTCTAAATTCAGACTAGAAATTATATATAAATCAACTCCACTGTATAGCTGAGATCTACAGAGTTGGAAGGAAAGGAATGAAGGAAATAGCAACACTAGGTAAAGTAATTGCACTCTTGACTTTTGGTGTATAGAAGTTGGTCCTTAGGTTAGAAAGAACATTATCATTTATAGGACAAAGGATTCTTTTTCTTAATGGGGAGTAAGGTAGCAAGGACAGTGGAGCAGAACAATCTCTGTGCTGGGAATTAGAAGACCTCTGTGCTAATCCTCCATCTACCACCCACAGAGGGTCATTAGAAAGGACTCTGAATGAGCTTCATTTCCCTCCTTTGTAAGA
This sequence comes from Sciurus vulgaris, assembly GCF_902686455.1. Taxonomy (NCBI): domain Eukaryota; kingdom Metazoa; phylum Chordata; class Mammalia; order Rodentia; family Sciuridae; genus Sciurus; species Sciurus vulgaris. The sequence continues at coordinate 46,567,603 of NC_136466.1, read as the reverse complement.
TAAAGATGATTATACTAGCTTTGTATATTTCATATGGGGCTTTCAATCAACTGAGATATTGTATATAAAAATGTTTGAGAAACTATTAATCACAATTGATTTCTATATTTTGCAATACATTTTCCATTCATCATTATATTTAATTGTCAGCCACTAGGAATGAACATATCATTATTCAAGTTATTATTTTACATGTGAACATAAGTCACATCATGATTCAATATATCACATGATTGGCAAATAAATTTCCCCGAATATGGAATATAATCATTTAAGCTGTGCATAAGAAAACCATGTTTTAAGGCATCTTTTTTTTCTTTCCAAGAAGACATCCAAAATGGCCTTAGAAAACACTCCAAGGAAGAAATAAATGGAGGTTGGACAGTAATAAAATTGTTTCAGATTTGTACTTCATAGAACTATAATGTCATATAGTGAAATCATAAGTAGTGAATTTATTTTCTCTAGCTATCTGCACTGCTATAAAGACACAGAGAAATATATCTTTATCTTGTTTGATAGCACTTGGTAAATATTGTTCACTTAACAGATGATGTAAATTACTCACTGCCACATAGCAAAAAGAAAGTCAGCCTTTACAACTATGAAGTAATCAAAAGGCTATATTTAAAAACTTGGAGACCATAGTCATAAAATGTGATTTAACTGAAGATTTTATAGTATGCTTATGAACAAGTAAATCAGATTCCTCAGTGTTTACCTCTGATAACTTCTGGTTTTGCATCCCATTATCCAGGAATGAACTGCTATAATTAACCCCTAATTCACAGATTCTATAAGCAGCCCAGGGATAATAAAAATGATAATGGGCTCCCCATATTTTGGCATCACTGTAGGGGCACTTTTGAACTTTCTTTCCATGATCAAATATCAGATTTGAGATAGTGAAGTGGGGAGGGGTAATAAAGGGAGGACAACAGCTGAAATTTTGTAGATTTTAAAACAAACTTTGTTTATACAAAAAATAAATAAATAAAAGTTCTTTCAAAAAATGGTCAAAAACTACTCATGGAACCAAAACATAGGTAAATCTTAATCTTAGTAGGGTTCTACTATTAAATAAAAATAAACAGGTTTCAAAAAATATTATAAAGTAGGTACTGGCAAACATTTATCATGAAGAACCAGAGAGTATTTTAGGCTTTGTGGGTGATACAGTCTGTTACAACTACTATGCCATAATGGCTTAAAGACAGACATAGGTAACAAGTATCTGAGCTCAACTGTGTTCCAGTAAAACTGCATGCATGGTCACTAAATTTTGAATGTCATGTACATTTCACGTATCATGAAATACTCTTGTTTTGAAAGTCTGTAATCATAGGTTTTCAGTTCACATAGGAAATTATCTGAGAGGATGACTTGGTCAAATGGCAACTATATGCCCAACTTCACAAGAAGTTGACAGTTTTCAGAGTGACTATACTATTTTGCATTCCAGTTACTTCACATCTTTTCTAGCACTTGGTATTGTCAGTATTTTTTTCCTCCCAGTCATTGTAAAGATATGCCATGATTTTAATTTGTGTTTCTCCAATGGCTGATGATGTTGGGTACCTTCTTTTACGTTTATTTGCCATCCACATTTTCTCTTTGGTGAAGTGTCTGTTCAAGTCTTATGGTTACTTTTAAAGTAGGTGGTTTTCTTACTATTGAGCTTTGAAATTTCTTTATAGACTCTTGGTAAAAATCATTTGTTGGATATGTAATCTGAAAATAGTTCCACCTGTAGCTTGTTTTCAGTCTGTTAACACTGCTCTTTCACAGAGCAGACATTTTTAATATCAATGAATTCCATTTATTGATTGTTTTCTTTTATAGAGATAATTGTAATATATTAAAAACTCTATGCCTAAGCCCAGGACATAAAAATTTCTCATTTTTTTTCTTCAAATTATATAACTTTGTTTTACAGTTAAATATGATTCATTTTGAGTTAATTTTTTTAAATACATGATTAGATCAAAGGTCTGTCTTTACACACGGATGTCTAACACAAAGAAAATCTGCTTTCTCTATTGATTTGCCTTGACACCTTTGTCAAAAACAAATTAGCAGCCTGGTGCAGTGGTACATGCCTGTAATCCCAGCAGCTCTGGAGGCTGAGGAAAGAGGAACTCTAGTTCAGAGTCATCCTGACCAATGGTGAAGCACTAAGCAACTCAGTGAGACCCTGTCTCTAAATAAAATACAAAATAGGGCTCGGTATGTGGCTCAGTGGTTGAGTACCCCTGAGTTCAATCCCCAATACCAAAAAAAGAAAAAAAAAAAACTTTTGATAACATGAGTCTTGCATGTTTTTCTTTTTTTAATATGAGTTCTCTGTGTTGCTCAGATAGGATAATGTTTATCTTCAGGTTCACTGTGTTTTCTGACTTCTCCACACTGCTGTTGTGCCATCAGGTAAGATTTCAAGTTTCATTATTGTACATTTCAGTTCTAAAATTTTTATTTAGGTCTTCATTATATCTTCTTTATAATTGCCTACATTTTTTACATTTCCTTTTTTTAGGGCATTTATCCTTACTTATTGGGGCACTTTTTTTTATTATTTATTTATTGATACCAGGGATTGAACCTAGAGGCATTTAACCACTGCGCTACATCCCCAACCCTTTTCATTTTTTTATTTTGAAACAGGACCTCACTAAGATGCAAAGAATGGCCTTGAACTTTGGATCTTCCTGCATTGGCTTCTGAGTCTCTGGGATTACTGGTGTGCACCACTGTGCCTGGCTTATTGGGACACATTTTTAATGGTTGGTAGGTCAGATCTTCAAATATCTGTGTCATCTGTGTCATACATTTGGCATCTGTTGATTGTCTTTTCCCACTCCAGTTGAGATTTTCCTCGCTGTTTCTGTGCCAAGTAATTTTGAATTTTATCCTATACCTTTCAAATGTTATGTTTATGAAACTCCAGGCCTTACTTAAATCCTACAAAAAAAAAAAAATTTATGTTTGTTTGTTTTTGCAAGAAGTCAACTTGATTACGTTCAGTTCTCAAGCTATGACAGCCAACTAACTGTAGGTTATAGTTGCACTATTAGTTCTATTCCTAAAGACTTTGTAATGTTATTTGGATCTGTCTCACATGTCTGCTATGCAGTGGCTAGTCTGGGATCTGAGTTGTGATCTATCTTTCTTGCAATTGAGCTTTACAATGTGTAACTTACTGTTTAGGATCAGTTACACACATGTGTGGCTTGGACATGATCCCAGGCGTCGTTCATAAGCAACATTGTGTGTCTTGTTCCCAAACTCTTCTCTCTCTCTCTCTCTCTCTCTCTCTCTCTCTCTCTCTCTCTCTCTCTCTCTCTCTCTCTCTCTCTCATATCTTCAATATTCTGTTTCACTGAAGATTCTCTTTTGAATCTTTTTGTCAGAAAAGTGGGGCTTCAGTAAATAAATGGGCAAATGAACTAAACAGACACTTCTCAAAAGAAGAAATACAAATGGCCAACAAATATATGAAAAAATGTTCAGTATCTTTGACATCAGGAAAATGCAAATCAAAGCTATTCTGAAAATTTATCTCCAGTTAGACTGTCAGTCATGAAGAATGCAAGCAATAAATGCTGGTGAAGATGTGGTAGAAAAGGTTCAAACACATGTATAATGTTGGTAATATTGTAAATTAGTACAACCACTATGGAAATCAGTATGGAGGTTCCTCAAAAGACTAGGAATGAAACTGTCATATGATCCAGCTATACCACTTCTCAGGAATTTCCAAAAGAATTAAAATCAGCATATTATATATGCCTACCCTGTTTATAGTAGTGCAATTAACAATAACTGTTATAGAATTAACCTAGGGGCTCATCAATAGATGAATAGATAAAGAAAATGTGGTATATATACACAAGAAGTTTTATTCAGTCATAAAGAAAAAAATATGCCATTTGCAGGAAAATGAATGAAACTGGAGAGCATCATGTTAAGTGAAATAAGCCAGACTCAAGAGTCATGAGTCATGTTTTCTTTCATATGTGGACTAGAAAGAAAAAGGGAGGGGGAAGAGTCTCATAAAAATAGAACACCAAAAGAGTAGAAGAAAGGGATGAGTGGGTAAGAGGAGGGAAGGAAAGGGGAGGTACTGGGGAATTAAATTGACCAAATTATGTTATATACGTATACAAATATATCACAATGAATTCCAGTATTATGTACAGTTATAATGCACCAATAATTTTTTTAAAAAAAGAAAAGTAAGGCCCAGGTGCCATGGCACATGCCTGTAATCCCAGCCACTTGGGAGGCTGAGGCAGGAGGATCTTGTATTCAAAAACAGCCTCACGAACTTAGCAAGAGCCTAAGCAACTCAGTGAGACTCTATCTCTAATTAAAATAGGAAAAGGGACTGCAGATGTGGTTCAGTGATTGAGTGTCCCTGGGTTCAATCCCCAGTGAAAGAAAGACAGAAAGAAAGAAAGAAAGAAAGAAAGAAAGAAAGAAAGAAAGAAAGAAAGAAAGAAAGAAAGAAAGAAAGAAAGAAAGAAAGAAAGAAAGAAAGAAGAAGGGAGAGAGAGAGAAGTGGGACTTGATTAACTCTGCTTTGAACTTCTTATAACTATTTCACATCCAGGACTAAGCAGCACCATGGTAGAAAGAGAAAGAGAACCAATAACTTCCTGCCTTACCCTGTTGTAGTCAGAGGAGATGATTCTTTTCTCCAGAGTTCTTCTAGGAAAGGAAAACAGAAGTCTCCGCATTTGAAGCTCTCATAGACCCAGACTCATGTGGAAGATTTTGATCTATGTTCTTTCACTGTAATAAGCAGTATAACAGCTTTCAGTGCATTCTATGAGTCCTTCTAGCCAAACCAAGAATGGGCTAGGAGATTCATGAATTTGCTATTGATGTTGAAAGTGAGGGTGGTTGCTAAAGTTTGGATATTTCTGTCCTCTCTCAAAAAATTTTGTGTGGTGGAATCCTAATTCAGTGTGATGGTGTTAGGTAGTGATCAAATCATGAGGGTAGAGTTTCATGAGTAGGATGAGTGCCCACTTTAAAATAAAAACAATCCAGACCTCCATTACCCTTTCCATCCTGTGAGGTTACAATTAGAAGACAGCCATCTACAAACCAGGAAGTATGCCTTCATCAAACATCAAATTTGCCCACATTTGATCTAGGACTTCTCAACCTTGAGAATCATGTAAAATAGATTTCTATCACTTTTAAGGTGCTCAAATCCATGCTAACTTGCTATAGCAGCCCAAACAGACTAAGACACTGGTCTTGTAGATTATTTTCTAACTTTGTGTTATGTCCCCTAATTGAATATATAAAAATTGAAAAAGAACAGAGAAGGAACAGGCTTTGAGTATAGTTTGTGAAACTAAGCAGGTCACCCCAAGACTCTGGCATAGTCCCAGGACAGAGAAAGACATTATACTAAAAAGGCTTCCCAGAGAATTCTGAGATGCTACTGGAATTAAAACCACTTCCATTGGGAATACCTGATCTTTTCTAAATAAATAACAAAATAAAAGAGCAAAGACTTGGACAGAGTCTATAATTGACTGCTTTATCACTGCCCTGCTTAAAAACCTTCCTTGGCTTGTCATTATCTAATTAATGACATCTACTCAGTTTCACATACTATATTCCCTGAAATATAACCCTAAATCTGCTTATTCCCTGCTGCTTCCTTCCACACTACTCCAGTGGGCCCTGTTCCAATGCTCTGATGTAATGATGAGGGGCGAGGTGGCTCAGCGTACTTCCCAGTAGGTGCCACTATGCAGCTGGATGGACCCCGCAGAGGAGCCGTAGCCTACTGTTCAGATAGTATCCTTACAAGAATATTGAATTTTCATGAGATAAGCTCCTAATATCTTATTTTTTAGGCAAATAGGATCTCTATTATATCAACCTAGAATACCATCACATTTTTACCTCTGGAAATCCACACATTCTTGAAGGTCTGACTTTGAGTGACAAATTCTCCAGGAAGCCTGCTCTGATCATACTAGACCAAAATTCATGTCTGTTTCCTCCAGTTACTATACTTTATTTGTATCATTCCACAGTACTTTCCACGTTCTGTCTTGTAATCCACCTAAGAAATAGCAACGTAAGGAGAGCATGGTCCAGCTAAGGGCTCTGTGAATTACCCTGTGATGTCAGCAGAGCCAGTGTTCAGTGACGAAGTTTCAAGTACTTCATCTATTCAAGGTGAAGAGCAAAAGCTGACTTACAGTATGATTTTAAGGTTTAAATGAGACATTCCTATGCTCCCCAACCTTCTTCAAATCACTGTACATAGAAAATGTTCTTTTCACAGTTCACTGGTGGGGTCTGCTTGGGCTCAGAGTTGACAGGCTGTGGGTTGCATCTGCACCAGGTCTTGCCCAGTTGCTCCAAGAGGTAAAAAGAGTTAACTGGATGCATCTGCCACCCCATGGAGACCTACTGATTGGCCTCCCATTGAAATCACATGGCAAGCCTAAAATATGACTGGTGCTTAGCCACCACCCCAAGAGATTATGATTTAATTCATCTGGACACAACCTGTGGCTTTACAGCTCCCTAAGTGATTCTAACGTGTAGCCAAGGTTGAAGATCATTATTTATATTTTAAAAAATTGAACTAGAAACTTTAATTAATATCATTAACATCTAAGTTATTAATATTTTGAGTATGGAGATTGTTTATCATTCATTTTCATAGACTATCATCTAATCTCCAATCCTTAATAGCAATATCCCTTCAAAAGATAGATTTTGGAATGCAATTTTTTTAAGTATGTTAAAGCAGTTTATTAAACAGAAACCTTAAGGGGGAAGAAAAACTCAAACAAATTTTTTTTATTATTTACTATTTATTATTCTGTACAGACTGTATTTTGATTCATTGTACACAAATGGGGTACATCATGTTGTTTCTATGGTTGTACACGATGTAGATTCATATCATTCATGCCCAGTTATCCCACTCCTCGATTCACACCCAAAGGACTTAAAATCAGCATACTACAGTAGTGCAGTCACATCAATGTTTACAGCAGTTCAATTCACAATAGCTAGATTGTGGAACCAACCTAGATGCCCTTCAACAGATGAATGGATAAAGAAACTAAGAAACAGTGGTATATGTACACAATGGAATATTATTCAGCCATAAAGTAGAAGAATTTTATGGAATGCAATTTAATTCAACCAAAGAATGAAATTTCAGAGGTCAGGTAGAGTTGTGTAGGTCACCAAAGAAAACATTTCCAAAGTGGACCAGACATTACAGAGTGGGCTCAGAACTCTCAGAACTCCATTCCCACATACTTTCTACCTCTTCTGGGACAGGTGCAGCTCACAGGCTTACTAAATCAGATCTGTGTTGCCCTATATTAGTAGTGTTCCTCAGCTTCACTACAGAAAGTAAAGTAATAAAGCAAATGTTAAAGAAAGAAAAAAAGTCTGTATGACTAGAAGTGTTTTCTTGTCCTTTAAAATTGCAGGAAAACTGAACATCTTCAGTCCTAAAGGAATGCATGCTTCTCAATTTGTTTATGTTCTTAACTTTATGTAAACTAAATTATCTTTTATAGAATTTGCTTCCAACATTTGCAAGTCTGAAAATGAAGAGAGAAGAGAATTTTTCATAATTCTGGTTCTGATTCTGATTACTGAAATTACTTAATATAAAGTACCTATCTTTATTAAGTCATCAGAGATTCTGAAGCTCATAATTCATTTCATTCATATTCAAAAGAATCTACATATATTTCCATACCAAAAAATCCTGGAAGATAATATGCTCAACTAACCACTAGCTAACCTCACCAAAAAAAATTGAGAGGCAATTGATTCCAAATGAAGCATTTCGTCTGTGTTCAAAACTTAGAAAATCTTTGGTTCCCAGAACTGAAAGGCAAGAAGGTCAGGGGAGAACAGGGCAGGGAAAGTTTGAAATGCATTCAAGGCAGTGACACACAACTATAATCCCAGCAATTGAGTAGGCCAAGGTAGGAGTTGGCAGGTTCACAAGCCAGCCTCAAAGACTTTGACCCTAGGAAACTTAGTGAGACCCTGCCTCAAAATAAAAAATAAGAAGTACTGAGGATGTGTAGCTCAGTGGGCAAAGCATCCCTGAGGTCAATACAGAGAGAGAGAGAAAGAGAGAGAGAGACAGAGAGACAGAGAGAGACAGAGAGACAGAGAGATGAAATGCATCTGGACAGGCCTGTAGTCTGTGATCATTTAAACACTTAAGTCATTGTCCTCCCTCCACCCACCACATGCACACACAGAAACCTGAGTTATCTTTTTTAATCGTTTGCTAAGTGAAGCATTTGAATTTGAATCTTCTAGCTCCTGTGAAACATCAGACATGCCATTCAGTGTGTTTCTTTGCTGTTGTTTCCACACACATATAATGAGGGAGCCATAGTGTTACTAATGTCTTTTATGCCCTGATTATGATTTTGTGAAGCTTTTAAAGAAAATGAAACGGAAACTAATATTTAGTGAGCGCTTGCTTTCAGAAGTTAATCATGTGATTGCAATAAAGAAAAGCTTGCATAACCACCTAATTCAACAAAAAAAGAAACTTATTGGAAAATATCAGTATAGTCCTATCCAAGGGCAGATATTAGAGTGGGGTCTGATAAAGTACTGAGTCCAAGAATTGGGTGCTCCAGAGCCAATATCATCTAATTCTAGAGTCAAATTCTCTCTTTGTGTTTCTCTCTGTGCATTCATTTTATTTGTCTTCTCTTTTGTACTAGTGGTAAAAAATGGTCAGCCTTACCTTTGGCCACCTTTCCTGCCTTCCTTCCTCCCTCTCTCCTTCCCTCCCTCCCTCCCTTCCTTCCTTCCTTCCTTCCCTCTTTATTGTAGGTCTGGGGATTAAGTCTAAGATCTTGAGCATGATAGACAAGTGCTCTACGAATGACTGCATTCCCAGCCACTACCTTACTTCTTAGCTCCAGTGCCCAAGACTACCTAACTTAGAGTTCCTGTGTCCTAACTCCAAACAACCAGAAGAAAGAATATGATCAGATCCTCTGGGAGCAGGTACCCACCCATGGCTAAATCATCTACCTAGGCAAAGCATTCCATGATTCTGCCTGGGAGCCTGAGACCCACCTGACCCCACGGGTTGTGAATTACATATAACTTTGCACTGGGTAGCAGGAAGCGTCTTTTCCAACTTCTGGATGTCAGACAGTTTCACCTGTTGTTTCAATCTTTGCAACAACCTTACAACATAGAATTTATCCCCATTTTGAAAAAAATACATGATGTTCAGAGAGTTTGAGTACCAGTACCACTTGGCAAGTGGCAGTTTCAGAGACCATGCGTTTTCCATTGAAAGATGTGTATCCTTGATGGAAGTTACACATCTTGGTTAGAGTTGCTATATATTCTGGTTAATAAAGCAAATATTTAAAAATTACATAGCTGTTTAGTGATTTCATTTGGGCATTCTAGGCATTTATAAACGTTGTCTCAATTATTATTATTTTTGTAGTATTGTGGTTTGAATCCAGGGGTACTCTGCCAGTGAGCTACAGACCCAGACCTTTTTATATTTTTGAGACAGGATCTCACTAAATTCTCCAGGCTAGCCTCAAACTTTTGATTCTCCTGCCTCAGCCTCCTAAATCACTGGGATTACAGGCATGTGCTACCACACCCAGCTCGATTATTAATTTTTTTCTGATGAGAAGCAATGATGAGCATAATTGTAAAAGCTGAAAATTCACAATTCCTTACTATGGATTTTCTGGGAACCAACAAATGTTCTATGTTTTGGAAAAATAATTACAGTTCTACTTTTCTATCACTACTACCTATCAGGCAGAGTTCTATCTGCACATCTCATTGAATCGTCAGCGCAAGCCACTGCTGAGGCTACTATTATTATCCCTGAGACCTAGAGGAATCAGAATGGTCAAATAGCTTTCCCAGGTCTCATATGGTGCAGCACTTGAATTCAGGTCCCACTGACGGTGCTGCTCATTGTCTAACCACTAGGCTTTTCAGCTTCTCATCTTGGCTGTCAAGATCATGAGAATGAAATGACGACAAAAAGAAAAATATTTTTAAGTTATCTTTCCTTCGTATTTGTCTCCTTTATCTATTAGCAAATTATGTTATACACGACAGTTTATATGACAATAATAGCTAATATCTGGCATATTCAAAAACACCAGAAACAACATCATGCCAGATGCTTTTCATCCAATATGCACCAATAGTGTATTATGTGCAATTATTGAACTAGTGAATATTTTTTAAATTTATTTTTATTGTAAATAAATGGGATACATGTTGTTTCAGTTTGTACATGGAGTAACAGCATACCATTTGCATATTCATATATTTACATAGAGTAATGATGTTTGATTCATTCCGTTATTTTTTTCCTTCCTCCCCACCCCTCCCACCTCTCTTTTCCCTCTATACAGTCCCTCCTTCCTCCATTCTTGTCCCCCTCCCACCCCCGATTAAGTGTCATCATGCACTTATCAGTGAGATCATTCCTCTTTTGGATTTTTGAGATTGGCTTATCTCACTTAACATGATATTCTCCAATTTCATCCATTTGCCTGCAAATGCCATAATTTTATTCTTCTTTATAGCTGAGTAATATTCCATTGTATATATATATCACAGTTTCTTTATCCATTCATCAATTGAAGGGCATCTAGGTTGATTCCATAGTCTGGCTATTGTGAATTGAGCCGCTATGAACATTGATGTGACTGTATCTCTGTAGTGTGCTGATTTTAAGTCCTTTGGGTATAGGCCAAGGAGTGGGATAGCTGGGTCAAATGGAGGGTCCATTCCAAGTTTTCTAAGGAATCTCCACACTGCTTTCCAGAGTGGCTGCACTAATTTGCAGTCCCACCAGCAATGTATGAGTGTACCTTTTTCCCCACATCCTCTCCAACACCTATTGTTGCTTGTATTCTTAATAATCGCCATTCTAATTGGGGTGAGATGGAATCTTATTGTAGTTTTGATTTGCATTTCTCTTATTACTAAAGATGTTGAACATTTTTTCATAAATCTGTTGATTGCTTGTACGTCTTCTTCTGTGAAGGGTCTGTTCATTTCCTTGGCCCATTTGTTGATTGGGTTATTTGTATTCTTGGTGTAGAGTTTTTTGAGTTCTTTATAGATTCTGGAAATCAGTGCTCTATCTGAAGTATGAGTGGCAAAGATATTCTCCCACTCTGTAGGCTCTCTCTTCGTATTGCTGATAGTTTCCTTTGCTAAGAGAAAGCTTTTTAGTTTGAATCTATCCCAGTGGTTGATTCTAGCTTTTATTTCTTGTGCTATGGGAGTCCTGTTAAGGAAGTCTGATCCTAAGCCAACAAGGTGAAGATTTGGACCTACTTTTTCTTCTATAAGATGCAGGGTCTCTGTTCTGATTTCAAGGTCCCTGATCCATTGTGAGTTGAGTTTTGTGCAGGGTGAGAGATAGGGGTTTAGTTTCATTCTGTTGCATATGGTTTTCCAGTTTTCCCAGCACCATTTGTTGAAGAGGCTATCTTTTCTCCATTGCATATTTTTGACACCTTTGGCTAGTATTAGAAAATTGTATTTATTTGGGTTTGTGTCCATGTCCTCTATTCTGTGCCATTGATCTACCTGTCTATTTTGGTGCCAATACCATGCCATTTTTGTTACTATTGCTTTGTAGTATAGTTGAAGTTCTGGTATTGCGATACCCCCTGTTTCATTCTTCCTGCTAAGGATTGCTTTAGCTATTCTGGGTTTCTTATTCTTCCAGATGAATTTCATGATTGCTTGCTCTATTTCTGTGAGGTACGTCATTGGGATTTTAATTGGAATTGCATTGAATCTGTATAGCACTTTTGGTAGTATGGCCATTTTGACAATATTAATTCTGCCTATCCAAGAACATGGGAGATCTTTCCATCTTCTAAGGTCTTCCTGAATTTCTTTCTTCAGTGTTTTGTAGTTTTCATTATAGAGATCTTTTACCTCTTTGGTTAGATTGATACCCAAGTATTTTATTTTTTTTTTGAGGCTATTGCAAATGGAGTGGTTTTCCTCATTTCCCTTTCAGCTGTTTCATCGCTTGCGTATAAAAATGCTGTAGATTTAAGCGTGTTCATTTTATAGCCTGCTATTTTGCTGAATTCATTGATGAGGTCTAGAAGTTTTCTGGAGGAGGTTTTTGGATCCTCTAAATATAGAATCATGTCACCCGAAAATAGCGACAGCTAAGTTCCTCTTTTCCTATTTGTATCCCTTTAATTTCTTTAATCTGCCCAATTGCTCTGGCTAGAGTTTTGAGGACAATGTTGAATAGAAGTGGTGAAAGAGGACATCCCTGTCTTGTTCCCGTTTTTAAAGGGAATGGTTTCAGTTTTTCTCCATTAAGAATGATGTTGGCCATGGGCTTAGCATAAATAGCCTTTACAATGTTCAGGTATGTTCCTACTATCCCTATTTTTTCTAGTGTTTTCAGCATGAAGGGGTGTTGTATATTGTCAAATGCTTTTTCTGCATCAATGGAAATAACCATATGATTCTTATCCTTAAGTCTATTGATATGATGGATTACGTTTATTGATTTACGAATGTTGAACCATCCTTGCATTCCAGGAATGAACCCCACTTGATTGTGGTGCACAATTTTCTTAATATGTTTTTGGATATGGTTTGCCAATATTTTGTTAAGGATCTTTGCACCTATATTCATCAAGGATATTGGTCTAAAATTTTCTTTCCTTGATGTGTCTTTTCCTGGTTTGGGTATGAGGGTGATATTAGCTTCATAGAATGAGTTCAGTAGGGTACCCTCCTCTTCTATTTCCTGGAATACTTTGAGGAGTATTGGAATGAGTTCTTCTTTGAAGGTCTTGTAGAACTTGTTTGAGAATCCGTCTGGTCTTGGGCTTTTCTTGGATGGTAGATTTTTAATGGCTTCTTCTATTTAATTGCTTGATATTGATCTGTTTAAATTGTGTATGTCCTCCTGGTTCATTTTGGGAGGAGCATATGTCTCTAGAAATTTGTCAATGTCTTCAGTACTTTCTATTTTGTTGGAATACAGATTTTCAAAGTAGCTTCTCATTATGTTCTGTATCTCAGTGGTGTCTGTTGTGATATTTCCTTTTGCATTATGTATTTTAGTAATTTGAGTCTTCTCTCTCCTTCTCTTTGTTAGTGTGGCTAAGGGTTTATCTATTTTGTTTACTTTCTCAAAGAACCAACTTTTTGTTATGTCAATTTTTTGAATAGTTTCTTCTGTTTCAATTTCATTGATTTCAGCTCTGATTTTAATTATTTCCTGTCTTCTACTACTTTTGCTGTTATTCTGTTCTTCTTTTTCTAGGGCTTTGAGCTGTAATGTTAGGCCATTTAATTGTTGACTTTTCATTCTTTTCTGGAATGCGCTCCATGCAATGAATTTTCCTCTTAGTACCGCTTTCATAGTGTCCCAGAGATTTTGATATGTTGTATCATCATTCTCATTGACCTCTAAGAATTTTTTAATCTCCTCCCTGATGTTTTTTGTTATCCATGTTTCATTCAATAGCATATTATTTAATCTCCAAGTGTTGGAGTAATTTCCTTTTTTTACTTTGTCATTGATTTCTACTCTCAGTCCATTATGATCTGATAGAATACATGGCAGTATCTCTATTTTTTTGCATTTCCTAAGGGCTGCTTTGTGGCATAACATATGGTCTATTTTCGAGAAGTTTCCATGTGCTGCTGAGAAGAAAGTGTATCCGCTCCTTGATGGATGGAATATTCTATATATGTCTATTAAGTCTAGGTTATTGATTGTGTTATTAAGTTCTATGGTTTTTTTGGTTGGATTTTGTTTGGAAGATCTATCTAGTGGTGACAGCGATGCATTAAAGTCACCCAGAATTATTGTGTTGTGGTCTATGTGATTCTTGAAATTGAGAAGGATTTGTTTGATGTACAGGAATGCACCATTGTTTGGGCATAAATATTTACTATCATTATGTCTTCCTGATTTATGGTTCCCTTAAGCAGTATGAAATGTCCTTCTTTATCCCTTCTGACTAACTTTGGCTTGAAGTCCACTTTATCTGATATAAGGATGGAAACCCCCGCTTTTTACTGAGTCCATATGCATGGTATGTTTTTTCCCATCCTTTCACCTTTAGTCTGTGGATGTCTTTTTCTATGAGATGAGTCTCTTGCAGGCAGCATATTGTTGGGTCTTTCTTTTTAATCCATTCTGCCAGTCTATGTCTTTTGATTGATGAGTTTAGGCCATTAACGTTCAGGGTTATTATTGAGAAATGATTTGTATTCCCAGTCATTTGGCTTATTTTTCGTTTTTAAGTTGGCTTGGTTTCTCCTTTGAGTGCTTTTTCTCTAAGGTAGTTCCTCCCTTTGCTGAACTCCATTGTTGTTTTTCGTTTCCTCCTCATAGAATATTTTGTGAGAACATTCTATAGTGCAGGCTTTCTATTTGTAAATTCTTTTAACTTTTGTTTATCATGGAATGATTTTATTTCATCTTCAAATCTGAAGATTAGTTTTACTGGGTATAGGATTCTTGGTTGGCAACCATGTTCTTGCAGAGCTTGAAATATGTTGGTCCAGGCCCTTCTAGCTTTTAGAGTCTGGGTTGAGAAGTCGGCTGCTATCCGTATTGGTCTCCCCCTATATGTAATCTGACGCTTTTCTTCCTGGCCTTCAAAATCCTATCTTTATTTTGAATGTTAGGCATTTTCATTATAATGTGCCTTGGTGTGGATCTGTTGTGATTCTGTGCATTTGGTGTTCTGTAAGCCTCTTGTATTTGATTTTCTATTTCATTCTTCAGGTTTGGGAAATTTTCTGATATTATTTCATTGAATAGGTTGTTCATTCCTTTGGTTTGTATCTCTGTGCCTTCCTCAATCCCAATAATTCTTAAATTTGGTCTTTTCATGATGTCCCATAGTTCTTGGAGATTCTGTTCATCATTTCTTACCATCTTCTCTGTTTGGGCGACTTTATTTTCAAGATTAAATATTTTGTCTTCATTGTCTGAGGTTCTGTCTTCCAAGTGGTCTAGTCTGTTGGTGATGCTTTCCATTGAGTTTTTTATTTGGTTTATTGTCTCCTTCATTTCAAGGATTTCCGTTTGTTTTTTTTTTTTTTTTTTGAGAATCTCTTATCTCTTTGTTGAAATGAGCTTTTGCTTCCTGCAGGTGCTCTTTCAGCTTATTGGTATTATTATTCATTGCCTGCATTTGCTCTCTTATCTCATCCTTTGCTTCAAGAATCATCTTAATCATGTATAATCTGAAGTCTTTTCTTCTAACATATTGTTATTGGATTCTATTACTATAGAATCTAGATTTGTTTGGGTCATTTTCTTCCCTTGTTTTTCATGTTGTTCTTGTATCTTCCCCTCTAGCAGTGCAGATCTGGGATATTGCAGATTTCCCCCTATAGGCTTATAGTGGCCCTATAGGTTTCCAAAACCCTTTCTTTAAGGGGAGATCAATATTAGCAGTGCCCAAATCAGACACTATGCAATCCTAGACCGAATAGCCCCTATGGGGATGATAACAAAATTGTCAAAATAAACAAAATGTGTTCAAATGTTATCTTCGGTAAAACAAACAGGTTTACAATAATGTCTGCAGTTTCTAATGGAGGACAAAGAGGATGCAGAGGGATGAAGAATATGGCTGTTAATGGGATAATAAAAGAATATACAGAAGTTCTAGAAAATAGAAAGGGTGAGAGTGTAATCAAAAGAAATTGGATGTTAGCATGTAAATAAGGGAGAAAGCGACTCTGAGGGAACAGGTAAACAGAAGGAAAAGAAAGCAAGAAACATAAAGAAATAAAAACTTAAATATTTTTTTTAAAAAGGAGAAAAAAGAAAATCTACTGTATAACAGTCATATACTAATGAAACCTCCCAGTGTTCAGTAGCCTGATGCATGAGAGGTACCTGACAATGAGCTTCAAGCCTCCAGCAGGTGTCTCAGGATGGGATTTGCCCCACCTGAAGATCGGAGCTACAGCTTCCAGGATTATCCAAGATGGCTGCTCTGGCTTCCAAATGTGTTGGCAAATGGGGAGCTGCAGCTCAGGGGTGGACGTGGTCAGCTGGAGGTCCTGGAGACAGGATGCAATTCGTCTGGCAGTGGTCTTGGAGGTCGGGTGTGTTTGGTGTGGTTGTGGCATCCAGGAGGCCAGGTGCAATCAGTTGGTCTGGGTTCCTGGTGATAGGGCACAGTCAGTTGGTCTGGGGGTCCCAGCGGCAGGGACCAGTCAGTTGATGTGAGGGCCCCAGAGGCAGGGAGTGATCGTTAGGGCTGAGGGATCCTGGAGACGGGACTCAGTCAGTCCGGCCAGGGGTCCTACAGGGCCTGGCTGTTGTTTCAAAATGGTGGCAGCCACGTGTAATCAAACCTGCAGGTACTGTAACAGTGAACTTCCAGGCAGCAGCAGGCAGCTGGTTCTCCACTGGCGGTCTGCGGTCAGTCTGCTGGCAGCTGTCGGAGGATCGGGAGGTGAACCTTGAGCGTTGGGTGATGGATAGGAGTAAGGCAGGCGATGGACAGGCGAGAGGCAGGCAAATGGCGGATGATAGACGCCTGACAGTGAGCAATCTGCTCTCAAAAAAGGCGTCGATATGCTGGCAGATTGCAAGTGATCACAGATGATCACAGCAGACAAATGGGGTAAAGAGCATGGGATCGATAAGCAGCAAAAACTGCCTCACCGAGAAACAGATATCCTCTGCTTGAATCCGGCATTGCGGAGCGACAAGGAACGCAGCCTCCCTCTAGACCGCCATCTTGGGTCTGAACTAGTGAATTTTATTTTAATTTTTTGGTAGACAGGCTAAAGTCAACTGATTTTTTTATTTGCAGCATAGTGATGTGATTTCCTAGAAAAAAAGCATAGATTGCTCTAAAAGAAAAAAAAAAGTCTATTTTTTTTTTCTTCATCTCTGATAAGAAAAGGGAGTGAAGTCTGTTGGATATAAGCAGATGTGCCCAGTTTCCTCTGGAAAAAATTACTAAGGACTCTCACCTGCCTTTTTCCTGGGGTACTGCACGGGCAGCTTGACCTCTTCCTTACCTGCTTTCTTTTTTCAGTCGTCCCTGATAGAAGTCTATGTAAATTAGTAAAAGAGAGTAGAAAAACAACAAATAAACAGCACATTAGAGGAAAAGCAACCTAATTTAACTTCTGTCACATTTAAGGAAAGAGAAATGCAAAACATTTCACCCACACATGTGTGTTTTACATTAAGAAAACCCCACTGCAATTTATCATAAATCGTTTAGAACAGTTCTGTTAAAGAAAACTCAGCAAAAAAAAAAAGAGAGAAAGAAAAGAAAGAAAGAGAAAGTAACACAATGGAAGTAACATTTTATTATTAGAGAATAAAGCATAAGAAAACAAGAAAAATCACACTCTCATAAAGGTTTAGAATTAAACACATTAAAATAAAAAAATAAATTAATAGAGAAGTCTGGGACTGTAGCTCAGTAGTATAATGCTTGCCTACTATGTATGAGGTCCTGGGTTCAAACCCCAGTATTGCAGAAAATAAAAAACAAAAAAAATAAATGTGATCAGAAAAACATGAGACTTTCCCAACACATGTATTAAAACACAAACCATTGGACCTATTCTCGACCTGTTGAATTGTATTTTCTGAGAGCTTGAACCCAGAGATCTGTGGTTAAAACAATCTCCCTCTAGTTCCCAGGCACACTAACAATGACTTGGGAATCACAGACTCTGGTGGACCCTCTGTACTTGAGATGCAACTTCAGACCTTTCAAAACTCAAATTCAATGCTCTGATCAATTTAATAATATTGTTCATACTGGATTCTGATTTTTAAAATAGCAGAGGCAGAGCTGGGGATATAGCTCAATAGTAGAGGCTTGCCTAGCATACATGAGGCCCTGGGTTTGATCCCCAGCATGAAAAAAATAAAAATTAAAGGTGAAAAATAGCTGAGGCATGTGACTTTATAACAACAAATATTTTATTCTCACCTATATTTGAAAGCATTTCTTTTTATCATTTTTAACACTGAGAAAACCCCACTTCCTGACTGGACAATATTAAACATTAGATTTCATTTTAACACTTAGGGTGGTTTACAACAGGGAACTTATGTGACCTTCCTGAATTTTATGTGAAATTGTATGATAATATTATGTCTACTTTTATGAATAAAAGTTTCATAGAATATATCAGCCTCGAGTTAAGAACTACTTTTCAAAATTAATGCTAAGATTTTTAAATGTCATGTTTCAGTTTTAAACGATCATCCTGAAGACTATCTTGGCTAATCCAGTTGTTTTCTCCAAACTTGTTAGTCAAAGATTTTCTCTTTCTTGTCTCAAACAATCACTTTGATATTTGGCAAATTTGAATGTGAAAATTTGAGCCAGAAATAAAGATGAATTTGCCATTTCAGTTAATCTTCCAGCATTTTCCCTCCTCCTAGGTTTCATGTAGCTTCAGCATCAGCCCAGTAGCTCCAGCATCAGCCCAGGCCTTCGATGACTTCTTCCTGGTGTTAGGAGTTCAGATTTCTCTTCTTTGTGTACCCATATTTACAACACAGCCTAGAATTTTCTTAGGAAATAAATATTTTTTAAATAAATAAATATTTTTTAAAATCCTCAAAGTCCAATGACTTGAAAGCCCATGCCATCAACCAACCAATTTTCATGTGTATTTAAAGTTCACAGGTTTTTCCATTTTTAATACAGATTCATAAAAGAAAATTTCATCAATTGTAAATAGCATCATTCATCAAGTTTATTGCTCCAGCAAGTCTGATTTCAGAATTTACCTGGCTGAATGACTTTTACATGATCTCATTCTTCTGGCAGAAATTATTTTTAAAACTTTAGCATGAGGTGAGAGCTCAAGATATTCCACCCAGCACATATATACTCTTCGAATTTATTTAGACTGAAACGATACATGGCAGAAAGTAATCTCTTGTTTTCTTTACCAAGTCATTCTTCTTTCCCTTTAATTATAAGAAAAAATGGTGTATTGAAAATCATATATTCTAGCCACCCTAAAAATTAACCCGTACTTGCAAAAACTAGAAATCATTTCATATTTCATGTTCCCAAAGAATATCCAATTAATCATGTAAACAAAAGGATTTTTAATGTGCTTGTCATAGCATTGCAACTAGCACCTGCTCACTTCCAAGTTCCATGAATACCTTGCACAAATATCAATTTGTGCACAATTGGCCTTACAGAAATACATATTTTCATACCTAAAAATAGTGTAATCAGCCCCGTATATCTTTTGTGTGTCTTAGTTGCAGTGACAGCAGTGAATATTTATTTGCAGTGGGACTTTTAACAATGGAGAAAATTTCATTTATTAGAATATACAGTATCAAAATATTTCATTTCTCTTTCCTTCTCCCTGCAATAATACTTAGGGTTTTACCAACATTTCATTTCTGGGGGTGTCCTCATTGTCTCCTGGACTACACTGAGGTTAATGGTTTGACCTTGTGAATTGCAGCCACTGAAATCCCCAAGCATATGACAATTTACTAGTATTTGACTATACCTTTCCATTCTCAACCTGAATTTATATATGCAGCAGAGAATGGATTCTCATTATTCTAGGACAAATTTATCATGGCTTCAGAAACCCAGGGGGGGAAAATTCATCCATTTTCCAAATGCTGGTCTGAGAGCTGGCACCTTATCAGTTCACTAGACACCCGGTGGTCCACAGGACTCCTCCTTCTACCTTCTCCACTTCCACAAAAATTCTGATTCAGTAGTTCTAAGATAGGGCTCAAGATTCTGTATTTTTAAACACTTTCCATTGTCACTGATAGGCAACAAGTTTGGGGATTGATTGAGTTCAACGACCTTTGAGAGCCCTTGAAATTCTCTGATTTTCTAAATTCTTAATCATTCCCAATAACTGAACCAATTTTAGGAACGCACATTGTTCCAGTGCAGAGGTTGGAAGAAGTGGCTGTGTAACCCTGACAGTTCCTGCTGTGGCAGATTTTGGGTGTGATGGTACTTGCTGGGTCCTATTTGTGCCAGTCTGTATCTTCTCTTCATCCATAGCTCTCACCTACCTTGCAGTAGCAGAAGGCTTGGGAACCACAATCCCCAGGCTTCCATGCCAGCAGGGTTCTCACTAGATTCCACAGTGTCAGACAGTGAGGCATACTTTGGAGGGCTAATGAAGAAAGGGAGAAGCTGTGTTTCTCCAGCAACAATTCTAGGCAGATGTGAACATGGATAGATAAGTGAGTGGGGCTTTGTCTGCAATTTGGAGGTACTGCTGACACCAAAGACCTGGTGGTGACTTTCCTGAGATTGCCGAAGCATGCCTGATCTATGCTCTTCCCATCCCCCACCTGGCAGTGGCTGTGTAAGCCTCTTCTTTGTACTAAATCTCTTCCTCCCTGTATCTGAAGTAGCCTCTGTTTTCTTGACATGATCGTATCCGTCATGGTTACACTCATTATCCTTCAGATTTTCTTGGAGCTGGAGATATTAACCCAGGCATTTACACTCTGAGCCCATGAGAATTACAACCCAGAAAAGACAGAGTCTCCTAGAAAATGCATAATGAAAATTCACAAACCTCACAACTCTAGTGGGAAAGCAGACAGTGAATCAATTCACTGAAAATTCTCATGCTCCCTAGTATAAGCCACAAGAAGAGCTAAGATGGCCAATCTCTCATACAAGGGGCTAATTGATTTCCATGTCTGTAAAGTTCCAGGAAAGTTAGCTAACTCAATTGCTGTGCAAAGTGAACTCTAATATTATATATCATCCTTCACATCCCACACTTCAAAATTATTCTTTCATATGGGAGTCTGCAAAAACTTTAAAGAAAGGTTTAACTCAAACAACACTGCAGATTTTAGTGTTTTGAAATACTAAATTCTTTAAGGTTTGGGGGGGGGAAATTTACTTTGGCACCAGTTAACTTTAGATATGTTAGATGATGACTGATGTAAATGTTTTTTCCCCCTTTCATTTGACAGAACTAATACATCTTGTGTTTTCCAAAGCAAGTCATGGTTTCAAAAAATGGGAAAGAAACTGAAAAATGAAAGTTTGGACAAAAACTGTCCAATAAATTCCTGTGATGATGAAAATGTTTCCTATCTATTTTGTTCAATATGGTAGCCCATAGTCACATGTAGCAAATGATCACTTAAAATGTAGCTACTGCAACAGCAAATTAATGTATAATTTTATGCAATTATATTATTCTAAATTTAAATTTGAACAGTTAACATGTAACTGTTCAAATACAATATTAGAAAGCACAGATTTTCAAGCCAATTTGATATACCTTTATTTTTCAAGTAATTTTACAATAATATAAAATTCATTACATGTTTAATTAAATATATTCATGAAGAATAAAATTACATCAAAATATAAAGTCTATTATGAAGTCAATAATAAATTGTTGAAGAAATCCAATATGTATAATAGCTATATGCATCTTTCTAATTTAAAAATTAATTGGACTTTAATTAAACAAGTAGATGAGAACATTTGTAAATTCTTTCAAGCAATGCAGATGATCATCAAGCCCCCTCTCTCCATCCCCTCAGTCAGTTCCATTCCCCACATCATCTCTAGGAAGGAAAAACACTGTTAGAGGTTACTAAATGCTTTTCTCTGTACTTAGAAACATTTGCAAATAAAAACAGTATATCCATGTATCTCTTTTAGATTAAATTAGAGCATACTTTATTGTTCTCAAAATGTTTGCATTCACTCATTCATAAATACATGCATGTGTTAGCATGTCATTTATGCTAGCTCCCTATTTTCTCTTCACAACCAACCCTAAGTTGGCTTGACTCTCTCAGCTTATAGTAAATAGCAAGAATTGAAAACATTCTAAAAAACTCCTCAGGTTTATATATATGAATATATAAAGAATATATATGTTACTTTTTGTGACTGTGTAACAATTATAAATGTGCATTTTTTTTTGGCATGGTGACCATCTTACTAGAATCTTATATTCTTAAGTCTTTATTACAAACATCATAGTATACATTCTTGCATGTGAATTCTCATTTATATTTTACATTTTAACAGACTGCAAAATTTCCCTCTATGATGACTGTAATTCTTACTACTGCCTCCCTTGATATTATCAAAGTTTGTTTTTTTTTTTTTTTTTCTTGGCCAATTAGATGAGTCAAAAGAGAAATCTTATTTCAGTTTTTAGTTCTTTATTATAAATAAGGTTAAGCAACTTTCCAGATGTCTATTGAAGTTCATCTTTTATGATTAACTGTTTTTATCATTCACATCAATTTTTAAATCAGGAAAATACACAGTAATAAACAAGTTCAGAGCCAAATTATTTTTCCTGGAATATACAGTGCCTTTTACATAGATATTCATAAAAAACAATTGAATGAATGACTAAAATAGCTAATATCATGAGACTCCCTATAAAAAACATTGAGTCCATATTGTTTTTAACACAAGTTCCATAATTCAGAATGTCATGGGTAGATAGGTAGATGACAAGTTAATAGTCTTGTGAGAACTACCTCTAGTGTTCCCTGTTATTCTATTAGACAAATAAATTTTTAACTCTAACTATATAAATATTCATTTAATAACTCCCTCAAGAAGTAAACTGTTATTAAAATTCTTAGTAATATTTTCTCTAAGACATTGATCTCCCTAATGTCTCCACAGCAAAAGAATGACATTTTAATTGATGTATTTTTTGTAATTTACAGTGTTAACTGTCATAGTTAGTCAATAAGGATAATTCAAGATTCGTTTCCATCACAAATACCTCGGAAATATTTCTGCATTACCAACATTTGCTTTTCTCTGGCAAGGGTATTCTGCATTTCTGCCAGGTATGGTGGTGCACACTTGTAATCTCAGAAGCTCAGGAGGCTGAGGCAGGAGGATCATGAGTTCAAAGTCAGCCTCAGCAACTTAGCAAGGTTCTAAGCAATTTAGTGAGACCATTTCTTTAAATAAAGTATAAAAAAGGACTGGGGACATGGCTCAGTGGTAAAGCATCCCTAGGTTCAATCCCTAGTACCACAAAAAAAAAAAAAGTATCCTGCATTTCCTTTGTTCATCTGTTCCCTGTCTTGATCCACATGGCACCCAATATTGGCCTAACTCCAACTCTTATGTGAAGGGTGGGCCTATAACCAAAACCTAGCCTCAGTTGCCAAGCCGAGGCAAATATATCAAATCCCAGAACTTTTGAAGGTACAAAAGAAAGGTGATCTCTCTCCAACATAGATCAAAAGTCACTTTGCCACATGGTCTAATAAATCTGCTTGAGAATTGAGTCAATGTAAAGGAAAGTCTAGAAATTAAGAGAGAAAGAGAAGAGACAGAGACTGAGAGGATCATGTCCTATCATTTCTCTTTTTTTTTTTTTTTTTTTTTTTCCTGGTGCTGGGGATTGAACCCAGGGCCTTGTGCTTTTGAGAAAAGCACTCTCCCAACTGAGCTATATCCCCAGCCCAAGGAGCATGTCCTTATGGTGATTCTTGAATGATTAGATCTGGTCATACCTGAAGTCACATCTATGTCTAGATTTTCGGGTATCCTAACCAAAAGAAGAAATGTATTTTTGCTTGAGACCATTTGAATTAGATTTCTGGTCACTTGCAATAGAAAGAATCCCAATGAACACACTTGGATATGGATGTTTTATGAAGGATCATTCTGAATGATCTAATACCCAGATTATCTTAGCTTTACTCTGTGTCTCTGCTTGTTTACAGACATTGTCTGAATCTGCATTTCTGTGTTAACGACAGCATCATCTCTCACATGTGAAAGTTTTTTTCCACTTTATATTCTTTTATGGACATAATTGCACAAATGCTCCACAGGTCAAATGCTATCATCCTTGTTTTATTAATGAGAAAAATGAAGATATAGAAGAACTAATGATATTCAAGGTCTGGGACAATATCCAAGACTTCCAGCTCATAGCTTATTGCTGTATGTATTTATTTATTTAGCCTGTGTATCTCCCTCATGATGCTAAAAGTGAAGCAAATAAGTAGTTAGGAATAAGAACCTGCTGATGGTGTTTGATGATGTCAACCTGGATGTTTCCTGGCTTCATGCAGTGAACTCTGTCTTCAGGTTTTACACTCCATGAAGTCATTTGGCTGTTAAAGGTAAGTGTGACAACTTCCTCTCCCATAGTAAGAGCACACAGCAGAGGCTGACACCAAGCACAGTTAATCCTGATGCCAGCAAATGACTCAGTGAAGAGAGTCACTGTGTACCACTTGCATTCAGTTTTTTAAAGGAAACAGACTGAAAGTTACTGGAGAAGTTAAGAATCTGGATCCAGAATTGGACAAATCCGTGTTTTCATATGGGCTCTGACACTTATTAGTTATGTGTCCACCAGCTTGTCACTTATGCTAACTCCCTATTTGACCCTCACTACTTACTCTGAGCAGGCTTAACCCCCATTGATACTGGTAAGTGGCAGGGTTGATTACCATTTAAGCTACTGCACGGGTTGGAGCACCAGGAAAACGAGCCTCTGTCACACCTTTCCCCACTTCCTGCAGGTACTGAGGACATAACATGAAACTATAGCTTGTCATTTCTCCTGACTTATATTAGAAGCAGAGGAATGAATAGCACAAACATCATACCAAGAAACTCTCTAGTCTGTGGGCTCCATCTTACCCTTCGACGCCTCCTTCTTTGTCTACATCACAAACTCCTTCCAGGCTGCCTATGAGGCGAAACTAAGGGGAATATGCAGTCCTCATCTGTACTTGTGTTAGTTTCTCCACAAGGTCTTGGAAATGTGCACACTTTCAGCAACTCCACTCACTTGACATATGCAACTTCTAACTCTGATATCCATCCATTCCCATAATATAGTAAATTTCTGTACCAGTTAATATAATGCACTCAAAACTTGTCCTCTCTGAACCTAGGTTTCATCATTTTGAAAATGGGGATGCAAGGTAAAAATGCACTTTAGTGGAGAACTATACATTATCTGGAGGCTCCAGTTTATCTGATCTTTATTTTTTATTTATTTTTTGGGTGTGTGCATATGTGTGGTGTTGAAGATCAAACCCAGTGCCTTGCACATGGTAGACAAGTGTTTTACCTCTAAGCTACACCCCCAGCCATTTTCCAGGTTATCTGATTTTGATTCCATAAGAGCTACCTTATAACTAAGTTATAAATAATTGACATCAAAGCAAAATAATTTTCTGTAGACCTGCAGATTCTTTACAGTTAAATAAGATTTTAATTGACTTCCTTTATCTCATGGTCCCCAAGAATGTTTTACCTGTGTTTGTACATTCACTTCAATATTTCTGATTTACAAGACTGCTTTTTCTTTGGACTTTTTTTTTTTTTAAAACAATTGTAGCATCTGCCTGGTCTTCTCACTGATTAATAAATAGAACAAAGTCTTTAATGTGCCTTAATTTTTATGTCTATATGATAGTCATGATGTAATCTTTTTGAAAATTATTTTTAAAAATAATTAAAAACATTACCTATCTCAGGGAGCTAAACTGAAGATTCAAAAGAGTAATATTTACAAACTTAGTACTCATTAAGTGCTCAATTAATATTACCTATTATTTCAAAAGAGAAGTTTGGTGTTAAAATACTAAAGAATTTTATTGGGGTAATTGCTGAGATTTTGGTATGGATCATGAACTAGACAATAGTACTTTATCGATATTAAATTTCCTCATTTTGTAACTGTTTAAAAAAAAAAGGATAGAGAAAGAAATTCAGGACTGGGATCAGTGACAGAGCATCTGCCTACCATGCGTGAGACCCTGGGCTCCACCCCAAGTACCGAGAGAGAGAGAGAGAGAGAGAGAGAGAGAGAGAGAGAGAGAGAAAGAACGAACTTCAGTCATTTTCAACCAATCCTTCCTTATATCTTCACAAGCCTCCAGATTAAATATCCTCTATTAGAATTTCTAACTATAGATATCTGAACAAAATTGATTCTGTCAAGATGTTTCTAATAAAGTTGGCTTCCAGCCTAGCAAACCCAGGTCAGTAGTCCCCATCTTACTTAATACTGTGCCAGTGAAGTTGATAGCCACAGAAATCAAAACACAGTAACAAAGACTCTACAATTGACAACAGAGAATCTGAAAAGTAGGAATGATAAGAATGTGCACTAACCCCGTTCACATATCCATTTCCTACAGAAACTATACCACCAAAGCACATCATTTCCATAATACACACTGTAACAGGTGACTAATTCTAACTTACAAAGTTTTCTAATGGTACTAAATTTGATAGAAGTTCATCTCTCCTTTGTACTCACTTCCTCATCATTCATATTGAGCATATTTGAAATAACAAATATAGGAGAAGAGAAAGAAGAATGTGAACTGCATTAAATCAGGGAACATTCCTCTGAGCAGACAAAATTAGTACTTTCTTATCTTGCACTGCTTTGTACATAACTAAAATAAATCCATTAGCTGGGTGCAGTGGCACATACAAGTAATCCCAGCTATTTGGGAGGCTGGGACAAGAGGATCACAATTTGGAGGACAGCCTGGACAACTTAACAAGACTCTGTCTCAAAATAAAATAAAAAGGGCAGGGGATGTAACTCAGTGGTAGAGCATTTGCCTAGCATAAGTAAGGCTCTGGGTTCAACTCCCAACACTGCAAAAATGATAATGAAACCAAAATACAATTTTTTAAGTTAAAAAAAAAGATTTTTCATGTGATTTCCTACTTTTAATTAATGACAAGTTCTAGTATTTCAGATAAAGACACTCCACTGTAAGCAGTATTCAAAAAAAAAAAAAACAAAACTTACTAAATGTCAGATTTTCTGAACAAGTGAATCAAGACCGTACAAGACAGTTCAACATAAAAAGGTGGTGTGGTAAGATGGCAGAGTGTACAGGAGGAGGCTCAGTAAAGTTTCAGAGGAATAATTCTTGCTTTTTCCAAATGCCTGGCTCCCAGGTTTTGCCATAGGGACAAAAATCAAAGTTCGTTTTCTCCTACTCTTTTCTTCCTCCAGGGCCATTATTTATCCTGGCCTACCTTTAAATCACTTGTTCATTAGCATGAACCATTTAGAGATGTTTTAGAATTTTTCTGTCATTTTATTTCGTGTCAATATATGCCAAAATGTCAACATGGGGTACGTCTAGACCCAGCATTTGGTAACACACTGTATATTTTTAACATTTTATACTACTTATTAAAAGGCAAAGATTTGGTTTTATTCATTAGTCATCTTTCAAAAAAGTGTTCCACATAGTTATATTGATTTTTTTATGAGAAATAATTCTTTAAACATTTCTTAACTAGAAATGTTTTAGGAAATTCCAGACTATAGTATCATATAATAAGTTGTTTGTAAAACCATGCCTTTTTCAAGGTTTGTTCTTAAATAAAAGAAAAAATGCAGTAGTAAAGGCTTTGAGAGAGATTAAATAACTGAATTAATTAAAATCAGATTTACCTCATTATGAAGTTTGCCTTTTCCAAAATACACTGGGATCTGTCACACACCTAATAAATGTTCAGAGCTAAGACTGAAACCTCCTAATGTCAACAGTTTAGAAAGGCCTGTAAAGATCCTCCATACGTATGGGTCTTCTATCTACCTTTCACTCATTGATTCATTGCTCAAAAACATTCCTTGATAATTGGAATAAGGCCTGGAGGATATGACTAAATCTTCCCCAAAATGTTTGCATGCTGACTTTCAGAACAAAATATCTGAGCTCAGACTCTTGTAATGTAATGTTAAGGAGACAGGCAGACTGGAAGAAAGGCCCTGATTCAACCATGTTCAGGCATACATTCCCGCACAGCTATGATTTTGATGAACTTCTTGTATTCCATAGATTTAAATGTTGCTAATTTTGTTATATGATGCCTTTTACCTCTGTGAAAATTATTGTATTTGTTTGTTCATTTATTTACTTATTTTTGGTACTGGAGATTGAACCCACTTTAGTGCTTTACAACTAACATACATCCCTAGTCATTTTTATTTTTTGAGACAGGATCTCACTAAGTTGCCCAAGCTGGCCTTATATTTGCAATCCTCCTGCCACACCCTCTTGAGTCACTAAGATTAAATTTTTGTTTTGAGTGTAGCATGCATACTGTTTTTACAGTTATCTTAAGCAATTCCTCTTTTGCCTAGAAAGATATCAACTCTATAATTTTGGAAAGCGGATAGATGATAGATAGAT
Organism: Sciurus vulgaris; assembly: GCF_902686455.1. Lineage (NCBI taxonomy): Eukaryota > Metazoa > Chordata > Mammalia > Rodentia > Sciuridae > Sciurus > Sciurus vulgaris. The sequence continues at coordinate 46,539,351 of NC_136466.1, read as the reverse complement.
GATAGATAGATAGATAGATAGATAGATAGATAGATAGATAGATAAATAGAATGGTAGAAAAATATACTGTGTCATTTTATTTATAATAAGCTCCTGCCAAATGCATGAAATTGAAACATAGGTGTATGCCAAACATTTAGTTTAGTCCCCATCAGTTCCTTCTCTAAGTATTAAAGTTCCTGTATTATCAGACTCTTCCGATTAGAGTTGGCTGATTAAAAAATAAGAAGTAACAATATTTTTGTAAACCCTGAAAACAGTTCTAGGTTTTAAAAACACATAGGGAAGAGCTAGTATCTTCTTTTACATCTTTAGTTGTGCTAAGCATCCTAGTAAAGTCCCAATGTTCTTCTTTTGCCCCATTTTAGTGGAAGGGCAGGATGTTCTGGAGCCTACAAGACCTCAGGTCTTATTTTAGCCTGCTCTTCTAAATTTGATTCAACTTGTCTGCTCTCATCACATTCTGTCCCTTGCATAGGCATTTGGGAGACTAACTTAACCCTCATATTTTAGTACTCATCCTTAACCACAGGTCATTTACACTTCACATTGCTTTTACCAGGCCATGTATACTAAAATTTTGATGGTGAATTTTATATGTATACATATACATATACATATGTACATATAAAATTGTACTGAGGATTAAGCTCAGGGACGCTCAACCACTGAGCCCCATCCCAGCCCTTTTTATTTCTTATTTTGAGACAGGGTCTCACTAAGTTGCTGAGGCTATCTTTGAACTTGTGATCCTCCTGCTTTAGCCTCCCAAGCAGCTGAGATTACAGGCATGCACCACTGAACCCAGCTTGATGATGAATTATAAAGGGTAGCATAAATAATAACTCAGTATGTATGATCCTAACATGATTGGAAATTTATTGGATTCCAGGTGTATATATTTTGCCTGTGGCCCACTTACTCTGAGTATAATAATGTTCATTTGCAAGAATGCAAGTAGTGGTAACTACTTTTCATGACGTTTCATAAATGTTTTATAGTTTATATGGCATACAATACATGTTATTTGCTACAAGTAAATTGCTCATAAGTTTCTATTCATTGTTTTTTTTGGTTTTTTTTTTTTTTTTTTTTTTTTTTTTTTTTTTTGTTTTTTTCAGAAAAAGATAACTCAAAACACAATTCCTGTCTCAACAGGTAAGCATCACATTGAACTTATATCTAGAAGGTGTACATTGTGGTCTCTTCCAGGCTTTTGCATGTTTTCCTGATGGTGAAGCAATATCTTTCCCTGATCAGGGTTCCAACAAAAGTTGCTACAATCAATGAGAGAGGGCAGCTTTTTGGATGGCAGGGGAAGTGGTTAGGGGAATTGGGATTCTTTGTTGTTGTTTTCTGTTTTTGTTTTTATTTTAGTGCCAGGAATGAAACCCAGAACCTGGAGCATGCTAATTAAGCATGAACTCTTCCACTGAGCAGCACTCCCAATCCCCCAGCAGTCTTTGAACTTGAGCTTATGTAAATCAAGAGCATCTTAGATTGGGTCATGTTATAATTTTATTAGAATCTCTGAGATTTCCTAATAAAGTAGTAGATGGAAATGTACAAGAGCAATGCTTGAAAGTTTTAAAAAGAACTGAAAATAAGGGCAGGACAGAAAGTCACAATACATCAGTCATCACTGTCCCTTCTCTTTCTAACCAGAGCACAAGGACTCAAAGTCCTGCTTAAGCCAACTCAAGACCTGAGGCAGGAGGATCACAAGTTCAAAGCCAGCCTCAGTTATTTAGTGAAGCCCTAAGAAACTTGGAAAGACTCTGTCTCAAAATTAAAAAAAAAAATTGGGCTGGGGATATAGCTCCATTGGTAGAGTGCTTGCCTCAAAAGCACAAGGCCCTGGATTCAATTCTCAGCGCTGCAATAAAAATTAAATAAGTAAAAAATAAAAAGGGAGGAGGATACGGCTCAGTGGTAAAGCATCCCTGGGTTCAATCCCTGATACCAAAAAAAAAAAAAAAGAACAGAAAAAACCCTGTTTAAAAAATCAGCAGGTAGTTCCTCCCAATTGACCAAATGTTGTCCTAAAGCCAAAACCTATTCTCCACCCTTCCCAATTGCATTTAATGACATATTCATTCCACACAACACTGGTGGGCCAGAGGAGGAAAGGTCTTGTAATCAAGAAAAGCGAACATCTTTCATCCCATTTTGGGAACTGGCATTTTAAAGGTCTAGAGATGTCCTCTAATAAGTAAGTCTGTTTCCTTTGATTCACCCTGCATTTCCCATGCTTTTAAAAATAAAATAAAACCCTTGAAAACATATGCTTCAAAATACTCACTTAGAATCTCCTTATCCTACAATTGTGAGGACTGTTTCCCTGCTCAGCAACTACTGGGATATGGTTGTAGAATGAGAATATCGGGGTATGCTTTCTCCTTCCTACATTCAAAAAGCAGTTCTGCAGGACTCCCAAAGTTCTCCTGTGATATTTGCATATAAAAGCGAGCATCAAAAGTTGTCCAGCAGCCAGCAGGCACCATACAGCAACAGCCCTACAGCCTCTGGCAGCTCGGCTCCCGGCCCTGGCAAGCACAGAGGGGCTCATTGTGCTGACTCCCCACATATATAACTCTGTTTCCTATTTACTGAGAATCTTTAAGTGACTATGCTTGGTTTTGAATTGTTGATCAAATACCATAAAATTATATTCACGTATGCCAAAGCCATAATATCCTAAATTAAATCAGATAAATTGCAGGCTCAGTTAGTGAAAATTAAAGAATAATTAAATCAGAATTTTCTGCCTGATAAAGATCGCAAAGGTCTAATCTTTCATTTTTCAGGTAAGAATAAAGGAGACCCAAGAAAATGAAGTAAATGTCAAAAGAAATTGACTTCATCGTTTTTAAGGACCAAGAATAATGCAAACTGATGTTGGTAAATCATTAGCACATAGAATGGGTTTTTAGTACATTAAATAGTAGAATAAAGGGGCCTCGGTGTTGACATAAATCTTAAAAACTAATTGCTTTTGCAAGTCAAACAACTCTCCTTAAAATATATTTTAATTACATCAATTTACCTTTTATCTCTCTCTCTTCCTCTCTCTCTGTGTTTCTGTATGCGTTTGTGTCTGTGATCTAGGTATACAAATACCTAGAAAGTTAGGTCTTTGAGTATTTAACCTCAATTTCTTGTCATAGAGACTATCTTGAACCTCTCCTATGGAATAATATGTGAACACAAATTACGGATTTGCTTTATGATGATAAAATTTAAAATAGATACATAGATTTGTTTAATGTAATAATCATGCTCAAAGATGATTTAGGCCTAAGTTTCAGACATTTCCTGGATTCTTTGTAATTTACAAGTGGTTCTAAAATCCCAGAATTGCCTGTGAAAATATCAAGGCTGTGAACTTGGTACAACAAAAACATTGACGCTAACACAGCAGGTTGCAAAGCAGAACCTCATCTTTAGTTTTCACAGATTTCATTCAAACCTATGGTTGTTCTGTGCTGGAGAATGAAAAAGCATCACACGGTCACATTTTCAAGGATCAAACTTCCTATTGTTCTTTGAATCAGAGATTGTGCGTGAGCATAGAGCTTTGCATAAGAATTAGTCCTCTTCCTTGTACAAAGTCAGCTATTTTCAGCTCAGCCTAGCAATCTTCGATTTCTTGGTTTGTAACTATGGCAATAAGATTAAATGGCATTCAGTAAAATTCATTTTACAAATTAACTTGGGAGGGTGTCCATGACTATGATGAAGGAGGCAGCGCGAAAAACATTAGGAATTGAGAAGGAAATTAGATCAGATTTTGTAATATTCGGCAAAACAACCCTCCAAGTCATCTTGTGCCAGATGGCAGTTTGTGAGTGATGTACGGTGACTTGCAATGCAAATGATCAGATCACTGCTTGATAGATTTCTTGGCTCTGAGCAAGCCACCACACCTCTCCACTTGCCTGGTTGCCCTCACACCACGGCCTTTGTCTGTGAAGGCCTAAGTGTCTGTGGGCTTGCCAGATTCTTTGATCTGGGACTTTTTATACTAAATAACAGTCAAATCAATTTTAACACCTTCATTACAGTACACAGCTCATTATGTTCTAGAAGAATGTTTAGCTCCGAGCCCCAGGCCACATTATAATGAGGACAGGAGTGCACACCAGTGTGCACACTCCATATCGTCCCCATATTTCTAGGTGATGGTGCAGTCACTACTGGCTTAAGGAAAAGCAGGCATTCGTTTTGCAGCCTTTAGAGATGGTTCCCTAAAGTTTAAATGGTTGCTCTAAGGTGTAGTTTTAATCTTGTTATACTGTTAATGCTTTTTCTTTCTGTTGTAAACATTTTTGAAAAACTGCATATATAGGCATGATAAAGGAGCTGGATAAGTAATATTTTGAGTGACTATATGAGTGTGCATGTGTGTGTGTGTGTGTATTTTTTCTTTTTTTTTTTTTTTTGGCAGTACTAGGGATTGAACCCAGGGTCTTGTGCATGTGAGGCAAGCACTCTACCAACTGAGTTATATCCCCAGCCCCTGTGTGTGTATTTAAGACAATTAACGTATTTTAAAAAATTAGAATACATTTCCATCACATCCGGTTTAGAGAGAAACTCAAGTGCCCTGTAAAGCCAATAGCTCTATTTATATTTGCTCTTTTTATTTTGGGAAGGCAGAAAAATGAACATAACCTCTCATGGTCCTATTTCTACTCTTTCTAATTGTTGGGATTTTTCAGTGCCTAAGTGACCATCCATGAGATTTTTGACATTACACTTGATATAAATGTGACACATTGTTGGCTACCAGTGTTCTTTCAATCTGATTTAATTACAATTCTTGCTAAAAGCCATAGCAAATCACTGGACACACAAGACATTATCAAAATTATTTGTATTTCTCTGTCGTTGGACATATAAACTCATGGAGTCAAAATACTTTTTGCTGTCACAATTGATTATCATAAATTAACTGTTTGTAACTATAGATAGAAACAAATACATACTGGCAAATAAATAATCATAACTTCTTGCCGGCAAGGAATAGTTTGCTTAGTATCTGAGAAAACCCTAGTATAGCAGAGGAATTGCAATGTCTTTTTAATAAAAGATTATTACAAAGATAAAACAGATTTTTATGTGGTATAAGCAAAGGATAATAGTTTTCATGTTAACCTTGAAACTCTACTTGAGAACAGGATTCAGCAATATTTTTAGTTAGCCATGAATATCTTAGATGGTTCACTGGGAAGAAAATATTCTTATGTAAAAGAAGCATTTGAACTATCAGTTATAATATAGTATGACAGCCAAGGTCTGGCACAGGGGGCCAGATTACTAAAGCAGGATACTCTCTGCATAATCCGGGTCAGCAAATGGAGATGAAAGAGACCAAAGGAAAACCTGAAATCCAGCCTCGTCCTTCGGTGCATGTCATTAGAAGCCTTGGCTTCAAGTGGCGGAGATGATGTTATCTGGAGAACTGAGAATGCTCACTACTCATTAAGAATGCTGCTCCAAATTGGTCTATGCAGATTAGCTAGACCCATAACTTATTCACAAATGTTGAAATTAAAGATAAAATGATAACTAAAGTCTACAATAGGAAAGAATCAGAAAGATATGAAATATCCCTCATATCACACAAACACAAGAAAGAAAGAAATTCAGATTTATGGACACATTTTATTGTCTCATGTATGGATTTATCTTAAATAGTCATGTAAATAAGTGTGTCACAGTTCAGAAAGCAATACCCCAAGGTATAAAGTTTTGGCATGCTGACTACTTTGAACTAAAGAAAGACCACATTTCTCCCACTCTACCTCTTGTTCTTCTTTCCCTCCTGAATTACAGTAAGGGACTTTCTCTAAGTACCTCGGTTTTAAAGGCCAGATTACTCCACAGAAGATTAACTGGCAGGAAGAATGCATAAAGTTAACACTACAGAACTCAGACAAACCTTGTCCCAGCCTATTGTCTGCTCTTGGCACCCATTCATCTGCCCTAAAAATCATTTATTTTTCTCTAAAATTGCCCATGGTCCTCATTTCCCTCTCTCCTTTGAAGAGGATATTTAAACTTCTGCCACCTGACTGACTCTTTTTGAATTTCATACTTTGCATGATTATTGTGTATCTTTCATGTTAATAAAACATTCCTTTTCTTCTCTTAATCCATCTATTGCTAATCTGTCTCTGAAGGTAAGCAAACCTTCGGAGGTTAGAAAGTTCCTTTTACCCTTACATTTACATACAGAAAAACATTTGAGTCACTAAAATTAATTTCATACCTAACATCTTCAGGTTAGGTGTAAATAAAGAATGCATACACTTTGTTCTAAAAACTAAACTAAACATTAGTTTGTTTAAATTGTTTTATGCCTTGGATTAAGTGTTTTATGGATGAAGAGTTGAATTGCTTTGAAATGGTCTGAAATAAACACTTTGAAATACACATATGGACTTGTTTTCTCAACAGGTTATTAATGGCCTGTAATCAAGAACAAATCATTAAAAAAAATAAGTACTGTGAATGTCAAAAACAAAGGAAAGCTAGTACTCTAGAACATATATGCACAAAAATTTAGATAATTAAAGATTTGTCTGTAATTGTTGAAAATTATTATAAATCAAATAATAAATTAGTAATCCTGCCTCATTAGCTAGTAACATCTGCTCATTAAACAACAGAAATGTTTGTAGTTTGGGAAGAGAAAGTAGTCTCCCTGATTAAGTGTAAAATGAACTCCTGATATATTTCTAACCTTTATTAAAAGCTTTAGAATTCTATAAGCAGGAAAAGATTGCAAAATTATTGTCTTCCTCTCATACATTACTGGTGGAATATAAAATGATGCAGACACTTTAGAAAACAATTGAAACTTTTGCAAAATACAAAACAATAGAGTTACCCTATGACTTGGTAATTCCACTCACAGGTAAATACCAAAGAGAAGGAAAATATGTCCACAGAAAAAATTATATGCAAATATTTATAGCAGCATTATTCACATCACCAAAAAGTAGAAACAACCCAATGTCAATCAATGGAATGCATACATAAGAAAAAAAATTTATTCATATAATGGAATAGCATTATCCAATAAAAAGAAAAAAAAAACATATTGGTATAAGATGGAGGAACCAGGAAAACTTGAGACTGAACAAAAGAAACTCATCATAAAAGACCACATCATTGCATTTTTCTGTATTAATGATTCAGTAGACAAATCCTAGAGACAGAAGGTGGTTTGGTAGTTATTTGGAACTGGTGCTAGGAAGGGAGTAAGAGTGATGCCAAATGTGTGCTGGGTTTCCTTGTTTTCTTTTGGAGTGATGAAATGTTCTAAAATTACATGATGTTGATAGTGCACAAATCCATTAAATACACTAAGAAGCATTGAGTCATATACTTTAAGCAGGTGAATTTCATGGTTTGTAAATTATATCTCAATTGAGCTGTTAAAATTTTTTTCAAAAAAAAGCATACTACAAATAGCTCAGGAATAGGATGCTTAAGTTAGCAAGAAAATTGCCTGCAATAAGAGAGTTCAAATAAAAGCCTGATTTAATTGCTGATTGTTTTGCTCTCTTAAGAGTGTTTCTTCTGCTAGCTGTAAAGCTAGGTGGTTTCTATGTTGTCTCTCACACATTTTTTTTTTTTAGACAGCGCTCAGACAAGCCTCAAATTTTGCTGGCACAGTGTATATCATAACTTGTACAAATGTTAATTATCCCTCAGCACTAGCAAAGGTGCTGACTGTGCTGCACAAAGCCCAGGTCTGAGAAAGGGGCAAGTCTGCTTCTTGTAACGGGAGCCTGTGGATAAGGTTTACTCTCCTTCTGTCCAGCACAAGGAGAACAATGCACAAACTGAAGTCATTACTTAGCGGACAATAGAACAGATCAGAAAGAGCTGATGCTTATCTGCGACTGAGAAGACTCAACCACGGTTCATTTTACCCAAGCACTTCTAAACCCCTTTTAGCTTTTTAATCAGTAAGAAAGGAAGCTCTCCTGTTAAATTGAGGGAGCAACATTCTTGATATTACTGAATTCTACAGGTTCAGAATCTCCACCTGCCATGAAAAGAGATAGGTGTTATCTGCCCCTGACTGCAGTATTTCAGGGGAGGAAGTTTTTGTGTTTGCTGTGCTGTTTTTTGTTCTTCCCTTATAGGGTAAAGCTCATACATGCCATTCATGGAAAAGGTTTCCCAGGAAAGTTCCCTTCAGAGGACAGAGAGATGCAAACTGAGACCATGGGGGAATGTTAATGCAGACTGTGAATGTTTCTGCCCTGTTGTGGGATTAACCTGTTGACAATGACCAGAAATATCACTTAACAGAGTCTCCAGACTTTACAGTCCCATGGCCTGGGACACTTGGCTAGAAGTGTTTGAATATTATGCATTGTCACTTGGGTCCTCAAGAGTCTGTTCTTACCTGTGAACATGGAGATGAAAGTTCACCTCACTTCTTTTGTCTCAGAATCATAAACTTTGCTTGATTCTCTCCTTTCAACATTTATGTCCTGACCTGCAGGGAGGGAAATTCCACTACCCCTCTTCTGTACCTGTCCTATCTATGATCTCTTTCACAGTACACTGGTATCTGGTTTAAAAAATCAGGGTCAGATATCAAATAATCATCATCGAGCTTTTCAAAATTCCTTAAATGAATTTAAAAAATAAATAAGAATTATATACTTGAATAACAGGTATTTCATTTCTGTGAAATTCTGATTATAATTGTGTTCCCATGATGAATGGGGCCTGATGACCCTTTTTCCGGGTAAGATCAGGCCTAGTTTTAAACAAAAATTACATCAACAATTTCATCAAAAGCAAGTAGGAATTTTTTTACTTGTAAAGTTGTCAAGAAAGAAGGTTGGAATTAAGAAAGAATAAAAAAGTGACGTTCACAAGGGTTAGGGGGTCTCCTATAAAGGGGGCTCACTGTGCTAGTTCCTTTGCCCTTTGGTCAACCATATGATCAAGTAGTACAGCTAAAATAGCAAGAGAGTCTGCCACAAAAGAGTCTGTAATTCTGCAACCAAAAGTAATGTCCTCTCCCACAGGCTCCACATGTCCTTTGCATATTTGACATGCAGCTGATCATTCAGAAGGAAAGCTGCATGGTGTCTAGAAAATAGTATTAAATCTAGAACCAGAGAATTTGACCTCAGACAAGTTACATTTTGTAAGACACACTTGTTACACATTCCCGCAGCATTTCTGAAAAAAGGGATAGAATGGTAGGATTGCTGTGAGGCTCAGAGTAGCTAATGCTTTCAAAGCAAATAGAACATAGAGGATAAATGTTAGCTATTATTACTATTAATCTAACATGCCCACTTTACAAACAATAAACTGAGGAATAGATAAAAGACAAGACTGGTCCTGATAAGGGTATGTAAATAACAATACCTAACTCACAGGATTGGGGTGAGGATTAAATCTGTTTCATGTGACATATGCTAACACACTATTTAGATTCTGTACCTTTGAAGCAAGAGCAGTATCTCTGTTATCTTGTTCCTTGTCCAGAGCCTTGAAGAGGCCTTCTACAGAATCAGTGCTCAATAAGCATTAACTGAATTAATTTAAAATATAGCCACTTTGAAGGACATCAGACATTTTATCCAGAAGTTATTAACTACCTAATTTATTAAATGTATTGAATCTGTGCTTCTAGGACCCACTTTTTCATTATATTATTAAGAAAACCTCATTGGTCATTGATTTAGTAACCTGACTGGCCTGCCATCTAGTGTAGCGAATTTCTGGGTGGGTCTGGAGCATTTCAGTTGCTAAGGAGATTATTTTTCTCTGTCAGTTGAGTTTAAATGTCTCACTTTCAAGCATTTATTTAAGTGTAGTATGAGCTTCTCTGTCCATAAGTTCATTTCCAACAAGACTAAATGACGAGAGGTAGGGCAGAGGGGAAATCTTCTCAGCCATAAATACCACTCTAAATTACAGCCCTCCTATAGTTGCAGTGCATTGATTTCTTCCAAAATCCATGGTTCACCTCTTTCATTTGTTTCCTAGTCAATACATTTTACCCGTTCAGGTCCATTCTCACTGGTAAGTTTTCCAGTGGGCCTTGCAGGTGGGTATGTCAGGCTGTTCACCATGCACATTTGTTCAGAGGAGTCTTTGCTGGGCCTGTTTATGAGGGAAGAAGCAAAGAAAGAAAGACCTGGGAAACTTAACAGGTCTTTTGTTCCTTCAGATAGTTTCTAATACTAGAGACAAGAACCATTGTCAGGGCAAGGCATGGTGGCCCATTCCTGTAATCCCAGCAACTAGGGAGGCTGAGGCAGGAGGATCACAAGTTCAAAGCCAGCCTCAGCAACTTAATGAGGTGCTCAGCAACTTAGCAAGACTCTACTTCCAAATAAATAATGAAAAGGGCTGGGGATGTGGCTCAGTGTTTGAGCGCCCCTGGGTTCAACGTCCAATACAAAATAAAAACTGTCAGAAAGGATGAGGAAACTGACACTGCTCATGCCCTTATGCTGGGCTTGCCTGTTGCCTTTTTCATATCTGGTCCTTGGCAAATGACGTGAAAATTCCTTTGAAATCTGTGATTTGGGACAGGAGTAAAGTCAAACTGAGGACACCAATACACTGGGTGTTGTAGAAGTTTCAGGTTCATTCTTAACCAAAAAGGACAGTGAAACTTTAAAGTTTTAGCTTCCCTTTCTTTTTTGTTATCAGAAGGCTGCCTCTGTATCTTGAGGTGATGGTCTATTCATGATTGTAAACACTGGTTCCAACGTCTTAGAAAGAAAATCAACTTGGATTTGGATATTATGAAGAAGCTGAAATGTGACTTTTGTTCACTGGAAGAAGGTAAAAAATTATTAATTCAATTTTCTGACAAGAAGAAAACATCATTCCCTAAATCTTAAGTGCTAGTCCTTCTTAAAAATTATTCTAGGAACACAGTGCCAATTATGGGCATCCAGGACCACTCTGGCTAGACAAAAATGAAGAAAACTAGGTGAGCAATGAACCTTATTAGCAGGTGTCCTCTCCAGCTGATGACTGTCATTAGGCTGCTGGAGAATGACATCATTTTCTCTAAGAGGCAGTCAGCTCGAAAATGTCAACTATCTCTGTGAATTAAGTCTTGCAGCTGCTTTATGTTGCCTGCTGCTCCTTGCTAAAAGAAATGGACATATTTCATTTCTAGGAGCTTTCAGACATGTTGCTGTTTTAAAATATTACATTTTAAGCCCAATCCAATCTGAACATAATTTGTTTTGAGATGCCTGGTGGAAAAAAAAAAAAAAAAAAACATTTACTTCAAATAAAGTAAAAGGCCAAGGTATAAGACTTCATAATCTAATTTGAAAAGTAATCCCTTTTCTGATGCAAATTATCTTCATTTTATAATGTCATCTTTTTTTTTCTTTCTCTCTTTTTCTTTTCCTTTTCCTCTCTCTCTCTCTCTTTTTTTTTTTTTTTTAAGTACAAAGGACTGAACCCAGGACTCTGTACCACTAAGCCACATCCCCAGCCCTTCTTTTATCTTTTATTTTGAGGCAGGGTCTCAGTAAGTTCCTAAGGGCCTTGCTAAATTACCTAGGCTGGCTTCAAAACTTGCAATCCTTCTGCCTGTCTCCTGAGTCACTGAGATACAATGTTATTTTTTTCAAAGACTTCTTTAGTATGAAGTTGATAGGACATATACCACATAGGGCCATGAATTGTCATTCAGAGAAGTAAGAGTAGGAGAGTCCAGAGAAAAGGGGGTAGATTTGAGAAGACAGGATATAAAACTACAAAATGTCTCTCATCACACACACACAAAAAAACTCATTTATTAAATTATTTATAAACATTACAGAATTCTCATATGTTTTCAGATCCTGCAGTGGGCATTAGAGAAGCAAATTGAATCAGACACTCCCTGCATTTAGAGTTTCAGTTTCAGTTGGGGAAAGAGACATGTCAAGGGAAATATTAAAATAGCTTGGAAATTCCATGAAAGAGACTCAGTAGACATTTTGAGAGCAGGTTTTAAAGGAAGATCCCTTGTGTTTACATATGTACCCACACAATCCTGCTTGTAAGGGTGAGTGAGAAAAGATGGAAAAGAAAATAGTAAACTTTCTCTAAGAAAATAACTACACAAGTGTCAGGAAAAGCTTTCATCAGTGAATGGACCCCTGGGCTATGATGTCAAAAGAAACTTCAAGAGCTCTGCATTCCCTGGAAAGTATTCGTGGTGTTCCATTTGATGTCTGAAATACTCAGGATGAAAACAGATACGTTAAATCCATTGCTAGATGTGAAAACTAGGAGATTGAGATCATTGATTTAATAAACATGGAGATGTGTAATTGATGGATGCTTTATATTGTCTTTTTGATAGTAAGTTTGCAGAGAGGGGATTGGAAAGGCACAATGCCTACAGCAACAAGAAATGAACAAAACTGAGGGTTGGAGAAAGATTGTCTTTCCTTTCATGCTTTTAAATTGAGTTCTAGTTTATATTCTGAGAAATGCACAAATCTTAAGTGTTAAAATTGGATGGTGTCATGAATGCAAACACTTATATAGCCTACACCTTTGCCAAACCCTGAAACATTTCCATCATCCCAGAGAGTTTCCTCCAATTGCTCCCAGGCAATGACTACTGTCCTCCGAGGCAAAGGCAATCACCATTCTGATCTTTCCCCATAGATTAGTACTGCCTATATTCTTAGTTTTAATGTAAGTGGCAACATTTTGCAAGAACTCTTGTTTCTTTCTCTGTCCTGTAGCACCATGTATCAATATGTTAGGAATTTAATTGCTGAGTATTACACCATTGTATGAATACAGCACAATGTGTCTGTCCAGATTCTGCAATGGACCTTTGGATTCTTTGCGGTTTTCAATTATGTGAAATTCTTGTACAAGTATTTTTGCAAGTATAGTTATTCATTTCTATTGGGTAAATACCTAGGAGGGAAATTGTTGGGCTATAAGGTAAATGTGGACTTAAATTTCTTAGGGCGATTTCTTGTGAAAGTGGGGGCATTGGCATTTTTAAACTCTACCTGGAAGAATGAAGCGGGAAAGGAAATAAAGTCCACCCAGGCTGTTGGAAGAGGATGAGCAAAGGCAGGAGGTGGGGAAGTGCCTGTGGAATTTGAGAAAGGGAAGAGTCAGATGTGAATCATAAGGTGCATGGAGAGTTCTCTCTAGCAGACAGCTCCTGGGATGTTTCCAAAATCTGTGTTATTGTTAGCAGAGTCTATAGAGTCTGAAATAATTACTGGAACTTCTGAACGTGTTACTAAGATTTTCAGAAAATGGCATTGTTTCTGGGAAGCCAAAGAACATACAAGAATAAAATTGGACCTCCTTTTCAAGTGTCGGTTTCCAGTAGTCCTGATTGGTAGCAAAGGTATCCAACTGGATACTGATCCAACCACTGTCACCAAACATCATTTCCATTTCATCTTGAGAACAGGATCTGGACTAGAAGAGATTTCCCCTGTGAGACCCCATCTCAGCCACTTCAAAGGCACAAGTCAGTTCTCTGGCCCCTTCTGTGCATTCAGGCCTATGCCCAAGAGCTGCATTGTCTCCAGGGCTGGACATAAGATGAATTAATTTGCCGGTTGGAACTTCACACTATCAAAATGTTGTCAATTCAATCTATTTTGCAAAATTCCCTTTACTTTTTTTAAATAAAATTCTTTCAATGAGTTTGTATCCATGTAAATTACCTTTGATCACTAAAAAGGGAAATGAACATTGCTGAATGATTCAATCTATTCTCTTTTTTGGTTTGCTACTTCGAAACGTGGTTCATAAATAAGGATGGGGTAGCTGAGATTCCTAGCTGTACATTATTTTCCTTCATTCTATGACTTATTCTTTTTTTTTTTTTTTTTTTTTTTTTTTTTTTTTGCGGTGCTGGGGATCGAACCCAGGGCCTTGTGCTCGCAAGGTATGACTTGATCCTCAAATCATAAATTTATAAAAAAGAGCCTCTTTTAAAAAGACATATAACAAACATCAATAGTCTAAATACCACACAATGACAACACTCACACATGCATGTGGTACATACAGGCACACACAATCTCAGAAATAACTGAAACAGTGAACAATCAACAAGAGACCATATGGACAGGCGTTTGAGTGCTACTCTCCTTCCTTGTAAATAAATCTACATGTGTTTCAAACCTCACTATTTGTGAATTCAGACATACACAGGATCAAGCAGTCTGGAGTTTTTAGACTAAAGGTCCATAAAAATTAATCTCAGTAACATATAATTATATATCTATATATAAGCCTCTGTTCACATGCATGTATGTATGCACACATATATACATATACATATACATATATATATATATAAATGAGAGAGGTTTTATATATCTATATAATAATGAACAGAGGCTTACTTCTCACACATGCAGTACTTATCCCCCCTAGAGAGCTGTTGGAAGGATAAGAGATTCAGAGTGGTGGGAGCCCTGTTCCATGACTAGGCACGTGTCCTAGGTCAAGTCATATAACCTCCCTGAATTCTATTCCTAAAATAACATTGTGCTAGATGATCTCCAATACCCTTTCCAACACTGGAATTCTGTAGCAAATAAAGAAAAATCACCAAATTACAAGATCACTCATCAAACAGGTACATATTTACTAGATGGAACCACAATTTGGTCGTTTCACTTATGTTAATCATCTCCATCATCAATAATGTTCCCAGTGGGCCAATAGATAATGCCAGTACTTATGTGGATCATTCATTCAGGGTGACTAAGACCCCCTGGCTGAGAGGGTCCACTTCAGTCTCCATGTTTACCTACAGCAGAGGGAGAAATGTCAAAATGTCTCTTTGACTCAGACTAGTTTTTGTCATGATGAATCTTGGTCCCTTTCTATTTTTAAAATGGAAATGAATAACAAGGTCACATGAGTAAAGGAAAACCCAGAATATGGAGTCATCTCTGGTACTGTAGTCCTGAAAAAAAAAAAAAATCAGCAAATAATTACTTAAATTTTCCTACTTGGCAGCCACTGTACTACGGGCAGGAAAAACAGAGTAGGACCCTGTTGTGCTCCTTGGACAGTCACAACCTTCCATATAGTCAGTAAAGAAAAAACATAACTATGCTGGGCTATGTTAAGTGTTATAAGAAAGAAATCACCTCCCCAACTGACCACTCACAATCTTGTGCCTTTGTTTGCTGATGATTTTTAAATCTTATCTCTGCATTGACCCTTCGGGTAAACTCCAAACTTGTATATCCAAATGATTGACTACATGACATCTCCACTCCAATGTCTAAAAGTATCTCTAATTCAACATAGCCCCCAAAATAGAACCCTCGATTTTCCCCATACCTCAAACAGTCTCCTTGCTAAGATTTCCATTTTCTCTAAATGATGTCTCCATCTATCAATTGTTCAAGACCCTCTAAGATCAACTTTGATTTATTTTTTTCTTATTTTCTCATTTAAAATTTCTCATTTGCCCACTGGTTTCATTTCCACTTCCAATCTTAGAGCTATCCACATCTCTCCATTTTCCCAATGACAATCCTGGCCCACTTCTAATATTACCTTTATTCCACACTACTACAAGAACTTGCTGTTTCCATCTTCTTCCACTTCTTTACCTAACACTCTGATTCGCCTTTCTAAAATGGTGTTCAGATGATGTTATCTCCCTTCTGAAAAATCTCCAATGGCTTTTCTTTGAAGTTAGGCTAAAATCCAAATTCCTGACCATGGTCTGTAACTCCCTGTGTGAGCTGGCCCTGCCAAGCCCTCCTCTCTCATCTCAGATCCCGACCTTTCTCACTGAGCCCAAGTTGGTGGCCAACTTCCGATAGGCCACGATGTTCCTGCCACAAGACTTTTGTAGTTGTTCCCTCTAACCAGGGTACTGTTCCAGAACATTTCATGGCTAATCCTTTTTGTAATTACAGTCACAGGTCTGACATTAGCTTCTCTGAGAGGGGTAGCTCAATCTAAAGTACACTCAACTCACATTGAATCATTGCTTACTCCAGAAGTCGGTAAGCTACATCTGGCAAATCACATCCACTCCTGGACTGTTTGTGTATATAAAGTTTTTATCGGAACATAGTCACATCCTTCTGGTTACACGATATCAGGGCTGTTCTTAGGTCACAGTCACGGGTTCAATAGTTGTGACAGAGACGTTATGACTTGTAAAGCATAAAATATTGATTCTCTGGATTTTACAGAAAATATTTGCCAACCCCTGGTCCCTCCATCACCCTATTCCTCTTCCTTCTACTCTTTCCCCTTCTTTACTTTAACACTGAGTTTATCTTGTTTATTTGCTTTCCTGCTCATCACCCATCTTCCTTCACTAGACTGTAACCTTAGTGAGCTTAAAACAGTCACAGTTCTATCTGCAGTGCCTAAACAAAGCCTAGCAAATGGAAACTAATTAATAATTGCAGACTGAATGAATCATTGAACTTATTTGCCAAATCCTTCTCATATGTAATTGTAATTGGTATAATTCAAAATATGCAAAGAACTCTTAAAACTCAACAATAAGAAAGTGCATAACACAATCCAAAAATAGGCAAAATAGGGCACCACAGAGCACTCCTGTAATCATAGTGGCGTGGAAGGCTGAGGCAGGAGGATTGCAATTTCAAAGCTAGCCTCAGCAACCTAGCAAGGCTCTAAGCAACTTAGTGAGACCCTGTCTCAAAATAAAAACTAACAAGGGTTCAGTTGTTGAATTCCCCTGGGTTTAATCCCTGACACCTGTCCCCCCACCAAAAAAAAAGCAAAATAGACTCAGAACAACAGGTATTGCATGTTTTCTCTTTATGTGGAATCTAGGAAAAAAATGTTAGGGAGACTATTAGAGAAGAGCAAGGGCAAAAGAAGGAGAGGACATGGAGGAGAGGGTTAGGAGGTTAATAGGGCAGATAGAAATGACCAAAATATGTGCATGTATAAGTTTGTCCCCATAAAGCCCATTACTCAGTATAATTAATATACACTAATAAAAAATAGGTAAAAAATCTGAATGAACATTTGGTGAACAAACCAAAGGTTATATATGGATTACAAGCAGAGAAGAGATGTTCAACAGCATATATCATCAGAGAATAGCAAATTAAAATAATGAGTTACCACATGCACAAATTAGAGTAGCTAAAATCCAAAATACCAACTTCCCCTATACTGGTACAGATACAGAGCAACAGAAACCCATTCATTGCTGTTGGGAATGCAAATGGTACAGAAACTGCAGAAGGCAGTCTGGTATTTTCTCACAGAGCTAAATATTTCTGACTATATGATCCAGCAGTTGTGCTTATTGGCATTTAACCAAAGGAGCTGAAAACTTTCATCCACAGAAAAACACGCACAAAAATGTTTATGCCAACTTATTCATAATTGCCAATTATGGAAGCAACCAAAATGTTCTTCAGGAGGTGAATAAATAAACAAACTGTGGTATATCTATACAAAGGAATACTACTAATCTATAAAAGACGTAAGCTATTAAGCAACAAAAAGACATGGAGTGGTGCTTATTGCTGTGTCAATGCAGTCAATCTGAAAAGGTCATATATTATGTGGTTCCAAGTATAGGACATTCTGAAAGAGCAAAATCATAGAAACTATAACAACATCAATGGTTGTCAGGGCTTTGATAGATGGAGGGAAATAATATGTGAATCACAAGGGATTTTTAGTACAGTGAAACTACTTTGTATGGTATTGTAATGTTGGATATGTGACTTTATGTATTGGTCAAAACCCCAATGGGTTTAGAACACAAAAAGTGAAACTGAATGTCAACTATAGATTTTAGCTTAGTATAGATATTCATTCATCAATTGTAAACAAATGTATCATACTAATATAATATGTTAACACCAGCCAAGTTGTATGTGGCTATGGGGGAAGAGGTATATAGGAACTCTATTTTCTGCCTGATTTTCCTGTAAACATAAAACTGTCCTAAAAATGAAACCTATTACAAAACACATATATCCAATTTTAAAAATAAAATAAAATGCTGAAGACCTGATAATTTATTGGAGGAAAGTCATAGAAGAGGTGGGTCAAGTGGAGAAAATAGCAGTGGACTTGGACTAACTTTGAAGACCTTTCTTAGCACTAGAATGGGATGAAGATCTTGCCCTCCCAACAGGGCACATCCACACTTCAGTCCTATCTCCATCATATCCCTGCAATGCTGCCATGGACATGTTTGAAACCTCTTTTCCAGATTTAGTTTCTGAAAATTGAATCCAGGGCTTCCCATATGCTAGGCAAATGCCCTACCACTACTGAATTAGGTCCCCAAGTCATTTTTATATTTTATTTTTGAGACAAGTTCTCACTAAGTTACCCAGGCAGGCCTTGAATCTGTGATGCTCCTGCCTCAGACTCCCAAGTAGCTGGGATCACAGGCACAGTGCCACCACACCCAGCTTCCATTTTACAATGAGGATGATAGAAAGCACTTTTTAAGGGCTCCTACAAGAAAGAAGCCAAACAATGCATGTAAAACAGGTAGCATAGTGTCTAACATGCTACAGAATGTCAATATTTAAATAACTAATTTCATTAGTCATTTTGATCAAAACACTTAACCATTTTAAACCTGTTGATTTGTAAGGATCAAGGAAAAATATGTACATAAAGTATCATGCAAATTGTTTTATCTTGACTCCAGGAGAATGTCTAGGTGATAACTGAATATTGTCCCAATAGTTTGCCTTTCTAAAACAGACT
Organism: Sciurus vulgaris; assembly: GCF_902686455.1. Taxonomy (NCBI): domain Eukaryota; kingdom Metazoa; phylum Chordata; class Mammalia; order Rodentia; family Sciuridae; genus Sciurus; species Sciurus vulgaris. The sequence goes on along the minus strand of NC_136466.1, from coordinate 46,520,598 downwards.
GATTCTTTCCTGACCTTGGGCCTCTTTATCGGCAGCACTTGAAATTTTCACTTTTGTCCCTAGGGCTATTTCTTTCCATAATCAGTTTGTGAATGACTGGGAACAAATTAGGCTCTTTTGCAAACTACATCAATCAACTCTTTCAGGCCACATCAGTATTCACTAATAAAATATTCCCACACTGTATTAAAGAGCATCTTTGTAGCTTGGGTGAGTTGCCATCACATTAGATACTTATTCCCACAGAGTAAATGCTTTGTGTATTTGGAGAAAATAACATTATTTTATGTTGCTGATAATCAGCACTGAGTTGGAAAGTTCCCATGTTCACAATTCATGCCCAACTTCCTTCAAATACTGTATATTACTTATTTCATTAAGATAAATTTAGGGGGCTGGGTAGATAGCTCAGTGGGTAGAGTGCTTGCCTTACAAGCATGAGGCCCTGAGTTTGATCCCACCAGCACTGCAAAAAAAAAAAAAAAAAAAAAAAAAAAAAGACAAATTTAAAACAATTATCTTTATCTATAATCAAAACTGCCAGTTACCAATTAACAACTTACTAGTTCAAAAGAGAGACGTGTACAAGTGAAAAATAAAAGCTGATTTCAAAACCCAGGCTTTAGCATACCATTGGCATGAATCTCAAGATCCCTGTGCCTCATTTCCTGCCTTCAGTAATACAGGAGAGAAGATAGATTCATTGGCATGGAGGGGGAAAGGGCAGGTTGCCATGAAGCACAGAAAGGAGTGCATATGAAGGAAAATAGAAACAACCAATCCATACAACATCGTTTTAAATCCAGCAATATATCACGAAACAAAGGTTTCAAGTCCATTTCCTACCGACTTAGGACTGCTTATATATAATGGTTGCCTTTGTGGAATATGCCTTCTTATATTAATGTGTCTAAATTTTCTAAGAAAGATAAAGTAAATAATAAAAATCAAATTAATTAAAACACTGACTAATGCAAATTTTGTTCTAAAAAACAGATTAGAATGATCTGTAATTACATCAGTAATTATATTTACAAACACTGAATTTTTTTTATTTTATTTATTTATTTATTTATACTGGGGATTAAACCCAGGGGCATTCTACCATTGAGCTACATCCCCAACTTTTTAAATTTTTATTTTGCAACAGGGTTTGGCCAAGTTGCCCAAGCTGGCCTTGAACTTATGATCCTCTTGACTCAGCCTCCTGAGTCTGGGACATATATACTTTTTCTAATTGGGATCAGCTCAGTTACCTTATTGAGGAAAAAAAAAAAAAAAAAAAAACTAACTTCCTGAACCGGTGATCATAAATGGCATCCGATACTAATCATTACCATCCACTCTCAAATTTGTAATCTTGTTTCCTCTTCCATGACACGAAAGATTTCATTGGAGGTATGTGAACCTTATTGTGGACTCTGAGTCATTTATCACCAAGAAATCTGGCTTCTGTGATCAACCAGCCTTAGCAGGCATTGGATTTGTCACAGGAAGCTGGAGTGAACTTTCATCCCCTTGACTTACCACTATCTAATTAGGCAGGACAAAGTAGACAAATTCTTCAAAAAGTAAAATATCTCAAATATTCATCATAGTATTTCTTTAAATGATTCTAATTGGAGTCTTCCACATTACATGGATAGCAAACAAATATTTGAAGAATAAGAATAAAAGTGAATTCATTCAAAATCTTAATCTGTTTGCCTAAGGAAGATATAAAAATTGAGAAGAATTCTTAATGATCCATTGCCTTAAGAATGAAAAGCACAGTCTTCAAGAACTAAAATTGAGGGATAGACCTTTTCTTTTTACTAAGGCTCCTCGTGGTACAAGTGAACAAATGTACTTGCCATTGTCCTATTGTTTATTTTGTAAAGATTAGAAGACACCACCCAAGATGATTACTCCTCGATTCACACCCAAAGGACTTAAAATCAGCATACTACAGTAGTGCAGTCACATCAATGTTTACAGCAGTTCAATTCACAATAGCTAGATTGTGGAACCAACCTAGATGCCCTTCAACAGATGAATGGATAAAGAAACTAAGAAACAGTGGTATATGTACACAATGGAATATTTTCAGCCATAAAGTAGAAGAATTTTATGGAATGCAATTTAATTCAACCAAAGATGAAATTTCAGAGGTCAGGTAGAGTTGTGTAGGTCACCAAAGAAAACATTTCCAAAGTGGACCAGACATTACAGAGTGGGCTCAGAACTCTCAGAACTCCATTCCCACATACTTTCTACCTCTTCTGGGACAGGTGCAGCTCACAGGCTTACTAAATCAGATCTGTGTTGCCCTATATTAGTAGTGTTCCTCAGCTTCACTACAGAAGTAAAGTAATAAAGCAAATGTTAAAGAAAGAAAAAAAGTCTGTATGACTAGAAGTGTTTTCTTGTCCTTTAAAATTGCAGGAAAACTGAACATCTTCAGTCCTAAAGGAATGCATGCTTCTCAATTTGTTTATGTTCTTAACTTTATGTAAACTAAATTATCTTTTATAGAATTTGCTTCCAACATTTGCAAGTCTGAAAATGAAGAGAGAAGAGAATTTTTCATAATTCTGGTTCTGATTCTGATTACTGAAATTACTTAATATAAAGTACCTATCTTTATTAAGTCATCAGAGATTCTGAAGCTCATAATTCATTTCATCATATTCAAAAGAATCTACATATATTTCCATACCAAAAAATCCTGGAAGATAATATGCTCAACTAACCACTAGCTAACCTCACCAAAAAAAATTGAGAGGCAATTGATTCCAAATGAAGCATTTCGTCTGTGTTCAAAACTTAGAAAATCTTTGGTTCCCAGAACTGAAAGGCAAGAAGGTCAGGGGAGAACAGGGCAGGGAAAGTTTGAAATGCATTCAAGGCAGTGACACACAACTATAATCCCAGCAATTGAGTAGGCCAAGGTAGGAGTTGGCAGGTTCACAAGCCAGCCTCAAAGACTTTGACCCTAGGAAACTTAGTGAGACCCTGCCTCAAAATAAAAATAGAAGTACTGAGGATGTGTAGCTCAGTGGGCAAAGCATCCCTGAGGTCAATACAGAGAGAGAGAGAAAGAGAGAGAGACAGAGAGACAGAGAGAGACAGAGAGACAGAGAGATGAAATGCATCTGGACAGGCCTGTAGTCTGTGATCATTTAAACACTTAAGTCATTGTCCTCCCTCCACCCACCACATGCACACACAGAAACCTGAGTTATCTTTTTTAATCGTTTGCTAAGTGAAGCATTTGAATTTGAATCTTCTAGCTCCTGTGAAACATCAGACATGCCATTCAGTGTGTTCTTTGCTGTTGTTTCCACACATATAATGAGGGAGCCATAGTGTTACTAATGTCTTTTATGCCCTGATTATGATTTTGTGAAGCTTTTAAAGAAATGAAACGGAAACTAATATTTAGTGAGCGCTTGCTTTCAGAAGTTAATCATGTGATTGCAATAAAGAAAAGCTTGCATAACCACCTAATTCAACAAAAAAAGAAACTTATTGGAAATATCAGTATAGTCCTATCCAAGGGCAGATATTAGAGTGGGGTCTGATAAAGTACTGAGTCCAAGAATTGGGTGCTCCAGAGCCAATATCATCTAATTCTAGAGTCAAATTCTCTCTTTGTGTTTCTCTCTGTGCATTCATTTTATTTGTCTTCTCTTTTGTACTAGTGGTAAAAATGGTCAGCCTTACCTTTGGCCACCTTTCCTGCCTTCCTTCCTCCCTCTCCCTTCCTCCCTCCCTCCCTTCCTTCCTTCCTTCCTTCCCTCTTTATTGTAGGTCTGGGGATTAAGTCTAAGATCTTGAGCATGATAGACAAGTGCTCTACGAATGACTGCATTCCCAGCCACTACCTTACTTCTTAGCTCCAGTGCCCAAGACTACCTAACTTAGAGTTCCTGTGTCCTAACTCCAAACAACCAGAAGAAAGAATATGATCAGATCCTCTGGGAGCAGGTACCCACCCATGGCTAAATCATCTACCTAGGCAAAGCATTCCATGATTCTGCCTGGGAGCCTGAGACCCACCTGACCCCACGGGTTGTGAATTACATATAACTTTGCACTGGGTAGCAGGAAGCGTCTTTTCCAACTTCTGGATGTCAGACAGTTTCACCTGTTGTTTCAATCTTTGCAACAACCTTACAACATAGAATTTATCCCCATTTTGAAAAAAATACATGATGTTCAGAGAGTTGAGTACCAGTACCACTTGGCAAGTGGCAGTTTCAGAGACCATGCGTTTTCCATTGAAAGATGTGTATCCTTGATGGAAGTTACACATCTTGGTTAGAGTTGCTATATATTCTGGTTAATAAAGCAAATATTTAAAAATTACATAGCTGTTTAGTGATTTCATTTGGGCATTCTAGGCATTTATAAACGTTGTCTCAATTATTATTATTTTTGTAGTATTGTGGTTTGAATCCAGGGGTACTCTGCCAGTGAGCTACAGACCCAGACCTTTTTATATTTTTGAGACAGGATCTCACTAAATTCTCCAGGCTAGCCTCAAACTTTTGATTCTCCTGCCTCAGCCTCCTAAACACTGGGATTACAGGCATGTGCTACCACACCCAGCTCGATTATTAATTTTTTTCTGATGAGAAGCAATGATGAGCATAATTGTAAAAGCTGAAAATTCACAATTCCTTACTATGGATTTTCTGGGAACCAACAAATGTTCTATGTTTTGGAAAAATAATTACAGTTCTACTTTTCTATCACTACTACCTATCAGGCAGAGTTCTATCTGCACATCTCATTGAATCGTCAGCGCAAGCCACTGCTGAGGCTACTATTATTATCCCTGAGACCTAGAGGAATCAGAATGGTCAATAGCTTTCCCAGGTCTCATATGGTGCAGCACTTGAATTCAGGTCCCACTGACGGTGCTGCTCATTGTCTAACCACTAGGCTTTTCAGCTTCTCATCTTGGCTGTCAAGATCATGAGAATGAAATGACGACAAAAAGAAAAATATTTTTAAGTTATCTTTCCTTCGTATTTGTCTCCTTTATCTATTAGCAAATTATGTTATACACGACAGTTTATATGACAATAATAGCTAATATCTGGCATATTCAAAAACACCAGAAACAACATCATGCCAGATGCTTTTCATCCAATATGCACCAATAGTGTATTATGTGCAATTATTGAACTAGTGACTATTTTTTTAATTTATTTTTATTGTAAATAAATGGGATACATGTTGTTTCAGTTTGTACATGGAGTAACAGCATACCATTTGCATATTCATATGTTTACATAGAGTAATGATGTTTGATTCATTCTGTTATTTTTTCCTTCCCGCCACCCCTCCCACCTGTCTTTTCCCTCTATACAGTCCCTCCTTCCTCCATTCTTGTCCCCCTCCCACCCCCGATTAAGTGTCATCATGCACTTATCAGTGAGATCATTCCTCTTTTGGATTTTTGAGATTGGCTTATCTCACTTAACATGATATTCTCCAATTTCATCCATTTGCCTGCAAATGCCATAATTTTATTCTTCTTTATAGCTGAGTAATATTCCATTGTATATATATATCACAGTTTCTTTATCCATTCATCAATTGAAGGGCATCTAGGTTGATTCCATAGTCTGGCTATTGTGAATTGAGCCGCTATGAACATTGATGTGACTGTATCTCTGTAGTGTGCTGATTTTAAGTCCTTTGGGTATAGGCCAAGGAGTGGGATAGCTGGGTCAAATGGAGGGTCCATTCCAAGTTTTCTAAGGAATCTCCACACTGCTTTCCAGAGTGGCTGCACTAATTTGCAGTCCCACCAGCAATGTATGAGTGTACCTTTTTCCCCACATCCTCTCCAACACCTATTGTTGCTTGTATTCTTAATAATCGCCATTCTAATTGGGGTGAGATGGAATCTTATTGTAGTTTTGATTTGCATTTCTCTTATTACTAAAGATGTTGAACATTTTTTCATAAATCTGTTGATTGCTTGTACGTCTTCTTCTGTGAAGGGTCTGTTCATTTCCTTGGCCCATTTGTTGATTGGGTTATTTGTATTCTTGGTGTAGAGTTTTTTGAGTTCTTTATAGATTCTGGAAATCAGTGCTCTATCTGAAGTATGAGTGGCAAAGATATCTCCCACTCTGTAGGCTCTCTCTTCGTATTGCTGATAGTTTCCTTTGCTAAGAGAAAGCTTTTTAGTTTGAATCTATCCCAGTGGTTGATTCTAGCTTTTATTTCTTGTGCTATGGGAGTCCTGTTAAGGAAGTCTGATCCTAAGCCAACAAGGTGAAGATTTGGACCTACTTTTTCTTCTATAAGATGCAGGGTCTCTGTTCTGATTTCAAGGTCCCTGATCCATTGTGAGTTGAGTTTTGTGCAGGGTGAGAGATAGGGGTTTAGTTTCATTCTGTTGCATATGGTTTTCCAGTTTTCCCAGCACCATTTGTTGAAGAGGCTATCTTTTCTCCATTGCATATTTTTGACACCTTTGGCTAGTATTAGAAAATTGTATTTATTTGGGTTTGTGTCCATGTCCTCTATTCTGTGCCATTGATCTACCTGTCTATTTTGGTGCCAATACCATGCCATTTTTGTTACTATTGCTTTGTAGTATAGTTGAAGTTCTGGTATTGCGATACCCCCTGTTTCATTCTTCCTGCTAAGGATTGCTTTAGCTATTCTGGGTTTCTTATTCTTCCAGATGAATTTCATGATTGCTTGCTCTATTTCTGTGAGGTACGTCATTGGGATTTTAATTGGAATTGCATTGAATCTGTATAGCACTTTTGGTAGTATGGCCATTTTGACAATATTAATTCTGCCTATCCAAGAACATGGGAGATCTTTCCATCTTCTAAGGTCTTCCTGAATTTCTTTCTTCAGTGTTTTGTAGTTTTCATTATAGAGATCTTTTACCTCTTTGGTTAGATTGATACCCAAGTATTTTATTTTTTTTTTGAGGCTATTGCAAATGGAGTGGTTTTCCTCATTTCCCTTTCAGCTGTTTCATCGCTTGCGTATAAAAATGCTGTAGATTTAAGCGTGTTCATTTTATAGCCTGCTATTTTGCTGAATTCATTGATGAGGTCTAGAAGTTTTCTGGAGGAGGTTTTTGGATCCTCTAAATATAGAATCATGTCACCCGAAAATAGCGACAGCTAAGTTCCTCTTTTCCTATTTGTATCCCTTTAATTTCTTTAATCTGCCCAATTGCTCTGGCTAGAGTTTGAGGACAATGTTGAATAGAAGTGGTGAAAGAGGACATCCCTGTCTTGTTCCCGTTTTTAAAGGGAATGGTTTCAGTTTTTCTCCATTAAGAATGATGTTGGCCATGGGCTTAGCATAAATAGCCTTTACAATGTTCAGGTATGTTCCTACTATCCCTATTTTTTCTAGTGTTTTCAGCATGAAGGGGTGTTGTATATTGTCAAATGCTTTTTCTGCATCAATGGAAATAACCATATGATTCTTATCCTTAAGTCTATTGATATGATGGATTACGTTTATTGATTTACGAATGTTGAACCATCCTTGCATTCCAGGAATGAACCCCACTTGATTGTGGTGCACAATTTTCTTAATATGTTTTTGGATATGGTTTGCCAATATTTTGTTAAGGATCTTTGCACCTATATTCATCAAGGATATTGGTCTAAAATTTTCTTTCCTTGATGTGCTTTTCCTGGTTTGGGTATGAGGGTGATATTAGCTTCATAGAATGAGTTCAGTAGGGTACCCTCCTCTTCTATTTCCTGGAATACTTTGAGGAGTATTGGAATGAGTTCTTCTTTGAAGGTCTTGTAGAACTTGTTTGAGAATCCGTCTGGTCTTGGGCTTTTCTTGGATGGTAGATTTTTAATGGCTTCTTCTATTTAATTGCTTGATATTGATCTGTTTAAATTGTGTATGTCCTCCTGGTTCATTTTGGGAGGAGCATATGTCTCTAGAAATTTGTCAATGTCTTCAGTACTTTCTTTTTGTTGGAATACAGATTTTCAAAGTAGCTTCTCATTATGTTCTGTATCTCAGTGGTGTCTGTTGTGATATTTCCTTTTGCATTATGTATTTTAGTAATTTGAGTCTTCTCTCTCCTTCTCTTTGTTAGTGTGGCTAAGGGTTTTCTATTTTGTTTACTTTCTCAAAGAACCAACTTTTTGTTATGTCAATTTTTTGAATAGTTTCTTCTGTTTCAATTTCATTGATTTCAGCTCTGATTTTAATTATTTCCTGTCTTCTACTACTTTTGCTGTTATTCTGTTCTTCTTTTTCTAGGGCTTTGAGCTGTAATGTTAGGCCATTTAATTGTTGACTTTTCATTCTTTTCTGGAATGCGCTCCATGCAATGAATTTTCCTCTTAGTACCGCTTTCATAGTGTCCCAGAGATTTTGATATGTTGTATCATCATTCTCATTGACCTCTAAGAATTTTTTAATCTCCTCCCTGATGTTTTTTGTTATCCATGTTTCATTCAATAGCATATTATTTAATCTCCAAGTGTTGGAGTAATTTCCTTTTTTTACTTTGTCATTGATTTCTACTCTCAGTCCATTATGATCTGATAGAATACATGGCAGTATCTCTATTTTTTTGCATTTCCTAAGGGCTGCTTTGTGGCATAACATATGGTCTATTTTCGAGAAGTTTCCATGTGCTGCTGAGAAGAAAGTGTATCCGCTCCTTGATGGATGGAATATTCTATATATGTCTATTAAGTCTAGGTTATTGATTGTGTTATTAAGTTCTATGGTTTTTTTGGTTGGATTTGTTTGGAAGATCTATCTAGTGGTGACAGCGATGCATTAAAGTCACCCAGAATTATTGTGTTGTGGTCTATGTGATTCTTGAAATTGAGAAGGATTTGTTTGATGTACAGGAATGCACCATTGTTTGGGCATAAATATTTACTATCATTATGTCTTCCTGATTTATGGTTCCCTTAAGCAGTATGAAATGTCCTTCTTTATCCTTCTGACTAACTTTGGCTTGAAGTCCACTTTATCTGATATAAGGATGGAAACCCCCGCTTTTTACTGAGTCCATATGCATGGTATGTTTTTTCCCATCCTTTCACCTTTAGTCTGTGGATGTCTTTTTCTATGAGATGAGTCTCTTGCAGGCAGCATATTGTTGGGTCTTTCTTTTTAATCCATTCTGCCAGTCTATGTCTTTTGATTGATGAGTTTAGGCCATTAACGTTCAGGGTTATTATGAGAAATGATTTGTATTCCCAGTCATTTGGCTTATTTTTCGTTTTTAAGTTGGCTTGGTTTCTCCTTTGAGTGCTTTTTCTCTAAGGTAGTTCCTCCCTTTGCTGAACTCCATTGTTGTTTTTCGTTTCCTCCTCATAGAATATTTTGTGAGAACATTCTATAGTGCAGGCTTTCTATTTGTAAATTCTTTTAACTTTTGTTTATCATGGAATGATTTTATTTCATCTTCAAATCTGAAGATTAGTTTTACTGGGTATAGGATTCTTGGTTGGCAACCATGTTCTTGCAGAGCTTGAAATATGTTGGTCCAGGCCCTTCTAGCTTTTAGAGTCTGGGTTGAGAAGTCGGCTGCTATCCGTATTGGTCTCCCCCTATGTAATCTGACGCTTTTCTTCCTGGCCTTCAAAATCCTATCTTTATTTTGAATGTTAGGCATTTTCATTATAATGTGCCTTGGTGTGGATCTGTTGTGATTCTGTGCATTTGGTGTTCTGTAAGCCTCTTGTATTTGATTTTCTATTTCATTCTTCAGGTTTGGGAAATTTTCTGATATTATTTCATTGAATAGGTTGTTCATTCCTTTGGTTTGTATCTCTGTGCCTTCCTCAATCCCAATAATTCTTAAATTTGGTCTTTTCATGATGTCCCATAGTTCTTGGAGATTCTGTTCATCATTTCTTACCATCTTCTCTGTTTGGGCGACTTTATTTTCAAGATTAAATATTTTGTCTTCATTGTCTGAGGTTCTGTCTTCCAAGTGGTCTAGTCTGTTGGTGATGCTTTCCATGAGTTTTTTATTTGGTTTATTGTCTCCTTCATTTCAAGGATTTCCGTTTGTTTTTTTTTTTTTTTTGAGAATCTCTTATCTCTTTGTTGAAATGAGCTTTTGCTTCCTGCAGGTGCTCTTTCAGCTTATTGGTATTATTATTCATTGCCTGCATTTGCTCTCTTATCTCATCCTTTGCTTCAAGAATCATCTTAATCATGTATAATCTGAAGTCTTTTCTTCTAACATATTGTATTGGATTCTATTATAGAATCTAGATTTGTTTGGGTTTTTCTTCCCTTTTTCATGTGTTTGTTTTCTTGTGTTTATCTTGTATCTTCCCTTCTAGCAGTGCAGATCTGGGATATTGCAGATTTCCCCCTATAGGCTTATAGTGGCCCTATAGGTTTCCAAAACCCTTTCTTTAAGGGGAGATCAATATTAGCAGTGCCCAAATCAGACACTATGCAATCCTAGACCGAATAGCCCCTATGGGGATGATAACAAAATTGTCAAAATAAACAAAATGTGTTCAAATGTTATCTTCGGTAAAACAAACAGGTTTACAATAATGTCTGCAGTTTCTAATGGAGGACAAAGGGATGCAGAGGGATGAAGAATATGGCTGTTAATGGGATAATAAAAGAATATACAGAAGTTCTAGAAAATAGAAAGGGTGAGAGTGTAATCAAAAGAAATTGGATGTTAGCATGTAAATAAGGGAGAAAGCGACTCTGAGGGAACAGGTAAACAGAAGGAAAAGAAAGCAAGAAACATAAAGAAATAAAAACTTAAATATTTTTTTTAAAAAGGAGAAAAAAGAAAATCTACTGTATAACAGTCATATACTAATGAAACCTCCCAGTGTTCAGTAGCCTGATGCATGAGAGGTACCTGACAATGAGCTTCAAGCCTCCAGCAGGTGTCTCAGGATGGGATTTGCCCCACCTGAAGATCGGAGCTACAGCTTCCAGGATTATCCAAGATGGCTGCTCTGGCTTCCAAATGTGTTGGCAAATGGGGAGCTGCAGCTCAGGGGTGGACGTGGTCAGCTGGAGGTCCTGGAGACAGGATGCAATTCGTCTGGCAGTGGTCTTGGAGGTCGGGTGTGTTTTGTGGTTGTGGCATCCAGGAGGCCAGGTGCAATCAGTTGGTCTGGGTTCCTGGTGATAGGGCACAGTCAGTTGGTCTGGGGGTCCCAGCGGCAGGGACCAGTCAGTTGATGTGAGGGCCCCAGAGGCAGGGAGTGATCGTTAGGGCTGAGGGATCCTGGAGACGGGACTCAGTCAGTCCGGCCAGGGGTCCTACAGGGCCTGGCTGTTGTTTCAAAATGGTGGCAGCCACGTGTAATCAAACCTGCAGGTACTGTAACAGTGAACTTCCAGGCAGCAGCAGGCAGCTGGTTCTCCACTGGCGGTCTGCGGTCAGTCTGCTGGCAGCTGTCGGAGGATCGGGAGGTGAACCTTGAGCGTTGGGTGATGGATAGGAGTAAGGCAGGCTGGACAGGCGAGAGGCAGGCAAATGGCGGATGATAGACGCCTGACAGTGAGCAATCTGCTCTCAAAAAAGGCGTCGATATGCTGGCAGATTGCAAGTGATCACAGATGATCACAGCAGACAAATGGGGTAAAGAGCATGGGATCGATAAGCAGCAAAAACTGCCTCACCGAGAAACAGATATCCTCTGCTTGAATCCGGCATTGCGGAGCGACAAGGAACGCAGCCTCCCTCTAGACCGCCATCTTGGGTCTGAACTAGTGAATTTTATTTTAATTTTTTGGTAGACAGGCTAAAGTCAACTGATTTTTTTATTTGCAGCATAGTGATGTGATTTCCTAGAAAAAAAGCATAGATTGCTCTAAAAGAAAAAAAAAAGTCTATTTTTTTTTCTTCATCTCTGATAAGAAAAGGGAGTGAAGTCTGTTGGATATAAGCAGATGTGCCCAGTTTCCTCTGGAAAAAATTACTAAGGACTCTCACCTGCCTTTTTCCTGGGGTACTGCACGGGCAGCTTGACCTCTTCCTTACCTGCTTTCTTTTTTCAGTCGTCCCTGATAGAAGTCTATGTAAATTAGTAAAAGAGAGTAGAAAAAAACAAATAAACAGCACATTAGAGGAAAAGCAACCTAATTTAACTTCTGTCACATTTAAGGAAAGAGAAATGCAAAACATTTCACCCACACATGTGTGTTTTACATTAAGAAAACCCCACTGCAATTTATCATAAATCGTTTAGAACAGTTCTGTTAAAGAAAACTCAGCAAAAAAAAAAAGAGAGAAAGAAAAGAAAGAAAGAGAAAGTAACACAATGGAAGTAACATTTTATTATTAGAGAATAAAGCATAAGAAAACAAGAAAAATCACACTCTCATAAAGGTTTAGAATTAAACACATTAAAATAAAAATAAATTAATAGAGAAGTCTGGGACTGTAGCTCAGTAGTATAATGCTTGCCTACTATGTATGAGGTCCTGGGTTCAAACCCCAGTATTGCAGAAAATAAAAAACAAAAAAATAAATGTGATCAGAAAAACATGAGACTTTCCCAACACATGTATTAAAACACAAACCATTGGACCTATTCTCGACCTGTTGAATTGTATTTTCTGAGAGCTTGAACCCAGAGATCTGTGGTTAAAACAATCTCCCTCTAGTTCCCAGGCACACTAACAATGACTTGGGAATCACAGACTCTGGTGGACCCTCTGTACTTGAGATGCAACTTCAGACCTTTCAAAACTCAAATTCAATGCTCTGATCAATTTAATAATATTGTTCATACTGGATTCTGATTTTTAAAATAGCAGAGGCAGAGCTGGGGATATAGCTCAATAGTAGAGGCTTGCCTAGCATACATGAGGCCCTGGGTTTGATCCCCAGCATGAAAAAAATAAAAATTAAAGGTGAAAAATAGCTGAGGCATGTGACTTTATAACAACAAATATTTTATTCTCACCTATATTTGAAAGCATTTCTTTTTATCATTTTTAACACTGAGAAAACCCCACTTCCTGACTGGACAATATTAAACATTAGATTTCATTTTAACACTTAGGGTGGTTTACAACAGGGAACTTATGTGACCTTCCTGAATTTTATGTGAAATTGTATGATAATATTATGTCTACTTTTATGAATAAAAGTTTCATAGAATATATCAGCCTCGAGTTAAGAACTACTTTTCAAAATTAATGCTAAGATTTTTAAATGTCATGTTTCAGTTTTAAACGATCATCCTGAAGACTATCTTGGCTAATCCAGTTGTTTTCTCCAAACTTGTTAGTCAAAGATTTTCTCTTTCTTGTCTCAAACAATCACTTTGATATTTGGCAAATTTGAATGTGAAAATTTGAGCCAGAAATAAAGATGAATTTGCCATTTCAGTTAATCTTCCAGCATTTTCCCTCCTCCTAGGTTCATGTAGCTTCAGCATCAGCCCAGTAGCTCCAGCATCAGCCCAGGCCTTCGATGACTTCTTCCTGGTGGTTAGGAGTTCAGATTTCTCTTCTTGTGTACCCATATTTACAACACAGCCTAGAATTTTCTTAGGAAATAAATATTTTTAAATAAATAAATATTTTTAAAATCCTCAAAGTCCAATGACTTGAAAGCCCATGCCATCAACCAACCAATTTTCATGTGTATTTAAAGTTCACAGGTTTTTCCATTTTTAATACAGATTCATAAAAGAAAATTTCATCAATTGTAAATAGCATCATTCATCAAGTTTATTGCTCCAGCAAGTCTGATTTCAGAATTTACCTGGCTGAATGACTTTTACATGATCTCATTCTTCTGGCAGAAATTATTTTTAAAACTTTAGCATGAGGTGAGAGCTCAAGATATTCCACCCAGCACATATATACTCTTCGAATTTATTTAGACTGAAACGATACATGGCAGAAAGTAATCTCTTGTTTCTTTACCAAGTCATTCTTCTTTCCCTTTAATTATAAGAAAAAATGGTGTATTGAAAATCATATATTCTAGCCACCCTAAAAATTAACCCGTACTTGCAAAAACTAGAAATCATTTCATATTTCATGTTCCCAAAGAATATCCAATTATCATGTAAACAAAAGGATTTTTAATGTGCTTGTCATAGCATTGCAACTAGCACCTGCTCACTTCCAAGTTCCATGAATACCTTGCACAAATATCAATTTGTGCACAATTGGCCTTACAGAAATACATATTTTCATACCTAAAAATAGTGTAATCAGCCCCGTATATCTTTTGTGTGTCTTAGTTGCAGTGACAGCAGTGAATATTTATTTGCAGTGGGACTTTTAACAATGGAGAAAATTTCATTTATTAGAATATACAGTATCAAAATATTTCATTTCTCTTTCCTTCTCCCTGCAATAATACTTAGGGTTTTACCAACATTTCATTTCTGGGGGTGTCCTCATTGTCCTCCTGGACTACACTGAGGTTAATGGTTTGACCTTGTGAATTGCAGCCACTGAAATCCCCAAGCATATGACAATTTACTAGTATTTGACTATACCTTTCCATTCTCAACCTGAATTTATATATGCAGGCAGAGAATGGATTCTCATTATTCTAGGACAAATTTATCATGGCTTCAGAAACCCAGGGGGGGAAAATTCATCCATTTTCCAAAATGCCTGGTCTGAGAGCTGGCACCTTATCAGTTCACTAGACACCCGGTGGTCCACAGGACTCCTCCTTCTACCTTCTCCACTTCCACAAAAATTCTGGATCAGTAGTTCTAAGATAGGGCTCAAGATTCTGTATTTTTAAACACTTTCCATTGTCACTGATAGGCAACAAGTTTGGGGATTGATTGAGTTCAACGACCTTTGAGAGCCCTTGAAATTCTCTGATTTTCTAAATTCTTAATCATTCCCATAACTGAACCAATTTTAGGAACGCACATTGTTCCAGTGCAGAGGTTGGAAGAAGTGGCTGTGTGTAACCCTGACAGTTCCTGCTGTGGCAGATTTTGGGTTGTGATGGTACTTGCTGGGGTCCTATTTGTGCCAGTCTGTATCTTCTCTTATCATAGCTCTCACCTACCTTGCAGTAGCAGAAGGCTTGGGAACCACAATCCCCAGGCTTCCATGCCAGCAGGGTTCTCACTAGATTCCACAGTGTCAGACAGTGAGGCATATTTGGAGGGCTAATGAAGAAAGGGAGAAGCTGTGTTTCTCCAGCAACAATTCTAGGCAGATGTGAACATGGATAGATAAGTGAGTGGGGCTTTGTCTGCAATTTGGAGGTACTGCTGACACCAAAGACCTGGTGGTGACTTTCCTGAGATTGCCGAAGCATGCCCTGATCTATGCTCTTCCCATCCCCCCACCTGGCAGTGGGCTGTGTAAGCCCTTCTTTGTACTAAATCTCTTCCTCCCTGTATCTGAAGTAGCCTCTGTTTTCTTGACATGATCGTATCCGTCATGGGTACACTCATTATCCTTCAGATTTTCTTGGAGCTGGAGGATATTAACCCAGGCATTTAACACTCTGAGCCCATGAGAATTACAACCCAGAAAAGACAGAGTCTCCTAGAAAATGCATAATGAAAATTCCACAAACCTCACAACTCTAGTGGGAAAGCAGGACAGTGAATCAATTCACTGAAAATTCTCATGCCTCCCTAGTATAAGCCACAAGAAGAGCTAAGATGGCCAATCTCTCATACAAGGGGCTAATTGATTTCCAATGTCTGTAAAGTTCCAGGAAAGTTAGCTAACTCAATTGCTGTGCAAAGTGAACTCTAATATTATATATCATGCCTTCACATCCCACACTCAAAATTATTCTTTCATATGGGAGTCTGCAAAAAACTTTAAAGAAAGGTTTAACTCAAACAACACTGCAGATTTTAGTGTTTTGAAATACTAATTCTTTAAGGTTTGGGGGGGGGAAATTTACTTTGGCACCAGTTAACTTTTAGATATGTAGATGATGACTGATAGTAAATGTTTTTTTCCCCCTTTCATTTGACAGAACTATACATCTTGTGTTTTCCAAAGCAAGTCATGGTTTCAAAAAATGGGAAAGAAACTGAAAAATGAAAGTTTGGACAAAAACTGTCCAATAAATTCCTGTGATGATGAAAATGTTTCCTATCTATGTTGTTCAATATGGTAGCCCATAGTCACATGTAGCAAATGATCACTTAAAATGTAGCTACTGCAACAGCAATTAATGTATAATTTTATGCAATTATATTATTCTAAATTTAAACTTTGAACAGTTAACATGTAACTGTTCAAATACAATATTAGAAAGCACAGATTTTCAAGCCAATTTGATATACCTTTATTTTTCAAGTAATTTTACAATAATATAAAATTCATTACATGTTTAATAAATATATTCATGAAGAATAAAATTACATCAAAATATAAAGTCTATTATGAAGTCAATAATAAATTGTTGAAGAAATCCAATATGTATAATAGCTATATGCATCTTTCTAATTTAAAAATTAATTGGACTTTAATTAAACAAGTAGATGAGAACATTGTAAATTCTTTCAAGCAATGCAGATGATCATCAAGCCCCCCTCTCTCCATCCCTCAGTCAGTTCCATTCCCCACATCATCTCTAGGAAGGAAAACACTGTTAGAGGTTACTAATGCTTTTCTCTGTACTTAGAAACATTTGCAAATAAAAACAGTATATCCATTGCTATCTCTTTTAGATTAAATTAGAGCATACTTTATTGTTCTCAAAATGTTTGCATTCACTCATTCATAAATACATGCATGTGTTAGCATGTCATTTATGCTAGCTCCCTATTTTCTCTTCACAACCAACCCTAAAGTTGGCTTGACTCTCTCAGCTTATAGTAAATAGCAAGAATTGAAAACATTCTAAAAAAACTCCTCAGGTTATATATATGAATATATAAAGAAGTATATATGTTACTTTTTGTGACTGTGTAACAATTATAAATGTGCATTTTTTTTGGCATGGTGACCATCTTACTAGAATCTTATATTCTTAAGTCTTTATTACAAACATCATAGTATACATTCTTGCATGTGAATTCTCATTTATATTTTACATTTTAACAGACTGCCAAAATTTCCCTCTATGATGACTGTAATTCTCTACCTACTGCTCCCCTTGATATTATCAAAGTTTGTTTTTTTTTTTTTTTTTTCTTGGCCAATTAGATGAGTCAAAAGAGAAATCTATTTCAGTTTTTAGTTCTTTATTATAAATAAGGTTAAGCACTTTCCAGATGTCTATTGAAGTTCATCTTTTATGATTAACTGTTTTTATCATTCACAATCAATTTTAAATCAGGAAAAATACACAGTAATAAACAAGTTCAGAGCCAAATTATTTTTCCTGGAATATACAGTGCCTTTTACATAGATATTCATAAAAAACAATTGAATGAATGACTAAAATAGCTAATATCATGAGCTCCCTATAAAAAAACATTGAGTCCATATTGTTTTTAACACAAGTTCCATAATTCAGAATGTCATGGGTAGATAGGTAGATGACAAGTTAATAGTCTTGTGAGAACTACCTCTAGTGTTCCCTGTTATTCTATTAGACAAATAAATTTTTAACTCTAACTATATAAATATTCATTTACTAACTCCCTCAAGAAGTAACTGTTATTAAAATTCTTAGTAATATTTTCTCTAAGACATTGATCTCCCTAATGTCTCCACAGCAAAAGAATGACATTTTAATTGATGTATTTTTTGTAATTTACAGTGTTAACTGTCCATAGTTAGTCAATAAGGATAATTCAAGATTCGTTCCATCACAAATACCTCGGAATATTTCTGCATTACCAACATTTGCTTTTCTCTGGCAAGGGTATTCTGCATTTCTGCCCAGGTATGGTGGTGCACACTTGTAATCTCAGAAGCTCAGGAGGGCTGAGGCAGGAGGATCATGAGTTCAAAAGTCAGCCTCAGCAACCTTAGCAAGGTTCTAAGCAATTTAGTGAGACCATTTCTTAAATAAAGTATAAAAAAGGACTGGGGACATGGCTCAGTGGTTAAAGCATTCCCTAGGTTCAATCCCTAGTACCACAAAAAAAAAAAAGTATCCTGCATTTCCTTGTTCATCTGTTCCCCTGTCTTGATCCACATGGCACCCAATATTGGCCTAACTCAACTCTTATGTGAAGGGTGGGCCTATAACAAAACCTAGCCTCAGTTGCCAAGCCGAGGCAAATATATCAAATCCCAGAACTTTGGAAGGTACAAAAGAAAGGTGATCTCTCTCCAACATAGATCAAAAGTCACTTTGCCACATGGTCCTAATAAATCTGCTTGAGAATTGAGTCAATGTAAAGGAAAGTCTAGAAATTAAGAGAGGAAAGAGAAGAGACAGAGACTGAGAGGATCATGTCCTATCATTTCTCTTTTTTTTTTTTTTTTTTTTTTTTTCCTGGTGCTGGGGATTGAACCCAGGGCCTTGTGCTTTTGAGAAAAGCACTCTCCCAACTGAGCTATATCCCCAGCCCAAGGAGCATGTCCCTTATGGTGATTCTTGAATGATTAGATCTGGTCATACCTGAAGTCACATCTATGTCTAGATTTTCGGGTATCCTAACCAAAAGAAGAAATGTATTTTTGCTTGAGACCATTTGAATTAGATTTCTGGTCACTTGCAATAGAAAGAATCCCAATGACACACTTGGATATGGATGTTTTATGAAGGATCATTCTGAATGATCTAATACCCAGATTATCTTAGCTTTACTCTGTGTCTCTGCTTGTTTACAGACATTGTCTGAATCTGCATTTCTGTGTTAACGACAGCATCATCTCTCACATGTGAAAGTTTTTTTCCACTTTATATTCTTTATGGACATAATTGCACAAATGCTCCACAGGTCAAATGCTATCATCCTTGTTTTATTAATAAGAAAAATGAAGATATAGAAGAACTAATGATATTCAAGGTCTGGGACAATATCCAAGACTTCCAGCTCATAGCTTATTGCTGTATGTATTTATTTATTTAGCCTGTGTATCTCCCTCATGATGCTAAAAGTGAAGCAAATAAGTAGTTAGGAATAAGAACCTGCTGATGGTGTTTGATGATGTCAACCTGGATGTTTCCTTGCTTCATGCAGTGAACTCTGTCTTCAGGTTTTACACTCCATGAAGTCATTTGGCTGTTTAAAGGTAAGTGTGACAACTTCCTCTCCCATAGTAAGAGCACACAGCAGAGGCTGACACCAAGCACAGTTAATCCTGATGCCAGCAAATGACTCAGTGAAGAGAGTCACTGTGTACCACTTGCATTCAGTTTTTTTAAAGGAAACAGACTGAAAGTTACTGGAGAAGTTAAGAATCTGGATCCAGAATTGGACAAATCCGTGTTTTCATATGGGCTCTGACACTTATTAGTTATGTGTCCACCAGCTTGTCACTTATGCTAACTCCCTATTTGACCCTCACTACTTACTCTGAGCAGGCTTAACCCCCATTGATACTGGTAAGTGGCAGGGTGATTACCATTTAAGCTACTGCACGGGTTGGAGCACCAGGAAAACGAGCCTCTGTCACACCTTTCCCCCACTTCCTGCAGGTACTGAGGACATAACATGAAACTATAGCTTGTCATTTCTCCTGACTTATATTAGAAGCAGAGGAATGAATAGCACAAACATCATACCAAGAAACTCTCTAGTTCTGTGGGCTCCATCTTACCCTTCGACGCCTCCTTCTTTGTCTACATCACAAACTCCTTCCAGGCTGCCTATGAGGCGAAACTAAGGGGAATATGCAGTCCTCATCTGTACTTGTGTTAGTTTCTCCACAAGGTCTTGGAAATGTGCACACTTTCAGCAACTCCACTCACTTGACATATGCAACTTCTAACTCTGATATCCATCCATTCCCATAATATAGTAAATTTCTGTACCAGTTAATATAATGCACTCAAAACTTGTCCTCTCTGAACCTAGGTTTCATCATTTTGAAAATGGGGATGCAAGGTAAAAATGCACTTTAGTGGAGAACTATACATTATCTGGAGGCTCCAGTTTATCTGATCTTTATTTTTTATTTATTTTTTGGGTGTGTGCATATGTGTGGTGTTGAAGATCAAACCCAGTGCCTTGCACATGGTAGACAAGTGTTTTACCTCTAAGCTACACCCCCAGCCATTTTCCAGGTTATCTGATTTTGATTCCATAAGAGCTACCTTATAACTAAGTTATAAATAATTGACATCAAGCAAAATAATTTTCTGTAGACCTGCAGATTCTTTACAGTTAAATAAGATTTTAATTGACTTCCTTTATCTCATGGTCCCCAAGAATGTTTTACCTGTGTTTGTACATTCACTTCAATATTTCTGATTTACAAGACTGCTTTTTCTTTGGACTTTTTTTTTTTTTAAAACAATTGTAGCATCGCCTGGTCTTCTCACTGATTAATAAATAGAACAAAGTCTTTAATGTGCCTTAATTTTTATGTCTATATGATAGTCATGATGTAATCTTTTGAAAATTATTTTTAAAAATAATTAAAACATTACCTATCTCAGGGAGCTAAACTGAAGATTCAAAAGAGTAATATTTACAAACTTAGTACTCATTAAGTGCTCAATTAATATTACCTATTATTTCAAAAGAGAAGTTTGGTGTTAAAATACTAAAGAATTTTATTGGGGTAATTGCTGAGATTTTTGGTATGGATCATGAACTAGACAATAGTACTTTATCGATATTAAATTTCCTCATTTTGTAACTGTTTAAAAAAAAAAGGATAGAGAAAGAAATTCAGGACTGGGATCAGTGACAGAGCATCTGCCTACCATGCGTGAGACCCTGGGCTCCACCCCAAGTACCGAGAGAGAGAGAGAGAGAGAGAGAGAGAGAGAGAGAGAGAGAGAGAAAGAACGAACTTCAGTCATTTTCAACCAATCCTTCCTTATATCTTCACAAGCCTCCAGATTAAATATCCTCTATTAGAATTTCTAACTATAGATATCTGAACAAAATTGATTCTGTCAAGATGTTTCTAATAAAGTTGGCTTCCAGCCTAGCAAACCCAGGTCAGTAGTCCCCATCTTACTTAATACTGTGCCAGTGAAGTTGATAGCCACAGAAATCAAAACACAGTAACAAAGACTCTACAATTGACAACAGAGAATCTGAAAAGTAGGAATGATAAGAATGTGCACTAACCCCGTCACATATCCATTTCCTACAGAAACTATACCACCAAAGCACATCATTTCCATAATACACACTGTAACAGGTGACTAATTCTAACTTACAAAGTTTTCTAATGGTACTAAATTTGATAGAAGTTCATCTCTCCTTTGTACTCACTTCCTCATCATTCATATTGAGCATATTTGAAATAACAAATATAGGAGAAGAGAAAGAAGAATGTGAACTGCATTAAATCAGGGAACATTCCTCTGAGCAGACAAAATTAGTACTTTCTTATCTTGCACTGCTTTGTACATAACTAAAATAAATCCATTAGCTGGGTGCAGTGGCACATACAAGTAATCCCAGCTATTTGGGAGGCTGGGACAAGAGGATCACAATTTGGAGGACAGCCTGGACAACTTAACAAGACTCTGTCTCAAAATAAATAAAAAGGGCAGGGGATGTAACTCAGTGGTAGAGCATTTGCCTAGCATAAGTAAGGCTCTGGGTTCAACTCCCAACACTGCAAAAATGATAATGAAACCAAAATACAATTTTTTAAGTTAAAAAAAAGATTTTTCATGTGATTTCCTACTTTTAATTAATGACAAGTTCTAGTATTTCAGATAAAGACACTCCACTGTAAGCAGTATTCAAAAAAAAAAAAACAAAACTTACTAAATGTCAGATTTTCTGAACAAGTGAATCAAGACCGTACAAGACAGTTCAACATAAAAGGTGGTGTGGTAAGATGGCAGAGTGTACAGGAGGAGGCTCAGTAAAGTTTCAGAGGAATAATTCTTGCTTTTTCCAAATGCCTGGCTCCCAGGTTTTGCCATAGGGACAAAAATCAAAGTTCGTTTTCTCCTACTCTTTTCTTCCTCCAGGGCCATTATTTATCCTGGCCTACCTTTAAATCACTTGTTCATTAGCATGAACCATTTAGAGATGTTTTAGAATTTTTCTGTCATTTTATTTCGTGTCAATATATGCCAAAATGTCAACATGGGGTACGTCTAGACCCAGCATTTGGTAACACACTGTATATTTTTAACATTTTATACTACTATTAAAAGGCAAAGATTTGGTTTTATTCATTAGTCATCTTTCAAAAAAGTGTTCCACATAGTTATATTGATTTTTTTATGAGAAATAATTCTTTAAACATTTCTTAACTAGAAATGTTTTAGGAAATTCCAGACTATAGTATCATATAATAAGTTGTTTGTAAAACCATGCCTTTTTCAAGGTTTGTTCTTAAATAAAAGAAAAAATGCAGTAGTAAAGGCTTTGAGAGAGATTAAATAACTGAATTAATTAAAATCAGATTTACCTCATTATGAAGTTTGCCTTTTCCAAAATACACTGGGATCTGTCACACACCTAATAAATGTTCAGAGCTAAGACTGAAACCTCCTAATGTCAACAGTTTAGAAAGGCCTGTAAAGATCCTCCATACGTATGGGTCTTCTATCTACCTTTCACTCATTGATTCATTGCTCAAAAACATTCCTTGATAATTGGAATAAGGCCTGGAGGATATGACTAAATCTTCCCCAAAATGTTTGCATGCTGACTTTCAGAACAAAATATCTGAGCTCAGACTCTGTAATGTAATGTTAAGGAGACAGGCAGACTGGAAGAAAGGCCCTGATTCAACCATGTTCAGGCATACATTCCCGCACAGCTATGATTTTGATGAACTTCTTGTATTCCATAGATTTAAATGTTGCTAATTTTGTTATATGATGCCTTTTACCTCTGTGAAAATTATTGTATTTGTTTGTTCATTTATTTACTTATTTTTGGTACTGGAGATTGAACCCACTTTAGTGCTTTACAACTAACATACATCCCTAGTCATTTTTATTTTTGAGACAGGATCTCACTAAGTTGCCCAAGCTGGCCTTATATTTGCAATCCTCCTGCCACACCCTCTTGAGTCACTAAGATTAAATTTTTGTTTTGAGTGTAGCATGCATACTGTTTTTACAGTTATCTTAAGCAATTCCTCTTTTGCCTAGAAAGATATCAACTCTATAATTTTGGAAAGCGGATAGATGATAGATAGATGATAGATAGATAGATAGATAGATAGATAGATAGATAGATAGATAAATAGAATGGTAGAAAAATATACTGTGTCATTTTATTTATAATAAGCTCCTGCCAAATGCATGAATTGAAACATAGGTGTATGCCAAACATTTAGTTTAGTCCCCATCAGTTCCTTCTCTAAGTATTAAAGTTCCTGTATTATCAGACTCTTCCGATTAGAGTTGGCTGATTAAAAAATAAGAAGTAACAATATTTTGTAAACCCTGAAAACAGTTCTAGGTTTTAAAAACACATAGGGAAGAGCTAGTATCTTCTTTTACATCTTTAGTTGTGCTAAGCATCCTAGTAAAGTCCCAATGTTCTTCTTTTGCCCCATTTTAGTGGAAGGGCAGGATGTTCTGGAGCCTACAAGACCTCAGGTCTTATTTTAGCCTGCTCTTCTAAATTTGATTCAACTTGTCTGCTCTCATCACATTCTGTCCCTTGCATAGGCATTTGGGAGACTAACTTAACCCTCATATTTTAGTACTCATCCTTAACCACAGGTCATTTACACTTCACATTGCTTTTACCAGGCCATGTATACTAAAATTTTGATGGTGAATTTTATATGTATACATATACATATACATATGTACATATAAAATTGTACTGAGGATTAAGCTCAGGGACGCTCAACCACTGAGCCCCATCCCAGCCCTTTTTATTTCTTATTTTGAGACAGGGTCTCACTAAGTTGCTGAGGCTATCTTTGAACTTGTGATCCTCCTGCTTTAGCCTCCCAAGCAGCTGAGATTACAGGCATGCACCACTGAACCCAGCTTGATGATGAATTATAAAGGGTAGCATAAATAATAACTCAGTATGTATGATCCTAACATGATTGGAAATTTATTGGATTCCAGGTGTATATATTTTGCCTGTGGCCCACTTACTCTGAGTATAATAATGTTCATTTGCAAGAATGCAAGTAGTGGTAACTACTTTTCATGACGTTTCATAAATGTTTTATAGTTTATATGGCATACAATACATGTTATTTGCTACAAGTAAATTGCTCATAAGTTTCTATTCATAGTTTTTTTTGGTTTTTTTTGTTTTTTTTTTTTTTTGTTTGTTTGTTTTTTTCAGAAAAAGATAACTCAAAACACAATTCCTGTCTCAACAGGTAAGCATCACATTGAACTTATATCTAGAAGGTGTACATTGTGGTCTCTTCCAGGCTTTTGCATGTTTTCCTGATGGTGAAGCAATATCTTTCCCTGATCAGGGTTCCAACAAAAGTTGCTACAATCAATGAGAGAGGGCAGCTTTTTGGATGGCAGGGGAAGTGGTTAGGGGAATTGGGATTCTTTGTTGTTGTTTTCTGTTTTTGTTTTTATTTAGTGCCAGGAATGAAACCCAGAACCTGGAGCATGCTAATTAAGCATGAACTCTTCCACTGAGCAGCACTCCCAATCCCCCAGCAGTCTTTGAACTTGAGCTTATGTAAATCAAGAGCATCTTAGATTGGGTCATGTTATAATTTTATTAGAATCTCTGAGATTTCCTAATAAAGTAGTAGATGGAAATGTACAAGAGCAATGCTTGAAAGTTTTAAAAGAACTGAAAATAAGGGCAGGACAGAAAGTCACAATACATCAGTCATCACTGTCCCTTCTCTTTCTAACCAGAGCACAAGGACTCAAAGTCCTGCTTAAGCCAACTCAAGACCTGAGGCAGGAGGATCACAAGTTCAAGCCAGCCTCAGTTATTTAGTGAAGCCCTAAGAAACTTGGAAAGACTCTGTCTCAAAATTAAAAAAAAAAATTGGGCTGGGGATATAGCTCCATTGGTAGAGTGCTTGCCTCAAAAGCACAAGGCCCTGGATTCAATTCTCAGCGCTGCAATAAAAATTAAATAAGTAAAAAATAAAAAGGGAGGAGGATACGGCTCAGTGGTAAAGCATCCCTGGGTTCAATCCCTGATACCAAAAAAAAAAAAAAAAGAACAGAAAAAACCCTGTTTAAAAAATCAGCAGGTAGTTCCTCCCAATTGACCAAATGTTGTCCTAAAGCCAAAACCTATTCTCCACCCTTCCCAATTGCATTTAATGACATATTCATTCCACACAACACTGGTGGGCCAGAGGAGGAAAGGTCTTGTAATCAAGAAAAGCGAACATCTTTCATCCCATTTTGGGAACTGGCATTTTAAAGGTCTAGAGATGTCCTCTAATAAGTAAGTCTGTTTCCTTTGATTCACCCTGCATTTCCCATGCTTTTAAAAATAAAATAAAACCCTTGAAAACATATGCTTCAAAATACTCACTTAGAATCTCCTTATCCTACAATTGTGAGGACTGTTTCCCTGCTCAGCAACTACTGGGATATGGTTGTAGAATGAGAATATCGGGGTATGCTTTCTCCTTCCTACATTCAAAAAGCAGTTCTGCAGGACTCCCAAAGTTCTCCTGTGATATTTGCATATAAAAGCGAGCATCAAAAGTTGTCCAGCAGCCAGCAGGCACCATACAGCAACAGCCCTACAGCCTCTGGCAGCTCGGCTCCCGGCCCTGGCAAGCACAGAGGGGCTCATTGTGCTGACTCCCCACATATATAACTCTGTTTCCTATTTACTGAGAATCTTTAAGTGACTATGCTTGGTTTTGAATTGTTGATCAAATACCATAAAATTATATTCACGTATGCCAAAGCCATAATATCCTAAATTAAATCAGATAAATTGCAGGCTCAGTTAGTGAAAATTAAAGAATAATTAAATCAGAATTTTCTGCCTGATAAAGATCGCAAAGGTCTAATCTTTCATTTTTCAGGTAAGAATAAAGGAGACCCAAGAAAATGAAGTAAATGTCAAAAGAAATTGACTTCATCGTTTTTAAGGACCAAGAATAATGCAAACTGATGTTGGTAAATCATTAGCACATAGAATGGGTTTTTAGTACATTAAATAGTAGAATAAAGGGGCCTCGGTGTTGACATAAATCTTAAAAACTAATTGCTTTTGCAAGTCAAACAACTCTCCTTAAAATATATTTTAATTACATCAATTTACCTTTTATCTCTCTCTCTTCCTCTCTCTCTGTGTTTCTGTATGCGTTTGTGTCTGTGATCTAGGTATACAAATACCTAGAAAGTTAGGTCTTTGAGTATTTAACCTCAATTTCTTGTCATAGAGACTATCTTGAACCTCTCCTATGGAATAATATGTGAACACAAATTACGGATTTGCTTTATGATGATAAAATTTAAATAGATACATAGATTTGTTTAATGTAAATAATCATGCTCAAAGATGATTTAGGCCTAAGTTTCAGACATTTCCTGGATTCTTTGTAATTTACAAGTGGTTCTAAAATCCCAGAATTGCCTGTGAAAATATCAAGGCTGTGAACTTGGTACAACAAAAACATTGACGCTAACACAGCAGGTTGCAAAGCAGAACCTCATCTTTAGTTTTCACAGATTTCATTCAAACCTATGGTTGTTCTGTGCTGGAGAATGAAAAAGCATCACACGGTCACATTTTCAAGGATCAAACTTCCTATTGTTCTTTGAATCAGAGATTGTGCGTGAGCATAGAGCTTTGCATAAGAATTAGTCCTCTTCCTTGTACAAAGTCAGCTATTTTCAGCTCAGCCTAGCAATCTTCGATTTCTTGGTTTGTAACTATGGCAATAAGATTAAATGGCATTCAGTAAAATTCATTTTACAAATTAACTTGGGAGGGTGTCCATGACTATGATGAAGGAGCAGCGCGAAAACATTAGGAATTGAGAAGGAAATTAGATCAGATTTTGTAATATTCGGCAAAACAACCCTCCAAGTCATCTTGTGCCAGATGGCAGTTTGTGAGTGATGTACGGTGACTTGCAATGCAAATGATCAGATCACTGCTTGATAGATTTCTTGGCTCTGAGCAAGCCACCACACCTCTCCACTTGCCTGGTTGCCCTCACACCACGGCCTTTGTCTGTGAAGGCCTAAGTGTCTGTGGGCTTGCCAGATTCTTTGATCTGGGACTTTTTATACTAAATAACAGTCAAATCAATTTTAAACACCTTCATTACAGTACACAGCTCATTATGTTCTAGAAGAATGTTTAGCTCCGAGCCCCAGGCCACATTATAATGAGGACAGGAGTGCACACCAGTGTGCACACTCCATATCGTCCCCATATTTCTAGGTGATGGTGCAGTCACTACTGGCTTAAGGAAAAAGCAGGCATTCGTTTGCAGCCTTTAGAGATGGTTCCCTAAAGTTTAAATGGTTTGCTCTAAGGTGTAGTTTTAATCTTGTTATACTGTTAATGCTTTTTCTTTCTGGTTGTAACATTTTTGAAAAACTGCATATATAGGCATGATAAAGGAGCTGGATAAGTAATATTTTGAGTGACTATATGAGTGTGCATGTGTGTGTGTGTGTGTATTTTTTCTTTTTTTTTTTTTTTTTTGGCAGTACTAGGGATTGAACCCAGGGTCTTGTGCATGTGAGGCAAGCACTCTACCAACTGAGTTATATCCCCAGCCCCTGTGTGTGTATTTAAGACAATTAACGTATTTTAAAAAATTAGAATACATTTCCATCACATCCGGTTTAGAGAGAAACTCAAGTGCCCTGTAAAGCCAATAGCTCTATTTATATTTGCTCTTTTTATTTTGGGAAGGCAGAAAAATGAACATAACCTCTCATGGTCCTATTTCTACTCTTTCTAATTGTTGGGATTTTTCAGTGCCTAAGTGACCATCCATGAGATTTTTGACATTACACTTGATATAAATGTGACACATTGTTGGCTACCAGTGTTCTTTCAATCTGATTTAATTACAATTCTTGCTAAAAGCCATAGCAAATCACTGGACACACAAGACATTATCAAAATTATTTGTATTTCTCTGTCGTTGGACATATAAACTCATGGAGTCAAAATACTTTTTGCTGTCACAATTGATTATCATAAATTAACTGTTTGTAACTATAGATAGAAACAAATACATACTGGCAAATAAATAATCATAACTTCTTGCCGGCAAGGAATAGTTTGCTTAGTATCTGAGAAAACCCTAGTATAGCAGAGGAATTGCAATGTCTTTTTAATAAAAAGATTATTACAAAGATAAAACAGATTTTTATGTGGTATAAGCAAAGGATAATAGTTTTCATGTTAACCTTGAAACTCTACTTGAGAACAGGATTCAGCAATATTTTTAGTTAGCCATGAATATCTTAGATGGTTCACTGGGAAGAAAATATTCTTATGTAAAAGAAGCATTTGAACTATCAGTTATAATATAGTATGACAGCCAAGGTCTGGCACAGGGGGCCAGATTACTAAAAGCAGGATACTCTCTGCATAATCCAGGGTCAGCAAATGGAGATGAAAGAGACCAAAGGAAAACCTGAAATCCAGCCTCGTCCTTCGGTGCATGTCATTAGAAGCCTTGGCTTCAAGTGGCGGAGATGATGTTATCTGGAGAACTGAGAATGCTCACTACTCATTAAGAATGCTGCTCCAAATTGGTCTATGCAGATTAGCTAGACCCATAACTTATTCACAAATGTTGAAATTAAAGATAAAATGATAACTAAAGTCTACAATAGGAAAGAATCAGAAAGATATGAAATATCCCTCATATCACACAAACACAAGAAAGAAAGAAATTCAGATTTATGGACACATTTTATTTGTCTCATGTATGGATTTATCTTAAATAGTCATGTAAATAAGTGTGTCACAGTTCAGAAAGCAATACCCCAAGGTATAAAGTTTTGGCATGCTGACTACTTTGAACTAAAGAAAGACCACATTTCTCCCACTCTACCTCTTGTTCTTCTTTCCCTCCTGAATTACAGTAAGGGACTTTCTCTAAGTACCTCGGTTTTAAAGGCCAGATTACTCCACAGAAGATTAACTGGCAGGAAGAATGCATAAAGTTAACACTACAGAACTCAGACAAACCTTGTCCCAGCCTATTGTCTGCTCTTGGCACCCATTCATCTGCCCTAAAAATCATTTATTTTTCTCTAAAATTGCCCATGGTCCTCATTTCCCTCTCTCCTTTGAAGAGGATATTTAAACTTCTGCCACCTGACTGACTCTTTTTGAATTTCATACTTTGCATGATTATTGTGTATCTTTCATGTTAATAAAACATTCCTTTTCTTCTCTTAATCCATCTATTGCTAATCTGTCTCTGAAGGTAAGCAAACCTTCGGAGGTTAGAAAGTTCCTTTTACCCTTACATTTACATACAGAAAAACATTTGAGTCACTAAAATTAATTTCATACCTAACATCTTCAGGTTAGGTGTAAATAAAGAATGCATACACTTTGTTCTAAAAACTAAACTAAACATTAGTTTGTTTAAATTGTTTTATGCCTTGGATTAAGTGTTTTTATGGATGAAGAGTTGAATTGCTTTGAAATGGTCTGAAATAAACACTTTGAAATACACATATGGACTTGTTTTCTCAACAGGTTATTAATGGCCTGTAATCAAAGAACAAATCATTAAAAAAAAATAAGTACTGTGAATGTCAAAAACAAAGGAAAGCTAGTACTCTAGAACATATATGCACAAAAATTTAGATAATTAAAGATTTGTCTGTAATTGTTGAAAATTATTATAAATCAAATAATAAATTAGTAATCCTGCCTCATTAGCTAGTAACATCTGCTCATTAAACAACAGAAATGTTTGTAGTTTGGGAAGAGAAAGTAGTCTCCCTGATTAAGTGTAAAATGAACTCCTGATATATTTCTAACCTTTATTAAAAGCTTTAGAATTCTATAAGCAGGAAAAGATTGCAAAATTATTGTCTTCCTCTCATACATTACTGGTGGGAATATAAAATGATGCAGACACTTTAGAAAACAATTGAAACTTTTGCAAAATACAAAACATAGAGTTACCCTATGACTTGGTAATTCCACTCACAGGTAAATACCAAAGAGAAGGAAAATATGTCCACAGAAAAAAATTATATGCAAATATTTATAGCAGCATTATTCACAATCACCAAAAAGTAGAAACAACCCAATGTCAATCAATGGAATGCATACATAAGAAAAAAATTTATTCATATAATGGAATAGCATTATCCAATAAAAAGAAAAAAACATATTGGTATAAGATGGAGGAACCAGGAAAACTTGAGACTGAACAAAAGAAACTCATCATAAAAGACCACATCATTGCATTTTTCTGTATTAATGATTCAGTAGACAAATCCTAGAGACAGAAGGTGGTTTGGTAGTTATTTGGAACTGGTGCTAGGAAGGGAGTAAGGAGTGATGCCAAATGTGTGCTGGGTTTCCTTGTTTTCTTTTGGAGTGATGAAAATGTTCTAAAATTACATGATGTTGATAGTGCACAAATCCATTAAATACACTAAGAAGCATTGAGTCATATACTTTAAGCAGGTGAATTTCATGGTTTGTAAATTATATCTCAATTGAGCTGTTAAAATTTTTTTCAAAAAAAGCATACTACAAATAGCTCAGGAATAGGATGCTTAAGTTAGCAAGAAAATTGCTGCAATAAGAGAGTTCAAATAAAAGCCTGATTTAATTGCTGATTGTTTTGCTCTCTTAAGAGTGTTTCTTCTGCTAGCTGTAAAGCTAGGTGGTTTCTATGTTGTCTCTCACACATTTTTTTTTTTTTTAGACAGCGCTCAGACAAGCCTCAAATTTTGCTGGCACAGTGTATATCATTAACTTGTACAAATGTTAATTATCCCTCAGCACTAGCAAAGGTGCTGACTGTGCTGCACAAAGCCCAGGTCTGAGAAAGGGGCAAGTCTGCTTCTTGTAACGGGAGCCTGTGGATAAGGTTTACTCTCCTTCTGTCCAGCACAAGGAGAACAATGCACAAACTGAAGTCATTACTTAGCGGACAATAGAACAGATCAGAAAGAGCTGATGCTTATCTGCGACTGAGAAGACTCAACCACGGTTCATTTTACCCAAGCACTTCTAAACCCCTTTTAGCTTTTTAATCAGTAAGAAAGGAAGCTCTCCTGTTAAATTGAGGGAGCAACATTCTTGATATTACTGAATTCTACAGGTTCAGAATCTCCACCTGCCATGAAAAGAGATAGGTGTTATCTGCCCCTGACTGCAGTATTTCAGGGGAGGAAGTTTTTGTGTTTGCTGTGCTGTTTTTTGTTCTTCCCTTATAGGGTAAAGCTCATACATGCCATTCATGGAAAAGGTTTCCCAGGAAAGTTCCCTTCAGAGGACAGAGAGATGCAAACTGAGACCATGGGGGAATGTTAATGCAGACTGTGAATGTTTCTGCCCTGTTGTGGGATTAACCTGTTGACAATGACCAGAAATATCACTTAACAGAGTCTCCAGACTTTACAGTCCCATGGCCTGGGACACTTGGCTAGAAGTGTTTGAATATTATGCATTGTCACTTGGGTCCTCAAGAGTCTGTTCTTACCTGTGAACATGGAGATGAAAGTTCACCTCACTTCTTTTGTCTCAGAATCATAAACTTTGCTTGATTCTCTCCTTTCAACATTTATGTCCTGACCTGCAGGGAGGGAAATTCCACTACCCCTCTTCTGTACCTGTCCTATCTATGATCTCTTTTCACAGTACACTGGTATCTGGTTTAAAAAATCAGGGTCAGATATCAAATAATCATCATCGAGCTTTTCAAAATTCCTTAAATGAATTTAAAAAATAAATAAGAATTATATACTTGAATAACAGGTATTTCATTTTCTGTGAAATTCTGATTATAATTGTGTTCCCATGATGAATGGGGCCTGATGACCCTTTTTCCGGGTAAGATCAGGCCTAGTTTTAAACAAAAATTACATCAACAATTTCATCAAAAGCAAGTAGGAATTTTTTTACTTGTAAAGTTGTCAAGAAAGAAGGTTGGAATTAAGAAAGAATAAAAAAGTGACGTTCACAAGGGTTAGGGGGTCTCCTATAAAGGGGGCTCACTGTGCTAGTTCCTTTGCCCTTTGGTCAACCATATGATCAAGTAGTACAGCTAAAATAGCAAGAGAGTCTGCCACAAAAGAGTCTGTAATTCTGCAACCAAAAGTAATGTCCTCTCCCACAGGCTCCACATGTCCTTTGCATATTTGACATGCAGCTGATCATTCAGAAGGAAAGCTGCATGGTGTCTAGAAAATAGTATTAAATCTAGAACCAGAGAATTTGACCTCAGACAAGTTACATTTTGTAAGACACACTTGTTACACATTCCCGCAGCATTTCTGAAAAAAGGGATAGAATGGTAGGATTGCTGTGAGGCTCAGAGTAGCTAATGCTTTCAAAGCAAATAGAACATAGAGGATAAATGTTAGCTATTATTACTATTAATCTAACATGCCCACTTTACAAACAATAAACTGAGGAATAGATAAAAGACAAGACTGGTCCTGATAAGGGTATGTAAATAACAATACCTAACTCACAGGATTGGGGTGAGGATTAAATCTGTTTCATGTGACATATGCTAACACACTATTTAGATTCTGTACCTTTGAAGCAAGAGCAGTATCTCTGTTATCTTGTTCCTTGTCCAGAGCCTTGAAGAGGCCTTCTACAGAATCAGTGCTCAATAAGCATTAACTGAATTAATTTAAAATATAGCCACTTTGAAGGACATCAGACATTTTATCCAGAAGTTATTAACTACCTAATTTATTAAATGTATTGAATCTGTGCTTCTAGGACCCACTTTTTCATTATATTATTAAGAAAACCTCATTGGTCATTGATTTAGTAACCTGACTGGCCTGCCATCTAGTGTAGCGAATTTCTGGGTGGGTCTGGAGCATTTCAGTTGCTAAGGAGATTATTTTTCTCTGTCAGTTGAGTTTAAATGTCTCACTTTCAAGCATTTATTTAAGTGTAGTATGAGCTTCTCTGTCCATAAGTTCATTTCCAACAAGACTAAATGACGAGAGGTAGGGCAGAGGGAAATCTTCTCAGCCATAAATACCACTCTAAATTACAGCCCTCCTATAGTTGCAGTGCATTGATTTCTTCCAAAATCCATGGTTCACCTCTTTCATTTGTTTCCTAGTCAATACATTTTACCCGTTCAGGTCCATTCTCACTGGTAAGTTTTCCAGTGGGCCTTGCAGGTGGGTATGTCAGGCTGTTCACCATGCACATTTGTTCAGAGGAGTCTTTGCTGGGCCTGTTTATGAGGGAAGAAGCAAAGAAAGAAAGACCTGGGAAACTTAACAGGTCTTTTGTTCCTTCAGATAGTTTCTAATACTAGAGACAAGAACCATTGTCAGGGCAAGGCATGGTGGCCCATTCCTGTAATCCCAGCAACTAGGGAGGCTGAGGCAGGAGGATCACAAGTTCAAAGCCAGCCTCAGCAACTTAATGA
Source organism: Sciurus vulgaris (assembly GCF_902686455.1). Taxonomy (NCBI): domain Eukaryota; kingdom Metazoa; phylum Chordata; class Mammalia; order Rodentia; family Sciuridae; genus Sciurus; species Sciurus vulgaris. The sequence continues at coordinate 46,487,079 of NC_136466.1, read as the reverse complement.
GGTGCTCAGCAACTTAGCAAGACTCTACTTCCAAATAAATAATGAAAAGGGCTGGGGATGTGGCTCAGTGTTTGAGCGCCCCTGGGTTCAACGTCCAATACAAAATAAAAACTGTCAGAAAGGATGAGGAAACTGACACTGCTCATGCCCTTATGCTGGGCTTGCCTGTTGCCTTTTTCATATCTGGTCCTTGGCAAATGACGTGAAAATTCCTTTGAAATCTGTGATTTGGGACAGGAGTAAAGTCAAACTGAGGACACCAATACACTGGGTGTTGTAGAAGTTTCAGGTTCATTCTTAACCAAAAAGGACAGTGAAACTTTAAAGTTTTAGCTTCCCTTTCTTTTTTGTTATCAGAGCTGCCTCTGTATCTTGAGGTGATGGTCTATTCATGATTGTAAACACTGGTTCCAACGTCTTAGAAAGAAAATCAACTTGGATTTGGATATTTATGAAGAAGCTGAAAATGTGACTTTTGTTCACTGGAAGAAGGTAAAAAATTATTAATTCAATTTTCTGACAAGAAGAAAACATCATTCCCTAAATCTTAAGTGCTAGTCCTTCTTAAAAATTATTCTAGGAACACAGTGCCAAATTATGGGCATCCAAGGACACTCTGGCTAGACAAAAATGAAGAAAACTAGGTGAGCAATGAACCTTATTAGCATGTGTCCTCTCCAGCTGATGACTGTCATTAGGCTGCTGGAGAATGACATCATTTTCTCTAAGAGGCAGTCAGCTCGAAAATGTCAACTATCTCTGTGAATTAAGTCTTGCAGCTGCTTTATGTTGCCTGCTGCTCCTTGCTAAAAGAAATGGACATATTTCATTTCTAGGAGCTTTCAGACATGTTGCTGTTTTAAAATATTACATTTTAAGCCCAATCCAATCTGAACATAATTTGTTTTGAGATGCCTGGTGGAAAAAAAAAAAAAAAAAAACATTTACTTCAAATAAAGTAAAAGGCCAAGGTATAAGACTTCATAATCTAATTTGAAAAGTAATCCCTTTTCTGATGCAAATTATCTTCATTTTATAATGTCATCTTTTTTTTTCTTTCTCTCTTTTTCTTTTCCTTTTCTCTCTCTCTCTCTCTTTTTTTTTTTTTTTTTTTAAGTACAAAGGACTGAACCCAGGACTCTGTACCACTAAGCCACATCCCCAGCCCTTCTTTTATCTTTTATTTTGAGGCAGGGTCTCAGTAAGTTCCTAAGGGCCTTGCTAAATTACCTAGGCTGGCTTCAAACTTGCAATCCTTCTGCCTGTCTCCTGAGTCACTGAGATACAATGTTATTTTTTTCAAAGACTTCTTTAGTATGAAGTTGATAGGAACATATACCACATAGGGCCATGAATTGTCATTCAGAGAAGTAAGAGTAGGAGTCCAGAGAAAAGGGGGTAGATTTGAGAAGACAGATAATAAAACTACAAAATGTCTCTCATCACACACACACAAAAAAACTCATTTATTAAATTATTTAATAAACATTACAGAATTCTCATATGTTTTCAGATCCTGCAGTGGGCATTAGAGAAGCAAATTGAATCAGACACTCCCTGCATTTTAGAGTTTCAGTTTCAGTTGGGGAAAGAGACATGTCAAGGGAAATATTAAAATAGCTTGGAAATTCCATGAAAGAGACTCAGTAGACATTTTTGAGAGCAGGTTTTAAAGGAAGATCCCTTGTGTTTACATATGTACCCACACAATCCTGCTTGTAAGGGTGAGTGAGAAAAGATGGAAAAGAAAATAGTAAACTTTCTCTAAGAAAATAACTACACAAGTGTCAGGAAAAGCTTTCATCAGTGAATGGACCCCTGGGCTATGATGTCAAAAGAAACTTCAAGAGCTCTGCATTCCCTGGAAATATTTCGTGTGTTCCATTTGATGTCTGAAATACTCAGGATGAAAACAGATACTTTAAATCCATTGCTAGATGTGAAAACTAGGAGATTGAGATCATTGATTTAATAAACATGGAGATGTGTAATTGATGGATGCTTTATATTGTCTTTTTGATAGTAAGTTTGCAGAGAGGGGATTGGAAAGGCACAATGCCTACAGCAACAAGAAATGAACAAAACTGAGGGTTGGAGAAAGATTGTCTTTCCTTTCATGCTTTTAAATTGAGTTCTAGTTTATATTCTGAGAAATGCACAAATCTTAAGTGTTAAAATTGGATGGTGTCATGAATGCAAACACTTATATAGCCTACACCTTTGCCAAACCCTGAAACATTTCCATCATCCCAGAGAGTTTCCTCCAATTGCTCCCAGGCAATGACTACTGTCCTCCGAGGCAAAGGCAATCACCATTCTGATCTTTCCCCATAGATTAGTACTGCCTATATTCTTAGTTTTAATGTAAGTGGCAACATTTTGCAAGAACTCTTGTTTCTTTCTCTGTCCTGTAGCACCATGTATCAATATGTTAGGAATTTAATTGCTGAGTATTACACCATTGTATGAATACAGCACAATGTGTCTGTCCAGATTCTGCAATGGACCTTTGGATTCTTTGCGGTTTTCAATTATGTGAAATTCTTGTACAAGTATTTTTGCAAGTATAGTTATTCATTTCTATTGGGTAAATACCTAGGAGGGAAATTGTTGGGCTATAAGGTAAATGTGGACTTAAATTTCTTAGGGCGATTTCTTGTGAAAGTGGGGGCATTGGCATTTTTAAACTCTACCTGGAAGAATGAAGCGGGAAAGGAAATAAAGTCCACCCAGGCTGTTGGAAGAGGATGAGCAAAGGCAGGAGGTGGGGAAGTGCCTGTGGAATTTGAGAAAGGGAAGAGTCAGATGTGAATCATAAGGTGCATGGAGAGTTCTCTCTAGCAGACAGCTCCTGGGATGTTTCCAAAATCTGTGTTATTGTTAGCAGAGTCTATAGAGTCTGAAATAATTACTGGAACTTCTGAACGTGTTACTAAGATTTTCAGAAAATGGCATTGTTTCTGGGAAGCCAAAGAACATACAAGAATAAAATTGGACCTCCTTTTCAAGTGTCGGTTTCCAGTAGTCCTGATTGGTAGCAAAGGTATCCAACTGGATACTGATCCAACCACTGTCACCAAACATCATTTCCATTTCATCTTGAGAACAGGATCTGGACTAGAAGAGATTTCCCCTGTGAGACCCCATCTCAGCCACTTCAAAGGCACAAGTCAGTTCTCTGGCCCCTTCTGTGCATTCAGGCCTATGCCCAAGAGCTGCATTGTCTCCAGGGCTGGACATAAGATGAATTAATTTGCCGGTTGGAACTTCACACTATCAAAATGTTGTCAATTCAATCTATTTTGCAAAATTCCCTTTACTTTTTTTTAAATAAAATTCTTTCAATGAGTTTGTATCCATGTAAATTACCTTTGATCACTAAAAAGGGAAATGAACATTGCTGAATGATTCAATCTATTCTCTTTTTTGGTTTGCTACTTCGAAACGTGGTTCATAAATAAGGATGGGGTAGCTGAGATTCCTAGCTGTACATTATTTTCCTTCATTCTATGACTTATTCTTTTTTTTTTTTTTTTTTTTTTTTTTTTTTTTTGCGGTGCTGGGGATCGAACCCAGGGCCTTGTGCTCGCAAGGTATGACTTGATCCTCAAATCATAAATTTATAAAAAAGAGCCTCTTTTAAAAAGACATATAACAAACATCAATAGTCTAAATACCACACAATGACAACACTCACACATGCATGTGGTACATACAGGCACACACAATCTCAGAAATAACTGAAACAGTGAACAATCAACAAGAGACCATATGGACAGGCGTTTGAGTGCTACTCTCCTTCCTTGTAAATAAATCTACATGTGTTTCAAACCTCACTATTTGTGAATTCAGACATACACAGGATCAAGCAGTCTGGAGTTTTTAGACTAAAGGTCCATAAAAATTAATCTCAGTAACATATAATTATATATCTATATATAAAGCCTCTGTTCACATGCATGTATGTATGCACACATATATACATATACATATACATATATATATATATAAATGAGAGAGGTTTTATATATCTATATAATAATGAACAGAGGCTTACTTCTCACACATGCAGTACTTATCCCCCCTAGAGAGCTGTTGGAAGGATAAGAGATTCAGAGTGGTGGGAGCCCTGTTCCATGACTAGGCACGTGTCCTAGGTCAAGTCATATAACCTCCCTGAATTCTATTCCTAAAATAACATTGTGCTAGATGATCTCCAATACCCTTTCCAACACTGGAATTCTGTAGCAAATAAAGAAAAATCACCAAATTACAAGATCACTCATCAAACAGGTACATATTTACTAGATGGAACCACAATTTGGTCGTTTCACTTATGTTAATCATCTCCATCATCAATAATGTTCCCAGTGGGCCAATAGATAATGCCAGTACTTATGTGGATCATTCATTCAGGGTGACTAAGACCCCCTGGCTGAGAGGGTCCACTTCAGTCTCCATGTTTACCTACAGCAGAGGGAGAAATGTCAAAATGTCTCTTTGACTCAGACTAGTTTTTGTCATGATGAATCTTGGTCCCTTTCTATTTTTAAAATGGAAATGAATAACAAGGTCACATGAGTAAAGGAAAACCCAGAATATGGAGTCATCTCTGGTACTGTAGTCCTGAAAAAAAAAAAAAAATCAGCAAATAATTACTTAAATTTTCCTACTTGGCAGCCACTGTACTACGGGCAGGAAAAACAGAGTAGGACCCTGTTGTGCTCCTTGGACAGTCACAACCTTCCATATAGTCAGTAAAGAAAAAACATAACTATGCTGGGCTATGTTAAGTGTTATAAGAAAGAAATCACCTCCCCAACTGACCACTCACAATCTTGTGCCTTTGTTTGCTGATGATTTTTAAATCTTATCTCTGCATTGACCCTTCGGGTAAACTCCAAACTTGTATATCCAAATGATTGACTACATGACATCTCCACTCCAATGTCTAAAAGTATCTCTAATTCAACATAGCCCCCAAAATAGAACCCTCGATTTTCCCCATACCTCAAACAGTCTCCTTGCTAAGATTTCCATTTTCTCTAAATGATGTCTCCATCTATCAATTGTTCAAGACCCTCTAAGATCAACTTTGATTTATTTTTTTCTTATTTTCTCATTTAAAATTTCTCATTTGCCCACTGGTTTCATTTCCACTTCCAATCTTAGAGCTATCCACATCTCTCCATTTTCCCAATGACAATCCTGGCCCACTTCTAATATTACCTTTATTCCACACTACTACAAGAACTTGCTGTTTCCATCTTCTTCCACTTCTTTACCTAACACTCTGATTCGCCTTTCTAAAATGGTGTTCAGATGATGTTATCTCCCTTCTGAAAAATCTCCAATGGCTTTTCTTTGAAGTTAGGCTAAAATCCAAATTCCTGACCATGGTCTGTAACTCCCTGTGTGAGCTGGCCCTGCCAAGCCCTCCTCTCTCATCTCAGATCCCGACCTTTCTCACTGAGCCCAAGTTGGTGGCCAACTTCCGATAGGCCACGATGTTCCTGCCACAAGACTTTTGTAGTTGTTCCCTCTAACCAGGGTACTGTTCCAGAACATTTCATGGCTAATCCTTTTTGTAATTACAGTCACAGGTCTGACATTAGCTTCTCTGAGAGGGGTAGCTCAATCTAAAGTACACTCAACTCACATTGAATCATTGCTTACTCCAGAAGTCGGTAAGCTACATCTGGCAAATCACATCCACTCCTGGACTGTTTGTGTATATAAAGTTTTTATCGGAACATAGTCACATCCTTCTGGTTACACGATATCAGGGCTGTTCTTAGGTCACAGTCACGGGTTCAATAGTTGTGACAGAGACGTTATGACTTGTAAAGCATAAAATATTGATTCTCTGGATTTTACAGAAAATATTTGCCAACCCCTGGTCCCTCCATCACCCTATTCCTCTTCCTTCTACTCTTTCCCCTTCTTTACTTTAACACTGAGTTTATCTTGTTTATTTGCTTTCCTGCTCATCACCCATCTTCCTTCACTAGACTGTAACCTTAGTGAGCTTAAAACAGTCACAGTTCTATCTGCAGTGCCTAAACAAAGCCTAGCAAATGGAAACTAATTAATGAATAATTGCAGACTGAATGAATCATTGAACTTATTTGCCAAATCCTTCTCATATGTAATTGTAATTGGTATAATTCAAAATATGCAAAGAACTCTTAAAACTCAACAATAAGAAAGTGCATAACACAATCCAAAAATAGGCAAAATAGGGCACCACAGAGCACTCCTGTAATCATAGTGGCGTGGAAGGCTGAGGCAGGAGGATTGCAATTTCAAAGCTAGCCTCAGCAACCTAGCAAGGCTCTAAGCAACTTAGTGAGACCCTGTCTCAAAATAAAAACTAACAAGGGTTCAGTTGTTGAATTCCCCTGGGTTTAATCCCTGACACCTGTCCCCCCACCAAAAAAAAAGCAAAATAGACTCAGAACAACAGGTATTGCATGTTTTCTCTTTTATGTGGAATCTAGGAAAAAAATGTTAGGGAGACTATTAGAGAAGAGCAAGGGCAAAAGAAGGAGAGGACATGGAGGAGAGGGTTAGGAGGTTAATAGGGCAGATAGAAATGACCAAAATATGTGCATGTATAAGTTTGTCCCCATAAAGCCCATTACTCAGTATAATTAATATACACTAATAAAAAATAGGTAAAAAATCTGAATGAACATTTGGTGAACAAACCAAAGGTTATATATGGATTACAAGCAGAGAAGAGATGTTCAACAGCATATATCATCAGAGAATAGCAAATTAAAATAATGAGTTACCACATGCACAAATTAGAGTAGCTAAAATCCAAAATACCAACTTCCCCTATACTGGTACAGATACAGAGCAACAGAAACCCATTCATTGCTGTTGGGAATGCAAATGGTACAGAAACTGCAGAAGGCAGTCTGGTATTTTCTCACAGAGCTAAATATATTCTGACTATATGATCCAGCAGTTGTGCTTATTGGCATTTAACCAAAGGAGCTGAAAACTTTCATCCACAGAAAAACACGCACAAAAATGTTTATGCCAACTTATTCATAATTGCCAATTATGGAAGCAACCAAAATGTTCTTCAGGAGGTGAATAAATAAACAAACTGTGGTATATCTATACAAAGGAATACTACTAATCTATAAAAAGACGTAAGCTATTAAGCAACAAAAAGACATGGAGTGGTGCTTATTGCTGTGTCAATGCAGTCAATCTGAAAAGGTCATATATTATGTGGTTCCAAGTATAGGACATTCTGAAAGAGCAAAATCATAGAAACTATAACAACATCAATGGTTGTCAGGGCTTTGATAGATGGAGGGAAAAATAATATGTGAATCACAAGGGATTTTTAGTACAGTGAAACTACTTTGTATGGTATTGTAATGTTGGATATGTGACTTTATGTATTGGTCAAAACCCCAATGGGTTTAGAACACAAAAAGTGAAACTGAATGTCAACTATAGATTTTAGCTTAGTATAGATATTCATTCATCAATTGTAAACAAATGTATCATACTAATATAATATGTTAACACCAGCCAAGTTGTATGTGGCTATGGGGGAAGAGGTATATAGGAACTCTATTTTCTGCCTGATTTTCCTGTAAACATAAAACTGTCCTAAAAATGAAACCTATTACAAAACACATATATCCAATTTTAAAAATAAAATAAAATGCTGAAGACCTGATAATTTATTGGAGGAAAGTCATAGAAGAGGTGGGTCAAGTGGAGAAAAATAGCAGTGGACTTGGACTAACTTTGAAGACCTTTCTTAGCACTAGAATGGGATGAAGATCTTGCCCTCCCAACAGGGCACATCCACACTTCAGTCCTATCTCCATCATATCCCTGCAATGCTGCCATGGACATGTTTTGAAACCTCTTTTCCAGATTTAGTTTCTGAAAATTGAATCCAGGGCTTCCCATATGCTAGGCAAATGCCCTACCACTACTGAATTAGGTCCCCAAGTCATTTTTATATTTTATTTTTGAGACAAGTTCTCACTAAGTTACCCAGGCAGGCCTTGAATCTGTGATGCTCCTGCCTCAGACTCCCAAGTAGCTGGGATCACAGGCACAGTGCCACCACACCCAGCTTCCATTTTACAATGAGGATGATAGAAAGCACTTTTTAAGGGCTCCTACAAGAAAGAAGCCAAACAATGCATGTAAAACAGGTAGCATAGTGTCTAACATGCTACAGAATGTCAATATTTAAATAACTAATTTCATTAGTCATTTTGATCAAAACACTTAACCATTTTAAACCTGTTGATTTGTAAGGATCAAGGAAAAATATGTACATAAAGTATCATGCAAATTGTTTTATCTTGACTCCAGGAGAATGTCTAGGTGATAACTGAATATTGTCCCAATAGTTTGCCTTTCTAAAACAGACTGATTCTTTCCTGACCTTGGGCCTCTTTATCGGCAGCACTTGAAATTTTCACTTTTGTCCCTAGGGCTATTTCTTTCCATAATCAGTTTGTGAATGACTGGGAACAAATTAGGCTCTTTTGCAAACTACATCAATCAACTCTTTCAGGCCACATCAGTATTCACTAATAAAATATTCCCACACTGTATTAAAGAGCATCTTTGTAGCTTGGGTGAGTTGCCATCACATTAGATACTTATTCCCACAGAGTAAATGCTTTGTGTATTTGGAGAAAATAACATTATTTTATGTTGCTGATAATCAGCACTGAGTTGGAAAGTTCCCATGTTCACAATTCATGCCCAACTTCCTTCAAATACTGTATATTACTTATTTCATTAAGATAAATTTAGGGGGCTGGGTAGATAGCTCAGTGGGTAGAGTGCTTGCCTTACAAGCATGAGGCCCTGAGTTTGATCCCACCAGCACTGCAAAAAAAAAAAAAAAAAAAAAAAAAAAAAAGACAAATTTAAAACAATTATCTTTATCTATAATCAAAACTGCCAGTTACCAATTAACAACTTACTAGTTCAAAAGAGAGACGTGTACAAGTGAAAAATAAAAGCTGATTTCAAAACCCAGGCTTTAGCATACCATTGGCATGAATCTCAAGATCCCTGTGCCTCATTTCCTGCCTTCAGTAATACAGGAGAGAAGATAGATTCATTGGCATGGAGGGGGAAAGGGCAGGTTGCCATGAAGCACAGAAAGGAGTGCATATGAAGGAAAATAGAAACAACCAATCCATACAACATCGTTTTAAATCCAGCAATATATCACGAAACAAAGGTTTCAAGTCCATTTCCTACCGACTTAGGACTGCTTATATATAATGGTTGCCTTTGTGGAATATGCCTTCTTATATTAATGTGTCTAAATTTTCTAAGAAAGATAAAGTAAATAATAAAAATCAAATTAATTAAAACACTGACTAATGCAAATTTTGTTCTAAAAAACAGATTAGAATGATCTGTAATTACATCAGTAATTATATTTACAAACACTGAATTTTTTTTATTTTATTTATTTATTTATTTATACTGGGGATTAAACCCAGGGGCATTCTACCATTGAGCTACATCCCCAACTTTTTAAATTTTTATTTTGCAACAGGGTTTGGCCAAGTTGCCCAAGCTGGCCTTGAACTTATGATCCTCTTGACTCAGCCTCCTGAGTCTGGGACATATATACTTTTTCTAATTGGGATCAGCTCAGTTACCTTATTGAGGAAAAAAAAAAAAAAAAAAAAAACTAACTTCCTGAACCGGTGATCATAAATGGCATCCGATACTAATCATTACCATCCACTCTCAAATTTGTAATCTTGTTTCCTCTTCCATGACACGAAAGATTTCATTGGAGGTATGTGAACCTTATTGTGGACTCTGAGTCATTTATCACCAAGAAATCTGGCTTCTGTGATCAACCAGCCTTAGCAGGCATTGGATTTGTCACAGGAAGCTGGAGTGAACTTTCATCCCCTTGACTTACCACTATCTAATTAGGCAGGACAAAGTAGACAAATTCTTCAAAAAGTAAAATATCTCAAATATTCATCATAGTATTTCTTTAAATGATTCTAATTGGAGTCTTCCACATTACATGGATAGCAAACAAAATATTTGAAGAATAAGAATAAAAGTGAATTCATTCAAAATCTTAATCTGTTTGCCTAAGGAAGATATAAAAATTGAGAAGAATTCTTAATGATCCATTGCCTTAAGAATGAAAAGCACAGTCTTCAAGAACTAAAATTGAGGGATAGACCTTTTCTTTTTACTAAGGCTCCTCGTGGTACAAGTGAACAAATGTACTTGCCATTGTCCTATTGTTTATTTTGTAAAGATTAGAAGACACCACCCAAGATGATTGTTAAAGCTACCCTTCTTAGCTAAGTGTAGCTTTTCCATCAGCCAACTACATAAGCCAAGAATCTAACTGAACAGAATAATTGATCAATGCCCTGTTGGGTTTAACTAAAAAAGAAATTAGGCCAGTAGGTTGACCTTAAGAAAAAAAAGAAGTAAATAAATACAAGGAAATGGAGTCCAATGTTCTGAAGATATACAAAGATTCACAGAAGTGAAAAGGTCTCATGAAGTCAGGTAGATAATAAAGTCCAAAGTCAGAGTGAACCATCAAAGACACAGGGAAAAAAAAAAAAAATCAGTATCTTAAGTATTGAGCTAGCTCGCAGGGTTATTAAATCTAGGTTCCAGACGTTTGCATCACAGCAGCTTCTCACTATATGACTATGAAAGTCAGACAACTGAGCAGATCCCGGGAAGAAGCAAGAACAAAGCCAAGTCCTGGCCCTCAGGAAGTTTACATTCTACTCAGGAAGAACAGGAAAGGGCAAGAAAAGCAAGGCCAGAGCAGCCCACTAATGGAATGTGAGACAATTTTAGGTAGTTTATAAAATTTTTAAAAATGTAAATCGTCATGCTGTTTGCGGTGGCAGTCCCCTGTAATCCCAGCAGCTCAGGAGGCTGGGGCAGGAGGACTGCAAGTTCAAAGCCAGCCTCAGCAACTTAGTGAGGCACTAAACAACATAATGAGACCCTGTCTTAAAATAAAAAGTAAAAAATGGGCTGGGGATGTGGTCCAGTGGTTGAGCACTGCTGGGTTCAATCCCTGGTATTAAAAAAATAATAAAAAATAAAAAAGTAAATAGTTGTGTATATATCTTACGATTTTTTTTATGTCAGTGTGTATTATTTTCCTATTTCAGATAATGATAATGAAATTTTAAGAAAGTTACTTAAGCAAAAAACAGGGACTTGAAGAAAATTATCAAGGAATGATACAGATAATATGTAGATACAGAAAATACTATGAAAGTAGCTAAATAAATCAATCGAATTAATTGCACCAACTGTAATAGATGTCACCAAAACGGAATTTACTAACCATGTTGGTGCCCTAATTGGAATGCCTTTCTCTTTATTCAGCTCAAGAGAAAAAGAAACAATGATGACATTCGGCTAACTAAAGAGGAAAGAGATTTTTTTCATGAATTCTAAAACAGAAAAGTACGTTTTAAAAAGCACATTATACTTTACTTAAAAATTGTGTGATTCAATTTGGAGCCCACTTGCCTCCCAGACTGTCCGTCCATGCCTTCACTTCCACAGTTTGGCCTTGGACCATCACAGTCTTTGTCTTCACCTAAAGTAGAACTTCTTCAGAAGTGGACATGTCTTACATTATTTCATGTAAAATGCCTTGGAGCAGTGGTAAGCCTGGAACATGGGTTAAATGAGTGTGTGCTAGCTGAAGAAATTGGTTAATTAACTGATTTTATGTTTGTGAACTCTGGTTCAGGATAAATGAAAGTAATTCAATATGACTTTTGGAAAAGCACTAATGTAAGTTATTTAAGTATGTCAGATGGAAAAAAAGAAAAGAAAGCCATGAGCATCCTGATTCAATTCTTTAGATGAGGGTTGGCTCACAACTAGTGGAGTAGACGTTGGGCAGTAGCATTAACCCCAGAACTGAGTCTTTAAGGAAATTTTCAACCAACAGAAAGAATACTGCAACCTGAGGTCAGTCAGTTGGATGGCTTAAGAACAGTCCTCATTCCAAACCTCCATGTGTTGTAATGGTGTGTCCCACCAAGATAAGCCTAATAACAGGTAGCAGATTCCAATGACCAAGGTGAGAATCAGACAGTGACAGCCATCCCTGAGAGGAGGGTTGATAGAAAGAAGCCAAATGCAATTCAAGTGACTAACAGTGTTACTACATTTTCCACAAGTAATAATAACTACGATCCTTTAGCAAACATCCTTCTAATGTCTTAATATTTATGATTTTATTTAAAGCTCATGACAACCAGGTGAGACAAGTACTGCTGAGGAAGCACAAAGATATTAAATAAGTCGCCCAAGGTCAAACAGCTAGCAAGTAGGGAAAGAAAAAAAAAAAAAAGAAAAAAACAGAATTTGATCCCAGGCCCTCTCATTCACTAACCAGAATCTATCATAGGAAATTATAGAGACAGAATCTCAAGCACAGTGATGCACATACTAGAACTTGGTGGAAGGTAAAGTCTTGAAAATAATGCTAGCTGAAAGACAACTTAAAGCTGCATCCTAGGGGCTGGGGATATAACTCAGTTGGTAGAGTGCTTGCCTTGCAAGCACAAGGCCCTGGGTTCAATCCTCAGCCCCGCGGAAAAAAAAAAAAAAAAAAAACCTGCATCCTGGCATTCTAGGCTAGACTTCCAAGAGCTCTTCCTGGCTCAGATTAAGAGACTAGACTCCTAGTCCTGGAGAGTTGGACAAGGCTAATTAGGCATTGGTGAGGCCAAGACTGCAATGACTGAGAACTGCACAGATTCTGAACATACAGGTCATGAAATCCCTCATCCCAGAAATCTCTTCGGGACCACCAGTAAGTACAGCAATTTCAGAGAAAAACAGAATATAAAATTAAAACATTGAACCAGCATCATGATTTGAAGTAAACCAGAGAAGTCTTCTCATCAAAGTTAAGAAGATAAAAATGACCACAATAATCATTCTCGATTAATGCTGTATTGGAAGTATAGCCAAGGTACTTGGGCAAGAAAACAAAATAACAAAAAGGAACACGGAGGGTAGAGGTGTGGAATGTGTCATACTGATAGTCGAATATGATTATATACCAGATTTAAGACATCAGTCACCTGAGTCTATCTGGTTCAACAGTCTCACTTTTCTGTGACCCTTCATTTGTAAAGTATGAGGTTGTCCCCCATTGATATGTATTCAAACGGCCATGCAAGTTCTATGTTACCGAGGAATGACCCCAACTCTCTACTCAGCCTAAATTAAAAGAATATGCTGAATAGTCAATCTAATCTAAATGAAATTTAATCAAATATGAAAAGGCAATCTGTCATTTGAGTAACTCATTCATCCAAACAATGCCTGCTAAAAGCAATTCATTCTTTACTACATCACCCAAAAGAAGTTCCCCTGGTTCACTATTTACTTTTAATCACAGTCTTTAATACGCAAATGTGGAAACATGGGGAGTTTTATTAGTCACATTTCTAGTTAAATATTACTATATTCCTGAGTTTTATTCTAGTAATAGTTCTAAAATTAGATTGCTTAATAACAATAATGAATGTGCCTTTCTTCTAAATACAGTTTAGTAATCTTAAACTGATAGCAGGCTAAATTAGGAGCTGCAGTGCATTGTAAATTGGGAAGCTCTCCTCAAACCATCACACAGAACAAACCTAATCTTTCTTCCTCAGGATGGGATATTCCTTCCTCTTGACCCAGACCTTCCTTTTCCAGGATGCTGATTTGCTTGGAGAATAGCCAATTTTACTGCCCTGAGCTGGCCTACAGGGAACTGTGGGTGGAAGAGAACTGGCCTCTCTCTGCAGAGCATCCTGTACGTCAAACTATTGTACTCCACAGTGTTTGTGTGTATTTGTGTGTGAGTGTAGCTGTGTTTGGGGTGGGACTTGGTTCATTTCCCAAGTTGAGAGAAAGCTTCTTTACTCCAACAACCTGCAGGCTACCCGCTGGAAGAGCAGACAGAAGCAAAACATTGAACTTACGGCAGATCAAGAGAAGGAAAGAAAATGTTGGCACCCAGCTGGTTAAAAGAGGGGGAAAACAAACACCTTTTCATGGACTCTGGAAAGAAAAATACATTCAAAACTCACCAAATGATTGAAATGGAAGGGTAACAGTACAATATTTTCAAAGAAACCACACTTCTGTTTTTATGATATATGTATAAAGGTATATATGTTTGCAAATAGAAATATATCCTGATCCTCTCAAGTGTGAAAAGAATGAATAAGGCAGGCTTTGTGCATCTTCACGAAACAAAATTGCTGTCAACATGAGAAGCTTAATCCAATGCTCCCTGCTGAACTTGGCACAGAATCACTGCTCCAAGAGATCTGGCATCCTGCCCAATGCTGAGAAAGGGAAGGGCTGAGCCTAGGAGAGGTCAGGGTCTCATCAGATCAGGTTCCACATTATTCCGTATATGCTCTTAAACTTGGAAGGTGAGCCTCCATCTCCTTGGGAAACTTCATAGAGATTTTAGAGAATTGTACCCGAAGTTCTCACACTCGATATAGGGCAGGAAGAGGGAATAAATGGAGTCGAACTTGTAGTCCCAGCAATTCGAATCTGAGGCTTGAGATCTACTGCTCAGTAACCTCATGGCTTTGGACAAGTTAGGCAATCTTCCTGGGTGTATCTTCCCTCCTGTACAGCACATGACTGAGAATCCTGCCCTGTCTTCCCCAGAGGTGTTGTGAAAATTGCGTGACAGGAAATAACAAAACTACAATGGAGCATTCATTGTATAAACACAAAATTCTGTTGAAGTGAGGAGGAAAACAACTCACTGACTTCGAAATTCCATTTCTTACCTTTTCCTTACCAAATATTTGAGGACTATAGAGTGAACAGTCAATTACTGTTTGTTGATGGGCTAATATAAATATTTGGGAATTTCACTTCTGCAAGGGAGGTGTCTAGAGCCTGGTCCCAGAACTTTTAATAATTAAATGTGAGACCATGGACAGGTTGTAGAAGTCTATGAAAGGAGAAGGCTTGGCTGGAGGGTTTCTGGAGTCCCTTCCAGTTTGCATATTGTCTGGTTCCCATCTGCTCTTTGTCCACACTGCTATCAACCCTGTGTAACTCGCTTTCACTATCTCTGTCACTTTGGTTCTTCACCTCTCCAAATTTGATCCTTGAACCATGCTTTCTCCTTGATGTTTCTCCACAGTGTCTAATCCAAGGTTTAGATATTAATAAAAGGATATGTTTCTGGGAGTAAAAACCAAAACAATGATATAACCAATTTTTCCCAGCAAGCAATAAAATTTTTCTCTTTGTTTCTAGACAGCTTGCTGGAGTATGCAGAGGAAGTACAATACAGAGGTGAGCTTCACAATTTGGGAAAAGATCAGGAGCACTGGAGGACATTAAATAGATGTCTCATATACATGTGTTTAGGGCTTTATGCCTTCGCAATAGTATCATATAACAGAAATAGCACTGGGGTCCATTTTACTATTTTTATTTTTTATTTTTTGGTACTGAGGATTGAATCCAGGGCACTCAGTCACCGAACTACATCCCCAACCTTTTTATTTTTTATTTTGAGACAGGGTCTCACTAAGTTGCCTAGGCCTTCACTTAGTTGCTGAGGCTGACCTCAAACTTGCTATCCTCCTGCCTCTGCCTTCCAAATCACTGGGATTACAGGCATGGGTCACCACACCCAGCACAGGGTTCCATTGTAGCTGGATAAACATAAACTAGTCATATAGTCCATTCACCCAACACACATGTAATAGTGATATGTGCAAGACATCGTTCCAGCAATAAAGATGTAATGGGAGATAAAACAAACGTAATTCTTGACTTCATGGAGCTTAAAGTCGAAATGGCATTAGTGTACTGAAGCAAAGGATCATACAAATAGTTAAAAGTTTATGATTGTAAAAAGTACCACAAAAAAGAATAGCATGGTGCCAAGAGAGTGGTGAACACAGGGAACTGAGGAGGTCCTGGAGGTTCAGGGAAACCTTATGGACACATGACTGTACTGACCTCTAAAGAGGAAGCAAGAATCATCCAAAGAAGAAACAGGGTGACAGGAAGGGCATTGCAGTCAGGAGAACAGCAAGTGCAAAAATCCTGTTCAGTTTTAGTTAAATGAACTGAAAGGGTGTGAGCGTGACTAGGCTGCAGAGTCGGGAGCACAGCATGAACGGAGGCCAGCAAGGAAGATAGTTGGGCCCAGCTCTGTGGAACCTGTTAAGGATTCTGGTCTTTACCTGAAGAGCAGAGGAAAGTCACCCAAGTGTTAGAAATTGGTGGTAGCATAATCGGATTTGCATTTTGAAAAGATCTTTTGACTGTGGTGTAGAAAATAAATCCAAGAAGGTCAAGGGCGGATTGCAGGAGACAGGTAAGAAAGTATCTGGGACCAGGACATGATGGCAAACATGCAGGTCCTCATGTTGCCCATGTAGAATACTTTACACGCAGTTTTGGACAGATTGAGTCCTGGGCACCTTTGAAGTCTAAGTTATCAAATAGGCAGTCAGATTAAAAAGTTTAAAGTTGAGAAAGGAGATCTCTGCTGACAATAAAATTTTGAGCTAGTACTTACAAATAAATTGTGAGACATGACCTCAAGCAAGATTATCTCATAAGAGAGGAGGGAAAACAAACTCAGAACCTCTGTTTCATCAGTTGCAAAATAGCAATTGCAGTAGCTGTTTCATAGAACTTTTGCAGTTGAGATGTAAAAGACAGCAAATAAAATTTCTTATTATAGAACTGAGGACATAACTCAGTGGTAGAGTGCTTACCTGGCATATGTGCTGCAAAAAAAAAAAAAAAAAAAAAAAAAAAAAAAATTCAGATTACATTATTATTGTATTTCTAAGAAAAATTAAAACTGGGCATGGTGGTGCACACCTGTAATCCCAGTGACTTTGTAGGCTGAGCCAGGAGGATCACAAGTTCAAGACCAGTCTCAGCAATTTAGCAAGATCTTAAGCAGTTTATTAAGACCTTGTTTTAAAAGGGCTAGGGAGGTAGCTCAGCGGTAAATTGCCCCTGGGTTCAGACCCCAGTACAAAAAAAAAAAAAAAAAAAAAGTCATGCCTAATTGCAGCACACACACACATGATTTTAATAGCTGTTGCTTGATTTCCTCTTTTTTAATGAATTATTTGCAAGTTTGTGATCCTGTGTCCTTTCTTATATACTCAGGATCAGAGTGCTGTCAGGGAATATGACTCTGGGCTACCGAAATATGTCTGTCTCCCTGCTTGAGCTCCCCAGCCTTCAGCATAAGGCAGGGAGACTAGTCAAGCTGCTGCAGTCACGGTGTATGCCTGGTTCATGATGATAAATGCTGTACAGCAGGACAGAAGGACAGAAAGAGCTCCCTTCTGGGAGTCAGTGAAGCCAGAATTGGGGACAGGTAATTAGTGTAGAAATAGGGGATCTAGTCAAATTGAGGAAATGGAGGCCATGAAAGCCATCTGCCCCTGGAAGTTGGAGACTGCCCCTGGAAGAATGGAATGTCAAGGATCTCTGGAGCTCATTGATTACCAAATTTACCTACCTTT
The DNA here is from genome assembly GCF_902686455.1 of Sciurus vulgaris. Classification (NCBI taxonomy): domain Eukaryota; kingdom Metazoa; phylum Chordata; class Mammalia; order Rodentia; family Sciuridae; genus Sciurus; species Sciurus vulgaris. The sequence continues at coordinate 46,469,500 of NC_136466.1, read as the reverse complement.
ATCAAGCACTGTGAGAGGGGAGCTGCTAATTAATGCCCTCTGGGCCCTTGCCTGCCTGAATCACCTGGGCCCTCCCCCTGCCCATGCTTCTCACTTTATGCAAAACCAGACCTAGTCATGTAGGCAGGAATGAGAGATAAGCGGGGAGAGAACTGGAGAACAAAAGAGACCTTAACCTACAAAAGATGTAGGGTGCGCTCACTTCTTGGGATTCTAGAACATCAGCCATAGTCCCTTTCTCCCCCTCGGGAGAAGTCTGTATTATTACTACTTTTGAATAAAACCTGCTTAATCTGCTTGCCTTTGTGTGCTTCTCTAGTGTTCAAACTTCAACATTAGAGGGAGCAGAACTCGTCACCGGTAAATGGCGGTATCATCAGGAAACCTAGAACTTGGCCTAGCTTTATACAAATCAACTGTGTGACCTTGACCAAGACCTGTGTGACCTCTGCCTTAGCTTTTTTTTTTTTCCTCCCCAGTGTAGAGACATTTTACAACTGTTTGAGGAAGTAGCTCTAAGATGGCGGCTGGCGTTGGGCCAAGAGGTGGCACATAATTAGTGTTAACGTGGCATGATCTCTCATGTCCTTTTGCCTGATTGGTTGATGTCTCTTCCACGCTTGTGGTCAACACATGTTCCTCATTCTTTCTTAATTGGTACTGTGGCATGTGCTCCAATTGTGCTACTTAATCCTAAGCGGATTGGCTGCCTTAGTGGATATAAGACATTCTCTTCCTCTGGGAGAAGGAAGCACCTCTGATAGAAAGCACCTCTGAAAAGAAGTACCTCTGATAAGAAGCAACTTCCTCTAAGAAGCAAGAAAGCACCTCTGAGAAAAATAAAGAAGTTGTTCATTCCCAGTCCACCTCCGATTCTTTCCTGCGGTCTCGTTGCTGCAGGCGGCAACACCCCAGTGCTGGAGATCAAACCCAAGGTCTTGAGCATGCTAAGCAAGCACACTGCCATGAGCTATACCCTCAACAACTATAGTTGTTTTGTTTTTCATTTGTAAAAGAAAAACATTGCCCATGAAAGATCTGCAATGCATAGGCTGAATCTATGTTAGCCAGCAAAGAACCTATACAATATAGGAATGTGAATGTTCTTAGGCTGACAATGGCTGCTCTACTAAAAAACATTACCTCTCCCATCATCTAAACCATCACCTCCTACACACCCTTTTATGCATCCCTACTCCCTAGCTCTACCACTCCATAGCACTTGTAGTGATCAGAATATATTTTTATTTTATTTATATTTTCTTCTCTCTCCACCAAGAAGAGACTGACTTCTTTCATTTTGTTAACTGCTATGTCCCTCACATTTAGAAGAGGGTCTAATACTCATTAGTGCTCAAAAATGTTGAATGGATGAATTCCAGTGCCATGGTATGGAATACATGTCTCCTAGAATAAACAGCATATAGGAGTTTGACTAGACTATCAGAAGAGGGGTGCAGGATGGACACCTCCCCACCCTACTTCCTTGCATATATTAAACCTGGGTATAAGGAAAGAGAAGATATATGTCATATGTATAAGAATGTGAATCACCAGATCTCACCTTTTACAAACTAACTAAAATCTCTCTGAACCTCAGATCTACAACTATAAAGTAGAGGTAATAATAGTATTGACCTTGTAGGATCATAGTGAAGTGTTATGGTTTGGACCTGGAATGTCCCTTAAAACTCATGTCTTGAAGACTTGGTCCCCGAAGCAGCAATGTCCAGAGGTAGGACTTTGGAAAAGTGATTGAGTCAAAAGGGCTATAACCTCACCAGTGGACTAATCCATTTGATGGATTCATAATTTAATGAGGTACTGGGAGGAAATGGAACCCATAGGCAAGTGGGACATGGTTAGAAAAAGTAGATTACTGGAGACATGTCCTTGGAGATTACATGTTGTCCCTGGTCCCTTCCTGTCTCTCTCTCCTCTCTCTCTGCTTCCTGGCTACCATGAACTAAGCAACTTTCCTCCTTCATGCCCTTCTTTCCTGATGTTTTGCCTTTCCTCAGACCCTAAGTAATAGAGCCGCTGGCTATGGACTGAGACCTCTGAAACGGTGAGCCAAAACAAATGTTTCTTTCTCTAAGTTGTTTTTCTTAGGTATTTGTCACAGTAGTGAAAAACTAACACACAAGGCTTAAATTATTTTTTAAAGGTGGGTAGGGAAGTTTTAAAATGGAAAAGCATTATCCTGAAAGACAGCAGAATCTGCTACCCCAAAGCATGTCACTTTGGCATAAGGATTATTGAACTGTAGGCAATTAAGAAGCAGATCCAAGAAAAGCTCTCTGTCCTCTCCCTAGTTGCTTAAAAGTAGAATATAAATTTGTAGAGGCATCTCTCTTCCCTTCTTTACCACGAAGGAGAAAAGTCACTCACCAGAGAAACTCTATACCATTAGCCAAGTGTTATAATTCCTACCTGGAATGTCCCCCCAAAAACCTCATGTGTTGAAATCATGGCCCCACTACAACAAGGTTCAAAAGTGGGGCTTTTAGGTGATGATTGGATGATAAAGGCTTTGACCTCATCAGTGGATTAATCCATTAATGGCTAATAGATTATTGGGATGTGGAACCTAGTTGGAGAAAGTAGATCACTGGGGGAGTACCATGGAAGGGCATATCTTTTCCCAGGTCTCTTCCTCTCTCTGTCTCTACCTCCTGGTCACCGGGAACTGAGTGTTTTTTCTCTACCACAACTTTCCTTGATGATGATGTTCTGCCTTACTTTAGTCCCACAGCAATGGAGCTGTCTAACCTTGAACCAAAATAAACTTTTCCTTCTCTAAGTTGTTCTTGTCAGGTATTTTGGTCACAGCAAAGAAAAGCTAACACACCCACAGATGACACCAGAGGAATCTATATAACAAGCCTTACTAACTAGATCTTATCTAAATCTTCCCCACATATTTCCCTTTTCACAATTTGTCTCCCTAAACATCAAAGCCCTTCTCCTTTGTCTTGTCACTTCTCAAAAATCGATCTTGTGTGTGTGTGTGTGTTGTTCTTTTGTTTAGATACTGTACAAAGACAATTCTAACCCTCTACTCATCTCTGAATTTTCCAGGTGCATATGTGATGCACATGTTAATATTCTGTTTGTTTTCTCTTATTAATCTTTTTTGGTCAGTCTAATTTTCAGGGGCCTAGTCAATGAACCTAAGATGTATAGAAGAAAATTAAAACTTTTTTCTCCTCTTCCATCCAAATATAAATTGTTACTCTATAAAGAATCCAAGACATTTGACTTTATCAAAATGAGAAGGTCATGCCAAGATAGAAACCTGTCTCATTTTTGACTTGAAGACCCATAAGTGGGTACCAAACTAAATGGGTTAATTATATTCGAGCCCTGAAGAAACTAACACTTTGCATGTGTTCTTACCTTTTTTTTCTTCTTCTTCTTTTATTGAATTATTGGATGTTGGAATCAACTCTACCTCTGAGGGAAATCCACAGCCCTTTCATTTTTTTATCTTGGCTCAGGGTCTCACTAAGTTGCCAAGGATGGCCTGAAACTTGTGATCCTCCTGTGTCAGCTTCCCAAGAAGCTGGGATTGTAGGAATGAGCCACTGTGCTCAGCTTCTTCTTGGCATTTTTAAGAGAAAGTACTTTAAAAAAAATTATTTTTTGAACGTTTTTCTGAATCCATTATTAAAATAAAATATTCTTTTTTGATCTTCATGTGTGTCTGAACTTGGTAAATAATCAATTCAATGTCAAATTATTGGGATTTTATTTACACAATATAAATACCATAACTTAAGATCGTTATAGATGGTGACATGTTCCCTGAGCACAGACCATGAACCCTATAACTGAGTCACATCTGCTGAAAGGTCTTGTCCATGATGTTTCGTGCAACCTAGAGTAATGGAACCATTATGTAATAATTATGTTATAAAAGAGGTGTTAACGAGGAAAAAAATTGATCTGCTATTCTGTATACATCAGAAATGTTAAAGGTCAATCTTCAGGGGGAAAATTTTGAAAAGCAGACATCTGTGACTAGGTCAATCGTTAAGTTAAAAAAGAAAATTTTAAATGACCAATATGGGGTATCCTGGTTTCTGTTTTTGTTTTTCCGGATCAAAGAGCTCACTAAAAGTAACCTTTTGAAAACTAAAAAAAAAAGGCATTTGTAAATTTGGCCTAAAACATATGTAGTTGAAAGTCCTTGACTTTTGGCCTTTGTTTTCTCTCTTTTTAAAAGAAGCTTCAAAGTCAGAAGCTGGTAGCTTTGGCAGAGCCCTGCTTTGAAGAGTGAGGAGGAGGGGAGTCAATTAAAAACAGGTCACAGGATGTAGCACTTCAACTAAAACGGCAGCTGATTCTTCTGTGTAGGAAGCTTTGAGCCATCAGCCCCAATTTCTTAATTGTAGTAAGATAATTAGCAACAGATTATAACATAATACCTTTCAGCAAAAGTTCTAACTTTCATTGATACCCTCCGCTCCCCCATTTTCTGACAAGCATGATTATTGGTATGAGATCAAAGCAGATACTTAAAGGATACAGCCAGATTATACTCTTTAAACCAGCCAGTTGTCTATATGCCCAGGCCAACCTCCGGCCAAACAACCACTTGCTGTTCTGCAAATGACCCTCCAGGGCTGCAAGCAAGACACAACAGGGGAAGACAGACAGGAGGGCATCCATATGCAAAACGTTTCTTTGGAGACAGTAATTTAACATAATTGTAGGGGGAAATGTAGTTTGTTTTATAAGCTGAAAACAATCAAGCCAAGAAAAGTCAACACACACACACATACTCCCACCCCACCGCTGCACTTCTCACCAAGCTGAGAATAAAAATGTGAATTCTTAATCAGAACCTGTTTCCATCACCATTTGCTCTGCTCTAATGTGATCCTAGGCCTTTGAACTTTCAAGTGCAGTCGGTGTTTTTTTACAACCCCTGTTTCCTGTCCCTGTCTGAGGATGATCTGTTTATTAGCAACGCGAGACTGAGACTTCCACTTCTGCTAGGCGTGGTTGGTCTCACAGGGGTTCCCCTTTGTTCTGTACCTAGCATGCCAAGGATTTCCTTGCCATTGTTATGTATGGGACCCCTCCTGACACCCCTATGCAGTCTAACATATCCAGAGGTTCATGGCGGGGCACTCAGTGCTTCTCTCCATAGCAGGTGGTCTCCAAGATGAGGAGAGCAAGCCACTGTGCATAGTCAACAGGTGCCTCACAGAAGTCTGCAGGGTTGTGCCCATGGGTCGCTGAGGAGGGTCCTTCTTCTGACAGGCAATGCCTCTGAGATCCTGGGAGCTGGTGGGAATGTTCCCAGAGGGGAGGGTGGAGGGCCCAGGCTGGCTGTGGGAGTTCTACCCTCACAGCACAGCTTCTACCCAGATGCACTTCTCTTCCCCAAGAGCCAGAGACCTCACACTGGTAAAGCCAGGCTGCTCCAGAGAATCACAGAGCCAGTCAATAAGCACGGAATGGAGATTCCGGGCCCTATTCAGTACTCTCCTAAATCCTGTTCATCTCGAACCATTCCATATGGAATGAGAACCAATATTGTCAGAATTCCCTGTTCTTAGGAACCATGTTATTAATCTGTCTGATTTGTGGGTACTTTTTTTTTTTTTTTTTTTTTTTTTTTGGTTTCTTCATACTTACCAGAAATCTTGGATTAAAATAAAAATAAAAATTCTCTCAGATGGGAGTTCTCAGAATAATTCTGGAGAAAGAGATTAGAAGATTAAGGTGAAGTTCCACCTGAGGCCCTGCCATCATGCACCTGAGGCAGGTGGTGGGAGACTGCTTCCTGATAATAAGGAACAAATCCCCTGACTGACAAGAGGAAGACAAGGGATTGCTCACTTCAGGGACACATTGCAAAGGGAAGCAAAGACATACATTTATTCTGAAGGGAAAAAAAAGTCTGGAACTTCCTCATAAACTGCCAAACCACCATAACTAAACTATGGTCAATAATCAAAATCAAAAACATTGTAAATGACCCTGTTATCCTTTCTCTAACATTTCATCTGCCTCGAATGTTAGTTTCTGAGGGGCCTAAAGACAACCATGTTTATTTTCTTTTAAATCTTAGTACAATTAGTTATGAGGACCACAAAGTCACATGAAAAAATGTTCACAAAGCCTTGTTACATGAAAAAAATATTTATACCAGGCATGGGGACACAGCTGCACATAAAGTTGAGGCAGGAGGATCGCAAATTTGAGACCAGCCTGGTCAACTTAAAGAGACCCTGTCTCAAAATAAAAAAGGACTGTGACGTAGCTCAGTGGTAGAGCTCCTGCCTAGCATGTGTGAGACTCTGGTTTCAATCTCCAGTACTGCAAAAAAATAAAAGTATATATATAATGGAGACACAAATACACATGTATATTCTTGTCATAAGATGATCATGTGAATGACTTACTCAAAATAGTGGAGGTTTTAGTAAAACAATAGTTATCGGATTGAACAGCATTGTTCTGGTTTTTGTTTTGGGTGCCTATCATTAGTGTTTTAAGTGTTAGTGTATTTATTTCTCAGTTTTAAGAACACATGTCTTTTGGCTCCAGAGAACTTCACTCCAATTATTGGGCAGCCACATGAAGGACAAATGCCAGGTCCCAGTACTCACAGAACTTCTCAAGGCTCAAGGTCACACATTGCTCTGTCGCTAATGAGGTCTCAGAGAAGAGGCAGGAACTTGTCCTTGCGTGTGCTAGGAAGTGACTATGGCAACAGAGCTCAGGGCTTGCTGTGACACATCATTCGCTCCTGGGAAAAACATTCTCAGGGAGGGCAGCAGAATCTGTCCCATCTTCTAGAAGCCACATACACAGTCTCATCTGGCTGCAGAAATATATCAAGATTGGAAGAAAGGGCATAAGACCTTCTACATTAGAAGTTTTAAGAAAGGGTGCCAGTTTGATTGACTGACTGTTTGACTATTAAAGAGAGGATTAGGGCTTTCATCCTCTTGGATAAGGCAACGAGGACAGCTGTTTGCACCCTGTCCTTGTTGGGTCCCAAGGTGCATATGGTGTATTTTATTGCAAGTAGATACATATATTCATGTGCCCATACACAATAGAATAGATGCCCAGTAAATTGTACAGGCCAGTTTCCTACTAGCAGTTGCTGTGGGTAATAATGTTGACTTTAGATACGCTGGTCGAGTTCAAGATATGCAACCCCAAGTATGTCACCTTGTCATCTGAGAAAAAGCAGGAAGGTGACTCTCACCATTCACTCTCTCCCGTGGAATGGGCCATTAAACCTAGAAACTTCCTGACCTTCCCTGAAGTGGGTTGATAGTTCCAAAGGTGCCCTCCCTTTTCCCAGAGGAAAGGGACATCATTTTATCTCTGAACAAAAGGACACAGAGAAGAATTCAAACAAACTAGACTTGCTGAGGTTTTCCCTGCCCCAGTTTATTACCATGAAGTCCTACACCCTCCTGTCCAATACTGCTGGATGACTGTCCCTCCTTCATCAAACCTAGCATAAACATATACAAATTTCCCTGTTTCTTTGGATCTTTGTTCCTGAAGGTTTTTGTGTCACATAACATTTATATTAAATAAACTTGTTATGCTGCTCTTTTGTTAATCTGTCTTTCTCTATAGGTAATAAAAATATTTTTTTCCTTACAACTCTAATAGATGCGACATGAAGTGTTGGGGCCCAGAAGATCGTATGCCAAAATTTGGCACTCTCCTCTAGTGAGTTGAGTACCTAGTACCGAAGAGATTGAAGGGCCTCAGAAGCAAGTCTTTCTGTTCTTTTCCCATTCTTCTGCCTCCCATCTCTTTCACCTCCTACCACCACCCCAAAGCAAGTCATGGTAACCAGAATTCCTTTCCTCCAAGGCAAGTCACAGAAGTTAGAACTCCTCTACCCCAAAGCAAGCCATAAAAATTCTTGTCCTTCTCCCTTGAAGACCCAGAGGTATCCTGCCCCAGGTGAGGCCAAGAAAAATCTGACCACACAGGCCTGGCTGGTTTGATTTCCCTTCAGTCTGTTATCATTAAATCATGCCGTTTTTGTCCCAGCACATTGTCTATGAAGGGCTGACCACCCTATAGAAACTAAACATAAAAACACAGTTTTCAGGTGCACACCTGTAATCCCAGTGACTAGGGAGGCTGAGGCAGAAGGATCTTGAATTCAAAGCCAGTCTCAGCAACAGCAAGGCGCTAAGCAACTCAGTGAGACCTTGTCTTGAAGTAAAATACAAACTAGGGATAGGGATGTGGCTCAGTGGTCGGGTGCCCCTGAGTTCAATTCCCGGTACCAAAAACAAAACAAACAAACAAAGTTTTCTCTAGATCTTTGGGTTGATAGGAGAAAAATTTTGAGATGTGCTAAGTGTGTAGTTACTGGCAGGAGGATGAAGGCGAAGAGATGAGAGACTATTCAGTTTAGGAGCAACCAACAATGAAAGGCTGCTCCACCTTCCGAAACAGATGTTGAAATTCCAGGATGTGTGGCGGGCCATAGCATTCTACTTACAACACCAACCCACCTGGAAGCAACAGGTACTTCCTGTTACAGGTTATCCTCCTGAAACAGTCTACTTTGTGTATTCTGGCCCTTCTTAACTATAGCTAATGCAGGTTACTGTGTTTTCATCCCCAGATCTTATAAATACACTCTTAGCTCTGGTCAAATGTACATCTTCCAATTACTACCTAGCCCTGCTGCTGGTAGTTGCCAGACCTAGTTTCAAAATCTGGCCCTTTCCTTTTCTGGCTAGCATCTGTAATCGCTCAATAAATCCTTTTATTTCAGAGATCACTTGGTCTTAAGAGTTTTAGTTTAACAGAGTCTTTTTCTGAAATTTCAATTAAAATTTTTGTTATTCTTGGGCTGGGGATGTAGTTTAGTGGTAGAGTATTTGCCTAGTATGCACAGCGGCCTAGGGCCCATCAATTCCTAGCACCACAAAACACTGAAAATAAATAAATAAATAAATAAATAAATAAATTTTCATATTCTTTTCTCTTATTAAATTGTCTTTTCTTATGAGAGAGCCAGTCATTATCTTTATGATGGTTGAGGAAAGAAAACTCACCATTTCAGCCCCTACAACATCCTTTCCTATAATGGTAGAGCTTTGCTTCAATGGATTCATTGACAAAAGTAGTTTAAACATACTGATTAAGAAGTTCACTGAATGAGTTAGTGTCTGTGTGGGTTGTAACAGATTGGGTTTGTTTTATGTAACTATTTCCTAACCTCAAACTTCCCCTGATGACCTTTCTTTTTTCTTTGAACTCTCTGACAACCTTCCACTTCACACTGTCACTTTTGAGCTTTATCAAATTAATCAGCAAATGGATACGCAAATTTAAAGCTAGAGATACCATAGAGATTATCTACATTCTAGCTAACATTTGAGGAACTTAAAGTTCAGAAAGATTATAGACCTGCTGGGTTCAGCAGTGCACATCTGTATCCCAGTGAGTCAGGAAGTTGAGGCAGAAGGATTCCAAGTTCAAGGCCAGCCTCAGAAATTTAGCAAGAGCCTCAGCAATTTAGAGGGAGCCTGTCTCAAAATAAAAAGGGCTGGGAATGTAGATCAGTGGTAAAATGCCCCTGGGTTAAATTTTCAGTATGTCTGCCATAAATTATAATAATTGATTGACAAGTCAGGTCCTGCTACCAATCTAACTGTATTTCACTATATCTAGGACAGGCATGACCATGAAGCAAAAATGACAAAGAGAAATAGGTAGTAAACTCTTCCAGAAAAGTCATAGTGTCTAATAGATGGTAATTATTACTCTAAAATATTCTTATATCATCTTGTTAGCATATTATTTCTTTAAAAATTAGCATATGTAAAAAAGAAAAAGGAGGTAATAAATCCAATCTTCCCTTTCCTTTTTGTTTGCACTAACATTAACCATGCCCATTTTATGTCTTAGGCACTTCACATGTGCTCAATTCACATACCAATCTCAAAGCTTTTTATTTTTTAATCAGAAAAATATAGAAGAGAAAAAAGATTCATGAGCATACTATGTAGATAAAGTATGTTTATAACACTGGTCCACTTTGTGCTTTGAATATAGCCCTTGCTGCTCTGCCACTGCAATTGATTTTTAAAATGGACATGTTTCTCTTGCTCTCTCCCTGCTGCTCCCTAATCTCTTTCCCTCTCTGATCTCAGGGGAAACAGGATTACCTTTCTTCCTCATTTTAGGCAGATTTATCTGTCCCTGAGTACACACCCATCATAGGAACGAAGTAATCCAGACTTTGGGGATGGTACCAGAAGATCTCGGAAATGACTAACTCCTAAATTAACAAGTGAATTACAACTCTAGACAGAAAACATGGAATGTAGACTTTGAGTCACCTCTTTAAAAGTCCAATGTTCCTGCTGATGACCAGAATCACAGACTTTGGGACAAGAATGCCCTGTGTTTCTCCTTTGCTAGCAAAGCAATAAACCTTTTTCCTTTTTCTCAAAACCTTGTCCTCGTTATTGGATTGGCATCAGGGATAAGGACTGAGGTTTTGGCAACATGTTGACCTTTAAACTATAAAAGTAATACATGGGCCTGGCTAAAAAACCTAAACTACAGAGAATACTATAGAAAAATGTAACCCTTCTTCCTCACACCAAAATCTCCTACCTCTCACTCAAGCTAGCTGTTCACTTGCTGAGTCCTTCCTTGTTGTTAGGCACATAAGAGGATGCATATCTCTGAAGGTAAGTTTTTTACTTATTTACACAAAAGCGACTCTAACATGTACATTGTTCTACATCTTGCTTTTATCCATTTAATATATTTAGACAAAACTTCCACATCAGCACATATGCCTCTATTTTTAAACTTTGCATAATGTGCCATACTGCAGACATACTGTAAATTTATTGAACTGCTCTCCTACTTGTGGCACTTAAGTCGTTCTAAGCTCTTTCTATTAGGTTGGCATTATTCATCCCATTTTGCACGGAAAGAAACTAGGGCTCAAAAAAGAACAGCAACTGAATTCTTTGATAGCATTTTGCTCAAAAGACACCAAGATAGTGTTATAGGGCTAGAGTCCTTCTGAGAAGGTGTAAGGTCCCCAAAAAGGAAACCCCAACTCTGTCCCATGGATCGACGGCAACCCCAATCAACCGCAGGAGGCGTCACTTGATGCAAACCGAAGAGGTGTTTATTCCAGCGCGCTGGGACCCGACTCGTGACTCACGCAGGAGTCCAGGAGTCGGAGTCCAGGAGTCGGAGTCCAGGAGTCGAGTCCCTAGCAGAAAATCTTGTAGGTTTATAAAGGCAGAGACCACACATCGGGAGGGGTCGCACATGAAAGGGAAAAGGGGACAAAGCTGCCGGGAAATTTCAAAGGGGGTCTGGGTTTGCTGATAACATACAACATGTTTCACAATGTTTTACAACAGGGCGTAGATTCTGGTCAATAGTTTCTGGTAATCCTACTGTTTGAGCACTATCTGGCTATCTGGCTCAATTTACCCTTTTACTCCCTGTTTGGGGCTGATTCCTGGAACAGCTTTAAGGGCTTTGTTCCTGTCACTGGGAGGGAGACCTTAGGGAGTTGAGATAAAACAGACAGTTTAAAAAAATGTCCATTCTTTCAAAGGCAGAGAGAAGTCCCCCCCCCCCCCCCTTGTAAACCTACTTCTTGCAATCAAGTCAGAATGATTTCAGACATGTTACTCCAAGTAACAGGAATGAGTTTAGAAAAGATGGAAAAGGGAAAAGGTCACACCCTCAAGGGAGAGAATGGGTCCTCTCAGAGAGGAGAAGGACCACATGCCCGTTCTGCCTCCAATTTTACTGGGGATTCCAGAGAAGTTTCCAGAGATTCCCACCCAGGTCAAGCTTTTGACTTTTCACTGACAGAAGGATGACCCCACTGTCATGACAACTCTAGGTCACTTTGGCCCTTTGGATTATTAACCATAAATTCTTACAAAGTTTATGGTTAAAAGGAATTATCCTTATCTCCCTGAGTTACGGTTCTAGTCTGTGAAAAGAGTCACAAAATCTTCCCCTTCATTCCAGAAAGCTCGGTCCTTGTCCCCAATGCCAATCCAATAACAAGGACATGGTTTTGAGAAGAAGTTTTATTGCTTTGCTATCAAAGGAGAAACACAGGGAAAGCCAGTTTCAGAGGCTGTGATTCTGCCCATCAGGAAAAAAAGAGGGCTTTTAAAGAAGCTGCTCAAAGGCTACACTTCAGGTGTACCCTGATAGGGAGTCCCAGGTGCTCCCTCATGGTGTGTTGAAACTCACTTGTTAATTTGGGAGATAATCACTTCCTCTTTCTTCTGATGACATTTCCTTCCTGTGAAGAACAAATAACTCAAGGTAGTCTTGCTCCCTGCCTCCAGATTAGGGAGAGGGAGAGGAAGAAGAGGAAAAGGCACGTCCCTTTTAAAATAGGCAGCAAGGGCTATATTCAAAAGGTAAAGTGGATCCCTGTTACACCTTCAGGGTAACTTGAGTTTCTCTTGCCAACATTATTTCAAGGCTGCATTACTCCTGCAGATAATGGGCAGTTTGCTGAGGAATGTGACATAACCTTAAGCCAGGCAGCGCTTCAGGTAAATTGCTTCTTGGAAAGAAACCATAAGCACAGTGGGCCCATTTTATAGAACTATTCCCTTAACCTTGTGTTCCTGCTACTGGCATCCATCTGTCCCCTATCAACAGCATCTAAATCCCTTTGCATAATTTCTAAGTCCTTGCTTTTTTCTTTATATTTACTATTTCCCCAGCCAACCCAAGTCACTACATCTGTAGAGACAGACAGTGGAGTGTTTTGACTGACCATTGGATACCTGCCCCTGGAATACTTTTTCTTCTTCCAATGAGTCCACAGAGAAGTGACTCAGAAACTGTAAGGCCCCCAAAAAAGGGCCCCCAACTCTGTCCCATGGATGGACGGCAACCCCAATCAACCGCAGGAGGCGTCACTTGATGCAAACCGCAAGAGGTGTTTATTCCAGCGCGCTGGGACCCAACTCCAGGAGTCGAGTCCCTAGCAGAAAATCTTGTAGGTTTATAAAGGCAGAAACCACACATCGGGAGGAGTCACACATGAAAGGGGGAAAAGGGGGGACAAAGCTGCCGGGAAATTTCAAAGGGGGGTCTGGGTTTGCTGATAACATACAACATGTTTCACAATGTTTTACAATAGGGCGTAGATTCTGGTCAATAGTTTCTGGTAATCATTCTGTTTGATCACTATCTGGCTATCTGGCTCAATTTATCCTTTTATTCTCTGTTTGGGGCTGTTTCTTGGAACAGCTTTAAGGGCTTTGTTTCCATTCCTGGGAGGGTGACCTTAGGGAGTTGAGATGACTGGGAGGGTGACCTTAGGGAGTTAAGATAACTGGGAGGGTAACCTCAGACAGCTTAAAAAAATGTCCATTCTTTCATTTCCCCATTTTCTTTTCTGGTAAGTTCTAATCATGGAACTTCTGTCTCTATATACTCTTCTCCAAAGCTATTTCCTTGGCGGAGGGACTGGTATTGTTGCCTGAGCATTAGCACCTGTACAGCACTTACTCTTTCCCTGATGAAGGTAACTAGGCGATTTTAGGCAGGCAAGAGCCGAGGGGGCGGGCCACCAATTAGCAGCCCCTTGTTTGCAGTCCTTGATAAACAGTCCTTGATAAAGGCAGGTAAATTTGGTAATCAATGGCCTCTGGAGATCCTTGACATTCCATTCTTCCAGGGGCAGTCTCCAACTTGCAGAGGCAGATGACCTCATGGCTTCATTTCCTCGATTTGACCCGATCCCCTATTTCTACACTAACTGCCTATTCCCAATTCTGTCTTCATTCCCCGCTTTAGCTTTAGGAACCCATAACTGCTTGTTAAGGAAATGAAAAGGGGCGTCGGTCATTCTGGCTGCTTCGAAGCTGAATGGGGGCAGCGAGGGGCAAGCAGTTTGGAGTTCCTTCTTTTTAAAAATCGGGTCAATAGAGGGGTCCCAGGAAGAAGCCTGGTTGGGGAAGAGCAGGTTGTAAAGTCATCTGGGGGTGGCTGCTTCTATGATAGAAGAACAAAAAGACATGAGTACTGAAATGAGATTAGCACAAAGTAAATGTTGCAGCATCTGAAACATGCCACTGGGTATCATGAAAATGACAGAAGTTAATCTCTCACCAGGAGGTGAAAGAACTGAGAAATTGTTCCCATAACTAGGCCTAGCAAAGGCTGGAGAGGACAAGGCCTTCATTTGGGGACTTTAACATTGCCATAGATGTCCCTAAAAAATATAGTTAAGCTACTTAATGTCATCTGATTTTGTAAAATATCCCTTTATTGGTATAACCTGTGTTTAGTAGAGATCTCTATACTTCTGTTACTTAGAAATAGATAATCATACTGGCAAACATAGATTAAGTCTACCTGTGTAGCTTAGGAAGGTCTGCAGGCCTTAAACTGACTAAAAACTTCTGACTCTGGCAGTTTCTCTGATAGTTATCAGGATACATCTAAAGTTACATTTAACTATTATTTCCTTTAAATGCCCAAGAATGGCTATACTTTGGTTTTAACTGTTTTGCTGGGTGTCTAAGATCAAGCTGGTCAAATTGACCTGGTTCCTGTCTTGTTAAAGAGTCAGCTGAGTCCCACAGGGGTCACTCGTACAGAACTTAAGAGCGGCTCCTTAGCTCCACCAGTGACTTTGGTTAGGCAGGGTCTCTTGATGGGGTGACTTCCTTTAGAAACATCAAGGGATGTTTCCCCTTTTCCATGACCCTCCTCTGCAGCAGATGCACTGGATGATTTTTCATCCTCTAGTCAACAATCTCCTTGATCAGGAGGTTGTGTGACCCAGAGTTGCAACGCTCCTTAGAGAAGTTCTCTTACTCCCTGGGTTCAGGCTAATGTTGAGGGCAAGACCCAAATATGGACTTTTCTTGACCTCTGTATTTAACTCCAATTTCTAAGTTTGATCTTAATTATCCAGCAAGCCAGTCTCACCAGTCATAAATTAAGAGTAATGGGCTTTAACTTTGATGTCCATAACTTTACAGTTATTTACCCTTTTATCTAACTGGAGTCTGCATTAGTACTGGAAGTTACCACTATCTATTCTATAGGTGATGGCTTATTATCACAAGTTACCTAGGTTGTTTATTCTTGGAGCAGCTACTTCTGCAAAATATTAACAGGTAACAGTTTTACAAAATGAAATTAGCAAGAGTAAAAATATATTCAGCTTGTATAATAGCTATCTTGAATTTTGATTGAGAACTACATTCTATCCCCTATTTGAGATCACAGTACTTTTACAACAAGAACCAATCTTTTGACTATAACTTTAAATAAGCTGAAGTCTGGCTTATTTTGGAGTCACTCTAACATGCAGTAAGGTGGGAGGCAGAGCCTTATCTCAGGTAAGGCAGGGCTCTTTACAGATCTTAAGTGTTCTAATTCTGATGTTGATCTTTGCTTCTTCCTTAAATATCATTAAGTAGTTTACATATACTGTTTCCTGAGTCCATATAAACTTTATAATTAACACAATTTAACATAGTATCTAAAACATGAATCAAAGAAAGGCTGAGAGAGCTTTTGTTATTTCCACAATCTGAGAGTGCTGGGACTCAAACCCAGGCCTCCCGCTTGAGAGTCAGGAACTCTACGACATGAGCTAAATGGCCTGCACTGAGAGAGCTTTTAACTTTCCTTTTGTGATTAAATGGCAAAATGTTTTCATGTTTCTTTCATGTTTCACAATATTAACCTTTAAACAAATCAGACTCTAATGTTTAGAAATACATTTACATTTGAAATTCTTTATCTCAGTGTAAAAAGTAACAAATTTTACACATACCCTATTGATATCAGGTCCTATAATAGAACATTAAATGATAGAAATAAATCCCCAATAAAATTTACTCTTTATAAGTTTAAGATTACCATTACAGACAAGTTTAATCTGGAGGATAGCAGAGTTTAATAAATTCCTTGCTTTAAAAACTTGTGGTCCTGAAAAATATGAACACATTTAATATACAACTAGTGACCATTTCACAAATACCTTGACACTTTTATCTTACCAAATTGAGTTTTTAAAGAGAAATGTATACTCTGTAACAAAGTACAATACTCTATAATAGTTATTTAACCATAATTGTATACACCCCAATTTTTAAGACTAATTGTTCTAAAGAATAAACTTAATAGACACAAAATTAAGAGTAAATTAGTGTTTCAAATCCTTGTCATTTTACCATGTCATTCTACCATATAGATTAAACTTTGGTTTATATCAGAACGTTAGTATTTCACCTTAGGAAAAACCTTCAATAGTTTTAGCTGTCTCACATACATATAACCAACTTAGTTACACACAAACTTGTTGAAACTTGCCCTTTACTTACACAGACTTTCTTAGCACTTACTTAGACCCTCATGTATTTCATCACACAAGCACTTTCTTACCCAGAAACATTTCCTTTTTCCTTTTACTAAATATATTTCCATACCCAGAACCTTTTATTTTCTCTTTCCTATTCGTTGTCCCCTTTTTGTTCACATTCTGAAACAACTCTTATGAAATTTCTGAATTTAGATAAATTACTCTATTTTAATAAGATTAAATATTCTGTTGTTTATAGTACTCTAATTGAAACACAGTTGAAACTTTTGGGACCCTTTGTATATAGAATTGCACTTGTTAGGACATAACTCTTAGTAACCTTGTTTTTAGTTTAGTGATGACACAAAGCAAGTTTAAACCCTTTTATTTACCAACCTATGAAAACACCAATAATGTTTAAGTATGATACCCCATGGAATTTAAGGAGTTAAAAGTACTCGATGTTATTTAACAATTAGCATTTTAACTTTGTAAATTAATCAGATGTCTCTACAAACACATTAGAGTAATCCCATACATGTTGACTCTAATTCACTTATTCTGTAAAAAACCAAGATATCAGACAAGTGTCCTGAACAGTATTTGCTGTCTCTTCCCTGTTGAAGAAAAGTCCTAGAAACAATTGATATTAGACATTTTATTAACATCAATATTTTATTAGCTTGACCACCTAGAGACTTGCAAGTTATTTTCAAAGACATTTTACTCTTATTAGTTTACCCAATTTGAACCTTTTTAAATCACGTGAATTAAAAGTATTTGGATCCATTTTTAAATTTTAATTTTAGGAGCGCTCAGTTTTGATACAGACAAAACATGACATCAGACAGCACAACATACAAATAACACAAAATCAAGCCCTTGTAACTTTATAGGTGAATCTCCATTGCAGTGTAACAGATGTTCAAAAACTCTAGTTGAATAAAAAATAGAACTGATCAAAAAATCATGAGCTCAAAAAAACATATAATTAAAAATATAGCATTTACTTTGCTGGAGTTTTAAAGACTCTTTTTACCTTTTCTTTCCCTGGGTTTGAGACCGGTCTCCTACTGAGCCTTTAGGCTTCTTTTATTTATATTGCAATGTAAGCCTTGACTGAGATCTGGAAGGATCTAACAGGTTTTAACAGAAACTCTGTGTCTAAGGCATTTTAGCCATCTCATCCAGACAGGTTGGATGTTAAAATTATGAGACCTTATTTTTCATTACTTTTGAGACTGAAGCTACTTTGCTAAGTTATCCTTCAGGGCTGTTGGGAGCGGGAGTCCAGAGAAGGAACCTTTGGGGTCCACCCGAGAGTAGCCCGGGCCGAGAACCCCCCAGTTGTTCCAACCCTTCCTCCACCTCTGCTACAAACACACAACAGAACCAGAACCAGATACAGACGGGCGCCAATCTCTGATCCACCAATTGAACCCCATCAGCGCCCTTACCGACGGAGACTACCAGGCGTCCCTGGCTCTCCTTCCACCCTTAGGGCGTCCCCCAGGGCTGCAACCTGTGGCCCCCCAGGCACGTCTGCCGGCCACTGTTCGGCCACCCTCACGGGTCACCGAACGGCTGCCACCGAAACCGAAAGCGCGCTCGCAGAACCAGATCAACTAACAAAACAAAACACAAGACAACGACAGACAACTTCGGGGTACCCCTTCTTACCTCCAAGGTCGACTCCGCGGATGAGGGGGGGCCATCTTATCCCGGACGAGCCCCCAAATGTAAGGCCCCCAAAAAAGGGCCCCCAACTCTGTCCCATGGATGGACGGCAACCCCAATCAACCGCAGGAGGCGTCACTTGATGCAAACCGCAAGAGGTGTTTATTCCAGCGCGCTGGGACCCAACTCCAGGAGTCGAGTCCCTAGCAGAAAATCTTGTAGGTTTATAAAGGCAGAAACCACACATCGGGAGGAGTCACACATGAAAGGGGGAAAAGGGGGGACAAAGCTGCCGGGAAATTTCAAAGGGGGGTCTGGGTTTGCTGATAACATACAACATGTTTCACAATGTTTTACAATAGGGCGTAGATTCTGGTCAATAGTTTCTGGTAATCATTCTGTTTGATCACTATCTGGCTATCTGGCTCAATTTATCCTTTTATTCTCTGTTTGGGGCTGTTTCTTGGAACAGCTTTAAGGGCTTTGTTTCCATTCCTGGGAGGGTGACCTTAGGGAGTTGAGATGACTGGGAGGGTGACCTTAGGGAGTTAAGATAACTGGGAGGGTAACCTCAGACAGCTTAAAAAAATGTCCATTCTTTCAAAACAAAGTAGTTTGCCTAAAGCTATACTGTTAAAATAGCCTAAATTTTATAAATTTTATGAGTTTTATTTTATGAACATGCTATTTGAGGAAGATTACCCTCATTTCTTTGTACTAAATTACAATTGACATCCCCCGCCCCCACCACCCCACCATAGTACTGTACAAGAATTCTTCTCTTGGGGCAAAGGGGGAATGTGACTTCAGCCCCTCCATTCCGAATGAAGAAGAGTAGAGAGGATGGGAGGGACAGGCATTTCCTCCCACACAGTTACTCAAGGTGAGATTTCCGGGGACTCACTTTGCAGCAATAGAGCCTATGATACTCATGACTCATGACTCATGGCTTCCAACCGTGCAACTATGCAGGGGGAGGGGCAGAAGATGGGAGACCATCTAGTAATGAAGAAAATATTGGGACCACAACAGTTCGGGTAATTTGGGGCCCCAAATTTACTAATTACACGGACAGAAGAGCATCTGTTCTCTACTGGCCATAGGGAGAATGGGCCACAATAGGGCCACACAAGTTAACCCAGCCCCCAATACAGGATAATTTCACACTTTCCTGCAGGGGGTTAATGACTTTGTATGTGTGACTTTCCCAAAGAATAGTTCCCCTCTTCCTGAAGCCTTCCGTTGCTATGCAAAGCTATTGAGCCTCTTGAATAATTCCAGGCAAGGTAAAGCACCCTGCCTTCCAGCCCTTTTGTAAAGGGTTGTGCTGCTGCATGTCCTTGCTTCCGCAGAGCATTTCACCTTCTTCTTGTAAATAGCTACCCCTTCAGAAGACTTGTCTCACAATCACTCACAGCAAGGCCACCGGATGGCCAGCTGTACCAGCAGTTGCCATAACATTAATTGGCCTTTCTGTTCACACACCCCTGCTGGGCTCCCAGGCCTCTGTGCAAACCAATAACACACTTGTCACAGCACAAGCCCTTGCACACCAAGGAAGTCAAAGAAACTGGGGTAGGAACTCAAGATGTGAGTAGTGTTGTCTTCTAAGGCAGGTTAGGGGTGGGGGGCACAACAACTCCAGTGATCCTAGTGATAAAATAAACTGTAATATATATTGACAAAAATTGAATAAATTTAGGCAGTATGTGACTAGACAGTGAAAGCTGAAGATCTACTCAGTGCTATGGAAATGCATCTTCTAAGAACCAAAGTGATTTCTAACTTGCAACCACCCTGAACACATTGCTTCTCAAGTCAGTTTGGATAGTCCCTCCTTCCCTCTGACAATAATCATTTTATACAATGATTGCAGTTTTAGGATATGTTTGTCCATGCCTGTCCATTTGATACGAAAAATAAAATGTTTTATGACATATTTAACTTTCATTTATTTGATACTGTTTTACATTGTAAAAACATAACTCAGAATTTGTTCCCGTAGATGGTTAGAGACCATCCATCACTGTTCGAATGTTCACTCACTTACTTCTCAAACCTTTGGGAAAATTACTCGCATGCTGGAGCTATCAGAAAGTGCTTACCTCCTCTCTCTGCTCTAGGATTAGCTCCCCCCCAGGTAAGTACTAGAAAGAAGTGAGAAGATATTTTGCTTCAAACAGAGCTACATCCCTAAAGAGCTACAAATCCTTGTTTTATACAATCCGGGCCCCATCAGGGGTCTGAATAACACTCAAAAGCTGTTCTTGTTGAGAGCATCTACATTTGCCAAGAGCCCAAACGTGTAGACAGCAGACAACCAAACAGTGCCAAGGAGGATGTTGAGTGGAATGAGTGAACTGCGAACCTGGGACAAATAACACATTACTCGAGTACAAAAGCTGAGAGTTTTAAAGACATATGGTCTTTGCTGTCAGATCTTTATGACTTATCCACTGGGGAGTTTGTCTGTTTAGATGTGCAGTTTACTCATTGTCTTTCCATTTATATTTGGTTTTTATTTAGGGGGCTTAAGGCCTATGTATTTACATGGTTGGCAAATCTCCCTTTGGTGTGTCTGTTTTCATTCTTCAACCTAAAATACTTCTAAAGACCTTCCCATTTTAAGTTCCACACTAAAATCAGTGACTAAATGAAAGCATCTTTTTAGCAATTGTGTGTCTCTGATTTATGCAGGGGCTCATCCACTCCATGTTTTAAAATTGGACTTGGTAAATGTGGTCCATAAATTGAGGGAGGGAGGAGAAGCATCCAGATGTATAGCCATATATGTATTTCTAAAATAATACAGCAGGCTTTGCAAATGTCCCCAGATGGCCTTAGTAATATAAATTGCAGATAAGCAAATCACTCTGGATTATTAGAGACAAAAGTTTTACCTTTAAGGTAAAAGGAAGATGTTCTCTCAAGCTTAGAAACATAACTAATAGATCACATCTGCAAAGCCAACCCTCCAGAGGGGTCTTGGGGACAGCCATTTCCCCCTGCCAAGTACCCAGGATGATTTTAGCTGGAGAAGGAGAAAATAAACATTAGCATAGACAAGTAGATGATCATGTTTAGATATGTCTGCCCAGCACCCAAAATATTCTGAAAGTGGAAAACAAATCAAGATGAGTTGATATCTTCATCATTTAACCCAAATTGTCTAAATGGTTATCTTTACCCATAATTACTTATTTATACTTCAATATTTGAGAATGATTCTGATATAGGAAAAGCTCGATCTAGTTTGTCTCTTATAAAAGAACTGCATTGTGTATATTTTAGTGAAAATATCAGGGTTTCATAATCAAGGAATTGTAAGAAAAATGCGACTCAGTTCAGGTCCCAAGGCAGCTCAGACCTTTCAATCCAGGGGAGCAAGCACTCTGGGGTGCCCAGTCTGAGTTGTGGTTCAGCAACAGCTCCCAGAAAGCCAGTCTGGACACGGGAACTCACACCACAGATTTTATTAGGAAGATGATCAGAGCGTCCATACTCAGGGCTGGAAGAGAGAGAGAGAAAAAATGGCGCAGGAGCTTCTCCTAAGTAGTGGAATTTCGCGGGCTAACAACGATCAGGCCAATTGCTGAGAAGGGGGCTCGCAGGCGGACTAGTGGACCAATAAGTGACTAGGATGTTCACAGACTGACAATCGAGGTTGTAAGATGGGAGAGGCAGAAATGGCTGCAGCGTAAAGGGTGGGGGAGCAGCTTTATATTATAGAAATCACATCTTTTCCCAATTTATTTTTCTCATTGGTTTTTACAGTTCCAACATACTTGTTTTCTCAGGGTGGTATGTTGATTATTTAACACCGTGTATATTTTTTCACATGTAGAATTTACCCCTCACGCTAACATTATCTAACTAGACACTGTCTGTGAATGAATGCTGAACATTCTCTTAAAACACCACTGGGAATCATGAATCTTGTCTGTACAGAACTGCAAAGGTATCCCTGTTGTCTGGACCTCAACCTTTTACTGCCTCCGTCTCTTGGGGTGTTGAGGAAACCACTATGTTGTGAACGCATTCCTGGACAAACAGAACATACATTGTTCCACAGCTTCCAGAATCAGCTTTGGGTGTTGCTACAGAATCTTCACCCCGTGTCTGCAGCTGCTCCTTTCTGACAATCACTTCCACATGCCCGTCTCAGAGCCGGGAGTTAAAGTACTTCAAGTGCAGTTTGGCCACACACATTGAAAAGCACCCTCTCACGCTAAAGTGGCATTAAGAATGTTTTATGATATTTACTTAAAAGCTAGATTTTCACAGAGGTCTTCAGTCTAGGCAAATCCTATGTTGCTTTTGCTGAAATAATGGTATCTTGTAGCTAAAGAACTTTACCACTCCTTCCAGAGAACTCAGTGAGACGCGCTGCCCTCAAAGCCATTGTCCTCAGTGCCTCTGTACCTGTGGAGGGAATCTGACTACAAGCAAGGGCAGAGATTTCACCCTAGGAGTTACTGATTCTTGACTGTCTCAGGGATACTAATAATGTCCCTGGTGAGCTAAAAATATTGATATGCAGCAGGTTTCACAAAAATATTCATAGCAGTTCAGTTCCTGATACTGCAGCACATTTGCCAGGAACCTCACGGCCTCTGCTCTATTGCCTTGGAGGCCTCCTTCTAAGGCGAGTCTGATCATACTATGAAACAAAGGAGATGCAGATTACAAAGGGAAGCAAGAAAATTACTCCCTGGCAAGTCAGGCAGGCAAATTTCTGAACCACACATACCTTGTTTGATTTTCTTTTTCTCTATCTTAGAGGAATTTCCAGATGAATTTTAAATGGGTACAAATAAAATGTTGGTTTCCATGGGTATACATTATTTCAAGCAAACATAATTCATGAAAAGAGATGTGTACATGAAAATGATGTGGTTTCATTTGCAAATGAATCTTGACTGCTTCACCGTGGATTTTATAAAAGTTCTGAAAAAGCAGGCATTCTCATTATGTTTAAAATTTTGTTGGATTAACCAAAATTGCCAAACATGTTTTAAATCTATCTAGAATTTGAAGCGAGACATAACTATTTCGAGAAGCATGTTTTACTCTTATTAATACTAAGAAAGAAAGCAAAATGAATGCCTGAAGCACAGAATAATATTTGTTTTTAAGATATCACAAACTGGGCACAGTGGCACACACCTATAATCTCAGCTATTCTGCAGTCTCAGACTGGAAAATTGCAAGTTCAAGGCCAGCCTGGGTAACTGAGCAAGACCTTGGATCAATATAAAAAATAAAAAAGGGCAGGGATGTAGCTCAGTGTTAAAGTGTTCCTGGGGTCAATTGCCAGTACTCTGAAAAAAGCAAAACAAAACTGGTATAGTCATGTGTGACTGGACCCCTACCATATGCAGGACCTTGCATTTGAACACTATGGAGAAGAGGCACAGTCGTTTGCAGGAGGCACCCACTGGACTCTGAGCAGGCACAGTGACAGAAGATAATACTGAGGATAATGAGTTAATGATTTTTTTCCAGTATCATGAAGCAAGTTAGTTACAGTCTGGCTTTCAATCAGATTACAGTACCACAGCTCCTTGCAAACATTTCTTCAACTTTTTTTTTTTTAAATCATTTTTCTTTATCTGATCCTTAATTGGCCTTTAGCCACAGCAAACCTTTAGGCTTGTGCTATAACCATAAAGATGGTGAAAAGGAGTGTCCTACATATTTGAAAAGAGGTAAAGTACAGGTATTGATGAAAAGGATAGACTAGCCAAAATCAGTGAAACTATGAACAAAAACTTGTAACACATCTTTAAAATTAGAGGGGAATTTTAAATAATGATATACCCTTAATAGAATCAGGCCACCTCCTGTTCCTTGATATGCTGTACAAACCAGTTTGTTTGTTCATCTGTTTTAGTCAACCACCTGAGACCAGACTGATTTTTAGGTCAAATTTGTGTGGCATGTAGTTTGCTTGAACTATTGTTTCCCTAGAACCCCTGGGCAGGTAAATTGAGAAAAACGTGATTTTCGGCTCTGTTTTTTTTTTTTTTTTTTTTTCTTTCCCCACTACTATGTCATAACTCTGTGTGTGTGTTTTCTAGGGGATTGAATCCAGAAATGCTCTGCCACTGCACTATATTCCCAGGGGCTTGCTAAGTTGCGGGGGCTAGCCTTGAACTTGCGATCCTCCTGCCTCTGCCTACTGAGTTCCTGGGAGTACTGGCATGCATCAACGGACCCAACTAAATCATAACTTTAAACAAGAGAATTTAGTGGCCTGTGAATTTGAGTCAGCTAGAAAGGACATATTAGCAAGCCCCAGAGTTTCTTTTACTTTTCTAATCAACCTGCATTTCTGTTTGAGAGGGTGAAAAATTAGACAAAGACAGTCCTGGATTTGTCATCTTCCCATTCCATTTAGGGAGAACCTCTCATGCCATAATGTCAAATGTCATTAGGTTTGACATACATAATTGCATTAAGTTACAATGATGATCTCTAATGAGACATTGAATTTCCTCCCCAAAAATCAGTCACCAAAGCACATTTTCTTCTGATGAATTAATTAATAAAATACGAGGCTCCTTATGCAAAATATATGCCAGTGATTCCCAAGTATGCCGATGCCCTAACTACTCTGAATAAAAAAGCTGAAACTTAAGGATGATGCAGTAATGAGCCCTGGGATTCATGCTGATGCAGACAATTTCCCGAACCTTCTCTGACAGAAAAGGAGCGCAGACTGCGCTGGAAGCAGGGTAAACAGAGCATGGCCAGACCACTGCCAGGAGGAGCTGTCCAAGCTGACACTGGAGAGGAGTCACTCATCCTTCCCAGCTATGTTCTGTTGACTACCACATGTGTCTGCCAACATTGCCGTCTGGTTAATGTTGGCCCACTTCTTTGAAGAAAGGAATTGCAAGAGGGTATATGGAGAGAACCAAATATACATATATGTGTGCATTTCCCTGGAATATACTCTGATATGATTGCAAAAGAGTTTTACATGTAAATTTTCCCATGAAACAAGATGAAGTATCCTAAAATATTTTCTGTTCACTGTTACCCTGGAGCAGAATTAGACCCTGTTTCTTCCAAAATGTTCTGCAATGTAACAAACTGGATCTTGGGCAAACAATGACCATACAGTAGTCATTAGTTGCTCAGGGTCAATGCATACAGCCTTGGAACCCCGAAATACTTCTACCTGGGGATACCAGTGTGCTTTCCAGCTGCACAGAAAGCACAGCTCCCACCTGGAAATGAAAGAAATTTTTGGAATAAAAGAAGTTCTGATGTCCCTCAGACTTGGTTGAATTACACAGCAGATGGAGAGAACCGCTCCAAATTTCCTGAAGCTTTGATTTCATCCAGTTCTTCAGAGAGTCCTGCCTCTCAAATGCATAGACCTCTCAAGCCTTGGGAGTCTTCATGTAAAGTGCTTAGGGATGCCAATACTGGTTATGAAATGAACACCACCCAGAGCCTGCACTGCTTTGCATCAGAGATGACTAATACATATTGGCTGAGTCATTGTTTCTGCCTGTTCAGTGCTCTCTCCAGAAAGCACCTCATAATGGACTATCTCAGAGCTCATTGCTTACTGTAACAGTGTTTATGTAATAACGTGGGTGGTGAGCAATGTCCTGTAGTATTCCATGACCACAGCACTTAGGGTGCTGCCTTCACCTTTATTAATGCTATCATTTGTACAACACAAGGTGCCATTTTATTTTTCTATTGTTGTCATCCTTGTTTTGGGTTTTTTTTGGTTTTTTTTTTTTTTTTTTTTTTTTGGACCAAGCCATAAGGATGTTAAATAATTTCAATTTCTCAAAATTCATGTAGCCTATGAATGTGGAGTCTGTGCTTCCTGTTCATTGAGTCACATTATCTCAGTTAAAGATTGACTGAGTTGTATCAAATTTAAATAAAGGGGGAACATTTCCAGAAAGACAGTGTAGAGCAGTGATTATGTATTTATGGGGTTCAAAACATGCTACCCCAAAGTATGGCACCATGGCACTTGAGAAAACAGCAGAAGCAGGAAGTTTCCTCACCTTCTCTCGCTCCATCCCCATGAAGCAGGTCATAAAACCTAGGACAGGTTTTCCTGCCTTCCTCTGAAGTAAGTCAAAGGCCCTCATTTGAGAAGTGCCCTTCCTACATCTGGAGGAACGAAGCATCCTTATTTCTGAAGACTAATGGTTGCAGAGGAGAATCTGAACAAACAGGCCTTGCTAACCCCCAATCCCCCCATAGCTTATCACTATTATGTCCTCCAATCATTTAATTTACATAAGTCCCTGTGAATGAGTTAATACCCCTTTTCGAAAGCACAACCTTCAACAGAGGGCTAGATATGTTATGTAACAATGTCCTGTGGTCACATAACCTGATAGGGCTAAAGCTCCAGTGTCTTTCTCCTCCCCTGCACTTGCTGCTCCCTCTGCTTGGAACCTCCCTTCTACCCCATTCTGACCCTGGATGGCTCCTTTTTTCCTGCAAGCTCCATTTGTGGAAAATTCTCCCAGAGGACAGTCACTAGGTCATTCTTAGTCATCTTACACAGTGGTGGTACCTGATGTTGGCACTGTGTGTCAGTCTGCCTTTTTCTCCAACCGTTACCACTTCCCCCCATGTGAACTCCTTGTGTGCCTGGCATGCAGCCTGTGGTCAGTAAGCCCTTTGTCAACTGAATGACTCAATCCAAAACTTACATTGGCTACAGGGGAAGAAAAGTATCTTTCCTCATCCATCGCTAGGTTTATAGTTGAGGTCCCTACTAACAAGAGGGCAGGACTTCCTTGTCCTAAGCCGACAGTACCAAGCTGTTTATGGCCCACAACACCAGGAGGGAAGTCAAGAAAAATACTCTAATTTCCTTAAGATCAGCAGGAAATAAAAACAAAAACAAATGAACTTTGAGGTCAAAGAAAGTCTTTTACTATACATTATATATTTGCCCTTAAATGAGTATGATCATAAAATCTAATTTTTAACGTTCTCTTACATAGGAGAGGCCCCCAGTGGAAAAGTTCCTAAGATTTTACAAAAGTAAGAATCCAGGTCTGTCTGAGGCAGGGGATATTGCTTTACCCACTCACAATCTTCCTCCTTCCAGACCCTCTGCAACTTCTGGCCCTTCCACATTGGTTCTGTGATCCATCTTTCCTCTTTGGCTCATTCTGTCTTATTCTCCTGTCTCGTCCCCAGATCTGTTTTTCCTTACAAAACAGCCAAGACTTTTATCCAATTTCCCGGTTCCTTCACTTTCTCAAGGTCAGAGATTTAGAAATCCCCCTTGCAGGGAGGTGTGACCACAGCAGGTCAGTCATTGCACTTACATACAGGAGCACTATGCTAACTTAATACCAAGTCACTTTCAGGGAAAGTCCCCACAGTCCCTGTCCCCTGGCAGCCTGTGTGCTAAATGCAAGAAATAACAGGCTTTGACTTTCAGTATTGTGTTTCAGCAAAGAAGAGTAGTGTTCTTGGTCCTAAGGAATTACTAACTATTAAATTCATTAGCAATGAGACATGCTACCACCACTGCTGTGGGTTTGTTTCTTGGCTTGATGTTTTGCCTTCCTTTAGCTTCCTAAGAAGAGTCTGATCTATCTAAAAATGAACCAAATAGGTAAATGGATGGGTCTTTAGGTCTATACTCCAGTAAAATAATTGAAATCTGGAAAAACTCCCTTCAGAGACCAAACCCTTTCTCATACTAATCCCCAGATGAAATTTAAACTAGCTAAGAAGATCACACCCCTGACCCCCACTGAGGCTTCCTCAGCTCTCAGCCCACAACCCTGCCACCACCTAGAAAAACTGGATCTCAGGGAAATACTGGCTGGAAGGTGAGGACAGCTCTCCTCCTTACCTAGTCCAGAGGAATTTACATTTTAATACTGATTCAATGGTGACTAAGAGGCAGTAAAGGATGGTATGCACCAAGAAGTAAGTAGTAGTTTCCTATTTGGGAATGACTGTGACCATCACTATGCTAAAATTATTATTTTACCTTTTAAAATTTGATATTTAATTACATGAGAAATACATTTTCCTTTTCACATTAAAACAAGATAGATAAGGCTAAAATTCCTCTTAGCTCATTCCTGTTCACTCCTGATATCCTGGGGATATTGGTATGGTTTTGAAGGCATCTTTCAGAACTTGCTATTTTCATTTGCACCCAAATATATGTAACCACAGGGAAAAGAGACACTATTGCTTGGTGATTATCTTTTAAATAATTGAAATGAAAAATACTTTTATACATTTTACACTGTCTTTTTCCTTTTACCATGTTAAAACTTACTTTGTACTTCATTATTTTTATCTATTTTTACTATGAATATATAAGCGTATGTGTAACTATTCTACGTTGATGGGTTTGAAATCTTATCTTGCAGGGAATGCCTTTCTTGGGGTCTTCCTAACCTAGGAAGCCGGCCCCAATTACGGCACAGAAAGAATCTAATTAATACAGTCGAAATTTAAGATTAGAAGATCAGACATCAAGGGCTATATTTTGCAAAAGCAACAAACTCTCAAGAAAAGATTCTCTTTCCATTTATTGTTAAAAACCAATGTGGAGGATACCATGTATATTTACAAAGAAAGATTGTAAACAGAAAATCTCTAAAGGGAAAATAAATTGCTGAGGGCTGAGGAGGAGAGGCTGAGACAGAGCCCTTCTAAATCAGCGAGAATACTAACAGGAAAGTCACACTTTGGGGTTTTATGGGACCTGGGCTTTGCTTTTGCCCCTCCCTCCCACCCCCACCTCTCCTCATTTGAGAGAACAATGCCCCTAAGTGATTTCCAATATTCACACGGATTGATAGAACAGACCCTCCGTTAACTTATTCTGAGCTTCAGTTTGTCTCCTTTGTGTTGAACTTAATTAGTTCAGTTACACAGTGGTGGACTCTATGGGAACATGTGTACAAGCCACGTGTACAAGGCCCAGCAAGTGTGAAGTCAGGTGTCTGTTCCTGGTGTGTGTGATACTTCAGGTGTTTTCACTGTGAGGTCAGGTTCAGCTCACCTTGCCTGACCTCTGAGTGCTCCCAAAGAAGGAATCTAAAATTCCAAATAAAAGAAGTAGTAATGGAGCAAAGAGAAAAAGTGAGGGGATGGCCAAGCAGTGGGCCTGAAGATAGGAAGAGGTCAACCCTGGTCCCTTCATCCACGTCACTGGGTTTGAGACTCAGCTGGGCCACTCATCTGCTTCACCACCACAGGTGCAGACTTATTATTTTATTGTTTGTTTGTTTGTTTGTTTTTTTAGTTGTTGATGGACCTTTATTTTATTCATTTATCTATATGTAGTGCTGAGAATCAAACCCAGTGCCTCACACACGCAAGGCAAGCACTCTACCACTGAACCACCTCAGCCCTAGACTCACTGGATTTTTGTTTTTGTTTTTGGTACTGGAGATAGAACCCAGGGGTGTTTTACCACTGAGCAGCATCCCCAACCCTTTTCTTTTCTCTTTTTAAAATTTGAGACAGGTCTCACTAAGTTGTCGAGGCTATCCTTGAACATGCAATCCTCCTGCTTCAGCCTCCCTAGTTTTGGGGATTATAGTCATGAACCACTGCATCCTACTCTTACTTATCTTCTTCATGGATAAAATTACCATTTTTTTCATGTGTATTATGGATAGGAATTGTTTTAATAGGATTTTGAAGATTAAGTTAAATAATTTATGTAAAGTGCTAATCTGGGATATCACTGACACACAGTGAACAAGAGATGATATCTTTTACCAACCTAAATAAAGCAGTTGGTATTGTTTAGAAATATAGAGGTGATACAAGAAATCAAACATGTGCTCAGAAGTGGGTTGGCAAGGCAAACTTTTACTCCTGCCAGAAGGGTGGGTACCGGAACCTGGTTAGCAAGTGGGCCTGGAAGAGCAGTCCACCTGTTTTTATCCATAAGGCAGTGCTGTCCTTTACCCTGATTGGAGGAGCTCAGAGGTACAATCTACACAATTGGCTAATTTTAAAACTGGGGCCAGCAAAGGGAAGGGCTATAATTAAAATGGCTGCAATTGGATCCAATTAAGGATGAATACTATATTCTGAAAATGGGCCACCAGACTTACTATTTCTCACAGTATTAAGTCACAAAATTTCTGGTATTTGGAGAGCTAAATGATTTTATGGTAAATATATACAGAAGGCCTGAACAGCATTTACTGGGAGAAGCTGGATACCAACCTCACAGGCCATGACTCAATCACTGTTTATCATGGGTCTATAATTCCAGAACTCTAAAACTCAACTTTTAGAATTCAAGGTTTGCTGAAAAGGGCTGTTTCCTGTGGCAATAATTTTACCCTGTGTTCAGTCCCCAGTCCTCCAGTCTCTTCATCATCCCAGGCCCATTTAGCTCTGAAGAGTCTTGACAGCAAGACAGACTCTTCAGCAAGCATTTGAGCTACAAACCTTGGCCAATTTGCTTTCTCAGGATAGGAATATAATTCCTAGAAGAGGGTCAGCATAGAGTTCAAAAAGAAAGCAAATGACCTGTCTGTCTGCCTTAGCCATTAGCATTCTTGACTTCCATTTGCTGTCCTCTCCCACAAACCCCACCATCACTGAGGGCAGACCCGAGTGCCTGCTTCTGTGTTTTCAAAAGGTCCTACTAAAGTTTCTCCTTCAAGAAACAGCAAGTATTGTTTACCACTGGAGATAACTCAAATGTCAGAGTTCTGTCTGTATTCTTAGTCTCTGACCACACCAGACGGCCCGTGTTTACTAAGTTTCTCTTCCCTTGAATCAGGGGAAATAGCATGTGCTCCTCAGTGTTGGGTTTATAAAGAGCGATGAAATCCCTGAAATTGAGTTGTTTGAAGTACAGTTTTCAGGTCACAAAAGACCACCTTGGAGAGGGAGGGGCTAAGTCTGAATGCAGCTCTCTCACATTTCACAATAAAGTTGGAGTTACAATTATATACACAGACGGTTCCCTAGAAGTTCCAGCCAACAGAGCCCCCTAAAATGAGAAAATAAGGACCCCCGTTCCTTTTTTATTTCTCATGAACAGTGCAGGATTATACCACCAGCTGTTTTCTTGTTTGGGGTTTTTGTTTACAGGCTCTTTGGCTGAATGACACAGAGGATTGGAAGCGTAAGTTTCTGTCGTGGCATTTTTGCTGCATCCCTTGGCTTCTAGGGGCCAATAATACTGCTCATTAGGCTCTTAGAGTATGGGCCAGAGAGGCAGAGGCAAGAACAGTCACCCAGCTGCTCAGTCTCTCCATGTGGCCTCCTCTGTGCAATCAAGAGACTTTGTAGTCCCCACTCAGCCTCAGCAGGGGACCGCTGAGGACCTAGAAAGCAAGCCTGGTGCCCTGGCTCCCAGGTACTACATTGACAGGAGAATTTGGTTCATGCCTCAAGACTACTTCCTTAAAGAACAAAGTCAACTCTTCTTTAAGCGCCCACTTTGCTGTGCTAGCCTTAACAGTTATGTTACTCCAACAGTGAGTTCACAGCACCTTAGCCAGTCTGTGACAGTTGAGGTTGTTTTCACCTTTTTTTCTTTCTTTCTTTCCCCCCCCCCCCCCCCCCCCCCAGTGCTTGGGACTGAACCCAGGGACTCTACCTTGAGCTACTCCTCCAGATCTCGGTGAGGTTTGAAAATGCAGGAAAAAGAGCAAGGCCACACATCTGCCGAGCAAGTCCTTGTTTAAGTCCTCTGATTCTAGTTTCCCCCATGGTGGTATCAAAAGCATTAGGAGAAGGGGCCAGAGTTAGCCTCTCATTCAGGTGAATTGCAGCTGCCTGCACAGCAGGACTTTGGGCTTTTCACAAGCACCATGGGTCTAGGAAAGACTTCCAGAACCTGCCTGCTATCTGACCTTCTCCTAAGAGCATGCCAGCAATATTCTCCCTGCAAACTGTTAAGTGAAATGATGCTTGTATTTCAAAATGCTTTCATTAAGGGAGGGGATATGATGCCAGCACTTTAAAGTGGGGAAATTTTAGAAAACATTCAAGATTGTGTAGAAAACCAGATGTGTCAGCAGAATCCTCTTTCCTGTGGGGTAACACCCACTGGAAGCTGAGGAGAGGTCAGTCCATGTGGATGACGCCAGTGATCTCTCCTTCCCCATAGAGGCCACCAGTAGTCCCTCTTGGGTCCTCATAGTCCCCACTGCTGGCTCTTATCTTGCACATTCCTGCCTTCATGGATATACATTGCTAACTTGCAACACTTAGTACATTCTGGTTTTATTGCAAGTTGAATCTTATTTTATGTATGCCTTCTATGTTCAAGTAGACTTTTCTTTTTTTGGGTGCTGGGGATCGAACCCAGGGCCTTCTGCTTACAAGGCAAGCACTCTACCAACTGAGCTATCTCCCCAGCCCCCTAGAATTTTCTTTTGGTGGTGAAAAATCACTGCATTTTGCCAGAGCCCACTACTATAGCCTTGTAAGTGATCAATTTATTTTATATTTCACCTCTTTTAAAATAAAGGAAACTGTCAGGCATGGTGGCACACACCTGCAATCCCAACAGCTCAGGAAGCTGAGGCAGGAGAATTGTGAGTTCAAAGCCAGCAGTAGCAATTTAGCCAGGTCCTAGCAACTCAGCAAGACCCTGTCTCAAAATAAAAAAAACGAGAAAAGGCTGGGGTTGTGACTCAGTGGTTGAGTGCCCTTGGGTTCAATTCCAGGTACCAAAATAAATAAATAGGTAAATAAAGGAAGCCTGGGCAGTGCCCTGCATTAGTGTGAATGTAGAAAAGGGGAGCAGACTTGGACTGAGCCATGAGGAAGAAGCACAGAAGGTGCAGAGAGAGAGAGAGAGAGAGAGAAAGAGAGAGAGAGAGAGCAAGGCTGGAGTGGAAAGGGCTGGAGGCCAGTCACAAGCTGGAGGTCCATGGCTGTGCACCAGGCCACAGACAAGTTTTGTTTGTTCTGCCCATAATTTATAAGAGTAATAGTAATTATAATTATTAAAATAATTTTAAGATTTCTTTGGAGGCAAGAGTTAAAAATCGATTGTTCAGTGACTCTTTCTAGACCCAAGGCAGGAAATATACAGGATAAGCCTGCAACATCTTGTAGTACCAGAAAGTAAGAACATGCTAAAACAAAACAAACTAAAACACACACATACACACCCACAAAAAAAAAAAAAAAAAAAAAAAAGAAAGGAGTATGACACAAGGACTTAGGAGCCAATGCAAAGAGCTCCCAATGGCAAAAATTGGAATAATTTCATCAAAAAAAAAAAGAATAACATGGTATTGAATTATGATTCAAAATATAAAGTAAATATCTATAAATTCATGCAGATTGAATAAAGTACAATAAATGGGGGAGAAGAGACAAATAGTGCATGAAGAAGAATCCCATATAAATAATGTAGACAGCCCCTGTTATGGTTTGGATGTGGTATCCCCCAAAAGCTCACATGTGGGACAATGCAAGAAGGTTCAGAGGAGAAATGATTGGGTCAATGATTCCTGTCATAGGAGGCAGGAATTGGGGCGTGGCTTTGGGGTATATATTTGTATCTGGCCAGTGGAGTCTCTCTGCTTTCTGATCATCAAGTGAGTTGCTTTCCTCTGCCACACTTTTTCTGCCATGATGTTCTGCCTTACCTTGAGCCCCAAGGAATGGAGCTGGCCTTCTATGGACTAAGACCCTTGAAATCATGAGCCCTCAAATAAACTTTTCCTCCCCTAAAATTGTTCTGGTCAGATCCTTTAGTCATAGCAGCAAAAAAACTGACTAAAATACCCCTGTCTCAATGAGGTGGGGGTATAATTCCCTATCCCCTAAGTGTGGGCTGTGTGTAATGACTCCTTTCCAAAGACCACAGTATAGAGTTGGGGGAAAGAGTGACCTCCATGAGGCAATCAAGCTTGATGGCATCATCATAGTGATAATATGTATTCTTGATATGAGGTGAGGGGAGTGCTTTCTTTCTTTCTTTCTTTCTTTCTTTCTTTCTTTCTTTCTTTCTTTCTTTCTTTCTTTCTTTCTTTCTTTCTTTCTTTCTTTCAACCTCTGTAGTTTTCTTCCCAGAAACTTATAACTTCAGTCTTATTATGAGAAAAACATCAGACAAACTTCAATCCTGGGACCTTCTACAAAATACCTGACCAGTATTTTGTAAAACCGTCAAGGTCATCAAAAATAAGGGAAGTCAGAAATTTTTTCACAGTCAAGAGGAGCCTAAGGAGACACATGGTATCTTGAACATGGAACATGGTATCTCAAATGGAACTCTGGGTCATAAAAAGCGCATATAGTAAAAACCCAAAAATATTTGAATAATTATGTTAGTTTATCAACATTATTCATTAATGTTAACAAATGCACCATTGTAATGTAAGATATTAATAAAAGAAGTTGGATATTGACAAGATGAGAACTCTGCACTATTGTCATTACTTTTATATCAATCTAAAAGTATTCCTAAAAAGCATCTAGTTGTCCCTTAGGATCTGAGGGTGTCCAATGGACACCAAAATCATCCACAGATGATTAATTGCTTATATATATATATATATATATTAATTGCTTATATATATATATATATATAAATGGCATAGTATTTGCATATGATCTATTCACATCTTCCTGTATACAATTGGCCTCCATACTTAATGGGTTCCACATGAGCAGATCAAAAATATTCAGAGGAAAAACTGCATCTGTATTGAGTACAGACTTTTTTCTTTGTCATTATTACCTAAACAATAGACAACAACAACAATTCACATTTATTTTGTATTAGGTATTATAAATAATTTAGCAATGATTTAGGGTGTATGAGAAGATTAGGTAGATAATATGCACATATCATACTGCTTTATGTAAGATATTTGAGCATCCACAGACTTTGGTTTTGGTTTTCTTTGGAGTGGGAGGTCTTGAAAATAATCCTTTGCAGATATTGAGGAGCAATTGTACTTCAGGGTATGGTACATATTTGTTGTGTACCCCTCTACAACTTAAAACCTTATTGTCAAGTCAAATAGTAAGAGAGAAGCCCCCGATTATGTCTTCCAAATATGACACAATTGCATTAAATTGGCAAAGTCAAACTCAACTACGAGACCACACCCCCAGTCCAGAAACACACATAGAATAATATGGAATATAGAAATGTATGCTGATTGCCAAGTGACCATAATAAACACAGATCAATGCATTACACTTGCTGTCCCCAGCATTGAGGCCAAACTTGAATATACTGGCTTCAGGGGAAACATGTAAACACAGCACCAATTTTCTTTCTTGTTGTAGCTATTTATCTTTGCACTTGCACTGTAGTTCTCTTTGCTGATCTACATTACCCACCTTGCCCCACACACATTGGTGTTTGCCACTCCTTGCTATAACATAAGGGTAATGAAACAATTTAGAAGGTATTGTATATACTGGTGGGAAAGTTTGGAGGCAATGAAAATTTTAATGATAATCGCATATTCAATTGAACAAAATTTACCAAGTTCAAAAACACTCAGCTAAGAACTGTAGGGGAGAAAATTGAAGGCACCATCTTTTGCATGAAAGAATTGCCGTTCTGGTCAGTGCCAGTGATGAGAACACCAATTACTCTATCATAAGACAGAGCACTGCCTTATCACAGGTCATGGAAATTAAATCCAATGGTGGGATGGGGCTTTGAAAAGTACAATAAAAATACAAAGTATTAATATTTTTATTATAAATAAGTTGTATCATATTAACAATGCAACTAAGACTAAAATTCAAATTTTATTACATAAATAAAAAATATGTCACTACTTTGAAAACAATATCACATCTCTTCGTGTGTGTGGTGCCTTCACTCATTTTATTCACTAAAATTTTGTAAGCAAAAAAGAATCCATCTATCATCTTGACAATTATAATCCTTATTTGGTAAACTTACTTTATAAGCAATCTCTACACCTTTCACAATTGCCAGTATTAGACTTGTTTTTAAAAAGCCCCTTTTCTTGTGGAATTAAAATTTTATTTATATATGTCCACCCACAAGAATCCTACAATAGTTTACAGGAAAATTGACTGGCAGAAAATAATATCCAACAACTTATAGTCAAAGAAAATCCTGACTGAGTAAAATATCTGACTACATTTTATCTGCTCTTCCTAGTTTATATTTTATCTCCAAGACAATAATACCTGCTTGGTGGAAAACATGCAAACACAGCACCAATTTTCTTTCCCATTGGGTAGGTATTATTTTCCAAAAGAAAATAGCCCTGCAAGAAAATGATCCAACTGGAACTTTGAAACCTAAAGGCAGATATTAAGGACCATTAAGAGATAGACAGAGTGGATCATAGAAGTTATCTACTACAGTCTCCTTACCTTACACAGAATTTCTGACAGATTCAAACTTCACTTGATTACTTGCACACATGAGAAACTCACTGCCTCGTGAGGTTCTTGGTTTAACCCATTATGTCCCATCATTCCATTTATGGAACACCTATAAAAACTTTGAGCAAGAAATATACCTCTCATGATTAATTCTGAAATGCATATTTATGTTTTTAGACTTCTTTTAGAAAATAGGTAAGTGGTTAGTGATAATACTCATTAATATTATTAAGATCATTAATATGACCAATGATAATAAATTATAAAATAAACTCTAGATTATGATTTTCAACCTATTTTAATGCATCAGTGTCAATTTCATCGAAATATTCACAGAATTGAAAACTTGGGACTTCATGGGTTAAATGTTCAGCTATCTCTACTTGACAGAAAGGGCTTCTGTTGAAGCAATCGATCTCCCTTTTACTTACTACTCTCTGGACCTGGACAGAACACAGAGATCCTTTCTTTTCCCCTGCAGCCATGTAGGTAACTTAGAAAGAATTTAGTGGATGGACAGATCCTGAGGCATTGTGGCCACCATGGTGAACTGGCAAGCCTATGCTATTTGATTGAAAAAGGCTCTGCAGCTCCGACAGCTAAAAATGAAAATCGAGAATTGCTACAATTTTTTTTAAATGGGAACTAGAGACCTTATGAAATGTTCTTATTAAAAAGAAATCAAATAACAAAAATTACAACCATGTGGATTAAGTGAAACATATCTATGTAATACATTTATTCAGATACCAGAGAAATTATATTGGTTTTCTTCCACATTTCAAAGTCTCATTTTCTTTGTGATCATCCTAAACTTGCTTCACAGTTGCTTGCAGACCATAATTTCCTGGGTCCTGGCTTAAGGCAGTGGCCCAGACTCTGGCTTAGGCAAGGCTGTCAGTAAATCCTAGCTCTGCATTTATCAATTGCTGGACCTGGGGCTAGTTTCTAAGTACCCTAAGCCTCATTTTCTCTTCTTTTGAAAGACTGAGCACTCACCTCTTAGAGCCCTGGTGAGAATTAAATTAGATGATGCAAGTGAAGTGCTTAGCAGAGTGCCTGGCCTAGGTGGAATACCTGGAAGACATGCTTGAAGATTCCTTGCTATGCTTCTCATACACTCTGGTTTGTACATGCTTGTTTTAAAAAATGATTGTCCAAAGACAAAGCTATTCCTGATTTTTCTTTTTTTAGAACAACAGGGTATGGCTGACCTGGTACTTAATAACATTACCATGCAGGTCCTCTATTAAATTAGTGTGAGGCTTATTTTCAAAACTACATCACATTGTTAACTCAGGTTAAGCTCATGATCAGCTAAAATCCTTAGCAGCTTTTCACATGAGCTGATTCCTATCTGGGTATGCCTCATCAGACTGATGAAACTGATTTTGTGGAACTCTGATATGTTCTTTTACATTCAGCACTCTTGGATTTCAGATAGTTGGTTTAAGTCCTAGCAGATATGTGGTAGCAATTCTTCTCCTAAGTTTATTGAGAGTGTGGGTCATGGAGTCAAAGTGTGTTTGAGTCTTGGCTTAGTTTCCTTGTTTGTAAAAAAAAGGATAAGAATAGAACCTACCTCATAGAGTTGTCTAGCAGATAAAATGAGATAATGGATATAAAGCTTTTAGCAGAGTGCCTGGAACATGAGCACTCAATGTACCTTAGTGGTCACAATGACGATGACGATGATGGTATTGATGTTGATGATGATGATGGTTTTGTTATCAAAATGTTGAAAAGGGCAGATGACTCTGAAAATCTAACAGATCTGGGAAATGTTTGTTTGACAAGATATAAATCATCTAACAGAACTATTCAGTGTCTGTTTGGCACGTTTCTTCAGTCACTCTGCCAAATCATAGACAATGAATATAAGAGAATGTCCTGATGAGCTAGTTCTCATTTATGGTATAAATGGCTTAATGGGCTCCCTCTTCCAATGAGTCATTCCTAGCTACAAGGCCCTGTCCATTCAATCAATGCCTTACATATTAAAAAAATCCTCTAAAACTTTCAGTACCTGCCTGTCTCACCTCTGTGTGTATATGTTGGGGTACGGGGTGAGGGGTGGATTGGAGTTAATTTTTGTTCTCCACATCAGAACATCCTGGCAATATCTGATCTAGGTAAGATGCTAGGAGCTTGGGTCACAAATTAAGGGGATTTTTCTGCTTATAGGAATACACATATTGGAGAAATTATTATTTCCTGAATTGTCTTACTTTCGCCCACTTCATTCCTACTTCCTCTGCCTCTAGAGGTCTGTTTGAGGCTCCTGCTATTCTAAGAACTACTGTTATGTCCAACACTCCTGTGCAGGACCACCACTGCTGCCACTAATTCACATGTGGGATCCCAGCTGTTTCTCCCCAACCACACCCAAGGCACAGCCCTTTCCATAAAACACTAAAATAGACATGCTTGTGATGTTTTCAGTACTCTCCTCCATTTTCCATTTCATGTCTCTTATTTTCAACTTGGTTAAAAAAATGTGAAGACTTTGAAAAGCAAGCAATATGCACTTTCAAAACAAATGAAACCAACCAAAATGGAACAAAGAAAGTAAAATCCCTACAGATTAGAAATCTGCCTCTACTTCCTTGAGGTCACCACCATGGACCTCCTGGTGTGAGTATCCCACCTGGTTCTCCACATCACATCGCCCCCAGAGGGGTAGCTTCCTTTTATTTACTTGCTTTCAGCTGTTGTTGATGCTATTTTACAAAGTCAGACTTCCAATTCATGTATCATCCTATAGGTTTCTTTTTCCTTTTAACAATACTTCATGAACATTCCCTTGAGCCGAAAGATGTAGTTCTAACTAGAATTTTAAACAGGTGCATAATATTCCATATAAAATATGCACCATAATTTATTTGGCCATTGATGGATACTGGTCATCTAGACACTATGAAACAGTGTTTGTGTGTGTATATATCTTCTCATATGCATATTCTTTTATTTCTCAAGCTAAATTGCTGCAGGTACTACTGGGTCAGAAAGCAGGTGTATTTGTTACTTAATTTATGAGGGTTTGCTAAATTATATAGTTGGACTCTTTGCCTGGTTTTAAGTATGGTTTCCCACAAAACACTGACTCTCTGCAAAGTTCCACAGCTCTACATTAAGCGGCCTGCAGCAGGATCTTCCTGGTGTCTGTACCCAGGCTGGAAACCCCAGGACCTACTATCTGGATGAGGGTAAAGAGTGACTATTGTCACTCCCATGGAAGACTAGGAAATCGGTTTGCAATTTAGCTGTTGAAAGGGCAAGAATGTGTCTCTGGCATCCTACAATGAAACCCCTTGCATTTTCTCACTGAATAAATTTTTGCACAGTAGTTCAATGGAGTTTAAATAGCACCACAGTAATACTAGTACCAAATGACAGGAACATTAGGGCTAAATAGTGAAGGATTTGCATTGGCCAATGTAGAAACCTAACCAATGTTTAAAACATGGCTTTGGCGGGAAAGTGCACTTCAAATGCCAAATGATAAATGACCTTTTAAGACTCTGCTGGTTTCTAAGTTAAGAACTTAACCCTGGCATTCTAAAGAGGGTATTTGGAAACAGCAGAGTTTAATTTGCAGTATAAAACTAATGATAGACTTTGAGGCACAGTTACAAACATGGTGAGCTGATAATCCTGACCATGGAGATTTCCCTGGAGCCCTTGACATTCCAGATAGGTAATTACTATTTCTCCCATGTGTTAGTTTGGACCTGTATTCATGCATTAACCTGCCCCCTTGGGGTCAGAGGATAAGAGTCAGAAGGAGAAGAGAGCCTACTGGGTGACTCCATGGGTCCAGGCAGGAACGTGAATTCTGGACTTCTCATCCTTGCATGCAGTTTCAGAAGGAACCTACAGATCTTGGAGGGGGGAGGGACAAGCATCTCAAATTACTGGGGAGCTTGAAGTGCAATGGAATTCCTGTGCTTGGTGCATACAACTCCCCAAATGCAATAATGGAAAATCCTAAGCTTTGAATAAGACTCAGTAAAGCATGACTTTGGACAAATTATTAAGCTCTTTCCAATTTAGTTTTCTTATTCAGTAAAGGCAGATAATATCAATAGTCATCTCATAGGAATAATGTAAGAATTGAGGGAGACAGGGCTGAGGTTGTAGCTCAGTGATGGAGCGCTTGCCTAGCATGTCTGAGGCACTGAGTCTGAGCCTCAGCACCAAGTTAAAAAATAATAAATAAATAAAAGAAAGGTATTGTGTCTATCTACAACCAAAAAAATTAAGGAAAAAAAAAAAAGAATGGAGAGGATGGGTTGGGCTCCGTGGTAGAGTGCTTGCCTGGCATGTATGAAGAACTGGGTTTGATTCTCAGCACCACATATAAACAAGTAAATAAAATAAAGGGCCATTGACAACTTATAAAATATATATATATATATACATATATATATATATATATATACATATATATAAAAGAATTGAGGGAGACAATACTGTAAAATATTTGACATTCGATATGGACCAGGTGTCCATGCTCCATAAATACTAGATAGAACAGTCATTAGGACTGCAGCTACTGCACCCATTGTGTGCTACTCCTCCTCTCTTCTGGAACCTTCTTAGAGTTCTGTGGCAAAAGCATCCTCCAAAATAAGTTGTCACTCCATCTCAGCAGGCTGGTTACATCATTATAGTCTCTGTGTCTGGGACCTGCCAGGTATTCGGGTTGGCAGGGATTAGGAAGATGAGAGCAGACCAGCACTGTCTCACCTCTTAAATCCAGCAATCATTTTTTTTTTTTTATATTTCCAGTGTGGTAGTGGGTGCACACAACACTTAGCTACATACTCAGCCCTTGTTTTTTGAAACATGGTCTTTCTAAATTGCCCAGGCCGGCCTCAAACTTGTGACCCTCCTGCCTCAACCTCACGAGTACTTGAATTACAGGCATGTGCCATGGAGAACCCATGAATAATTATACACCCTGAAAGGTACCAAGGAGAAAAAAAAAGGAACATGACAAAATTGTAGCCAGGGTGAGAGGAGGAAGGCAATGGGGTGGAAGAGTCATGGGCTGATGAACACTGGAGAGTGGTGGTCAAGAAAGGCTGAGTGTGGATCCTAGATATTGGATGGGAGTCTTTTGGCAGATCATCCCACCCCTCTGGACTTGCTTTCTAAGTCATACAAAAGGAAGATTTGGACCTGAGACCATAAGGTCTCTTCTTTCCTATTCTTAATTCTTCTCAGACAAGGCTATTCAGAGTCTGACTTTGCATAGCTTACTGGTCTATTAGAAAATGAGGTGAGGCATTGTCCTTCCTGGAAGGTGCTGCAAATTGGCAGAAAGTGAGGGACATGAGAGTCTTCTTGACTTGATTCTAGGCTTGTTTCCCCTTTCTGGTTACAATACCCCAGGTTCCATTATTTATGGAAAGAGAATGACTCCCATGGCCATCATGTTGCTAACCCCTTGGATAGAAATGGGACATTTTCTCTTGTCTTTCTGCCAAGTTTCCAACTCCAGAGATGTGGCTTTTAGGATTTCCCATAAAAGCCCAAAGTGGCAACATAAATAAACTTACCACAGTAATTATCCAGCCTGCTCACTGGCTTCCCCATGGAAACTGTTATCTTTCTTCTCAGTAGTCATCCTTCACAAAGCTCTCTCAGATTTATTATCTATGTGGGGGCAATTCATCATCTAGGAAAAATACCATCTTCTTCCACTGGGAAGCCCTGTGCTTTGGTGACTATCATTTCTATATGGTACACATAACTAAATTTGGGGCCAGTGGAAGATAGAGCCTGTTATGATAATGGGGCTGTTTTCTTTTGTTATATATTTATAAAACAGTAAGTTGCAGTGTACTTTATTTCTTTTCTATATTATGCTCCTGTGAAGAATGTAGCTGCAGCGTTTGAGTCAGGATGATGCAATGGAAGGTGAATGGATTTTGGTGGGACATGCTGCTAAACTCTTTGGAAGTTGAGTGATCTTGGGCAAGTAAATTACATATTTCTGAACATTAGTTTTCTCATTGATAACATGAAGCTAGAAATTCTTACTTAAAGGATCGTTGTAAGGGTCAGAAATGATATTTACAATGTATCTAGTTTTGTACCTAACATACAGTAGGTACTTACCAATGATAGTCATTGTGTCTATTTTCACAGGGTTAGAAACTGGATTATGATTTCTGAAGGAGGAAAGAATTTACAATGTATTAGCTTTGTTTTTCAAGATAATTTTTTTGTGAACACTGCAAAGAATATTACACTTTTAAAAATATGTAACAACAAAGCCTGAGGTGGGGGCGTCATTCAAAAACTGAGGATGGAGGCTCACTGTCTTGGTCCTTTAGCAAGGGAATTTCAAAGGGAAGCTCTGGTACAGATTATCCTGGACTGAGGAGCCACTCACAGAAAGGACGCCAAGATGGTGGTAATTTGGCCAAACTCTGGGAAAAAATATTGACCTAAGAGTTTTAAGTGTGATTTGTTGTCCTAATCCATTAATTAATTAATTTTTATGGAGCACCTGTTAGGCTTTGTTCTAGTTCTTAAAACAAAATGTATGAAGTCTCTGCTTTCATGACCGCCACATAGCATCCCCATCGCCAGATCAGGGGCAGAATCTCTAAATGCAAACGTGCTGGAATGGCGCTAGCC
Organism: Sciurus vulgaris; assembly: GCF_902686455.1. Taxonomy (NCBI): domain Eukaryota; kingdom Metazoa; phylum Chordata; class Mammalia; order Rodentia; family Sciuridae; genus Sciurus; species Sciurus vulgaris. Next base: position 46,426,470 of record NC_136466.1, on the reverse strand, counting down.
AGTATGTTTGGTGACCACTCACTACATGTGGCTATTCAAACTCAAATTTTTACCTTAATTATGTAGTTTAGTGGTAGAGTATATGCTTAGCATGCATGAGGCCCTGGGTTCCATCCCCAGCACCCCCCAAAAAGTTAAATAAAATTTAAAATTAGCCACAATTTTTTAGTACTCAACAAACACACATTGCTACCCTGATAGACACTACAGATATGGAATATTTCTGTCACAGAAAGTTCACATCACAGAAAATTCTGTGGAAAGCATGGTATCTAAAGCCTTAGCAAGTTGAAACTATGTACATGACCACAGACCTACAGTACCTGGCATGGCCACTGCTGTCCAGTCTCCCCAAAGCTGTCCCAAAGCTACTCTCCATTGAGGACAGTGAGACGGGTGCTATCTTCTATACTATACTATACTTCTATACTACACTATTCTTCCCTATACTAGCTCTTCGCACTGAAAAATCTGTAGGCAGTAGAAGACAGCCTAACTCATATACTCTCAAATTTACATTTTCTTTCCTGGAAAAGCATCCCTGTTCCCCACTATTCCCTTTGGCTCTTTCTTTAGATTTTTGTCTCCCTAGGCACCAAATGAAGAAAAGAGTCATCTATTTACTGACTTCAGTTATCCTTGGACTACACCTAAACCCACTGTTTGGTTCCTCAATTTAATTCCCAGTCTTGTGGCTCTCACATTTAATTTCGGAAATAACCATTCTGGGTCTTTTCTGTCTTGGCCCTGTGCCTGGACACACCTCACCAGATCTGACCTTCAGCGCACTCTCAGAAGCCACAGAATGAGTGAACCTCACTGCCACTTGGTGTTGAATACCTCATAGCACCAGGGCAGAGCCAGGGTGGATCAGTCCTTTCAGAATTTCAGAATATTCTTTTTTTTTTTTTTTGTACTGGGGATTAAACCCCGGGGTGCTTAACCACTGAACTACACCCCCAGCCCTTTTTATTTTTATGATTTTCGAGACAGGGTCTCGCTAAGTTGCTGAGGCTGGCTTTGATCATGCGATCTTCCAGCCTCGGCCTCCCAAGCCACTGGGATTACAGGTGTGTGCCACTATGCCCAGCTTCAGAATATTCTTTAGTATATTATTGTCACAAAACTATGGTGTTTGAATTCAAGCTTGAAGTGTTCTTTGACAAATGAAGCTGATAGTGCAAAACTGGACTTTGCCACATTCGAACTCACAATTATGTACCCTGTAGTAATGGTTCCTGTTTATAATTTATATCTTGAAAATAATGGAGGAAACTCACTATAGTCTCTCACAGAGAGCAATGACATGGATACAAAAATTTCGGTTTGACTTCAGTATGACTAAAAGGATTGAGTCTTTCATATAAGAGATTTATCTTCTGAATTACTTTATTCCTGGGTTAAAATTAAAAATAATGTCCCTAGTTACATACCAATCACTATATAAGGAGTAAGAAGGGAGAATGTAAAAGCTTGTCAGCAAGGGACAGATAGCATGGGATTTTAAAAAGTTTCTCGGAAGAAAATTCATCTATCAACTTGATTTGTAAACATTTCTTTTTTTTTGTGGTGTTGGGGACTGAACCCAGGGCCCTGTGCTTCTGAGGCAAGCACTCTACCAACTGAACTATCTTCCCAGTCCCCTGTAAACATTTCTAATGGTATAGAGACAAGCTTATTTGTTCCGTTCTATTCTGCATCTATTTTTCTCGGTAGTCGCACTGCCTCCCGCACCCCAGGCGGCTCTCACACTCCTCCAGATGGCTGGACCTGCTCATCCTGCCTCCCTGGCTCACTTCCTCCCTTTGGTCTGGCTAAGCACAGGTTGTCCTCAGGCACATTCCTTCATTCTGAAAATATGGATACATTGTTCCATCCCTGAGGCCGCCACTGGCCCTGGCTGGCTTTCCCACTTGGTTTCCTATCCTCTTTCCCTCTCTCAGTTCACAAGTAGCCTTATTGTCTTCCCCTGAAAGTACCAAGCATGCCGCTGCCTCAGTGCATTTGCTCTGACTGCTCCTCTCTGGTAAAAAAAAAAAAAAAAAAAAAAAAAAAAAAAAAAAAAAAAAAAAAAAAAAAAAAAGAAAAAAGGAAACTGTTCTCCAGGCACGCACAAGTTTCCATCCCTCACTTCATTCAAGAGTTTCTCATAAAACTCTTTTCTGATTGTTCTCTCTCTCTCCTCTCTCTTTCTCTCCCTTTCTTTTTACCTGGGCCAGAGCTTGAACCTAGTGCTTTGCACAAGCTAAGTAAGTAATTCCTTCTCTTTTCAAACATTTTTTTCATTTTATTTATTTATTTATTTTATTTGTCATACACAAATGGGGTACAACTGTTGTTTCTCTGGTTGTACATGAAGTAGAATCACACCATTTGTATAATCATACATGTATGTAGGTTAATGATATTTGTCTCATTCTGTTATTTTTCCTTCCCCCACCCCTCCCCTCTTTTCAAATTTTTTAAAAAAAATCTTTAAATTTAAAAATTTAAATTTTTTTAAAAATTTAAAAAATTATATTTTTAAATATTACCATTGAGCCATAACCCTATCCCCTTCATATTTTCATAACAGTTCTCACAAGCTTAGATTATATATACATATGTATATGTGTATATAAATATATATAAAGATTGATATATATATACATACATATATATTTGTATATACACTACCAGAGTATCCTCACTCTACTCTCAATGAGTACTAAACTACCCTAAAACACAGTGAGTAAAAACAGGATTCATCTGTTTTAGTTCACAATTCTACAGTTTGTTAGTTTGGGCTGTGTTCAGCTGGGTAGTCCCTCTGGGCTGGAGCTTACTCATAGATAAGCATTTATCAACCAGGTGAACAGAGCAGGCTGACTCTTGGCTGGGCTGTCTTCTTTCTCATGTGACCTCTTATCCTCTGCTTGGCTAGCTTGGGTTTGTTCATATGGTGCCAGGACAAGTACAACAGGGTTGCAGTATACATATGTTTTTTATGCCTCTGATTGATAGTTTTATTAATCAACCCAGATTGAAGAAATTAAAAAAAAAAAAAGATTCTGCCTCTTGTTGGAAGGCTATGTAACATCACTTTGCAAGGGCCTAGATTTAGGGAGAAGAATTATTTTATTATTATTTATTATATGTGGTTATTTATTTATTATTATTTTTTACAAATAATCCCAGGGACTCTATAAGATTGATTCACTTCTGTATCCCAGCATCTAAAACACTGGCTAAGACCAGACTCTCAATAAGTAGCATTTTAAATGAATATGTAGAAATAACTCTGGAGGACTAAGAAACACAAAATCAAATGGAACATCACCACAGATGGACCAGTAGTGATTATCATAACTGTGTACCCACTGTCACCTCTGGTCCCATGGCTCCTGAGGGGGATGCACACCAAAGCTTACTTTTTGTATGGCTAGCTCAATGTGTGAAATCCTACCTCAAGAACGAACAGCCCCAACCTTTGCTTTTGTTCTTAGGAGATGGGGAAGGGAAGACCAGACCACAAATACCCACAAACATTGGAGACATGCCCATAAAATAAAACAGGTGGATACTAGAGAGACCAGTCCCCCAAATCCCTACAGCTGTCCAGTGCAGAAACGCTATGTTAATTGATAACAATGGCTAACAAATATCCATGTGAACCACATACACACACACACACACAACTTGCAGAAAAGGGTAAAATTGAAATTCAGCCAAATAATTATTCTTTCTAAAAACAGCTGTTTAGTGAATGAGTTATTTTGCTTCTTTAAAAAATTATTTCAATTGTATATAGAGGGTGTAAAGTGTGTATGGAATTCTTGCTATCCATTTATCTCACAAAGGAGTTATTAGAATGAGCAGAGAAAAAAAGGTGCTATAACTATCATTTAAAGTAGTCATACAGAATAACAAACAAAGACCCAGTACTGTCACTGAAATAAATATGTGCATTAAAAGTAGAGTAACTAGAGTTGGTTACTGTCATGCAGAGCAGTAGACAGTTTCAATTGTATTATACAAAGACTTAGAAGCAATAATAGGATCTTGTGGCCTTTAAATCAAAGCTTCTTAAGAAGAAAAGAGAAGCTGTAGAAAATACCTGAATCACACAAAACCGGTATCACTTTTCATTATTTCCTCCAACATTTAGCAGGCGTTTACATAAACACCACTCCTAACGAACATGTGCACTGAACACAGTTCTCAATTGAATGCAATATTACCTTTCGTTCTTTCAACTGTCAGGACCTGGAAGGGAGAAACATAATGGTGTCCCTGGAAGCTAAGTAAAATGCCCTTTCACATGAAACCCTGAACTTCAAGACTTTCCATTTCTAAGGCTGCAAGGAAGCTGTTAGCAGCCCAGGCAATACTCCAGGGCCCTGCTCATAACCCTCTGCCATTTCCTCCCTCTAACTCCCACCTGATTGCTAAGTGCTGACACCTGTTTCTCTCTGTCTGCAGGACTTGATCTAAGCATGGAAGCCGGCCTCATTGCCTCACTGTCTTGGTGGCAGACCAGAAGGGGAAGAGAGTTCACTCCTCAACTCACTACCTCTCATCCATGACCAAGGAAGCTGTATGCAAGTACCTAAGTTTCCTTGCCCCTTGAACAGGATTATACATCCTCCTCTAAAATAAAAGTCTATGAGGTTTCCTGGTGAGGGAGGATCAAGCAGCCCACAGAGGCAACAGTTTTATGAAGCAAGTTTCAGTGGTTACCTTCCCTACCAGTTTTAGGCCCCCAATCTTCACCTCCCCATTTTTTTTTTTTTTTTTTTTTTTGGTACTGGAACCCGGGGATGCTTTACCACTGAACTACATCCCCAGTCCTTTTTATATTTTATCTTGAGACATATTTTAACTAGGTTGCTGAGGGTTTCACAAGGGTGCTGGGGCTGGCCTTGAACTTGCGATCCTCCTGACTTAGCCTCCCAAGTTGCTGGGATTACAGGCATGTGACATGGTACCCAGCCACATAAATTCTTCACTCTGGGTTGATACATGAAGGAACCCAAACTAACACAAAACTCTAAGCCTTCCAACAAGTCCCCTCCCCCAGCACACAATTCTCCCTAACACCATGGGGGGGGGGGTCCTTGGAACTCATGGGTCTTTGCACACTATTCAGGTAAAACTGCAGAGCACCTGAGAGAAGACTTCTGTTGAGCGCTGTGAGCTATTTAAAGCTTACTAAGCAGAAAGCTAGGTGGATGGGGGGGGGGGGGGGAAGCCCCAGGGGATTCCAGGATTCTAGGAAGCAGAGGGCATTCCCAAGGAGACAGATTTATTCATTCATTCCTCCCTTGATTGGGAAAAGGTTGTGGTAGAGTAGTTACAGCTCTAACTCAGGCAGAACAACATAGATGAAGTCTAGTCACCTCAATTTTATTTGACCAAGTCTGTGCTCTTACTACTTTGTCCTCAAAATAAGAACAACAATAATATCTATCTACAAGCATTGTTAGAATTAAATGGAATATTCTTTATAAGCTACTGAGTGCAATACCTGGGACATAATTAATTTAGCTAATATTTTATGAATAATATTTCCCTGACTCTTTATTATTTTAAAGAATATAATTAAACCTTGAATCCGTGATTTGTCCTCCTGACCTGCCAAGCACAAAGTCGCCCCAAGGATCCAATATTAAAGCAACAGCTACTTAAAAATGAGAGCCGCTATTGCTACTTCCATGTCTCCTCTCCAGGTCCCCATCTAGACACACCCACCAGCCCTGTTGACTGTTTTCTCTGTCCATTTCCTTTTTCCTTCCTGAGTTATGACATGGCAACCCCATAGTGAGGGCGTAGACAGACGGGAAACTCACGTGCTTGGAAAGGCTCAGAACTGCTGCAACAAATACACCAGGGAGAAAGGAGCAGTCATCCTTGTGTGTGCAAGGTTAAACTCTGGTGGAAAAAGCCCATATCCCACGTCCTCTTCTGTCCAGCTCCTCCCCGCCATGTGAGCCATTCTGCAGCTCCGGCAGCCTTCCAGAGTCATTTTTCAGGCACTTTGCAGCAGATGTGATCATTATAAAATGCACTATCCTAGGACTTTGGCATTTATCTGTTTTCCTTAATTTCAATTTTTACTACCTTTCCTTTAAAGACAGCAAGACACAGATTGAGCTATAAACTGTCAGATTCCATATCTTATGAGGGTACCAATTGCCTGAAATGTGAGATGATTTAAATTTCCAATCAAAGGGACAGATAAGAATATGCATTGCAAATCCAGCAGGAGTTATAAAACTCTCAAGCCCTGTTTTCCCCTTTTAATCTTTATCAGCTTAGAGTATTGATATGGACATAGAGGAAATAATCACATATTCAAAATTAGATGTAGTTCATCCTATCCAGGTTCTGTGTGGCTGGAAATAATTCTGGATTCCTCACCAAAGACATCTTTCCCCCTAATCCCGATGGGTTTAGATTGATAATGTGCTGGGTGTGATGTCAAGAATCAGGAAGATTATGCAACCCCCAAGCTAAGAATCAGTAGGAAGAATGGCTGGAATTCTTCCTGGAAAGTAATTCTGGAAGCCAGCAATGTAAAAACTAATATATTTGCATAGACCAATTCAGACAATTAGGACAAGTCCTCTGTGGACAACATAACAGATGTTGCTAGCTTTTTATCGTTGTTGTTGTTGTTTGCTTGTTTTGGTTTTGTTGTGTATTTTTACTTTGGATGAACAAGATGGGGGAGAAGGAAGGATGTATACTTCTGAACATGATTTCCCAGATGGAGCCCTTTGCCTGGCAACTTCCATACCTTGACGCTTGTCTGGTTCTGGCAGATAAGGGTTTTGAGTGCTTGTAGTTGAGTTGGGAAGGGATCCCAGGAAATAGCAGTAGGGGAGTGAGATGGGGACAGGAAAGAAGCCAGAAAACAGTGTGTTAATAAGCAGGTTTTCACTGTGATCAACTGGGACTCGATACTGCTTGGCCCCTGGATGACTGCAGGCAGCAGACCTCCGAGTTACCCCACTCCAGCCGCAGGGAAGCTGAGTGAGGGCTGCTTCCAAGGCCATTAACTCTGAGGTGTGAGCAAAGCCATGGGAGTCTACAGAACAGGACCTGCTGAGGGGACGCGGGCAGGGCACCAGCAGCATCTGCTACGGAGCTCCACTCTTCATCATTCACCCCGTTCCAGGCACAGGAGCAGCTGGTGGCCAGGAGCCAAAGCAAGCACCAGACAAACCTGATTCCAGTAAGACAGCAGCCCTAAAAAAAGTAAGCGGTACTATGAACATGTGGTGATGTTTTGCTAGGCGTGCTATTGTGGGTTCTGAAAGGGGCCCTCTGAGAGGATTTGCAATGCCTATCAACCCGTCCAGAAAGGAGCTTCCAGCTCAGCAGCATGATGGCGTGCAGTGGGTAACAGGCATGGAAAGCAAGGGCCGCCTGGGACTGTGGCTAATTAAATGCAATCCTACTTCTCCTTCCTTCACTGCTGAGACACATAAGCCAAAATCTAAAAGTCCCAAATTTTCAGCCATATTCATCTCTTTAATTACTGTGTCTGGTTCACTTTATTTGCAAGCATGGGAGCTTTTAACAGCATTTTCACATCTCTATGAAAGGTGTCAAGGAATCATAAAGAGCCAGCAGGGAAAAAGGAGAAAAAAACTCTTACTCAGACCAGCGGTTGTGCTACTGGCCCTTCCTCAATGCCACAGAAAAGTTATTTGCTTAAAACAGAAGGGAATATAAGCTGGCAAAACATTAAGGCCTAAAGGATCTGGGACTTGATTTAAGTTGAGAGGGAGATAGCCAAAGTGTTGCTGGAGTGGGTGCTGGGTGTAGCCCCTGGACCCCCACTGAGGACCAAGAGCTCATTTCCCAGCTGCTGGGAGTGTTGCTGGCTGGCACCTCATAATCTACCTCTTCTTGGAGAATTGTTCTCCTCTGGAGGGAGCCGCCATGCCCGAAAGCCACGCCAGTTCTGGAGCTCTCAGTGGGATCAGCTGAGGCCTTGGTTACAATTGCAGTGCAGTTCAACTGGTCCTCTTCCCTACTTCCCTCACTCTCTCACCAATGATGTTTCCAAGAGCACTACCAAAAAGCTTCCTAAGCACAGGTACTGCCTCAGAGTCTGTTTCTTGTGGAACTCAACCTACAGCTGTTGGCCACCTCCATGGATGACTCATGAGAAGGCAGGCATGGTGAAGCCCTGTCTAGGTGCCTGTGTCTAGTGCTCTGTGTTGAGAAACACATGCTAAGGGCAGGGGAGACACACCAAGACTGGGCAGGCAGGCACTGGATGCCTGGTATTTTCCAATTATTATCTCCACAGTGTCCTCACAGCATTCTGAAATATTAGCACATTCAGTATGATTGAAAATGTTGGCGCATAAAAGTTTACAATGTCTGCCTTGCAAAATAAAGAACCAAATACTACACCAAAATGTAACAAGACAAGAGGGCAAGTATTACCCAGGAAAGTATTTCTAACATATATGATAAACAAATGGATAATTTTATTAATACATAAAAAAAACTCTTAAAAATCAGTAAGAAAAAGACCAGCCATCAAAAAAATGAAAAATACAGGGTTTGCAGAAAAACAAATTGCAAAATGGCCTTTGCACCTATAAAAAGGCCATTTTCTTACTCATGAGAAAATAAAGGCAAATGAGTACTAGCCTGAGATGTCATTTTCACATAACAGATGAATAAAGATCAAAAAGTTGAATCACATTCTGGGTTGTGCACATGTGAAGTAATAGATATTCTCATAAAATTCTGGCAGGTGTATAAATTGGTACAACCTCTTTGGAAGGCAAAATTGGCAGTTTTAAATGCACATACACATTGTACACATTGACTCGATAAGAATTTGGCTCTTCTAAGGATTTATAAATCCAAAAAGTGTAAAAAGATATATACATGGTGTTATTCATTTCCACATTGTTTAGAGTGACCAAAGGTTAGATATTCTCAAAATGTTTATCATTATCATTATGTGATTGAATAAGTTTATAGTAAATTCATCAATAAAATATTCTTCAGCTCAGCTATACCCTGGTCACCCTAGGAAGGATCAGCCAAAGAACTCCGAGGTCAGGAAAGCTGGCTGTAAAACAGACTGGGCCTGATCTTGCGTCTCCCCATACACCCGACTCCTTTCCCAGGTTTGATCAACTTTACCATCCTTCTCTACAGCAGCACTGGATTTAATGATCTTTGCATTTCGTGGAGCTTCTTATGAGAAGCACTTAATGTAAAAACATAGTTAATCGTCATTTGTACTTAAAAGATTATGCAGTTGGTTGTTTTGACTTACATTAGGCTCTTGCTTTAAGAAAAAAAAACATTTATAATGTAAGCATAAATTCTGGCAATTTTTGCATGTTCAAACCAATATGAAGAAAAAATTCCAGTAATCTTTCAGCACAGAGATTATCAAGAAGCTTTGATTCACAGAATGATGTTAAAGCAAATCTTGCATAGGTTCATCGCATTTGTTATGGTCTTGAGTGTCTTTATTCAGAAACGTTCTATGGGTTTCTGCAATCTATGTCAGCCATAAATATCTGTATTAAGAGAGCAAGAACCTTTGGTGCAACATCCTGTTAAAATGTTTTCAAGATACTAATTTCTGAAATATTAACAGAGAAATAAATCAGACTTTGCAAACACAAAGACTTAGAAATGTCTTTTTCTCAGCAGGAGTAAAAATTCTTAAAAAGCTGCTGGATGTTCTTCAGAGACAGAAATTATGATGGCAAAATAAGAGTACAGCACAATCCCAGCAATCCTTTATCCACTGTCCATCCATTAGTGCCTGCTGCCCTTCCCACAAAAGACCCGAATGTCTATCAAAGCAAGTGTCATTTACAGCTGCATCTTTCCAATTCTGCATTACACAGACTGCACAGAACTCTACCAAAAAAAAAAAAAAAAAAAAAAATTTCCAAGACACATAACATCAGAACCCCACACCTGGATTTCATAACCCAGTAAACCTAGATGAACACACACCAATCACAGACTCAGCTGCACAGTCGAATCTTCAATCCCTGATGTTGCAACAAAGGATTAAAGAAGAGATGAATTGTGTGTAGCCTTGTCAATTCATTTCAGGTGTCAAGATGCCGTAAGAAGGAACATGGATATTTCTTTATTGGTGCAGCTCTTGGGATATGATAAAGGAAGGAGCCCTGCATGTTGGAGAATTGAAATACCATCCCTCATATTACACAGATGAACTAATGCATCATCAATCATTGGTATTTGAAAGGACTTTGGATCATGCACTGCATTATTCTCTACTGTAACCTGCATATTGTTTTTAATTGCTCTAACTAACTGCATGAACGAATACTTGCTTGGAGTTCAGATAGCAATTTCTCCATCAAGTCTTTTGGCAGCTTAGGAGTGAATGCATGTTCTTGGCAAGGAGACTGAGCTGTGTGTTGATTAATAACTTGCTCTGCCCAGTTTCATTCTCTCATCCTCTCTTCCTTCCAGCCCCTCCCCCTGCTCCTCAATCCCAGAAACCTTCCCTCCAGCTACCCCCAGAGCATTTTCCCACAAAGCCCTTGCTCCCTTCAATCCCAGCCCAGGAATGTGCTGCAAGGCCTAGAGGCCCTAAGGGGAGCCAGCGCTGGTGCTTAAGCCACAGCAGATGAAGTGAATACTGAGAGACTGGCAGGGAGCCTGCCTCTGCCTCCTAGGGCTGATGTATTGTAGGAAGTTGTGCCAGGGACTGGTGGGGACAGACCATTTTATTAGGAGTCAAGGCTGCAAAGTGGAGCTCTTCCAAGGTGTCTTTCACATGTCCTTGCTACTCCTCTAATAAGCCAGGACTAAACCCCAATAAAGCACATGCCACTGGAAGGAGCTTATAAATTTTACCTTGCACTGAGGCCCTAAAATGCTGGCCTTGCTTTTGGTAACCACAAAGCTAAACAAATGAGCAACAACTTGCTTGTCTCCCCTTCACACAGCAAGTGAAACACCTGTGAGGAGGCAGGTTTATAACATGAGTGTCCTATGTGGGGTGCTAGAGTGGGTGTACTTGAACATGGTTCTTGTGCTCTAAAATCAACATAACATTTTTTCTAGGGTAGAACTGATTTTTTCTCCTACCCTCCTCTGCATTCTCCCTCACTCCTTGCCAGAGCCAGCTTCAGTGGTATAAAAACTGAGAAGTTGCACAGGATCCCAGCTCAGCAGGGTTCCACCCTTGGTTGAATGCTTTGCTGCTGCCATCTTGAAATTCTTAGTCATTTCTGAACAAAAAGCTCTGTATTTTCATTTTGCATTGAGCCCTGAAAATTATGTAGCTAGTCCTGCTCCTGGCTTTACAGGTCATAACCCAGAGAAAGACAAGTTATGCCAAGAAGGATAACTTCTGCTGAAATGCCCTGTGGGTTTTGTTTTCTGAGATGAGGGAGGTGGGCTTTCCCATCTGGAGGCTGCCAAGGTTCTTTACAACCTGACACTCTTGCCTTTTATCATTGTGGGCTTCCAGTTCCAAAGACCCCTTCACAATGTTTTTGAAACATTGTGAAAATTAATACGGAATGATTAGTAAATTCCAGAACCTGTTCTGAGAGCTTTCCGTGTATTTTATCATGTACTCCTCCCAACAGAATTACTAGGCAGCCACCTTCATCAGCCCATTTTAAAGATGAGGAAATGGACTCTCAGAGTTCCAGTACTTTGCCTCAAATCAAATTCAGATGCAGTTAACTCCAAAACATGTAGTTTTAACCACTAGAGCCTATAGCTTGATGATAAAAGGAAAATATGTTCTCCATTTCATTGGCAGTAAGATTCTTGATTGATGTGCTGATTGATTGTAAGTTTGGAGATGAAGACTGGTAGGAAATAAAAAGGTAATAGAAAAATATTCTCCTTTTTCCCCCCACTGAGTACACAGGAGAATAAAAATTGAAATTACCCGTGTGTCATAAAGAACCATGAATCTCCTGTAACTTTTTCCTGTTCAGTTTAGTCTAAGCATTACTTTTAAGGCCGCTGGCTTGGGTAGCCATGAACAATTTTGGCTCTAGGGCTCTGGGATTCATTATCCCAAAATGTTCCAGGCCTCACAGTTCCATATCTTAAGTATGTTCAGTAGACTAAGGATATGCTGAATCCAGCTTCAGGGAATTTTTTTGATAATAATCAGCATCATCTTAGCCAAAGACAATGTTTATTAATTGCTATGAGTCAGTCAGCTTACATATATAAACTTATTTAATCTTCACAACAACCATATAACATAAGCATTATTATTGTAACTTTACAGATAGAGAAGCTAAAGCCCAGAGAGACTAAACAATTTGGTAAGGTCGCTTAGCTGGTAATTCTTGGAGCCAGTATTTGAATCAAGGAAGGCTAAGGGGAAAGCCATGCTCTTTTCTGCTATGCTATATGAGGGCTGCTATCTTCTGTCAAAGGCCCTGTTCTTCTGACAGGAATCTACAGATATTAATAATCAAGAGTGGAAGAGCCAGTGGGACCTCCTGATCCTAGACCACAAGTCCCTTTCTTTTTTGACATCCCTTTGTTTATACACCACTGACCAAATATGTGTTGCTGAGAATGAGACCCTTCTGTATACTGCATGGCCAGGACCAGGGCCTAAGTGGTTCTTTTTTGATTCTGATTAGATTGGGGGTGTCCATAACTGAAGGCTCTAGTCCTCCTGAATTGCCTGACTGTTCCTCCAGGAAAGTGATAACTGTATGATCTAAGGGAACTTAGTTCTCAACAGTTATTTCTTATAAAAGTACTTACCAAAGGATAGAATTCATAAGTGAATAGAGAAAGACATTTCATGGGCCCTGATGTAGCCCATTTAATTTCTCACTGCACGCAGCAGGGAGGTATCATTATCCTCATTCTATAGATGGGAGACTGAAGTTCAGGGAATTTAGTAACTTGCCCAAAGTCCAAGTGCAAGTAAATGATGGAGCTAGGAATTCAAATCTCAGGTTGCTGAAATAAAACTCTGGATCTAAAGCAAAAGCACACAAACTCTCCAAATATTATGTTATAAAACTCTGTACTTGTTCTGTCATCTCTCATGGAAGTGTTTACCATCTTTTCTCAGCAAGAGCTGTGTATCCAAGGCGATGTCATGGGTTCCAGGTCATGGGTTCATAATCAACACTAGCTATTCATTGAGGTTTTCTCTCTCAAAGAGGTTCTTCATAAACCGTTTTCCTTAACACCGCCTCACACTGATTCAGGATCATCTTAATGGGACAATTTCATGTTTATGGAATATAGTAATAGCAATTTACCATCTACTAAACCTACTAATCTTCTTTTGCCCCTTTGCCTTCCCTCTAATTCTGTGAGTGTGGGAACTAAGTTATACTTTAGAAAAAGCATCATGCCAAATATTATTAACTTTGCAGCTGCATAAGCCGCTGTGAACTGGAAAGAGAGCACAAAAAGAGCTTCCCTCCTTCCCTCTGTCCATTCACCACTATCATACAAATGCAAGTGCCTCTGAGCACACACTCACACACTCACACATTCATACACATGCACACAATCACAAGGATTAGCTCCCAATGTTTACCCACTTGCACGCACATGAACATACAGATACTTGTTTCTATGCGTGCTTATCCATGCATGACACACAGGTCCACATGTACTAACACACACACACATACACATACAAATTTGCTCACTCTCTAGAACTGACTGAGTGGTAAGGTTCTTAGAAAGCAGATGGTTTGAGTAAACAGTGTTCTGTTCCGGAAACTGCCTTTGCCCTCTCTTTCTCAGACACACCTCTCTTTGTTGGAAGCCAGACTCAGGGACTTACCTGGTGCATTTTATTAAAACAAAGGCTGCACTTACTTTCCAACAATGACAGTTGAGGACTCCACACTGTAAACAGAATTTTTATTTGTTGAGCAACACCTTTCTCTCCATTGACAACTTTTTTCAGACATGTTTCTAGCTTTAATCCAGATATGCAATTATGAAAGTCAAGAATAATTACTACTTGGAAGTGACAATTTCCTTTATAAAGGATTCATCTGCCTTAAAAGAAGTCTCTTAGTACATTCAAAACATTACTTCACTGATAAGGTTTAACTCTATGTGTGACTTCTCAGGATCACCTCTATCATATAGAGTTCTAGGGGATAATCACCACTGCACTCATAGATCCTTAAAACTTAAGGTTCTTCTGCCCAAACAAAAATGATGATGAGAGCAACCCTTGATTTGAAATCACACATTAATTTGGTTTAGTGGAATTAACTACTTTAAAAACAAAAAGTGGTTACTTCAGAAGACATTCAGAAATCCTCCAGGCAAACTAAAGAATAAAAAATAGATGTGGTCTGCAGACTTCCAAAAGTGCAGGAGGCTTGGAGCACTTTTCTGAAAGTTCAGTCTTGAGGCTACCTCCATACCCAGAATGCAAATCCCTTTATCTTTCTTTGCTGCCAGCTGGCCCCAGGGTTATCAAGCAGAGCTAAATGTAGGCCAACATTTTTGTTTTACTCTTTGCTGGGGAAATGATCATATTTTAGTCCAGATGAAAGTGAGGCAAATGACTATTTTCCTGGAAAGCATATGTTTATAATTCTTAATTTTGCAAGAACTAGGCAGTGTAAATTCAGTTTATTAAAACATGAATTTAACATAGTTGCAACAGAGTGGTGATATTTATTCCTACTGAACTCAAAATTATCTTGGATGGTAAAAAGAGGTCTTTAATTATGTATAGACACAGGACAACAAAATACAGTGCATCAGTTTTAAAAATCTTTCCCAGGAGCAAGAAAACGATAAGTTAAACATTTAATGTTCTTGCAGCCTTCATTTTATTTCCATCAAGTTCTGGAGTAAGTACAATTTTTATTTTGGCACACACACACACACACACACACACACTCACACACACACCTCTACTATATGAGATAAGTAGTTATACAATTGGCCTAATTTTTTCCATTGGATTCAGGGTACTAAGAATTACAAGCATGGGCTTCTCCAATTTTCCTTGGCATCAGACTTTACATCTAGAAAGAGCCAGAGTGGAACAATTGTTTATGTGTGAAGTTGAGTTTGCTCAAGATGTACATATAGCATCTCATCTTGAGCCTCACCCAGCCTTGTGATGTGGGCTGAATCCCTGTGTTTTCTGACTTCACAATAATAGAGTTGGAAAGATCATTTAACAGCAAGGAAACCAAGACCCAGGAAAGGTAAGTAATTTGACAAATGTTCGTTAGCTAGTAAGTGGAGGAACCAGAGCTAGAATCTAGACTTGTGGACTCTCAGATAGGTCCTTCTTAACCACACTCATCATCTGAATTCAATTTTCCATTCAGTTTTGGTGGCCATTGACAACAAAGCCTCCAATGTAAGTGAAGAGATTTATCAAGAGAAGGCTTTCACGGTGGTGCTGCAGTCAACAAGGCATTCTGAAAAATTCTAGAGTGCCTTCCCATGCTCCTTCCTTACAAGCCTCAGTCAACACTGCTCTAAGTTTAAAGGAACTGCCTTCCTTCAGTCTTTGTTTCCCATGCCAATTCCAATTGACCCACAGTGACTGCCAGAGGTGTCATGTTAAGGAGCAGTCTTTGGCTAATTATTCTAGGATCAGTGAGAAAAGGTGCCATGAGGACCAGCAAGTGCACAGGACGGGAAAGGGGAGTGTGACTTGAATATTAATTCTGTGGCTTTGCTTTATGTGGCTCCTACATAACCTGAAGGTTAGCGTATTTGGCAATGCCCACCTCCTCTCCTTAATCTGTATGCCGCACATTATTTCGACCTCTGATAATTAGGACTCGCTTCAGAGTCCTAATTCAGAAAAAAAAAAAATTTTTATTTTCTTTTGGGGGGATAGATTGAAGGGAGAGGGAGCACATAGTGTAAATCATACTCATTAAAACTGCAATTCCACTGCCTTTATCAGATTCTTGTCAGACTGGGCAAAGGAACCATTCCAGCTGTTGGAAGTCTCTGCACAGAAGTGTTTCATTGGGCAAGCTCGGAGGTTAGCAGTTTCTTCAACCTGACTGCTCTTAACAGAACGTGCACCACCCTGTTCACTACAAGCCCTGCTGCTCCCACCACACCACACTCCACGCTCACCTTCTTGTCTGGGCCAGCATCAGAGTGTGTACCCTGAACCTTATCATCTCCAAGGCCCAGGACATGGCAGAGGTATTTTCTGATGAAAGTGGAGACAGTGGGAGGTAAGCGACTCAGGTCCAGAGAGAAGGGGTATCTTCTCATTGGAGTAACCAAGCGATGGAGTGAGATTTAAGAGCAGAGTCTGTCAAGTGAGAGGGGTAAATGAATTATAATAATAAACCTGACAGGCTGGGGCTATGGCTCAGTGGTAGACAGATGCCTAGTAGGGGCAAGGTCATGGGTTCCAGCACAGCACCATAAATAAATGAATAATCTTGACAGTTTTACTTATAATTGAACTGGCATGGTGAGCTTTTTTGAGTTCCCTCTGCTGCCACTTTGCAGAAAGGCTGAGCCTTCAACATCCTCAGAAAGAAGAGGCACATCACCCTTCTTCACCCCTACCCTCCTCCCTGCATAAAAGCAGCCAGGGTTGGAAGCAGCCACTCTTCCCCTCTTTCTGGTTCAGGGCAGAATGGTAAATTTCTTTCCTAATCCCAAATTCAGGGAGAGCGTGACCTGGTGAATCGCTTCCTACTTTGCAGAGAAGCTCTCTCATTTGCTTGCTATTTCTGTCCTCACCGCCTCATGACAAACTGTTTCTTTATGGAGCCCCGTCCCTGGGACACCCTATTCTGTGTGAAGAGTCTCTTATTGCTTTTGATCTCTTTTTGATGAACTAACCCCTTGCATGTTCAGATTTGTTGTTTGTGTACAATCTTTTTAAACTGATGAAAAGGCAAAGGTAAAGCAACACATTCTTTGATTTTTATCTCCAGCAGATTGAAGATGAATTCTAAGTGTGTTTTTAGAAGTGACTTTCTTCCTCTTGGATTTCATTTTCATGAGGCGAGGAAAGCAATTGAACAAGGAGTGAGATTCAGGAACCACAATTGCGGTTGTGTATTACATATGTAGAATTCTGGTTGTACTCACAGTGAGTGCATCAAATAAAAAGAAACGTCTTCTTCTATGTAATTTCTTCACTTTAAAATAGGATATTACAATGAGGGACAAGATCGTTATTATTGTTTTATTCATCTATGTTTATTTATATCCTGGTTTATTTGAGAAAAGATTTAAGGCAGTATAATAGGTGAATTTCTGATCGATGTGCAGGAGCAATTTCATTTGATATTTTTAATATCAAATCCACTTCTTAATGATTGATATGTTAATGATTTGATTAATCCATTGGGTTTGGTTCATTTACATCATCATTTACATTTCATCAAGATGTATTTTCAAGGAGACACTTGATATCCTTCTCAAAATGTGTCATTTCTGAGCCTAGGGAACTTTATTTTCCCATCAGCAAACAGAACCCAAACCTTAGAAGTCTGATTGATGGGAAACTGAAATCTAAGTCTGGGGAGGTGAAGTAATCTCACCATGGTTTCCCAAACCCAGGAGGAGCCCACTCTCTCTTATGTTTGTTTTCCCTCTGAGTTGCATTTCTCTTTAAGATACATGACTCTAAAATTTCTATAATAAAACTATGAGTGAAGAGCAGCACTCTGGACACCTACTGGCAGTCAGCTGAGGTAGGTGAGCCAGGAAGGCTAAGGCCCAAACAATGGCCTGCCCTGCACCAGGCTGGTATCTTCCTACTAGACCTTATGGTTAATATGTGAACTTCGGAGCTCTCTTTGTAGGTAAAAGGAAGATCAAGTTTGTATAGGGTGAAAGAGTTGTTAGATCAGGACAGCGTTCACCTCAGTGTTCTTTCAGATGACAGATACAGGTGACGGCAGCACAAAACCTTGAACACGCAGTGAGAAGATTATCCTCTGCTCTCAATTCCTTCTTGGTGCTGCCAATCACATTAAGGAGCAAGTCTTGCCCTGCTTGGTGTTGGCAGACATTGAGCAACCCTTTTACTCCTGCAAAGTTCATTGTCAACAAAGAGCTGACACCTGGATAAGAACCTTCTGCAAGCAGCAGTAACTGGCTAGCATCTAGTGAGGATGTTCCATGTTTGTTGTATTTAGACTGAGGTTTACTTTCTCCTTGTATCAAGTGGTGCTGGTTGTCCATTTCAGATAGTGATATAAAGGTACCTTTTAAAGTAAATGTGTTCAAATATTTTTGTGAAATCAATTTAAAGAAAAAATAAATAATTATATAGGTGATATGTAAATGCTCAGAACTGATACAACAAGAGAAAAGAGTCAGAGGGATTTCTGTGAAAGACCAGCTGCTGATGCCCTACCATAGACCCTGGAAGGGTTGAATCCAAGACCAGTGTTCCTACTGACCAGCCAGGGAGGTAATGGACATGGTGATGTCTCTGGTTACTGATTTTGCCATTGATAAGCTGGATAAAACAAAAATATTAACTTGACCTCTTCAAAGATTTGTGCTTAAGGATCAAATGGGGGATTGTAGGGGAAATCTGTTATAAATTATCAAGTTCTATAGACAAAGAAGGGATTGTAACTAAGTGGGGGATGGGGAGAGAAATGAGAATAGAAGGAAAAGGAAGATATTTAAGTTGAAGGAAATGAATTGATTAGCTAGAAAAAAAAAAAAAATTGCCATCACCCAAGGTAGGTAGGCCTGCCCTCGGGAAGGCAGGAAATAGTCCAGTTTGTGATGTGTTTTGTACTAGGGCAGGGGCCAAAGGAAACACAGAAAAGAAAATTGACTTCAGTTGGAGTGGAAGACCCTGGGGAGTGAAAGCTTCATCATCCCGGAGTGGGTGAAACCACCCGGGGCTGGAGACTCCACTCAATGAGCGCTGGACTCCCCCTTCCTGCCTTCCTGTGTCTGTCCCCATGTGGCCTTATTCTAGTAGCTCTATGTGGGCTTAAGTAATGGGGTCCATGACATACCCTGGCTGTTGAGTGAGGAGCTCAAAATGTCCTAATATAAAGGTGACAAGACTTCCCTTGGTACTTAACACCCGGTACAACTCCTGACAGAGTGGATGTCCACATTCACAAACATTTCTTAAGTGAGTAAAAAGAAAAAAGAGAGGAAAAAAGAAAGACAGAGAGAGGGAAAGCAACGGGGAAGAAAGCTCTGTTTTCCAGGCCACAGTTTCAAAGAGCTCAGACAGCCAAGGCCAAGGTCAAGGGCCAGGATGTATCCCAGGCCTCTCTCCCTAGAAGTGAAAGTGAGGAGGCAGCACAGAGATCCTGAGCATGGGCCTCAGAGCCCAGCGGAACAGAGTTGAAACTTCACCTTGACCACTTCCTACCTGTGTGACAGGAGCACATTACCCACTTCTTCACATGACATTCGTGGGAATGCTCACACCAGCTTCAAAGAGTCATTGGTAGTATTAAATGAGAAAATATATGCATACATGGTGGAAGGCCCAGCATTCAGGTTCAATTATTACTGTTGTTCTTATATATACTCTATAAAAAATGGAGAAATTATTTTGATTCTGTTAAAAGTGTAATATTATATGGATTTTTATTCCATAAACAGATTCTTATACTTTACTTCCTAATTAGACTGTATCTGTCATGTCTGTAATTCTCGTGTAATTAAATTGAAATTAAATGTCAATTTACTTTAAATTACAGAGTAATTCTATGTATACATGCCACGCAATCTGCATTTCGTTAGAAGACGACAACCAAAAATATCCTGACAGTCCCTCTGTAATTACACACTGATCTGATTAAGATCAGCCTGACAAACTACCTGCCAAGGCTTAAGGAAGGAAAAGCCACGAGTTCGTGGAGGGGTTGACGGAGGCTACACACAGGAGGGGAGGGGAGAGCATGAGCCACCAATGACCTGCCACTCCCCAGGAACCATGACAACCTGAGCCATCAGCAGCCCCGTCAGCAGGCACCGGAGGTGATCCTTTAAAGTAAAAAAAATGCCTTAATTACAGAACATGTTAGCTGGTGCTTCTTCCCCTGTGTTTCACCCAGCTGTTTTAATTAGGTAGGTGTCTGAGGTCTTCAGTCCCCGTGCCTCGATGACAGTGATAAATGTAGACAGACTACTTCAAACTTCAAGCAGCAATTTTATCTTTCTGTAATACACAACATGGCTTCTATCCTATCCTCTGATTTAAGACATTTTTTGAAAGTACTTGATATGCTATCCATTCATTACCAATGAGATTATTAATATTTAGACCATTTTTGAACATAAGTTTCAATGAGAAATAATGAGACAAGTGGGGCAGAGTGAAGAAGGAGCCAGGGCACCAAAGAGCCAGGTCAGCAGGCTGGGCAGCAACTTGGAAAACACTGGGCTTCAGCCTCTTGCGATGCACATAGCAAATGGGGCCACACAAAAATCGATACACCACTGCCTGTCCTTTCTCCTAGACTGTCTCCACCAAATCTACTCTGATGCCCAATCCTGGTCACTTCCCCTTGGTCTTTCTTCATTTGGCTTTGCCCCCTAGTGCTCCTCTTGCTCAAGTGTAGTTTTTATTATTATTATTATTAATTATTATCATCATTATTATTATTGCAGTGCTAGGGATTGAATCCAAGGCACTCTACCACTGAGCTACATCCCCAGTCCTTTTCCTTTTATTTTGAGACAGTGTCTCCTATGCTGCTCAGGCCAGCCTGTGGCATTTCTGACTGTTAAACAAGCTCCTCTTTGACCTACTTTTGGGACAGAGAATCTGGTTCTTTTCCACTAACTGAAGGTAGTTCAAGGCTCCTTTATCAGCCTCTCCTCAGGTTCAAAACATTCTGCAGACTGGGTTTTCAAGACCCCCAGTGTTCATCTTCAGAGGAGAGGCAACAGTTCCTCTGAGCTCATAGCGCAGGATTGCATGAGAGAAAAGAGGCCAAAGAATCTCAAGTCGTGCTGGACATGTTGCAGGAGGAACTGCCAAGAACATGAAATCCAAGACCCTGGGTTTTAGAATAAGCTATTTTTCCTGCTAGCTGGGACCCTAAGCAAGTCCTTTAACTTCTATGATCCTCAGTTCTCCAAAATATAGATGAGGATTAGCATAAATTGTCTTCCTAACTATTGCCTAGGGTTGCTGGAGAACAAAGTAGCTAATATAGATGAAAATGTTTGGAAAGAGTAAAGTTCTGTCTAGATCCGTTGCTCCTGTCAGCATCATCAGTGATATTCTTTCTGGTTAGAGTTCTTTCTTGCTGATAAGTGAAAACCCAACCTAGTCTAAGGGCATGGAGGGAGAGAATGGCACTGGGTTTTAAGGATTCTGGTAGCCAAAATTCCTAGGTAGGGTAGCTTTAGGGCTGTCAGTTTCAGGCATCACACTGTACTCTTCGACTTGATCTCTCTGCATCTCTAGGCTCTGCCATAGGCTGTGTGTGTCCTTTACTCTCAGGCTCCGTGTGGTCAAACATAACTACTTCAGTCCGATTCAGGAGGAATAAGCATTCCAGAGCCTCACAATCTGACCTCAGGATTTGTGATCAGTTGGGTCACATGTGTGCTTATAAATTGGTTACTGTGGTTGAGGATAAGGAGTGCTCAGGAGAGGATCCTGGCTTCCATTCCTAGATCCATGCTCACCCTCTGAAATGCAAGGAAGGACTGGCTTCTCAGAGGGCTGAGAAGAATGGAGGCTAGACAGGATGGTCACAAATGTCCATATCAGAAGTCAAGGCATCTGTGGTTAGACCCAATTGTAGAACAAGAAGCAGATGAGTGAAGCTGAAGTGCACCCCAAATAAGGAGAGGCAATTTTCCCACACTAGGCAGAGTTATCTGTCCTTAAGCACACACTCCATAGGATGAAGTAATCCAGATTTGGGATGGCACCAGAAGATCTCAGAAATGAGTGTCTCCCAAAGTAACAAGCGAATTAGAAATCCAACAGAGAACATGTGGAATGTAGCCTTTGAATCCTTCTTTAAAAGCCCCCCCATTCATCCTGATGGGCAGAATCACAGCTTCTGGGATTCTGTGTTTCTCCTTTACTAGCAAAGCAAAGCAATAAACCTTTTTTCCTTTTTCTCTTCAAAAAAAAAAAAGGGGGGGGGGGTGGTAAGAAAGAAAGAGGGAGTCTCCTAATTGAAAATAGCAGACAAGAGTCAAAAGCAGATGTGTTTCTCCTTCACGCAGCTTTAGAACTGCAGAGTTGGACCATTTGCACACAGAAAAGGCAGTCATGAACAGAACACAAATGGAGCCCCAATTACTCAGGAGGCTGTGACAGGAGGATTGCAAGTTGGAGGCCAGCCTGGGCAATTCAGCTAAGACTCTTTCTCAAAATAAGAAGAGCTAGGGGTGTGTAAAATAAAAAGGGTTTGCCTAGCATGTGCAAGGTCCTGGGTCCATCTGCAGAAACCCCCACCACTACCACAAAAGGTCAGCAGTATCAATCACCCACTGACAGAAAATTTATTAAAATGATCAGATGACTTCCAGTGTGCACCTAAAAATTATCTACACTCAAAAAGCATGCAGAGGCAGTTCCACATCTCTGTGTTTCTTCCCAAATGGAGTGCTCCTGCTGCAAGCATCATCACACTTGTTTTTCAGCCCTCCCCTGTTGCCCCTTGACCCTGAATACCATGCCTCACTCTCCACCAGTGCGCTCCCTCCCTTCTCTAAATCAAAAGCTAATGCACATCCCTGGACTGGCTGCTGTGGAGGCGGCATTTAGCCAGCTGTACGCTTGCCTGCTGGCCAAGGACATCAGCAATGTGAAATGGACTCTGATACATCTGCCTGAAAAAAAAATTAAGGTCATTGTGCTTGTTGCATGTGTCTCTCGTGTTCTGAATATTTCAGAATTTTGCATAATGGGAAACATGGAAAAGTCAACATTTTCCTTTTTGCATCGCCAAATTCCATGGAAGGATAGAAAAAGTCCAATATTCTCTCTGAAAAGGAAATGTTATAAGCTGAATATCTTTTTAAAATAATTCTATTGCTGCTCAAAATATAAATTCATCTCTCCTCTGCATTGCCTTTTCTGTCTATCTGGTCATTTTGGAATTAAAGAGGACCCAAATGTATCTCTGGGACTTCAGTTCTGCACATTATGAGCTTGGCTCTTCCTTTAATGCTAATTTTAACTCGGCATGGTTCTTTTCATCCAGAAGGTCAATTCAGCTGTTCACAAACCAGCAAAGCTACATATTTGTCCTTGTCTTTATGTTTTCCCTTTTGTTAGAAAATTATTATCTGGAAATGGAAATTCAAAAAGTATTGGGCATATAAGGTGTTACATTGCAAAATAAGTCTGTTCTACCCATTACTCCTAGACCCCCTGTCAAATAACTTATGTCTTTCCACACATATGGATATTCCATGCATATACAAACACTATGGATTTGAAAAGTTTGATGTAAATTAATTATGTATTTCAATTTTTTCCCAAATTGCTTATTGTATATGTTTTCCTGTAACTTGCTTTTGATGTTTTATTATTATTATTATTATTATTGTACACTTTTTCTTAGAGAATATTCCATACTACCATGCATGGGATTTTCTATAGATGAATTTCTAATGCTAGAATTGCTAGATCAATTCATAGGTGCAAATTATTGTATTTTTAAACTTTAATTCCTCAAGATCTCATATTTTCACATGATATAATAATGAAAACTATCAATGAGTATCTAGAAAGATGTAGTTACCTACATATCCCTTTTGGAAAGCCATTTGGTTCCCATTCCTGGGACAACTTCAATTATCTACTTATCTTAAAGATGTGAAGAAGTGCCACACTCTAATTTCTTTTATCTCATTTGACCCTTCGTCTTGGTTATAGCTTATGAAGAGACTTCTTTATTACAGTTGGATAGCATATTTTAACTTAGCAGTCTCCTTTCATGAATATTTAGGTTATTTCAAGTTTTTATTTATTTGTTTTGCTATTTGTTTATTTGTTTTGCTAGTTAGTTCAAATGATTTTTGTTAGTTCAAATGATGCTGCAATAAACCACATTATCTGGCAAAAGCACAAGTCCAAAGGAGGATACACTTCTAGAAACAAAACTACTGGATCAGAGAGTAGCTGTATTTTAAAACATGACTATTGCTAAATCACCCTCTATAGAGGTTGTACCAATTAACATTCCCAACAGAAATGTATATGAGTGACTGTTTCTACATCGTTTCCCCTTGCCAGACACATAACGTCAAAAAACTCTTTCAACTTTGCCAACCGATGAGTTAAATGATCTTTTAATTCAAGTTCTTTTCTTATGATAAGCATCTTATAATATATTTAAAAGCCATTTATACTTCTTTGTCTATGATCTGGTTATTCATACACTTTATCAATATTTTCCCTATTGGTTTGCTATTCTCTTTCTTATAATTTGTAGGAGATTTTCATATATTAAGAAAAGTAGCTGGGTGTGGTGGCACAGGCCTGTAATCCCAGTGAGGCAGGAAGATCATAAGTTCAAGGCCAGTTTCAGCAAATTAATGAGGCCCTGAGAAACCTAGCAAGACCCTGTTTCAATATAAAATCTAAGGGGTTGTGGTTGTAGCTCAGTGGTAGAGTGCTTGCCTAGCATGTGTGAGGCACTGGGTTAGATCACATAAAAATTAATAAATAAATAAAATAAAGATTTTAAAAATAATAATAAAACATAAAAGGGGTTGGGGAATATGGCTCAAAGGTAAGTCAGCTCTGGGTTCAATCCCTAGTACCCCTTCCCTCAGGGAGAAAAGTATCTCTTTTTGTGAATTCAAAATTACAATTTACCAGTGGTTTTTTTTTTTACTTTTTTATTTGTTTTATCATGCAGAAAAATGATTTTTATATAGTTGAACTATCAATCTCTGCTATTAAAGGTTTTATGTAATACTTAGACTCGCCTTCCCCAATTGGAGATGGTCATCTTAATTTTTCATGTCTTTTTGTGGCATTGCTTTAAATCTTTATAGATTTTATATTTTAAATTTTTATAAATATTGATGAATTGTCCTGCAAAGAGATTGTATCACTCTACATTTCCATGGACAGTGTATCTTTGAAGTGTCTCTTGCTTATCGTTTGTGAATTGTCCACCCCTTCCTGAATCTTAATATCCTTGAACACAAAGCCTGTATCTTCTATTTCATGTATCATAAGTCATGGTAACAAGTACAGAAGCACAGCACTGTGCACATGATCAAAAGAGCTCTCTTCTCCTTTTTTCCTTTTCCATTTTTGTTTATTTTCTCCTCCTTCTCCTCCTCCTCCTTCTCATTCCCTGAGGTTGAACCCAGGGTGCTAGGCAAGTGCTCCACCACTGAGTTACACCCCTAGCATGAGCATTCTTTTCTATTTGGAATAATTCCTGACCAGGAAGGGATGGCCAAGTCACATCTCTGCTCACTGCTGCTTCCACAGCAAGTGATGATAGGAGGTGGGTCACTGGGTGTCTGAGACCACATTGTTTGAAGATATATTAGAAACCATGTCTAGTTATCTTTGGCTTTGAAAACATAAATATCTTCAAGGCATAATAGCAAAAACTCATTTAATTGGATATCGCTAATTTCCTTTACTGAGGCAATACGAATTCATCAAATTGGAGCTACTCCAGAAAATCCAGGATTCTATAAATTAGGAAATACAAATAACTGTACTTATTCCTGAAGGTCAAATTCCTGAGGAAAGTAGAAAAAATGGAGAGATTACCTCCTACTTGAAAGTACATTTTAACACCTATAAGATATCTATTTTTGCATAATAATTTGGCATATAATGTGTGCCATGTTATTAAATATGAACCTGCTGATACAGAGTAGCTTCCTTGAAACTAATCTCTCTCCCATGGCCTGCTTTCCATAGGTTTATATATAAGTTCATTTCACTCCAGTTTTTTTATACCAAGATAATTAAAATATAACTAAATGTGGTTTTTCAATATATACAAAACTTTGTAATGAATTCAACCCTCTTTCCCACCACATTGGCCAACATGTAGACAAGAATTGCAAAATTTGATGAAAGAGAAGGCTGCGGGAAAATTATGTTTGCATATTTCCGAAATCACTAGAAAAAGATTCTAGCTTAGCCTTCCCTTCTTACAACTCAGTGGTGAAATCTTGTGGTGGGAGGTCCCATAGTAAAGGACTAAAGGTTTCAAGAGATGTTGTAGACCGCTGCTGTCTTTGGCCTGCTCAGCATGGTTCCTCTTCTTCTGATATAAGTCCCTCAAAATTCTTGAGGGAATCATGTGTCTCGAATTTCTGAGTGTTTTTAGGACATGGCTGCTCCCATTCCTAGAAGAATTGCTGTTATTAACATGACCTGGCAAACATTCATTCCATTTCTTAGCAGTCTGTGCTAGTTAGGTGGGGAATGGATGTGTGATCCAGATCACATCCAGTTGTATCCATCTTTTGGCTATTACAGAAATCTTTTTACTGGGAAAAAGAAGCACTCTTTCTGCTGGAATAGCTAAACTAAGAGAAATTAAGTCATAGACTCACTGGATGACTAGCATGGTAACCCCAGTGACTTGGAAGACAAGGCAGAAGGGTGGCAAGTTCAAGGCCAACCTTGGAAACTTAGCAAGAACCTGTTTCAAAATAAAAAAACAAAAAGGGTTGGGGATATGTGTCAGTAGTGGAGTTTCCCTGGTTTCAATCTCCAGTACCACAAAAACAAAATGAAAGAAAGAAAGAAAAAAAAAAACTACTCACTTGAGAATGAAACCTATGAGAAGAAAGAAGTAAGACTAAGTAATATATTAGAGTTATTGTGTCCTAAAAACACAATGTGAAACCCTTGTATATAATTATGCCAAAAGATAAAGCAACAGATTTAGTCCTGGATTATTCGAGAACAAAAAACCTTATACCGGCCCCTTTTTTATGCTAGTTTGAGTTGGGTTTTAATCAATTACAACTGACTGGCACAATGGAAGAAATGTGTGAGGGAAATTTTGTTTATGAATGAATCTATGAAAGACTTCATAAATACATTCTAACATCAATTAGGCAAATCAACATATTAAGCCTGAGAATATCTGTGATGTTTTATAGAACTTAATTTAGCAATAATGAGTAAACTGCCATTTGTAATCTCCCATTAAAATCTTTTTCTAGATTTTCTTCTCTGGAAATTTCAATTAAGATGTTTGCATATTCATTTTACTTATGCAGATAATAGACGTAGTAATACATTTTCTGTGACTTATATTGAAATCCACAGTCTAGAAAGAGGTACAAAAATAAACAAAATACCCATTTATGATAGAATTCCATGTCAAGTGTCCTCATCTTCACACAGGCTACAATAAAGGCTTTATGCTCACCTGTAGCTTGGATGATTTAAAAAGGCAATTTAAGAATTTGATGACAAGGAGAATTATTTGGAATAGATTCCTAGGAAAGTCTCTAGACTCAACTTCTTTGAGAGATTGTGAATGTTGAATGGGAATCCTTGCTTATTAAAACCAGCTTAATGTTAAGACAAAAAAATGTTCTAGACCAATGGTTCTCAAACATGTTTATAGAGCAAATACACACACACACACACACACACACATACACACACACACAGTTTTTTAGATTCCATGCCACACATTCTGAAACTCTGAATAACAATCTGACTTCTACTGATAGAATCAAGAAATAATACTCAGGTGTATGTGTGTGTGTGTGTGTTTCAAGAACTATACGGATGCATTCTCTTTATTTGTGCAATTACATTATTAAATACTCACAACCTTGTGGAGTAGGTACCACTAAGTTATGGAACAGTTATAACTTTTATGCCTATTTTATAGATTCAGAATATAAGGCTTAAAGAATTCAAGCACCCTTCCCAAGGTTCATACAACAGGGTAAGTTCACAACTCCCATCCATGGATTCTAAACCTTCAACATATTTCCAAAAACAGATATGACAGCCAGTGTCATGGTTGGTGTACAAAATGAATAACTTGAACTTTCCTAATCACATCATTTGAGAATCAGAAGGAAGAATACTATTCACAAAGAGAAAATAAGCAATGGAAACAGCAGACCTAAAAATAAAAATACGTGTTATGGAGAGTGGAAAAAGGCTTTAATCTCTCAGAAGTCAATTTTAGACAGGAAGGAAGGGAGGAAGGAGAGAAAAGAAAAGAGGGAGGGGAGAAGGAAGGGAGTTGGGAGGGAGGAATGAAGGAAGGATTTGGAAGTAAGAAAGGAAGACAGCAGGCAAGGAAGGAAGGAAAGAAAAGGAGGGAGGGAGAGAGAGGAGTTATTGGCCTTTATTGAAAAGGTTTACATACAACAGACTATATCCTATGCTATTAAAAAGATCTACAACTTTTTCTTAAATAGCTAATTCAAATCCCAGCAGATTCGTGGAAATCATCATTGTCTTTCCTCATTAAAAACAGAAAATAGTTACTCCAAAGAGCCCACATAATATTTCTTCAGGGTACCAATTAAATGGTCCTTAAAATTCTCAGTTTTCCCCCAATAGATTAATTCTTTCCATTGTCCTAAATGCTGATGGATGGGCCCAGAAAGGGGCATCTCACAGGTTACCCAATTCATATTATCAGTAGCCATGGTAATAGGTGAGGAAGAGGGAGTTTCTGGTTTATAAATTATATGAGCCCTTGCTTTTTCTCTTGCTCCCACTAATCCCAACTAAAAAATACAAAAAACACGTCATAATGAATTTGGTCAAAACCAAAGAAAATGCAAATTCTATTTTGGAAGTAGATAGGACACAGAGATTAACACAATTTTTATTCACTTTACTTTTTCTCCAACGTGCTTACTGAGAAGTTATATATATAATGTGTTAATAAAATCAGGAAAATCTCCTGATGCCATATAGTTTATTTATATCACAATTCTACACCAGTGTCAGTGCATTTTGTATAAGCAGATCTTTAGTCTTTCATCTCTGGCCATCAGAATCTCTAATGGCATTGATAGACTGCCTGAGCATTTTTAATGGCATGCATCTGATACATCACTTGTTGCCAACATTCAAATGCCTTTGCAAAATGTCCTGCTGACGGGCACTGAAAAGCTAATGGAAAAATCACTCTTTGATAATAAAACATCAATGCTTAACTTTCTGGCTTAGTAAAGTTTTTTACATTAGGGATGGCAAATGAGGACCTGCCATAATGTCTCTCAAAGAGATAAACAGACTTGCAATTGTCCTTCAACAACTTCTGATGTGGTAATCGTACAGATACATAGCATGTTGATGTTTTGGGAAGATATATTTTTTTTAAATCTTATTTACATTCCTCCTAATTTATGGCAAAGATGGCTTTTTGGTTCTCTGAACAATAAGACAATATTGTTGACATTCTTCCTTTATCCATTTTTCAATTCATTTACTGATCCCCTGCTATCTGTCAATCCCTGTACACAGCACATGAGAACTCACCTCAGACTTCAATCCTCACAGTCTAGTAAAGGGTGAAGAATAGCTTGTGAACAATTTAAAAAACACTAAATAATCTAAATAATCAAATACTGTAATGGAAGTTTGGAAAAAGTTGCAATGTGATAAAAAACCTAGAAGACTGAGCAAAAGGGTAATATTTAAGCTGAACATTGGGAGGAAACTGGTAGGCTAAGGAGAGAAGATAATCCTTTGAATGTAGGAGTGTTCCATGTAGAGGAAACAGTATTTGCTAAAATAAGACATATAAAAAAAAATGGTGTTCTTGGGGTGCAGAAAACACTTCAGTAGAGCTAAATGCCAAATATATGTAGGACCCTCTCAGAAATAGTCTATTAACATAGTCAGAGGCAGATTCTGATGGACGTTTATGGATAATGACTTTATATGTTACTTTGTAGATGAGAGAGGGCTTTCATTAGTCTTTTAAGTTGGGTGCAGTAGCTCATCCCTGAAATATCAGCAAGTCAGAAGGCTGAGGCAGGAGGATCACAACTTCAAGGCCAATCTTAGCAACTTAGTGGGGCTCTAAGCAATTTAGTGAGATCCTGTCTCAAAATAAAAAATAAAAAGGGCTGGGGATGTGGCCCAGTGGTGGAGTGCCCTGGATTCAACCCCTAGTACCAATAAATAAATAAAGGGTTTTAAACAAATTGGAGATAAGTTCAGACTTATTGTTTGTCACTGTTACCTTTTCTCACTGAGGTAGAATCAAAACAAACTGAAAAAAATGGCTATTCTGTAGCATGAGAAATTCTCTTGAGGTACAATATTTACTGACAGTAACATTTGCTAAATATTGGACAGGGTTCCTGAGCGAGGTTGGAAAATCACCTCAGGAGGTCTTTAAGAATAGACCAAATTATAATTTGTCTTAGATGCTTCAGATGTGATTACCCGTTAGGGCAAGGGGATTGACTCTGAGTCTCTTCCAGAATTACAGTTCCATTGTTCAGAGAATATCGTGGTGATAGAGCTCTGCATTGGTTAGCAATTTGTACTTGATCCTGCGCATGCAGATTGATTACAAGATTATAGAAGCAGAATGTTCACTTTAGAATTATGCATAGAATGAACACTATACGCATGGGAAGCAATCTGGTGATGATAGAGAAAACTGGCTTACAAAATAGTGGCATTTTCCTTTTACTTTGTCACAGGCTTGTTGTACGACCTTGATGTACCTCCATTTTTCTTAAGGTTATCTGAACACTAGAGCAGGTACCATCAGGGATGAGAAGATACAATAATGATGTATAGTAGAAATAAAGGAACTCATCCCAGATTAACTCAGTATGTGGGGTGCCTTGCGTCATTGCTCAGGAAATTAGTTAAAACTAGCTATTATTAAAGGTGCCCTCTGAGGCTATTAATAATCCCCAGAAATGTCAAAGCTTTTGAGTTTAAAAAGTACATCCATGTGCATTTCCTTAGCTGCTCTTCCCAAAAACACTGAGGTGAAGATTTTTGCAATTGAGAACACTGAGGTTGAGAGCTGCAATAACCCACCCCAGTCTATAGAGGTACTAAATTGCATATTGTGGATTTAGCCTCTCTCGGGAACACTCTATCAAAAGCACCACCTCAGAATCTCAGTCCGTGCAGTCTTTCCAAAGTAAGGAAGCAATAGTTTGAATGGCTAGGAGAAAGAGAAAGAATCAATAGCCAAAGTAAAGGATGATAAAAAAATGATACCAGAAACAAGAACTTGGTTGCATGACAGGATCTTGAATTATACCAAGGCAGATTTTCAGAATAGGCAAATGTCTATTCTTGGTAACTAGCCTTCAAACTAAGAAAAAGTCGCCTAAAACATTGATAACACTTTAAGGAGAGACACAAAAAAATGTGCAATCTATAATGAGAAGAGCTCTGGTGTAGTTCCATATGACATTACATTGGCAACATAACATTGGGTTGGTAATTCCATTAAGCTATGTATAACAACTGATTATTTTGAAACTAAAATGTCATTGATTTACCACCATTACTTTATGTCCTACTAAGAAAGAAAAAATACTACCAATTAAACTGTAATATGCCATTGATTTTAAAACATCATAATTTCAGGGATGCTAAAAGGAAAAAAATCTATGTTTTAGAGTTCATGAAAGGCAGTGATTAAATATATTACACTGGGGGCTTAATGATAACTAAAGATGCTCAGAGGCATAGTAACCTCAAGTATCATAGTAATCTCTTTTGAATTGGATTTTATGTGAATAGAGGACCTTCTACATAGTAATAAAGAAACAAGGTCTTAATTTTAAGTAAGAAACAACATATTTAGAGGTAAAGAGACAGAGTTCATTCTAATAAATTATATCCAAAAAGGTAACAGTAGAGGGGAAACCATTTTACTATTGCAAAATGGTCTAAGAACCATTTTGATAGAGTGATGAGAAGATACAATAATGATGTATAGTAGAAATAAAGGAACTCATCCCAGATTAACTCAGTATGTGGGGTGCTTTTTGATAGAGTGAACCAACTCTAGCTATTATTATTTACTAAATTATTGTAAATATGAATATGAAGCATGGGTCTGAGTTAATCTGAAAATACATGTGAACCATGAACTGACTTGTAGACTGGAACAAGGCAATACATGATTTTTAGTTATACAGAATCCAAGTCTTAGAAGAAGCAGGTGCTAAAACATCCAGGTGACTTTGTACTAATCAAGCTTGTTAGAGAAACTTCAATGTACTAAATCCTAACAGTAACCTTTTTCTATCAAAAGGTAGAAATATTTTAAAATGTGATAAATACTTTAAATCCCCTTCCAAATGTTGTAAGTTTATGTTTTCTTCAACTTTTTCACCACTGCAACTGTAAGGACCCAACTAGACCAATGGTAGAGGAGGAAAGGTTTATTTAGGGGCTCACTGTTTCAGAAGTCTCAATCCATAGGCTCCTTTCCTTGGGACTCAAGGTGAAGCTGAACATCATGGCAGAAGAGTGTGGCAGAGGGAAGCAGCTCACATGATGATCAGAAGGCAGAGAGAGAGGTCTTCACTTGCCAGATACAAAATATATACCCCATAGTCATGCCTCCCAATGAACCACTTCCTCCATAGTCATGCCTCCCAATGAACCACTGCCTCCATCCACACCCCACCTGCCTCCTGTTACAACTCAAGTTAATCCCATCAAGAATTAATTCACTGTTTAAGAATATAACCCAATCGTTTCTCCTCCAAACCTTCTTGCATTATCTAACACATGAGCTTTTGGGGGACACTTCACATCCCAACCATAACAGTTTATAAGCACTAAAGTGCATAAAAGTTCTTATTTTCTGGTAACCCAAACAACTCTAGCTATTATTATTTACTAAATTATTGTAAATATGATAGATTAAACCCCAAACAATAACTTTTCATCTTAATTCAAATTTTAATATTATCAATGAAGTTTATAATATTCCTATTTTGTGTGTGTGCACACGCGTGTGGTATCAGGGATTGAACCCAGGGCCTTGTGCTTGTAAGGCAAGCAATCTACACCAATTGAGCTATATCCCCAGTCCTATAATATTCCTATTTTTTCATCATCTAAATTTACTTTTTCAAATCACCTGTTCATAGGCTTTTCTATGGAGTTATTGCCTTTATTTCATTGACTTAAAAAGACTCTTCACATATCACTGAAATGGCACAATAGATAATCATAGTTTTTTCCTTGATCCCTGTATTTGATCTGTCATTTAACATTATTTATATTTCTTATCAATCCAATGTTTAAAAATTTTATACAATGTGTTAATCTTTTTATTTTTTTATTGTAAACAAATGGGATACATGTTGTTTCTCTGTTTGTTCATGGCGCCAAGGCATACCATTTGTGTATTCACAAATTTATGCAGGTAATGTTGTTTGATTTATTCTGTTAATTTTTTTTCTTCCCCCCACTTCACCCACCCCGTTTTCCCTCTATATAGTACTTCCTTCCTCCATTCTTCCCCCCTCCTTAACCATGACCCTAAACCTAACCCTAACCCTAACGCTAACCCCTCCCACCCCCCATTATATGTCCTTATCCGCTTATCAGTGAGATCATTCGTCCTTTGGTTTTTTGAAATTGGCTTATCTCACTTAGCATGATATCCTCCAATTTCATCCATTTGCCTGCAAATACCATAATTTTATCATTCTTCATGGCGGAGTAATATTTCATTGTATATATATGCCACAGTTTCTTTATCCATTCATCAATTGAAGGACATCTAGGTTGGTTGCACAATCTGGATATGGTGAATTGAGCAGCAATGAACATTGATATGGTTGTATCTCTGTAGTATGCTGATTTTAAGTCCTTTGGGTATAGGCCAAGGAGTGGGATAGCTGGGTCAAATGGTGATTCCATTCCAAGCTATCTGAGGAATCTCCATTCTGCTTTCCAGAGTGGCTGCACTAATTTGCAACCCCACCAGCAATGTATGAGGGTACCTCTTTCCCACATCCTCGCCAACACCTATTGTTGCTTGTGTTCTTGATAATCGCCATTCTAATTGGGGTGAGATGAAATCTTAGGGTAGTTTTGATTTGCATTTCTCTTATTACTAGAGATGTTGAACATTTTTTCATATATCTGTTGGTTGCTTGTACATCTTCTTCTGTGAAGTGTCTGTTCATTTCCTTAGCCCATTTGTTGGTTGGATTGTTTGTATTCTTGGTGTAGAGCTTTTTGAGTTCTTTATAGATTCTGGAAATTAGCACTCTATCTGAAGTAAGAGTGGCAAAGATATTCTCCCACTCTGTAGGTTCTCTCTTCACATTACTGATAGTTTCCTTTGCTGAGAGAAAGCTTTTTAGTTTGAATCTATCCCAGTTGTTGATTCTTGCTTTTATTTCTTGTGCTATGGGAGTCCTGTTAAGGAAGTCTGATCCTAAGCCAACAAGTTGAAGGTTTGGACCTACTTTTTCTTCTATAAGATGCAGGGTCTCTGGTCTGATTCCAAGGTCCTTGATCCATTGTGAGTTGAGTTTTGTGCAGGGTGAGAGATAGGGATTTAGTTTCATTCTGTTGCATATGGTTTTCCAGTTTTCCCAGCACCATTTGTTGAAGAGGCTATCTTTTCTCCATTGCATATTTTTGGCCCTTTGTCTAGTATGAGAAGATTGTATTTATTTGGGTTTGTGTCCATGTCCTCTATTTGGTACCATTGATCTACCTGTCTATTTTGGTCCCAATACCATGCCATTTTTGTTACTATTGCTTCGTAATAGAGTTGAAGATCTGGTATTACGATATCCCCTGCTTCGCTCTTTCTACTGAGGATTGCTTTAACTATTCTGGGTTTGTTATTCTTCCAGATGAATTTCATGATTGCTTGCTCTATTTCTGTAAGGTACGTCATTGGGATTTTAATTGGAATTGCATTGAATCTGTATAGCTTTTTAGGTAGTATGGCCATTTTGACAATATTAATTCTGCCTATCCAAGAACATGGGAGATCTTTTCATCTTCTAAGGTTTTCTTTAATTTCTTTCTTTAGTGTTCTGTAGTTCTCATTGTAGAGGTCTTTCACCTCTTTTCTGAGATTGATTCCCAAGTATTCTATTTTTTTCGAGGCTATTGTGAATGGGGTAGTTTTCCTAACTTCTCTTTCTGAAGATTCTTCACTTATGTATAAAAATGCATTGGATTTATGAGCATTGATCTTGTAACCTGCTACTTTACTGAATTCACTTATGAGTTCTAACAGTTTTCTGGTGGAATTTTCAGGTTCCTCTAAATATATAATCATGTCATCAGCGAACAGGGATAATTTGAGTTCTTTTCCAATTCGTATCCCTTTAATTTCTTTGATTTGTCTAATTGCTCTGGCTAGAGTTTCAAGGACGATGTTGAACAGAAGTGGTGAAAGAGGGCATCCCTGCCTTGTTCCAGTTTTTAGGGGGAATGCTTTCAGTTTTTCACCATTTAGAATGATATTGGCCATGGGCTTAGTGTAGATGGCCTTTACAATATTAAGGAATGTTCCCACTATCCCAATTTTTTCTAGTGTTTTGAGCATGAAGGGATGCTGTATTTTATTGAATGCTTTTTCTACATCTATTGAAATAATCATGTGATTCTTAACTTTAAGTCTGTTGATATGGTGAATGACATTTATTGATTTCCAGATGTTGAACCAACCTTGCATCCCTGGGATAAAACCCACTTGATCGTGGTGCACTATCTTTTTAATATATTTTTGGATGCGATTTGCTAAAATTTTGTTGAGAATTTTTGCGTCGATGTTCATTAAGGATATTGTTCTGAAATTTTCTTTCCTTGATGTGTCTCTGTCTGGTTTAGGTATCAGGGTGATATTGGCTTCATAGAATGAGTTTGGGAGGGTTCCCTCCTCTTCTATTTCATGGAATACTTTGAGGAGTATTGGAATGAGCTCTTCTTTAAAGGTTTTGTACAACTCAGCTGAGAACCCTTCTGGTCCCGGACTTTTCTTTGTTGATAGGCTTTTGATGACCTCTTCTATTTCATTGCTTGAAATTGATTTATTTAAGTTGTATATATCCTTCTCATTCAGTTTAGGTAATTCGTATGTCTCTAGAAACATGTTGATGTTTTCGAGGTTTTCTGTTTTGTTGGAATATAATTTATAATTTTCAAAATAGCTTCTAATTATGTTTTGTATTTCACTTGTGTCTGTTGTGATATTTCCTTGTTCATCCGAATTTTAGTAATTTGAGTTTTCTCCCTCTTTCTCTTTGTTAGTGTGGCTAAGGGTTTATCAATTTTGTTTATTTTTTCAAAGAACCAACTGTTTATTTTGTTAATTTTTCTGATTGATTCTTTTGTTTCAATTTCTTTGATTTGGGCTCTGATTTTAACTATTTCCTGTCTTCTGCTATTTTGGTGTTGGTCTCCTTTTTCTAGGGCTTTAAGCTGTAGTGCTAAGTCTTTATTTGTTGATTTCCACTTCTTTTGTTGAATGCACCCCATGAAATAAATCTTCCTCTCAGTACTGCTTTCATAGTGTCCCAGAGATTTTAATATGATTTGTCTTTGTTCTCATTGACCTCTAAAAATTTTTTTTATTTCCCTCCTGATGTCTTCTGTTATCCCTTCATCATATAATTAGTGTATTATTTAATCTCTAGGTATTGGAGAAGTTTTTGTTTTTTATTCTGTCATTTATTTCTAATTTCAATCCATTATGATATGTTAGAATACAAGGTAGTATCTCTATCTTATTGTATTTGCTGACAGTAGCTTTGTGGCATAAATATCGTCTATTTTAGAGAAGGATCCATGTGCTGCTGAGAAGAAAGTGCATTCGTTCTTTGTTTGATGGTAAATTCTATATATGTCCGTTAAGTCTAAATTGTTGATTGTGTTATTGAGATTTAAGGTTTCTTTATTCAATTTTTGTTTGGAAGATCTATCCAGTGGTGAGAGATGTGTGTTAAAATTGCCTACTATTATTGTGTTGTGGTCTATTTGATTTCTGGAATTAAGAAGGATTTGTTTGACGTACATGGATGAGCCAATGTTCGGGGCATAGATATTTATGATTGTTCTGTCTTGCTGATTTAT
Organism: Sciurus vulgaris; assembly: GCF_902686455.1. Lineage (NCBI taxonomy): Eukaryota > Metazoa > Chordata > Mammalia > Rodentia > Sciuridae > Sciurus > Sciurus vulgaris. Next base: position 46,389,497 of record NC_136466.1, on the reverse strand, counting down.
GCTTCCCTTAAGCAGTATGTAATGTCCTTCTTTATCCCTTCTGACTAGTTTTGGCTTGAAGTCCACATTATCTGAAATGAGGATGGATACTCCAGCTTTTATGCTGTGTCCATGTGCATGGTATGTTTTTTCCCATTCTTTCACCTTTAGTCTATGGGTATCTCTTTCTATGAGATGAGTCTCTTGCAGGCAGCATATTGTTGGAATTTTCTTTTTAATCCTATCTGCCAGTCTATGTCTTTTGATTGATGAGTTCAGGCCATTAAAATGCAGGTTAATTATTGTGATATGATTTGTATTCCCAGTCATTTGACTCATTTTTGTTTTTTGACATGATTTGATTTCTCCTTTATTTGGCTATTCCTTTAGGCTAGTTCCTCCCGTTGCTGATTTGCATCGTTGTTTTTCATCTCTTCCTCATGGAATATTTTGCTGAGAATGTTCTGTAATGCCGGCTTTCTTTTTGTAAATCCCTTTAGCTTTTGTTTATCATGGAAGGAGCTTATTTCATCATCAAATCTGAAAGTAAGTGTTGCTGGGTATAAGATTCTTGGTTGGCATCCATTTTCTTTCAGGGCTTGGTAAATGTTGTTCCAAGCCCTTCTAGCTTTTAGGGTCTGGATTGAAAAATCTGCTGATATTCTTATTGGTTTCCCCCTGAATGTAATTTGATTCTTTTCTCTGGCGGCCTTTAAAATTCTGTCTTTATTTTGTATTTTAGGTATTTTCATAATGTGCCTTGGTGTGGGTCTGTTGTAATTTTGTATATTTGGAATCCTATAAACCTCTTGTACTTGGTTTTCCATTTCATTCTTCAGATTTGGGAAATTTTCTGATATTATTTCATTGAATAGATTGTTCATCCCTTTGGTTTGTTTCTCTAAGCCTTCCTCAATCCCAAAAATTCTTAAATTTGGCCTTTTCATGATATCCCATTGTTCTTGTAGATCCTGTTCATGATTTCTTACCATCTTCTCTATTTGTTCAATTTTGTTTTGAAGGTTAAATATTTTGTCTTCAATGTCTGAGGTTCTGTCTTCCAGGTGTTCTATCCTATTGGTTATGCTTTCTATGGATTTTTTAACTTGGTTTACTGTTTCCTTCATTTCAAGGATTTCTGTTTGTTTTTTGTTTTTTTTTTTTTTTTCAGTATCTCTAACTCTTTATTGAAATGATCTTCCTTCCCATATTTGCTCTTTGAACTGTTGATTGGTGCCATCATTTAATGCCTGCATTTGCTCTTTCATCTCCTCCTTCAATGCCTGCATTTGCTCTTTCATCTCCTCATTTGCTTCTCTGATTGTTTTAATTATGTACATTCTGAACTCCCTTTCTGACCTTTCTTCTGCTGTGCTGTCTTTGGGTTTTATTGAATAGCTATGAAATTAGTAGGATCACTAATTTTGGATCCTTGTACCCTGAATAAACCCCATTTGATTGCTGTATTTCTTCAAATAATTTAATGTATCCTTGCACTTCTATAATAAATCCTCCTTAATATATATGTATACATTGGAAATTGAATCCAGCAGCACCTTACCACTGAGCTACATCCCAGCTCCTCCAGTCCTTTTTGTTTATTTTCTATTCTGTTCTATTCTATACTATTCTATTGTATTTATATTTTGAGACAGGGCCTCACTAAGTTGCTGAAACTGGCCTTGAACTTGTGATCATCCTGCCTCAACTTTAACCTTCCAGATGGCTGCAATTACAGGCATTTGCTACCACACCCATCTTTATATAATCTTAAATGTACCATTTAAAATGTCTGAGCCTGGAGTCCTAAGTAAGAAATTGTATTTTTACCTTTTTTTGGTTTTTCTTTTCTGCTCTTATTGTTAATCTCAAATGTCTCCTGTTCTGCATGTACTATGGGTTTCATTCAGCTTGTAACTCCCCAGTCACCTTATTTCCCACCTGTGGAGCTTGATTCTGTGTACATCCCTCAAGGGATTCCTATATGGGTTGGGGGCTTTTTTTTCTCTGCAGGTCCTTCACTTCTGGAACAATGAGTTACAACTTCTAGCTGTTTCCGTCTCCCCCAAATCCACTCTACGTCTTCACACCTTAGCAAGGCTTTGTGTAAGTTTCTGTTTTCCCTGTGCCTCTGTCTGAAAATTGCCTTAAGCATTAAGCCAAGATCTTGTGGCTTACCTCATCCATGCCCTTCTCTCAGGGATCATGGTGTGCACCGCCTGTTATCCAAATCTAAAAATAACTGTTTCATATATTTTGTCCAGTTTTATCTCAGAAGGTTAAATCTGGTTCTTGCTACTCCTCCAGTGATGGAAGCAGAATTCCTAGGACCTTTTTAAAATAAGAACTATTTAACAAGTTTTTCATATTTTCAATAATTCTTTATATTTTTTCTTTTGGAATATACTTATACTAAACAAGTATCTATTGTTTATCTGAATTTTAAATTTAACTTGAGTTTATGGTATTTTATCCGGCCTATTCATTAAATATCATTGAAAAAAAATACTTTTGGTTTTATTGATTAAGTCAAGTGCTTCTATAAGTACTTTATTTTGTGTGTGTGTTGGGGGGTCTTTTTAAAAATATAGTAATGTCTGCCTCATATTTATTACTTTCTTGCAATCTTGCTTGTGCTTGTGATTTATTTTGTTATTCTTTTTTCTAGTTTCCTAAATGAAGTGTTTCATTCAGTATTAAAATAATTTAAGACTTTAAAGTTGTGAATTTTGTGCTGAGAACAGTGCTCTCACATCATGGAAATTTCTCAATGAAGAGGGCTCATTTGCATTAATTGCTAAAACATTTGTAATCTCATTTTTTATTTCCTCTTGATTTAAGAGCCATTTAAAAGTGATATTTTTTCCAATTCAAAGTGGGTTTTCATTACTTTGTTTTACCATTGAAATCCAATATTTTGGTTTTTTGATCTGAAAATAAGTTCTACCATTGTTCTAATTTGGGGGAAATGTTAAAGTTTTTTATGGGTCAACTATATAATTAACTTTTGAATATGATTTATAAGCATAAGGGAAAATACATTCCCTGTGTATCAAGGTCAAATAGAGAAATATAACAAAGTTGGTTAATTGTATCATTAAATCCTTCAGATTCATACTTGTTTTTGCCTCAGTTCACCATGAATAAGTTCTTGGCAAATAGAAACCACATAAACTTTTTTTTCAATAGCTGCAAATGCAACAAGTTTTATTCTTCATGATTTATGAAGCATTTTAAAACACAACTGAATTTCCATGAAAAAGTGTCCTTTTACAGGGATTTATTAGATAATCTATCGTTGAAGGCCAGTTAGCACCTGTTCAGAAGATAGCACAGGCCAAAAACATGAAAGAGATTATGTAGATAAAGTGCCTCACACCATTCACCAGAGCCACACTTGTCCATTCTTCCACATAAAAAGAATATGCCCCATTACTTTAATCAGTGGATCCCTTGAAGAAATATAAGGAAGACTTAGAGTCTGTAAGATTTTAAGTTAGCTTCCCAAATGAAAGACTGAAAAGCAAAAGCCAGCTTTACCCTCTTCTAATATGTTGTGAGAGAAAAAAGTACAGGTAGGATTTAATCAATGAAAACCAATGGATCACAAAAGAAGAGAAACATCAGGCCACAACAACATGCACTAGGAAAACTTACAAATGGAGTTGTTTTCTGTTTTCAGGTGTATTTGTCACAGATTTCTCTCATAAATAGAATGAGATTTCAAAATATGAAGGTATTTTCAGTTTTCAGAGCCTTTTAATGGATTGTCCCCATCTTTCAAATACTTCCTAAAATACATGACCATGGAGGGATTTTAGAATTGCCAAATCACAAAGAGACAGGGACTTTCTGCCATATATTAATGTTGCCTACTCTGTCTTAACTTTTCCAAGTTTCTTAGGGAAGCCACAGCTTCCAGGCATCACTAACCTTCTGATAGTTGACAATGGCTGGTTCCAGGTTTCTTCCAGTACAAGAAGTAGAGCATACTACTGGCCACAGAGATAGCTGAGGAATGAGACATCCCAGGGTCTGATTCTAGCCCTGGAACTTCCTAGGTAAATTATTTAAGTTCTAAGACTTGGTTCCACAATAGCAAAATAGGGACAACAGTACATTCCTCTAAGGATTATATGAGATGGCTCTTACCAGAAATCTACCACAAACTGAGCATGATATATACTACCTGTTTTTAGATAATATTTTCAGTGTTAGATCTTGATTTGGCAGAATCTGTGAAGAGAGATGGTTTTCGCATGGTTTCTTTAGAGCCTTTCACCAAGTTTGTCAAGGACAATGCCATCCATACTTCCACAGCAGGCAACCCAAATAAATTATGAAGATGACCAGTGATATCCAGCTCTAATCATTCCAATCATATACCATTTTTGATGAGAAGCCGTCACCTGAACCATTGATCAAATCTACTCAATGACCCTTGGTACATGGTACAAATTCCCAGTAAGTCTGCTCCCCCCAAATCCCTCCCTGCCACTGACCCAAGGAAGGTGACATTTGTTAACCTGGACTCAAAAATCTCTACAATTGAATGGCAAATTCCTTGAGAACCAGAATCCTGTCCCCGCCTCACTCTCCTACAGACACACGTTGTATCCAGAAGTCAGCTGTGCCTGGCTTATATTAAATGTACAATAACTGTTTTTAAACACATTATCATAAAGGATGTCATGGAGCTGGAGTTGTAGCTCAGCTGTACAGCACTTGTATAGTATGCACAAGAACCTGGGTTCAATCCCCAGCACCAAAAAAAAAAAAAGGGGGGTTAATAGTAAAATTAAAGAAAGTATATTTAAAAATCCTCCAAAGAAATAAAAATTTTAGGTAATCATACCAAAGCCAGCCTAGCAGTTGCAAAGAAAAACATCAGTAATGATTTTCAGAAATTGCAAAGGGAGTAAAATAAGCAAACATGCCTAGAGAGGCAGTGTGGTAAAATGGGGGGCACATGAAGTTAGTAGTCAGAATTCCTGAGCTTCAGACCCCGTTTAGCTGCTGGGCAAGTCACTCACTCTCTCCAAACCTCAGTCTGGTTTGCAAAGAAACAGGTGCCATGACCGTGTCACAGAAAAGTTCAATGAGACAAAGGAGTAAACAGACTTTGACAAATAGAAAGTATTACACAATACAAACTACTGTTTAAAACCGTGAAGTACGAGAACTATATTTGTTACATCCAATACATGAGGTACACAATTGCTAAAAATGGAAAATTGCAAGGAATATAAACATTTAGCAGAAATATTTTCTCAAAAGAAGAAATCTAAAAAGTGTGGCTAGATAGCTGATGTTTCTTGTGTGATTTTTAAAAAGAACAGCAAATCATACATGCAGTACTCACTGCTGGGAAAAGTCTTCTGCTTTGTATACATTATTCTCTTCATTTTTAAACAAAATTAAATGTATTGTCTTTATTTATGGAACAAGAAATAACTCCCCCTGCTTACACTGTACTTTCCTATCTTGTCAACAGAGCCCAGAAGTATGAAATATACTAACAGAAGAATTAAAACAGCACAAAAAGCACATCTACTGTTCTATGCACAAACATAAAGGATTGCAAAAGTAAAGAAACAGAAAAATAGGAATACACACATGCACATGAACACACAAATTCTTTCTAGTCTGTCTCTGAGAAAGCAATTAGGAAAGAATTTGAATAAATGTTTGCAGTTGTTTAAACTGCTCCAATAGTTACCCCATGACACACTACTTTGTAAAGAAATTGGGGTGATACTGAAAAGTGAGTTCAAAATGTCTGCTTTTACTGGTTGGTTTTATAGAATATTCATTATAAAGATTTTGCTACTTAGACAATGTTTGGTTTTATAGGTGACTTTTGTGAAAATAATTCATAGACATGGTGAACAAATGTTTAGACCACAGTATAGAATCTCTCAGTCACAAATTTCTAAATGTTCTGTGTTTTTATACACATGTACAAATATGGCCATAAAGGAAACACTAAATGGTTCATGCAAGATCCATGGGGAAAATGTTGTTTTCTTAATATCAAATAGTGAAAGTTTTAAATATCATTTTCTTTTGGCTAGCGTCCATTGTAGTTGACCAAACTTTCTTAATTGTTTCCCCTGACAATCTGTATTTTGTTTCCTTTCCTTTTTCCTGCAACTATCATCTTCTCCTTTTCCACTGAATTATTTTCATCAGTATGCAAAGATTCTGTTATTTTTTCCAATGACAAAAAAGTGTGTAGACCTCATGATCTCTCACAGCTATTGCCTCATCTCTCGGCTTCTCTTTACATGAGAACTTTATGCAAGGGGGGGGGTCTATGCTTCGAGTCCCTACTTCTTCATCTCACATCCTCCTTTCAACCCACTCCAATCAAGAGTTGATCCTACTGTTCACTGAAAATACTCTTATTTCTTATTTATTTATTTAATTTTGGTGGTGATGGGGATCAAACCCAGGGCCCTGTGCTTGTAAGGCAAGCACTTTACCAACTGAGCTATCTCCCCAGCCCCAAAAACACTCTTATTGACATCACCAAGGATCTCAGTTTTGCCAAACACTGTGCTCCGTTTTCTGCCCCCTGTCCTCGACCTTTGGTCAACATTCATCACAGTTACTTTCTCCTCTTTTTTTGAAACATTTTCTTCATTTGGTCTCCGGGAAAACACTATTTTCTTTCACTTTCCTAGGCCACTATATTCTGGTTGCCTTTGCTGCTATTTTCTATTCCTCTAAATATCTAAATAGTATGTGTCTTAAGGTGTCCTTAGGGTCCTTTTCTCTACATTACTCACCCCAAGCCTTTTTATCCAATTCCATGACTTAATTCCATATTAAATAATCCCCATATGTATAACTTAACTCTGATCTCCCTCTTCTATTTCAGGCTTATATATGTAACCATCTACTCAACATTTCCACTTGGATGTCTCATAGGTATTTTGAACATAAGGTATTCAAAAGGGAATTCTTTAGTCTACCCTCCTCATCTAGAACTTCACTTCTAGTTTTCCTCATGTCAGTAAATAAGAGTTCCAGTTACCCACTTAACCAGGCCAAAAATCTAGTCCCTCCATCCTTGGTTCCTCCCTTTCCCTCACGTTCTGCATCCCACCCCACATTGAGTACCTGTGTACTTCATTACTTCATTACGTATCCAGAGCCTAGCTCCTTTTCATTTCTTGTCCTAAAACAGCCCATAACCCACCACCATCAACCCTCCCTGCTCATGCCCTCCTACTAATGAGTCTCGCTTTCACTCTGCTCTCCTACCATCTGTTCTTCAGAATCACCTTTAAAAATCAAGTCTCATTACCCTACTTTCCTCATCATAATCTTTGATATCATTCTTTCACAGAAATACAATCCAGTTACTCTAGTGCAATTTGAAGTAATTCACTTGGTTAATTTCTTTATAACATTCAAAATTTGGTTTAAATGATACTTCCTCAAGGAGGCTTTCCCAGCAAATCTATCTAAAATAGCCCTTTCACATCACCACTCTCTATCCTTGTAAGCAATAAATGTACTTTTTTAAATAGTACTATTACAGTTTAGATGTGAGGTGACCCCAAAAGCTCATGTGTGAGACAATGCAAAAAGGGTTAGAAGTGAAATGATTGGGTTATAAAAGCCTTGACCTAAACCATGACTCAATCCCCTAATAGGGATTAATTGAGCAGTAAGTAATGTGGGCAGGTGGGGTGTGTCTGGAGGAGGTGGGTCTCTGGGACCATGCCTTTTGGGTTTTTATTTTGTCCTTGTTGAGTAGAGTGTTTGCTCTCTCTCTCTCCTTCTGGAGAAAGTGGGCTACGGTATATTCATTTCCTAAGGTTAGCAACATTGCTTCTCCTACCGTCTTTTCATCTAACCCTATAAGATGGCTATAGATAAGAATGAGCAAACTTTTCATGTGTCTACATGGACAAAAACACAGTGAAGATTTGAGAAATACAAGCAGTAAAACTGACTTCAAAATAAATAGAAGAAATGTCATCATTCTCAATAGCTACATGACCCATAAACAGAAGAAAAAACTGCAACTTCATTAATTCTTAGAAAACAAAAATGAAAGCTATACTGAGATACTATTACTAAATGGCTAAAATTAAAAAGATGCAATACCAAATGTTTGTCAGTATGAAGAGCAATAAGAGCTCTCATAGTGCTGGTGGAAGAGTAAATTGGTACAAGTATTATAGGAAAGTAATTAACAGTATCTACTCAAGGTAAAATTATAAGGATGTTATAAATCTACTCCAAGAGAAATGCAGATACCAAAAGACAAGTACAAGAAGTGTTCATAATAACAATATTTGTAATAATCAAAAAGCAGAAACAATCCAAATATTCATCAAGAAAAGAGAAAATTAATCCTTGGCATATTCACATAATATTATTCCCGTGTAAATGAATTAACTACGGCTCCATCCAAACCCACCCAGACGCTGACTCAAATAATACAGGGTACATGATTCCCTTTTTAAAAAAAATTTGAAACAGTCAAAATTAATTTATGTCAGTGTCAATTAAGGGAGGAACAGGAGAGGGACTGGTTGGGGAGAATGAGAAGTGGTTCTGGGTACTACTAATGTTCTACTTTGGATCTCCACAGTTACACAGATGTGTTCACGTGGTAACAATCTATTGAGTTGTACACTTGAGAGTTATAAACTTTTCATGTGCTTGTCTATGTTTGAACTTTAACTTTTGTTCAAAAATAGCTCTGTAGCTGGTCCTCTTTTAATGTTAGCTTGCATATAGCTCAGCATATTCATTTTCCTGAAGGAGTGACCAAAGGATAAATCCAAATGAACACTCAGACAACTTTGAAGAAGAATTTACAAATGGCAGCAGTTTAGCAGTGTGGAAAAACAAAATAAAGTTTCTTTATACTAAACACACAGAAAGTCTCACTGAATATGAAAATAAAATGCCTTTCTAAAGATATATGACAGCTATTTATTAAGATAAAATTAGTAGATTTTATTTCTGCTGACATTTCTTAATAAAATGATGCTACTATTTAGTAGTTTTAATTGTTTTAAAAAACAATATCAATAACAAATCAGTATATGTTTACTTATTTGTTCACAGGGAAATAGTTACTTGGGGTATTATTTTGTTATTTGTGTGTTACTACTCTTTTTAAACATACATTATACATCTCATAAACTTTGCATATATGGGTACAGTATATAGAAAAAAGAAGGAGTTAGAAATAGCACACAACTTGTGTGAACTAACCACAAAGAAACAAATGCATACTTGGATAGTTTCACATCGACAACTTAATTTCTCTAAATCTTTTCTTCTACACCAGCAAGTCAAACATAGAAAGAAAAACCCTTTTTGATTATATTGTTCGTCCAATCTACTTGTGAAATATCCAGTTTTATAGATATTCTGCAATATAGGTCAACAAAGAATTGACCCTAACCATCTTCTGATTGTCATACATGAAAATTGTTTTATGCCTTTAAGTTAAATATTTTTATGGTTTATGTATACACAGAGAGGGGTTATATGTGTATATATAAAATAAACTGACTATATTCATCAATATAATAATAGTAACATTGTAAATGAAGGAAATACTAATATATCTAAAACCTGGATGAATCTCAAACATAATTTTTAGTAAAAGAATCTGTACACACTACATTATTCCATTTTTATAAAATATTAAAAAGCCAGTTTAATTAATGACTTGGAAAGTCCAGAGAGAAAAAGGAAAATGTATATGCATCCTGCATCAAAACAATGAAAGCAACAAAGCAATAGTTTTGATTTTAAATCAAAGCTACTAATTCCACTGATTTCTCCTCGGCCTGAATTGTACTGCTTCCTGTAACTAAAACTCCTCCTGGCTTCAATCAAAGAAGGATCTTCATGAGTATGGACCAAATGATGAACTATGTCCCAGAACGAAATGGTTCATTCCGGGGGCTCTTATTTCCCTTCAGCTTGAAGACCAGGAGGCTAGCATTTCTAACAGAAAAAATTCTGAAGTCTTCCCAATATTGTCTCATACTGGAACTCTCTGTCCCTCCTTTTCTTTGCTGCTATGTCCATGTATTCTCCAGAGAGAACTGCATAGTGAGATGGGTAAGTGAGATGAGATTTCAGAATTATAGTCAGTTTGTAAAGAATTGTGCTGTATTTGAGGATAAAAACACTTTGGAAATATGTGTGATTATTGTTGCATTAGAAGTAAACCTGGGATAAGAAAAAAATCCATTAACAAGTGTTTCTCCTAAATGCTTTCTCAGGTGGCCACTCAGAGATACATTTGAAGATGCATAACATAGGAGATCCAATTATATCATCCCGATAAGAAATACTTTAAGTGTCCAACAAGTGCTTATCATCTGAAGCCATCAGAGAACTGCAATTCCTAACCTAAGTAAAAAGCAAATCTTTCCCTTAAGGGCAACAGCTAAAATCTTGCTTAAATAAAACCATTTTAGAGACTTCCAAAATAACTTGTCTATATTTACACAAGCAAAAGTCATAATAAGAAACTTTAGGTTTGTCACCAGCCTAGAAGATTTGGAAAGACTGGAGATTTTTATTGCTTTCAAATCTGTAACATTAGGTCAAGGTTTATTATTTTGAATTAAAGTAAAAATGGTAGCAGAAGGTGATGTGTGCATTTTAGTGTTAACGAGATATTTCCTTGTTTTGCTAAAAATGTTAGAATACATAGGTAAAACACACAGGTTCTGCCTTTGCATAAAACATTGCTTTTCAGTCACAAAAGTGAGATAATATCGGCAAAACATGTTGCAACCTGGGAATTTTAGGCATTTTCTTTCTTTCCCCAGGGGTTACCTTGTTCTTTCAAATGTATTTAATCCAGTCTGGAAAATGGAAAGTAAAAAGAATGGGAATAATTATCTTTCAGCTGATGCTTAGTGTATATGGTTATTGTGGAAACCACTATACATTACTCTTGAATTTGTACAACCCCTCTATGGGATGACTAATAACATTAACCTTATTTTACATTCAAGTTTAAGACAATTGCCTACAATATATAAATAACTTGTTTGAAAGGTGGGTCACCTCCTATTTCAAGCTGGTCAAAAGGGAACATGAAAAGATTCATTTTGAGACATTTTAATGAATCTGTAAGTCTGAAGATCACTGGTTTTAAATTGATACTCTTTTACCTAAGTGCTGGAACAAATCAACTTGTTAAAGCAGAGTGGTTAGCTCTTTTTCTGCTTACAGAGTCCATTTTTCAGGTTTCTGTGTTTATAGTAGATAACTATACACACAGAGTCAGGGTTTAGAAATCTTCTTTTAGACTTCAGAGCCAACTGCTTATTTTACTTTCTTAAGGGTAAATGTGTAGGCTTAATTTACTTAAGTCTCCCTATGGAGCCTGATAAACATGTACCACATGCCTTGGGGGAGCAGAATACTTAGGATGTTGTCATGGCCAAGTGGAATCATACCAAGAAGCCCTTCAGAGTTCAGTTCTTCTCATCCTTGAAAATGAGTTTAAATTACCTTATTAGTGACTACTGCTATATGAATTCTGATTGCTCTACCACATAGTGATTACATGATATTTTATTAATTACTTGTAGCTATCCATTAAATTTTCTGATAGAGGAAGATGGTTTTATTTGTGGGCTTCTTTTTCTTAATGAAAGAAAACATTCATCTCAGGAATGGGATACATTCATTCTTAGCCCTATACTTTTGCTCATCTTGTGACCCTTGTTGGAAGAACCATACCCCAATCTATTTAAATTCTAAACATTCCTCAAGTCTAATCAGATGTTGCATCTGCAGCTGTCATTGACCTCTGTCTGCATATTGCTTTCTTGATTACAAACATCTTACTTCTCTCTTGGTTTCCCTCAAGGCCTACCTTAGTGTGCTGTATACAATGACACTCAAAACATTGTTGATAATATGTTATTTGTAGTCTGTACCACACAATTTAGCACTTAATCATTTGTTGTTTTTACACAGTCCTCCTCTAAGTCATAAGTGTTAGTCTGGCATATGTGAGTGAATTATACCTTCCTTAAAAGTGGAAACCAAGTATTATATTTCCTTATTATCAAATACTGTAACTAACACTTAACCAACAATAGAGTAAGTGCTGGGTGAATAGAACCCTAGAATTTCTCCCTGTGTCTCACATGCTGTAGCCAGGTAAGAAGGAATAGGGTCAGGATTCTCTGCTTAACTCTGAGAAAGCCACTCAGTCTGTAAGCCTCTGTGTCCTCATCTGAAAATGCAGTGGTAATAATCACAGAGGCACACACAACCCCCGCAAATACAAATAATGCGATAATGTCTGAAAACTTGGTTAAATGGAAAGCCCCTTGCCAAAAAGCACTCACTGCGATGTGCTTCCTCATCAAGCACTTAGCACATGCTCTGTATTTACTTAATCAAAGGCTGCCATATTCATTTGAAACACACAAATGTACAACCAACATGTAAGACAAATCATATTCAGTGTTTGGGTGAGAGGGGAGAAAGGACATTTTCATAAACTGTAAAGAATGAAAAAGCAATTCATGCTTTTTGGTGGAAAATTTGGTAGTCCGAAGTGATGCCACAAACAATCATACTAATTTAGATATTTTTAATTTTTTCAAACACAATTTCCCCTAACAAATAGACCCATAGTACTTTCTAACATCTTTACTGTTTTTGTGTATATTCACATCATGAAGTTAAAGATTAGTGATAAAATGTCTGAAAAGTAAGTACAAATAGAGCAAGCACGCCTATGGTAAAAATAATGTTTTGGACAAAAGTAAAATGTTGAGCTGCACTTTGGAGATTTTTTTTTTTTTTTTTTTTCATATATTAGTGTTCTTCTGAAAATTTGAGACACTGCTGCAGTGATATATAGCAAAGATGCTGGAGCCAGACTATTTATATTCAAGTCCCTGCTGTCACTTACTGACTATAGGACCTTGGTCAGGTGACTTACCTATTTCTGTTTCTGTTTCCTGATCTATAATGTGAGGATGATAATAATACCAAATTATATCACTGTTGTGAGGATTAAGTGTGTTCATAGATAACAGCACTTTGAGCAATATTATGAAGAGTTATGCAAGGGTTTGTTTTATTATCACTATTTGCTGAGCACCTCTTGTGTACTAGAAACCAAAGACACAGTGGTGAAAACTTTAGTTTCCAAAGCTTATTTTCTCATGGAAGAGATAATATGTCATTGAATAAATCAATAAATTTGTTTAATAAGTAAACCTATATAGTTTAAAATTTACCATAAATATCTGCTAGAAAACAGTGGCTAAAATGAAAATTAATGAAAGAGACACCAAAGATACCTTAGAAGTTGGGGAGCCATAACAGACAAGGTGAAGAGGATGTGCAAAGGCACATTCAGTAAACCCAATGTCAGGACAGTCAGAGCTTAGTGAGCAAGAGAGTATTACAAGATGAAAAGAGTGCGTAGGGATGAATTGGGCAGAGCCATGTGGACCCTGTTAGGGACTTGGAATATTATCTGCATGCCACTGAAAGTCAATGAAGAGTTTTAGGTTGGGAAGTGGCATGATCAGAATTACATATTAATAAAAATTACACTGACTGGAAAATCATGTAGAGAATCCCAAACTCTTACATAAGTGCACAAGGACCTATGTGCAATAACATCTACACACTTGGAGGAATTCAACTACATGTTCTCTTTTTACGTAGTTAAGTACACTGTAAACTATATGTTATTTTATAGAATACATTCCTGTACATATTATACATTTATACACACATGTGACTCTACAGGTTTGTATTTGTGAAAATAAGTACTGTTTTATAATGAATTTATAAGTTCAATTTGTTTTGGGGGATTGTTGCCTTGCCTGGTGACTTCAGAAATAAGATGCAACTGCATGGTTAAATGCTGTACACTGTTCATTGCTTACAAAGAAGAAAAAAGGAAACATGTATAATATAATTATTCCTATATTGGGGATTGGAAAACACATTTTGATATGTATCATGCATATATTGGACTATGAAGTAGCCACAAAATGCACACTATAGACCCATATAAACTATAATGAAACGGTGTTAACCTGTCATTAGAGGGAAGCAAGTTCTAGGAATATATGATTAGTTTGATAAGATTTTTGTGAAAATAAAAAGTATATATGCATAAATACAAACAAGTATAAGTTGTTTGTTTTTTCCAGTTCTAACATTGGATAGGAGCAGGATTAGAGGAAGGATGAACATTTTTACTTTTTACTTTAGATTTCTTGATTGAATTCTTCCTAACCAGTAGGTGTCAATTTATGATCAAAAGCCAGCAATAGAAATACAAAAAATAATAAAATAAAATGCAAGCTTTACTTTAAATCTTTTCCACAAACAGTTTTGTATCATAACAAAGAACTTCAGGTAAGACACAAGTAGAGGGGAAAATGAAAAGAAGATTAATCTAAGCTATTTTTAATTTTTAAAAATTTATGATGTATAATCAAGATACTTTCTATTAATTACAGTTGGGCAGAGTTAAGGGAACTTTCTCAGCCATTATTGATCAGGTAATACAATCTGATGTCAGACTAATGGAGGATCTGTGTGAGGGCAGGGGAGGGAATGTTTTTTGCTTTATTCTACAATGGCTGACTCTTCCTTCTCTTAGCAATCTTTCTACCTGCTTCGACTTGTCTTTTTGAGAATAAGCAGATATTGATGGACTTTGATAAGAGTGAATGTAGGAATGGCAAGTCTACCCAAAAGTGTTATCAAGTCCTGTATTCCGAATCCGTCAAAGGTGTCTGGAGAGAATCATGGAACTTCTTTAACATCTCTTATAATTAGAGGGATGAGCTGATTACAATATAGTATTAAGATGCTGTCACACAGACATGAAAAGTTCAAGCCATCTAATTCGGTGTGATTCATTTCTATGACTCAGATGAATGATAGGTCCCAAAATACCAGTCTTATCATTCAATAGCTTTAACATAGCTGCTAGGAAATTGTACCAACAAAATATTTTAGTATTATTTTGATGAAACCCACCCTATTATAGATAGCATTACTAAAAATGTGTTCTCTAGATTGCTAATTCTGAAAGTATTTAATAAGTGTTAACCTCGTTTTAAAAGGAGAAGAGTTTATTGGTTTAAATACATTTTGAAAATACCAAATGAAATTAAGCTAAGGAAGATTTTAAATTAGACTTTTCAGAGACATTCATATGCTATTTTGAATCTTCAAGATGTTGAAGATTCATATAATAAGTAATGTCTTAAAACTCCAAATTAATTTTTCTATGGAAATCTTTTCTGACCATATGTTAAGGGACTATTGTTCTTTTGGAATCACTGGCATAGTCCCATGGTCAATCTTAAATTTGGTGTTTTTATTATGAAACAAGTTGTGGTTGCCTTCTTGTTCTATGTATTTGCATAACTTTCTAAAACAAAACTTTGCTGTGTTGTCATTCTCTCTAAAGAGTATTTTTCTCCCTTCAATCTATTTGGAAGTCACAGAATACAATGAAAGTTAAACTTCAAAAAAAGCCAGGGTACTCTGAGTTCTTCATTCCTCTCCCTCCTGCCTTCTAACCTCAAGTTTAACCATATAAACTTGAGAAATATATATATATATATATATATATTTATTTATATATATTTATATTTATATATGAAGAAAGTTTGTTATTGGCTATAGCAAATTTGAGCTCATAGATTTGAACACAAAGAAACAGGCCTGAGTTTCCAACTTGAAAGTGGTTTAGTATTCCTTCACTCTCACTCAGTTCATTACCAACTAAAACTTCACTTCCTTGTTAAATATAAATTTCTGTCAGTATTTGGATACCTTAAGCTGAATTCACAATAAAAATGCAAGAAAAAAAAAACTTTAGAAAACAACTTGGCAACACATATTCAAAATGTTTTTTGATCCACATTTAATTCCACTTTTAGGAAATGATCACCAAACATACATAGGAATGGTCATAGACACATCACTCATAATAGCTTTTAAGATGATACATTGATACAGTAGAATCTTAATTAAAAATGATGCTGGGGAAAATATTTATTAACATGGAAAGTAAAAATGTCCATATACATGGGTTAAACAAGTAGAAACATATGCAGATAAATACATAAATGTATTTGCATACATTATCTGAAATGATACAAAAACTGGGAATTGTTGTTACATCTAGAGTAAAGAATCTAGGGAACTGAAGAGCAAGGAGAGGAGAAAGATGTTTTCCTCTTATCATTTTGTACTATTTAAATATTTTTTCATACAAAAATGTAAATGGGGCTTGATAGACTATAGATAGAAGATAGATAGATAGACAGACAGATAGATAGATAGATAGACAATAGAAGAAAGAGGAGAAGGGAGGGTAGGAGAGAGGGAAGGTAAGTGGAGGTATAAAGACATTAACAAACAAAATGTGTCTTTCATCTGTATGTTAACCCAAGTAACCACATCATGATAATTCTCAAGCACATCAATCAGTCAATCATTATTCTCCAAATCCTTTTTAGTTTTACTTAAAATTTTACTTCTTTCATCTGTTCATTTCTAAAACAAATGGATAAATTCACCTTTTACAATGTTAATGCCCATTTTATCATAGTTTTAGTGATTTCTGCCTTAGATAATTTAGTTCTAACATCTTTTGTAACAGGTACACTTCTTATTGAATTGAACCTTTTATCAACATAAGATACATATTTTTTCTTTAAATAATTTCAGCCTGAAATTCTGTTCTGTCTACTAGTGACACATTACACTATCTCTATCATTGTTACTGTTATTTGCTAAGAATATGTTTACCCATCCATACATTTTCATTTTTCCTGTGTCATTTCATTTTTCATTTTCTTTTTTAAAAAATATTTTTAGATGTTGATAGACCTTTATTTTATTCATTTATTTATATGTGGTGCTGAGAATTGAACCCAGTGCCTCACACATGCCAGGCAAATGCTCTACCACTAACCACAACCCCAGACCTATCATTTCATTTTTCTTGTGTCTCTCATTTAAAAACATACAGCTGGCTATTCATTTTTTTCAAGCTGTGCTTCTTTGTTTTTGAACAAAGTCATTTAAACCATTTTCACTTATTTTGTATATATAGTAGTCATCCAAATCATCATTTCTGTGTGTATTATATTTACTATGCTTTATTATTAATCCTTATTTTACATTTTAATAAATTTATTGAATTGATTATATTTGTTTTCCATAGTCTTTAGTCCATGTTTTTCCTTTATCTGGTTGGATGTTATGCCTTCTGTTTCTGCTATTTTAGTAGTTCTACTCAAAATTTTAAAACATCTATTTAAACATGTGAAATTTATGTAAAACTTACATTTATCTATTGAAATCTAACTTTAATTTGTACTTAAAGCTTTCAGTCCTTTTCTCTTTCCTCTGAGCTCCAACAATATTGAAATTATGTGGAATTTTAGTTTTAAATTTTGTTATATTGTAAATATTTGCTACTCACTTATAAATCATGCTTATCACTTTGCTCAGTATTTCTTCTTTTTTTTCCATATTGTCCTTTTGTATTCACTTTTAAGAGTGCTCAGGTTTATTCTGTTAGTTATTTCATGTGAGGTTAACAAGTGGTATATTTTTAAGTGCTTTGTTGTTTTAAAATGTTGTATTCAATATATTCACACTTGAATGATATGACAGAACATTATTATCTTCACAGATCTCTTACAATACTAATTATACACAAAGTCTTCTCCTGGTTATTTTTTTAATTATATGTCTCCAAATGTTCTTTTTTGGGTAAAGCATCATGCCTACCTTTCACAATAGTTGTTTCTTTGAGGTATCATGATTTTGGGTTGTGAGGTCACTATTTTATTAGGCACTTCATTTTAGCCCATCTCTGGGCATAGCTTGCCTTCAAAGAGTCCTGGGCACAGGACCCATTATTCCTCATGGGCAGCACCAATTCTCCAGGATATTGCCCTGCATCCCAAATTTGCAGCTACCACTAGAAGAACAAGGGGAAGAGACTTGTCCCCAGGTTACTCACACATCCATTGCCTTCAGCTCAGGCCTCTCTTGAGTCATCATAACCTCCTCCATTATCCCTTCCTGCATCTGTTTTGGGCTGTGAATTCCTCCCTCAACTCATCTAAACTCCAGCTGTTGGAGGTTCTTCATAATTTCTGGTCAACTAATGTTATTCATTGTCTTTGTGTTTATGAAAAAAAAAAGTAGCTAGGTGTAATGGTGCATGCCTGTAATCTCAGTGACTCAGGAGGCTGAGGCAGGAGGATCTCAAGTTCAAAGCCATTCTTAGTAAAAGGAAGTGCTAAGCAACTCAGTGAGACCCTGTCTCTAAATAAAATACAAAATAGGGCTGGGGATGTGGCTCAGTGCCCCTGAGTTCAATCCCTGGTATCCCCCAGAAAAAAAGAAAAAAAAAAAAAAAAAAAAAAAAACAAGGAGGGAGATATTGTAGGTCTGCTCAGTTCTTCATTTTGGCCTACTCACTAGCCATACTAACCTGTATTTTTTCTTTTTTCAGTTACACACACAAAGACACTCAAATATTAACACAAAATCAAAACAAAATAGATTTGCATTGCTTAGTATTAAAAATAGCAAATGCACAACTATTTTCCATGACTTGCTTGAATTTCATATACGTTCTTAAAAATCATACTGCCCAAGAAATACTTTCCTAAATTTTTTTGTATTTCTTTTAGAAAACTCAGATTACTTGATAAGGAATTGCTGCTCCTTGGTTTGAAACTCCTTTGTTTCTTTGGTGTCCTTCATTGCCCCTTTTCCTTTTCATCCTCTTCCCCTCCCTCTACCTGCCTTATCAGTCTGCATAGAACTATCATGGGGTTTTGAGTATGCTTTAAGCCTCTTTTCTATTCTCAGTATCCAAACTTTGGAATTTGCATTTAGATGAAGTTGTATAGACTCTTTGTCAGAAGCCACAACTACATACCAGGGCCAAATAGAGACAATAAAAATATGGTCTACACAATTTACCACCACACACACCACAACATAGGCGAAGGCACTTTACATCAGTCAGTCTTCCAGGGAAAATGTCTAAGGAGCATTGCCAGGTGTACTATGCGGAGATATAGATGCTTGTGCCTGTAGTAGAGCCTCTTCTTGGCCTCAGATAAATTTGTTGTGACTGCTAAATTCTACCATATATTTCCCCCCCTACTCTAGTTTGAGAAAAACATGCATCAGTAAGTGAACACATAGTGAAAGATAATTGTAAAGCACAGATTCTGACTGAAATTAGAGTACATTTATCAAATGTCTCATTTTAGACAAAATGCTTCATCTATGCCTCAGTTTTACACATGTATAAAATGTGACAATGATGGCATCTACTTCTGAGAATTGTTATGAAGATTGGACAATTTAGTGTGTGCAATGTACCCAGAGCAGAACCTATCACATAGTAAGCCCCATGAAGTCCTTACTATAATGACTATTAATATTAATAGCAACTGCTGCTACTACCTTCAGTGGGATGGAACTAGTCAGTGGCTCTATTTTTGGAAGGGGTGCATTTCCCTTGGCATTTTTCTGACTCCCACATACAGATGATGGGAATGGACATCTCCACAGAGCAGACCACACAAAGTGTATGGAAATGACAAGTCACTGGACTATGGCCAGGCACCCTCAGGAGAATAGTGACTCTGTTTTTGACAGCCCTCAGAAAAGTCCACAACTCCCGGCAGCTGGGAAAACTCATTGACCTACATCTGCTTTGGGAAGGAAGTGGGCCCTTACGTTCAGAGATGCTGTGTTTCCTGCTGTCTCCAGGCTCTGAAAATGGCAAGTGGCCATAGTACTATTCAAGCCATGATCAACTTCCAGACAGAAAGTACCTGTTAGTCAGTCCTGGGGGCCAGGCAAGGAACGGTCCTGAAGGCACCTCTTAGCCAGTCCCTGACAAGAGGTCTTCTTTCAGTCCCTTACATTCATTTAACCAATATTCACTGGATGCAGAACAGAACACTGTCTTAAATGCCTGAGGAGGCTGAGGAGGGACTATTAGAAAGGAATTAAAAATAAACTATTATTACATTGTAAAAAAGATATGACTGAGACTTGGAAGGCTGAGGCAGCAGAATTTCAAGTTCCAGGCCAGCCTGGGCAACTTAGCAAGACCCTGCCTCAAAATTAAAAAAATGAATATATAATGGGTACGTAGCTCAGTGGTAGAGCACAGTAAGCCCCATGAAGTACTTACTATAATGACTATTAATATTACTAGCAACTGCTGCTACTACCTTCAGTGGAATGGAACTAGTTGCTGGCTCTATTTTTGGAAGGGGTTCATTTCCCTTAGCATTTTTCTGGGCTCAATCCCCAGCAGAAAACAAAGATAGAAAGAAGGAAAGGAAGGAAGGAAAGAAGGAAGGAAGGAAGGGATAAAGAAAGAAGAAAGGGAGAGAAAGAGAGAAAAGGAAAGAGAAAGAGAGAGAAGGGAGAGAAAGAAAAGAAAGAAAAAGAAAGAAAGAAAGAAAGAAAGAAAGAAAGAAAGAAAGAAAGAAAGAAAGAAAGAAAGAAAGAAAGAAAGAAAGAAAGAAAGAAAGAAAGAGAGAGAGAATGTTTGTAGCTCAGGGTGAAATGAACTAGAGAGAGCAGACTCTTGAAAAGTTCTGCCTTAAACTTTTTTGCATGTTGACTGGATGGATTATAGTTCAAGCAAATATTTCCTCAGCCTTCCCCCCACCAATTCCATTGTTACTTTAGCCCCCACGACCTCATTTGAAGATGTGTGTGTGTGTGTTTGCATTTCTCATTAAAGCAACAGGTCTATTTACTAAATCCTAGAAATCAATAGTCTAGATTGAAGTAGTGGCCTCTGCCTTGCTTTCCTGGCGATGGCCTCTTAAAGCATAAAAATGTGTTGGGTACACGCACAGCTCTGTTATTGCTTTGAATGACTCTCACACACACAAAATCCTAACAAAACCAGAGAAGACAGTAAAAGGAGCTATGAGAGAAATACTTTTCATCAGAGCATGCCCAAGCCAGGCTAAGATATGTGGGTGTCCCCAAGACTAATCATTTGCCTCTCCTCTAATCAATAGTCATTAAAATATTGACAAAGAATCCATGCTGGAAGAATTAAGAGGGGAGTGGAATCCCTGTGCAGTTTTTTGGTTTTTTTAGACCTTTTTATCTCTCCTGAACAGTTCACCTCTGACTTTAAACTTTCACTTCAACTCTGCAAAATAAAAGCCCTGCAATTAACCAAATCTACACTCTTTAGAAGGCAATTTAGTAACCACTGGGACCCACTTAAGGCCCTTGGGATTGTTAGATCCTTCCACACAAAACTCGATCAAATTATTCCCACAGTTTGAACAAAGGAATCCTTACTAAGAAAGGCATGTTCCCCAATCTAAATGTCCCTATCTCATGATATTTACAGGGATGCTTCTGTGCCTTCTGTGTATCAGCTGCTTGGATAGCTCTCCAGCCCTGGGTAATGAGAATGAGGACAATATGGAAACAAGGAGCACGGCAGAGGTGGGGGCTGCTGTCATGTTCATGCTCAATGTAGGCTTCCTCACTTAATAGGAAGTTGGGCATTTCCTAACTGCCACATGGCTGGGATATAGGGACCAGAAAGGCCAGTTCTTCTGATCATACTAGCCCAAGTCCAACCCCATAATTTCTGGGAAAAAGAGAGAAAAAGAGAAGGAAGGAAGGAAGAAAGAAAGAAAGAAAGAAAGAAAGAAAGAAAGAAAGAAAGAAAGAAAGAAAGAAAGAAAGAAAGAAAGAAAGAAAGAAAGGAGGGAGGGAGGGAGGGAGGGAGGGAGGGAGGGGGAGGGGGAGGGAGGGAGGGAGGGGGAGGGGGAGGGGGAGGGAGGGAGGGAGAAAGAAAAAGAGAGAAGGCACTTAAGAACCCAAACTCTTTCTCCCTGGCATCAGAGTTGTATTCCTAATACATTCCCTCTTCCCTGCCAGGATTTCCTGGTCCCAGGATTCTTTCCTCAATACTGTCTGTGATGGGAAAAAAAAAAAAATGGTATGAATTAGAACATCAAAGGAGGGAAACAAAATCTCTGAGGTCATAGGACTTTAGTCTAACCTCCCATCTAACCCCAGGCCCCCCTTTCAAGAGGTCCCCACAAGATCTTTTACTCTGCTTCATCATTTGTCCATATGAGCTCTTTAGTTGACAAGGTAGCCTACAGCTCTTATTAGAAAGATCATTCCTGAAGAGATCCAAAATGTGTGTGTTACTGGGGGTCGAACCCAGGGGCATTCTGCCACTAAGCACACCCCAGCCCTTTTCTTTTGAAAAGGGTCTCACTAAGTTGCCCAGGTGGGCCTCAAACTTTCTATCCTCCTGACTTAGCCTCCAGAGTCACTAGGATTACAAGCACGCACCACTGTGCCTGGCTTGAATGTCCTTTTAAATTGTACTGCACAGTGTGGAACACACTCTTCCTAACAAGTTCTGAGCAGTTTCCAGAACAATGGACTATTGTTTCAGATACTCAGCTTGGTGACCCCATTGCATGTCTGCCTGCCTATCTTCCCAGCTGGTCACCCTCCCTCTTCTGCAAGAGTAAATGCTATCTGTTCTCTTTCCACAATGTCTTTCTTATCTCCTCCCCATCCCACGTCTGCCTCAGCCCAGGGCCTCATCATCTCTCACCTCCATGACTCAAGTGGCCTCTGACGATCTTTACTGTGTCTAGTGCTCACCCCTGCAATTCCTTCTTCCCCCTGTTGCAATATAGTTCTTTCTGATCCACAAATAACCCTTGTACAGGAACAATTCCAACTCCCTATGACCTTCAGAATAAACCTTGACCGTACAGTACAGCACTCAGAGTTCTCAATGATCCAGCTTTAAATTATTTTTTGGCTTCATTGTCCTTGATACCCTTCTAGCCACGCCAACCCCTCACTGTTCTCCTCAGACTCAAATACTTCACACTCACTCCCTGGTCGTAGAGATTTTTGTCACATTACAAAGTTCCGAATAAACATCATTTCTCCATAATGCTATGAATGATCTTGTCTTTGAAAAGTCTAGAGCATAGTAGTTATACTTCCATATGAATCATCATTTTAATTTATTTTGTTATTTTTCCTCCTTTTTACTTGGAATTCCAAGTAAAAAGCTCCTATACTTGGTATTCCAATTTAATGAGAAAAATAGGGAAGTAAAAAGAATCAGAGTCATGGGAACTCTAAGATAGAATGGCTATGGGAACCTGAGGTGTAAGGGTGGGCATCCTACCAGACCAACTGTGGTAGGGGCTAAGGAACATTTTACAGAGATGGAGACATGAACTGAGTTCTGAAATGACCAGAAGCTCTAGGCAGGATTTATCTGTGAAGTAGCCATATGACAAGTGAGATCATGGCGATTTAGAGAAAGGAACATATCACTGAGTAGCTGCTTTGAGGTATGAGGGGGGACGAGGTGAGAATGAAGCGGGAGTGGTTGGCTGAGGCAGATCAGGCAGGACCTTAGAGGTTATGCTTCAGAAGGTGGTCTTTGAGAAAAGTGAGAATCCTTGAAGGAGTTAAGCAGGGGAGTGACAGGTCATGACCTCATGTGCTCAGACTTTGAGCTTTGTAATTCCATTTTGGTAATAGTGGGGAAAGTAGATGATAGCCACTTTGGAGTAAGGACATATCACCTTGAAGTGGGACTGGAGCAGAACTGCACATGTGACAAAGAATGATGGACAGACTCAAATAATGAGGAAGTAGAAACCTCAAATTTAGAGAACTTGAATATGAACAGATGGGGGAAGGATTAATGCTGGGTTTCTGGGTTTCTCATTAATTTTTATTTCATTTTTTTCTTGTTTTGTATAAACTGCCCCAAAAAGGTAACCCTACCTTGAACAAACTTTAAATTCCCTGATTGTCCCAGGTAGAATTTCTCAATTAGGTCCATATTGTCCCAGGTAGAATTTCTCAATTAGGTCCATATTGTCTTCAGTGATATCTTGCACAAATAGGGTTTTAATAAGCATTTGCCAAATTGGCTAAAATTTTTAATTTATAGGCAAGTTTAATTCATGATAAAAGATAAGGTATCCTGTTTTATTTTTCCTAAAGAAACACTTTTACAGGAAATCCCTTTGATAAAGGCCGAAAGTTGGGTCATGATAGTTTCTCAAGTTTTCATAACTGTTTATGCACATCTATCACACACTAGGAATATTTATTATTGTTGTTGTTGTTATTGTTGTTATTATTTTGATACTGGGGATTGACCCCAGGGGTGCTTAACCACTGAGCCACATCCCCAACCATTTTTATTTTATTGAGACAGGGTCTCACCAAGTTGCTTAGGGCCTCACTACATTGCAGAGGTAGGCCTCAAACTTCAATCCTCTTGCTCAGCCTCCTGAATCACTCGGATTACAGGCATGTACCATATACTTGACACATGCCAGGCATTATTTTAGGTGTTGGGGGTACAGTGGTAAATAAGACCCTAAGCTTTCTGCTCTGACAGAATTTATTCTACCAGAGGAAGGCAAAAACAATTAAGTCAACAAAATAAGAATAGGAATTCATATAGGTAAAAGGGAAAAAAATAGAGCAAGAAATGAAAACAGTCAACCAAGGAGGCAATAATTAGGCAAGCCAAAAACTCTACATCAAGAAAGAGACAAAGATACACAGGGAGACTATACTAGTCATAGATGACAACAATGTGAAGCTATCTTATATTTCCGGTGCTAGAACAGCAGGAGAAGAAAGTACCTGGGGATAAACTTAGAAAGGTGGGCAGCTCAGGTGGGGCCCCATCGGTTGTGGGAAGGAGTTGGTATGTTTCACAAGAGACTGACATGATCTGACCATTGAAATGTTGTTTTTCCTTGAAGAGGTTAATTTCCCATGACTTTGCCTTTCCTGAGAATGTTCCATAGGGGACCAGCCAAACCATGCTGATGACCACCATTCAGTAAAATTTCACCTGGGCTTTGCTCCAACTTCTTTAGCAATATTATTTATTATTTATCCAGGTATAGGAATGTACACGGCACTTGGTCCAACAATAAGAGCTGAACACAACAAAGAATAAAGTCTTTCTTGTGATGCGTATGGAACATTTCCTTACCTGTTACCATCTTACCTTGGATCACCCTGATAACCAAAGATGTAATGATGGATCAGAACAGAACCCACAAGATCCATAGTTACTGGAGCCTTTTTCAGTAAGCAGAGAAGGTGACAAATTGCACAAGCAGGTGATGAGTTTGAGGTTGAAAGAAAGGAGAAATGAAGGCCAAGGAGAAAATGTGACCTTGTGGCTCTTACAAAGAGAAAGTGGCTTAGCATCAAAATCACAGTTATGGTACATTTGTCTCTTCAAATGTTTACCAAGAAGAAACAGGCAATTATTTCCAAAGTTCCAATGAGAAAAAATGGAATAACCAGTGCTAGAAGTTAGACTACAAAATGCATGTAGATAAAACCAACCCCTGCTTTTCCTCTTCCATTCCACATCAGGTCTTCTCTATACCTTGAAGAGCCAAGAGCACTTCATTTTAGACTAAAAAAAAGAGAACTAAAATGTATATAAAGAGGAAAAATATCACTAGAACTTCATCAATGCTCTCACAGTGGCCTGGTGCCCACGTGTTAGTGATCTCACAGATGTACCATTGTGATGCTTCATTATGGTTTTCCTTGGAGCAAGGAGTGGGGGAGGGGTGTGCAACATGTACAAAAACTCTGCTGTCAGAATTTTCCCCACAGTCATAGCCTGAGCATGTCATTCCAATCACAAGGGAACCATATTGGCTTCTTGTCAAATGTTGAATTGATTTTAAAATTGCTTTGATAACTTATATATTCAGTGTACAGTTTGGGGCCTCTGTTTATCTCTCCATATGAACCTAGTTGCAGCTTGAGAACATTCAGAGCTTATTCTATTGGCCATTTGAAAATATAGGTTTAGCTCACATGCAGAACATGCTTTCAACCTCTGTTGTCGAGTCTTACATTTGGAGTTCGTTCCTGGCTGGGCTCCAAAGCACTGAGTGAATAGATCTATTTAAGATGAAATTTCAGTTTTATCTTTACACAGAATGCTTTTGAATTAAACATACACATAAGTTGCGCATGATTTTATTGGGGGTTATGTAGCACATGAGAGCTTGAAAGAAGAGAATAGGAAAGGAAAATAAAAACATCACCCAGCCCACTGGCTCAATTGGTCACATATTTCCTATTTACCTTCCAAGTTCAGTCAGGTATTCCATGCAACATGAGGTCTGAATTTTGTCCAAACCTCCCACTAGGATAGACTTTTAAAGATCCTGCACATTGAATGAAAATTCAGAATTAGACAGGAAAGATTAGACATTTGTTCACCTAGGAATCGATTACTAAAAGGAACAAGGAGGAGACTGAAATAAAAACCAAGAGGGAATCTGAACTGCAGATCTAGGTGAATGGCTAAGCTTTTGTGCTATGTGTTAGATTAGTGAGGACGATAATTAGTCGAAGCTAGGAAAATGTGATAGCCTGAAAAACCAGAGTCCCCAGTGATCTGCTTGTCCTATCATGACTCGCTGATAGTTTGCATAGTTTTCCCCAGGGAGGGTGCAACACAAAATTCCTTATGCTTATGGACATGTTTGATGGATTAAACTAAAATCCGACTGGGGATATTCATTACATTGCAAGATGCATGGTTGATATATGTGGACTTGGTAGGAAATGTTTATGATGGGAGGTAGAGATGAGTAGGGCCTGCTTTTTAAAATTCATAAAGTTAATGTTTATGTTGCTCATAGGTCATTAGGTCTAGAGAGCTAATGATTTCATTTTTTGGTCAGGCTTATTTCTTGTTCATATTGGAAAAATAGTCAATTGTTTTAATCCTGCCTCTAGAGAATAAAACTACCTGTAAGTCGTCTCCATGGGTGTACAATGACAACAAGCAAGTCCTAAATTAGCATTTCTCATCCCCTTTCAGGTTCATTGTTCAATGGAGAAATGGCACAAAGAAAGAAATGAAGTTATAGCCAATTTTGGCCATATTCTATCAATGCTGTAATTTTGTTTTTGAAAGCACAGAATCTAAATGCTTAATTCAACAGAAAAAAGTATACCAAATCTGAGTCAGTTGACCAGGAATATAAGAACAATTGTATTTTCTATAGCTCTGAAGTGGATAGTTCAGGTCACAAATGGTTAAGAGCAGAAGTCAAGGCAAAATGTGATCAGTGTGTGTAGGCTACTCAGCACCATTCAGGATAATATTTCAAAGTCCATGAACTGAGGTGAATTTCCAATGAAGCTAATGATACTAAACTTCAGGGTCCCTCACTTTACAAAGACGCTGAGAGGGGTCTTAAGTGTGTGATCTTTCTCATGTGTTTTGTGTTTGGTTGTGTGTTTTCATAAATCTTGGAAAGTAACTATTTTAGTTACCATAGGTGGAGACTGTTGCTTCTTCCTACTCCGACTTACCCTCCGTCACTTGTCCCTGTGTTGGGAGGTACTAGAGAAGCTATGGGCATTTTGAGTATCTGATAATATGAAGCTGAGTTGGGGACCCCCTAACTTGGGTTAGGTGTGATATATTTATGTGGCTTGCGATGACTTCAGTGTCTAGTTTTCACCAGTCATTCCACAGTTTAGGATTCCCAGAAGAATGGTCCTGTCACCTACGATGCCAATTCACCCAGTGTTGTCACAGGAAGGCAAGGCCTGAAGGAATTTTACTACAGTGCCCAGCAGCAAAAGTGGGTGAGAAAAGGAAAAGACTCTTTAAAATGTGTAATGCTGGAGCAATTTGTGCTTTTTTTTTTTTTTTTTTTTTTTTTTTCTGGCTTTGTGATGTTTGTGGTACTTGACTGATTTTTAAAATATATAATTTGGTGAGATTTCTTTTCTCATTCTAAATAAATACTTATTTTTAATACCTAATTTGTATTTTTAATTGTGTTATTTTTCCTAAAGAGCTCTAAAAATCTGGATTCATCCCTACCAATGATTCAAGGTAGTATCCATGTCAACCAAATAATGTCAGAGAGTTGAGGCAAAGGGATAGTATAGAGGACTTTCTAGAAACTGAGATTCCAGCAGCGGATCAGCATTTCTAGAGAGTCTGAGGAAGCTTCCAGATACCCTAATCTGTCCAATCCTGCCTGAGCAGTCTGTGCCTAGATTCTGAAATGTAAACAGCCTCTTCACAGAAGCACAGAGCCTACTTGAAGGAGACCTGATAGCCCCTAGGGTTGTAAATCATATCCTAACTACCTTCACACTTCTGCTGACATCCTTCATGAGCTTGACAGAGTATCCCACTGAAGAAATTGTGATAAGCTGTCGTATACCCTTAGTTAAACACCATACAATCACTTAAACTCATGTATGACATATCATATCCACAAATCCTTCCCTGTCACCTCAGATCCCCATTTGTGCTCTTCCAGGGTGCCATGCTCCTCAGTGCCTTTGAAGATAGAATAAGGAAATAAAAACCAAGTTCAATATGATGTACTTGCTTATGAGAATACATTTCTTCTTTTTAAAAAATATTTTTTAGATCTTGATGGACATTTATTTTATTCATTTATTTATATGTGGTGCTAAGAATCAAACCCAGTGCCTCACACATGCCAGGCAAGTGATTTACCACTGAGCCACAACCCCAGTCCTATGTTTCTTTATTACTTAAAAACCTTGACGCATCCTTTTACACAAACACAAGGTTTGGATAGTGTCCTAAGTTGATTTTATTATTTCTCAACTCCTTTGCTTCTTTCCCAACCCATCTATAAACCATACTCCAAAAGGAATTTAATTCCTAAGAGAATGTAACTAATGGAATGCCCTGTGGTATCAGAAACTATTGTCACACAAACTTCTTTCTGGGGTACAAAGCATAATTGGAACACGGGAGTCCTAAACAGTTTCAGCTCATTCAGAGTTCAAAGAGGGTGTTTTAGGTACAGGTAGGCTATTTATTTGCATATTTGTGATACACAGAGTCACAGCAAACTGGAGACAACGCAAAAGAAAAAAAAATTTAATGACTTTGATAGAGTGAAGATAAAAAAAGAGTAAAGACTAGGTAAGTCTAAATTCCACATATCAAAACTGACAATAAAGTTTATGGGTTTATGAAAATACTTTTATGTATACAGGCATGATATGAATACTTTACACCATTTATGTTATCCATGTGTCAGCAATCAGTTTTAAATCTACATTCTCTGAGATTCACTATCAACTTTGAGAGTGATAAAATTTTAACCCCATTTTCAAAACTATCAGACTGTAAGCATAATAAATATAACTTCATTATTTCAAATGTCCACGAGCAAAGACAACACTAAATGTGAACTCTGCTGAACATCCTACTCTTACCCTATGATTTATCAACATATCATGAACAGGAAAGTTTACTTGAAAGTGTTTATAAGCAGCATTTGAATGTGGTCAATTTTTAGGACACCTCATGATCCCTCCTAACATTCATATCCTTATGTATTCTCCTCCCACATTGTATCAGGTTTAGATTGTGGCCATAAACATATGACAGAAATGAGGATATGTCACTTTTGAAATTAGGTTATAAAATACTGCAACTTCCACTTTAGACACACTCTTGCTTCTCTCTCTCTCTCATCACATGCTCTGGGGGAAACAAACTACCATGTTTTGTGAGCAGCCTTATTCAGAGGCCCAAGTAGTAAAACAACTTCAGCTTTCTGCCAACAGCCAGCAAGGAACTGAGGCCTGCCAATATCCACATGAGTGTATTTGGAAGTAGACAAAAGAGATTTGATTGGCACATCCCCATAACACCAAGTCCAAACTTCAGTAACCTATTGATGGAGACCATATCTCTATGACCTCATAGAGATGAGAAAAGCCTATATGTGCTTGAAACTGAAAGGGTCACACGCTAAAGAAATAATCACCTCCCTTGTTCCACCAAAACACAAATAAGTGCACTTAGAGGCCATGAAAATGGGGTAGAGCACAAATAAAACCACCAATGGTTTTGTTTTGTTTCAGAGTCAAGCTCCTCATGTCTCCTTAATCCAGGAGAAAACCACAAACACAAATGCCACACTTGAGAAGCATATTTAAATCACATTGTACTGAACTTCTTGCAGTAGAAATCTTTAAATATGACTTTGCATTTGCCATGCATTTAGAGAATGTTACTGATAGGTCAATTAGTGCTTTTTCAGAAACTGTTAACTTATGCAATACATCAAGTAAGAAAAGCATTTTTTAACCTACCCAGGGAATAGAATATGAAACATTCAATTTTGAAAGTTCCCAAGGTAGAGGTCAATAACTGCTAATTCACTGTTATTTCTGGTGCTGATTCTATAGACAAGAAGTCAATCTTTCAAACACAAAACTGTGGAGAGAAATAGAGTAGGTTTCAAGTGACTGAATATTTTAAAGTGCCCTATTCTTTTTTTTTTTTTTTTTTTTTTCCCTTCATCTTTTCTAAACAGGACTCTCATGTGTGACTTTTCTATTGCCTATTCTGGGGGGAAAAGACTATAGCTAATTCATTTCTGAATCCCCCTCCCAGGGTTTATCACAGGGCAGGTGTACAGCAGACTGGACAAATAGTTTTAAACAAGCCCTTTCTTCTCAAGCAAAACCTAATGAGATTCTACGAAAGAGAATAATGCACAGTAATATAAAGTGTGCCTAACATTTAAGAACACAAGAGAAGTAATACATAGGTACATTGGCACATTGTAATATCCTCCTAATGAAATCTTGATGAAATATACTCAGTATGCTACATGAGAACAAGAGCTGATGTGTATATGCAGGAATATTTATATCCAAAACAGCATATAAATTCCTTTATTCTACCAATCTGCCAGAACGAAGTAGGGGGTTATTCTGAGTCCATATAAATTACCAATCCTTGTATATTTTAAACAAGTGAAATATGAAAATTGCCATACTTTTGCATGTAATGCTGGATAATAGTGAGTAATTCTTTCCATATTTTGTTCCTGCTGAAAATACTTTTTTGTGAAGAGTTAATTGCTGTTATCCACAAATCCTGGAGTTTGTCCCATAAAAAATACACAGAAATCCACTCAGTCTTCCTGGAGTCACTATATGTCCATGAATTTGTCATTTCAGGCAACCAGGAAATAGGACTTTATTTACGAAGTTAAAATAGAAGTGGCAATAAAAAATTACTGCCCGCAATCTAAAAATAAATTTTATTCCTAATTGCTATAAAAATAATACAAGGAAATGTTGGAGCTCTCTTTTCCAGCACTTCCTTGCTATGCAAATGTCAGAGTATCATTTGGCAACTGTTGGAAAAACAACGGAGTTTTGTGTCAACCAAGACAAAGCAACTGGCAATCCCGGGAAGCTTTTAGGGGAGGGTGGAGATCTCAATTCCTTCGTGAGCAAGATGTCATCTGCATCCTACTGCCACCCTTTCATTTCTGTTTTGTTTTTCTTATTTTCTTTTGCTTTTCTTTCTTTCCCCCAAAGTCATTTGTTAATTTCCCATTAGACTGAATCAAGTAACATTCCCAAGTATTGAACAAGCATCTGGCCATAATGCAAAACAACTGTGCCGGTGAATCAGCACCTTTCTAAAATTGAGTTTGACCAATGAAGCAAGCAATCTAGAAGAACTTTTGTGTTCAACAACATCTGCCACTAACGAAGATATTTCCAATTGCTTTAAAGTTCCTATCTGCTAAATAGTTCCCATATCACTAATAAATTCAATCTGACTTTGCCAAAACAACCCTCTTCTGTGGAATCGGACACCAAATACATATCGCCCAGCAGAATGGACTGCCTGGGTTTGACCCTCACTGTACTGTGCACTAGCTGTGTGGTTTGGAACAAGTAACTTAATCTAATTTCAGCAATGATAAAATAGAGATAACAACAGAATCTATCTCACAAGGTGGCTCTGAGAATTGGTAGAAGCAAAGAGCACATAGATTCTTGGCATAATGCCCAGCATTAAAGAAGTGCTCAGTAAGTATTGGTCCTCATTACTGCACTCGTTGTTTTTCAGTCTTATTTCTATTGTTAATATTATGACTATTGCAAAACTATGATGTCTGATTTCCTAAAATGCATGACTACTGGGAGAGTCACAGGAAAAAATTTTAACTATTGTCCATGCATTAAAAGACAATATTATTAAAAAGACTATCTATTAACCCAGTATGTGTGTACAAGTCTATGATAAGTACAGAAGAAATGAGGCATGGGCTTTAGACTCACAAAATCAGTCACACAGATCCTCTTATTCCATTTGAGTCACTGAGATCTTTATTCCTGTATTCTACTGCTAGTAAAACTTACTCCAATCTCTTCTTAAACCCAGACTCTTCTGCTCTGCATAATAATTCTCAACTTCTTCCGTGATAGAATTCTCAGCGTAAGTGATGAAAAGAATTTTGAGAAATTCATCTCTGCTCCAAAGATGAACAAAACCATAGCTAACAGGGATTCTATAATTTACTCATGTCCTTATTCCAATTAAGATATGAAGACACATATAAGGCAAACCCAGGAAAGCTGTAGGCTAGATAACTCTTCCAGAAGAAAAAACCGGGGGAAGGGGGACTCTGAAATGAAGTCTTGTTCATAATCGCAAAATTTCTGCAGGGTAAGTCAACTGATTGGTTTTTAATGGAGTGCAAAGTTTAATCCAGTTACAAATTAAATCACAACTAAATCAAATCAGGATCCCTCTAGCTGACCGTAAAAAGAACCTAAGAGGATACCACTACTGTGACTTTACAAAAGATCTTAATTCTAATTGCCAATAGTCATCATTCAATAAAACATAGGCATTGTTTACTATTAATCCTTTGAGTAAAGATTTGCATTTAGTCAATTGTGTCTTGTAAAAAGAAACAAACAAACAAACAAACAAAAACCCTCTCAACGTTAGGGAATAATCAAGCATTTTTTGAAATAAGAGACAGCATACTGATGGATGCTATTAATGCGAAAGTCAACTTTAATCTGTTTATTTTTGCTAATAAACCAAATAGTTAATGTGTTTGGAGTTCTTACATAACAGAAAGACTACGCTGATGGGCAGAACTAATTTGACCATGATGAGGGAAGAAGAAAGGAAGGAATGATTGCCATTCATAAAGGCCATTATGGGTCATGCACATATGGTGATCTACGGAGAGTGTCATTTAATCCTCATAACAATCCAATGGTGACACATTGTCCCCATTTTAGAAAGAAACTGATGTTCAAAACCTTAATTGACTTGTAGAAAGTCCTTTAGTCACAAGTGATTCAGTTTCCAGAGTTCGAATCCCACCCTGTTCTTTGCCCTACACCATTAATCTACAAACAGACAAAGGTATTTCACACATGTTCAGAGAAACTAACTTTTTAAAAAGTTTTGAAAATTATCAATTTGAATGTTAGAAGCTCAAAATGCATTTTGATCCAAAAATACTATTATAAACAGTAGTTAGACTTGAAGACAGTTTGCAAATGAATAATGGAACCAGAATTTCATAGAAGTCCTTCATTGCTGTTGCACAATTGTTGTTTATTTTGTTTTTCTTTATTTTCTTGGATTAGATATTTGGGTTGTAGGGAAGGAAGGTAAAGAATTACAACGTATGATGCCAACTATTAGTCAAGGACTATCTGGTTGCAAGGAACAAAAATTCATTTAGGCTGGTTTAATAAAAAAGGAGGCGCCCATGGTCTGAGGCCCTGATGGGAAACCTAGAAGAAGCTGATATTTTATCCTCCTGCTCTGTGGATTGACTTTTCACCTTTACTCTCTTATATGAAGTTGCTTCTTTCTTCTCTCTTTGAGGATAATTTTTTCTGACTCTCCACACCCAGGGCAGAAAATTCCCTGCTTTGTGTCTTCTCCGAGTTCAAATATATTCCAAAAAAATATCTGAGTAAGTTTGCAGATATTCTTTGGAATATCTGGGTCACTGAAATCAAATGCTTCTTTTCTGCTCCAGCGGCAGAAGGAGGCTCTCCAAACACTCTGAGAATAAACCTAAGTCACCAGGGTCCAGGTCTCAGGCCTACCTACCCCCCTTCACTAATGTTCCCTAGGAACCTCTTGTCCCTTAGTTCCTGGCCTGTTTCTTCTATTTCTAGGCTTTTCTTGTGCTGCTTGGTCCTTCTTTTTCTCTGCTTTAACTGCCAAAGTCTTTGGAAGAGTTGTTGGCCGAAAGAGATAGGAGCAAAAGTAGTTTTGGCACGGATGGCTCTGGCAGCATGCACATCCCTGATGGATGCAGTTCTAAATGCAGTAGCCTGAGGACAGATTCAGGGATAGCCCTCTCTGTTTTATTCAGACTTTATCACCAGATATGGGATCTTGGATAAGTACTTCTTTTCTCTTAACCTCAATGTAAAAGTGAAAAAATCTGAGAAGAAAATCCCTAAAGTATACAGTTCTAGGACCAGGACACAAGGTCCGCTTTGCCATTCCTTCACTTATTGTAACCTGAAGTCTATATAACTATCTTTAATACTTTAGGCTGATTTTACAAATAACATTATCCACATACTTGAGAATAAACTTCTTTTTAGTTCTTCAAAAATTGCAATCAAAAAGGTTGGGTGGCTTTCACAAGATTTTCACCATTACCCAGTTGGGGAGAGAAAAACTGATTACCATAAAACAGCAGCAGAGAATACCAGGTACTTTCATGAGTATAACTGTGATGGCAGGTTGAAAGTATCTTTAAAGTTCAGAGAAAAGGTAAGAAATATCAGTGATGATGTGTGTCAAGTTCCTAAGCATAGCTTAAAAATCTGAGAGTCCTTACCAAACAGCTTTGATAGCTGTCCTCTGGAGAATTGATGTCACAAAGACATACCATCAAGTTGTACATAAAGAGAATGTGGGGACAGGAACACGTGATGACTGGTTGACACCTATTCATCCAGCCACAGTTTTTATTTTCTTGTTGGAGGTGCGGAGGGATGGAACAGAGAGGATAAGAGTATCAGACATTTTTCATTCATTAGGCCTAATAGCATCTGTAATAAGGATGATTCACTGATGTCCCAAGTCAGCCAGCAAGCTTTGCAGGGTCTTCTCTAACATTCTACTAACACCCATCACCATCACTGCAATCACACAACCCAGTAACAAAAACCTGTGGCTTCCATGACTGACTTTTCAGTTCCCACCCAGCAGGCTGGGGCCTGGCTATCCTCTATGAGGACATTCATGAGGAGTACAGGGTGAGATGGGGCCAGGAAAAACAGAGAAATATGGAATAAAAGCAACTACAAGACTCTAACGGGAAAGAAGATATGCTGGAACCCTAATCCAATCCAACAAGGATGATTTTTGTGTTCTGCTTTTCCTTTTGATTATCTCCATACAGGGCTTCCTCCCCATTCCCATGCTGCCATCTTGACTCCTTCATAAAAGGACCCACAGCTGGCTCCCCAAGGCTGTGCTTCCTGTTCTTTAATCCTGTTTGAACAACTTCATTAGATTATCTTCACTTAACTGATTCCATCACATCATTCCCTCTCAGAGACCTGTTTTCATCTACTCCAAATGCATAGGCCAGGCATTCAAAGCTTCCCTCTCCATTCTGTCATGCTGGTTCACTCCCACAGATGGTATGCTCTTTCTAGTCTTTTGCTACACTATTCCACTTGAATACTCAACTCCCTCCCCATCACTCGCTTGAATCTTTCAATCCTTCCAGGTCAGTTAAATTCTTTTCTTTTCATGAAAATTTAACTATTACCAATTTGGTTCTTCCTCCCCTAAAGACATTTTGGGCACTTTGCTGAAAGCATATAATGCCAGGTCCTACAGTTTGGAATTTAATGTCCCCTAAAAGTCCATGTGTTAAAGGCTTGGTACCCAGCAAGGTGCTATTGGGAGGTGGTGGGCTCTTTAAAAGGTTGAGCCTAGTAGAATGTCATCAAGTTGTTGGAGGCATGCCTTTGGAGGGAGTGGTGGGACATGGACACATCTCCTCCTTTCACTGTCTGTCAGGTAATCAGTTTTGCTCCACCTTGCACTCCCACAATGATGTGCTGCCACAGGCCCAAAATCAACTGGGCCAAACAACCAAGGACTGAAGCCTCCAAAACTGAATCAAACTAAACATTTTCTCTTTATAAGTTAAGTATATCAGGTGTTTGTTATAGTAATAGAAAGATGACTAATACACCTGGTCAAACAATATTGGAAATAATGATATATTTTAATGCCTTTTAATTGTGTCTTCCTAATTAGACTGTCAGTACCACGTACCAACCTGTCCTATAGGAACTATAGGTTTTTAATAAATAAAAGAGTGAATCACTGTACAGGCCATGCTGTCTATCTTCTTTATTCTCATATAACAAGTCACTCAAGTCAGTGCCAATATTTTATCCAAGAGCATTTATTAAATATTCTCCAATTATTGTACCTGAAGGATGTGTCACCAAATAGTGAAGGCAAATTCATACCTTCAAAGAGCAGGACACATGAGTAAGAAAGACAGCATTCAAAGTACAAATGGTCAATTGAAAATTCTGAATAAATAAAAGATAAGGCAGCTTCATATGCATGCCAAGGGCTCATGTAGGAAAATGTATTTTAGGGTGGAGAAGTGGCAGGCAGAGAGCAAGAAGGATAATTGGATTAATAACAAAGAAGAGCATGGAAAAAATTGCTCATATTCTAACATGGCTAAGAGAAGGGGTTCAAGGCCAGTAATAGGGAAACAAGCACATAATGTATGCACAATTTGTTGCTCATTAAGGTCTACTACCAAAATACCTTACCTGTGAGAGTCAGAGTTGAAGCAGGAAGATGGGGGCTTGTTTGCTAATTTGTTGATCATGACTCCAAGTATCTGAATATATAGCCTCTATTCATTGATTCCAGGTGTTGTGTGGGTTCTACTGATGATTCATTTGTTCATTTATTGTTTCACTAGTTATTTACTGTTTGTTGGATTCCCCTGCCAGTGAAGGCATGCAAGGTGTTGGGCCAGACTTACGGGTGAGAATGAGCCTGATGAAAAGAGGAAAAACTGATAACACAAGAGAAATATGTGCAGTCTCTGTGCATGGGACAGGGGCAGTTCTTCAAATGTCCAGAGAGGGCACAGCCAATGCAGGAGACACTTAGTGTTATAGAAATTATTCTGAAGTGAGAGTTGCATTAACTCTGTATTTAGAATATTAAACTTTATATGAGTTTAGACTTTTTTAGTTTACATTTTACCATTTCTAACATTGGGATAATGATAATAATATATATTTAAATGGCAGAATACATTCTAAATGCTTTTCAATTGTTAACTGGTTGAATCTCCACAGCAACCCTATGAGGTAGACACTGCCATCAGCTCCATTTTATAGATGAAGAAACTGAGAGGGAGAAATTAAGCACTTGCCCAAGGTCACAGAACTTGTCAGTGGTGGAGTCATAGTTCAAGAAAAAGAGGTGGGTTCCAGAATCCATGTGTGTTCATAGTAAATTTAAGGTAAAATATACATTGAATATATTCACTCCCCAAAGGTAAATCAAAGGTGCATTTTATAATCAAGGATATCTGTATGTTACCTCTGGTTCTGATACAGAATATTGAATCAGAGGTGGGAATTCAATTTGATTTGGCAAATATTTATTTAGCTGTGGAGGCTTAAGATATGAATAAGATGTAGTCACTCCTTAAGAGGTCAATGTGTAGTGGGAAACAGGAGTAAGTAAACAGCTCATTACAGTACACTGTGGTAAGTGCCCCACACTGCTCTTATTGTGTCAACAAAGTTTGTGGGCCACTAAAGACAAAGGGATTAATTCTGCCTGCCAGGTTTCAGAAGCCTTTACAGAGGTGGTAACTGAGCCCAGCTTTGACAGCAGACAGGTCTCTTGCATGGATGGGAAGGAAGATTTTCCAGGGGATGGTTATACAGGGAGCAATAAAGGAGTGATAAAAAACTATCACTGTAATATTACATGAATTCTGCCCTTGAGGGTATGCTTTGCACAAAATAGGCAAAGCAAGGTCACCTAGTATTTTCTTTTTAGCTTCCCATTCCCACCCCAGTACTATAAACTGAGAAGCTGGGCTAGATCCAGGGAGGATACTTTTACCTAAGCTTGGAGGGCTGAATTTCCTAGAATTCCAACAGCATAGAAGATTTCCTCTAGTTCTTCCAAAGCCTAAACCCAAATTATGATGTCAGGCAAAAGCTAATCCTGATAATATTGTCAGAAAAACAGGAGCCAGCTAGAGAGAATCAGGCAACCGTGCCCTGGGCAGGACAAGCCTGGCAGTGTGAGGGAGGTGGGGCTTCTGCCAAGGGCATAGAATAAGCCCTTCGACCACTGGGGCCCTCAAGAGGGGAAACACCTGAAAAAGGACAAGACAGACAACTGTGCGACTTTTTTATTTCTGCTCACAATACTTGTACTGGGCCTTTATTTATTTTTTTTTAAAGGAGTGTGATGAAATCTTCAACCGTTGGCAGTCCTTACAAGAAACGTTTCTGAGGGAAATTTTACCAGGCAGGTTTTTTTTTTTTTTTTTATTCTAACCTTTTATTATTATTATTATTATTATTTTATGTTTTGATTTTGCAATACTGGAGATTGAACCCAGGGCTTCATTGCATGCCAAACACTTTACCACTGAGCTACATACCTGACCCTCTAAAACCACTTTTTGCTGCTAGCTAAGGTGATCCAGAAGGTTTGAAGGAAAAATGGGTATCACATTCTAGTTCTGTGACCTTGGGCATCCCTACCCTTACTTTGTAGAGGGGGACACTTCAATCTAATGGCAGTAATGCGCACCTCCTAGTGTGATTGGGATGATCCAGTGAATGGACGTATGTAATGTGTCTGGCACATGAGTCTCACATATTCCCCATGAAGGTATATTATATGCCGGCCATATTCACAACAGTCATTAAGGAGTTCCTGCCCTCAAATTCCTGGGGCTCCATACAACTAATGTTATTTGCTATAGAGTGAGTGCAAGAACCAGAATTTTCCCTAGATAGTTGAAACAAAATGGATCTAATTCAGGGATTGAGGGAATCAGAAAACCACTAGAAAGAGGGGGAGGTGAGTCTCTTGGAATGACTCCCAGAACCAACCTAGGGGAGGAACTGATAACTCAGGCACAACTAGAGTCATGGCAGTATTGTCCGAGGCCCCTGCTGCAGCAGAAAACAAACAAATGGACATGAGAAGCAGTGTGGAGAGATTAGAGACCAGATCAAGATGTAGCCACAGCCACCACTGCCAGGGAATACTGGCAGCTCATGCTGGAAAACCATGCTCTTGCTAGCCAGCAACAACAACTTGACTCTAAAGGAAGCCTGTTTCTCTTCTTCAAAATCTCCCAACAGAACTTCTATTGGTGGTATCTGATTTGTATTCGGGAGAAGCTTGGCCTCAAGGGAGCCTGGGAAATGTAGTTTCTTGGTCAGCAACCATGTGCCAAGCCTAAACTCTATTATGACAGGAAAGAAATCTGAAGACAATGAAGTGTCTATCCCTTTCAATACAGGATGGAAAGAGAAAGCAGTTGAGGGCAGTGAACAATCCCAAGGAAGGCCCAGGAGAAGGAAAGAGGTGTCAGCAAGAACAAAACGGGGTCACTGCAGTGAAGGAGTAAAAGAAGTCTCTGTAAGGCAAGTGGAAACTGGACACCTGGTGTTACCTAGAGGTTCAGGTAGAAACACTTTCTGGTCTTCCATATTTTCTCTCTTTAAAGTAGTAAAGACATATGATCTTTTCTAGAATATTCTTCCCTTAGAAATCCCCAAATTCTGTTTAAATTCCCATTAACTTGTCACTACTAACCAAAGCAATGTTAACTGGTCTGGTAAGAAACAAAAAGCCCTTCCTTAAAAGCCAGCTCTACATGGAGCTGTTCTCCAACTGCTGTCCCGCATTATTTAGTAAGGTTTAACTGATGCCAGGAGGTGTTGCTGATAAGTACCTGCCACTAGGTTTCCTGAGTTTTACTTTTTAAAGGCCATATATGTTATTGTTGTTGTTAAAGTATACTCTTAGAGCCAAGAAAGAATTTGCTTATGGTATTTCTTTGTGTGTGTGTGGTGGGGGGAGGTGGGTTGTTGTTGTTTTGGGGGTTTTTTAGTACCAGGGATTGAACCCAGAGTGTGTAACCACTGAGCCAAATCCACAGCCCATTTATTTATTTATTTAGGTACCGTGGATTGAACTCAGGGGCACTTGACCATGGAGCCACACCTCCAGCCCTATTTTGTGTTTTATTTAGAGACAGGGTCTCACTGAGTTGCCTAGGGCCTCACTGTTGATGAGGTTGTCTTTGAACTCGAGATCCTCCTGCTTCAGCCTCCAGAGCCACCAGGATTATAGGCGTGCACCACCACACCTGGGTCCCATTTATTTTTATTTTGAGAAAGGGTCTCACTAAGTTGCTCAGGGCCTTGTTAAGTTTCTGAGTCTGGCTTTGAACTCATGATCTTCCTGTCTCAGACTCTTGAGTCCCTGGGATTACAGGCATTCACCACTGTACCCAACTGCTTTATGGTATTTCATGGAAGGAAATACAATTACATGTTTACAGGGAAAGTGATATCTTACATCTCGAAGTGCAGACCCTGAGGGCTGGAGCCAACTTTTATTGTTCATACCCATGATGCAGAAAGGGCTCTAGTTATTTACTGGTGAAAACACGGTGGCAGAAGCAAGCAATAAAAGACAGTGTTGTTTTCATTTTGCACTAGTGTCCCTAGACAACAGCATGCATTTCTCACATTCACTTTTTCAAGGCCTTTACTGTCTTAGTTTCCTGTTAAAAATTGAGGCTGTGGTGGCAGACACATGAAATCCCACTAGAATACTGAAAGCAGTGTACTACAGTACCAGGCAGGAGAGAGGGGGGCTGGACAATACATATAATAGCAAATGAAATAGTAAGCTACAAGCATCACCACTGAAAAATCCAGGCTATAGCTAGAAAAGGAAAATATGAGTCTCAATGATGGAGCTTCACAAGCAAGCGAAGTTGTGAAAGTTGGGGACAAAAGAGGTGGGAAAAAAAACAGTTTTGTTCCTTTCAGTTCATCCAAGGAACTGACATGCATCTCCAATTGAAATCAAGTCAGGGCTACCAAAGTCAAGCTTAGCTTGGATATTGAAAGAACAGTTTGAACAAAGCTGTTTGAACAAAGATTCATCAAACAGATAAATATGTTTGGAACTTTGATCTTTTCTTGTGCATGCCTCTGTGTGCATTATCATGCATAACATCTAATGATTACTCCCTTCCTTACCTAGGCAGGAATGGGCAAGAAGAGAATGTCTTTCAAAAACATAGAAGATTAAATTTAAGGTCAGTCCTCAAGGGCTTATGGTTAGATTTTACCCTTCAATGAATCTAAGAGAGTAGGGAAGAGTGAGATCAACAAGCAAATCAACATATGAGGATGTAAGTGGTTGTTTAGCTGGGCTTGAACATATGTACACAGAGGAATTGTGCTGGAATATGTCTGAATCATTATAGAATACAAACTTCTCAAAATTTTCAGCCTAAATATTTTCAAGATGGCAGGCTACAGGAAGGCAGCATTCCTAGTAACTCCTTGACTTGGGAGTCAAGCAGCTGGAGTACTGGTTCTCAAAGAGGTGGGTGAAAGAGGGATTTTACTAAAACTAAATATTGGGCAATCCAAGTATCTTAGACTTAGAAATTTGGGTACATTGAACAAAGAAGAAAGACTACAAGGGAGCCACGCTGGTGGCAGCAGCAGTGCTGGTTCACCATAGAAAGACAACAAACAGATTTAGTATGGAAAAACCTGACATTAGAAAAGCAGCCTGAACTTAGCAGATCCAGAGACTACATTGTGCACTACTACTTGAAAAGCACCCCGTGTTTCTCAACTGGCCTCAGAGAGCTGAGTTGGAGCCGTCTTGAGATGTCTTTGCTTCAGTTACTGCTGCAAGAGCCAGGAGGTCACAGCAAACACTACCACGTTATCCTGGCAAGTGCTTACCGTATGGCCTAGGGCATTCCTGGCAGAACGGGAGTGAAACAGGCACAGAGAAGATTGTACCCAGCAGGATTCAAGTTGGAAAATTGAGGGAGAATACAACTTGCTCTTCCTTTGTGTCGCTGGCTCTTTGCGGTTCCAAAATCCGTGGATATTTGTCACCGCCTGCAGCAACAACTTGCACAGGTCTTATGGGTGGTGGAGTGGAAACTGAGGCACTTCTATCTTTCTCTTTAGTGCACTGCTTTCTTGCTTGTTTACTTATAGAGGATAGAGGAAATGAGGTTTACTTGCTTTGAGAGGAGAAAGAGACTTTGCTTATCAGAGAGAGAGACTTTGCTTATCAGAGAGAGAGACTTTGCTTAAGAGAGAAACTTGCTACGCCTTAAAGTCCTGCATCCTGTGAACTAAGGGTACGTCCACCCAAGGTGCCCTAGTGATGCGTCTCAGTTCTCCGTTCCGCAATCTGCCTTCCGCCGCTGCCCCTACTTGCTGCTGTGTTCTTTCTTCTGGCTTTTTTGCTAATGGCTACTGTGGCGTGTCTTCTCTGGTTACTGCTGCGCCACGTGTCTTCTGCTACTGCATTTCTTCTGCTAATGGCTGCTGTTGCCTATGTCCCTACTAGCTACTGCCTCATGTTTTTCCCTCTGGCTGCTAATGGCTGCTGTTCGTGTTTCTGTCTCACTCCACCTACGCTTATATCACCTCCAGGAGGCAGAGAGCAGGGCCACACCTCTTACGCAAAGATTAGGCAAGACGCTTCGAGCAGGCAATTAGTGCTCGAGAACACATGCGCATACATTGTGTGCGTGGACGAGAAAATCACCTGAGTGTGCTTATGTCAATTAACCTCCTCGCTGCCAATGTGATCAGGCGACATCCCGGCGCTGCCAACATGGCACAGCCCCCAACACCTTTGTCTGGCAGCTCATGTGATCTGTTGAAGTGGGTCAGGAATCCACTTGGGGACTAAGCCTGGGAAGTCTGCATTTGCAGGTGGAAGTCTGGTTCTCCTGCCCCACAATTAGAATTCTTGGGAGGGTCCTAAGATCTAGACTCCCAACAAAGAATAGCATCTGTCAGGCCCTTGGGATATGTTGACC
Source organism: Sciurus vulgaris (assembly GCF_902686455.1). Classification (NCBI taxonomy): domain Eukaryota; kingdom Metazoa; phylum Chordata; class Mammalia; order Rodentia; family Sciuridae; genus Sciurus; species Sciurus vulgaris. Next base: position 46,346,409 of record NC_136466.1, on the reverse strand, counting down.
TAATCCCTCCAGAGCAGATATTAACCAACAAAGCCTGTGTCCTAAAAAGACTCACAAATAAAAGTGGAAGAAAAATTCCTCTCAATAGATGCATAAAACCCAACACACGAATACTAGAAATATGAAAAAAATAAGCTAACACTACACCTCCTAAAATTCACAATTCATCAGCAACTGACCCCCAAAATATTGAAGTGGATGAAATATCAGATAAAGAATTCACAGGAATCATTATCAAACTATCCATTAATTCTAAGATAACACAGAAAAACAACATGAATTAATGAAGTCAGTACAGAATATGAACAGGAAATTCAATAAGGAGATATATTGAAAAATAACCAAACAGAAATATTGGAAATGAAATACACAATAAATCAGATGAAATATTCTGTTGAAAGTCTCTCTAATAGAATAGACCATGCTGAAGACAGAATTTCAGGACTGGAAGAAAAAGTGGCCAGCTTTGAACATTCAGACAGTATTAAGGAAAATAAAATATGTAACCATGACTGTAATATACAAGAACTCTGTGACAACATAAAGAGACCAAATTTAAGAATTATTGGAAATGAGAAAGTTTGTAAGATACAGGCTAATGGAATGAATAACCTCTTCAGGGAAATAATAGCAGAAAAGTTTCCAAACCTTAAGAACAAGATGCATATCCAAATAAAGGGGGAATTCCAAAGCCCAAATAGACATGACCAAAAAAGAAGCTCTTCATAACACATAATAATTAAAATGTCTAACATACAGAAAAATGATAGAATTTTTAAAACCTCAAGAGAAAAACTTCAGGTCACATTTAGAGAAAAGTCAATCAGAACCAAATCTGATTTTTCAGTAAAAACTCTACAAGCCAAGAGAGCCTGGAATGAGATGCTCCAAATCCTGAAAGAAAATGACTGTCAACCAAGTCTGCTATACCCAGCAAAGCTATCCTTCAAAATCAAAGCTGAAATAAAACCCTTACAAGATAAGCAGAATTTTAAAAAATTTATAACTACTAAACCAGTGCTACAGAACTTATTTAAAGAAATACTCCACACAGAAGAAATAAAAAATAGACCCAAGAACTCATAAAAGAACAAATCTTATTTGAGGAGGAGCTGAGCAAATGAGAAATGGGATCAAATAAAACTACAAATAATCAAAATGGCAGGAATTAATAAACATTTCTCAAAAATAACACTGACTACAAATCAGCTCTCTAATTAAAAGACATAGGTTGGCATAATGGATGAAAAAAAAAAAAAAAGACCCTACTATATGTTGTTTGGAAGAGATGCACCTTGAAGGCAAAGACAACCTATAGGCTGAAAGTGAAAGAATGAAAATTGACATACAATCAAATGGAACTCGAAAACAAGCTGGAATAGCTACTCCCATAACTGATAAAGCAGACATCAAACCAAAGTTAATTAGAGGAGAAAAAGAAGGTTACTTCATATAGGCAAAAGGAATGATCCAATAAGAAGATAAAACAATAATAAATATTTTTGCCCCGAAGGTAGGTACAACTAATCACATAAAAGAGATACAAGTCAAATTAAAGCCTCAGATAGACTCCCAGCACAATAATACTGAGTGATTTCAATACATCTCTTTCACCATTAGATGAAGTCTTCATGACATAAACTCAGTAAGGACTCTTTGGACATGAAAAATATTATACAACAAATGGAATAACAGACATCAATAGAATATTTAATTCAACAACAATTGAATACATTTTCTTCTTAGCAGCTCATAGAACCTTGTTCAAAATAGACTGTATTTTAGATCCCATAGCACATCTAACCAAATACCAAAATATATTGATATAGTTCTTTACATCTTATCAGATAACACTGGAATGAAATTAGAAATCAACATGACAAAACCCTTCGGAAATTATATAAAAAAGGGGAGATGGAGCAATATTCTTTTAAATGATGAATGGGCAATAGAAGAAATAAAGGGAGAAAATTTTTGAATTCTTAGACTCAAATGCGAATAGTGATAAAACACACCAGAACCTTGGATACTACAAGAACTGTTATAAGAGGAAAGTTTATAGCTACAAGTGCTTACATAAGAAAATCAGAAAGATCCCAAATAAGCAACCTAATTATGCATCTCAAGGTTCTTGAAAAAAAAGAAAAAAATAAACAATTATAAAACCAATAGAAGGAAGTAAATAAGATCAGAGCCAAAATCAATGAAATTGAGAATTTAAAAAAATACAAAGGATCACCAGAAAACTTCTAGAACTCATAAATGAATTCAGTAAAGTAGCAGGACTTAAAATTAATAACACGCATACATCAATTGTGTTCCTATACATCAGTGATGAATCAACTGAAAGAGAAATTAGGGAAACGATACCCTTCACAAGAGCCTCAAAGAAAACAAAATATTTGGGAATCAATCTAAAAAAATAAGTAAAAGACCTCTAAAATGAACACTAAAGAAAAAGCACTAAGGAAAAAAATTGAAGAAGACCTTAGAAGATGGAAAGATTTCCCATGTTCTTGGATAGGCAGAATTATTATTGTCAAAAAGACCAGACTACCAAAAGCACCGTACAGATTTAATGCAATTTCTATTAAGGTTCCCATGACATTCTGAACAGAAACAGAAAAAGCAATTAGGGAATCCATTTGGAAAAATAAGAGGCCTAGAATAGGAAAGCAATCCTCAGCAAGAAAAGTGAAGTAGGAGGCATCACAATACCAGTTCTTAAATTATACCACAGAGCTACAGTAACAAAATCGGCATGGTGTTGGCACCAAACAGACGTGTAGAACAATCGTACAGAATAGAAGACCCAGGACAAACACACATAAATACAGTTATGTGGTACTAGACAAAGGTGTCATAAACATACATTGAGAAAAGATAACCTCTTCAACAATGGTGCTGGGAAAACTGGATATTCAGAAGTAATAAAGTGAAATTAGGCCCCTATCCCTCACTCTGCATAAAACTCAACTCTAAGTGGATTAAGGACCTAGGCATTAGACCAGAGGCCCTGTGCCTATTAGAAGTAAAAGAAGGCCCAAATTTCTAATATGTCAGCTTAGGAACCAATTTCCACAAGACTCTGAAAATGCAAGAAGTAAAATCATGAATCAATAAATGAGATTGTATCAAATCAAAAAGCTTCTTCACAGCAAAGGAAACAAGAATGTGAAGAGAGAGTCTACAGAAAGGGAGAAAATCGTTGCCACCCACCTGCACCTCAGAGCGTTAATCTCCAGGATATATAAAGAACTTAAAAAACTTAACACTACAAAAACAAATAATGCAAGCAATAAATGGGCAAATGAACTGAACAGACACTTCACAGAAGAAGAAATATGAATGGCCAACAAATATATGAAAGATTGTCCAACATCACTAGCAATTAAAGAAACGCAAATTAAAACTATTCCGAGATTTCATCTCACTTCAGTCAGAATGGCAATCATCAAGCATACGAGTAACAATAAATGTTAGTGAGGATGTGGGGGGAAAGTTATACTCCTACACTGCTGGTGGGACTTCAAATTGGTGCAAACACTCTAGAAAGCAATATGGAGATTCCTCAGAAAAATTGGAATGGAACAACCATTTGGCCAAGCTATCTCATTCCTCAGCATGTACCCAAAGGACTTAAAATCAGCATACTAGAGTGACATGGCCACATCAGTGTTCATAGCAGCTCAATTCACAATAGCTAAGCTATGAAATTAACGTAGGTGCCCTTCAATAGATGAGTGGACAAATAAAATATTGCACATATATACAATGGAATATTACTCAACCTTAAAGAAGAATGAAATATGGCATTTTCGGGTAAATGGATGGAACTGGAGGCTAGCGTGCTAAGTAAAATAAGCCAATCCCAAACCCAAAAAACCAAAGGCTGAATGTCTTCTCTAATATGTGGTTGCTGACTCATAATAGGTGTTTGTGAGGGAGGAGTGGAGGTTCATAGGATTGGATCGTGGAGGGGAATGTGGGCAAAAAGAGGGGGATGGAATGGGAAAGACAGGATGAATCAGCTATAACTTTCCTATGTCATATATACATATATGACCAGTGTAATTCCACACCATGTACAACCACAAGAATGGGAGTTACAATCCATGTATGTATGATACATCAAAATACATTCTACTGTCATGTATAGCTAAAAAGAAAAAATAAAAATAAAATGAGTAACATACAACCAAAAAAAGTGATAAAATAAAACAGACTTGCTTACATTTATATCTGTTATTTGCATTTATAAAAATAGATATAGATGCAAGCTGAATCTGTCAATCAGACACAAAATTTATCTATATCTATGACTATACCTATGAGATAGATATGTTGTATGTGTGTGTGTATGTGGTGCATGCTTGGCATGTACTTGACCACTGAACTACATTACCGACACTCTATTTAAATTTTGAATAGGAAGCATGCATTACACCGAGTGGCTAAAAAAAATTATTTCTATTTGGAAAAATACTCAAAGGTAAAAATCAAAGCTCTGTAACTAACATCTTGGAAATTTTAAAATATATCACACTTAAAAGAATCATGATACCAATCCATTTTTTTTTTTTCTCATTTTAAGTCAGATTTCACAAAACGAAGGAGCCAGTGGGTGGAGCATGCCTATAATTCCAGCAACTTGGGAGGCTGAAGCAGGAGGATCAAAGTTCAGGGCCAGCCTCAGCAACTTAGCAAGACCCTGTCTCAAAAGAAAACATTTAAAGGACTGGAGATGTGACTCAGTGGCAGAGGACCCCTGGGTTCTGTCCCCAGTACTGTAATAATAAATAAATAAATAAATAAATAAATAAATAAATAAATAAATAAATAAATAAAGCGAGCTAGTATTTCTTAAACCACTTTCAAGACCTCTTCAGTTTTTCATGCTCATTTTTTGTTATTTTACTATTGTTATTATTATTTTTTTTCATATTGGTAAAACATGTTTTAATTGCTTGAAGTAAATAGAACCCACTTACCTGCAAAATAGATTTTTTTCAACCTATTCCAAAAGGCTGCCTATTTCATATTCCTAGTTATCAATAATGATAAAGCAAAACTGAACAGAGAGGGAATGAAGATTAGAACAGAGAGAAACTCTTCTAACAGTTTAGGGCAGGAAAAGCAAAGATATCCTTGCTTTTTGAGTGGTTGTGGGAATGTTTCTCAAATAATTACTGCAGTGGAGCTAGAGAAGGTGTTAATTGACATGATTATACCATCTTTTCACCTTTGTATAATTACTCCTGGGAAATACAATACGGTCGTGGGTGACACTATTCTGAGTCCATCTCCACACATGAAGGGAATAGGGTTGTAACAAATGGAAGTTTAAGAAGCCAGAATATTGGATTAAGTTTTAGATTTTTGTCATTAGCATTTGTAGGACTGCATTCTACTTGAAACATGGAAAACTGTCAGGCTACTGTATTTCAACAAAATTAAATCTATGTACCAATTTTAAACCTTGGAGACCCTTACAAATCCAGACATTTGCTCTGGTTTTTATAGCTATTAGGAATTTATTACAAATCTCACCTTTAAAATTAATAAGCGACACTCCATGAACATAATTACATTGTTCAGCTTTCCATAATCCATAATTCCTCTGCGTGTAATAACATGTGATTGGTCCTTCTTGGACCCAGCTGCTTCAAATAATTGCTTGCTGTCCTACTGAGAAAAACTTTTAATAAATGATGCATTAAGCAAAATAGTGCAATCCTGCTCTCATAGCTACAAAATCACAAATGTTTTTTTTAACCAGAATTTCATCCTATGATTCCTTCTCTTTTCAGAACAGCATTGGGTGGATTTGAAAGAAGGAAGGATTAGAATATTTCAATTAGAACCCCTGCAGTTCTTTAAGACTACTACCAGGATTTTGCCACTAATTGAAGAAATAGATAACACGTGTCTTTTCTTCAGCAGCTCTATTTCCTTAATAGACATTTTTTTTCCAGCAACTTTAAGAAATGTTTCCCTTTGAAATACAACATAACATAATGGGCCCCATCTGGAATGGCAAGTTTGCACACACGCTAAGAAATTGGAGAAAGAAAAACTCCTTTTTTTTCCCTTTGTGTAGGGTGAATAATTGCAATTTGCTACTGCAGTATCTATATATATGTTTATCTATCTATCTATATATATATATGCATATCTATTAATATATAAAAAGAACAGTCTTTCAATGACTAGGCATTCAAAATCCTGAAAAGACTGATATCGAAGTTTTTTCTTTAAAAAAAAAGTGGATTTTGTTTATTCAAACTAGAAACGTGTGTGTGTGTGTGTGTGTGTGTGTGTGTGTCTGTGTGTGTGTGTGTGTGTGTGTATGTGTATGCATGGTATTACAGATTGAACCTAGGGGTGCTTTACAACGGAGCTACATACCCAGTCCTTTTTATTTTTTATTTTGAGACAGGTTCTCACTAAGTTGCTTAGGATTTCACTAAATTGCTGAGGTTGGCCTTGAACTTGTAATCCTCTTGCCTTAGCCTCCCAAGTCACCGGAATTATAGGCATGCACTAACATACCTGGCCAAGTTTGGCTTTTTAAAACTATTTGAAATAATATCTTAATTTTCTAAGATCTTTTTTCAAATTTGGATGAATTCTTTACTGAAAACAAGAGAGTTTTTGCTTAAGTCAAGACATGAAGAATTTCATAGAAAAAAGTGGCCACTAAAAGCCTGAATCCCAGTGTTGGAACAAGTGAAGACTGGGTGAACCAGAAGAATTCAAGGCCCAGGCACAGGACAATATTAAATTAGAGCTGAAGAATCTTTTCATTCAATCACAAATTCCTAGGTCTGCATTCAAAAGAAAATACGAGAAGTACCAATATAGTTTAAACATTAAGTAACCCATAATTCATGAAAATCAAGGCCTTGTAGAAGAAGGCCGTGGACCAAAGGTGAGAAATGGAGAGAAACAGAAGATCAGCAGATCATGAGATGATCATTATATTGACAATCAGATCAAAGAAAGGCTCCTAGACCTTTGGGGAAAGAACCTATATTTCAAATTATGTTGGAATTGGTGGAATAAAATATTAGGGGTTAATTGAATCCTACATCCCACCTTCAGTAGATATTTACAGTTTGGGTTGTGTTAGTTGCCACATTAACAATTTTGTGTTTGGCTTGTCTTTTTCTGCCATCAACATTACAATCAGTGAGATCAACCCTGGAGAGCTGTTCCTGTCTGAGGCAGCCAGATCCACCCTTTCCTTTAGTTCTATGACATGATTCCAAGTAGTTTTTTGCCCCGCTTTTGGCAGCATCCCCCAACACACACACACACACACACACACACACACACACACACACACACACCAGAAACTAAGGAAAAGTATTTTGCTTGGCAAATGGAAAAGAGAGGGGACTGGACCTGATTAAAAGCAGAACAAGAAATTGACTTGAAAACCCTGGGTCATGAATTTTCCCTGTCATTGTATCTTAAGTCCTTTATAAACCAAGTCATCACCTATCAGAATAAGAAGTCCTCTTCACCTCCAGCCTTTCTATCGGTCTTGGGGACAGAGGCTTGCTGAAATGCAAATCCTATTATGATGCCTATTCGTGGAAATAGCAAGCTTCTTGCAAGATAAAACAATAAACGTTAAACACAAGGAACATTAAAAGAAAACTATTGGTATTGTCAGACCTCAAAGGACTATCTATCTTTTGAAGATAATGACATTTTGGACACAAAAATCACTACTTTACAGTAGAAATATCTGATATTCAATCTGCCTCTGTAAACATATGTTCTGAGCCTTGGATGCTGCTTATTTCATTAAGTCACTATGAATCTGGGATTGAAATCATTATGCTATTACATTGCAATGCCTTTTTCTAAAGCATAATGTTCCCCATAAGTATTCACTTTCGTTCTTCACTCTAGCCTCTATCCTATTTCCCCCTCTCTGTGGCAATTATTCATGACAGTAAGAATTGTCTGATGGTATCATTTTGTCATCCAGGAATACAGGTGCTCACACAAAAGTTTTACAATTAACTTTGGAAGATGAGATCAAAGGCTCAACCATGACACTCTATGATTGAATGAATATCTATCAGAATAAGATAATAACCACCTTGGCAAACTAAAAGGCTTTACAGGCAGAAATTCCTGCATTTGTTTGTGGTTGGAATCCTTTAAGGTGTTTTCCAGCAACACCTTCCCGGAGACAAATTGTAGGTCCCAAGGGATTACTGGAGCACAGACATCTGCTTGGGATGACTTGAAAAAGTCACTGAAACTGAAATCCCCTATTTGAAGAGAGTGATCCCATGTGAAAGTAATGTTTCAGAGTCAATCTTTCAGGGAAGGTAAACATTTTGCAAATGTATCCTTGCAAAAGAAAAACAAAATTTGATAAACACACCATAAATTTTCATGACAAAAAATGGTGAAGTTCTGATTTCAGCCCACTCACCCCATAAACAACTGACAAACAGGGCACTATTAGCAAGCTCCTCTTAGGACTGATTAAAGGCACTCTGCACTTTCCCTAAAATCTCCAAGTTATGACACACTCTCTGGCAAGCCCTGAACCCTGTCATTACTCTCCTCAGTTCAACAACACTCAAAAGCTGTGGTCCCCAGGGACATTGTCATGTTTCACAAAGGCCACATTGTGTCTCTAATTCTTATTCTTTGTGGTGCATTTTATACGTTCTGCAAGTGCATATTTGATTTTCAGATCATGACTCATGCCTTTTAAGTTACTCCTCAAACTTATGAAGGGACAAAAGGAGTGATGGGTTATTTGATTGAAAATGAAAGAAAAATTCCTTTCCTTGGACAGTATGAGTTTTTTTAAAATGTGCTAAGTGACTTCCTGGCTCACCAAGATCAATGTGATGAGACATTTGAGAAGGGACAGCAATAATGGGTGTTCCCCTTGCATTATTTTGAGGCAGCTCATCATTTTTGATACTGACAACTGTTAAGTTTCCCTACTTTGTCCAAGAGAATAAGAGAGCAAAATAGGATGTCAGAGCTCAGTTACATCCTTAAGACTATTGAATCCAACATAAAAATTTTGCAAAGTAACATTTAGTTTAAAAAAGTATTGATTATGATTCTGTTATCTCTGTTGACCCTGATAGACTTCAGGATTGAGGTAATATGTAAATATTTTTGGAAGGAGGTTAAGACAAGTTATTCTCTACATGCTTTTAGGAAGCATCCCTCATTGAAAAAGTGTCTTGTGGAAGAGGAGGAACCCTCACCTAGCCTTTGGGGCTGAGGAGAGAGTAATAGGACTTGCTCTGCTTCACGTGGGCAGAGGAAATGTGTTATTTGGCTTCTAACAGGGGTTATGGATATGGTTGTGTGGACACAGACAGAAATAAGAGGGGGAAGATAGGAGAACAGATCTTTGGAAGCTCTCCATCTCCCCTGCTCAACAGACTTTCAGTGTGGATCTGATGAATGCTGACTTCACTATTGACCCGTAGATTCTGTCCCACCTGCACATCAACTGAACCCTCACCCATTCTAGCAATATGCCTGTATGTTTGGGATGATTGATGTGGATTGCTGAAATCAGAAGGGGACTGAGTTTCTCTGTGCTGTGTATACAGCAAAGAATCTGCCTATAAGAAGAAAGGCCCAGGGATAAAATGATAAGTACTCACATAACCAAGAGAAACCTGGGATCTTGCAGGAATCTTGCAGAGCCTTGGGGTGTTTGGTACTATCTCTTCTATGAAGTTGAAGTAATCTGACCCAGATCTAGAAGAGCAGAGAAGTTCCAGCTACATTTGGATTACACTTCATTCCTGCTCTTGACATTTACTTAAGATTTATGCATTTCATATGCATACGTCTTATGTAGAATGTGTATCTGTACATGTAAAAGAAAATCTGGGTGGTGTCTCGTCCCACATAGGAGCTCACTGTTCTTTTTTTTCTTTCCTCTGTTTCCCTAAGAAAGTAGTTAATTTTTTACAAATCTGCTAAAAACATGGATAAAAACTCTAGGGCCTTACGAGAGAATCTGTCCTGTCATCAGCAGCTCTGACTATGCTGGGGTGGAGCCCTCTGACATCATCATGATCATAATGCTCTTTATTCTTCTATTATTTGCACTTCTGTTTTATGCTTTTCAAAGGACTTTTACATCCATTATGTCATCTCATACTAATGATACCTCTGTGATGTGGAAGGACAGGTATTATTATAATTCAACCACTCTCATGTCAGCGTGACTGAAACCTCATGGCCCACAGCCCACAGCAGGGAAGGCAACCTAGTCCTTTCTGGTCTTCCCAGAAAGTTCCCCCAATGCAACAATGTTGGGGCTAAAGCAAAAAATTCAGAAAAAAAGGGCAGCCTCCTCCCAGATGGACCTATGCCAAGAACTTTGTCTGGGAGAAGTGGGGTAGGGTGGTGATGAGACCTGCTGTCCTGTGGGATCACTGGTCTTCTGTTGGGTCTCTTAGGGCACACAGGCTCGAGGCCTCAGAGTGGGCTGGCATGAATCTTCATTCTTCGTTCCATCTGCAAAATTATAATACAATAGTATATAGGATGGGAAAGAAGTACCCTCTTCTTAGTTTAAAACTCTTTCTTTGGTAAAACAGCAAGAAAGCAAAAATATCTACATTTCAAGGAAAGAAGGATAATGTTTTTCTTTTCTGAACCCCTCCCTAGCCAGTGATGGCCAAGTTTATATGCCAAATGGCTGGACATTTCTTGGCCAAAGTGAATCATTTTATCTTCTTCAATGATTTCTGTGTTCATGACATGAAGTAAAAACAAATATAAATGTGATTAGACCAGTACCTGATATATAAGTTCATTAAGTGCCAATGACTATTACAATTATATGTTTAAGATCTTCAACAGAAAAGTCAATTGAAATATTTCTTGAAATGTCTATCTCTGCCATTCAGATTCCTAGGTATAGGGAAATAAGGCTAACAGGGTTTTTGTTTGGTTTGGTTTTGGTTTTGGAGTTAGGGATTAAACCCAGGGCCTCATGCATGCTAAGTATGATGGAAGTATTCCCCAAGTCATAGGGTACTAGTTAAATCAGTAAGATAAGTGTCTATTCCAGGAAGTGAGGTGAGCCAAGATTGAATGGAAAGGCCAACTTGTATAATGATACCATCAACCTTTCTTGACCAGTTGCTGTAAGTGAACCTGCAAGCAGAAGATCCCCATTCCCTAAGCAGAAGATCACCTTAACCTATTTCTAGTGAAATAGCTCATTAAAATGAGGGAAACCATGCTACTGAGTCCAACATGCTATTGACATTTGTTTGATGATCTCCCAACTCACACACAATTCTGAAAGGCAAAAGCTTAAAATGATTTTCAAATGTATCTAATTCACAGCCAAATGAAAATGTTTCTGTACCAAGAATAATCTTACATTAAACTTTTTTATTTTTCAGCAGCCCAAATTTAACCAGCTGGAATTCTTTTTTTAGACACTATTCTATTCAACCTTTAAAAATGAAGGATCTGATTTTAATGTGAAATCTGCATTTCATCAAAGATGGGACACACTGTCCTTGGCTTAATTATTTTTTGGAAAACAAACCCCTTTACTACTACTTTCTTAATAGATACCAAGAGCGTAAACTGAAGAAAATATGATTTACATGGGAAAGTAATGAATCCACTGATTTTATCCTCATTGCTAAAGCACAGGGAATCAACCTTGCATTATTATTACTCACATACTCAACTAGTACATGGCCCAATAGCCAATGGTATGTCACTAAATGCCTACACACAAGTAGAATTTTGAGTGAGAATAAATAAAATAATAGTGCTTCACAATTGCATGCAAAGTATTCACATGTACTTCTCTTTACTTAATAAAGTCCAATAATATCTATTTTAGGATTTTATTCTTTTGTCAGTCATGGGAGGAAACCAGCCAGTAGGGCTCAGGTATGTAATAATTACGATCATGACCCTGTAGCAAAGGTAACAAAGCTAAGACTTCGATCTCACCTTTCCAGGGAACTTTTCTTTCTTTCATGCAGTTTCCTAATAAATGTTGAAATTTTGCAGATGAGGGCTGGAGGTACAGTAACTATATTTAAGGACATTGCTTCATAGAGAAGAGAAAGGGAACTGATGGGCGAAAGTAAAAATCAACTGGAGCCTTGCTTATACTTCTAAACCAGCAAGGTGACCTGGGACAAGTGCTTTAACTGTCCAGTCCCTTCAGTATTCACTTTGGAAGAAGGAATGTTAATCCTGGTTATATCTACCTCATAAGTGTGTGTGTGTGTGTGTGTGTGTGTGAGGGGAGATTAAACACAAGGAAATCTACCACTGTGCTACATCCTCAGTCCATTTTTTTTTTTTTTTTTTTTTGACACAGGCTTTCACTAAGTTGCTCGAGGTGGTCTTGAACTTGCAATTCTCCTGTGTCAGCCTCCTGAGTCTCTGGGATTAGAGGTGTGTCCCACTGTACTGTTTCTTCAAGCTTTTAAGTAAACAAGGAGTATGTTAGTCACCTTCTCATTGCAGTGCCCAAAATACCCAAAAAAGAATAACTTAGAAGAGAAAAAGTTAATTTTGGCTCATGGGTTTCAAAGATTTAGTCCATGCTTAACTGGTTCCATTGCTTTAGGCCTAATGTGAGGCAGAGCATCTTGGCAGCAGGGTAGCAGGTGACTGGAGGAGGCTGCTTGCCTCATGGCAGTCAGAAAACTGGAGAAAAAGGGAAGGAATTGCAGGGAAGAGGAATCCTTCAGGACACACCCCCTGTGACTCCACCTCCTCCAGAGACACCCCATCTCTCTTCAGTTATCACCCAGTCAGTGCATTTAAATTAGAATGGACTAATTAGGTTACAGCTCTCATAATCCAACCCTTTCACCTCTGAATATTTCTGCATTAACATAGGAACTTTTCGGGGACACCATATCCAAACCATGAAAAGGAGCTAACAAATAAAAAACTTTTTAAAAATAAAAGCTCTTTTCCAAATGCGGGTATGAAGATGACTTTTAAAATAAAATAAGATAGGTGTGTTGCCACATGCCTGTAATCCCAGGGACTAGGAGGCTGAGGCAGGAGGATTAAAAGTTCAAGGCCAGCCTCAGCAACTTAGCAAGGCCCTAAGCAGCCTACCAAGACTATCTCCAAATAAAAAATAAAAAAGGGCTAGGGATATAGCTCAGTGGTAAAGCACCCCTAGGTTCAATTCCCAGTTTGAAAAAATATATATATTAAAGTTTTAGGTGAGGCAATAGTATCACAAGTTTGAGGCTATTCTCAGCAACTAAGTGAGAACTTGTCTCAAATTAAAAAAATTTTTTTTTTTTAAATACTGAGGGTATAGCTCAGTGGTAAAGTGTCCCTGGGTTCAATCCCTGGTACCAATAATTAATTAATTAAAGTGTATAACTATTAAACAGACACTATTGGGTTGAATGAATGTAGTAAAGCCTATAAGGTCCAATCTGCTACTGGCCCTTTAGATGACTTCAGAGACCAGCAGTAGAGTAGACATTTGTCATTGTTCTAACTTCTCTTTCCCTTCTGAGAGCAACAGGTACACTTTTTACTTTGGGAAACTCCTCCTGCTGGACATAAGGAAGAGACCTCCCCGCTGGGCCTGGTTACACTTGAGAAGAATGTGAGCAGTGAGCAGAATCACACGGAGGCCAATAAAGTTGGAGCTTACTCACTGCCAGAGACAGGTTTGGAAGAGTCCTTTCCTGCCTCCTGGACTCCTGCACAGCCCTGGTCCTCCTCCTGCCCAGGCCTGGTCCTCCAGCCTTCCCTCCAGTTCTGTAAATGCTTGCACACCCCTGCAGCCATTCCCACCAATGCTATCTAGCTACTGTTGCTATGTTCTTGAGGTAGCTGGTGTCAGTCCCAGCAACTCGAAAACAAAGAGTCCTAAAGGTAAAAGCAGCAATGCATCGCTGATCCGAGCAGCCAGGGGGAGGTGGGAAGGGAGAGGAAAGCAAGAAAATCAAACTATTTGATTACCTATTAATCAACCACACCAGCAAAGTCAGAAAGGCCTGGCCAGATAAACGAGTCAATAAGGATATAACCACCAAGCATAAAATTTCCCCCTTTTTCTTTATGCAAGTCAACAAAAAGTTTAAAAGATTAAAAGAAAACTGAAAGTATTTGTGTTGTGACAACAAAAAATAGTTTTAAAAGTAAATTATGGGCTGTGGTTGTGACTCTGGTAGAGTACTTGCCTAGCATGTGTGAGGCACTGGGTTCGATCCCCAGCACCACATTAAAAAAAAAAAAAAAAAAAAACCTAAATAGACAAAATAAAGGTATTGTGTCCACCTACAACTAAAAATATTAAAAGAAAAAAAAAAGTTAATTATACAGGGGCTGGGGTTGTGACTCGGTGGTAGAGCACTTGCTGGTATGTGTGAGGCCCTGAGTTCAATCCTCAGCATAGCGTGTAAATTAATTAATTAATTAAAGATTGATTCACACATAAAAATATTATTTTTAAAAAGCAAATTATACAAATCTCACACACTCACACAGAGTAGGTAAAGGTAGCTATTATTGGCAGTGTTGTTAACTATGTACTGGTAACTCTGTTAGGATGTTGTCAGTTTTCTGTATGAAACTTACTATCTTTAAGATGTCAGTTCTACTGAAGTGGACTTGTTGCTATGTCATCACATGATCAAATTACAAAAACTGCATTCCAAAATCTTCACAAATATTCTGGCATCAGATAAATGTCCAGAGGTATTTCTACAATGAGTGTTTGAAAGCCAGAACATCAAATGTGAAATGAAATTCAAAGAATTTTTTACACAAATAAGAAAAAAAAAATCACCCTACCTTATTTCGTTTTCCATTTTCTTTAGATCTAAACATTAACTTAACTCCAATATTCCTCTCTCAAGGAATCTTCTGTTTCCAATTACTTTGTTTACTAGGCAAACCATTCCAAAACTCAACAGTGTAAAACAACCAATTGATTACACTCTTGGATTCCTTGGGTGAAGAATTCAGAAATGTATAATGGAAATGGTTTGACTCTGCTTCCTAATGTCTGGGTCCTGAGCGAAGACCTAACAGTCAGCATGACTCGGGAGCTGGGGACTAGCCTTGTGCACAGGTGCCTTCCTTCTTATGTCCGCTGTTGACGCTGCCCCTCAGCAAGGACTGTTGACCAGAGTACCAACAAGCAGCCTCCTCCGTGTGGCCTAGGCATCCTCTCAGCATGGCTGCCTCAGGGAAATTGGACTACTCATGTGGAAGCTCGGGACTTTTTACATGATCTCCCAGTAAACAGGGTGGGACCTGAGTCTCTTTCTGACTTAGCCCTATAAGTTATTCAGTAAGAGCCTCCGTGTCTTCTGAACATATGAACTCTGCTTTTCCCACCATCCTACTGATTCAGAACTGTCTGAACCCATGACTCCCAAACTTCAATTTCTAAGACCATAAATAAACTTCTTTTACTTTTGAAGACAGAGAAAAAGAAGAGGAGGAAGAAGAAGGAGCTGTTATGTGGTGACATTTCCAGAGCTCACTGTGTTGTCTCCAAATGAGTCACAAGCCCACCAAGATTCTAGAGCCACAGCCATCAGTGGGTATTGATGTCTCATCACAGGAGAGCATGTGAGATGGAAGATGGTGTTGTGACCTTCCTAGGAAAATACAATCTGTCACATCTTCTAGTTCACTCATTTCTAGCTAGATAGAAACTTCTTTTCTTCTCTAAACATTCACAGTGCTCAATTTTCAAATTGATCCTTGACAATTGTCTATCTTACACTGTGATTATTGTAATTATTATGGACATACTTCGTCTTTATCACTCCTCACTGACCTAGAGTGTTTCTCTCTCTCTCTCTCTCTCTCTCTCTCTCTCTCTCTCTCTCTGATATCTTTCACAGTATATAAACAGACTTCTTAGCACTTAGGAAACACTCAGTTTTTTAAAGAAATGTGAATTGTTTTAAATGAATTTCAGTTAGAATTATTACATCCTTAGAAAATACTCTCAAGTGCTTTGGGAGGGAAGGTAGGAGGAAAAAGGCAAGAAAAGAAAAAAGGAAGGGGAAAGCAAGCAAGAAAAAAAAAATGGAAAGAGTTTTCATTCTCAAAACATTTAAATTATTTTATTTTTAAAAAGTTCCCCCCCAAAAAAGTTTCAATTCTCCTCTTTTATGTACATCAGCTGTGCCGCTGAATGTTCCTGGATAAACACACACCATCATGCTGGCAGATTTCATTGAAATCCAAGGTCAGGAACCTCAAACAGATCTTTAATGCCACCTGACAATTGTGCCATGGTTTCCTTGTCCATCCATGACCCTACTTTCCCACTCGACCTCCAACATCTTTTCCTACATCCTTGTTTTCAGTTGATTACATTCTTCTCTGGCAGAAAAAATAAATAAATACACTCAAAGAGAGGACTGTAGACCTCCTTCCCTTTCCTCTACCAGCCCCTGTACTCAGCCCCCTTCCCACCTTCCCACTGCTGGTCCACCTCTGCCCCACCTAACATCACCTAACACCAGCCTCTCTGCCCCAACTCAGGCATCATGCCCTCACCAGAGCTCCAGCAGTCCAGGGCTCTGTGCCACACCAGCAATTCCATCCGCATAGGAACATGCTGCTGTTTATCCCACTTTAAAAAAAATATTTCTCTTGAGCACACCTCTCCCATCCACCCATTCATTTCCTCCCCCTAAGAACAAACAACCAACAAACGCATAGAACTTAAGCCAGGTACAGTGGTTCACACCTGCAATTCCAGTGACTTGGGAAGGCTGAGGCAGGAGGATCACAATAAGTCCAAGGCAGTCTGAGCAATTTTGTGAGACCCTATCTCAAAATAAAAATTAAAGGGACTGAGGACATTGCTCAGTGGCAGAGCACTCTTATGTTTGAGCTCCAGTATTGCACATCACACACACATACACGTGCACACACATACATGAGCACATGTGCTTGTGTACACACACAGACTTGAAGGAGTGTCTATACTCACTGTATAAGTGAGTGTCTAAGTCTTTCTGAATTCCCTCTTAAACTCATCCCAGTAAGATTTTCACCCTCATGACTTGGCCCAAACTGTTTTTGTCAAGGTCCACTTTGATCATCTCAGTACTAAATTTAATTTCTGATTCTCTGACCTCATTGTGCTGATCCCATCAGCAGCATTTGATGCACTTGGCGCTCCCTTTTCCTTTGTATACTTTTCTTCATTTCTCAAACACCCCATACTTTGCCCATTACCTTCCTGACACTTCAGTGTCTCCTTCTTTGGAGCCTCTTCCTCTTCTCCTTTCCCTCTTCAGGTCAGGGTGCACCAAGCACGTAACTTGAGCCTTGTCTCTGTCTGCCCCCACCACTATATAAAGTTTCACTCTGATAACTTTAAATACCACTTATATGCAGACAATTCCCATGATGTGTCTCTATCTAGGGTCTCTTCCAAACTTCAGACTCAACACTCTACTTTAGGTATCTGGTGAACACCTCATGCTTGGCAGGCCCAATGTGCTGCTTTGGCCCACCTCCCTTTCCATTGCTCCTGCAGTCTTTCACATCTCAGGGGTTGCAAGTCCCATTCTTCAGGTTGCTTACACCAAAAATCTTGAAGTCAACCTTGACTTCTCATTTTTCTATATTTATATCCATTACATCAAGAAGTTCTGTATCTGGACTATATGACCACTTCTTTCCACTCTTCCAAGCTACCACCATCATTAACTTACTGAAATTGCATCCTAAATGGTGTCCCTTTCTCCTTCCTCCTCTACTTCCTGTTTTCAACAGAACAACCAAAATGATTAATTACAATATGAGTTATATCATGTCTTCCTTCTGCATAAAGCTCTGTGATGCCTCTTCATCTCAACCAGAGACAAAGCCAGGTTCTATCAATGACCAACAAGTCATTACATGACTTGACTCCTAGTTACTTCTCTGACTTCACCTTTTATTGTTCTCCTCCTCCCTCACTGGTCCTGGGCTTTACTTCACACATTCCAGGCATGCTCCTACAATAAAACCTTTGCCCTAACTCATCCCTTTTGTGGCCTGGTCTTCCTCCAAATATCTGACTGGCTCATCACTGCAAGTCTTTATTCAATTGCTACCTTCTCAGTCAACCCACCCTGAACACTATTAAACCTTCAGTGACCACTGACTGCCAGCATTCCTAATCTTTATTTCACTGCTTAGATATCATGTATCCTATTGGTTCTGTTTCTCTAGAGAATCCTACTATGACCATTTATAATATCTAATACTTCTTCTCTATCACTCCCTCCTAGAGTATAAGCATCCCAAGATTTGTCTCTTTTGTCCATGAATCTGTCCTAAGTCCCTAGAATGCTGCCTCATACATAGTATGTGCTCAATGAACAATTTTTGAAGAAATAAGTATTGTGAAGACAAGAGCTGTGGAGGAAAAAAAAAAAAAAAATGGAAGCAAATGTATATGGAGTGATTTGAAGAAGACCACAGGCTTCTTTTGTCTACCAAACAGCTTTCCTACCATAATTCCAAACTATTATATTCTGCTCCTCTCTAGCCTACAAGTTTTGTGTTTAGACTTTGTGATTATTAGCATAGAATAATGGAGTCAAATAGTTAAAACACAGTCTGACGCTGAGATTGACGGTAGGGCCTCCGAGGAGAGTTGGGTTGGGGTTGGTAAAGAAGTAAAGAAGGCAGGAGTCACGGAAGTGAAGTAGAAAGTCACTGGGCTTTGGAAGAGTTCCATTTCCTCATCTGAAAAATGAAAGGGGTGGGTTATGATCAGTGTTTCGCCCACATAATGAAGTACAGTGAATGATCACCTGATTGAACATATGACAGATTCAGAGTCTATCTTTCTCAGTAACTTCAGAAAATTACCTAACTTCCTCCTCCACCCTGGTAAGGATCCTGAAAACTGTCAGACCCTGGAAGAGAAACTCAGGGTGTGTCTTTGGAAACAGAAGTTGAAAGGATTTAGGGAGATACAAATGTGGCTGCCTTCGTCATTAAGCCTGTCTCTGCAACAAGAATATGGTTAGGACAAATATAGATTCTCTCATTTAAAAAAAAAAAAAAAAAGTGCTAGTTTTCCAAAGAGGATTTGTAATTAAAGAGCCAAGATGTTATCTTTTTATCCATGATCTGTGACCATGATGAAAACCTGGAAGGAAGGAAACATCTCCCAACAGAGATTTGTTTCAGACCCTGGGCAGATGAATGCAGTACAAAACCATAACAATTAGGCAAAGGAGACTCAAAGGCAGGACTGTAAAATCAGGCCAGGACAATCCCCTGGGGTCCTCTTAAGGTCTGCAGGAAACAGAACTGTGTGTCCACACCCCTACTACACTTGCAGAGTCAAAGCAAGTCAGGTCATCAAGATTTTTCTTGAAATCTAATTTACTTTCTCTGTAAATAAGGTCTAAGGTAGCCACTGCCTGGTTAATATGGCTTCTTTATATTGTCCCCAAATTTTTCAGAGGCTGCATCCTTTTCAAAGTAGATATGGAGGGGCTGGGGATATAGCTCGGTTGGTAGAGAGCTTGCCTCAAATGCACATCGCCCTGGGTTCAATCCCCAGCACCATAAAGCCAGCCTGAGCAATTTAGCAAGGCAGTAAGCAACTTAGCGAGACCCTGTCTCTAAGTAAAATATAAAAAGGTTTGGGGATGTGGCTCAGTAGTTGAGTGCCCCTGGGTTCAATCCCCAGTACCAAAAAAAGAAAAATAAAAAGAAAGGAAGAAAAGAAAAGAAAAGAAAAAAAGAAAGTAGATATGGAAAGATGGGGCCCCAAAACACACTCTCCCTCTCATTCTCTTACCCACCCTTCCTTCCTCTTTCACTGCCTGCCTCCTTTCCTTTCCAAGAATTGGCCTAAAAACCGGGCACAGTGTCTCATGCTTGTAATCCCAGTGGCTCAGGAGGCTGAGACAAAAGGATCACAAGTTCAAAGACAGCCTCACTAGTGAGGCCCTAAGCAACTCAGTGAGACTCTGTCTCTAAATAAAAATATACAAGTGGGCTAGGGATGTAGGGATGTGACTCAGTGGTTAAGGACCCCTGGGTTCAATCCCCCATACCCAAAAAAAAAAAAAAAAAAAAAATCACAATAGTGTTTACAGGATTAAGAATCTATAGAAAAAAAAACATAACAATGAATCAAAAACTATTACCCTAGGTAAATGTATGATTACACAAATGATATGCCTCTACTTCACGTACAGAGAAACAAGATGTATCCCATTTGTTTACAATAAAAATGAATTTTAAAAAAAGTAAAATAAAATAAATTTTAAAAAAATAATAAAAAGAATCTATGGAAGTGCTCATCACGAGTAACCAGACACCAAAAAGTGCATAATGTAGGATTGCTCTTATATGAAGTTTAAAAACCAGCAACATTAGTGTCTTATGAAAGGTCAAAGTAGCAGTGAACTTGGTGGGAGCAGGTTTTAGGGAGCTCTGGGTTGCTAATAATGTTCTCTCTTCATCTGGGTGCCTATTACACCTACAATATCTTTTTTGTATGTTTGTCTTCTTTACTTTACTTATAAAATAAACCGTGAGGTGCTTTTGAGGGAGCAGACTCCTTCATTTTATTAGTAAGGCAGAAGTTCAATCACATTAAAATGAATATTATGTTAGCTCCATTCCAAAATCAAGTATGTAGCCTAAAGGAAAAAAATTCACAAAAATAAATGTGAAAAATAAATGAAAAATCTATTACATCAGCACAAAAATATCAGCATAAATTCCTATAATATTTGACTATCAAATTATTCAAATATCCCAAATACCAAATCTGAAATGTTCACATTAATATGGTAGCTATCACCTACTAGAATACTGAATATATGCAACTCATGTGTTTAATTAGCATTTGAAATTTTTGGCAACGCAAAAGCATGGTCTTGAGGGCAAAGGAGAAATTGCATTCTAATAGACCTTCTGAGAAATATTTCTCAGAAAAAGCCCATACTTTAACATAAATTGTGATATAGAACCTGTCTGTCCTGCATAAATTCTGAACCAGTGAGTTAGGGGAGGCTGAGTCTGGTGGAGCAGAAAGACCATAGTAGGTGATGTGCTCAAAAGAAAGGAGAAACTCACCAAATAGGTGATTTCACACCCTCCCCTTGTCCCCAGAGTAACATGAGTGAGGACCAAGGTGTCAAAACTGGAAGTTCTAGCCTCATAGAAGAAAACATCAATACCAATATATAATTAGTAAATTAAAAGTTACCTTCAAGTGAGGTGGTTATTGCTAAAAAAAAAAAAAAAAAAAAAAAAAAAAAAAAAAAAAGCTTTATAACTCCAAAAAGACTATTAGTACATATCACAGGCACAGTCTCTTGCAGGGACTCTACCCGAGGCCTGATTTTTCATACTATTTTCCACAGGCCCCATGCTAATACTATTAGCACAACACACCACAGTCCACCATGATAGCATTTTTATTCTCGTTTTATGAAGAAACTGAATGTCAAAATTTAATTAAGATACTCTCTGGTGGGGAGGGTGTCCTCTTCCATCTATGGCACCTGCTGGCTGCTTTGCCTAACTGCTGCCTCAGCACTACTGATTAAGGAGAGAGGAAGTGAGCACAAAGGTGAGTTCCTTGGTAAGCAGGGTAAAGATAGTAAAATCAGATGCCTCTGCACAGAGACAGCTGGGAGAGCATCACTGCTCTGGCAGTGGCCCTTAGGAACACAAGTAGAAGAGAAAATTGATGATCCTTATCAGGTACAGTTTCTGAGTCATGAGAATGGCACCAGTATGAAAGATCAAGCTGCCTGCCTAAGGGCCTGCATTCCAAAGAGCTGGATGTGGGAACACACCTGTCTGACTGAAGTTGTAGAAACTTCTCCACAGAGCCATGTGGGGTGGCACACACCTCTAATCCTAGAAATTTGGGAGGCAGAGGCAGGAGGATTACAAGTTCAGAGTCAGCTCCAGAAACTTAGTGAGACCCTGTCTCGGGGAAAAAAAAAAAAATTTTTTAAAGGGGCTGGATCTGGTTCAGAGATTAAGTGCCCCTGCCTTCAATCCCTGATACAAATAAATAAATAAATAAATTTTAAAAAGAAACTTCTACATGGCTTTAAAGTCACCATGTGGGAGAACATTAGATATGCTCCATGGAGTCTGGAAAGACCAACTTGCCTGCGGCTGACAGAGTGGGTTGGTCAGGTTACAATGGGGTAGTGTCAGGCCCATCATTGCTGGCAATGAAATATAGTGATTACCAGCAAAAGACAACCTGGACTCAGATCCCAGCTTCAAACCTACAGCTGTACCAACCCAGGCAAGTTGCTTAAACTATGCGTCAGGTTCCTCAATTTTCAAAATGGGATAAACATGACTATCTCACACGATGATTATAAAGTTTATATGAGAATACAGAATTAAGTATTTAGGACACCTGGAATATTCAAACTATTCTAGAGGTTAGAGCCATTTTTAACGTAAGTATCATAAATAATGGATGTCAGAGACTGAATCTATGTCTACAACCAAAATTCATATGTATAGATATATAGAAATAAAAGTTTTAGGAACTGGGGTCTTTGAGAAAAGATTAGGTCACCAGGGTGGAATCCTCATAAATAGTCCTCATAAGAAGAGGCCAAAGAACTAGGTCACTTTCTCTCTCGACCATGTGAGGATACAACCTGAAAAAGGACCCACGCCAGAACTCAACCATGCTGGCACCCTGGGCTTGGATTTCAGGCCTCCAGAACTGTGAGAAAAAAAAATTATATTGTTTATAAGCCAATAGGTATATGGTACTTTGTTCTACCAGCCCTGAGATAAGATAAAATGTAATATAAAAAAGATAGTGCAGATTTAGAAGCCTGGAAACATACATACTTGGGTTTCTTGGGTTTGCTTTCCTACTTTTTGAAGGGAGAAAGTGAAAAGGAATATGCAGAAGTAGTATTCAGTGAACCATATGAAATTACTGATATTCAGTCTTCTTTTTTTCTTTTGGCCTGTGAAATAACAATTTTATAGGGTTCAAGCTGTTATTAAGAGGGGAGTCAAAAGGTTTCCTTTTCCTGGTTGTTGAAATGCCAAGACCTGCTATGAATCTAAGGCCAAGAACTCCATGTGCATTTGTGGACAATGGACTCATCTATCAAGTTATCCTGACCCTCATGTGGTCCATGACACTCATTGGCAAATACATGTTACAACTGCTCATGGGTCTGCAGGGAGACATTTCCTATGACCTGAAATTTTAAATGAACGAGGAGACTGAGCATCAAAAGTAAATTGGTGGGGCTTTTTCTCAAAGTGTTAAAGTTTAAATGTATTCCACTTTTTAAACCAAAAGATAAATAAGGTAACCTCCCTCTAGCACATATCCCCACCCATTGTAGGAAAATCTCTCCTCATTATTCCTAACAAAAATATCCAGTCTATTTCAATGTACAGTTGTTTTTAAAATCTATCTATAAAGTTATAAAATACATAGTAAGTCTTCCTCACCTATCCTTAATAACTAAACCCTTTCCCTAAAATAAATATTCTGAAGAGTTTCTCAGGTACTTAACCCAGAAAAAAATGTCAAACTTTTACCTGTATTTATGTTTATGCTTTTTAAAATTTACCCAAAAGGGAACTTAACACACACACTGCTCTTTTGCTTGTTTTTACTTAAAGACCTACTTGGAAATCTTCACATTATGTATGGACAGGAAAGCATCCTAAAGTACATTAGGTATGCCCCTGAGGAGTCAGAAAGCCCAGCTCCTCCTCTAGAAAACAAGTTAGCTGGTCAGGTTGTGAGAGCTCTATTATAAAGTAGCTCTATGGCTAGAAGAAGACCCTGTGGAGAATTCCATCACGTACATGTGCTCCTAATTTTTTAAAAAACCATCTCCTATTCAACGACCTTTTATGTTTCACCTGGTTCCTTGGTATTACAAACCTTCATGTGGTGATATCCTTGGCACAATCTGTTCCATTTCAGAACATTCCAGTTTCGAGAGAATTTGTCCTTGAACTGGTCTTAATTTATAATTTTGAAATCAGAAAAACTGAGAAACCTATGGAATAATCTGTTGTCTGGATATAAAACGTTTCAAATTAAGTATTTCAACATATTTCCTGGTATGCTTGACAGATTTAACAAATAAAAATACAGGGGACTCAAACCAGAGGGTATCTTATTGATAGAATGCTTGTATAGCTTGTACAAAGTCCTGGGTTTGATTTTCAGCACTATAAAACAAAACAAAACAAACAAAAACACAAAAAAAATCAGGGGACCTGATTAAATTTGAGTTTCTGTATAAGTAAAAAATAATTTTTTAGTACAAGTATGTCCCATGCACTATCAGGAATATAACCATGCTTTAAAAGTATTTGTTGTTTATATGAAATTCAGATGTAACTAGGTATCCTGCATTTATCTAGTTACCCTATTCTTTGGTTTCTTCTAGCTAAAACTGCACTTCTGATGACTATTTCCTATTTGAGCTTGTTCACAGGTATTCTAACTTTAGGGTCACCTTTAACCAAGACCCAGAACTCCGGAGAAGCCCAGAGTTGGTCATTCCTTCCATTACCCATTCAGCACTGTGTCAGTCATTTCTGTCCATCCCATAATGATTGTGCCCTTTATACAGACCTACGAGTACAAGAAGATCCACACATTTGAATCCTATCAACAGAGAGGAACAGGACCATTCCCAAAAGAAAACACAATGGACATCTCTACTCTCTATAAATGTGTCACCAGAAAACAGCAGGTTGCTGCTGCTTTGCTACCTCCCTTCTTTGGGCCACTTTCCCCTCCAATACACAAGGAAGTCATCAGACTAGAATATTTCAATTCAAATACTCTGCTTGCTCTAATAATAACACAGAAAATAATGTTACTGGTATTCCTAAATGCAAACACTACATATTTTATTATTCAACCCAAACTTGAAGTTTCTTTTTGTTTTGTTTTGTTTTTATTCTTTGAAACCTCGTCAAATTGTTGGTTTATTTTTAAGCTTTTATAGTAGCCAAAGCAGGCAAGTTTTCATATAACACATCATATTGCTTCTCAATTAAATATTCATCAACTGGATCATGGGAGCCAGGGTGCAGGCAATGGATCCATTTATTCTGACACTTTAACTACCAGTTTGGATAGGCCTTGCTGCTAATCAACTGAGTTCAACTGGTTGTTAATGAGAGTAAACACAAACGGTTCATAGAATGTAGATTTGGCTTCAATTTTAACTCATGAGAAGAAATGATCAAGAAAGGGAAGAATTTGCAGTAAAGGAGAGACAGATAAAAGAGTAAAAGGGAAGAAAAGGCTGGGGGAGGCCAAACCAGGAAGGGGCACGGATCACTCTTCCTTCTCCTGCTTCTCTCACCAAACCCAGGTCATTTCCATTGACCATCACCTCCCTAAGCAGCTCTAAATATTGGAGTCATATTACATTTATCATTTCCTGAAAATCTTTCCATATTAGCACTTAAAGTTTCACCTCACTGTTTTTCTGACTCCATGCAATGTCATTGTGAAAATATACCACAATTTATTTAGTCCTCTATTAAGTGTTTAGCTTTATTGCTATTATAAACAATGCTGCAATAAATATCCTTGTTTATGCTCATGCACTTTCAAGAGGTTTTTGTACATGTAATTTCTGAAAAATAGAATTTCCTAGTCAAAGAACATGCAGAACTTTGAATAGAGTGTTAATCTGAAAAAGGCCTGGAAGGTAATAGTTTGCTCTTTGGGGAGGGGATGGGTGTTGACAGTCAAAAATATTTTTATCCTTATCTGTAATGTTTTAATTTTTTAACAAAGAGAATAAATTTATTTATTGTATCATGAAAAAGATTTTTAAATGAAATTTTAGACACAAAATATATCAATGGTTTAAATAACTTTGAGCATCAAAAGATCTGCTAGTCAGCTTTCCTTTGCTGTGACAAAATACATAAGAGAATTAACCTAAAAGGAGGAAATTTTTTTTTCAGTTTACGATTTCAAAAGTTTCAGTCTGTGGGTATACGACAATGATGCAGCCACATTAATTTTTATAGCAGCTCAATTTACAATAGCAAAGCTATGGAAGTAATGTATGTTCCCTTCAAAAGAGGAATGGATAAAAAAAATGTGGCATATATACACAATGGAATATTACTCAGTCATAAAGAATAATGAAATTATGGCATTTGTTGGTAAATGGATGAAACTGGAGACTATCAGGCTAACTGAAATAAACCAAACCCAAAAAACTAAAGGATGAATGTTCTCTCTGATATGTAGATGCTAAAACACAATAATGGGGGGCAGGGATCGAAGTTCATTGGATTAGACAAGGAAAATGAAGGGAAGGGAGGGGGTGAGAATAGGAAAGACAGTAGAATGAATGAATCTGATATAACTTTCCTATGCTCATATATGAATACATGACCAGTGAAACTCCACATCACATTCAACCACAAGAATAGGATCCTAGTTAGAATATATCATACTCCATGAATGTATAATATGTCAAAATACACTCTACTATCATGTATATCTAAAAGAGAACAAATAAAAAATATGAAAAAAAAGTTTCAGACTGTGGTTGGTTGGTTTGGCTTTGTTGCTTCTGGACCTGTGGTGAGGCAAAACATCATGGTGGGGCATGCATGATGAAGCACAGCAGCTCACTTCATGGCAGCCAAGATACACAGAGACAGAAAGGGCACAAGAGGAAGAGGCTGGGTACAAAATCTACCCTTCGAGGACATACCCCCAATGACCTATGCCCTCTAACTAGGCTTCGCCTTCTAAGGTTCCCACCACCCTGCACTCACCCATTAAACTCTGAATCCTTCAACAGATTGAACCAATGATAAAGTTACAGTCCTCAAGACCCAATCACCCCCAAAGGCCCTCCTCTGAACATTGCTGCACTGGGGGCAAGCCTTCGACCCATGAGCTTTTAGGGGACATTTAAGGACCAACAAGAACCTATTCCATCAGGGTCCCTGACTAGAGGCAAAAATAACTGTCTTAATGAGAGAAGGTTGAACTTGTTAGATGCCTTTACACACACACACACACACACACACACACACACATACATTCACACACAAACCTGTCTACAAAGAGAAGACTTTGAAACACTTTGTTGTGCCATCTAAATTGCGTACAAGCACCACAGAAAGGTTGGAGTTTCTGAGAAAACCATCAAATAGTAGCTTCCCCATTCAGGTCCCGAGTAATTTAAGCAAAGAATTAAGGGACAAACCAAAATATCTTTGTTAAACTGATTTTGGTAGATTTGAGCCTGTGAATCAGGAGTCCTACCAAAACTGAACCTTAGAACTGAGCAGTCAGGGGATCACTGTCTCAGAGCAGGCCTCGTCCAGGACCCCGTCCCTACCAGTCAGGTTCCAGCAGTATTCAGAAGGCACACTCAGATTAGGATAATACAAGGAGACTCAAACAAAAGCACAGGTGGGAAAAGTACTCTGAAATGAATAATAGCAGATGTCCCAACTCCAATCTCTAAATAATAGACTTTGGGACAGAGATTTGTAGGCAGGAATTTCATTGGGAGAACCCTCCCCCCCAACCCCTGAGGGAGAATGAAAGCAGTAGAACTGAGCAAAGGGGACAATGAATTGAAATGAAGTTGCAACAAAGTCAAACAGGAAATAGACTGTGTTCTGGAGCATGATGTCTGCCCTCACAGTTTACCATCTCTAAGCTGGGTCCTTAGTGGCTATTAAGAAGCTGTTCCATCATTCTATCAGATCTCAACTTCTGAGTGCTGCAATATGTGATAGCATCAATGGAAACAATGGTCACAGGCCCACTGCTACATCTCCTTGGCTTTAACTGGGTTCCTCAGTACAATGTAATGCTGCATGGCATCCTGGGTCTGTGACTTAAGCACTCTGTAAGCCCATTGATTGTCATACTGACAGAATCTCTCAGGCAAAAAAGGCAATCTTGTATCTGCTGTACGTGTTGATTCAGTCAGTAGGAATCACTGCTCCTTCCGAAATGGGAGAGGTCCAATGTAAACACTCGCCACCAATAGGCTGGTTGGTCTCCACAAGGGATGGTGCCAAACCAATGGCTCAGTGTTGGTCTCTGTTTTTAGAAGTTTGGGCACTCACTGGTGGGTATCAGCTTGACTGAGAAGGAACCCATGTTGTCCGAGCCATGCATAGCTTCCATCTCCACTGTAATGACATGAAGTCCATGACTGGCCTCAAACTACTCTGTCATTAGCCAGCTTGACAGTTTAGTACATCTGCCATGGTGGATGCTCTCTGTTGAACATTAATATTTAATACAAAGTTTATCACACATCATATTCTCTCTCATTGATGCTTCCATGTGCCTCTTCCCTGGACCTCCTTGTCCCTAATCCTACAATCTTTCTCCTTCCACTCTCTGATCAATAGTCATTGTTTTAGTTAGTTTTTTGTTGATGTGACCAAGATACATGACAAGAACAACTTGGAAAAGAAAAAGTTTATCTTGGGCTCAGTGTTTTTAGAGACTTGGTACATGGTTGGTCAACTCTATTACTGTGGGCCCAAGGTGTGGCAGAACATCATGGTGGAAGGTCATGGCAAAGGAAATCTGCTCAGCTCATGGTGGCCAGGAAGTAGAAAGAGAGAGAGAGCATGAGGATTCACAGACAAAATACAATCCTGAAGGGCACTCCCCTAGTGACCTACTTCCTTCTGCCATGCCCTACCTGCCTACGGTTACCACACAGAAATCCATTCAAATTATTAATCCATCAAATGAATTAATCCACTGAGTAGGTTGCAGTTCTCATAAACTAATTGTTTCACCTTGAACATCACTACATTGGATAACCCATGAGCTTCTGGGGGATGCCTTATGGCCTAACCATAATACCATTCTGTTACTGGCCTTGAGCCCATATGTATCCTTATTGTGAACTACTTTCCACACAAGTGTGTAACCATGATCATCTCCCAAATCTCTGCCTGTTCGGAACAATTCTCTTCACTCTTTCTTTCAGAGTTGCCTCTTAAAGGAGCTGTACTAAAGTAGACTGTTTTCAGCTTATACCCATAAAAAGAGCCAACCCATTCATGAACCAAGAGCAGCCATTATCTCTTTCATCTGCTGGACATAGGGGTCTCACACCCACATTCAGTCACAAGTACGAGCTGAGAGATAGGTGCCAGTATAAGTGGCAGTTGAATGGGTTTAGTTATGTGCTACCATGACTTCTAGTGCCCTTAACACTGCTTGCGTCCAATCTCAGATGTAGTCCCTTCATCCAACCAAGAATTGCCGTTGGGAGTATATGATCTTACGACTTGGTGGGTTTGACAGAGATCAAAGGAGTTCATTTACCGAGAGCATGTAAATCAGCCTCCCAGAGCCAAAAGCAGGGTAGAGAAGAGCAGAGGGTAGATTCATATTCACACAGCAGATATTCAGGACACCCCAAACCCTCCCCAGCATAGGGATAGAGCTCTGGAGGAGCAGCAGAACTGGTGTCCCCAGTAGGTATCTCATCCCAATTCTTCCCAAATTAACCAACTAGTGAAACCTCTCCCAAGGTGCAATGGTGCATGCCTATAATCCGAGCAGCTTGGGAGGCTGAGCCAGGAGGATCATGAGTAAAAAATTAGCTTAGTGAGATCCTAAGCAACTCAGCTACTTAGTGAGATCCTGCCTCTAAACTTAAAAAAAAAAAAAAAAAAATGCTGGGGATGTGGCTCAGTGGTTAAAGTCTCCTGCGTTCAACTTTCAGTACAAAAAAAAAAAAAAAAACCATCAGGTCAGTAGAAGTGAGTCTCTTGCCTATTTTTTTGTAAATATTAATGAGAGGACAACCATAGGTACCTGGTCTGCAATTGTCATTTCATGAATACTTCCTAATCTCCACTCCCTCCTACTGCTTTTCCTTAGCTAATCCCCAGAATGGGAGCTCAGTTCTTTCATCTAAGCTTGCTGTGGAAGAAGTAAGTAAACAGGGCTTCCTGGCTCCAATATTTACATTTATTGACCTCAGAGAATTAGAGACATGGATAACATAGAGTACAAAATATAGGATACTTTAGTAACTTTGAGGGGAGAGACGAATGGAATTCATTTCATAATCTCATAATTTATAAGGCGTTTCCTTCCACACCATCTCTACCCTGACAAAATTACCTAATAAAAATCAGCAGCCTCATTGCATCAGTGGAAGTGAGATTCTCACCTATTTTTGCTGCCAGTTCCTAGGAGTAAAAGTCTAAGATGAGAGGCTGAAATTCTCAGTCGAGGGCCCTTGTCTGGGAATTACGTAATTCCCGCAGGGCAAACAGCCAGAAGCCAGATTTGGCAACTCACCAGGGTTTGCTGAGGGCTGACTTCCCTGTTTGTTTGGCTCTTTGGCGAGATGCTTTTGTTTTGGTCTGGGATGTTGTGAGTGATGTTTTGAGCTGTGCAAGTATTCTCAGGTCTGCCTTTTTCCCCGTTGTTGGGGCATAAGAGAGAGCTTCCTTTGTTTGTGGAGCTCAGTAATGATCTCGTTAGTTCTGTGGCAGGAGGTGTCGGGAAGTTCAGAGGTTCAAATTTTAATCTAGCTCCTCGATGGGTCCTTCTGAAGAATTTATGTTTTAATTTTTTATCTGTGTCTCGGCACCAGACATCATATAAATAAATGAATACATAAATAAAATTCATGAACCTGGCCTAGGGATTTGAAGCTGAGAAACCTTGCTGAGTTTCAGGGATGAGTTTTAACATCACAGCCTCTCTGTCTTGTTATTTATTATTTCCTATGCAAAACCTCATAATGAAGGAACAAAGTAGGTCAGTCCCATCTGTACCAAAACAGAATGCAGTGAAGGAGTTATCAAAGGAGTTAAAAAGCCCGTTGTGTCCATTGTAAGAACACACTCTTACAGGAGCTCTTTGAGTGATAATCCTGCAAGTCAGACTCCTACCAGTGGATTGATTCTTCCGCCCTTGTCAAAGCAGCAGTAATAAGTCATCATTCTTCAACATCTTACGTGGATAATTAAAAGCACTGGGAACCTAGAGAAACTTCCATCCCCCATCAGATGTGATTCTTATATCACTCTCTGCGCTTTCCTGGGTTTTGTTTCCCTACGGGAAATAAATAACATCAGTTAGTTTCTTCCAAACTCCTAAAAGTCACTTTGCACTCTGCTGAGGGGGAAAAAAAATCCAAACTTGAAGAGTATACCCAAACTTTTCTTCATATCGCCTACATTTAAATAGTTCTAACAGTTTCCAAACCTTTTTTGAAAGATGGGGGGGGTGGCGCAGAAACTATCTTGGCAATTTGCCATCTTAAAATGAGCTGAAGTCAAATCCCTAGAGGGAAAGAAAGAGTGGGAATAATTCAGTCCCAATGTCTTCAAAGACAAATGTAATGAATGAAGGCACAGAGCAAACAAAAAGAAGAAATTTTGTCCTCACAAGCTTAGGGGTCTTTCTCTTCAGAGTTTTTCCCCCCATGAGAGAGCATTCATCTCATACAAGTACCATCTGATCAGAGCTGGGTTGAGAGATTCAAATCTGGTCTTCTGGGCAGAGAGGAAGCAAGTAACACAAGGGTCTATGACAGGTCTGCTGTCCTGGTCAGTAATTGTGAATTCCCTTCTCTCCCCTCCTCTCCCACCTTCATGCAAAGGGCACCTGGAGCAGAGACCAGTTCCCACACACACAACAAGGACTGGAAGCTTCCCCAGGAGCACCCTCTCCTCCAAGGACTCAGGGAAACTATGCACCCTTGTTTAGTGTTTGCCCAACAGGCAGGGTGATCTGAGGGTTTCATTCCCCTACAGAGAGAAGACGCCTCCACAGTTCCTTTCTCCTCCCATGTCCCCTGCCATGTCCCTGGTAGCATCTCTGCAATCAGCATATGCAGCACCTTCACACTCAGCTGTCCTCATTCTAAAAACTCCTGCAAGATCTTTTTTTCCCTCCCATTGTTGCTTCAGACTGAGAAAATCCTCAAAGAGGAAAGAAAGAGAGAAGTAGGGCAGGTGGTTTAGGAGTAATGCTCTGCTGAGCAGCAGAATATGCCCTTTTCTGTGTTGCCGTCCTTCAGGGACCTCTGCCTGCTGCTCTGCCCTTGATCAAGCATTAGACCTCCAGCATTCCCCATGCGCAGCTTCCTTCTCTAGAATCCTGAGTGGTGGTACACATAAAACCCCCTGCCAACGCGGGACTGTCCTGGCATGGATCCCGAGCCTTACTCCTCCCACAAGTGCAATCTTCTGCAAGTTACCTAATTTCTTTGAACCTTCGTTCTTCATATGGCTCTAGTCTGGCATGTGGTCAGGGCTCAGTAAATACTAGAGCTTTTTCTTTCTCTTGAATAAAATATTCAGTGAATCTCTGAATGAATAAATAGCGCGCTCTCTCTCTGTCTCTCTCTCTCTCTCTCACACACACACACACACACACACACAAGCACACACATGTCAAGACAAAGAAACAGAAGAGTGTCAGCAAGAGGAACACATTTAGTTCTCTAGCTTCCTGAGCCACAGCATCTTCATCTATAAAATAAGGAGGGTTGCAAGATTCTGAAGATTTGATGGAAAAATGACTGAGGAAGAGAAAAGGAGTGACATAGAAATGGCAGTCCTCAAAGCAGAATGGGAATGTAGGATCACAGACTATAGGATTCCTGGAGGACTGAGAAGACTGCCCTGGGGAGGATTATAGTTTTTCCTCAGATTCCCTCAAAGCCCCAATCTCAGAGGATGCAGGAAGGCACAGAATTCAGCCAGCATCAATTCCACTCAACAAATGGTTGGTAGATAACAAGATCAACAATGCACACACTAAACATGCAGCTGAGGTTGCAAATGCTTCTTCCCTTTGGTTTTTAGCATGCTTACTGTTAAGACAAACTTAAGCATGATAGGCAGGCAGGAAAGGTTCAAGCAGATCCCCACCACACAGGCACCTCCTCTGGGCTTGCACCCCAGCCTTGACCCCTTAAAGAGACAACAACGTTGGGTTTTTTAAAACATATCAAAGTGTAGATTATGAAGACCTCAAGAAGCGTCTGTTTCAAAATACAAATTCTTGAAAGACGCTGAAACCAAGTTGAGTGATAGGCAGATGGCCCCTTGCTCATCTCATTCCCTTTTACCTAAGAAACTGACCCTTTCTTTTGTAGCTGACCCTGGTTGAAAGAAGGAAATAGTATGGCCAGAGACATCATTATGAAGCATCCGGAGGGGTGTAAAAAAATGCCAGGCATTGGTCGGACGGGGCAAGATGTCTTTTAGGATAGGTGTGATCTTGAACTAGAACCTGAGAGATACCTGGGTGGGAATCAGAAACTGGGTGGTCCTGGAGAACCGCCAGAGACCCACTCTTTCAGTGCCAAGTACCTATTTGAAGCAAGCAAAATTTTTTACATTTTTGAACAGGGTGTTGGCTTTCCATTCAAGTTCAGTTTAGTTTCCCCTTAGAGTCGAAGGTCACCTGCCCTCCAGGGAGCTGCAGGTTCCTCTGGTTGCCTTCAGCTGGTGATTCAAAGAAGTGGGGGATTTTGTTTCCCTAACTCCAGGCATTATAGATTTTTGTGCTCGGCTTGGAGGAACAGGCAGCTGAATCGCACTCATTTATCCTGAAGAGGGACAGATCTGGCAGTTCCCTAATGAGTGCTTGACTCTCTGCAGCCACTATCACCTGAAATGAAGCCAAATATATTTTTGCTTGTAGGTTTTTAAATTAAAAAGAAAAGGAAAGAAAGAGAGAGAGAGAGAGAGAGAGAGAGAGAGAGAGAGAGAGAGAGAGAGGAAGGAAAGAAGCAAGCAAGCAAGTTTAAACCTAAAATATGCTTTCTTGACTATAAGCGTTCTTCGCTTTTATCTCAGATGAAATGACTCTTAGTATAAAACTGTAGGAGAGTGGAAAACACAAAGAAAATAAAGATTTCTAGTGAAATAGGTATTATGGAGGCTTTTTCCCTGCCATAGCTGTGATATATGAAATACTTTTTTACAATTTCCTCAAATGCTGCCTCTGAGAAAGTTCCCTCATCTCATTGGAAACCACATTCCACACTGTGCACCCCACACTGTGCACCCTGCATTCCCCCATCCCCGACCACATCAGCTGTGGGCGTGCCCCTTCTCACGCTTGGACCTGTGACCTTGTGCAGCCCAGGTGGTGGTTATGCTCACAGTGTCCAGCCTTTCTTCACTATCTATTGAATGAAAGAGCAGTTCACAGAGGAAAGTGTCACCTCTGAGGTCCTCTTTACTTCCCAGTGAGTTTGCAGAGCACCTACATCACACAATTGAAGAAACTAGGTCAGATGCTACAAAAGTCACTCCAAGTTTTTGCACCTGGAAGTGTATAGAAAGAGTGTACATTTTTATCATTCTGCTTATCTTTTGCCGATGAATTCGTTGCACCCTCCCCAAGTAGATGGGGTCACTGTTACAGTGAACACTGATTAGAATACCAAAGCCCAGAGCTGAGCTTTTTGCCAAAAGAGAAGCCACCCACTAGCAGCTTTGGCAGGGCTGGGAGGTTCAGGCCTCTGGAATGAGATGAGCTTGTTTGATTTAGTGGCAGCACCAATCTGATCCTTTAAATTGTTTCCTAGCAAAATGCTACCAGCTCTTTTGAAAGTCAGTCTGACTGTAATTTGCTACTAATTGTAGTTTAAACTAGCTACTCAGAGCCCAGCTGATAGCAAAGCATAAATTCAAGTGGCTGCTTTTAGGATGCCCTTAGATCAAGGTGAGTTTTAGTATTCACACTACTTGGTCTTCTGGAAATTGATTAATTCCTATGCCTCTCATCTATATCACTCTATTCATTAAATTAAGCCAAGCCCCAAATTATGGGAAAAGATAAAAATTGTTCTGAGTAACATTTAACTTTCAGCAAAAATCAGTGCCTATCATGCCTTTCTTTGGCTGCCCATCTCTGGAGTTTCTTCTAGCTCCTTCCTTTACCACTTACTCCCTAGGGCCATATTCACAAAATTTGGCCCATGAACCACCTTGGGCCCTTCAAAACTGCAGATCACCAGACCCCAATTTTATTCTACTGAATCAGAATTTGGTTGTGGGGTAGGAGGCAGGTCCCAGAGATCAGCACTTAAAATAAGATCTTTGAGGATTTTGATATGCACCCAAGTTTGAGAACCCACACCTTGTAGAGAGTTTAGGCTAGTTCATCAATAGGAGATTTTTAGATCAAACACTTCAGCGCTGACTTGAGTGAAATGGAAACCAAGAGAAGAGTGTGGAGCCAAAGTGCTCGCATGAGCTCCCGCATCACCCTAGAACTTCCACAGCTGCCCAGTGTCCCCGCCACTGACTCTTGGGCACCACTGTCCCAGGCTGGCCAGTCTGGGTGCACACCACATTTAAAATTCTCCGTCATTTGACCTTTGACCTTGATCTCCTCTTACTCACTACAGTCCTATCACTGGCTCTCTTCTCATATAAGCCATGCTCATGCCATCAGGTCAGCCTCTATGTCTTTTCTTATGTTGCCCACTCACCATATAGAAAGTCTTGCCTCTGCCCCTTGATATATCCCAATCTTTCCCCTCTCTCTCTCAATGTTTCTCTCTCTCTCTTTTTTGTTTTGTTTTGTTTTGTTTTGTTTTTGGTAGTACTATGTTGGGGGCTATGCCATGCGGACTACTCCAAGATGGTGCCTGGCAGCCAGCCAGAGGTTGTTTTGATCACATTGGTGGTGAGGAGGTTGATTAACATAAGCACACCCAGGTGATTTATCATTGGCCGTATTCAATTAAGTCCACCCACACAACGCGTGCACAGGTGTTCCCGAGTGCTCCTGATCGTGCCTGGTCGTTTTTTGACCTTTACCATGATTGGACAGCTAGTTCCTCACCTGATCTTTGCTTAACTAGCGTTGGCCCTACCCTTCGCCTCCTGGAGGGGATATAAGCCGGCTCTCCTCAAGCACCGGTGTTCCGGGTTCATGAATCTCCAATAAACCATTCCGAATTCAAGAGCTTCGCTACTCGTTTGTCTCCCGCGCCAAATTGACTCCGCTGGACGGCATCAGTACTAGGGTTTGAACCCACTGAACTACATCCTCAGCCCTTTTAATTTTTTATATTGAGACAGCCTCTTGCTAAGTTTCTGAGGCTGGCCTCAAACTTCTGATCCTTCTGATCTTTCTGATCCTCAGCCTCCTGAGTCACTGGGATCATGGGCATGGCCATCAAATATGGCATTTCCTACCCATTTTTCCTGCTGAAGTCCTAACTTCCATCTATACCTTGCCCATCCATTCTTTCATCTCTCCATTCTCTAAAACTTTACTTTCAGAATTAAGCATTTTTTAAAATTATCATTTAATTTTTGTATTTGTATTAGATTCATTTTGCCAGCTCGATTCTGAAGTTCTCTAGCCAGACTTTTCAATAATTCCCTCAACTTTTAGCACAGAGCACAAAGTAAATGGGGTGAATCTAATAAAGTCTTTTAAAATGATTGACTGATGGAGCATCTCCCTGTCTGCTCAGACAGTTATGTGGTAATTTCAGTCATCCCTCTTGTGTCTGGCCCAAACAGCTGTGACAGTTGAAAGTCAGTGGTATTCCAGAGGAAAGAGAACTGCATAAGAAATAGGCACAAAGATGAAATCACTCCTCCAGTCGTCATTTATTAAGCCCCAAGTGTTTGCCAGGCATATCTGAGTTAGGTGATGAAAATACAGTGGTGACTAAAACACTCTCCCAGCTCCATGAAGTCCCCACCCTCCCATGGAGACAGATCATACAGGTGATCAGGAAAACCGATGGAAGATTACAGCAGGATACATATAAGAAGGGAGGGTATATGAAGACCCTGAAAGCAAGAAACAAGACCTGACTTTGGCCATGGAATCTGAAGGAAGGTTATTATGCTGGAAACAGAACTCAGAACCTCCAAGTTAAAAGTATGAGAACCTCTTCCCACATGCCCTACCACTGCTCCAGAAATTGAAGTAGCAGGACCTTCCCTTTGGGGGCTCCCAAACTATTAGAAAACCGCTTGAATCCATGCTCCTGAATTGTAACTGCCAAGTGATTAATCTGGTTTATTTCAAATTGACCAAATCCTGAGAATTCTCCTTGGATTTTCTGGCAACAAAATGGATATGATAGCAGAGCCATGCTACACTCACACTATGAAGATTAAAAAATATTGTCATGCATTGGAACTCCTGGGAAGGTAGTAAAAATGCATTATGGAATGGCCCCAAATCAGCCGAGATTAAGCTCCAAATTCTTTGCTAACCAATCCCAGAGAAAATGTAAAGGAAGGAAGGATAAGGACTGTGTGTGTGTGTGTGTCTGTGTGTCTGTGTGTCTGTGTGTGTCGGAGAGAGAGAGAGAGAGAGAATATGTGTAAGCAAGAAAGAAGTTATTCCTTGTCCCAGTGGGTTCTTAATAAAACTCAGTTACACAGTTCAACTGCTCTCTTGTGACTTTCTGTGGGTTGCAACAAAGGGACATTTTAGGGGGTTCCAAAAGAATCCCTTAGGGAAATTTGGCTGCCTATCAAATGACAGAGGCTATTGTCTATCAGTGAATAGCTTTGTCAGCAACAGGCAAATCTAACAATAAGATAGTTACTCTGAAAACTCAGTGGATAGAAAAAGCAATAACATGGAGCCAGAGATGTGTTTCCATTCTTTTTCTTTTCTGTAGCTTTGCATAAAGTGTGCTTACATGTGTCTCTCCAGAGTGTGTGGGAAGGTAGGGGGGGTGGGTACACCAGAGCCACTGGCCACTTAATATAGCCCTATTCAGTCAGATGGGCTTTATTATGCAAACTCACACATTGAAGACATTTATCTTCAACTTTTAAAACATGAGATTCAAAATGGCATTGTCATCAGACCCAGAAGATCTAAACAAGAGAGTACCCCAGACTGTACTTAACAAAACCCAAAACACCTCAGAGACTAAATCCATAAATACCTTGCATTAAATATAATCTGCTTCTAATAGTCATTGAATAATTAGACATCAAAAGCAAGAGATACTTGTTTTTACAAATATTTGCTTTTCTGATCCATTCATATCTTTTTTCCAAATATTCAAATATAACATTTAGAAGACAGTTTTGCTTGTTTTGCTTTCTATGTCAGGCATCTTTGCATATCTCAACTCATTTACTACTCACAACTATAAAAGGAAGTCACGCACTTGTCTTGCACTTACAGTTGAGAAAACCTGAGGTACAAAGAGATTAAGTCACTTGCCTCGGGTTACAAAGTCAACAATTGGTAAAAGCATGATTTGAATCCAGGGGTGCAGATGTGGGTCAACACTCTTGACTTCCCTGCCGCATCCCCTCTCCGAGGCTTATGAAGAAAGATGGCTGGTTGTAATTGTAATTGTCTTTGGGTAGGTTGAAAAATACAATGTGTCCCTAGGCTTTTCAAAGGCCAATTTTAAAAACTCTTTTTTAGCTAGGTGGTTAATGATGAGGTAGTCACAAGTTAACTTGTAGCAAACTGCGTGTCATAAATAAATCACAAGCAGCTAATTTGTACAACCTAAGTCAGAATTTGCAATGAAAGCAAGGGGGAGAAAATGTTTGAGAAAACCATCTTCAGAGGAAAAAGCAATAAGTTAAAATTGACTCCCTGAGGTAAAAAGACTCTACTCTTTGCAATTTACCCAAGTGCTTGGAGGTGACTTACAATTCCCAGACTTCGCTCAGATCTGAGTTTAAAAGTGCTTCTTTTAGCAGCTCTTGCAGGATAAATTATGACTTCAAAGCAAAAATGTCTCCATTCACAAAATGGGTCGCTGACAAGAGCTCTAGGGTGCAAAGAAACCATAACAAGCAAAGAAGTATGGCAACAAGAGAAATGAAAATTTACCCTGGGTTCTGCCTCCCTTAACTATGCTACACAATTATGCAGAGCTTCACTCTGCCCTCATCACAGAATGAGGACTCCTGAAGGGAGCAGACTCTATTTAACCTGAGGGATCTGGTCCATACTCAATCATACTGGGAACGTAAGAGAACCCGGAAGAGGAACCATTTGCTTCTATGAGGCCTGTGTCCTTTTCACAATGAGACTTGTGCTGAGGCTCTGTCCCTATGATTGATCAGGATGTGAAGGTTTTGTTTGGGGTTTGGGAGTCTAGGCTTGCTGTAACATGACCCAACCTTAAGGCTTCATAGCGTCCCTCTGAGACCAGAGATTCCAGCCCAGCTGAGGATCACTGTCCACCTGCAGCAACTACTTGCTGTGGAGGCCACTCATTTCTGTCTCAAGGTGGGGTTTCTATCTAAACAGAGAGCAGGAATGACCAGTGTGGACATTTTAAATTTCAATGCTGAAGTGGCTTTGGAAAGGCTGTCTAAGGATGAAGAAGAATACTGTTTCTAGAACCATGAAAACCTATATGCTTCAAGGTAAGAGCCTGGACCATCTGGTGGCTCAGGTAATGGAGCAGCAGCACAGAGCCCTGGAGAGTGCAATGGATGCATGTGAAAGGAGGAACTTGTGTCACCACATACAAGGAAGGAAAATCAAGAAACAAACCACCTTCCTGCCTGATGGTGAAGACACTTTGGAGCCAGTCAACTTGGTGGGACTAGGCAAGGCCATTACTCCACAGGTTCAGTTCTACTCTCCTAAACCCCAAAGGAGTTTTCCGCAGAAGTTCTAGAAACCTGCAACCAGTGAGCAGAGGAATTGGTGGAAGGAAACTTGATCCACCTGGCCTCTGTGCTCTGCCTCGCTGTCCAGCCTGGCACTGCAGCTCTCTCTGAGCACTGGAGCACAGCTGGGACTCAGATCTCATGGCCAAGGCCTGATGTCTTATCTGATTCTTACCATTTTCCTCCTCCATCTGCCAGGAGCTTCTCTCTCACCCAAACCCCAAGAAAGTAAACTTTTACGTGGGGGAAGAAAGGAGAGAGAGGGAAGAGAGCTGAGCACCAGAGCTCTGATTCATGACTTTTTCATTCAGAGAAAATCTGTGAGTGTTCCCAAGAAACTTTGTACTGCCCGTGAGTGCCACTCCACAAAACTATTAAATATTATTTTGTGTCACACTCTTTAGTTCATCCTCACATCTGCCCTGTGGGGGGAGTATTTTGTTCACATTTTTTAGATGCGGTACCAAGATACCAAGTGGGCATAACGTATCCAGGGGCCAGCACTAGAACCGTATGTCACATGTCTTCCAAGACTGTTGGAGAAGTTCCTTTCACCTTGCAGTGCTTCCTCTTGCCTTGGTCCAGCTGAGGTACCCGTCTTGATGAGTGTGACGGGGTGAGGTAGTAAGAGAAACACAATCTGATTCAGGAGTCAGTGCTACACAGAAACTGGTGCAGAGCGCGACCCCTCTTCTACAAGGCAGTGGACAGTTTCTCACCCTTAGATTTCCCTCCCCACTGCCACACCTCTACTTTTGTGACGAAATAAAGAACAGGACATAGTCCACACTCCAACTCTACCTGCTATCTTGATTCAGCCCCCAAAACATAGTAAATGGACTCAAAATTCTGGGAATAAATTGTTGAAAAGAAGGGTGAAGAGAGTTTGCTGGGAGCCTAGTAGAGGAGAAAATAAAAATTTTTGGATGCATCAAGAGAAATTAAAAATAAAAACAAAAAAGTGACTCCTTTTATTGCTGCTAATAGATACAGTATCAAGATGCTGATGAAAGAAACCACATCAGGAAAAATTAGATAAGAAAAGTAAAGAAGCGGGGTGTGGTGGTGGTACACGCCTGTAATCCCACCGGTTTTGGGGACTGGAGGAGCAGGGAGGTAGGAGAATCTTTCAAAGCCAGCCTCAGCAATGTAGGGAGGCACTAAGCAATTCAATGAAGCTCTGTCTCTAAATAAAATACAAAATGGGGCTGGGGATGTGGCTCAGTGGTTGAGTGCCCCTGAGTTCAATCCCCAGTACCAAAAAAAGAAGAAGAAGAGGAAGAGGAAGAAGAAGAGCAAAGAAAGGGATTTTTTTTTTTTTTTTTGTAACTATGCCTCTTTCTCTAGTAGAAAAACAAGACATTGGCTGTTTGTAGAGCTGAGGGTCTGGTGTTGCCTGGTTTCTAACTGGCTGTGACAAAAGCCAAAACACTGCCCATTTCTGACCCTCAGCTTCAAGGTTGATCCAGCTACCATCGAAACAAAACCTACCAATTCCTCAATCTACCAGCCCTTGCCCATTGTGAATTGTTCCTATATCTTTACACTTATGACACACAGAAGAAAAAGGGCAAGAAAAATTATAACACTAGACCACCACTTTGTTTTAGGAAGAGTATTTTGGATGGACATTCAAAAAAGAACACAGTAGGTGAACATACTATGAAATTCACAGCACATTGTTTTGGGTTTACTAGCATTAAACTGCGGCCAGGCAGGATACAAAACTAGCTGACTGTTTGAGCTTGTAGGAAATATACACAAACCACCTCCAGGAAGAGCTCAAATAGTTTCCTGCAGATAAAACAATAACTTAAGGACTTATCTTACTCTTTTTCCTCTTTGTAGAATTTGGTAAATAACATCAGCTCAATCATAAAACCTGAGGTTATATTTCCAGAGTACATTCCCTTAGCTAATGAGGCGATCACCCACATTTTTAAAATGTTGAATACACACGGTACAAAGGAGACAGGCATTTCTGGGTCATCTTGTATCAAAATTTATCTTTCTATAGTTACGAGAAGCTCTGAAATTTCTCTCAACACTCTGTGATTAATTTTTAATACAAGTCAGAATTTTGAAAATGGCAGCCACAATGTGCAGGAGGAGCGCGGTAGACTGGGCCCACTCACCTGTGAGATGCCAAGGGGAGGAAACACAAGGAGTCGCTTATAACCTTTGGATGACACACTCTTTATTTAATGCACTCAGCTACTTAATTAGTCTGCCAATATAAATCTTTAAAAATCTGTGTGCAAAGTCAGCAGGGGGTCTGAGTCCTGATGTTATTTTTCCCAACACTGAATAAATGATTTTCACCACCACACTCGAACTTGTTCTCATTAGTATGTATGAAATGAGAGGAATAAGCACTGGGAGATTTATACTGTACTATATCCAACTTAATTAATCAGAAAGGAGCCGATTTCTAGGGGAGGGAGTTGCAGCTCACAGGTTCCTATATACCTGTTTAATTAATAATATAAATCCATCAAAAGGAGGAGACTTTTAAAGTGTCCTCCTCATTTTCTCTACCTATTATATCTATTAACTAAACTTTCCAGGAACCTAGAGATGCTAAGGTGCCATGATCTTTAGGTATAGCACCTTTAATTTAATTATAACCTTAAAGTGCTTACACAAAATCCAACTTAGTGATTCAGTGAATATTAAATGAGTGTCAACCAGACACCCAGCAGAGGACTAGGTAGTACAAAAGACATAAAGGCCAACAAGATTTCCTGGTAGAAGGCAGGCCCAATTGTCGAGTGACATTCAGTTAAATAGAGGAGATGAGGATATAAATAAGAAGAAACTGGAAGAGATTTTCCCAAGGAAGGTGTATGCATCGATTGCTGAAAGAGCTTCCAGCCAAAGTGAGGGGGAAATAGGACCAAGGAGGAAAGCAGTCAGAGAAGGTTCCACCAGGAGGTGACATCTGAACAAAGATTTAAAGGACAAGTGTCCAGCTTTGCACAAGTCTCTTAACTGCTGATGGAAGCTCATAGTAAGTGCTCAGTAAAATTTTCTGAGTGATTTAATTAAGTTTGTTAAAAAAAGAAAAATAAGGCCATATTTCAGGTGGAGGTTCATGGGCAAGGGTGGAAGGGTTTGGCTTGTTCTGAGAATTACAAATAACCCATTACAATGAAGAATGTGGTTTGAGCAAGGAAGTGAAGAACAGGGGGCCTGGAAAGAGATTATGAAAAGCCTGATGGATAAAATTGGGTAGAGAAAAGGCAATCTTCCAACAATTTTTACTTCACAAAAACCTGGAAGAGTATCAGAGCACATGTCAAGTTCATACATAAACAAGCACAATATGAGGGGTGACTTGATAATCACTTGGTATTGTTCTTGAACTTGTTCATATGGCAAAAGTAAAGCAGAGCCAGGTGTCATAACAATAACATCTCTTTCAGCTCAGAATAATGAAAAAGTTCTGGAGATGGATAGTGGTACGAGTTGCACAAGAATGTGAGCGCACTTCATGTCACTGAACCATACACTTAAGATAATTAAAATGACAAAATTATGTTGTGTATATTTTTACCTCAATCAGAAAAGTGTTTATTGAGTGCCTATTATGCACATAAAATTAGAGGGATAAGCACTGGGAGATTTATGCTGTACCAACTTAATTAATCAGAAAAGGAGCTGATTTCTAGGGGAGGAAGTCATAAGCTCACAGGTTTCTAAATACCTCTGTTTAATTTATTATAATTTAATTAACTAGTATAAATCCATAATAAGGAGGAGACTGTTAAAGTGTCCTCCTCATTTTCTTTACCTATTACAACTACTAACTAAACTTTTCAGTAACTTAACTGCCAACAGATCCCCAGTACCTAGCATAGAATAAATGCTCAATAAAACTTCTGAGCAATTTAATTGAGCAAGTTTGTTAGGCATAGAAGAATATGATTGCATTTCAGGGGGAGGTATATGGGCAAGGGCAGAATGGTTTGGCATGTTCTGAGAATTACAAATAACCTACTTGGCTACGTAGACTTACCTGAGAGAATTTTGGTAATGATTGACATCGAGCTCACTGGGTATAGTACATTACTTTTTATTGAGACATAATTAGGTACACACAGGGCATAAGTATACATCTTAATGAATTTTAATATGTGTACAAAATTGTCCAGCATTCTAACAGATTTCCTTCTACCCCTCCCCAGTAAGCAATTCCTCAGGGAATTAACAGCAACCCTGGCTTTCACTGCAAGAACTTTTTTCTTCTTTTGAAGATATGTGTTTATCCCAACTTCTTTTTTGATTTTATGCAACAGAATCTTCAAGCACCTGTTGACATATTTTATACTGTGTAACAAATGACCACAAACTTAGTGACTTAAAACAGTACCACTCATTGTTTTTACTCCATCATGGGTCAACAGTACAGGAACCAGTCAGCTGGATTCTCCTCTGAGGATCTTACCAGACTGAAATTGAGATGTGGGCTGGGGCTGCCAGCAAATCTGAGGGGAAGATTCCTCTCCAAGCTCACTGATTGTAGGTAGAACCCATTTCCTTACAGTGCATTTCTGGTACCACTCATGACTTCAAGGCCAGCAGAAGGCTGATTCTTGAATCCAGTCCTGTTTTAAAGCACACCT
The DNA here is from genome assembly GCF_902686455.1 of Sciurus vulgaris. NCBI lineage: Eukaryota > Metazoa > Chordata > Mammalia > Rodentia > Sciuridae > Sciurus > Sciurus vulgaris. The sequence continues at coordinate 46,302,136 of NC_136466.1, read as the reverse complement.
GATTAGTTCAGGCTCACCCAGGATAATTCCTTTTGATCAACTCAAAATCAACTAATTTGGGAGTTTAATTTATACTTGCAAAATTTCTTTGCCATAGAACATAACATAAGGAGATGAATAATATTACATGGTATTTACAGCCCTGCCACATTCAAGGAGGGGGCAAAAATCTTGGGACTATCCTGCCTACCCCAAACTGTTTTCAGTTGATTCACCTGACCACAAATGGAATGAGATCATTATTTTTCTATTGAAGACATTTACTATAGAAAATTTAGAAAACATAGATTGAAGCAAAATTAAAATATACCATTCATGATTATAACCAGATATAATTAGCATTTTAGTGAATATACATCCAAATTTTCCTAAACATTATAAACATATGTATGGGGTATTTTCAATGAATATTAGGTTTTCAATTTAAGTTTTCAGTCTGGTTCTTCATTTAGTTCCAAGAGAACTATTTTGGTTTTGAACTTTCCAAGGAACCCCACTCCATGATGAGGATGTAAGGTGCTGGCAGACATGTTGAGAGCCAACTGCAGGAGAGTTAGGAGATGGGTAAATTTGCCTTAGACTAAACCAGAGGAGCTGTTCCTTGAGTAAAGGGAGGGACTGAGGGATCGTCGGAGCAGCTGCTGAAGCTCTTTTTGCTTCCAGGAACTCCTGCCTTCTCTCCCTGAACTGCACAAGTTGCTCTATAGCTGCTCTACTTTGAGAAAAAGGAAACTGAACTCAGGAAAGTCGCCACACCCTTGTCATTTGGTAAGTCCCCCTGGTGTGCATGCGGAAGATCCTCAATTCTATACACCTAGTTCCTCTTTGTGGGAACATATGGTCCCTCTTTCAGGGGACATCTGTGGCACAAGTGGTGTAGGAGACATGGTTAAGTAGGACTTGAGAACCTAGGGATATTTACTCCCTTCTGATCTGTTCTAGGTTCTCATCTATTTGTTGGGTTTGGGCTTGGGAATTCCCTCTGGTTGTTTTCTTTGTATCTGTTACTGTCCCTTTTAAGACATGGCCAGTACTGCATTGATCCTATAGGTATTCTCTTGGGAAAGAGAATAAGATAGCTGGTCAATTTAAAGGTTCCTATTTATGAGCCATGGTTTTGGGACTCCTCTCTGGTTGTTTCTCTGTGTTACTTTTTTGTACAATCTTGCAATTGGAATTGGTCTGTCAGAAGAAAAGTTGAAGAAAGGGCCATCTATAGGTAAGTCTGTATGATAATGTTTTACTGTAATGATCTGGATTTTAAATAACTTCCTGTCTCTGATAAGTGGATGACGATATATAATGAGGGAGGGTGGTGTGGGGGAAGAGAAGAATGAAGGAACTTTGAATGGTATAGAGGAAAATGGGGTGGGAAGGGATGGGGGATGGAAAGATAGTAGAATAAAACAGTATTACCCTATGTATATATATGATTACATGAATGGTATGAATTGTGTACAACCATAGAAATGAAAAGTTGTACCCCATTTGTGTACAATGAACCCAAATGCAATCTGTAAAAATAAAAAAAAATTAATTAAAAAATAAATAGGGGCTGGGGAGATAGCTCAGTCGGTAGAGTGCTTGCCTTGCAAACACAAGGCCCTGGGTTCAATCCCCAGCACCCCCTCAAAAAAAAAAAAAAAGAAAGAAAGAAAAAATAAATAGCTTTCTGTATTGTACAATCTTGCAGTTGGAGGTGGTTCATCAAAAGTAAAGAGAATAGAAGAAATTTGTACGTGCAGGTCTGTCTGTTTTAAAGGTTCTTGTCCTGGGTTTGGTGATCCTCTCTTGTCTGTGTTTTCTTATATGTGTAACTGGCCCTTTACATGGACCATGCTGCTTTGATAGGGATAATCCTGTCTAAGAGAAAGAGGATTTACTGTAACACAATCTGGTCTTTAAATGGTTTTTCTGAATCATTATACAAATATGAAGTTGAAGTTAGTCTGTTGTAGGGAACATTCCTCAAGCTTACCTGACAGCAGTCACTGACACCATGGTCTAAGTAAGCCAAACAGTCTGGACAGAGAAACTGAGGTAATGGTAAAGACTCGCCATGGAATGAAGGTCTTTGCAGTTGCTGAGGCTGAGTTACAAGCTGAGGGAAGGCCTCGCTTATCAAGCATCCCAGCAAGCTGTGATGTGAGCTCGCCTGCGCTGCCTTGCCTCATACTGTGTGTAGGAGCTTACCATCCCCCCAGTCCTTTGTCTCTGACTTGTTGCTGGGCAGAATTACTTAGGCATTCTTGGTTTGTTTACATTATCTCAACATATAACTTACCTATAAGCTGATTCTGTTATGCTTTAACAAGTGTGTTAACCCAATTGGATAATGTGCCTCTGTATATCTTGTACAATCCTAGGTAAAATTAGATCTGTACCTTCAGAGCCTGGTCTCCAGTGTCTGAACTGGGGTAGACACCATACGTCCTCACTCTCAGTGGGACCCCTAGTCTCTGAACATCTACAGTCTGTCAGGGGTAAAATATATGAAAGAGATTCTGTATCTACAAGTATTTATGCAGTTGCATGATAAGGGGTCTGAATAGTCAAGCACCTTCTCTGTTGTGCAAGGATGGCAGGACGCCAGAAGAAAGGGTTAAAAATATTTCAATCTTATAAACCCAGTATTGGCACACCCAGCACTGTTTCTCAGTCTGGCTCCAGGAAGCCACAGATAATCTCACTGTGGTCAAGGACACTAGTCCTAAGCTGGAAAAAAAAAGAAAAAGAAAAATCCCAGAAAAGCTTCCTGGGCTGTAGAAAAATGGCCTCTGCCCCACCTTTCAGCCCCTTTTACCCCTGGGGTATGGAGGCTACTGGCCACACAGAATGGGGCAGTAGATTCCAGCACTGTTAGTTTATGACCTGGGGACAGGAAGTCTCTCCTTTAAAGATCTTACAGGACACCTCATTTAGCCAGGGGATATTCATCCCTGGGGCAAAGTAATTCTTGGTATAACATTACCACATCAAACCTGGGAAGACTGTCGGAATAAATAACAGCACCCAGAAAAGAAAAAGACAGAAAATAAAACCAACCTGTGTTTTGTAGGCAGCCTCTGTAAGGAATCTTCAAGGAAGTCTAAAAAAAGGGATGGAAAGGGCCTCCTCTGTTGCATATCAATATGCCCAGAATTAGAAAAAGGCCCAAAAAGAGCCTCTGTGTACAATTGACAGTGGAAAACTCACTTAAAGTTGGTGGCATAATAATAATGATAAGGCAGACAGGTCAGGCTCAAAAATATCCTATGCCCCAACCCCTTGGATGCCACCTGGGAGAGAAAGTTTAAGGCACAGATTGTCAAATTGTCTGCCTCCTCTCATGGGATGAAATTTGTTGTGTAAATTAAGTGGCAGACCACACGCATAAGGATTGTTTCAGAATATGACTTTAAGAAAGGGTCCAAAACTAGAAAAGATAAAATTATAGGTACAGAAATACATTATAGTATGGAAAATTAGAAGGTAAAAGAAATGTTTCTGGTTGAGAAAGTATTTTGTCTGGTAACATAATACTCTTGTGCTAAAGTCCAAGATGAAAGAGAACAAAACTCAGGATGTAAACAAGTTGTGAATGTCTAAGCAAGTCACAGAAGGTTTGTGGAAGGTAAATCTCAAAAAGTTTGTGTTTGTGATTAAATTGACTATAATTAGCACAGTCAGTCAAAATTATTTGAACTTTAATGTACTGATATGAAGCAAAGTTTGAAATATTCATCTGCTCTTCTCTATCAAGATTATTTTCCTGTATTTGTTAGGTTATTACTTGGGAAAACTAAGTCTTAAAGGAATTAGAGTTAGTACCTGTTTTAAAGTCATAAATGATTACCTTGTAACTGGTTAAACAAACAATGACTACTTAGGTTATAATAATATAGTTGAGACCTAAATATATGTGACTAGATGTATGTATGCATGTGAGAACTGTATTCAAGCCTTGTGTAATTGTTATGTAAAAAAATAAAAGTTTATGTAAGTTTACTTGCAATATAATCAAGAAGTGTTCTCTTTTATACATTGTATCTGATGTAGAAGGGCCACACTATCATTTGAAGACCTGTCTTACATCTGTTTGTTTTGACTAAGTTAATTCCTGATCATTAACACTGTTTCCTAAATGTATAAGAGATTTTAGACTATCCACTGATTTTTGTTAACCCGTGTAGACCTGTGATTATTGTTACCTTATACTCTGGATTCCAAATTGTACTTTAAAAGTTAAGCTTTTCTGAGCTCAAGCTTGCAATAAAGATCCTTTTGCTTTTGCAAAAAAAGTTAAGCTTAGTTAAAAGCAAAGCTTAGGAGAATACTTTGCCAATTTGTTGTTCTCCAAACTAAACTTATGTGTAGTAAAAGTCTTGCATTTGCATAAAAAAAAAATTTGGTTGGTATTTATTCATGTCATTTGATGTTTTATAGTTGGATAAAGTAACCTGTTGTCAATAAGTTATATATATACAATTTTGTGTTACTCTTCACACTAGATTTGGAATTTAAATGCATTTTTGGAAGATAATAAGGAGAGACTAATCTGGTTAAAGATGAAATTGTAAAACATGGAAGCATTTTGCCACATTTTCCACAAAGAGAAAGTTAAAAGCTCTCTTAACCTTTCATTGATTCATATTTCAGATATAATGTTGTATTGTGTTATTTGTCAAGAGCCCCATCTTACCAGAGATAAGACTCTGCCTCCCACCTTACTCCATGTTAGAATGGCTAGACTTGAGCTCATTTAGAGTTGTTTAAAAGATCAAATTTTGTTGTACAGATTAATATGATTTCAAAATCAACAGGGATTATAATAAATAACTGAGTAAAGATTTAAGATTATAAAAATCATTTTTCTTTATTCATAGCTATTATACAAATTGAATTTTTTTCCCTCTGTTAATTTCATTTTGTATTTTCTTGTATACTTTATAACTGCTGACTGTGGGTGTTTTGCAGAGGTACTGCTTGTAATAAAACAACTTGAGTTAATTTGAGTTAATAAGCCATCACCTGCAGGACAGATAGTATATAATGCTGATTTCAATTAAATGAAAGGGGTAACTGTAAAGTTATAGATATTGAAGTTATAAACTGTTACTCCCTCTTTAAGATTGGCAAAACTAGCATGTTTAAAACCAAAACCTTGGAGACCAAAGTCAAGGAAGTAAAAGGGTCAAGGAAAAAGCAGCCAACATTTTAACCCTTGCCCTTTAAGGTTAGCCCAGAGAATGATGGAATCCCTCTCTGGGCCCTGCAACTCTGTGAGTCACCTGACCTGCTGATCAGGGACATAGAGGAGTCCCTGGAGAACAGGAAGCCAACCAGAGCACATTCTACAAAAAGAAAGGTCTTTGGAGTTGGAAATGTCCCTGATGATTCCAAGAGAAGCCACATATGGTCAGCAGGACCCTGTCCCATCTGGCAGATGTCACCACTAGTAGAGGAAAGCTAAAGGAGCCAAGTGACTTTGTACACATTCCCAAGAGTGATCTCTGAGGAATCTCAGCTGACTCTTAAGAGGAGATAGGAGCAAGGTCAGTTTTGACTAACTTGGTCCTAAGCACCTGACAGGAGAGTATAACCTAAGCACAGTCCTACATGAAAGAAAAAAACGATGCTTTTTTTTTTTTTTTATGGAATTTAAGATGTGCACTGTGTCAACACTACCAAAAGTAAATAAAGCTGGAGGCTATAAAGGAAGGGTTCTTGTATGGAAGTAATTGTAATGATCACAAAGGACTCTAGAGTCACAAATTTGTCCTGAGTTAATTTGAGTCTGATCTCATAGACCTACAAATCTTCCTAACCTCCTACATTGTTAAAATTGATCTGTTTTTCACTTATAAGATTATGAGTTACTGTCCTCATGGTTTTCAGAGACTGGCTGAAATAGTAATTCCTTTTGTGCTAATTGTTTACAAAAAGTAATACTTTGCTGTCTTGTTTATTGTTAGGTTAGCATGATCCCTGCCCTATATATATGCCTTGTCCAGTCACCTGCCATCTGTCACTGTGAACCACTAGACTGCTCTGATGCTTAATGCCCTTAATTGTCCATTCCCCACCTGATAGAGAAGAAGGAATTTGGGTTACTTCCCCCAACTATACCCCCTTTCGCTAGGCAAGAGTTTAGAGATGTTGTCATCAATTTTTCCATAGAAATGGAATGTAAAAATTGGCAATGGGGAAATGTAGCAATGGTCCACTTTGTGCTTTGAAAGTATAGCCCTTGCTGCTCTGCCACTACAACGGATTTCTAAAATGGCCGTGTTTCTTTCTCTTCCTCTCTCCCTGCTCCTCCCTAACCTCTCCCCTTCCCTTATCTCAGGAAATACAGGATTACCTTTCTTCCCCATTTTTGGCAGAGTTATCTGTCCTGGGACACACGCCCACCATAGGAACAAAGTAATCCAGACTTTGGGGATGGTACCAGAATATCTTAGAAATAACTATCTCCCAAATCAAGTGAATTACAACTCCAGACAGAGAACACATGTAATGTAGCCTTTGAATCACCTCTTTAAAAGCCCCCTGATCCTGATGATGATGGGTAGAATCACAGGCTCTGGGACAGGAGTCCCCTATGTTTCTCCTTTGCTAGCAAAGCAATAAACCTTCTTTTTCCCTTTTCTCAAAACCATATCCTTGTTATTGGATTGGCATTAGGGACAAGGACTGAGCTTTCAGCAACACAAACAGTTCCTCTTGAGCTGGGTACACAACCCAGTTTTAGAATGCCTGCCTAGTACATACAAAGCCCTGGCACATACACACACACACACACACACACACACACACACACACACATGAAATAAAGAAAAGAAGAAAAATTGTCCCTCTTTCCCAATAGCAAACATGGAGAAACTGGTGCAGGTTTAGGGATGACCCAACTGAGGTTTTACTGGATAACAGAAGGCAAAATTAAGAAGCTAAACCATGAGACAATCATTAATTTTTTTTTTTTTTTCTTTTTGGCGGTGCTGGGGATTGAACCCAGAGCTTTGTGCTTATAACGCAAGCACTCTACCCACTGAGTCATCTCCCCAGCCCTATTAATTCATTTTTTAATAATGATTTTTCTTTTTAAATCTGTAGTGGTAAGAAGGACTTTCATAAATATTCTACTTTTCCTTCTCTGACCATATGACAGTGTTGCTTTTCCCTGTCCTCAAATAGCATGAGCTACGTGACCTATCTTGATCATAAAATAGAAACAAAAAACATTAAGAATGAGTTTGCAATTTGTAATCTTGCTGTTTTAGTCACCTTTTTCACTGCTGGAACTAAATGACCCAACCAGAACAATTGTAGAGGAGGAAAAGTTTACTTGAGGGCACAGGGTTTCAGAGGTCTTAGTCCCAAGAAGGCAGGCTTCATTCCTCAGGCTCAAGGTGAGGCAGAACATCATGGCAGAAGTGTGTGGCAGAGGGGAGCAGCTCACATGATGGTCAGAAAGCAGAGAGAGAGAAACTCCAGTCTCCAGATCCAAAATATACACCCCATAGCCACTCCCCCAGTGAACCACTTCCTTCAGCCACACCCCACCTGCCTCCAGTTACCACTCAGTTATCCCATCAGGGATTAATTAGCTGATTATGTTAAAGTTATAACCCAATCATTTCTCCTCCAAACCTTGCATTATCTTACACGTGAGCTTTTCAGGGACATCACATTTCAACCACAACACTTGCCTTTACTCAGCTCTGTATGTTAGCCGCTTTGAGATGATGTCTCTGCAGCTGGGTTTCTGGGAGGCCATGATCAGCAGAGCAGCCCTTCTGGGGTTCACACTGAGACAGAAAATGCTGTGTTCAATCACTAGGAGCTGTTTCTTACAGCATAGTCTAGTCTAACCTAACATTTGAGAAGATCTTCTCTCATTCTATTAATTAAAGTGAATTCAAGTTCAAACCTACATGAATATCTATCACTCATTTTCATTCTGATGTGTTTCTGTGAGTGGAGGAATGGGTAACAAAAACATGGAAGTCCCCAGAAACCTGTCCTCAGTGTGAACACCTTCCTTCTTGGGTGACTTGGTGGGAAAATGTTGAGAACTGCAGATTATTCCAGTGGAGCTGGTGGGCCAAAGGTTGAAGCACCTGTCCCCCTTGACAACTGTGTGTATGTGTGTGTATGTGTGTGTGTGTGTGTATTTACATGTATATAATTATATATATAATTATAAATAAGAAATCAAACATATAGTTATATAATTCATCAGGTTAGTTATAAACTGAAATGGGAAATATATAAACTCAGATTCAAGTTGTTAAGATATAATTCCACTAAAATTCTCTTTTGAAAGCAGGGTACCCCATTATTTTAATAGGACATAATAGTACACATGCCTATAATCTCAGCTACTAGGAAACTGCATCAGGAGGATCACAAGTTCAAGGTCAGCCTGAGAAAATTGGTGAGATGTTTCTCAAAAAAAAAAAAAAAAAAGCCAGCCGGGAATGTAGCTCAGTGACAGAGCACTTGCCTAGCATGTGTGAAGACTTGGGATCAATCCCAGAACCAAATATTAATAATATAACCAAAAGCTTGCTCCTCACCCTCAACACCAATCCAATAATGAAGACAAGGTCTTGATAAAAGGAAAATGTTTTATTGCTTTACTAGGAAAGGAGAAACACGGGGGACTCTTGTCCCAAAGGCTATGATTCTGCCCATGATGGGGAATCAGGGAGTCAGGGGTCTAAAGAGGTGATTCAGAGAAAATGAGATCAGGAAGGAGAAGATCAGGGAGGAGAAGGTTAGGGAAAAGAAGATCAGGGGGAAAAAAAGATTAGAGAGCAGGTCAGAGAAAAGAAGGTTGGGGAAAAGAAAAAAAAAATTTAAGTTTCAAAGTGACATAGCATATAGTCAAAGCAACAAGTGAACCCCTGCTACAATAACAGCTTTAAAAATATATGAATAGGCCTTTATAAGTGTTCGACCCTTTATAATACAGTCTCCTTTGAATTTACCAAGGGTAGAGTCTTCTGACTCAATGTTTGGGCGGTGCATTTAAGTGTGGCCAAGACATGTATGAATCATGTTTATTGCTTTTAATATAAAACAAAACAAATAAACAATCAAAACCAAAACAATCAGTCCTGTGTTGAGTGTCATGAGGTGATATGAGAACTTTAGCAGAGAGCAGAAAAATGCTTTTTGATGGACTAAAATCTAGCTTCTCTTCAGGTGGCATAGTTACTGTATTTTTTTCAGTAAAATGTTTATTTTATTGGTAAATAGAATCAAGTCAGTAAACTAAGTAAAAATAAATCAAATATTGTAAAGTAAACATTTTAAAGTAAGGGATTAATTATGCTAATTAGTTATATCAATGTATATGTTTTGTTCTAACATGACAGTAGAATACACTTTGATACATCCTGTATAGATGGAGTATAATTTCTCATTCTTCTGATTGTACATGACGTAGAATCTGACCAGTTATATATTTATGTATGTACACAGGGTATGTCTGATTCATTCTACTAAAAGTTATTTGATATTGAAATGACCATCCTAGCAGAAAGTCCACATTCCCATTGAAGGTGCAGAATGTAGCTCAAGTTTAAAGCAACGGGCACACACATTGTTCCAAGTATAGATAACAACCTGTGGGTCTGTAAGATGGGAGATGCATTTTGTAAGAGATTCCATGAAAAGCATGCCAGACACAGGAAATCACATAAGGGAGTTTATTAAGCAAACAGAATGTCTCCCTGCAGGGGAAGAGAGAAAATGAGAGAAAAAGAAAGGTAAAGAGAAAGGGCACGCACTAGAGAGAGTGGAAAAGCGAGAAGGAGAAAGAAAGTGAGTAGGAAAAAGAAAGCATGAGAGAGAAGATGGCGGGGAAGCTACCCTTAAGCAGTTTAATTCTGCCGGGCTAACAGGGAACCAATAACGGAGAAGGATACTTGCAAACTGACTGATGAACCAATAACTAGCTAGGATGTTCACAGACTGACAAGTAGTTGGGAGGCGGGGAAAATGGCTGCAGCGGAGAGGGCAGGGAGAGCAGCTTTGTACATTACACTTTTGGTAACTTCTGAGAAAGAAGTGTCCTTGCTCCTCTCTGAGGACCTCTGGAAATGACCTTCTTTCTGGCTCTGTCTGTAACAGTGGTCCACTTTATGCTTTAAATATAACCCTTGTTGCTCTGCCACTGGGAATGATTTTTAAAATGGACATGTTTCTTTCTCTTCCTCTCTCCCTCCTCCTCCCTAATCTCTCCCCCTCCCTAATTTCAGGGGAAACAGGATTACCTATCTTCCCCATTTTAGGTAGAGTTATCTGTCCTTGAGAACACACCCACCTTAGGAACGAAGTAATCCAGACTTTGAGGATGGTACCAGAAGATCTCAGAAATGACTATCTCCCAAATTAACAAGTGAATTACAACTCCAGACAGAGAACACATGGAATGTAGCCTTTGAGTCACCTCTTCAAAATCCCTCTGTTCCTCCTGATGGGCAGAATCACAGCCTTCAGGACAGGAGTCCCCTTTGTTTCTCCTTTGCTAGCAAATCAATAAACCTTTTTCCTTTTTCTCAAAACCATGTCCTTGTTATTGGATTGGCACTGCGGACAAGGACTGAGTTTTCATCAACATGTTCAAGGACACATGTAAGAACAAGTATCCTGGGAATTTGTCAGCAGCCAGATTAGCACCATGAGATGAGACCAGCCTCATGAAGAATTTTTTCATTGTGGTAGGCAGAGAAGAAAAATGGAAAGAAACCCCAATGACATTGTTGAGCCACTGAATTAAACTAACCCAGAGGAGTACTGTATTATGAAGACTTCTAGTTATATAGACCAATCTAGGTGCTTTTAATGTTTGTGTAAGCCAGCATTTGTTGAATTTTTGACTTCTTGCTTCTGACACCATTAAATGACACATTTACAGTCTGGCTAAAAGCACAGCTGCCTAAAAACTCAGGTGTAACACAAAATTGAGAAAGCAGTTATTTAAAAGCAATGGCTATAAGCAGACTGTAAGCCTAAGTGCCCTGAAATGACAGATCATATTAAGTTTCTTGTGGTTCCAATTGTAGCTTGAGGAACAGAATGGTAAATTGTAAACATTTGAGAGATGGTCTTCTCAGTAGTTTCGTTGGGTAAAGAGCTATGATCAATGAGAGCAGCAGGAAAAAAGCAAACAAACTTCTGATAATGGTAATAATAATAATAATAATAGCAAACATATTGTGCTTAATGCTGCTGCAGAAGATTCCATCGTTTACTTTTCACAATAATCTAATAATATATTTATTCTATTTTTTTAAAAAAAGAAGAAAATAGAGTGGTTGTTACCAAAGACCTCAGTCCTCTTCCCTAATGCCCATCCAGTAACGAGCACATGGTTTTGAAAAAAATGTAAGAAAACCCACGAAAACCATGCCCGACATGGGAAATCACATAAGGGAGTTTATTAAGCAAACAGTGTCTCTTTGCAGGGTAAGAGAGAAAATGAGAGGAAATAGAAGGAAAACAAAGGGCGCGCAGCTAGAGAGAGTGGAAAAGTGAAGAGGAGAGAGAAAGAAAGTGAGTAGGAGAGAGAAAAGCAAGAGAAAAGATGGCGGGGAAGCTAGCCTTAAGCAGTTGAATTCTGCTGGGCTAACAGGGAACCAATAACAGAGAAGAATACTTGCAAGCTGACTGATGAACCAATAGCTAGCTAGGATGTTCACAGACTGACAAGTAGTTGGGAGGTGGGGAAAATGGCTGCACCGGAAAGGGTGAGGAGAGCAGCTTTTAGACTGATAAGCTAGGTTGTGATGCAACAGAAAGGGCAGGGGAGCAGCTTTGTATTACAAAAAAGGAAAAAGGAAAAAAGTTGTATTGCTTTGCAAGCAAAGGAGAAACAAAGGGGACTCCTGTTCCAAACGCTGTAATTCTGCCTATCATCAGGATCAGGGGAATTTAAAAGAGGTGATTCATTCCAATTTGGTAGAAAGTCATTTCTGAGATCTTCTGGTCCCATCCCCAAAGTCTGGATTACTTTGTTCCTATGGTGGGTGTGTGCTTAAGGACAGATAACTCTGCCTAAAATGGGGAAGATAGGTAATCCTGTTTCCCCTGAAATTAGGGAGGGTGAGAGATTAGGGAGGGAGAAAGGAAAAGAAAGAAACAAGTCCATTTTAAAAATCAGTTGCAGTGGCATAGCAGCAAGGGTTATATTCAAAGCACAAAGTGCACCACTATTACGTGGCCTCACAGCTAATAAGAGCTACAATTCAAGCCACAAGTTCTGGTGCCAGCACCAGAATCACCTCTCTCTGCTACTTTTGCCTTTTGAGTCCTTTAGGGTACATGCAGGAATAACCCACTATTGACAACAGACATTCCCTGAGTTCACATGGTTTGTAGCACCCTTTGAAATCCAGCAGGAATACCTAGGATTCAGTTAGACAAAGCAAATGTTCAGACAGGCATATGCCTGACAGAATCCAGGGGACTTTGTTTACAAATGAATTATGCCAAGGACTGAGGTCCACAGACAGTGTTCCCCTGCTAGTGACTTCACCAACTTCACTGCCACCTGCTTACCTACTGATGTCATTGAGAGCCAAGCTTTCTTTTCTGTAAACGGGTTCTTCATTTCTTCCTCAGTCCTCCCCCTAGAAAAGAATGTTACAATAGGTGGAAAAGCATCTATCTGAGAGAGGATACCTTTTTGTTACAATTATAACCGTTAGGTAAACCCAATTCAGCTGTAAAAGTAAATTTAAAAGAATGCATTCCAAATTCTGGTGGTTGAAATAGCAGCGACTTATTGTTTCCACTATACATGTAAAGAAAGTGCTGAATGAGTTAAAGGAAAAGGGGAATGCCTTTATCAGGCTCCTTCTGCATTATCACCAATGTTGTATGTTAGGTACCATGAGAAATAACCCGAAGAGCACATCAATGGTCAGAACTTTTGAGTATTCAGTCTTCTCTTCCTGTCCGTAGTCTTCATTTCCCCCTCCCTTCTCAATAAATCTCTCCCACCCTACCCCCATTCTAGCACAAGACCAAATCTCCACTCATTCCAGAGAGGCACACAATAGAGTAGAAAGCAGGGCAAGCCACAAGCTTTTGTGTCTTTGTTTTATGAAAGCTTAAACCCTTGGGGAAAAGAGAATCTCTATTCACATCCTGAAGAAACAGGAATGAAGAAGTTCCTCCAAACTTCCCCAATTCCCTGGGCTTTGGGAAGGGTGGAAGAGGCGGAGGTCTGGAGCCAGTCCCAAGAGTAGAGAGAAGCTGTGCCCTGCATTAAGCAGCCCACTAGGAAGGCTGCCAGCCCGGAGAGGGATGGCCACATTGTGCGCATTGACAGAAATATAAGCAGGCTTCACAAAGATTCCTGGGCTCCCAGCATGACATGGGAACTGCAGAAGACCATTAAAACTGAGGACAGAGATGACAAGCTCTCAGGCCTACCCCATCTGGAGCAATAACAGAGAACCCAGTGTGTCCTGCTTCCCAGCACTTGGCTCTGTGGAAGACGCCAGAATTGTGGCACAGCCCCAGGGAAGGAGTCAGAGGGGCACAAGACAAACTAAAATTCAGTTGTGTTTTACACGTTGGCCTGTTTATCCACAGACCCAGCAGAAAAGACAAATTATTATCAGCTCCCAAATCGAGATAAAGATGAAGGAGGCATTGCTTACAGCCAGTCTGGTGTGTGGAGCTCGAGGCTGCTACAAGAGAATGTCATTAGAGTTTATACTCTCGGGGGATAGAGAGCTCTGGAGATGAGTGAGTCTGAGAAGAACCAGAAGAGAAAGAGGCTAAACAGTAGAATATGTGGTAGAAGGAGATATGATTGTAAGCTGGGAATACCAATGAAGCTCTGTGGAAAAGGGGGGATGTGACATGGTGGAGTGTATACAAATTGGGGTTTATGGGGGTGAGGGGCGGAAGGAAGAAGTGCTCTCCAGAGCATGGGACAGCATGAGCAAGGACTCCGAGTTGAGCAAGAGTATATTCAACAGTGATGATAAAAAGATACCCTGAGGGCTGAATTGAGGAAGAGTGGAAGGCTAGATAAAGGTGGGCTACTAGAGGGTCCTGAGTGTCTGATTCAGATTGTGTGGGATACCACACAAAATAGGACACCAACAGAATCTTCAGCTGGGTTATGGAACGATTTTTAAAACTAGTGTTCTAAGATTAACATGAAGTTGGTATGATGGATTATTGACAGGGAAACTGGAACTAGGCACAGAGTGTGGGAGATCATTTCTTTCATCAAGGGGAAGAAAATGAGCACAGGAACTAGTGTAAGAAAGTGATTTTGTTTTTGTTGTTGTTTGTGTGGTATTGGGGATTGAATTTACCACATCCTCAGCCCTTTTTCATCTTTTACTTTGAGACAGGGTCTCACTAAGTTGCTGAGGCTGACCTTGAATTGGTCATCCTCCTGCCTCAGCCTCCAAAGTCACTGGGATCACAGGCGTTCATCACTGAGCCAGACTCAATAAAGTGTTTTCAAGAGTGGAATTCATTTTAGTACACTGGAACTATGAATTTAGCAATCTATTAAACTGATCTCAAATTTAGCTAATCACATTAGGCCCATATGACATGTCATTCTTATATTGCTTTCAGAAATCATACAATATATTTTAGTTTGCTGTTTAAAGCAGCTGTTTACCTTAGTCCCTTTGGAAATACATTATCTCCGCTGCACTGTGTAAGAATCACAGAAATGAGAGAAAATAAGTGTTACCTCCCCAAGATGTTTTCATTTTTGTGATGTTTGTTGCTTTTGCTGTTTAATAGCTCCTGACATTTTGACACATTGTTGCATGAGGCAAATACTAGAACAAACATGTCTAATTGCAGGAACAAAGCCACCTTAGAGTATTTGAATCTGTTAGTACTCGGGGTGGTGGTGGGGAGGAGGGGTGAGAAAGAATTTTCTTTTTGCAAAGCAAATAAACAAGATTTGTGTGAAAACTACCTCTGGGACATAAAATGGATTCAAAAAGCACAAAAAAGAGTTGCCTTAGCAACATAGCAGAGGTTTTGGATTAAAAGCTTTGGATTCAAATCCCAACTCTGACACTTAATGACAATGAGACCTTGCCCAAGTTACTTAAAAGACTAGCCTTTAAGACCTTGGTGAAAATTAGAAAATAGTGCCCCAGTAGACAAATGAAGACTCAGTGAAGCTAGAGGGTTAAGTAATCCCTACTCACACCCTTGACTGGTTACCTATGAACAGCAAACAATACACACAACTGTATACATAAGCTGTTACTTGAAACCTCTGAATTTTCATTTCTTCTTTGTATAGTGAAGGGAATGAGATTATCTGCCTCATGGGGTTATCATAAGAACTTAATCGATATAGAACATGTAGGGTGTTTAGTGTAGTGCTTGGCACATTTTAAACATGCTACGAATGTTTACTATTATTATTTTATTATTATTAATCTAAATCTCTCACATTTTAGGGTATAGGTTGGCAATCTGTGGCCCAGAGGCCAAATTCAGCCTACTGCCTGTTTTTGTACAGCCTGAGAACTGAGCATCACTTTTATATTTTTTAATGATTGGGGGGGAAAAAAAAAACCTTAAAGGCTATTTTGAGACATATAGAAGTTTTAAGAAATGCAAATTGTATTGTCCATAAGTAAACCTTTATTAGCACAAAGCTACACTCATTCGTCTATGTGTTACCTATGGCTGCTCTCATGGTACGGGGGCAGAGCTAAGTGGTAGCATGAGAAATGGCCCATAAAGGCCACAATATTTTCAGTTTGGCTCTTGAGAGAAAAGATTTGCCAATTATGGTTTTAAGGTGTTTTTCAGTAGCACCAGGATGTGCTCTTCAATCTTTTCCAAAGATTAGAATTAAATGAAAATGATTTTTTAAATTCCTGAGCTCCAGTGAGCATCAAGCTGTTGAAAGAGAAGAATTCTTATTCTTTCCAAGTATTTTGCAATAGCTTTCAAAACACTGTCACCTCTTTTTATGGGTGATGACAATGCGCCTAACATTAATTCTCTTCCTAATATACAAAAAGAGTGGCGGCATGGTGCCGTGCCAGAGCCACACCAAATACATGCCTATGAAGGCCTTCCTGAGTGGAACTGTATGTTGAACAGATTCAGAGTTGGAAAGATGTTTTAGATGGAAAGGTGCCAAGCAATCTTTGGCTGTCACATGTATCACCATACATAAATGCAAAGCAAAAAGTTCAATCATTGAGATGTTTTATCTATTTGATGCCAAAAATCCAGATATTTGGAAACATCTGGATAATTGATTACATTTTTCACTTTTCATCTGGATTTGGCATTCAGCCTATTTCAGCTAATGAGAACCACCAAATATCAGCTATGTTCTAAATACTGATATGAAGGGGAAAAATCATTTTTCTTCCTAACCTTTCCTAAACAAGTTTCCTGCTTCTAACTCTTCCTTTCTGATGCATTCACTACTTTCTTCTAGTTTCCCCTTTATTTCTCATGACCTTTCTGCTTTGTTCCTTTTTTTCCTTTTTGGCTTTCACTGCTTCCTCTAGCACAATTTTTACTGTTCAGACTTTCCAAGAGTATCGTCTTCTTTTCAATCTATTTAGTCCAAGGAAGAAAAATGATTGAATTTATTTATTTGTTTATTTACTTATTGATGGTACTTGGGATTGAATCTGGGGATGCTTACCAGTGAGCAACATCCCAGTCACGTTTATTTTTTATTTTGAGATAAGGTCTTGCTAAAATGCAGAGGTTGGTCTTGAACTTGTTATCCTCTTGCCTCAGGCTCACGAGTCCCTGGGATTATAGGCACATGCCACCACACCTGGCTTAAAAATAATTAACTTTATAATTGCATCTGTCAATTAAAATCCAGTGTTCGATTCTCCAAAGGAAGAATCGTATTTGCTAGGAGACTGTTTTGGGTAGGATTTACCATACTCTGTCTGCAGCAGAATTCAAGGGAAAGATCACAGCTTTCAATTTCCCTATTCATATCTTTCTATTATTTTCAGTTGATTTTAACAATCTGTTCAATATCAGAATTGCACGTAAAACCCTTATGATCTAATGCAGATTTCCGTGGGCCACTTATTTACAATTATGGCAATTATACCCTCTCTGTGACTTTGGCTATTTCACGAGGCATGGTTATGGTCCACACCGGTCCACAAGCTTTTGCTGTAATAACACAGATCTTGCCAAAACAAACGCAGTCCTCCCTCCTCACTCCCCTAAATTCTTGATTGATGCTCTGCCTTTATGAAGTCTTGCTGTGAACACCACACTTAGTTCATGACGTTCTTGTCAGAATGTCTTTTGCACATTCCCAGGGAGGGCCTTTTCTTTTCCAAACAACACTGCAGGGTAAGCTATAGCCCCAGATCCTATAAACAGGGAGAGCAGCTGCGAAACTGAGAATTTTATTGTCTTTGGTCCTAAGCTGCTGACTTCATATTTAAAAAAGGAAGAGCTTCAAAAAGAAAAGGGAACATATCTTGATTTTAAAATAATTACCGCATGGTCTCTGGAGGTAGTTAACTCTCTTATGTCCTTACACACACTTGGTTTCCCTTAAAGAGCACTACAAATATGTCATTTTCCTGAAATCCTTTATAATTAAAGAAGAAAAATTTATGCTTACAGTACTAGGTTTATCTGGTTTATTTTAATGCCAGCCAAATCTTAGAAATATTAAATACAAAAATCTATGAGGAATGTAAGTAGGGATGATGAAATAGCAACCAATATGGTTGAATGACAGGAAAATCATGCCAGACTAGTTTAATTTGCAGATATAATTACATTACAAAGTATTTCATTACAAGTAATATTACATAAATAGTTTTGGATTGTTAAATTTTCTTAATATCTTAGGGAATAAATCAGGATGACAGTGATTTTTAATTGAATTAAGAATAATTCTACCTAACAAACTATTTTATGAACCACACACATATTCGGGTCTCAGCCAGAAAGCGTATATTCCCAACACTTAGACATCTTTTTGTCCTTTATCCACGTTGGGAAAAAAAAGAAAGAAAGAAAGAAAAAGAACCAAGATCATCTCAGGTCTTGTACTAGAGTATCTGTTAATAAGGTTTCACCCTTAACTCTCCTTCCACCTGACGTTACACACCCGGCCCCACCTCTCACCCAGGGCTCACTCCCTCGGAGAAGGGAGGCCAACTCACATAGATAGCAGCACAGTCTTTTCCTATCTGGTTTAGAACACATCAACCCCTCCATTAACTGACTCACCAAATAGCCTGGGAAGCATTTCTGTTCACTCCTAAAACTTCCGTTAAGAAGGGATTTTGTACAAGTTCATTGATTCCTGGAACTATGTGAGATTGTACCTGCCTCCTCTAAGAACCTTACAAGAAGCTTCCTATTTCTCTCAAAAAGGAATCCCAAACTGTTTTCTAGGAAGACCTACAAAGCTTATGTATTCAACCCTAGCTTTTCTCTAACCTCTGAGTCTGAGTCTTCTGTTTTCCACTCCCCTTTCTCAACCAATTACTCTGGCATTTTCTCTGTTTTTACATATGTGCCAAGCTCCCCCTGCAAAGAGGCTCCCACACTTGCTCATTCCCCAGAGAATTTTCTATCAGGTAACCTCGCCCTCACTCCCAACCCCAACTCACTCAGATCACTGAGATGTCTCTGCCTTAAAATTGAACTTCTGAAGAGGTCTTCCCTAACCAGTCTACAGGAAGCAGAAAAATGACCCTGATGGATGTCTACATCCTAATTCCCCAGACTTGTGACCTTATGTGGTCGAAGAGGCTTTGCAGGTGTGACTACAAATTGTAAGATGGGAAGTTTGTTTTGTCCTACTTGGGTGGGTCCAATGTAATTACAGGATCTTTGTGAGAGAATTGAGGATGCAAGGTTACTATCCTTGAATATAGAGAAAGGGACAATGAGCCAAAGGATGCAGGTGACTTCTAGAAACTGAGAAAGGCAAGAAACAGCTTCCCGCCTAGAGCCTCCTAGAGGAAGGCAGTCCTGCCAAAGTTCTAATTTTAGCCAAGTTGGTCCCATATTGGACTTTTGACTTCAGAACAGTATGATAATGAATTTGGGCTGTTTTAAGGCACCAAGTATGTGGTAATGTGTTACAGCAGTAATATTTCCCCTCCCGGTTCCTGCATTAGGTTACTTACCTGCCACTTAGCTGGCTTCATTTTTCTTCATAACATTTACCACTATTGAAATGACAGTGCTTTCTCATCTTATTTGCTTATCTCTCTTCTGCAAAAGAAGGTAAACTACATGAGGGCAGAGATTTTGCTTTGTTCAACTCTGAATCTCTCATCTAAAAGATTACCCGGAAAAAGTAGGCACTCAGAGGCTCGTTGTTGAATGAATGACCGAATAAATCAGCAAATTAATACTTATTAAAACTAGACCCCACTGCATCGTAATTTGGATGCTTGTGGAGTGTGTGTGTGTGTGTGTGTGTGTGTGAGAGAGAGAGAGAGAGAGAGAGAGAGAGAGAGAGAGAGAGAGAGAGAGAGAGAGTAGTAGTAGTAGTAGTTATAGAAAGCATAGTGGAGTAGTAGATAGTAGTAGTGGTGGTAGCAATAGTGTCAGTAGCAGTGATGGTAGAATTATGGAATTTGACCCATTTCTGTGATGGAGCAATGGCATTGATAACAGTTAAAAACTGGTAACAGTTAAACAACAATATATCAAGAGGGCTTCTGATTAGACCCATATGAAAATGCCCTTCATGTGTTTTGAACTATGTTGTTACTGTCATTTAGCTAATACCTTCAAATAAAAGATCCTGCCCACAGGGCAATTATGAATAATTCAGCATTCATTCATGGATTGCATACTTTGACAAATATTCCTAAATTATGTGACTAAAGAAGCCAATCTAGTTGTGATCAAAGTAATAAAGAAAAACTAACCCCCAGAAAAATTTAGGTCAACATTTAAACTCATGATTTGTAAAGCAAAAGATGGATCCCATATGAAAAAAGGATAGAAAAAAAGGAAATTTTAAAAGTCGAGAATTTAATTGGTACCAGAAACAGAGCTTAAAAGAGATATAGACCCAATTAGAAAATTGAATCATTGTTGGCATTTCTGTTTCCAGCGTAATGGTGTATTTATTTAACTACCTTTAGAGGTTCTTTGCACTTGAAAAGCAACAATTTTCTCTAAAATACTAATGATCCTTCAAAGAAATTAGAGGATAATCTGTAACTTTTCTTCAGCTGTCTGTGAACCATGTCACTACTCTGGCTACCTTCAAATGAATCCCAGTGCCATCAATTAAATCAATCTGCCTCCTTCCCTCATTATCCCATGTCCTGGGCAGTGTGCTAGATGTTAGGGATTCAGTAGTGAAAGGCACAGAGCTAGCTTTTAGGAACCTCACAAATGAAACATCTACCATAATGAAACAATGCAATACATACAGGTCAGCCAGACAGTGTTGCCCAGGCCTGGGTGGGGGAAGAGGGAGGAAGGGTGATCAGAAGTCAAGGCTATTTAGAGGAGGTAGGAAGTAGGTAGGAGTCATCCAGGTAAATGGGATGGGATGGAGGGATAGGGGAGTGGCTGAGGGGAGATATTCAGAGAAGGCTGGGAAGCACTGGAAACCCTAGCATGATAAAGGATACCCCCAAACACTTTTCAACTTACACCTTTAGATTTTTTTTTCTCTACTTATGATGTATAGGGTTGAAGTGTATTCTTTCAAGATCCATCTATGTTCATGTATATAGGTACCATTTGTGTTCACTTCATATTGTTGGTATTTAAGCATCTTGGTCATATTTTATTTATACTTTTTCCCAATTTATAGACATTTAAATTGTTTCCAATGTTTTCTGTTTATTTGCTTTGTTTTGTTGGGGGCAATTGGGGATTGAATCTGGGAGTGCTCTACCACTGGGCTACATCTCTAGCCTTTTTATTTTTTATTTTGAAATAGGGTCTCACTAAGTTGCCCAAGCAGGCCTCAAACTTGTGATCTTCCCGCCTCAGATTTCCAAGTCACAGGTGTTCACTGTTTCATTTTTGTGATTACAACAAAACTGCTGTCACCATCAATGAATGGCAAACGTTCTTAATACTCATCTTTATGTATATATGTGACAAATTTTATAGGGTAATATGTCAAGAAGTAGAGCACAATAAACTGTGGTCTCTGAGTCAGCAACATCAAGCATCACATGGGAACTGACTAGAAATCCAAATTCAGATTTGGATTCAGAAATTCTGCAATTAAGACCCTGCAACTGTGCTTTAATAAAGCCCAGGTGATTCTGATATATGCTCACGGTTGGGAACCAATGGCATGGACTATCCTGACTAACCAAACACAGCACATAAAGACTACTCAAGAAATGGTGGTAATTATTTAGTCAAACCACTTATAACAAACTAGTTATTACAACTAAGTAAAAACATTCCTAGTTATATTCCTTACTACAAAATATATTGATTATTTTATGTAAGTGAAGCCTGATCCCCACTTAGGCCTTCCTCTGTTTGCAGATGAAGATACAAGTGAACTATTAAGGTGACCAAGAAACACAGGAAGGGTAATCCAGGTGCCAAAGTCAAGTCTATGATTGCAATTAAATTGACATGTGAAGTGCATTGGTGAGGTGTGGAAATCCAATTCCCCCCAATTTATAAATATTTGATGATCAATTATAGAACACACCTGCAATTCTCAAATAGGAAAACTCTAAGTTACAGTTCTGTCTTTCTAGAATTACATTTGTCTAATTTAAGCTACACAATGTATGTGCGTGTGTGTGTGTGTGTGTATGTATGTGTGTGTGTGTGTCTGTCCATGACAATGAGACTGGCCTTCTTTAATCAAGCACTGAAATTTATTGATAATGAGATTCATTGCAAGTTACCTTCTTCCCTATTCTTGGTTCATTAAGGTCTGTTTAGGTTTTGTAATTTTGCTTTGGTCTCTCTGGCACTTCAGGTACTGGAGTCACAAGCCTGTGTTTCTCAAGCAGAAAAGTGCAGGATCTATGTGCTCAGGCTGAGTTACGAGTATATCATATGTTGACCTTGGAAAACTTTTAAATGGCCTAAAAATTTTTAAATGTGTTGTATGGAGCCTGGGGTTTTGATTGTAAAACAAACTCCTACCCTAGCCTCATTAAAATAATGTGATAATCCATTTTTCTCTTAAAAGTGCTGCATGACATATTTACTTGTCCTAATTAAAGTGAGTTAAAAATAAGCTTTGTTTTAAGAATTTGGGGGCATCCCTGGAGCTTTCCTGGAGATCAGCAAAATCAGACCTGGAAACCACTTTTCTAAGAATTCTGCAACTTGACCATTCTTAAATAGTTCTCACAAGAGCAAAGAACAATGAAAATTTCTCCTCAAGGACTTTTTTTTTAAAATATAGAAATAGAGGACAACTTTGCACTCATATTTGGAAAGTTTGATGCTTGTGGGAAATTTTTCTGTTTTGTCTCTGCTAAGAGTTTCTTTTTCTTTTACAAAATACTAGGCCATTGCAACCCTGCTTCCATCTTTATTCTCCAAACCTCAGAGGCAATCCCCCACTAACAAATGTACCTTTATAAACTCTTCCAGTTCTGTTTTCCTGTTTTTAAAAATTCATGCTTACTAACTTTGGGGTTTCATTCCACCTGCAGTATCATTCATCTTTTTTTTAAACAATTTCCTTGTTTGTTTAATTTTTCTATTTTATTTCCTCTGCCCACCCCCTCCCTGCTATTAGTAGCCACTGTGGTATGTTTAACATACATTCTTTTGTTGCAAAATATGTATTGTTGTTCTTTGTGCATATATTGTTTTATTTTCGTAAATGGCACTGTACTTGTGTCTGACTTTCTTTCACACTGCTTTCACTCAGCACTATTATTTTATTTATTTTTTGAGCACTGGGGATTGAACTTAGGGGTGCTTTACCACTGAGCTACATCCATAGGTTTATTTATTTATTTATTTATTTTAATTTTGAGACAGGGTCTTGCTAAGTTGTTGAGGGTCTCACTAAGTTGCTGAGGTTGGCCTCAAACTTTGAATCCTCCTTCCCTCTGTCTCCTGAGTCACTGGGATTACAAGACCACAGCATCCAGCTAGCACCATTTTTAGGTACAGTCACATTGCCATGTCCATTATTTCTAACGCTTGTGTAATCATTATGGATGCTTTTTCTAACTATTAAATATAAGGGATCAAACAAAAACGTTTATGACTTCTGTTGCCACAGAGCTTACTTTTCTAGTCAGGAGAATAGACATTAAACAACCACACATAGAGCAAGTATTCGTCACTCATAGTTTTTCAACAAATATATCTCAAATGCTTTAATTGTGTTAAATATGGTAAAACACTATGAATAAAATAGACAACAAGGTAGAAGAGATAACTACCCTTGTGATGCCTACATCCTAGAAGATTATCTAAACCTTGTAGATCATAGCAAGGATTTAAGGCCAATAGTAAAATTTTAAATGCTTAAGCAACAGAGTGATATGATGAAGCATGCATATTTATTCTGTATACAGTATGAATAATGAGTTAGAAGGGATCAAGACTGGGTTCAGGGAACTAAGTAGGAGGTGTTACAGTAAAACAATTGAAAAATGATGGCAGTTTCAACAGGGGTGGTGGTAGTTGAACAGAAAAGAGTGATGTGACATATTTTGGAGACAAAAACATACAGGATCTGCTGATCAAGTAATTTTGAGAGGTGAGGAGGAATCAAGAAGAATCCCAGAGTTTTAGGCATGTAATCCCAGTACTCAGAAACTGAGGCGGGAAATTAGTGATTCAAAACCAACCTCAGCAACTTAGTGAGGTCCTAGCAACTCAGTGAGACCCTGTCTCTAAATAAAATACAAAAAAGGGCTGGGGGTGTGGCTCAATGATTAAGTGCCTCTGGGTTCAATCCCTGGCACAAAAAAAACAAAACAAAACAAAAAACACCACAGTCTTAGTCTAGAAGCTGAGACAGAAGACTGAATGTGGACCTGGTTTGGGAAGAAAAACCAAGTGCCATTTTGGTCATGACACCAACAACTCAGAACTTGGATCTGATTCTCAGAGAAGAGCTGCCTACTGAAGATGCATATTCAGGAAGCATCACTACTTATGGATGTTCTTTAAAATCATGGAAAATGAGTAAAACAGAGGAAGATAAAAGAGGCCCCATCCAATATGCACCCCAACATTTAGAGACTGGTCAAAAAAAAAGGAATTGGGAGGGAAATGATAGGGAAGACTCAGGTACTTTCTTGGGTATCAAATATTTGGGTTTCTATCTGTTTCCCTAACTAATGTCCTTAGCCAAAGCTGTTTTTGTGGAGATGGGAAAGCATGCTGGAATAGAATGATACAGAATAGTATAGATACAGAGGAAAAACCAAATTACATCTTCCTAGTCTCTACTCTCCCGGACTCACGTTTCTGTGTCCGTGTGTGGGGGGGGGGTCCCCACACAACAACCAGCAAGTAAATTCTGCAGTAGACACCAGAATTCAAGACAACTCAATTCTGACGCTATCTACCTGTGATAGTCTCTCAGATCCCACAGGTTGAGGGCTCAGTCCCACAAGACTGCCCTGCACTTCCAAGACCAATTAAAATCCCCAGATATTTTTTTTCTAAATTTTTAACCACCAAGTTATAAATGAGCTTGTCTATGAAACTCTGTTCTGGTTCGACTCTTGACCACAGTGGCTCACAGAACTCAAGGAAACACATTTACTTACATTTACCCATATGTTATAAAGGATAGAGATGAAGAGATTTACAGGGCCAGACATATGAGTTGGGGCTCAGAACTTCCAGGCTTTCTTTAGCAAGTCACATTCTAGGACCCTGTGTTCAGCTAGCCAGAAACCCTCTGAACCCTGTCCTTTTGACTTCTTATGGAAGCTTCATTACACAGGCATGACTGATTAAATCATTCAGTGTTGGTGATCAACTCACTGATCCTGCCTTGGTCTTTCCTGTAACTGGCCCCCATTCTGAAACTATGCAGGGCTGCCAGCCTGTAGCGATATCAAATACCAAAGACCCTCAACATTGCTCTGGAGAGTCTGAGGGTTCTAAGAGCTTTCAGAATAAAGAGCAAATACATATTTAGCAATATCACAAATGATACAAATGCTAAATGAAGAATAAGAAGTAGAGACAGTGTGTGCAGACAAATCTTTGATGAACTTGGGGGTTAAGGGAGAAATTAGGTTGAACAATGTCTGGAGGGCAATTTTGGATTAAAATTTTTTTTTTTTTTTTTTTTTTTTTTTAATGGCTAGATAGGACATGACTGAAACATGATACATAGGTGCATAGGGAATGATGGGTCATAGAAGATTCCTGAGAGGTGGAAGGAGATGGAATCCAAACCCCAGGGCAGGGTCTCCTTGTGGTTAGAAGAGGGGCAGAAACACATATTCCAGACTTTCTCTAAATGTTGTTTCACTGACAAAATGCAGCAAGAGGAGGGGCCAGTTTGAGGGCTCTGTTCCAATGGGTTTCATATTCAGCAGAAGGGAAGGGACCTTGAAAAGCAATTTGTCCAAAGGTCACTGTCAAAGAAACTAGGCCTCAAAACAAGAAGACTTCTATAGAATTTAGCAGAGAATCTGATTCTATATTGTCACAGGGCAAATTAGGGTTGAGAGAAGGCTGTCTGGTGGAAGAAAATTACTCTCTTCTGTCTGGGAAGAAACCATAACAGGCTTTGACAGAAACCCAGGAAGACGTTGCTGCCTTTCATTGTATTTATCAAAAAACTGAAAGTTCCCTTTTTTCACAGCATAAGTAGGCATATACTGCAAAGGACAGACTCAACACGATGAATATATTCAGAAATATCAAAAGAAGGAGGGGGAAATGATCAATAGGGGAGTGACCAGAGGTACACTAAAGCCCTTAGCATTTAGTTGGTCACTGACAAGAGTTAATCCCCTTCAAGACCTTACCTATGAATCTGAAAAGTCCTGTGGTGAATTTTGTGCTTAGACTTGAGAAAAGAGCACACAAAAATGAAGCAACATTTAATAACAGCTAAAGGACAGATATAAATTTATCAAAATACAGTATATCTATTTTTTAAAATCTTGGCTAAAACATACAAATGTTTAATTTTCTTAAACAAAGTGTTTACATATTAATACTAATGTTTTGGCACTTTCTGAATTGACTTCCTAAACACAGGACATTTACCAATTTATATCCTATGTTTTATTTTTCAAATCTGTATGCTATGAAGAAGGATAGGTAGTAGGGTCACAAGCCAATGTTGACTTGGAGTCAGCTACATTAGGCAGAATAACTCAGAAGAGATAAGCCTTCTCTTCCATGTTAGATTCTGAAACCTAAGCTTATAAAATGACATCACAGGTAATAAAGACAGGGGTGGGATATTAAATTGCCAAAAATGCTAGCTTGGGGACCAGGTCTTTATTGCTGGACTGCTATTAACATGGGGATGTGACTTTGGGCAACTTCTCAAGTCAGGAATTTTTAGGTACTCAGGAATTTTTAAAGATCTTTCCCAGTTTTAAAATTATTTTTTTCTGATGTGATTGAGCAGAATTAGTTTGATACCAAGTGATGGAAACAGACCTCAAACTGACTTAAGAAGAGGGGAGATGTATGGGTTCACGTAGCTGCCAAGCCTTTGGCCACCTATATAATACCTTCTGAGAACAGAAAAAGGACTCCTGAGTGAGCATATAGCTGGGCAACCTATTTTGGGGGAAAAAAAATACATGTCCTTTGGATACTTAGAGCCTTACTATAAGTTGTACATAATGGATCTCAGCCCTCATTTGTCACGTGTTATAGACCCTTTGTAGCTCAACTCTATGTAGTCACCCTGAAGCTATGGATAGACTGGGATCAATCCTAATCAAGCTACAGATCCAAATGCTGTCATCAGGACTTACTATTTCCATTTGGCTCTGCTTTTCCCTTGCTGAACCCATTCATCCCTCCTACTTTCTTTGTTAGCTTGTGCATGTGTATATAGAGGGACTGACCAGTGACCATGCTGGGTCCCATACTGACCTCTTGGACCTGAGGGTGAAGCTGGCATCACGTTAAACCACAGGCCTTGAGAGAGCAGGTGAGCTCAAGTGCTGCTTCTATAGAAAGGGACTGGATGCTGCACTGGGAGATATAATCCACGCACCTTCGTGTATCTTTGTGGTTTTCAATCAGCTTGCCAAGAAGTCTAGGAAGATTTGAGGAACACGCCTCTGAAAGTTTTAAATCAGCAAAAGCCTTGGAATGATACTAGCCAATGCTGACAATGCTGTGGTAAAACTAGTGTATTTGCACATTGCTGGTGGCATTGTACTTGGCACAAAGCTTTGGAAAGCTACTGGGCAATTTTGATCAATAGTCATAAAATATGCTTATATCATGTGGCTTAGTAATCCCCTTGAGAACCTCTGGTGGGAAAATAACTCAAATTTAAAAATTCATTTGTGTGAAAATGTTTATTCAACATTATCTATGGTAACAACAAGTTGGAAATGATCTAGATGTCAACCACTGGGGAATAGATAAGTAAACTGTAATATAACAATTGAATGAAATATTGAGCAGTCATTAAAATGACAATTATGAAGAGTCCATAACAAGCATACTAAGTGGAAAAGGGTATCTACAAAAGTATATAAACTCTTTGATGGCAACACAAAATATGTAAGGATATAGATAAGGCCTAAAAAATGAACACCCAAGAATGGAAATCCTGTTTGTGGAGGGGTAATGGAGAAATCATTGGCTTTTAAATTTCTTTCAATGTTGGTATAATACTATTTTATAATAAACAAAATTTGGAACTGGGGTTGTGGCTCAGTTGTAGAGCACTTGCCTAGCATGTGTGAGGCGCTAGGTTCAATTCTCAGCACCATATATAAATAAGTAAATAAAATAAAGGTCCATCAACAACTAATAAAAATATATTAATAAATAAAATTTAATGAGAAAATTCTATGATTTAAGAATGGTTATTTTAACTTCCTCATGGGGGTTCTGAAGGATTAAACGAGATAATGTTCATACAATGTTTAGAGTTCCTGCCACATACTGAAGATGCAATAAAGATAATAAATAATACATATACATACATGTATTATGTTAAATAATAACTAATACATAATAGAGTGCTGAGTGTACCTTATGTAGTATTAGAAGATGATAGAGAATGACTTTCACTTGAACCTTCTTTTCTAATGCTGAGAGAGCTCCTTATCATGAATCTCCTTACCAAATTGCACTCCCTGATTCTACTTATCTAGTCTATAGGCCTCCTATGACATTTCCTCATGAGTTCCTGGTAAGATTTATCTTCTTGGAAAATTTTTTCTAGAAGTTTGTCAGGGGCCTTGATCAATATTGCTCAGGGAGAGATAGAAGAGAAGGAAGGCAATTATGGAGGAAGATGGAAGAGAAAATTGACTTTAAAAAGTTAACCACAGTGGGCGAATAGCTCAGCCTGTAGAGTGCTTGCTGAGCATGTGCACGGGCCCGGGGTTCAAATCCCCAGCACCTCGGAAGAAAGCAAAAGTGAAAAAAGTTAATCATAGCTGGGCATGATGGTGTGTGCATCTGTAATTCCAGCAACTGGAGGGGCTGAGGCAGGAGGATCACAAGTTGGAGGCCAGCCTCAGTAACTTAGACCCTCAGTAATTTAGCAAGACCCTGTCTCAAAACAAAAAGTAAAAAATGTCAGTGATAAAGTACCCCTCAGATCAACCCCCAATACCACAATAAAACAAACTGAAATGAAAATTAAAGTTAAAAAAAAAAAAGTTAACCACACAAGCAATACATAAATATATTTTCATCCTAAAGTATTAGTACAGCTCACTTGTCAACCCAGGCTCAAGCCCTTTTTGACACCTGTCTTAGTCAGCTCAGGCTGCCATAACAACATTCCACAGACTATTGGCTGACACAACAGGTTTATTCTCACAGTCCTGGATGCTGTACAGTCATGGATCAAGATTCCCACAGGATATCATTTCTGGTAAGAGCTCATTCGGGCTCTGAAACAATTGGCTGCCTCCTGTCTCTTCGAGGAGAGGGAAGGGGAGAGTTCTCTGGTATCTCTTTTTATAAAGGTAATGATCCCATCAGCTCAGGCCATATGCTTATCCCTAGGGCCTCATCTAATTACTCCAAAAATAGCCACACTGGGGTTAGAACTTCATACATGAATTTTGAGAAAACACTAATATTTAGTCCATAACATCTACTCCTTCCCATCTAGACACATCTTCCTCAATTATGAGTTCTTATTACCATTTTTCAGATACAGGCATATGTCTAGATTTTTCTAAAAATGAAAAAAAATTAGAGCCATTAATTTGATGAGATTTTTTTATATTCTGCGCATTTCTAAGTCTTCCTGTGCATAGACTTCTTTAACTTGTGTTTTTGTAAAATATCTTAATGAACTTTCAGAGTAGTAGATAGGTATCTACTCCTTAATTTTTAACAGTTGTATAATATTCTAAAATATGATGATCAGATCCTATCAACTATTTTATATAACTACCTCATATTGCTAAACATTTAAATCATGTCTAATGTTTTTCCCCAATTGCAAACAATTCTACAATGAGAATCTATATTTGTGCCTCTGTGTAAAAAGGTGAATGTTTCTCAAAGCTGATTTACCAGTAATAGAGGATGCATGTTATCAATTTTAATAGATAAGGTTAAATTGTCCTCCAAAGTGGCTATACCAATTTACAGTCTCACTCATAATTTTCAAGGCTGCTTGAACATTCTAGCAAGCCTAGGATATTATCAAATTTTAGTTTTCTTTGCCTGTCTGATGAGTACAAACAAAATGCCATCTTATTGTTTAAATTTGTATTTTTCTGATTGATGTTGAAGTTGAACATCCTCTGGAAATTTATTGATCAACGACATTTCTTCCTAAGTTTTGCCTTTTTGTGTGTTTTGCCTATTCTCCTCCCCCCAAAAGTGATTTATCATCTTCTTATTCAATTTGTACAACTACTTTATATCTTCTGCACATCAGTCCTTTGTTAGTTTGCAAATGTTTTCTTTCAATCTTCCATCATATTTGTAGTATATTTTGTCTTAGTTTTTCTTTTGGAAAGACAAAATTTCTAATTTTCTTTCCTTTAGAGACTTTGCTTTTAGTTTTTGTTCTGTTTTGTTTTGTTTTGTTTTGTTTTGTTGTTGTTGTTGTTAGCACTCGGTATTGATCCTAGGAGCTCTTTACCACTGAGCTACATGTCTGACCCTTATTTATTTATTTATTAGTCTCTAAATTGCTGAGTCTGACCTTGAACTTGGTGATGCTCCTGCCTCAGCCTCCAGAGTCACTGGGATTACAGGTATGTGACACCATACCTGGCTGCTTTTAGTGTTTTAAGAAGGTCTTTTCCGACCCAAGAACAAAATTGTGTTCTCTCATGTATTTGCTTTCTCATATTTTGCTTTACTTTGACATTTGTTATCTATCTGCAATTTATTTTTTAAAGTGATGTGAGGCAGGAACTAACTTTGTTATTTTCCAAATGGATAGCAAATTGTCCCAGTGCAGGGAGTTGTCTCTTATGTTAGAAGCTCATAGTTCTAAAAAGAAAAATCCTTTTGTATTTCACTGTTTCTGGGACCTGCTCAAGAGGAAAATCAGTGGGTGTACACTGTTCATGCCCTACACCCTAAGAGTACTGGACCACACGCCTGGAAGCACAGAACTCAGGGTGTGTTCATTCTTCAGGCAACACATATAGGTAGTAAGTGTGCTGTTAGTAAGGTTATATGACAAGGACTTAGATGCCTCATTTTTGCCTGCAAATGTTCAATGGTGGCTAAAACAGGATTAAAGACTTGGCATCTCTGCCTCCATTTGCATCCAACTCCTTTACTCCAGTCTCCCTTGGATTCCAGCAACAAGGTCTGATCCAATAAACATCTTGTGATGAGTCAAAGTTACCTCCCAGGCAACAGCAACTTTCTCATCTGGATGAGTCCCTAACTAAGCAATCCTGAGATAATGATGGATGACCATACCCAATCAATATGACCTGCACTGGCAGCTGAGAAAACCCTGCAGCTATGAACTCCAACCCTTATCCTTCTTCCCCTTTCCATAAAACCTTAAAGTCATTGTCAGTCCCTCAAAAACAGGGCTAAGTTCATAGTTCCCTTTATCTTCCTGGTGAGGCTACATTGACTAAAGTTCCTTTCATGCTTTTCACATTTACCTTTTCTGTTTGTTTTTTGAGGAGAGTGGCCAGACCTGATTTGTTGGATCTCGAGAGTCAGGACTCTGACCAGGGACCATGGTAACAGCTCAACATTAAACCTGAATCAAGAGTTTACTTCAACATTAATCCTTCTCAAAAGCAAGTTATCTTTTATAAATAAATTATCAACCCCTGCTTTATCTCTTTTATAATTAAGATTTTCCTATAATTTGGTTGTTGGTTGAATGAACACATATTTGAATGTAGACAATTTGCTGAAATTGTATTAGGGGAAGATTTGCCGTAACATTATGCACATTTTGAACCAACTTATATTTTGTTCAATTACCAGCAACATTAAACACCATGTGCCTCATAGGTACTTTGGACTTCTGGATATCTTTCAAAAGGGCTGAAACAAGTAACCAACACCCTTGCTTCCCTTTGACTGACTGTAGTGCAGTAGGGGTGAGTAGCCAGCTGCCTGGATTTGAAATCTGCCTTTGTCCCTTTACAACAATAAGGCTTTGGTCAAATTTT
This sequence comes from Sciurus vulgaris, assembly GCF_902686455.1. NCBI lineage: Eukaryota > Metazoa > Chordata > Mammalia > Rodentia > Sciuridae > Sciurus > Sciurus vulgaris. Next base: position 46,270,394 of record NC_136466.1, on the reverse strand, counting down.
CTTAGTATCTGATTGTCTCACTTACCTTGTCTGTTGAATGGGGATAAAGAAAATACTTACATATGTGAGTCCTCAGGACAGAATGGGTTAATACCCTGCCCCCCCACTTCCCACCAAGCTCTTAGGAAAGCAATTGCATGACCATTTTCAACCCTTCAGGGTGCTGTTTTAAAAATGTCCTACTTTCTTCCTTTTCAAAACTTTGCATGCTTTCAGGTTATCTTTTCTTTTTCATTATTGCTATTTTATTCTTGTGTATTTTCAAAGATAGGGTCTCTGTCCCAAATCCATTGTCAAAGGAGGTGGTGAGATGCTTTTGTAACTACGTCCTGATTCCCGCACCACAGCTGTGTGATTTCAAAGAAATGAAAACCTCCATCACACCCTGGTCATAGTCAGCCTGGAATTATGCTGATTCAGAAGCCTGTAACACCTGGAGATGGGCATTACCCATTTCTCCTGCAGCTTTTAGAACACGTATGCCATGTTTATAGACTGAGCAGCACTTTGTTTGTGAGCAGCACTTTGTTTAGAGATTTCTGATGTGCAATCTCAAGAAAAAGAAAATAAATAAATAAATAAATAAATAAATAAATAAATAAATAAGGCTCAGAATTGTCCAGGCCAGCCTGGGTTTTCTGGGTCCCAACCCTAAGACTTTTTTTATCACACATGCTGCCTCCCCATGAACCAAGTTCTGTCTCACCAGAGTCCCTCATCTTATAGAACCCCAGTCTCAGTACACCTCAGAGGCTCCCCTGATAACCCCATCACAGGGATTATCGCAGATAATTCCACACAGATGAACATAGATTGGGTGTTTTTGTATCTACCCTGATAGCTGATGAAATCCTTGTCACCCAAGAAAGGCCAGAGTGCCTGGAATCCTTTATTCCACCATATTATGGGCTAACCAGGAGGATGAAAGATTAGTCAGTGAAGACATTGAGAATATGGGAGGCATTACTCATTCTGGTGCAGTTCAGAGGGAAAAGGATTTTTAAAAGGAGGCTCGAAAGGAGGAAGAGGAATGTAAGACTCAGCCAAGGGAGAGGAAGCATGGAGGTTTATGGAGGGTAAAAAACAGGACAAAATGATGTGTAGGAAGGGCCATTGTTTGAAAGGTAACCAAGATTAATAGGGATGGCCAGAGTGGTGGATATATGCTCCAAATCTAGAATATAGGGTCTCCCTGATGTTGGGAGAGCTAGGATTTCCATTATGTGAAAAAATAAGGAGCGCCAAACAGTTTTATGAGCACCCACACAAGTATTTAATTTGTGAGATAAAAATACCATGATTATACATGTATGCATTGTTTTATATATACTATACATATATGCTATATAGAATATTTTTATGAATGTGATATGTGCCTGCATGTGTGTGTGTGAATATAATTTGAAGAGTCAAAATAGATCACTTGAAAACTGACCCAGATCCATCTGGCCCTGCTGGCCCCTCCTCCCCAAGAGCCAGCCTGGAAGACTGGGTAAGAAGTTCACAGGATTCAGCTAAACCTGGAAGGAATGCTGCTATGGACTAAGTGTTTGTGTCCCACCAAATTCCATATGCTAAAGCTCTAACATCCAATGCGGCTGTATTTGGACTAAGAAAGTAATTAAGATTAGATGAGAAGGAATGTGAAGAAGAGGCTGAGAACGACCCCTGGACCGACCAAAGCCGCGCCTCTGCATCCCCGCGTCCAGCACCTGCATCTCACCACTGTCGCCACCACGTCCAAGAGAAAGGCTGAAGGGGATGCTAAAGGAGATAAAGCCAAGGTGAAAGACAACCACAGAGAAGATATACAAGGTTGTCGGCTAAACCTGCTCCTCCAAAGCCAGAGAGCCCAAGCCTAAAATGGCCCCTCCAAAGAAGGGAGAGAATGTACCCAAAGGGAAAAGCTGACGCTGGCAAGATGGGAATAACCCTGCAGAAAATGGAGAGGCCAAAACAGACCAGGCACAGAAAGCTGAAGGTGCTGGAGATGCCAAGTAAAGTGTGTGCATTTTTGATAACTGCGTACTTCTGGAGACTGTACAGCTTGAAATACTATTTTTTAATCAAGTTTTATAAAAATGCAGAATTTTGTTTAATTTTTTTTTTTTTTTTAAGCTATGTTGTTAGCACACAGAATACTTCATTATTGTTTTCCGGGGTAGGAGCACATGTCACTAGTAGAAGTCTCCAAAGCTGAATTGCTGAGAGGGGAAACTCCTTTCCCTGCTAGTTTTGAGAGACTTCCTCTTGGCTCCCAAGAGGAGGGATTCCCTGATGTTGGCACACATAGCCACCTTGGCACAAACGCTTTGTAGAATGGAAAAACTCAAATTCGTCCTATGTCCTCCTCTCCCTCCCTGCCATTGGCATAGACTTAACTCCCCTATACTCAGACCTGTTGGGACATGACTCCCAAGAATTGGTTTTACCAGTGTGTCGGGCAATCTGGACTTTCCAGTGACATCATTGAGGTAGTGTCCCTCAGAAGAGGAACAGTTTCTTTTCTAGATTGTGGATCTTCAGATTAATAATTTTTGCCATTTTCATTTCATTTCCTGAAAGTCAGGGTTGGCTTGTGAAAAGTTGTTAAACAACATGCTAAATGTGAAATGTCAACCCTCACTCTAAACTTTCCCTATTCAGAGCATCAAATGAAGACTTCGCTGGGTTTTATAGTAGCTTTCTGATTTTGGTAGTCCATCCAAGAAGGCAGTTTGAAAGTTACCATATACTGTTAACAATTGTCTGCCTATGTCCTGCCTGAAATACCATGATTGTTTATGAAAAGTGTCTTTAATAAGGCTAAATATAGTTTGGTTTGGGGGAAAAAAAAAATGATTAGATGAGGACATAAAGGTTGGGCCTTGATCTAAGGGAATTAGCATCCTTATAAGAAGAAATACCAGAGAACTAATTGATATCCCCCTAACTCTTTGTTTTCATACATTAAGGAAAGGTCCTGTGAGGACATAGCCAGAAGGTTATGACCTATAACCAGGAGGAGATAGTGAACTCTCACTATAACCCTAATTAGCCAGAACTGTGATCTTGAACTTCTGTTACCCAGAACTATGAGAAATTATGTTCCTGTTGTTTGAACCATGCAACCTATGGTATTTTGTTATGGAAGCCCTAGCTGACTAATACAGATACCTGGATGTAAATTATGACATAAGACTTGCTCTCCTACTCTTCCTTGATCTTTGGAAGTGATCATCTGAAGTAACGCTACAAGTAGAAAGAAAAATATTGATCATGCATAGCAAAAGTTCTTCATTCCGAGCCTCCTTTTCTCAGCTAACTGGTAGGGGCAAGGAGATGTGAGATTCCATCTCACCCATCATGAGCACCACAAGCAACACTCCTATATCAAGACAGTTTACAAGGGAAAAGCATTTATGAATTGAAATTTTATGTGACTTGGGAAACTTTACAAATGAAGATACAAAAACACAAAGAAAACTATTTTTATGCTTAGGTTCACTGAAGAATAGACAGCTAGGTAGAAATGTGATTGGACAAAATTGGTATGATCTAATGTTAATAAACTGAGAAGGGAAACTCAGCAAGTTTTACTAGTTTTAATTCTTCTTGGAACAAGAAGAATCTGACCTGCCATCAGACAAGGTAGGTCAGAGAATTTCTTTATGGCTGGCTCTTATGCAGAAAGCAAGGGAAGATAGAGTAATATTTCCAGTTTTTGTTATTGGTTTGAGGGGATTGCAGTTCCAGTTTCTACAACTCACATTAGGGAAGAGGAATTTTAATTTCTACACCTGTATTGGGGGAGAAAGGGGAACAGGAAGAAGGGCAGGAGAAGGATTGAAATACCTTGTTTTAGAGGCTCTCCAATGTTCTTAGTTCAAAGTACTCAGCATACCAGGTTTGTATACTTTGGGGTATTGTGTCCTGAGTTCCAACAATATCCATTCCTATTCTCACCACAAAACAGTAGACACTGCCTCAAACTAAACTTTTATATATTTTTAAAAATACAGTACACGTTGCCTCCTGTAACATTAGACAAAGGAACTGTAATAACGAAAACTCTATGTTGGGAGCATTTCTTGACTGAAAGCTACTTCCTCTGCTTTAAGTGCTACCTAGTGTATAGTAGATGCACCTAGTGGCCCTAGTGGGATTGACACTAAGTGTAGTCAGGTTATTTGCTCATTCACTCAATCGATATTTATTGTATGTATAAGATATGCCAGGCGCTATCATAATTGCCAAGGATGTGGTGGCAAGTAGAAGAGTCGGCTTCTGACCTGGTGAAACATACCAATGAGTGATAGGAGGCAAACATTACACAGATAAACAGGTAAATGTACACAATATCAGATGGTAATAAAGGCTATGAGGAAAAACAGAATGGGGTAAAGGGAGTAGGAAAAAGCACACTGGGTTGAAGAGCAGTTATTGTGTGTCAGGTCAGGGAAGGTATGGCTGAGAAACAGATTTGAGCGAGGACCTGCAGGAGGTGAGGGAGTGAGTCCTAAGGATGACTGAGGAAATGCTGCTTCAGGAAGAGGGAGGGAGAAGAGACTATTGTGGGTCACGTGCAGGAGGCAGGGTAAGCGTTGTGGAGTAAACAAAGGGTAACAGAGGACATGAGGAAGCCAAAGATCTGGAAGAAAGGCCAAGTGGTATGGACTCTAGATTTTATAGTGAGGGAAGGGGGGGAAGAAGCCATTGGATGTTTTTGAGCAGAGATGTAACACAACTTTAATGAACCAGTAAAAGGATAGTGTTGGCTGCTATTGTGGACAAGTATGTAGGGAAGCAAGTTCAGAAAGAGGAAGACCAGTTATGAAGCTATTAGGAAGCTCCAGATGAAAATGATGGTGGCTTGGTTTGGTGTGATAATGGTAAAAATGAGGAGAGATCAGATTCCAGATCTGTTCTGAAGGTAGGCCAGTAGTACTTACTGGTGAGTTAGACTTGACAAGTGAGAAACAAGGAGGGACCGAAGATGGCACAGAGTTCTTAGCTCTGAGCAGCTGGAAGACTGAAGTAATCCTGTGATCAGGATGAATAATGTTGGTAAGTGAAGTATCGACATCTTGAGTTACCTTCGTCCTGTCCTTAGTACAGTTTATATGGTGTGTTTTGTAAGAAAAATAGCTAACCAGTTTACCAAAAAAAAAAAAAAAAAAAAAAAAGAACCAAAAAAGTAATGTATTGACTAAAGAATTAAGAAAAAAAGGTGATTCCCTAAAGCAAGAAAAACTAGGAAAAAAAATTTTAAAGTCAAATATTGAACTATAATAATTCAAAATTCCATGCCTATAACTTATTTAGAAGGTAGAGAATAGAAGGGAACAGTAATAGTGAGGAGGTAGGGGTTAGGGGCTGTCAAAAGTTGGCTTCAATAGAAGAAAAGACCTTAAAAGACTATTTGCAGAAAGGAAATGACTCAGTTGCTTTGAGGCATGGAAAGAAAAGGAGAGGAACTAAGAGGAAATCAACGTGTGTGTTTTTATAAGAGTCTCAATACAACGCACAACACAATATTTCTTAAGAAAACAGCTGTATAGGTTCTCTGTTCAGACGTTAAAATCTAACATTCTAATTTCTGTTAATAAGTTCCTGGTTATGAATAAAGGCATATTTAAGAGGCATCGCAAAGTAATTGACATCAGTTATTCCACTTGTATTTAGGGAAGTACATTAGACACTGGTAACCAGTGACTGAATCATCTGAAACTTTAGAATGTACTAAATTATATTTTATTTATTTTAAAATGTAACATTTAAGCTCATTTCAGTCTTAAAGTTATGTCTGAAAACATTCTTAAGTCTAGCTACTCAAAAATTGTTAGTATTTCATAGGGTCATTAACTCATCCTAGGTACCAAATCCAAAGTCACATTAAGACATTAGGAAACCATCCTTTCCTTTTATAAGTATATATATGGGGACTTTTCAGAGGACAATTTTGTAGTTAATGATATTAATTTTAATACTTCATTAGAAAACTTACTTTATATGCAAGCATGTTATTTTCAAAAGTATATTCATTGTATGCAATTACCCAGCCTATGTTTAGATGTTTAAAACAGCTGTCTCTGTTTCAAAGTTTTGATGTTAGAGCAAACAAAACATCCTTAGTTTTCCCCATTTCTCTGGTTATATAATTACTTTTAAATACACAGTCATCATAAACAGCCTCAAAAAAGTCTTTCAGTTAATATCAGTAGAATTTTCTCACATAATCTAAAACTAGAATTGGAACAAACCGAAGCATAATTTTATATTTGAGCACGTACCAGAACAACCCCCTCTTCTATCGGAGCCTTCTATTACCTGGAAGCAAAGATCTTGAAAGCTATTCTCAAAAACAAGTTTATTTAGATTTTCATCATTCTTTTGGCCAAACAGCAAATTCCCAAGTGGTGTTTAATCAAATGATTTATCTAGTTATAAAAAGTATAAATTACACTTAGGTAACTGCATTTTTTAAATAAACTTATATTCAGGTTGATACTCTCAAGTCTAAATAGCAGTAGAGGGTCAATTAAAAGGTTATGTTGGAACAAAAAGACGAAAATAAGGTCAAAGACAGTCTTTGCTCTGTATTATATAACTAATGACTTCAACTAAATGTAAAGAGCTTTTGTGAGGACAGAAAAAAAATAGAGTTCTGGTTTACTTAACGTGTATTGTTCATTCATTACCTTATTTCTAATCTACCATTCTCTTAATTTCCCAAACAATAATTTGATATCAGGAGTGAATGGAGCCACAGCTCCGCACTGTACAGTGGAATGATTGTTACTGGCAGGGGGAGGCAGCGCACTGAAGCTATTCACCAGGGGCAGACAGTGAATCACTGTTGGCAAACTCCGGCTTGCTGGGAGAGCTGGGCCTCCAGGATGCTCATGCATTGCTCCCAGTGGATTCAATGTGCAGTTTCATCTCCTTCCACAGGTCCTTTAGGCTTATATTTATATTGCACCTTCTTTCAAGCTTCTCATTTATGTAATTGTCATAGTTCTTCATCATTTACATTGCAAATCTTTTTTTCTTTTCTTTTTTTCTCATTCAAAAAGTAAATTAGACACTGCAAAGTGAAAGCTCTGTGTTGGAGAAAAGCCTAGATTTTGTTTTTCTTTAAAACTGGGATCTCAAAATGAGAAGGGCGTGATATCTTTTGAGCGTTTTTTTTTTTTTTTTTTTTTTAATCTGTTTTGTTTTTCTTTCCGGTTTCAAATGCTACCATTCTATCCAATGATCTATTGTTTATCATGCTGAATCCTGGAAAAGGAACTTACCACTTTCACTAATTCATCCCCTCACTGATGGACCAAGCCCTTCCCTCTCTGCTAAGTGATCAAGAAACAAGAACTTCTGATCTAATAGAAAAGAGGAACATTCAACAAGTAGCTGCACCAACTTTTAACTCTAGCTATGAGATATGATAGGCACTATGAAGTAAATTTGCAGGATACTTCAAGGGCATCAAATGGGGGATAAGACGTATTGGATCTTTTCTGAGGCCACAACTTTGAGGCTGTCACTTGAAGGATGAATAGGAGTTAGATAGATAAAGAGGGGGGAAGGAAAGTTCTAAGCAAAAGCACATGGATAGGCCTATAATAACAAAAGAGTAGCATGGAACATTGCAGACACTCAAAACACCAGCAATACTACTGGGCACAGTGGCACACATCTGTAATCAGAGAATTCAGAGGCTGAGGCAGAAGGATCACAAGTTTGAGGCCAGCTTGGGCAACTTAGCCAGATCCTGTCTCAAAATAAAAAATAAAAATGGCTAGGGATGTAGCTCAGTGATAGAGCAACTCCAAATTCAGTCTCTAGTACCACACACATACAAAAGGGAGAGACACTGCCTTCAGGACCCATAGCACACAGAGGACACCAGACAGGCAAGAAACAAATTCTGCATAGCTGTGGAAGTCATACTGAGTTTGGGGATACCAAGGAGTGACTTAAATGTTTTAAACAAGAACTTGGTGTGATCAGAGAGTCTGCTTTCAAAGATTACTTTGACTACAATTTGAAAAATTAATTGGAGGATGAATGAACAGGATATTGTTTGATGTTAATTTGGGGGGGGAAACACAAGCAAAAACATTATTATATTGTAGTCCAGATACAAACATATATGTAAAAGTATAGGAAATTAACCATAAGGATCAGAAAACTCCTTAGAGTACTGCCTATAAAAGGGGGACTCAGGTGGGAAAGACAGGACAGATTATAAGGAAATTAAGCTTTCTCACCATGTTTTATTTCTTAAAGACAGGAAACAAATATGACAACATGTTAACAGCTGTTAGTTCTGAGTTGTGAAAACTGGGATGGTTGTTATATTATTTCTTTGAATTTTTTCCTATCTCTTGATTTCCTCAAAAGAAAAACAATATTAAGAAAAAAGGAAGGAGAAGTGGGAAGGGAATCAGGAGAGAGTGGTGTGTGACAGAGGGCAAGGGCAGAGAGTATTTCACAAGGGAAAGAATGGCTCTGTTTGCTGCTACTGAGAATTCAAATAGAGTGAAAACTTTCAAATGTCCACTGCAGTTACTGTCATGGGAGTCACTGAAGACTTGACCAAAAGCCTTGTTGGTGGGGAGATGGAACAGAAGCCAGGGGGAGGAGGAGTGAGGAGATGATGGAGGTGGCTGTAACAATCTTTGGTGATACCTGGGTTTGAAAGAGGAATTGGGGAGGGCTTGTTCCTAGGATGAGAGAGACAAGCTAGTTTCTTTGTTGATCAGAAGATGTGGGAGAGAGGCTAGAAGCAAATGGACAGAATTTCTGAGAATGTCAATTATTAAGAATACACTGAAGAATTGGTCTCATACCGGAGCTAGTTAAAAGGCCTGGAGATCTAGAAATCAGAGTGAATCCAAGGGAGTGCAAGAGCAGTCAAGCTGGAATGAGAGGAGATTGTGATTTGGCAGTCGGATGTCAGCATTAGTGCTTTAGAATATGGAGCCTTTTCTGACAATAAGGTCTAAGGTGAAGTCCTAGAGTGGATTGCAGAGGGGAAGAGAAAAAGACAGGGTAGATGAGAAGACAAGAAACTGAGATACCAGAGGGTTGATAGTTAGATGGGATGCTAACACTATAATGAACAATGATGAAGACAGGAGGTAGGACAGATAAGACAGTGAACCTGGCACTGGGTCTTTGATGAATGAGGTAAAATGAGGTCTGTGGATGATACTATGGATGCATTTATAGGACTTGACCACCAAAAGTCCGAAAGAAGGGGGAGAAGTAGCCTGAAAGCAGTATGAGGCAAAAAAGAGGACACTGACCTCATTTTTCAACAATGGGATGATAAAGGGGCAAGAGGGAGAAGAAACAGTCCCAAAAGGAAAAGGGGAAAAGCAGTATTCCAGAAGCATCCAGGATTCTTTGTAACAGCAGTTCTCTCTCTGGAAAGAACTTCTCATCTAGAAAAATTAAAAAAAAAAAAAAAAAACAAAAAAAAAAAAAAACAAAAAAAAAACTTAAAAAAGTTGCCTAGGTCTCACCTCCACTTAATGAATCAGAATTTCTATAGTCTAGAGATTTTTGTCATGTAAGAGATTCCTTGGTAAGTCTAATGTGCAAATGAAATTTGAAACCACTGATGGAAGGCAAAGAGGAAACTTTGCAGAAGGGACTCAGAATACAGATAGCTTTCTTCCTTATGAATAATAGACCAACTGTACAAACTGTGTGCCTGGAGAACTCATACCTCCAAGGAGCTGAGCGATGAGCTCTGGCATTTACTTTTTCCCCAAATTCAGTACTCCTTCCAGTCTTCAGAGATTTTCATGAAACAGTTAATTGTGGTCTTTAAAGGGATCCTGGGTGAGTTTACCTTTTTGTTTTATTTTAATCTTTCTCCACACTTTCCCCAGGTGATTTGAGGGAAGCAGATGTCACATAAGTATTTGTTGAAGGAGAGTTGTTTAGGGTGGCTGTTTAGCTCTGACTCAATTATTGACACAAGGCAAGCGACTTTTTTCCTGTGTGCCTCCATCTGACCCCTATAAAATGTGACGTCAGGATTGATGTGGAAGATGACAAGGATGACAGTGATGCTAGTTAACATTTACAGAGCATTGAGTGCCCTAGATTCCTCATCTACACACACCATCCAATCTGGACAATCTCTGGGAAGTGAGTAGAATAAGTGAGTCCACAGAGGCTCCAGAAATAAAAGTGACTTGCTTAATATCACCAGTTAGTAAGTTACATAACCCCAGAAGATTCTAGAGAACAAGGCCTTAATGGTGGCACTTTGTGCTGCTTAACTACAAAACCTGCTAAGTTTTTGTCTAGTTGTAATGTGGTGATTCTTTAATTCTCACTGGCTTTTTTCCCCCCAGAAGGAGCAGGATAAACTGCAGATTTCAAAGAATTTGAAGGGACAGTGGTTCTACTAAAATGTTAAAGCAGACAACTGGGAGCAAGTCTGAGGCACACCGAAGGGGAAGTGACATCATGAGGTTTCATCGCTGGCCTCCCCGCGGGTGCTCCCCTGAGGGTGTTGGAAGCCTTACAGTAGCAGGCTGTTCGTTCCCCCTCCTGGAGCATCTCTCCTCTGGCAGGTGAAAAGGCAATATCACGTGGTCAGGACAAAGGTCGCCTAATTGGATGGAAAGACTTTAGACTCTAATAATTGCCAGGAAGATTTGAAGTGGTTTGTCTTTGCTGCGCAAAAGTAAACTCAAATTCTTTCCCTCTTGTATTCTACAATTTTAAATTAGGTAAATTTAATCTCTTGCCTCTTGGTTCAGCGTTACTACAAATTAAACATGCAAGTATTAATATTGCAAATAATTTCCCTTTAAACAATATCCTGAAACTCGATGTGGGGCATTTCCAATATATCCATAAAGCAAACAAGACAACTTAATTGTTTGTTTCTCCAAGGGAAGGAGCTAAACCCGGAATTAATTTGGTTCAGACTGTGAAACAATTCGTTTGCTCTGCCTATTTCTGCCAATTAAAGAACTTTTCCCAGACACAATTAGCATGTAAATCAACGGCGGAGAGTATAGAAGCGGGGTGGAAGTGCGTGACCTAGAACCTTGGGGCGGCTTAGGCCCAACCACTGAGCGGCGGGATCGACCAGGATGAGCTTGGGGACCCCGTTCGCACCGGCTCTGCCACTACCAGCCGAAATCTGGGTGTTAAGTAGAGCAGCTGAAAGTCGAGAGCCGTCTAGGCAGCCAGAGTAGGATAGTAGGGTGACTTCCAGGAGCACGCCCGCCACGCAGGCCACCAGAGCGCGCAGCCAAGTCTCCAGCCTCTTCCTCCTCAACCCTCTTCCAAAGCCAGCTCGGGGAGCCGCGGGGGCTGCGCGCGCACCTACGGCCGCACCGCCCCCCCGCCCTCCTCCCGAGATCTTTAGCTGCCTTTGCTTGCCTAGGAAAGGTGGAGATAGTGGCCTCTGCTGGTAGTTTTGGAGAACAGCAGGACAACTGAGTTTCCCCTTGCCCATTCTTCCCACCTTTTCCAGGTGGTCTGTGTAATAAAAAAGAAAACAAAAGGTGTGTGGCGGGGAGGGGGATATTGTCGCTTGTGGATTTATTCTGCGCTCTTGAGTAAATGTCTGTACAGGCAGGAACGGAAAAAAAACCGGAACGTGGACTTATTAGTGACACTAACCTCAATTAGGGAACAGGTACCGCTTCTGAGACCACTCAGCCTAACTGGTCTGAGACCCTGATCTTACTCCCCACCTGCTTTTTCTTCACCAACTAGTAAAGATTGCTCCGAGAAGTGCTTTGGTCCCCTGGTGTTACATTCATTAAAGGCTACGGCCGCGGTCCGCACCATCTGCGAAGCCACTCCGGGAGCAGCAGCCGCCGCGCGCAGTTGCTTGCGGGACACAGCCGGCGTAGCTCGGAGAGCGCAGCGGCTGGGGGAGGGGAACTTGGTGTGGCCTGACCAGTTGGCACAAGCCTGTAACTGCAAGACGTCTTGGCTATTGTAAGTCCAAGTGGCGGAGGAAGGCTGTGCCTGCCATTCTTCATGTGATCGTAACAATAGCGCCTTGGAAGTAGTTGCGATTTTCCTCTTTCATGAAGCTGTTGGGTCCTTGTTGACATTGTTTGCGTCTTATCTCTAAAGTTTACTCATTTGTAAGAACAGTCCACATCGTGGACTTTAAAACTAAGAAGTTTTAAAACTGATCGTCGTCAATAACACCATTTTCTGCACTGTAGTTTATCTACTTAACATGCTTTATGTGCGTAACTAATAGCTGTGTTCTTACCTTCCTAGTATATTTTTAATCGCATCGGCTTCTATCCAATGGGTTCGTAAAGCTTCCATCATTTCTAAAATCTACCTCTTGATAGAATCAGAATTAGAAAGTCTTGCCGTTCACTTACTCTCGTCCTTTCAAACTTTTCCATTTAAGAAAATCGATGAGCAAATCCTTTCTTGTAACTCTCTCCCGCACTACGTCTATTTTTATTTATTTTTCTGATTTGGCAGGGCTCAGCAATGCTGCCCGGGATTTTTCGTTTTCCTTTTTTTTTTTTTTTTTTCCCTGCTAGAGCAGATGTGGGGGTGGGGGAGGTGAGAGCTGGGCTCCTCCCGGAGTCGCCCCCGCTGGGACCTCAACCAAGCACGCCGCCGGGCCGGGAATTGTGGTAGAGGGAAGCCGCGCTGGCCAGTCTGCCCAAAGCTCCACCTGCAGCCACACCGCGTCGGTTCTCCTTTCCGCCTAGCTCATTGGCACTCACACACACCACGGCTCTCCTTTGGGTCGGAGGAGACGCCAGCCAAAGGAGGCGGGGTTGCAGGAGGAGAGTCCGCTCTGCGCAATCCAGTCCGGGACTTGGCTCCGCCCGGGAGCGTCGGCCTCTTGGTGACAGAGGAGTAGTGAGCTGCACGGGGTGAGGCTGCAGCCAACTCCGCTCCCCGCGCACTCAGCTGCCCAGGCGCTCGGGACGCAGCAGCGGCGCTTCTCAGCGGTGCTGACTGCCCGCGATGCCGGCCTAGGAGCGTGCGGCAGCGGCCAGAATCGCCACACCCGGGGCATCGCGCTCCCGGCTGCAGAAAGGGGCCAGAGCTGTGCACCCTTGCCCCAGCCCCCATCCCGCCCCCCGTCCTGAAATGACTTGTTAATCGGCGCAGACACCACCAAGGGGACTCACCGGAGTGGAATCCAAGTGGAATTTGGATTTGGAGAAGAGTTTCTTGAACATTTACCCTCGTCCTTGTTGGTTCTTCTTCTTCTCTTCTTTCTTTTCTTTCTTTTTAATTTTTTTAAACATTTGGCTTCTTTCCTGATCTTCCCTTCCCCGCCTTTCATTGGAGATGATCACAGCTCGCTTGTATCCCAGAAAGTAGTCTCCACGACTGTTGCCCCAAAAGAGACAAGCACACATGTAGGAATGACAAAGGCTTGCGAACGAAAGAGCGCAGCTCGAGGCCCGGAGAGATCTTCTCGATAATGGATTACTAAATGGGATACAATCTGTACCAGTCGGTTCCGAGCCCTGGTTGCCTGCTCGTCGATGCACCGAAAAGGTACGGCCCGGGTGTCCCTGCGCGCCCCACCTCTGAACCACTAGGCTCCAGCCTAAGGGTCCCGGGGCTACCGCCTGCGCGCTCTGTGGGCTTTGTGGTGCCTGCGCTTATTTTGTCTTGCGTCTCTGTCTCCCGAGCGTTGCTCTGTCCTGGGGGATCAGCCCTGAGCCCATCCTGCGGCTCATCTCATCCCATTGCCCCAGAGACCGTCGGACTCCATGTAAAAAGCTTCCGCACCCGCGTAGCGCACACGCCCGGCGCCGCCCCAGACAGCGACCCGGAGGATGGCTGCTCGGGCCAGGGGTGTGTGTGCGGGACCAGAGGCTAGTTCTCGTCTCCGGCCAGCAGCAAGCAGAGTGAACCCGAGAGGGTGGGATTCTCGGAAGCGCCCTGTCCTGGTGTCGAATGCAGGGAAGGGGAAGAGGAAAGGATTCCGCCCTCGAGGGCTGGAGGTGGTTGGGTAGAAGAGAGTTGTTTTCGTCCAGTGACAGGTTTAGGTTCTGGGTTGGGAGAAGAGGTTCTGTGGAGACTGTGGGGGAAGCGAAGAAAATCTTTTGTTGTCAGCTTGGGGTCTGGGCTGGGCTCTGTGGAGTGCGGGAAACTTGTAATGGCCCTGGGTACCCACGCGTCCTGCTTCTTGGTGAAATCCCCTCTCCAAAGGCCTCTGGCACCAGAGGTTCCGGGCTTTGTTCACTCGAATAAGTGCCCAGGAGCGGCCTCTCGATGTGGCGCGGCGCCCCCGCCCTAGGTCCTGTCCCCCACCTCAGCTCCCACTGGAGCTGCGAAGATACAGTCCGTCTCTGCTGCGTCCCCTTCAAGCACACAGCCCCACAGGCTGAGACTGGCCTCTGCTGCCCCCTCCTCCAAGAACTGTGCGGTCCCTCTCTGGAAAGGAGGTGTCCTCGGAGGGGGAAGGGTGGGGGAGACCTGACAAGTGATAGCCCTGTGCTTGCCACCCAGACAAGGTTTCTGCCTGGGCTCAGGGCTGTGGATGTACCAACTCTTCGCTGCGTCCTACAGCGCTGCCTCTGGGGCAGCCGGGCTCTCGGGATCAAACCCGGCAGTGCCCACCCCCCCCCCCCCCGGCCTGACCCTGTTTATGTATGAAGTGTCTTTTTTTCTGATTCTCCGCGTTTTTCTCAGTTCTCTACTATATAGGAGATGGTGAAAAGCAGGATCCTGAGGTCACCTCCCTACTCTCACCACCTGAACAGCAAGGAAGGAGCTAGGGAGCTGTCCCGGACTTGCGGGTGTCAGGAAAGGAAACCTGACTCTGATGTCTTTCCTGCTCACTCACCGCCCCTATTCCCTACGCCTCTTTCCCTTTTACAGCGCGGGGTTACTGGACCAGGCACTTTTGGAAAGTTTCTCTGAAAGCCAAGGGTTGCGGGAATAACAGGACAGGGGCTCAGCGTGTTGCGTCTGCGGGAAACTAGACCCACAGGGAATTGTGTGGACAGTCAGGATGTGGCTAAGAACTAGGTGCCGGCCGATAGGAGAGTGGCGCCTCCCCGCCCGCGCTGCACTTGCTGGACCAGTCTCTCAAGCAGTCCGGGAAGGGGTGGGGGGGGGGGGGGGGGGGGGTAGTGTACAGGGATAAAACATGGGATGCTGGGGTGACCACAGCTGAAGAGGCTGGTGTGAAGGTGCGTGTGGACACTGGCATGGGCTCGTTGGCTGGCCAGCGAGTGGCCAGCTCCAAGTGCAGCATCCCGAGCCTCCTGCGACCAGAGCGCGGTATTTCAGCCGGCGAAAGTCTAAGGAGGAGCGGAGCAGAGCCAGGTGTGTGGAGCAGGGGAAGAACGAGATACTGGAGGCGCTGTCTGCACAGCCAGGGGAAGCATTTTCAGCAGCAGTCTCCATCCTGTATCGCAGTAGGCTGCCCTGCCCGCCTTTCCGAGGTGATCTGAAGGGAGAAAGGTGACTGGGGAGTGCGGAAGCCAAGCATAGCCACAGAGGGATCGCTTCTTGTTTACTCTTGATGTTAATCGAGTTGTTACGGAAAGGTTTAAAACACAGGCGCACGCGCGCGCGCACACACACAAACACACACACACACACACACACACACACACACAAATCGCACACTCGCACACATCCACACTTGTACGCATAACTTTCTTTGCCTTGTGTCTGAAAAGCCATTTAACCTAGTTACAGTGTTCTGCCAGCAGGTCTTAGAAAAGCTATTTAATGCCCCCCAGCGCTGGTTTTTAAGTCTTTGCTGGGTAGGAAGGTTGAGTGCCTTTGCCTTGCTTTTCTTTAATCCCGATAATTGTCGGTCTTCGCTTCCTTCTCCCTGTGGACTTATACTTGGGCATTAAGTTCACATTCTGCTACTGTGATGGCAGGGGAAGATTGATGGTTACAGACACTTTAATTCTTTATTTAACTTTTTTCCTGAAAGTAAGGATGCCTGGTTAAATTGTGAATGGAAATACCCTCTACTTTTTTCACACCTTAGATTTCAAGCATTTTGTGTATGTTTAAATTCCGTGTTTAGTCTTTGTGATTAAACTAGTCCAGGCACCAAAGTTAATTATTAATCTAACCTTAAATATAGTGGCAGAACTGTGTCTCCACCTATTAACCTAAACTATCTGTTGAAAAATAATTTGCAAGCTGTATGAGTTTGGTTTACCCATTCTAGTTTATAGGTAACTTTTATGTAATCTTGACTGACCCCCACTCCCTGTTTTTAGATACACTTAACTGAGGCACTTTGTAAACCACTCTAAAGCAGAAAAGAGTATATATGAGATTTAATATCTTGGTATTTTGTTATGAGTCTTTTCATTTTGAATAAAGAAATTTTCTATTTTATGCTTCTTATTTACAATGTTTGGAAGTGACAGTCTTTCCTATGTGTTATGTTTTGCAACTATCATCCTTTAGAAATGTGTCATATTCTCAGTAATGCATATAATCCACAAAGGTAAACATTAAGCAGACAAATTATCCCAGGAGCCATCTGCAGAATATACTTATTGAACACTTAAGTTTAAATAGGGTAAAAACTCCCAAGACCTGGTATAGAAAATAATTAAATGTTAAATGAATGAATGAAATAATCACGCAGGTTTACATTTCTCCATTTAGAGTAGACCCATTTATTTTTCCTATAGTGGAAAAAAGAATCTACCTTCAACTAAGTGGTCATTACAAAGTGGTAATAAGTGCCATTCTTTGCACACAAACACACACCTCTCATGTTCTCTCCATGTCTAGTGAATGCTTTTCCCATTTTTAAAAAAATAGCATTTACTTATCCAGTGGGCATGTAACATTGCATCATTGAGATTGAGTGTTTTGAATTAGGACAGCGAGATTTAGGAAGACTGTTAGCTTCACTGATTAAAAATAAGAGATCCAAATTAAGAATTTGCATTAAATTTAAAATACATACTCGTGCTTTAAAAGTAAGTGGGTAATTGTACACCTATATGAAATTAAGAAAAATATTGTTTTGAACAGGGAACTAAGAGAGTTTACTATATGTATATGGTGGTTTAGCTCTTTTTGGAGCAGGATAAAAGAGTGATGATGGAACAAAAAGTTTTTTTTTTTTTTAGAACTAGATTGCCAAGAGCTAACATTCTCCCATCTTATTTGTTTGTAGGAAGGAATCACAGAACAAGCCAAACTAATTGCAAATGCTTTAATTAGGCATCTGCCATTTGCTTCAGTGTAAAGCCTATCTCCACTGTCCCCGGGCTCCCCCACCGCTAGATTTAGACAATTTATTGTCCTAGTCCCAGAGTGGGTGTTCCTTAACATATTTTCTTAAGAGCTCAGTGTCATGGCAGCTATGTTTGTGCTGCCAGGGAAAGGGGAAGCCTTGAAGTATTCTGCTGTGGCCTCCCAAATCAGTGCCCCCAACTCAATTGGAGCCAAGTTGTCTCTGAGATATTTCTACTTCAGAGTGAAGGCTTTTCTCATCTGCCTTTAAATGTGCTGCAAGAGCAACTGAGCTATTCTCTGCTGGCAACCACATGGTTGTCTCTTGGGGATATGGTAAGGTAGGGAAGGGAGGGGAGGCATTAATCCCTTTGAAATGGGCAAATAAGATGTCATACCCACAAACCTCAAGGGGAGAAGGGAGTTCAGGACTACTTCTCAGCATGGGACTATTACAGTATAGTATATACACAAGGGTATCTTGCTTGTGAAATAGATGAGCTCTCTTGCAAAACTTTTTATTAGAATGATTCTAATTACACTAATGGAGAATATCATATATAACTACCACCACACTAGTGATTTCAAATCACTTTTTAACCTACACCTCTACCCTGGACCTTGCAAATAGCCAGTACTTACTGGGAATGTAGCTCCTTTTGGACTTAACAGACATCTCAATATGTTAAAAAAAAAAAAAAAAAAACTTTTCTCATAATCTCTATTATAGCAATTCCATTCTTTTGAGTTGCTTAGACCTCAGAACTTAAGAATTACCCTTGACACCTCTCTTTCACACCAGCATCCATTGCAGCACCATCCACCTTCAGTATGTATGCTTCCTTCCACCTCACTGACTCACACATTGGCCAAGCTACCTCCTCTTTTGTGGGTTACTGTGCCAGCCTCCCAACTAGTCTCCCTGCTTCTGTTCTTGGCTCCTACCAACTTTTCTTAACATGGCAGTATTTTTTTTTTTTTTTTTTAAGTAAGCTAAATCAGATGACATCTCAGCTGAGATACTTTCCCATCTTATTCTAGTAAAAGCCCAAAATCCCTCCTGGCCTTTGCAACTCCACATGATCTGCACTCAGGACCCTTCCTGACTTCCACTCTGTAGGCGTGACGTCTCATGTACCATTAGTGGGACATTCACCCATGTGTTGTTTTTCCAGTCTTGGTGATGGATTGGTGCCTGTCTATTCCCACACTCTCACTCAGTCCCCTTCTGTGGCCAAAAGCACACATCTGTGAGGCACCTGGCTGAAGCTGAAGAGAGTCTGAATTAGGCAAAACAACTTGCCAAGAAATAGAGCTGCCAGCATTTGTGAGGTTGAGCTTTTGACCCTGGCCTCATTTGTTCTGAATTTTATTCACTGGCCACAGAAACTTCTGGCATTTTTGGAGTTTGTCAATAGTTTTAAATTTTCACTTTCCTGTAGGAGAATATAGTATGTCTATTAACTCATGTAACTGTGGTCAAAGACACTGTACTTGGATTCAGGAGATTTGAGTTCTAGATTCTTAGTTGCTTGGACCAGCCTCTGAGACTGCATTATTTTAAATATAATTTGTGAATAGTAAACCTATTCTTTTTACCATGTAGGATATCAGGGAAAATCACAAATGTGAATGTGTTTGATAAAATATAACATATACTCTGGAAATTTGGCAAGTTTAATGCTAACTGCCCTTCCCACCCTGGACTCTGGTCATAAAGAAGTCCCCACTTCATCATCTACTACATCATAAAATAAAGACTGTACTCTGTTGAGTAGTTGTAATTTTTGTAGTTTTAATGTAGACCACATTATGAAATTAAATAATATTCTTGAGTTCTTTGAAAATGCCTAATCCACATAGGGCATGGGCAGCAACTGTATTAATCAGAATATCAACCACGACAAATAGAGTTTGCATTCAATATAACCATTAAATTGGACGAGGTCATGGGAGTGGCACTTTGCCAGGCATTGTTTAAAAAAAAGTAAGGGAATTGTTTTTGTCCAGTTATGTTCTGAAATCATATACGTCAATGAAATCATTAATGTCAAGCAGACACACATCAGGGTGAAATGAGGAGTACTGGAGGGAAGTTTTGATCTTTGCCATAATAAAGGGCAAATGCATTAGGTCTGGTGGGGTGAAATTTATTAATGTGGAGGGACTCTTAGAAGGAATATAGTGGACAACCATGGAGGCAATGCTTTTTCTCCCTCCTTCCCCCTTTTCTTTGCCATTTATAAAATTATGACTTTGAACCAGTTCTGTAATTTCTCTGCCTCAGTTTCCATGTGTAAATTGCTAGTATGATGCTAATGTTATGGTTGCTGAAAAGAGTAAATGTGATAGCATCCCTAAACTGCATAGCACAATCCCTGGCACAAAACAAGTACTCATTTAAAATAAGGTGTTATTTTTATTTGAGTCACTGTAGTTATGGAAGATGCCCAGAGGATGGATTTTTAAAAAGTAGACAGTGTTTTGTGGGGGAGAGTACAGAAGGAAATGGATTTGTAATATAAAGAGATGATGTAGAGGAAACAACCTTTGGACCAGAAATGAGCATACACACCGTATGCCCGCCAACGTGTCATGGGTTTGATCTAAGAAGCGTGTAAACGAGTCAGTTGCAGGGAAAAAGGAGTAATATCCTTTTCCTAACTTTGGGAGTTAAAGTCACACCCAAACATGGAAGGGAAAAAAAAAAAAAAAAACTATTACAAATAAAACAATAGTAAGCAGCTCAGGGCCCCATGTCAAATAAGAGCCCAAAGGATAGTGTTTTTAAGAATGATAGCTATTACTTACTAACATTTGAAAAATAAACTACAATCTGCATTTATATTTAGAACCTGAGAGCAGACCCTCAGGGATGTCAGATTCCCAACGAGAAAATTGTCAGGAGAAAAAGCTTTGCTGCCAGTAGACTCTTTCAGGAGGTAATGGCCAGACTTTTGCAAGAGGGTCTTCTGGGTAGCCATGCTTGAAGTCAGTTCGGAAGAGCATGAGTCTGCAAACAAAAGTAAGGTAGGACTGGACCCTAACTGACTAGAGTTAGTACAGTGCTATTGTACTGAAGGAGATCCTGCTATAGAACCTGAACCTGAATTCAAATGATAGTCATACAAGTCTTCATCAGCGAGAAAAATCTGACTTCTAAAAGGTAAAAGAGACATGAGTTGATATTATCACCACAAATCCCTGAGGACTCCTGCTACCCCTGTGTCTTCCAGGAATCCCTTCATGGCTTAGAAATACAGTTATTATCGTCCAGTGGGGGAAAAAGAATTTTCTCAAATCCTGTTGAAATAAATGGGCAGTGAGTGTGGCCCAAAGACCTAAGGGCTTATCCTCCCAAGTAGCCAGTGTGTTGACTTGCTTTGAAAGTATACTTAGTAATAGGTATTTCCACATAGGTACAGCCTTTGGCCTGGGACTTTCCTTAATATGACTAGACGCTTTCTAGTGGTTTCCAGCTAACCTATAATTGCCATCTGTAGAAAATGTAATTCAAAGAATCCATGCCATTTGAAAATTTTAGCAGAAGAGACTCTAAAATTGAAGCTCTGCTGGCCTTCGATTCTCTCATTTCTCTAAGACCACCCTTGGGGCCACGATTGATTTGAGGCACTTACAGAACAGGACAGAATCTGGCACTGAACACAATGAAAATATGCCATTGGAAAATAAACCTTTTAGGGGACTGGGAGAAATTAGGAATATATTAATTCTTGTTTAATGTTATGTGGGAGTTTTATAGATGAGCTGCCTGTGATGGGCCTCTTCCTTCCTTTTCCTATTGGTGATTCTTAAGGAGAGTATTCAATCTTTTCATTAATATTGCAGTGCCTCCAGTACTTCCCCACCCCTCCCCCAGACTCCTACTGTCCTTGAATGAGGAAACTCAGAGAATACTGATTGAGCTGATGAATGGAATGTTCCTCTCCTGAAAATGGAATGCTTTATGAAAAACTGCATTCCACAGAACACACTTAAACAACCTGACAACTGTCCCTCCTTCTTTCTACCTCAGAGAACCACATGACTTTCATTCACATATTTTGGGTTTTGAATGCATTTGTTCTTAGGCCTCGAATGCCCAGGTGGAAAACTGTTCTATTCAGCTTTTCACTATTCTAAATCTATGAGCATCTGATGTTACTAAGAACATTCTCATCCCTGCATAGTAAGCGTAAATAGCAGGGCCAATTTTCACCAGCATTCTAAACTGGAGTATGTGCAGCAGAATGGCTGTGGAGTTGATTTTTTATAAGAATACTTATTAATGGTTTGTGAGATGGATTCTGTGCTAATTCTGCTCGTATCATGAATGATGGCCCCAGCTAGACACTGTCGCTGGGATCTTCATCTATTAATCATGGAGGCTGCTTTCTTATTCGGTTGCCATAGTTTCAGTGCCTCAGATTGAGTTGGGGTGTCTGGGAAGGGTTTCAGACACACTAGGGCTTGCAAGCTTTGCAGTTATTTGGCAGTTGTGCTCCTGAAAGAACTGAAACCCACTTCTCCGTATAATTCGGTGTTGGATTAAAAGAGGCAACTTCTAAGAGTGTCTCCCTGGACCTTGTTATGTGCACATCCAGCTGATATTTACTCCAGGATTTGCCTCTTGCTCAGTATTGCTGGTGAAAAATTATGGTCTAGGGGCTGATGTCACCTTCATCTTTCTACAAGAAAGCGAAAGGGTGTGAATTCTTCATTAAGGGTTATTCATAAATGTGGAGGTAAAAGAGGGTATTCATGACTTTGCTCAAAATTTCAGCTTCATAATTTGGTTTTGGCTCTGCAAATTACTAAGTAAATAAAATGACATCAGTGTTGTGCATTGTTTTGTTTTGGCAAGGTAAACATTTAGAGTTTTACTTCAGGCTTAAACTTTAGTTTTTAGGTTTGACACCCCTTACTGAGGAACTAGAGACCATTTTACTGTATTTTGCAAAAAAAAAAAAAAAAGGATAACACATTTGGGACTGTAGGTCTACTGCTTTGTCATCTCTTGAGCATATGAACAATTTTCATACTTTAAGAATTTTAGTACTTTGCTTATTTTTTTATTTTTATTTTTTTGGAGTTTTGACTTCAGGGATGACTAGGAAAAGCTCTACAGTTGTGCATATATTGTGTGACTCAGTCAAGAAAAGATTTTGAGAGCAAAGTGCTACAAAAGAGAGATGCACACACTCCGGTGATATATATGTGCTTTGTGTGTGAAGATGGACACAGCTTACTTTGGTCAAGTAAATTTGGCCTTGTGTAACAGATACTGGTATACTTCTTACTGTTTTAGTTCCCATTTCTCAAGTGGACTTTCAAGGACTCCTACCAGTCTAAGCCAAGCAATTTGATTCCTTTGTAGATTAAAACATAAAATAATCTCACACTTGAAGCAAATAGTGCTGCATTCAGGACATGCAAGGCATCAAGTGACTATCTAGGCACATTCAGAAGAAGAAAATTTTTGAATTCATTACAAATGGGACTAATCTAGAAAATTAGTCACTTTTTTTTTTTTACTAGAAAATGACTAGTTTTTTATTTCAAAGTGAGCTTCAAAAAAGCAGACGTTTTAAATTTCCCTAGATCCAGCCTGCCAAAAATTTTGAGTAAGATCAACAAGCATTTTTAATGCACGTGCCTATTATATAGACCCCTCCCATACCAAACCACACTAGATGATTGATTTTAGAGGCCAATAATGTGAAGTAAATTAAAAGGATAACGTGGCCTTAATTGCTACTGGCTTCACCAGGCTTCTGGGCACCGGAATTCCTTGTGGAGAAACACTTTAAAGTGTCACAGCAGTTTTTGATCATGTGGTCTGGCTTAGCCATAGGCTGCAATTATCCCCCAGCCCTTCCCCATCTCCCCTCACATGTCTCCCAGAAGCCAAAAAAATGTGCATTTGTAAATTCAGTATGATGGACTCCTGACTATTTTCAGAGTAAGAAAATAGTTCCTTCTTTTGCTGTATTTTCCTAAGTTAGCTGTTTAAAAAAAGAAAGACAGACAGACAGACATGAAGTGGAGAACAGTGGGACAAAGATCAAAGCTTTTTTTTGTTGTTAAAAAAAGGAATTTTGGTGAATTTAGTTCACTGAGTGATAACAAGATTGTGGTTACTCTTGGGTATCCAGTTAGACATCATATTGCACATGTAGTTTTAGAAAAGTAAGAGGTACTTTTTGTGTGGATGTCAGTCAAGTACAATGTGGATTTAAAGTAACCTTAATTAATGATTTCTAATTATTTTCTTTTGTACCTGCAGGGCATCAATGCCTTGGAGGTTGTATTTAGATGGAACCTTTTCAGACATCAATGACTTGAACGTCCTTGCATTATCTTGCCATGCAACCCACACTACATTCTCATTATAATGAAAAATGTGATTCTGCCTCATTTTCAGAACAGTCAGATAAAGAGTGAAATGCCACTTAAGGGACAACTGAAATTTACAAGTGATGTGGAGTCTTTGACTCTTTAGAGGAACCATTTTTCATATTAAAGGAATCTACTCATCAAAATTGCTGGTTTGTACTGGCTCCTAGCTGGGGTTCAAGATCTTTCCTTCTAAAGATTGAGTAGGACTTTGTATGCACCCTCCCTTACCCCAGTTCTTTTGAATAAAGGCAAGTTATATGCTGGGAGCAATAGACTATCTTTTCCTTTGCCCCAGAGTACCTTTACTGAGCGCTCAACTTAATAGTCAGGGAATACTGTAGACCGTAGAGAGGACTGGGTCCTACTTTTGGTTAAAAGTACTTTTTCCTGTGTCATGATTTTAGAACAGACCTCAAGATGTTGAATTATAAATGTTAATGCGCTATTTACATTCAACTTTTAACTAGAGCCTAAAAAAATTGGATATAATATATAAATGCCAACTTACTAATTAAATTTGTGTGAACAATAATTTTGTAACTCACATGAAACCCTAATAGCATATAACCCATCTAGTTTAGCATAATTTGTGCTTATGAATTATAAATGCTTAGCTTTTACAG
This sequence comes from Sciurus vulgaris, assembly GCF_902686455.1. Taxonomy (NCBI): domain Eukaryota; kingdom Metazoa; phylum Chordata; class Mammalia; order Rodentia; family Sciuridae; genus Sciurus; species Sciurus vulgaris. Next base: position 46,246,182 of record NC_136466.1, on the reverse strand, counting down.
TTAGACTTACCCATCTGTAGGTATCTTAATGAGAAATTACCAAAATGGAACTGATTTGTAATATTTGCTGTATTGTGATCTAGGTGGTGATTATCTAAAATCACTTTCAAAGTTATCCCATTGCGTGCATTATGGCTTTATTTTTTTGTAGAAATAAAGTTGTACTGCCTGATGTTCCCTGGTCTGCCTTGGGAAGAAGTGTCCATAATAATAGAAAGAACAGAGGAGTTTCATAGAGCTAAAAGAAAAGGTTCACAATTTGGATACTTTCAAAAAAAAAAAAGGGATGTTCAGAGAACAGGGAAAAGTTTTCCATTAAAAAGTCATCTTTTATCTACAAGGTGTTTCCTCCCATTCGTGATGAGGGGAAGTTCAACATGTTGAATATGCTGATTAATTAATTCTCCAGGGATATCTCAGAGGGTGGAGCTTTTATTTCACTTTGTCATGTCCAGAACACAAGACCTGTTAATACTGCCCAAACATATCCGTTCCCAAGAATAAAAAGGACAGCATAATTGCCTTTGCTGTTAGGAAATGGCTCCCTTAGTTCTCCAGCAGATCCTCTAGCCAGGTGTGCAAGAGAAGGCTTTGAAATGCTGTGAATAACTTGACATTATCATATTATTATTGAAATGCAAATGCTTCTGAGCAAAACTTGAAAGGGACTAGGACAGTGTATTTTCTTGCCTCTTGTCAACCACTCCTAGTCTTAACCGGAGGAAAAATATTCACTATGAATCTACATCTTTCATTGTTTCTCATTGTCCATGTTTAACACACCCAGAACCCCTTCCGGGATGGTACCTTGTCCTCATACTCAGGAGGGAATAAATTGGCTCCCAGTTTATTCAAATAGGGGGCTAATCTGCCCAGGAAGGAGTTTCCTCCTTGAAGGAGTCAGGTATGCTGATGATGATCAGCAGTGACTGTATTTAATGGTGTTATTAATAATAAAGACTCATTTATATAGTGCTTATATTTTTCAAAGTGTGTCTATAAACATTGCCTCATTTTTCTCATTACAATTCTGGGTTGCAGAGTAGGTATTATTATAGGTTAGGCAGGGTAGGTATTATTATGCTTAATTTAAAAATGAGATAACTAAGGGCTAGTGAGGTCAAGTAATTTGCCAAAGAGCATGTCTCTGGTAAAGGAAGGGCCTGGGACATGGTCCCCAATCTTCTGAGTCTGAGTTTTGTGCTCCAGTATGTCATTGTGCTGTTTGCTCAATACTTAGCATTTAAAAAAGGAGTACAATCTTCCAACCATAGATGTTCTCAAATGATGTCTATTATGCAGGTAGTTCTCTGAGGAAGACTCCACCTGAGACTTCAGAGCTATTGCTACTGAAATACCTGCTTTTCAGTGGAGGGCTATTATGGGAGGGGACATTGTGTCTGGAGGCCCTTGGAATCTTGAGTCAAATCTCAAAAAGGAGATCAGTTGGCATATAGGAAATGCTTTTATTTGGGATTCTAGTCCTCTTTTAAGACAAAGATAAGAATAATAGTAACTTAAGGGTGGCAACTTTGGCCCTGACGCGGGGTAGAACAAGAGGGACTGAAGGTTAAACTACATTTTCTGGCAGGAATATCCTCCTGGGGCTTACAACTTGTAGCTGTAAGACAGAAACACATTTTTAGCAAGAAATCAAGGGGACAGTATGTCACAACATAAGTGCATCTTCCTTCTGACACAGGTCATCTTACTCTGACTCAGGCCACTAGTGAAAGTGGCAGTTCAGTTTAATTCTTTGGATAGATACTTAACAGCAATCGTAGTCAAGAAAGATTCCAGATACTGCAGAGAGACAAACGGTTGTACTCATTGTGTACCTACTGTAGGCCCATCATTGGGCCCACATTCTAGGGAAAAGTGATATGTGAGAAATCCTTGTGGAATTAGGTCTATCTAGTCTCTGTCCCAAAAGCAGAGTGGTGAGGAAGCCAAGGACAGCAGACTGGTTCTGTCCAGCTGGGAGGTCAGGCAGGGTATTGTGAAGGAGGAAGCCTTTAAGCTGTGTCTAAAGAAAGAGTAAGATTCTGATAGGTGGGAAGGGACAGAAGATCAGAGGATGCGATCAGAGGGTGCGGGCTGGACAGAAGCAAAGGGCTAGAAACAGGGAAAGGGAGGTCAGCCTCCAGCAGCAAGGGGTCCTCCTGGTGAAAGGGGCACCGGTGTGGGTGATGGGGGCAAGTCTTGAGGACAGACAGAGAGAGAGAGATGAGGGGGAGATTTGGCTCTGCCTGCTTTTCAACAAGATGACATCGTCAGAGATGGGTTTTAGAAATATAAATCTATTAGGATTGTGAATGGAAAAGTGGGGGGAAATTCTGGTTTTGTTGGCAAGATCAGCTGACAGAACTTGGGAACTTGTTGGATGTGTGAGGCAAGGAGCAAAAGGAATAAAAAATGCTTTCAAGATGTCACATCTGAGCTGGGGGTGGTGGCACATGCTTATGATCCCATCAGCTTGGGAGGCTGAGGCAGGAGGATAGTAAGTTCAAAGCCAGCCTAAGCAATTTAACAAGGCCCTAAGCAATTTAGTAAGACCCTATCTCAAAATAAAGTCTCAGTGGTTAAACACCTTTAGTGCCCCTCTCCAAAAACAAAATAAAAAATACAAATAAGTCACATCTGGGGAGCTAAGTGGATAGTGGTGACCCTGGCTGAGAGAGAAACACAGGTTGACAGACAAAATTTGTAGCTAGTAGCTGTTATCAACTATATTGAAGTGCATACTTAAGAGATAGAACACCCAAAATTTGGACCCTGTTCTATTGTGCTCCCCTAAACTCTATAAAAAGAGTGCTAAAAGTCTTAATGGTTAAAGGTTGTCACATTTGGTCTGACCTGACACTACTTGCCCCAGTATTAGGGAGTCTCATACCATAATTTGAAATGGATAACAACAGGAGGGCAGAATCTCCACCCAGTGCATATATAAAAACTGGTCTTACAAAAGGGTGGGAGGGCTGAATGCTGAATGACTCCCCAAATAAGAATCAGGGTGTGTATCAAGCCCCCTGTTTTTCCCTTTTTTACAAAAAATTCCAAACTATCTTAAAACTTTATGAAAAGTCTTTGAATTTTTAAATCAGATGTACATTTGCTCATCCCTCCTCCTCACTCCACGTGGGGCATATTTATATGAGTGTTTATCTCTTAAATCGCCTTGTGCAAATGAAATGTTACAGATGATGTAATTCACAAAACAGAAATAACACCTTAATTGTGTTGTTTATTTAATAAGACAGTGTTAATCAGACAGCTAGGCTCTTTTCTTTTTTTGCACTGCACGGTGCTAAAGTTGAACACTGCTTATATAGTGGAAGAAAAAATTATGGCATTTAATATTTTATTTAAAATAAATCTTCATTGCCTAGGTGATAGAGTATCACAGATTTTATTTTATATGGTTTCAACCTTTGGATAAATATTGACACAGTACAGTTGTCCAGAGTTATTCGATGCCTATGCTAGTTGAAGAATATTTATACTATGAAAAGAATCCTAAAAAGATGAGTTTTCTCTATTTACCTTTCCACATTGCATGTGTTTTTTTTTCATTCAGGGTTTTTAAATAAAACTTGTAGCATGGAGGTTTTAATCTCACCTTGTATTTTAAAAAGGAAACTGAGTAGTAAAATTAAAACAAAACAAGATTAGAAACATCAGATGTCTTTAGGAGGCATTTACCAAATTTAATTTCTAGAAGGGAGAGCTCTTATGAAAATTGCTTTGATGTCTTATTATAAAAGCACATTTAAATTAAAAAATTAAGGAATTTTTTCAGCATTGGGGCACCAGGTTAGAGTTGGTAATATAACGTTGAGAACTGAGTTACAGATTACTTATTTGTTGTATATCAAATTATTGCACAGATCTGTCTCTGGTTTCTAACTTGTAGGCTGCCCTCTAGTGTTACTTAATCTCAGCACAACCACTTTTATTTAGATCCCAAGAAAGGAGAATGTCATCTAAACACAACCAGCCCAGCCCAGCTACACACTATCTCTAACCAGAGATAAGTTTATGGTACATGGTTTGAAAATTTATGAATAAATTAAAATGTGCCCATCTCCAGTGCTCTTGATTGCACAGAGGATAACTCTGCAAAAAAACACACTAATGACTACAAATCGAATCTGGAACACCAGAAAAAAGAAGGTTTAGAACAGTCCAATTAATTTCCATTGTATTTTCTATTTTATGTGCAAAAGAGTCATACATGTTAAATAAACTTGGTCTCAATAAGGTTTAAGTAAAATTTTAACTTTCAAAAGGACATTTCAATCATCATTAGGTGGGAGATAATTTGATCAGACAGCCTCAAAGTTTATGGTAAATCCTCTGAGAAGAGTTCTTGAACTTAAATACATTTTCTATTACAAATCTTCAAAGAGTAAGTTTGAGCACTTTAAAAGATCATTCTCTGAAGATACTGAGAAGGGCACACTGCAGCCTGCCTGTGGTATTAAGTACTTTTCTGATGGTAGTGCCAACTTGGCTTTTTCTTGGATGAAGAGTAAGCGTACCCAGAGAACCGCAATAAATGGGGAGAGTAAATTTCAGACTCGGTAGCTATTTTTTGCATTTATAATGTTGGTGTTCTCAGCAGATTAGGAAAGTAACGTGACAATGTTCCAAGTACATTTAGCTCATATTAGCAGAATGACTGATAGGCATCCCATAAAAATTGATTGATGATGATGATGATGATGAATGATGATGATGGCGGTGGTGGTGTTTTTCCCAGAGTTTTGAGATCAGATCAGAAAAAACAACTTAGACTGTATGAGTGCTGGAGTACACACAAATAAAACTGACAATCCAAATGAAAAAAAGTACTCCACTTCTTTTCTAGTTCAAAGGATGAGCTCTCCATTTTGCTATTCTCCTGGTTGTGAGATCTTGGGAAAGTCACTTTCTCCATGTCTTGTTTTCCTCGTCTATAATGTGGCAGTACAGATATTGCCTACTTCATAGAGTGAGTCTGATAATTGAGACTATATATACCAGAATGATGACTGGTACAAGGTAACACTCAATACAAGTTAGCTATTATTATTTGATATCAGGCCCTCCTAACAGAATTAAACTAAATGTTTGTTACCAGCAGGGTGTGAGTTCTTGGCATGGAAGTCAAAACTGTAAAGACAAGATGGTGACATGATAGTGTCCAGGTGAGGTTTATTGCCCGCTTCTGTCTTTATTTCTATGTTCTTTTGTTTGTCAGGGCCTGATTTAAAACAACCAAATAACCACAAGTTCATTTTATGTAGGAAATATTTAGTACATGCCAACTATGTGCAGGAAGCTAAGTTGGATCCTACTGATATTTTCAAAATGTTGACTGAGGCATTAGAGGTGGGGTAGATAAGTTTTTTCTCACCTGGTTTGGGTCCAGTGCTCACCTGGGAGCCAGTGTTTTTCAGACTGGTGCTGTGTGCCCTCGGCTATGGCTTTCCTGTACTCAGGGAACAGATGTAGAGACTTTAAGGTAATAATACTGAGGGTTTCCTCACCGGGAGTTTTTTAAATGCAGTGTTTGGATTGTAGGTAATGTTATATTTGGAATCATTACACTCAGAAATTTTCACTAACAAAGACAGCCTAAAAGGTATCTGTTCATTTAACGCCTGACTCAAAACCAACATATAGACACAAACAAGTTTATTTTCTACAGTAAAACTTCAATACGTTCCATTAACTACTTATAACCAGCAAACTACACTGTCAAATTGACTCATAGACTTTAAACACTTGTTTTCACAAAACCTAGTAGCTCAACCACTATAAAGCAAGGTGGATAGATTAGAAAGCAAATCCCCATTCTGACCTGGCCTTCTCCCCTGCTGCATTGAGATATGTGAGGAGATAGAAAAGTTGGGTGGTTGAGGAAGAAAAACAAGGACCAAAGTGATCAATAGCTCTCAAGCAAGTGTTAATTCTGGCTTTAATCCGTTCCAATTATTTACTCAAATGGGCAGAGTCTGATTCACAAAAAATAAGGAAAGTTGCTGGTCAGGGGTTAGGGAGTGTGCTAACAGAGAGAGCTTGGAGACAGGGTATCTCGGAGGTGGATAATAGGAACTGAGGTGGATAATAGGAACTGTGGCCCTCCCCAGTGACAGTTCATTTGGTATTCGCCCAAAGTCAGGACCATCTGACAGCTGTTTGGCGTTTCTTGTGAAATGGACTTGGGCCCTGGCCAGATGCTAGTGGACAGATGTTCACAACACAAAAACCTTCATCAAAATAGGCGCTAATTGGCACTGTCCTAACGATCTCAACAATAAGGCCGGAGTGGGTTGGAGTGGGGTTGGATTGACTGTGACCATCAAGGCCCAGCCTGCCCCTTTGGCTTAGGGTGGAGACCCTATTGGGAAATTGATCTTTCTCCATAGCTGGGGACTTTTGCTTCTGGGGCTTCTTGACATAAAACCTGTAAAAGGGTATTTAATGCTTGTTTTCTACAAATTTATATGCTTGTATGTGTGTACCTCACTGAAAACTTTAAAGAAGGTAGGCAGTCAGGGGGCCATTTGAATTACACTGTCGAAGCCAAATGTTAAAAAGCAGAATTTTCTCCACAGTTTTGGTTTCTGATATGTATTTTTTTTTTTTTTTGACAAATGTTTTGGTAAAAATCATTACCTTTGTGCTTTCATTTGGGCCTCTCCAACGGAAAGTGTATACACTGTTTCCCACTGTTACTAACAATTGGTGATAGCTTCAATGTAGTTTTATGCAAATATTAGCTTAAAATGGATTTTTAAAAAAACTGGAATTAGTGTAAAGTGGGTATTTCAGGGACAAACTGGTTTGACAATGCCCCATTGGTAATTAGATGGGCTTGCACCTACTTGTATAGACCACAATTAACTATCTTTGATTTCAGCAGTTAAACTGTCTATTGAGTGCTTGAGGCATTTTTGGAGTAAGAATTCCCACCATCCTTTTGTCCTCTCAGTTTTGCAATGGGGAACAAATTTTAACTCATTTTTGGCTTATTACTATGGAGCCCATTACCCATCTATGGACTGACGGATCATTCTTTCTAAGACAGGGGTGTAGTTTTGTAATATGTAATTGAAAACACTTCCATTGATGTTAGTGTCATTGCATGTTTTTACAGACTCAGACTTATAGACACAGAAGAAAAGACCCTGACTATAGGGCTCCCCACAGCCCCATTCCCATTCTGCTCATGGAACCCTGTTTTCCCTATCCCTTTCCAGTGATCAAGATCTGAGAAACATCCATTTTCACCACAGATCTTTCCCAAAAACCAGCCTATAATTAATCCAACTAAGAGCCTGGACAACCTTTTACCAATCATTTCTTTAGTCGTTTATTAAGGGAAAGACGATTACAAACTTGACTGACGCTGTACCCTATTGAGTGTGAGAAGCTTTATGTGTACCATGGCAGTCATCCTGTTGAAATTCTGTTGGGTTTTTCTCCCTAACATCTTACTCTCAGCATTTCTCTGGATGATAACACACCCGCTCCTTCGCATTCTCTTAGTGTGGCTCCTGTTCCCTTGAATGAAAGGCAGCTCTGACTAGAGGAGCTAGAATATGCCCCAGCAACCAGTGCTGGGTACTATTGACCCATTGTTTGCTCCCAGCACTGTGGAGCCAAATCTCATTTTATAGCACAGTGTGTTCTAGGAATTCCACTTCATCAGTACAACAGACCTTCTCTGATGCCTTCCTCTTTTCCCCATTTGCTGCTGGTCACAGGCAGCGCCACACAGTCCTGCAGCAGGCAATTATAATTCTCTTTTCTCCAAGGCTCCGTTCCCCCCGCTTTGCAAAGGGACCACAGGGCAATCAGCTGCCATATTAAATAGACGCTAATGACAAACACCAATCGTGATCAGCCAAAGCAGGGGTAAAGAGGCGGTGTGTTTCAGATTTATCCTTTTGAGGGGACTGGACTTGGCGTTCAGAGAGGTTGGTCTCACTACAGGGGTTACATGAGATTCAGAAAGAAATTTGGCATTTTGGCTAAGATCATGCTTGATGGATTTTCAAGTGTTTAAAGGGTAAATGAGGTGACTATTTGTGTTTAAAGTAAAAGTAGTTTAGTTTCCCAACTCATTCACAAAAAAAAAGGGTCTGTACAAAGTTACAATAATGTATGAATCAAATGTGCTCATTTTTCCTTTAATAGTATTTGAAGGAGTTTGCAAAGTACTAATATTTACAAATTAGGAACTATATATTTTGGGGACTTCCAAGGCTTCTTGGGGATGAATGAATACTTTCTAGAACCGAGCCATCTCCCCCTGGAACCCCTGCCTGCAGGGAGATGCTTTAGCTCTTGGAGACAGGATCTCCTTCATTACTAGTTTATCTCTATACTCATCTACATAAAATTTTACTTTTTAAAAAACTTTCTGGTATATTTTTGCAGTGACTGAATGAAAACATGTTCATTTTTGTCACATTTGGTAACATTTGGGACTACTTAGGAATAATCTTCTATTGGATTTATGAAATTGCCCCATTAATAATATTCTGTAAATGAGTGGGAGTAAGAGTAATTACACTTGTAAACTTGCCTTCCCATAGTTGTCCTCCCCACCAGTTAAGTAGGTTTCAAATGCTCCTCTTAGTAGAGACCACACAGCCTAATGCTGCACCTAGGATGGGGCTGTCTCCCTGTCCTGTTCACGGGCCACTGAACTAAATTGTTCCATGGCCTTGTGCAGCTGTGCTGAGGGATGGAGAAGAGCATTCTTCTATGGAACCGACCCTGGAGGATTTAATTTAGTATCAAATCATTAACTGACCTGAAGATGAACAAATAATCAGTGCAGAGTTTTTCAAAGCTCGTTTATATGCACTTATCTCATGTCATCCTCAGAGTACTCCATGGCTCCTGTTTTTACCCTGTTTTGAAAAAATAGAAGATTCTCCTCTTGATTAAAAAGACAGTCTCTGTAAAGTTATGTGTGTGTGTGTGTGTGTGTGTGTGTGTGTGTGCGTGCGCTTGCGCTTATCATTTTAATCAAATATTGCACTGCACAATTTTCAGCTTGATTGAAACAGATTGTAAAGGAGGGTTGGCTACAGAATCCTTTTTAAAAGAAGTGATGTGAACATCACAGAAAACCCTAAGCCATTGATAGCATTGTTTTACAAATTCTAGGAAATTTTAAAAAGAGCAGAAACAGGCCTACAACCCCCCTTACAGTGCTCTCTGGATTAATTCGTGTTTCTTTAAAGTGTGTGACTTTTAGAGGGTAGTGATTGGCATGTTTTTTGTTGTTGCCATTTCTTCGGATTGTCTGTTATCTACAGACAAGATCCTGTCACTGACTCCCAGGAGAATCTTTGTGGCAAACATTAGGCAGATGCTTTAAAGTCCTACCCTAGCTGTCAGAAAGTTGACTGCTCCTGATACTTTAAGTTGTCAGTCCAGACAAACTAATTCCTTAGTGGAATTATTGATGTCGTTGTTGTTGCAGCATGTCTGTGTTTAATTGCAAACAGGAAGCTAATAGCGCAAGCTAGTTGTGATTACAACTCTGAGATATCCATTATGTCTGATTTCAATCATCAGATCAAAACTTAGGGTGGGTGGAGGGATGCAACTTTCAGCAAATGGAAGTACACTAGAGAACAGGCGGCCTGTCGGTGTTTACCCACAGAGAAGCTGCCCCTGGATTCAGGTCCCTGTTTCTCCACTCACTAGCTGTGCAACCGCAGGTGAATTCCTTAACCTTCTAGCGCCTTCTTTTCCTCCTTCGGAAAGTAGGATAGTAACAGTATCTGTCTTGGTAGGGTTGCCAGGAGGATTCAATGAGTCAATAACTGGGAATTGCTTTAAGTGTGGTTATATTGTAAGCACTAGATAACTGTTCCCTGTTTACCTACCCCCCCCCCCATCTTCTGCTCATATAAGCATGCTGATGAGGGACAAGCTGTGGAGTGTGGTGTGTGTGTGTACTAGAGACTATTGTGCAGTATTGATTCTGCGTTTGAATTGTAATGCAAGCAAATCTGGTTTGTGTTGCCTGCCTTATCCATTTTGACGCCCTTTCTACTCTCAAAGCTCCTGCTTGCCACTCCCTTCCTTCACCTTTCCCTTTCAAATTCTTCCACCCATTGTTCTCTTTGGTCACTATCCTAGTGACACTTTATGAAATTCCATAAGGCCACACGTCTTTGAGGTTGCCAAAAACAGAAACCATACCCTAATCATCTTTGTGTCCAGTATTACCTGTAGAATGTGCTGGCGGTGCTAATGTTTAGAAATGGGTCTAACCATAGACCCTGTTTTGACAATTTTTTTCCTGTCTTTAAAGGTGATGATATAGATGTGTTGCTACTTGGGAGACCACCTGACCAGAATCTCAGGTGATTGCTGAGAATCTGTAACAGTTGTTGTCCCTCAGTTGATTGTGAGGATCCGTCTATTCTGGGAGCCTCCAATTCAGTGAATCGTCCTAACAATAATGTTCCTCATGTGTGAGGTGATGAGAGAGCCAAGTTTTTGTCCCAAGGTTTTGGGAGCAGACCAGATGATATCCCATGTTAATGCCACATAAAAGACCCAGATAAACCTAAGGAAACCATTATTACTGTTAGATGCAGAAAACCCAGGAGCTGTGGAAGGTCTTCAGACTACAGGGAACAAATGTCCATTGGACACATGCTGATAAGTCCTTCAGAAGTTGGTCATTGGGGAGGATTAGATCACATTTCTGGGAAAATTGTCTCCTTGCTTTTGTCCTGGTTCATGAAAAACCAGTTAAAGGCAATGTTTCAAGTCTAGAAGTCTCTCATGGGAGTCTTCCTCTCATTAGATATTGTTAACGTTAGCACTTTAGGAGTATTATTTCACGGACCTAGTTTCAAGTTCAAGAACAGAGAGGTGGAATAACGGTGTCAGATAACCTCAGAGAGGCTCATTCTCTTGATAATCTCTTCTTTCTTAAAATAATCCAGACATTGCTGACAGTGTGAAATTTGTGATGAACTTTCAGTAGATGTGTGTGTTTTGCTTCTAAAATAAAAACCAAGTAGTCATAAAAAGATATATTAGGGAAGTTAATGATCCAAAATAATCGACAGACATGTATAACATTTATATTTTAAAATGACATTGACAATGATTTAAAATACCTCTGAAAAAATTAGCTCTTGGGGCTGTGGATATAGCCTAGTCGGTAGATTGCTTGCCTCACATGCACAAGGCCCTGAGTTCAGTCCCCAGCAAAACACACACAAACACACACACACACACACACACACACACACACACACACACATTAACTCTTTAAACACCGATCTTTTTACATCCAAACTCTAAAAGGAGGCAGTTCCTTATTTTCTATTTGTACAAGGTTAGGATCCATCACCGACTTAAGTGTGATCTTAAGATACCCATTTAGAAGGCTCATGAGCTCTGGGTCACAGCTAGTTGAATTGAATGCGTGCTGTGACCAACCACGCAGGCAGCACTAGACTTTGGCAGAGAGGTGTTTGTGGTGGTGCATAAGTATCCGTTGAGCATTCTGATTATTGTTTATATCCTGTTAAGAGACATGTTATAATCCGTTCATACTATGCATGATGTGAGGGAAAAACTCTAGCAAATTTTGCATAAATGGTATGCTGCATTCCTGTGGTTTCCAGAAAAATACTCACATGGCACACTCTGTTAACAATAAGTGGATATTTATGCCTCATCAGAAGAGTATAATTTTCCTCTTATTAGAAATTCCATTATTTTTATTTCTTGTTTCCAGTTTTCACCTCTATTTCTATTTTGTTTCTCTGGACAGTGTTGGCAGAGGCAAAACAAAAATTAGAGGGTTAGGCAACCTGGATCACTGAGGATTCTAGCCTGGAGCTCTCCCCATGCCCACTCCTCATCCTCTACCTCCCCTTCTGAATGTCACGAGGTTGTTAACAGTAATCTGCTCTTCCTGAGAATAGAAGCATAATCAATATCCCTCTGCTTCTGATCTCCCAAGGCTTCAGACCTCCTGTCCTAATGTCAGGTCTCCATAAGCTACAGGAGGGTACCAAACAGGGGAATGTATTCCAATTGTAAGGCAAACTTCTCAAACTCCAAGGGACATTGTTATTCCTGATTCAGCCCTGAAATGGTAGAGGCTTATAAAGGCCTATAAAAAATCTCTTAATAGGTCCTTGGCTATATTAAGGGAATTGAGTATGTGATTTTTTCCCCCTAATTTTCAGAGACATCAAAGAGGTGATTTATCAGGTCCATTTTGTGATTTGCTTATACAGATTTTTTATTTTTATTTTCAGTTGGTTCATCAGAAAGCCTGAAAATGATTAATTTGCTTTTCCCATTGGTTAGGACCAAGAACCTTTGAATTATGGTTTAGAATACTCTATCTACAAGATCATACTTCACTTTCTGTATGGTTCTTTCTAGAAGTTGCAGACAGAAGGCTGGGCCTGTCCCATTATTCCTTTAGTTTCCAAGGCAGCATTCATGTAACCATAGAGTTTAAAATGGTTGGGAAAATGATAAAATCATTTTGGTTATCCATTATGGTTTACAGAATGAGATGTGTAGATCGCTGCTGTTCTAAGGCAAATTGAAGTCATCCAGGCAGTGAGAGGGAAGGTTGTCTTTTATCTCTTCTTCCACCTTAGTATAATCTATGGGTAGTTGTTTCCCTGGCCTCCATGTTCCCATCGAAAGGGGAATTTTTGGAAGCATATCTTAAAAACCCTTCAGCTGAAGAAGCTCTATCAATGGAAAGTATATTCTATAAGCACAACGACTTCTCCATGATCTGCAACATTATCTTTATGCACTGTAAATTGAAAAAAGTTTTGAATTGAACATGGCACTGAAGGACCTGTTTTTATCATTTCTAACTTATGAAAATCCCTGGGATGTATGAGCAGCCTATAGCAACCCTTTAGAACCCAAGCAGGAGTTGGAACTTCCCTCAATATAGCACTCCAAAGCTATTTTCTGCTGTAATGTGACAAGAAATAGATGTTGAAAGGTACCATGAGCCTTCAGAACCATTGTTTAGTTGCTTGGACATGGCGGCTATGTGGGCAGAATCAGGAATGTGCCAGTCTTCCTGGAAGCAAGAAGTAAGATCCATGGAGCCATAGATCAAGTCTCAAATGAAAGAAGAAAGTCTGTCAGCGGGAGGTATGGGCATCACAACTGGCCCTAGTAGTTCAGTGCCCAGAGCTTTGAAGCCATTTCAGACCAATTAACCCAGAACTGGACAATTCCGTCCCAAGGCTGCCAGACTTCCCTGTTGGCAGCTGTGAATGCAAGTGACAGGGTAGATGGTCTCACAGAATAACCTCGATACTGTGGGGCCGGAGTCCCCGGCACAAAAGGTGTGTCCTGGGATAAGGTTCAAGCACTTCGCAGTTGGTGTTAATTTGCAGCCTCTAAAAACACTTTAAGCTCCTCTGAAGGAGTAGCTTACATATTGTAAGGTTCTGAGTACAATATGCCTTAATTAATAGTGCTGATCATGTCCCCTCCTTATTTGCAGAATGCTTTACATTCACTGGTGTTGACTCAGGGGATCATTCTGCTTCTTAATAAAAGTATCAGATGTATAGCCATTTACATCATTGGATTTTCTCCTCTGGTTCAGATCCAAAGACATTATTAGCTGCTCTTAATGCTTGCTTGTTAGTAACACTGTTATGAAATAGAGCTACTGTTAGAGGCTTCCTTAATAGATAAAGTAAAGGCCTTTTCCTAATCAGTACATTACTTAAGAGAATATTAGTCAAACAGTTAAGTAACAACGTAAAAATGATAAATGCTTTTAAATCATTGCCCTTTTTACCTTAGAAATATATAAAAACCAACAATTTCTGCCAATACCTCAAATGTGCTGGCATTTCAGATTTTTTTGGAGTGAATTTTATATGTTTGGATATTGAAAAATAAACAGAAAATGTAGTGTGAATATAATCGGTGGGCTCTGTACATGCCTTGGCTAGCAATCCAATTAGGATAACCTGGAAGAAAAGGATCAAAGCAAATATTTCCATAAAATTGAATATGAGATTTTTCAGCCACATCAATGCTGCCCCTCTTGGGACACTTAGTACATGAGTCCCTGGTATTACCTACCATTTCTTTAATGCTACGAGATAAAAAGAAAGATTTTTTTTAAGGCTAATAGATTTTTTAAAATCCTTTTAAAGTCTTTTTAGTGTAACAGGAAAAACTAATTCAAAGGCAAAGAGCAAATAGGATGACTTAATGGAAATCAGGCAACAAAGCCTAAGGGGAAAAATAGGTTTGGAACCTAAAATAAATTGACTATATAACACCTTTCCATTCTGTTCCCTTTCTTTTTTGTTTTTCCTGAGAAGGTATATTTATGGAAAAGTTAGTTGATTGCTATCAGACTGAAGCTTGTGTTTGCTCAGACTAGTAATAACAGCAATAAAAAGAGGTGGGAATGGTGAGGGGATGGAGTGGGGAAAATGGGTGGGCTCTGCATAGTTTGCAGGATCTGGGTTTTGAAAGCCCTGTAATTCCCCCTTGTGCTCTTCTGTTAATTGGAGAGGGGTTAGGATAAGGATCTGTAATGAGTATGGGGGCTTTCCAGGCAATCTGCTGCCCCCAGGGAAGAGCTTCCAGTAATTACCTAGTTACATCCCCATAGGCAGGTTGACAAGTGATCTAAAGCCTTGTTCTTGAACCAGCAGCATCAGTTTTACCTGAAAGCTTATTAGAAATGCAGCTGCTCAGGCCCATGCCTTCTCTCCCAGAGACAAATCTGAATTTTAACATGATCTCTAGACAGTTTACATATATGTTAATGTTCAAGAGACTTTGGTTGAAAGGACACATGGGCATGAGGTGTGAGGTCACAGAATGTGGGCTGCAAAAACAGTGTTATCTTAGAAAAAGGAACAGCAGACTATTTTTAGCTAGTGTGCTAACTATATTGTAGGCAATGTGAGGGTATTTCTTTGTAGTTTATCTTTCAAGATATAAAGCAATTGAGTGCCTCCAGAAGTAATTACCTACACTTTGACTTGCTTGTGACTCCACGTAATGGGATGCTCAATGGACCCAAGGCCAAGTGGACAAATACAACTGAGGTAAGAAAACTGGGAGATAAGAAGAAAGATCCCAATCTCAGTGGCCTTTAGGATTATGGTTATCACCAGGTTTTAGAGCTTTAAGACTAGTAAACCATAATTCTGCCTTGGGTTTCCAGCACATACTTATTATTGAAATGATTTATCATTTATTAAAGGTTCTTGCTTCCAAAATGTTTTATAGCCCTTTAAAAAATCTTAACTATCATAACAACCTCATGAAATAGCTCAGGGCTGTGTTCCTTTAATTCTAAAAGGCAAATGAGGATCTCTACCACTAGCCTTTAGAGTTACAATGGATGACAGAAACAAATAAGGCCATGAAGATGGCAGGATAAAAAGACACTCACCCACCTAATTTTGGAGTGAGGAATTTTATTTTATTTATTTTCCAAAATTTTTATTGGTGCATTACAGTTGTACGTCATGATGGGATTTGTTGTTACATATTCATACATGCACACAATATAACAATATAATTTGGCCAGTATCACTGCAACAGCACTTTTCTCCTCCCTCCTCACCTCCTATCATTGGTCCCTTTCCTCTTCTGATCTCCTTAATTTTCATGAGATCCACCCGACATCTTTCTTTTCCTTTTTCCTCTCTAGCTTCCACATATGAGAGAAAATATATGACCCCTGACCTTCTGAGTTTGGCTGATTTCATTTAACACGATGGTCTCTAGTTCCATCCATTTTCCTGCAAATACATAATTTCATTTTTCTTTATGGCTGGGTAAAATTCCATTGTGTGTATATACCACATTTGCTTTATCCATTCATTTTTTGATGGACATCTAAGGTGGTTCCATAGTTTGGCTACTGTGAATTATGCTGCTATAACCCCAGGTATTGCTACAGTATGATGATTTTAATTCTTGAGATAAATACCAAGGAGTAGTAGAGCTAGGTCATATGGTGGTTCCATGCCTAGTCTTTTGAGGAATCTCCATACTATTGAGGAGATTTTCCATACCAAATTTCCACAGCAGTTATACTAATTTACACTTGCACCAACAGTGTAAAAATATTCCTTTTGCTCATATCCTTTTCAACATTTATTATTATTTTTATTCCTAATGACTGCCATTCTGACTGGTGTGAAATGAAATCTCAATGGAGTTTTGACTTGCATTTCCCTAATTGCCAGTGATGCTGAACATTTTTTTTCATGTATTTGTTGGCCATTTATATTTCTTCTTTAGAGAAGTGCCTTTAATTCTTTCTCCCATTTATTAATTGGGTTATTTAACTTTTGGGTGTAAAGTTTTTTTTATTTCTTTATGTATTCTAGATATTAATCCTTAAGATACCCTTTTTAGAGAAGGTTGTCAGCACATCTGAATGGCATTTCTGAGCCTATATCAAACACTAGATGGGCTCTTGTCTTCACTTTTCCACTCTGGGCACCACTTTCAGAGTAACAAGTCCAGTAGATGGTATGGGAATAAGCTGATTTCCTGTAGGTAGTTGTCTTCACCAGTGGAGGGTGAGGCTGCAGATAAATCTGCTGGCACTTCACCTTTTATGGCAAAGTTTAAAAGCAATAAATGCCACTCTAGGGAAACATTGACTAGAAATGGCGATATCACAGTAATTACAAGTCTGTCTTTGTCCTTGCAACTTTTTAATGATTCAGTTCTGTTTGGCAGAGAGAATTAATTCTCAGGGTCATGGAATTCTTCTTCTGAGAAGTACACAGGAAGCTGTAAACGGTGTGCATGCTGTGGACCCTGCTTCTAAGCTGCACTGCACCCATGTGCCAGACCCAGCCTTGAGAAAGAAGATTGGGAAGGACATTCCTCAGTGATCCCAGGAACTAACTTTGACAAGAAAGGGCCACCTAGAGTGATAGTGGCTGGAACCAAGTGCTTTCAACTTTTCAGAAACAGTAATAAAACAGAAGTGTAAATATATTGTTAAAAGAAAGACTATCCCCATCTTTTCTACTACCCAAATTATTTCTCAGAAACATCAGGGGCCAAAGAAAGTTCTTTTTTTCTGTATTTAGTAGGGTGTGTTTAATCTGCATTAAACTGCAGCAGAGAATTTCCCTGCCATATAATCAACCACCCTCCAGATGTGTTTTAAGAGCTCCCCAGAAGATCACAGAACTCAGTGGAGAAGCGAAGGAGAGAGAGTGGCAAAGTGTACTTACAACAGTAAAAAGGGCTAGTTGGGTCATGAAGTCATCACATTGGAGACTTGATCAGGGGCACTGAGGTTTAGCACATTATCCACACACATCTGCTTGCCTTATCATATTGTCTCACTGACTTTTTTTTTTTCTTCTGCCAGTAAAAACTCATGTCAGCATGTGGGAGTGTTATTTCTACTACCTAATCTGTGTTAAACAGCCCTGGAGGGTCAGGATACTGGTCAGATTATGGACCTTTGGAGAAGATTAAATAGTCATCCTATGTTGATCAGTCTTGGCACTCTCTGAATTAAAAAATGGAATTCTTGGCCTTATTTTAAAAGGTAACAAGTCTAGGTGTTTAGGACAAGCAACTTCTCCTCCTCCTTCTTTGTCTCCTTGTTCTTTCTTCTTCCTTCTTCATAGGCGTTTCTCTGTAGCCAGTTATGTTTCAAGAATAGTGAACATATTCTAGGAAGAAAAAGGTGTTTTCTGCAGAAAGTAGGGCAAAAGAAAAACAAAAGATTAAAATATGTCTTTTGAAGAATACCATAGAAAAGGTGAGAGCAGAGAGGGTTTAAATGGGATCAGGTTGTTTTGTCACTTCCTACATGGGAGGGACAGGAAAATGGAAGGCGTTTTACTGAACGGAGGGGACTTGTAAGAGTTTTCCAGAAACATAATGTACAATTTAGTTAGTTATGAAACAGTTTTCCTTGTTGGATTTAGAGGAACCCTAGAGGTACTTTGTGTTAGGCAGAGGGGAGTGAAGGGAGGGGAGGGGTTATGGGGGTAGGAAGGATAGTAAAATGAATCGGACATTATTACCCTCCGCACATAATGACTACATGACTGGTGTAACTCTACTCCATGTACAACCAGAAGAATGAGAAGTTGTACTTCATTTATGTATGATGTGGTCAAAATGCATTCTAGTGTCATGTATAACTAATTAGAACAAATAAAAAATAAATTAAAAAAGGAACCAAGTTATTGTTGTAACATAGAAAAAACAATTTTTCTTTCATAGTGTTAAGAGATGACCTTGACATCACCTTGAAAGAGAAAAGGTAGTATTTTCTATGATTAGGGGAAAACAACCTTCAACTGTTAAATTTTTTGAGCTTTGTGAGTGTTCAAAGGAACCAATGTTAACAGAATCTCAATATTCCAAATGCATGCTAATACTAACTCCAAAATGACAAAAAAAAAAAAAAAATAGGGAACAGGTTCAAGTGTGTGCTAAAGCTACAACCTGTGGAAATAAAGGAAGTGTTGGGCAGTGTACGGAAGTAAGGCCTAGAGGAAGGAATGGTCCTGCTCAGTAGCCACTCTACGGCCCTCACTTCCTTTCTCCCTGTGCCTTCAGCCAGGACACTTCCTGTTTTTCCAACCCTGACTCAGGAAATAGTTTCATTCAAGGTTTAAAATGGTGATGACACCTGTGAGTTTGCCCTGACTTACTACTTTCTGCAAACAGTCACACTTTACCTTCAAAGAAATCCAAATTCTCTTGGAATCCTCGTTGAGTATATTTGACTTTTTTTTTTTTTTTTAAGTTTTGTTTCTTTGGTACTGTCAGTTCTCTACTCTAAAGTAAGTGAGGGGAAGAAAACAAATGTTTCTGGGCCCTGTTAATGAAAGATAAAAGGACAGGGTTCTGTAAAAAGACTATTTAAAATGAGATGTGTATGTAAAGAGGTTGGGGATGGGTCACATAGGAAGAAATAAAGCAAAACGAAGCCAGGAAAAAGAAAACGATAATATTGAGGTCGTTAGAAGATATTTTATTTTTCAATGTATCCAGATTTCTGACTTATATAAACATCAGAAATTTTGACCAGTCTTGACAGCCAACCTTGGTGCATGTCCCTAGGCTGACACAATTTGATTAGCTGGTAATAGCTGTAAGAACAGTAGACATGATTATCTTAGAATCTCCATTCAAAGTCTTAAAAAAAAATTTCTCACTAGTTCTCATATCTCAAATGGAGAGGCAATGTGAAAGATACTCAATTCATAGGTTCTGAGGCTACCCTTCCAATGGCAGGTAAAGAATCCTCAGAAACCACCAAGAAGAAAATGAATGGGCAGCTACCAACACATTTGCTAAGACGTGATATGTACTTTTGCACCTGGGACTTCTTAACTGGATATGAATTTAAGGTTTTCTTTTGCCCTGAATACCCATTCATGTGTAAGATGTTACCAAGTTGATTCTAACTATTAATTAGCATTTGAATTTGTAATGACAATAATGTGAGCTTAGTACTGACAGTGTGAACTTGTGTAGGTGGCCTCTGAGTATAGGAACATACACAATAATTCACCCTTTAGTTTGTCCTGTTAGCCTGGGGTTGTTCTCTTTTAGAATATTGCATTGAAAAGTCATTGAATGCTAGTAATCATTTAAAAAAAAAAAAAAAAAAAAAAAACAATTTTGGCAACTCTACGCCCTACCCCAAATGGAACTTCTAAAAATAACAAACAGGTTAGATAAAGACCTATGGTGTTGGTCAGGTGCAGTGGCACAGGCCTGTGATCCCAACAGCTCTGGAGGCTGAGGCAGGAGGTCATGAGTTCAAAGCCAGCCTCACCAAAAGCAGCTCAATGAAACTCTGTCTCTAAATAAAATACAAAATAGGACTGGGGATGTGGCTCAGTGGTTGAGTGCCCCTGAGTTCAATCCCCAGGACCCCCCCCCCCAAAAAAAAAAAAAAAAAAAAAAAGGACCTATGGTGTTAATTTGAATCTGCCAGGGTTTGAATATTTAGAATGTGTTGGACACATTGATCATCACCAGTTTGTATTCTGGATAGCCAAGCCAGCATGGGAATCAGCTGTTTCTGTGTTCCTCCTCTTCCACCACCCTTGCCTGCTGATCCTCATGAATGTTATCAAGCATTTGCAGCCTGAGAAAAACATGATCCAGATCTGACTCCTGTATTTTACCCCAAATAGTAGCAAGCGTGGCAGAACAATCTCCCCTGTAAGTCATTTATGTTGTCATCTTAATATTATCATGATTGTGAATTTTATTGTCTTAGGATGGATGGAGAGCTTTGACAGTTCAGTGTTGCTAATGGAAAATATTATTTACACGAGACTTTTTCCTGTCTGCTTTCAGCCATGTAGAAATATACTGTCATCTAAGTGCCAAAAGATGCTGATCTGAAGTAGAAGTTGTTGGCAGGTATTGGTGCCAGTCAGATAAGAATAAACTGCCAAGGAAGACACTGTCATGAAAAATGATAGTTTAGGCCAATTTTTCTCTCTCTCTCACTCTTGAAATTAGGTATTTAACACATGCATGCACACAACATCAGTCTGTATGAAATATGGGGTTGCTGATAATAAGTAAACCCCACCTCTTATCTTGTCAAATCATGGTGTGGGAATGATTTCTTCTGTGAGTCAGAGTATGACAAGGGGCCAGGCCCTCCCAGGAGGAGTGAGGTAAAATGGAAGCTATAGCTAGAAATCTGGGCTCTTCTGTGAACACCCGAAGCAGAAGTTCATCTGGGGATAGTGCCCTGCAACAACACATGCAGACAATGCACAAGCAAGGGCAGCAAACAGCCTCCCTTCTGCTTGCTTAAGCTCCAGTTTGTACTGATGACAGAGTCCAGTTTGTCTTGCAGGTACCATAATAGCTTTTTTTCCTCAGCTCCTTAAAGAGAGTATTTGAAATGATTGCCAATCAAAAATATGATAATGGATAACATTCCCAATTAATTGCATTGTTTTTATGCCCTGAAAACAATAGAAATTGGAATCCTCTCATTATCTGAAGCATGTAAAGCACCACCGTTTAAATAACCAAGAAGTTACAGTGGAAGAAAAGGATTTTTATCAAAGTTATGAAGTTTAGCCCAAGAAAATTAAAAAGATGAAATGAACCTGTAATAGAAAGGAAAACTTAACAGAGAACAATGAACTCAGTAAACTCTCAAGAACACTTACTTGACAAACAAAACAACTAGACACAGCAAAACAATGCATTCTCTGTCCAGTCAGTTTAAGATACCTTGAGAAGAGCAATTGACATGACTTATGACCTAGATAATTAAAATTTTATATAAAAACCAAGAGGTTAGAAAAGTAAAATATAACTGAAGTATCTGTGCTTTAAAAACCTTAAAAAATAATTTACTCTGAGCATCTACCAGTGATGGAAATGGTGTTACCACTCCAGTGGAGTAAATCAAATTGGTTAAGGAAATTCATCGTTTAAAATATATTTTTGTGGGCTGGGATTGTAGCTCAGTGGTAGAGTGCTTGCCTAGCATGTGTGAGGCACTGGGTTCGATTCTCAACACTGCATATAAGTAAGTAAAGAGATAAAGGTCCATTGGCAACTAAAAATATGAAAATAAAATAAAATAAATTTTCGTGTAATTTGAAGGATATTAGTCAGGTACAAATAAAGAAAAGCCACACTGGTTGATATCCGAGGAATCATAAAACTGCATGGCAATGAAGGCCCAAGGTCACCATGCTGGAGTCCTGGGAGCATTTCTCTGGAGAATAAGCTGAGGAGCGTGGATAGCAGCTCTGCACACCACCCAGTACAGCTGCAGGGACAAGATGATTCTCACAGCACAACGCTCAATGATTTGTTTTGTTCTCCAATTGCAAAACAGGGGAAATGCTTTCATAGCCTGTCAGATTCTGTGCATTCTCAACAGTCCACAGGGCTTTACCTTAGAATTAGGAATATGTGACACATATTTCAGGAGGAAAACTTCAAAAACAAAACAACAAAAACAAAAGCACTACAAAAGCAACCCAATATTGCCTCTAGCTTTAGGAGGCAGAACCACAGTACGGTGCTTACTAGGTCATCCCAGCTGAAACATGGCTGTGAAAAGTGGGCTAGTGCTGAAGAAAGAAGTGCTGTTTCTTGGTGTCAAGTTGTAGTATATAAGAATAGGTGTAGATGGTTAAAATTATATCTTATACGTAATAATGAAAATTCTGTTTGATTGCTGAACACGATTAAAACTATGTGGCACACATCTGTAATCCCAGGAGCTCTGGAGGCTCAGTAGGAGCTTGCAAGTTCAAAGCTAGCCTCAGTTACTTGGTGAGGCCCTAAGCAACTTAGTGAGACCCTGTCTCATTAAAAAAAAAAAAAAAAAAAAAAAAAAAAATTAAAAAGAGCTGGGGATATGGTTCAGTAGTTATGCCTCTGAGTTCAATCCCTGGTACAAAGAAAAAAAAACTTTTTTTTTTAACTTGCAATGAAAAATATGGCCAACTCCAGGAATGGATTGACAGAAAAATAATTTTGGTTAAACGAACATACAAAGGCAAAATTTAAAAAAAAATAGGAAAAGAAAACTAGAAAATAGCATGACAGTGAAGTGTCTCTGATGTGTGGAATAGGTTGGGATTGTTGTAGGGTGAAGATCTGGGCATAATGGTCAAGTTGGACTTTACCTTTGGCTGTAATTTTTTTATTTATGACATGAGGTCACCTTGTATTTGGAGAATAATTGATATAAAAAGCAGCTATTGAATGCTTTGGAAAGCATGGAATGTGAAGGACCTGAAAGTAATTCATTATCCCAGTTCTCTCAGGTGGCTTCGCAGGTGTATTTATCTTAGGACAGTGTATGTCGTTGCGTCTTGGACATCCAAGGTAGTACTTCAGGACACCCGCTGATCATCAGGGGAAAAAATTAAAATATCCAGCAACAAATTATTTTAAGGAAGAAAATGCTTTCACAGTATCAACAAGCCCCTATTACTTATATTGGAAAAAACAAATTCAAACCATTGAGCCCATATAACAGGCATACTACTCATGTGTAAAGGTGATGGATTATTACTTGTACAAATCATTCGGCTCACGTTTTTAAGCACAGATAAAGCTCTTAAACCCTTTGCTTTTGTGAGCTGCCTACATTTATTCCCCATATGCTTACTTGTATACCTTTGAGGTTATTCTCTATGCGTTTCCTATTACTGTTTCCATTTTATTTTTCTAACACTGTTTAAATTCCTGAGAAGATGAAACTACTACTACTACTACTACTGCAACTTAATAGCAATAAGCATAGCAAGCCATATTCTCTTTGAATACCTGCTATTTGTTCACTTAACTTCAGCAGCAATCCTAAAGTTACTGTTATCCCATTTCTGAGTAAAATCAGTTGAGATTCTGGAGAATAAGGGAATTTTTCCCAGGGTCACACAAGTGGAAAATTGCCATGCTAGGTAGTCAAGCTAAATTAGACTGAGACCAGTCTCCACGGACCCTCACCCCAGTTCAGGTTCAGAGCAATATGGAAGGACCAGGGCATCCTCCTTAAAGGGTGTTAAGAATATATTTATTTAGGAAGTAACCCTGTCTTTGGGAAGCCACTCACTCTCTCCATAAGAACAGGTTTTTTTTCCCCTCAAGACTGAGGTGTAGGGTTGAGAACTCAGGTTCCTCCGGCTCTAACTTTTCTGTGATTGTACTTTCTATTTTTACCCCATTCTTAGGCACTTACCATGAACACATGCTGTGGTTTCCTCTTGATAGACTGTGTGTGTGTGTGTGTGTGTGTGTGTGTGTGTGTGTGTGCATGTGAGATAGATTGTGTATATGCATGTATGTGATTGTTGCAAATATTCACCTTCTAATTGCTGTCAGAGTTGCTTCTGGCTAGGTAGGTGTTCCAAACACGGAGCTGCTCTTATTATGGACTTGATTTTAAGGAACGCCTGTTCCTTTTATTCACACATGCTAATGCATTGTCCATCTTGCCTCTCCTAATAGCCCATGAGTCTTGAACTTGGAGCCAGCAAAGCACTGCCTTTGTAAAGCACAAAAGAACACCAGTTTGGAATTTTTTTTTTTTTTTTTTTAAATCACACGAGGCCTGAATAAAAAGCTTTTCGCCCATTCAGAGGCTGCTGGCATTGTGCAGCTGTTCCTTGACTGCTGAGAACATCTCGCAGCAGACAATGCAGTACCTGAAGGAAACACAGCACACAGAGCTATTGAGAAGTTATGGGACCTGGGATTGTTGCCAGTGGGCACTGGGGAAGATGGGGAGCCTTTTTTCTTGGTCAAACTCTGATAAGCATATTGCAGTTTGTTGTCGTTGTTTTGTTGTTTTCCTGCCAGGGTGGTTTCACGATTTGATTGCAATGAGGTGTTCGTAACACTCAGCACTTAGGGAATTTTCTTTCTTTTATTTTTTTCTTCTCTGTCCTGTTTGGGTCCCACCTCTGTGTAATGTACAGTGAGACTTTGATTGGTCATAGTCCATCACAGTTAGCAATACATCACTGTGTGGACTGAGTTCCCATGACTCCGGCTTCCCAGGACAATGTCTCTTTCTTCACCAAGCTGATGGTAAATATCTGGTCAGCCTCATCTATTTAAAAGCAGCCAAGCAAGAATCCTAGTGCTGGGGAGAGGATTCTTTTGTTTGTTTGTAAGTAAACAATGGACTCTGCTCTTCCTAACTAAAATTAAATTCCAATCACTCTTAAAATAATACCAAAGGACTAATCCAATTCCAACAGGGGGCAGGGTGGGGACTGGATAAAGAAGCAAATTTATTGGTGCTGGCTGCTTTTTCACGCCTGCCTAACACCTGTTTTCCAGTTGATGATCTTATACAAAGTATTCCTTGCAGGTAGAGGGGGCTGAACCCCGAGGCCAGGTGAGCATCCTCATCTGAAAACATTTCCTTCTGTGTAAATAGGATTGAGTTGTTTGAATTATTTGGAGTTTGGCATTTAAATGTTTTTAGTTATTTTATTATTATTTTTTTAATGCTTAAAACCTAAAGAGCTATCTAAAGTGACTAGCATATATTCTTAGTTTAGAATGATATGGAAAACCTCTGCTTTAAGCAATCTCTATAGGTAAAAATCTGGATCCCCCAAAAATTGAGGGAGTAGATATAATCTGTTTTACAAAATCATTTACAGGAGGAATTGCTTAAGTAGAAGTTCTATTCATAGTTCACACATGATCTATTTAAAAGCTGGAGATGTGGGCTTGGGCGATAGTGCTTACCTACCTTCCATGGCAAGACCCTGGGTTTGATCCCTAGCATGTCAAATAAATTAATAAATAAATAAAGCTGGATACTGTTGAAAGTTGCTACAAATTTCCAACTCCCACTCAGCTCAGCCTCAGCCCCATTTTTTAGTGTGTAATGAATGGGACATCAGTGTAAATGGTGATGCTTCCTGACTCCCCTAGAATCTCAGCTGATAGGCTGCTACTCATTATTTCTCTTGAGTTGAAGTCAGCCTTCTTTCCTGAAGTTTCAATTCCTGTCTAATATTTGAACGATCTTCAGCCCAGTTGCCCTGTATTTCTGGTGGATACAAAGTAAGGGTGACCATGATAGTACTTTGGTCACTTTTCTAATCACTCAAAATTCAAAGGTCACATGCCCATCAGGAAACTCCTGATGCTTCGTCACGCATACACACCACAGCCTCCTATGCCAAAGTGCAATTTGCTCATCACTGCAGTTTTATCCATCTCCACCCAAACCCTTTCAGTCCCCATCCCCTAACCAGCTGAGAAGCCAGCATGCATTTCTGCAGGACTTGCAGTTCTGCACTCCATTCTCTACCCCGCTTCCCTGTTCCCCCACCAGGTCAGTGAGCTTATTAGTTGAACTAACTTTAGCCTTCCCATCTGACTAAAGTCACCCCACTTCCTCCTTTCAGATTTCTGTGCCTGTCCCCAGGCTGCCTTCCTTCAGGTAACCTTAGTCACTACTTGCAGCACAATGTCTGCACATTTCCTATAAAAGGAGGTGTGTTTGTATTATGACAAATGCTTTTCTCCCCCAAGCTGAGTGGCTGGATTTACACACATGCAACGAGGAGTAAGCACCTTCTCTTCTGGAATTTCAATTGCCAAAAAATACTAAAATTTAAATTTCTTCAATTGCACTTTTATTTTTTCTCTGGTCAACTTTCTGTAGTCCTTCTAGAAAAGCCTTCTGTAATGAAAGCATCAAACCTTCATCTTTTCATTCATAAATTCAGTAACAATGTTCCTGATACTGATCTAAGCACCAAGTGTCTGGTATTGACCAAAACAGACTTGAGAACTCATGGGGCTGATGGCCTAGAGGGAGCAAAGCAGAGTCCAACTGGTAAGCATACGAGTGAATTTACCAGGACAGCTGGTGGTCGCTAGTGAAGAGAGAGAATGAGAAACATTAAGAAGAGTGTTGTGGTAGGGAGGGAGTGTCAGGGAAGTTCCTGAGGTAGAGGGAACACACCTCCAGATACTGAAAACACCTTCCGGCCAGAAGGAAGTCTGGGTATTTGAGAACCCCAAAAACAATTGGCTGGAAGGTGGTGGGAGGCCACCTGGGCTCTCAGGAGTGAGTATCAGGGCTGTGGGCCTTGCAGGAAATCTGCACGCCATTCTAAGTGCTCAGCAAAACAAAATGGCGTCTGCAAAGACCAAGAGGAGGGAGTGAATGGGAATTAAATTTAGGAAGAGTCAACAAGCCTAGTGGAGAAAGGCCACCCATCTGGTAGCTAGCCTTTGATGGCCTTTTATGGACTAGTTCTGGTGAAAATACAGGAGGAGGAAAGCCAGCCTGAGAGTAGATGGGGGGTTAGGAAATAAATGCAGGTCATTACCCACCCTGGCTGGTTTTGGTGATCAAGACTTCAATGGAAGGAAAGAAGAGAATAGGGAGGAAGGAGACAGGCATGTTTATGGGATTATCTTTAAACTGGAAGAAAATGAAAATACCGGAGAAAGGAATGGGTGGGTTGCGGGGAGGGTGGGTTGGAGAGCCTGAACCTGAAGGACAGGTGAAGGGGGCAGCCTTGGTTGTAGGTGGATCCTGGAAGTGGTGCAAAGGGTGAGGGCTGATGCTCCTGGACTTTGTTTTGTCCCCCTGGTAAGTAGTGAGGTCTCTGCCAGAGGAAGAAAGAGGTTCTGAAGAGAGTAGTAGGGTTTGGAATCCTGGTTGCCTCAGGAAACTGAAGAGGCGGCTGCTTTCTAGCAAGAGAAAGGACTGATGAGCAGTTAGAGACTTTGCTGAATTTGTTTTGCAGCCCTTCCAAACAACTTTGTACCATTTTTTTTTTTTTTTTTTTTTTTTTTTTTTTTTTCCTGCAACAGTACTGCCTCACTCCAGAGAAAAGGGGGTTGATATACTTTGGAAAGATTTTCAATAACAAGGGCTTTCTAAATAGCTTTCAGTTTAACCAGGAAATCATTCAACCAGAACGCCCTTCCCCCAAGTATTCCAGTTAGTCAAAGTTTTACTGAAATATGTCAGCATTGAAAAATGCTGAAGGCAACTAAGGAGGTCCAACTAAAAAGGCGTAAGAAATTCCACATCTGTGCACAGAGCAACAGCGTCTGGTCTCTTCAGCTGCCAGCCACTTCAAACCTGCCATGGCAAATGCGTAGAAGCCCACTGGTTGAAAAGAGAAACAAAGGAGCAGATCTACAGAGCCCAGGAGAAAGGCAGCCCCTTCAGAGGGATCCAGTGCGCATGTGCAGATTGAGTCTTACAGTGGGTCTTGAAATGTTAACCTATAAACCAGTAGCTTTGCATAGTTTGAATTAACAGTTACAGAATCTCAAATTGTTACCAAATTGGTGTATTATAGGATTTATTTTAAAACAACTCTGTAAGAATTCGTACAGTGAACACACAGAGCTAGGATAAGGTGTATTTGTGAACAGTTGGCAGAGGGCATGGAGAAACCCGATTCTGCACTTCGTAAATTATAAACTGTTTACACCTGTCATCTCTGTCTGGGTTCCTGCTAATGATAGTTTAACAATTGGCTTATGTGTGACAAAATGCTAAGAGTCACTGCTTTCAAAGCAACCACGCCAGACATTGTGACCGAGGTCCACTGGAGTTCCAGAGAAAAATAGCAAAGTATAGTGACAGGTGAAGACATTTGCCACCAGGTTTTCCATGTTTTCAGAAAGATAGCCCTTGAGAACACCTTCAGGAGAACAGGAGGGTCTTCACACGAGGCAGTTTGAGCAGGTATATACCATTCAGAGGGACCCAATCCTATCAGAGGCTCTGACCTCTGGGTCCCACAATGCCCAAACTGGAAGTGAGAAGGGCAATATTGACTACTTCATATTATCATCAAGTCATGTCCGTCCAGCCCACAAAAGTGTGTTAGGAATTGTGCTTTTAAAAACTTTGTTCATTCTTTTCTCTACTTGGGACCCTTCCCACCCTCACCTCCGACGTTTAGTATAATGCTCTTATTGGCACTTATTAAATAAATGTCTGGTGAATTTAAGATCAGGGAGGTGACAGATTGGAGAGAGAGAAAGTATATTAGTTAAGAATGTGGGCTTCTGAGCCAGCTCCCCAGGGCTTAAGGCCCATTCCCTCACTTACTAGTTTGTGTGTAACCTTGGGAAGTCCCCTCATCTGTAACATGGCAATGATAATAGCATGTATCTCTAGGTGATGCGAGGATTAAATGAATCATTACACATTAAGAGCTGGATCTGATTCTGACACCTGGTAAACGCAAAATAAAATATCATTTTGCAAAAGTAAATCTCTCTTGGGCAGAGAGCGCTCTTCTGAAAATATATCACCTACAATAAAGGTAAGCAGATACATTTTTTGGTCACTGATTAATAAAGGTTATACAATTCATATTTTCAGTAACCTGTTTTTTTTAAAGTTAAAAACTTTAGATAAATAGGTTGGGTTTTTTTTTTAATCCCTCAGTCCAAAGAACTTTAAATAAAATTGCATACAATTTCATTTTTAAAAATACTCAAAAGCCCAATGTGAATCTTTTTTAAAAAAATAAGTTAAGCTTCTATATTTTTTTCTCCTTAGGGAGAAAAAAACTTACCAGATTCTGTTTCCTTTTGGAAACAAATTCACATCTGGTATGCCAAATTTTAATCTTAATACAGTATGGAACAGCTGAGTTATAATTTTCTAACCTCCCAGAACACAGAGTTTTGATGGGAACATGGAAAAGGACATTTATCTTTTCAGCTGCATGAAAATGGAATCCATAATATTTTAGTGAACTAAAAGAAAAATACATATTAAAAATTAAGACCATGTGTAATAGGGAGTGTCTACACTGGACTATAGCACTGGAATTTGTATGGTTACCCTATTTGCAGATTGAAATGTCATTTACCAATTACTGAAAGCAACAGATACTTTTATAATGAAATGAAAATAATGTAAAACTGGTCATTTTTAGAAGATATTCAGGATTTATAACATTTAGTTCAAATGGATATACTTGCAGCCTAATTGAATTATTGCCACCTTCTTAATGGGAAATAAAACAGAGCTCTCAAAGAAAAGGGGGAAATGCTGAATTAAAAATTGCTCACTTAATGCCTCCTTTTAGGCCATAATAACTCTTATAGCTGTATCTCAAGATGTTAAAATAGCTCATTAGAATATAAAATATTTGGTTAATCACTATTCACGCTAAATGGATTCTTTATTCGCACTGGTTAGATTTCTTTTTGTTCTTGTTCTTGTTTTGTTTTAATGCCTGAGGTTAATAACACCCTTAGAGACTGTTTAAATGTCCACCCAGTACCATCAGATCCTTAGCTTATTATTATGCTAGTTTCACAACTAGAATCCATTAGTTAATTTAAGATAGTCAGAGGAAAAGCTCATTTGTCTCCTTCAGTGTGTTTTACAGTCAAAGTGACACAGGGTCAGGCATTATCTGGTGGAGGGAGTGGGGAAGTGAAATTAAAGGCCCTGGATACAGCCAGTCACAGCCACAGAGCGGATGATTATCAGGCTGGATATAATTATAGAGCCGCAGCAGTTCCCCCACAATACACTGGCTATCTGCCTAGCACAAAGGTCTAAATCCTTAATTTGTGGTGGCTAGAATATCTATGGAGTGGCCATGTATTTTTGTGTACTATCAATCACAACCTAGATAGGCAACTTCTGCTGTTGCATTTTGGAAGTTTGGTGGCTATTTAGCTTCTGCCTTGTCGTCACTCCCGAAGATGGGATGAAGGGCTGCAGGCAAGCTTTTAGTGGCAGAACTATGACAGGGTCCTATCGCAGGCTCATTAGCTGAGTGGATATTTGAGCCTAGTCAGTTTCAATATGTATAAAGTCAACTCTTTCATTAAGTTAATTTACCTGAGCTGGCTTTCCTGGTAATCAACTGCTTCTGCAGTATCAGCTTGATATTGCAAATGTAAACGAGGATGGGGTTGGGTAAAGGCCTTGGTGGGCAAGGTGCTGGGGGGTCTGTGGTTGTACTTCCTTTCAATTGTTGTGGTTGTACTTCCCGAATTCCCCATTATATTCATAAGCCAGAATCTAGCAGGAAGTTTGCTAAGGCTTGTTAATCACTTTTGGTTTCAAAGGATGAAGTTGGAAAAACGAGAAAGGAACTGTGTACACTGTTAATCACTTAAGAATATTATCTAGTTGTTATCCAGTTGTTAAGGAAATGAAGAAACAAAAAGGAACTAAAAGAAAGAAAGGGCTACACATTTGTTGATCAGGTGTTTAACTCTAGGGATCCTGGAGAGTTGTAAATTGCTTTGCAACTGGATTCACTTAAATAAAAGGCCTGAAGGAAATTGTATCTACAACTTAAATTCTGCCAAGAAGTTGTTAATTGAAGAGAAACCTGCCTTGTTTCCCTTTTTCTCCCCACATGCTTCCCTCAGTTGTCTTTGTTCTCTTAAGAAGCATTTGCTTTTGTACTTTTTAGACTTGAGTGTTATCAAATTAATGACACCTGAGTTGTACTTTGGTCTCAGATTGGTTGAGAGTTTTGTATGTTAAAAATATAATCCTTCCCGAAGTTTTTGTTGTTCATCACAGGATTGACTTCTTTTATTGCTGACTTTCACGCCATGCTGGTAACTCTGACAGCCTAAGACTAATTATAAGACTTTGTAGAACCAACTCTTTTGACAAGAGAAAATAAAACAATTGTTGAACCACAAAAAAATGTGTTAGAAGAGCATTTATATAAATTTGAGGTAAAAAGTACACATGGGCCTTCCTTTTCCTAAAACATCAGCATTCAGGAAGAAGATGGATAAGAATTTCTTTCCCAAACTTATTTATCTTTACCTTCCCAACCTTATTTATCTTTACCTTTTCATGGCCAATTGAGATAAAAAGATTTATGTGAGAAATACTTCCCTAAACATAGAAAAAATGCCTATGTATTTTTTTTTTTTTTTGTATTGAAGCATTAGAAATTGTTTATTTAACAAGCTCAAATACATTTGTTTAATTTGGCAATAAGTATCTTTTGGCCATGTTCAGTTTTCATTATCCAAGATTTTGGAGGATCCAATTCCATCTGCTTTGGGAGCAGGGGGGACAGAATTGTTCAGTTCCTTTTCTTATTTTTTTTTTTCTATTTAGTTCAGATAAAAAATGTTTAATGTCAGGTATGACTGTGAAGAATTGACCTTTGTTTGAATTGCTATTTTGCTGGTAGAAGCTTTAAGTAACAGTTTAAACTTCATTGTCAGAAGTAGATAAAATAAATATCATCATCTTTTCACACCCAGGGGATTTTGGGCCAGCCACATCTTTATCAGTTCTTATTTCATTGTCCATATAATTGAGTAAAATATCTACTATAATACAATATTAAGGCCACAGATTTAATAACAGAACTTGGGGAAGGCAAAATTTGCTTTTCTCAAGATAACAATTCCTTGCTGACGTTGGGCATTATATGCACTTATGCTGTGCTCTCAGCTGCGTAACTAGGTCAGAGATTTCGTAGAATGGGGAAGTGTTGTGTTACTGTAAGAATACCAGCATCTTACATTTCATGTATATTTCAACAGCCTGTATTTGCAAGTGGAAAGGCAAACACTGTGTGTCAGTCTGATGTGTGTTACTAGGGTATGGATATAAGTAGGGTTTCTGAAGCCAGACAGCACTAAGGGCTTTAAAAAAGAAAGCCTGGTGCAATCTAGAGTTACTGGCTTCAAGGACACCAATTCATTAGGAAGTGAGCTAAGTAAGTAAATCCATACCTTTCTGGAAAAATTAAAACATAAAAATGTGTAGCACTTTTCTTTTATAGTACGTATGTATGTGCACTTCATGTTGCATGTTCGTCTCCCCCACAAGTGATAAATCCTCTGAGGACAGGGATTGCATGTTAGATTATTAATTCATTGATCTATTTATTTACCCATTAAGCATTTGTTAGCCCTTAGCCAGGTCCACTGTCTAGTGGTGTGGACAGATTAGTAAACAAATAATGCCAATTGCATTGCTATGATAGAGCTCTCTCAGGTACTGTGGAAGAAAGGTAGTAAAAGTTCTGTGAGATTCAGGGAGACTTTACAGAGGAGGTGATGTTTGTCCAGTGTCTTAAAGGAGGAGTAGGAATTCAGAAAATGAAATGGGTTAGAGAAGAGGGTGGGGGGGGGGAGATGTCAATGATGAGAGCCTTAAGGTAATAAAACCCCCAAAACCCTACCAGAGGGAAGAATAGAGCAAGGTAAAAAGGATGTAAAGGAGGGAAAAACAGAAAGCAAAGGAGAATTCAAGCAGTACTGTCCTTCCAAACTCCTCATTGCCTACCCAATTCAATTAAATTGTGAGAAAGTCTCAAAACCTTGTTAGGGGCTTCATTGAAATCTGTTATTCTTTAAAAAAAAAAAAATTTTAAAGTTGTAGATGGACACAATACCTTTATTTTTAAAT
Organism: Sciurus vulgaris; assembly: GCF_902686455.1. Taxonomy (NCBI): domain Eukaryota; kingdom Metazoa; phylum Chordata; class Mammalia; order Rodentia; family Sciuridae; genus Sciurus; species Sciurus vulgaris. The sequence continues at coordinate 46,213,250 of NC_136466.1, read as the reverse complement.
TTTTATGTGGTGCTGAGGAGCAAACCCAGGGCCTCACGCATGCTAGACAAGTGCTCTACCACTGAGCTGCAATCCCAGACCTATATATTCTTAATTTTGGGCAGCAGGTAGGAAAACCAGGGCGCTAGGGCAGGGCAGCTCACCGCCCTGTGAGAAGATCCCTTCTTTGTCCCTCAGCCATACGTCATCTTTGTGTTGGCCACAGTGCCCTTGCTCATAAATATAGATAGTAAATGCTCAGTTTAAAATGCTGAAAACAAATAGTAGAAGGGCTCTTTCCTTTGAGGTGGTTGTACAAGCTATGAGCCAAGTGATAATGACTAACACCAGTGTCTGTGGCTCTTCCTCTTTTTTTACATTGGCATGGCACTCACAGATACATAATAAAAATGTAACCCTCCTTCCCCCAGAGAGGGGGATTTAAATTTCCAGGAAATTTTGCACCAAACTGCAGTTACCGACTTCTCAGAGTAGTTACAAAATGTGACCAACCCCAGTGAAAGAAACAGAAGGCTGTACTTGGGAAGTTCTGGGGACAGGGAAAAATTGGGAAATATAGCTAGGAAGTGTTTTCAGGAAACAAGCAATTGTTACAGGTATAGGAAACAAGTATATAAAATTCAAAATGCTGACTGGTGAAAATGTTTCCAAATGCCAACTCCAAGTACAAAGGGTTTTGAGAAGAAAATGGAAGCGTGCGTTTATTAGATGATCTTTTATGGGCTGGGTGCCTTTCATTCTGATGTCCACCGTATGAAGGGAAAGGATCATCCCACTTTCCAGCCAAAAAAAAAACAAGACTTACAAAGATTAAATAATTTAGAACATTAGCTCCACTTTTGTTCACTGAGGAATTCCAATGACTACAACATGTCTCGCATACAGCAGGTGTCCAATAAACATTTTCATGAACAACACAGACTCTAAAGCCTGTATTTACAAAGTGACCCAAATCCAGTGAGTCACTGAGATGATAAACTTTTGTACCTGCTCTTGGGATAGGAGGGAGGGAAGCCAGGGGCATCCAGCTGGAATAAATAACAAAGTAACAGCAGTAAAAACAAACAAGATAAAGAAGATGAAGACTTAAGAGATAGTTTTGCCCAGGCCTTTACCCAAAATATTTTTACTTGTACTAGTAGACATGTTTTCCTTGTCTTTAATAGCTAACCCTTAATGAATGGACTTTCAAAAATAGTGTGTGTGTGAGTGAGTGTGTGTGTTTTTATACCCATGTAATCATACACACGTTTTATAGGAGGTTAGGAACCTGTGAAAATAAATTGTTATGTTGAAAGCCGGCCTTAACCCTAAACAGCATTTGCTAGTAGAAACTCTGTAATGACTGTTAGGGTTTTGGTGACTGTTCAGGGTTTTTTTCTTCTTTTTCCCCGTCTTCTAAGGTTTGACAGCTGCCCTTGTGATATTTATGTGTTTCTTGCTAGGGAGCCCAAGATTCACAACTCTGGGCTTGTAATGAGGAAAAGAACACAATACAAATAACCTGAAAAGAACTATGAATTGGATATCACCAGAGAGACAAATCACATTTTCTATGCTGCTTTAATTGGAAAACAGTTCTTTCGTAGGGTTACTTTCCTTTCAGCTGAGATAATTAAGTCTGGGATGACACTGCTGACCAGCTACTGATGATATATAGTTAGTTACTAACAATGCAGCAATCAGTAATCAAAATTTATATTTCCCAGGTTACCCGGGCACAGTCGAGAAAAAAAGCAGTTTTGATAAGGCTGGGAGATGGACTCCCTAATGTGGTATTCACGTGGCCTCTGCTGCCCAGCATCTGGGTGGGTTCATTAGATCTGCTTTATTTCAACCCTGTCATAAAAGACTGTGTGCCTATTGTAGGTGTTTATATTAGAAATACCTTGCAAAGCTTATGCTGGAAAAGAAGTTTCTGTGTGGCTCCCTGTAATTTTAATGGATTAAATTATATTTGTAAGTGGGCTGGCATGAGGATAGGTGGGCACAAAATAAAAGTAGGCACTTTTAAAGCCATTTCAGTAAGCTGACACAAGTGTAAGTTTTGGAGTCATGATTGATGATTCCTGGCTGTGGCTGGAGGCATGCAAATGAAGGGACTGGGAATATAGTTAGGATACCATTTATGTTTGCATCAGAAGTTTCCAAACTGATCTTCCCACTAGACTCACCTGGGGAGTTACTAAAATTTTCAAAGCCCAGTTCACACCCCCTGGCCAATTAAGCCACCGCTTCTGAGCATGGGATGCAAGCATCCTTAATTTGGGGAACTCTCTAGTTGATTCTAATATATGAGCAAGTTTGGAAACAGATTTATGCTCAAGTATTGAAATAGTTTTTGTATTTGCTTATGGTCAGAGCAGCACATGCTGGCGAGGTGAGGAAAATAGAACAGAATCCTGTGGCCACCTCTTGCCTCCAACGCTCAAACTGGAGTTGAAATTGGAATCAGAAACTGTCTCTTACCCCAATAAGAGGTCTTAAACTCAAGAGGAGCATCAGGTGACCCATCGGGTGAGAGAAGCCACTTCTAAGTGGCTTCACTAGATGCAGCTCTGAAGATCAGGGGAGCCAAGAAAGAAAGAAATAAGCCTTTGTCCCTTTCTTAGCATACATTGTTGAATAGAAGAGTGAAAAGAAGGGAAAAGAGGAGTAGACCCTTATGGCTCACCTCCCAGACAGGGGTGCTGGGAGGATGAAGGATACCTTCATTGATCATCCCCACACAGTAGGCACCTCTCCACCCTGCTCTCTTCTCTATTTCTCCCTCATTTAGTCAGTCTCCCAGTCATTCTAGAATACTCTAAGAGAACCCTCCCAGAGAAGGTCATTCATTCAACTTCCAAAATGTCAGGCATCCTTCAGGTTTGTTTCTGAAGCAGATTTGATCTTCTGTAGGAGGTGAATGGGAAGAAAGGGCAGTGAAGCCATAGAATGTGTGAGTAGGGACCAAAATGAACTGACTAGAGAAGTCGTGAGGGGATTCTGCTCACCTGCTGATAGGAGAAAAAAAGAAGTTCACGTACCAAAATCTTATTTATAGAAAAATTTTTTAAATATATGAATGGTATTGGCTTTGAGCTCATCTGATTCTTTGTATTTGACTCTATTGCACCCTTTCTGAGTTTCTTACATTTTTTATTTGAAAGCTAATAAATTAGGCTACCATTCCCATGTCACACAGGCAGGTTTATGGGTTGTGTAAACTACCAACCACCACATATATCCATCTGGGTCACAAATAAACTAGAGGTATCATTACTGACGCCACAGTCCCTATAAACTTCCCTCACCTCCATCCTGTATTCCAGAACATTACTACTGGCTGAACACACTGGGAAGGGATGGAATCCTGGAGAAAACTGTGGGAATTGGCAGATATTATTAAGCTTTAGTTCCAAGTTTACCTCTGGAGACAAAGATTTTTAAAAATACAATAATGACTAGACTTGTTTTGTTCTAAAAAAGAAACATGCACGAGAAAAATTTTTATAAGAACATTAAAGAGTAGAACATAAAAAGTGAGTTTCATTCCCATATCTGACCCTTCATCCTCCTCCCTCAGAGACACTTACTGCATGCTTACATGTTAGACCCAAAATAGTCCAACACTTTTTTTTTTTTAAATCAGTCTATGTTGGCTTGCATTTTAATTTTCATTAACAGAAATAGCCTCTTTTACAATCATTGTAGGACTCAGTTCACTGAAATGTAAAAATACTCAAAGCTATTTAAATCAAAATCAACAATACTTAGCAAGTACCTTCAATGTACAAGTTGTTGCCTTACCTGGCCATTTCTAATGAGGATTTCACACTTTTTTCTTTCTTTTTTTTTTTTTTTTTCTGGTGAATAATCCATCCAAGTTTATCTTACCAGAAGGGCAGGAAGTCTTTGTTTTGGCTTATTTTCTCCAAAATAAAGATGAACTCCCCCCAATCCACACCCACCCTCACCATCTCCTCTTTTAATTCAAGCCTTTTACCCAATCTCATATTTGAGATCTGTTTTTTAAGCTCTGGGGTGGGTGGTACATTCTGGTTAGAGTATCATCTCTCATACCTTCTCCAGATGTCCTGGTTCAAGGATCTAATAGTCTCAAAAGACATAAAACTTCCCCAAGTTTGGGATGAAGAAGAGCTATAGTGCTTTCTGTCTTAAACATGGATGCTTGAAGGGTGAGAGATGGTCATGACCTGGCTGGTATCCCCACCCACGTATTGTCTGCAGAGGGGAAACACCCACACTGTGTCCCTGCTGAGGCATTCTGGGCTGACTGCACAGAGCCCCTCAGATTCCAGCCAGCAACATCTGTATATCTTTTCTTCAGCTGGCTGGCCCAGCTGTTCTGGTGTCAGGAGAAAGTTATGAGTCATTGGGAAGGGATTTGAGACAAGAGTAAAGTTAAATCATCTCTTGGGGTCTGTTTGTCATTGGCAATTGAGTCTGAGTAAAAAGCCAGTGGTTGACATTCCCAGGAAGGCCACACAACCAGAGCGCAACTGCATGTTCGGCATTGCAAGACCTCTGAGCTTTGTAGAGTGAAACAAGGGAGGCCCGCATGGATGCCACATGTCCTCGCCCCCTAAAAATTCTGGTTATTGTCCGTGATATCACTTACTACCATCTCTCTCCATGCAAAGGCTTTCTGACTGTTGGTCTATCCTACAGCTAGGAGGCTGAATGAATGAGGTTTGGCCCATGCTCGAGGACATTGTTTGGTCTCTTGATTCCAGGCACATTATTTTGTCAACAGAGCAATATGAAAGCAGCTGCCAGGAGAGTCTGAGTCCACAGCAGGATTTTGCTAGACCATCTGAGACTTTCCACTCCAATCAGTGCTTCCCGGGATGTGGGAGGAAGGACTCGTCAGAGGATCCAAGAACCCTGGACAGTCAGGCTCTCTGCTGGGACCCGAAACGTGTCTCGTCTAGTTGCACATTTCATGTCTGAACACCCTGGACAGTGTTCCTTCTGTCCAGGCACTCACCCGGTCTCTCCAGCCCCTTAGGTTGACCAGCTCATGTTTGTGTTACTGGGACTGCTAGAAATTTTCTTCTCGTTTTGAGCAGAGAAATCATTCCCTATGGTTTCTGCCCATTGCTCTTAGTTCTACCTTCCCAACTGACTTTTAGGTTTCTCTTCAGAGATTTGAAAATGCCTGTCCCTGCCCCTGACATCTCTTCTTTTCCTTGTTTTAGCACTGGTTTTTTTTTTTTTTTTTTTTTCCCCCCCAGAAATTGTCTGAAAAAACATTCATTCATTATTCAAGGTATAATGAAAAGTATACAGTATTTGGGGTCTGCTGTGCACTGGGCTTTGTTCTACAATATGGGCAATATTGTAGTTAATAAAAGAAATTTGCCCTTACAGAGCTTATATTGTAGAGGAGGGGGAAGAACAGATGAGAGTAAATAAGATTATAAATATGAAAATAAAAACTAGTGAGCCGAGCACTATGGCGAACTCTTATAATCCCAGCGACTCTGGAGGCAGAGGCAGGAGGATTGTGAGTTCAAACCCAGCCTCAGCAACTTAGTGGGGTCTTGAGCAACTCAGCAAGATCTTGTCTGTAATGAAATATACCAAAGGGCTGGGGATGTGGCTCGGTGGTTAAATGCAACTGGGCTCAATCCCTGATACCAAACACACACACACACACACACACACACACACACACACACACACACTAAACAAACAAACAAAAATCTAGGAGCAAATATATTTCAAAAACGAAAAATAATAAGGTAAAAAGACAGTTGGGGTGGTGACACATGCCCGAAACCCCAGAGACTTAGAAGTCTGAGGCAGGAGGATCACCAAGTAGAAGGCTAACCTCAACAAGTTAGCAAGACCCTGTCTCAAAACAAATTTAAAAAATAAGATAACAAAAGACTAGGTTTGTAGCTCAGTGATAAAGCACTCTTGGGTTCAAGCTCTAGTACCAAAACCCATAAACAAACAAACAAACAAAACATTTAAAAAAAAATTTTTTTAAAGGTGGAAAACCAAAAATGCGTTGGTCTGTTTTGAAGGGTCAAGGAAGACCTATCTGAGGAAGTGATATTATAGCTGAATCCTGAATGACCTGTATGAAAACTAGGGTGAGATAACTCCAAGCAGAGAGCGCAGCATATCTGTAAGACAGTAATGAAAGCCTGTGCTTTCCAGGAAAGCAAGACAGAGGGACTGGTGCAGAATGGGAAATTATGGAATGGAGAATGACAGAATCAGGGACATAGGTGACAGCTCTAGTGCCCAGGATAGGAGCTCAATTTTGGTGTTAATGCAGTAAGAAACCACTGGGGGGGGGGGGGGCGTTATGCAGAGTAGGCCATGATATGATCTGTTTTTAAGAGACCATTAGTCACTGCATGGAGAGTTAGTTGAGGGAGGGCAAAGTGGAAGTAAGAAGACCAATTGGGAGCTACGCTACGGATGGTAGTAATCCAGATGAGCAGAGAATGGGGAGGATTATGAGGACAGGCGATTGTAGGTAGAATGTGGGGCAAACGGAGAACTGGGCAGGTGCTTTGGAAGTAGAATCAGTATCTGGATGTTAACACTTTTAACTCTCAGTGTACAGCTATAGCTGCTCATGTGCTATCTTCCATAGTGGCCTAGAGGAGCCCTAAGAGCAGAACCCCCAGCAAAGCCCATGATCTGGGTCTTCCCATTGTCTCAGCACATGCCTTGCTGTGCATATCACAGACTGCCTTTTCTAAAGTAAACGCATGAGTGAATGAGCCAGTGAAAGTGAGGCACTGACAAAGGCAGTTGCTGTGTATTATCGAATATTGATAAAAACATCTTCTTTCAATGCCTACACACTTGGACAGTATTTTCTCACGTCTCATGTTCTTGCTGGTAACTCCCAAAGCACTAAAAGAATAATCCTGGAGCTACAAAAGCAATGTTCTCTTGGAATAAAACTGCTTTCAAAAAATGGAAACATCACTGATAACAACTCTCATTAACTTTCAAATGTGCCTCCTGCATAAGGGAGGAAAGACACCCTTCCGCCCCCACTTGCAGATGGTGGAGCGGTGCCCCAGGAAAATGGTAATCTTGCCCAAGCTCCACACAGCACCTTGCTATCTCCTCATTGAAGATTCTGGAAGATACTCAGCTTTCTTTCATGCCTTAGTGATGCTGGAAAGAGCTGATTAAATAGATATGTGAAGAACACATCTGCCTGTTCTTGCATAACACTTTAGAATGACTTTTCCCCCGACTCTTTGGAGAGATGAAGACTGTGTTAACCGAACAGGAAGAATATTGCTATTGGAGAAGAAAATTATTCTGCTTTAGTCTTTTAGTTATTCAAAGTGAACCTGGGGAATCGCCTTTTCATAGAGACGTTCATGCATTATTCCCCTCTCCAAGGGTTCCCTAGCCGTGATTTCTCCATCTCACTTGCTCAGACCCTTGAATTCTTAGTAGGGAAAACCCTGGTGGACCTATGCTTCTGAGAAACCAGGGAATCATTAACTCTCAGGGGCCCTTGATTCATTTCCGGTGCCTCCATTTCCTCCCAGAGAAAGGAGGACTCGTGTCTGCAGGGAGCCTGGTACTGTGCTGGGTGGAATACCTGGGTTTCTCTGTTGGGTATCTCACACTCTCTTTCTGATTTATCACTTCTCTTTTGTCTGACCCTCAGCACATTAATTTGGTTTCTGCCTGTCACACTCAAGCTTATTGAATAATTTTACTTTTCCTCTTGATTCTGGTCTCTCTTGCAGAGATTATAATTATAGTGATTGTCTGCTGTGCTATTAATTATGGGAATTGTATCTTTTTTTTTTAATTTAAGGGTTAATTGCTGATATCTATGTGCAGTCTTCCCTCTGTATCATTTGGATTGCTGTAATTACCCTTGTGTCCAGGTTATCTGACATTAACCACTTGCCTCCATTTTCTCTCAGAGTTAAAATTGATTACCATTGTGTCTGATGCCCAGTGGCCACTTTCTGAGACAGAAAGGGGAGGTGCGATGGGCAGAGGAGCACCTCAAAGAAGATGGGGCAAGAGCCTGGTCTTCCACCCTCACCTGTTGTCTGCCTCAGATATTCTAGAGATACAGATTCTTCCTTTTATTTTTTAGTCCCTAAACTTAAGGTGTTTCCAAAGGAAATTGCAGATGTTTGGAAATTAAAGGCAGGAATGTGTAACAGAGCAAAGGACAGACCCTGCCAGCTGACAGTTTCTTCTCAGATCCTGACAGGGATTGGAAAAGGCCATTTCCAGGTTATTCCATGGTGGAAAGAAAGATTATAGGTTGCTGACGCTATGGACATTACTTATGGACATTGCTTTGGAGAAACCACCGCCAAGTGCATGAAAAAGCCTGTCTCCCCATTAATACAGAGAGGGCAAGGAGTGCTGAATTGCCTGTAGTTGGCTGTCAGATGGGAGGAAAAGCGGGAGTTCACTCAGGCGGAGGGTGGCAGAGCCGGGTGCGGCAGTCACTTCTGTTGGTGGATGTCATTGCTCACCCTTGGGAGACTTGGAGAACCTCTCTATCAAGATTACATCCGCTTTGTGAGCATCATTCATTTGTGGAAGGCTTTTCTTGTGGGTCCCTTGAAGGGAGAGGAGCCTAGATCTTGTCATTATAAACACAGAAAAGAGGAAATAAAGAGTAGGTAACTCAGTCAGCAATTCCTAATCTCAGAATTATTCTTGCAAGGATAATATGACATACATTTTAAAAAATAAATGAAATCAGATTAATTTTGTTTAATTCTCTGAGGATTTCCCAACACACGGTGGGATAATTAGAGAGCTCCGGTCTTAGCAGAACCAGTGTTGGGAATTCAGCTTTAAGGATCTCTTTTCTTGTCTCATTTTTTATCTTGTTTTTAATTTCTTCAGGAACAAAGACATATGTAGTTCCAGTCTCTCTGTTTCTCTCTCTCTCTCTCTCTCTCTTTTATAAACCCTTGAAACAGATATGTTTCAGAATTTAAACTTTTTCAGATCTTAGGAAAGTGACATGGGACACATACCCCAGTGGGTTCTGCAGCAATGTTAGTTGTCAAACCCATTAACAGTTTTGCGGTGAACTATATAAATATTAACTCTAGTGGGAGTAAATAAAGACTATAAATGGACTCATGCAAGTTCAAGTCAAGTTTTGTCTTCAAAACTTGTCCATGTTTGTTGGTTTTCAGGGATCTTATTTTGCTTATAATTGTTAAATAAGAGATCATTTGCCTGTATTTCCAAAACCATCTTGCCTCACCCAGATCCAGAGGAACAGGGACAAGCAAATCTTGATTTCCTTTAAATTTATGGAGAGTGAGACAGATTTAAAACAACTAGTAATACCAAAATGGTTGGTCCAGCTGCTGACCACCTCAGTGTGCTCTGTCACCTTCCAGTGAACAGGACTGTCAGTCTGCTTCTGTGTCGTGACCCTTAACCACCTATACGAAGAAGCAAGTCCTTAAGTGGTGGAGACATTTAAACAAACTCATGATTTCCTGGAGCTCACTTTCATTGGCCTTGAGGAATCATATCTTTAGGATGTTTGGGAATAATTTTTAATTTTGAAGATAGGATTTCACATTAAAAAACAAATGAATATTGGGGAAGGGGTATCACTAGATGTAACTCCAATTTGGGTAACCCATAAAAGGTGTTCTCTCCTTACTGTAATTCAAATTGATGAATTGATGACTGCCTTTGGAGAACTCCTAGGTTATTTTGCTCTAAGTTAATCAAGCCAACCTCATGAACCACTTTTTACATGTAAAGTATATGAACACAGCCAAAAAAGATGACATTAATTTCAGAAAAACTTGGCAATATCCACCAAATTCAATAATAGCTTGAAATGTGTGGGTTTGCAATTTTCACCCAACTCAGGGGGACATAAAGCAGACATTTTTGTTTTGTTTTAATAAATGAAACAGATTTCCTAAGGAATGTGGGGGAAATTGTGGAAATTCAGGAAATAATGCTTCCCTCTCACTTCTATTCAGGATTTGTCTAGACATACCCAGACATACAGAGAATTCGCCGTGTACATAGAGAATTTACTGATGATAATGCTCCATTTTGGAGCAGATCCAGAAATAGTATTACGTCTCATTTTGTACAATCAGACGCTATTAGTCAATTATAAGCTCTATTTTTGGCTTTTGGGGTACAAGGCAAAAGCATGGAAGCTCACTGAAGGAGGCAGGGAGTGCAGCAAAAGATGTCAGGTGCAGTGAGCACCAAGAGGACCCGACTCCAACATTTTATTTCAGAGAAATGTTTTTCACTCTCTTTGTGATCTTGAGACTGTCACATCCCCCACCCCCAAATGTAGTTTACAAACAAGAAAACAAAAGAAGTTTTAGGGTTTGGTCCAAATTTTAATATCCATGATTGGCAGCATTCCCATTCAGGGCTGTTATTCAGGGTTCAAGTAAAGAGAGACCTGTGGTGGTTTTCCTTGCTCTATGATCCAGGTTTGACGCTGACTCCCACTCCAAAAACTGGAGAAAGAACACATCCCTGCAACTTCAAAGCCTGAGCAAACCCAGGCAGAATAAGGATCAGGGAGGTTAGATTGTGGCTGTGAGATTCTGTTTTCTCTCAAGCACAGAGAGTAAAGAGAGGAGAAATTATTAGGGAGAGTTGTCCTGTCAAAGGACAGTGATTGCTTTATTTTACTTTAAATCCTCTCAGGATTTTGACAAAGGTTTATGGAAAACTCTAGTCACTAAATACTCTGGTTTGCTCATTTAAATTCACTCTGCAGATATCTTTCTAAGGGCTTGGGAAAATATCTTGGACCTAGGTGTGTTATCTTTGCCGTCTGCTTCATTTTTAATGAAATAAAAAATGTAAAGAACATTAGGGAGAGTAATGTGGAAATCACCCATATGCTCAGCACTTTGAATCAAAAAAAAATTCTGAATTTAAGCTTCAGTACTTTCCCCATCCCTTCTTTTTCTTCTTTCATATCCCTAGAAGAAAAAAAGTCAGACACATTTTTTACTCTCAGTTAAAATACTTTAAACCAAACTTTGGTTGAAATGAAAAACCCATCTATTACTTTAGACAAATGTTTGAAGTTCCTTAAGCAAAAAGCAAAATAGTCCAATTTGACCGTCCAAAACCCCAATCAGCGTGGAATCATCTGTCTTAATACGCAGTTGCCTTGACCTGGAACTCCTCCTACCTGCAAGTCTCACCTTCCCACTGCCCCCTCCATGGAGAGGGGACCATGCAGAATCCAAGGCTTTTTTCCCATGGAAACCTTTGCTGACCTTCCCTCCACATGTAACTAAGTATACAACACCTTCACCCCCAGGTAGTTTTCTCTTCAACAGAATTTTAATTTCTTTTGAGAAATTACCATTGTTCATCATTTCCATGGCTTTATTTCTATTTGGGGGACAATAGGCAGGAGCTGTCAGTCCCATTCACAAACAGTGAGGTCCTGGGTGTGGGTGTGGGTGAGGGGGAGTTCCCATCCTTGTCTCTGTCAGCAACCCAGCACAGAGCCTGGCTCCCAGTAGAAAACAGGGAGTCAGTGAGGTGGAAACCAGGCAATGGAAATAATGAACATCGGGCAGCAAGCCAAGGAGAAATGAATGAAGTCTGGCTCCCTTTCTAAAAGTAGCGTAATGTAGGGAAAGAGCACCATGAGGACTCTGGAGTCCTCAACTGCTGCTCAGCTTTGCCACTTTTGAGCAGTGCCACATTTGGCAAGTGACCTCACTTCTCCCGGCCTCAGTTTTCTTAATGGTAAAATAAAGGGATTATTTGTTTCTGCAGCTGGAGCCCATTGAGTTCAGCAATACGATAAAATGTTTAAAAAGACTGAGATGGCCAAAAGCTGGGGCATGCCATGGGCTAACAGGGTTAGGACTGTTACTGATTTCTGAGATCAAGATAGCTTGCCACAGTCTTTTCAGGCCTGCTGAGATCATGACTGCAGCAGCAGAGTCCTAATGAGTCATTAGACTGCAGCTGAATCATCTAAGCCAAGTGCATTAAATGCATTGGCTCTGGGGTGTTTGTGGTGGGGGTATAAAGAAAACCAATATAACAAAGAATCACCCAAGAGACTTCCCTTTTCCCCTCAAAAGATCATAGGTATACAACCAAACTTTATGTAAAAAAAATTATTTTTTTCTAGCAGTATTTTTGAATTCACAAGTTTTTCTGAGCCTTTGTGACAGTGGTTTCAGATCTAAAATGGAACATCTATTATACTCAGTCGATATTTATTATTATCTTCCATTGAATGCCATCATCATTCTCCAAAATGTGTTGAAGTTCGGTCTGTGGCATTTCCTTTTCCTCCAAAATGGGTGCTTTTATGTCTCTGTTAATGGCTAAGAAGAGGAGAGGAAGACCAGAGGCTTTATTAAGAGACTAGAGCTATTTTTCTGATTTTTGTGAATCTTATATCTAATGCAAATATCATTGAACAGGTGGCTCTCGTGGTCCCTGAAGACAGCAGACAGCAAAGGTTTCAACAAGGATCAATGGGCCCAAGTTGTTTCTAAATACATTTGGGAAGTGTTCTAAAATCTTTGACCCTGCTCTGCATCCTGTGGACAACAGCATCCTCTTTATGCTGCAGTCTTTGAAACAGAGCTGACCTGGTCAGTGAAGGACATCTGCTATTTAAACACTCATTTGTTTCTTAAATTTTCCTCTGGTGCAAAAATAATCAGCAGTTTTGATCTCTGTGAGACAGGTGTCCAGCACTCAGTGAGATGGATTTTCTACACAAACACCTGCTTTCCCAACTCTCCCTGGGCAGAGGTTCTGTACTCTTACTTGAGAGGTATCCAGGCTGTTTATCTTATCAGCCATTGAAGCAAGCATCCTTGTTTTTGCCCTTCACAACTGACCCTGTTCTCTATGATGCATTGACTTGAAAACATCACCATGAGGGAGGCCTCTTGGATGCAAGTGGTTTCACTTAGAACAGTAGTGTCATGAGATAATCAGTTCCTCCTAAAACTCCAGTTGAGAAGCATTTGCATCTTTCTATCACCTTGAGCCTGTAATCACAGGCCCATAAAGTGGAATGAGCCTTTGCATGCCTACATGTTTAGAAGCAACTGTATACTTCTTTTATAGATTTTTATTATTGAAGCCATTAGGGACTTTCATCCACTCTGTCCACATAAGCATAGATGCATCAAACTATATTCAGTTATTATCTTAAGTGCAGTTTCCACTTATGACAGCATCTTTCTCTCTCTCCAGCCTTTCTTCAGTTCCCTTTCTTTGATGTCCTGGGAAGGACATAAACTTTGTCATTACAAAGATCTGGGTTTTGGTCTTGGCTTTCCCTTTTGACTGTTATACTGTAACATTTTACTAATGTATTGTGAATATTTATTGTGTGCTGCCAAGACATGTTGCCTCACCTCCCTGAGCCTCAGTTTCTCATTGTGTACAGTGGAGGTGACAAGGTCTGTCTATCTGTGTGGTATTTAGATAAAACAGCATGCATATGTACAGCACTTTCAGAAGCTGCTCAGTGAACATCCACTTCGATCTCATCCTTTCTGTTTTCACATCATTATTTTCCTTTGCAGTAGTGTATCATGATTTACATTTTCAAAAATCACACTGATGTAAATGTGATTCCTGAGACAGACTCCCCTGCTTCCCCTGGAACCCACCTCCAGAGAGAGGAATTTGGTGACCAAGAGGGAGGGAGAAAGGAAATTTTTCTCCTGGTGAAACATTAGGATACCAGGAGCTAATCTGGGGCCTGTCTGAGATGGTATGTCCAAGAAAAGCTATTAAAAGGCAATTTTCAGTATCTCAACTGAGAAACAAACAAACCTTTGGGGAGATTGTGAGTTTTCGAGATACTTAGCTAAGCTAAAGATGGGGAAACTGAGGCTCAGAGAGCTTAAGCATCTTGCAGTAGTTTCCAGCTGTATGTGGGGCAGAAGTTTTCCCAGCCCGTCTTCCATCATTAGCAGCAGTTTGGTTTCATAAAGGAGCTTTATAACCAATATCAATTCAAAAATGTAGACAGTCAACACTGAAAGGAAAAGATGATGAGGCCAGAGAGCCAGAGGAATAAAATAAAAATGAAAATATTACACTAGCATACACCCCAACTAAACTCTGAATATGATCAAGTGGCGACAATAGCATTCTCTTTGGCCAGGTTTAACTGTTTCTGGGACCTGCTCTTGGTCCTGAAAGCTGAGTGGAGGCAGTATAGTACTCTGTCACCTCTGCCACAGAACGATGGGCTTTTCACAGCTTTCCATGCTGTGCCTGTTGCCACCCGAAGAGAGCTATGCTGAAGTTTGTTACCCCGTCCCATGGGCCACACACAGCACCACGCGTGGGCCCACTGATTGTCCCTAGGTCTCCCGAGACATATGCTCTTTAGGAGCAGCCAGGAAAGAGCAGAGAAAACACTGAGCCCTGTTTCCCCCATTCATTTTGGAAAGTGCGCTTGATTGTCAAGATACATTGGACTTTTTCTGCGTGACCTTTGCCTGCCTGCCTTTTTTAACCTCTCCTGAGTCTCTCACAGTGCCTGACCCAACAACCAAAGCCTGACTACCACTTCTGTCACCACCTTTTAGAGCAGGGGGAAGGTGTGGGGAGCTCTAGTGCCCCACCCTGGCTCAGCCAAGTTCCTTATTGTTCCTCCTGCCTCCAGATGGTGTGTCTGGCCTTGGAAATGTGTGACCGCAGGGTAGCTTGCTTCAAGGTCATTCCTGTATTAATCACTCTCTTACACGCATACACCCTTCTTCAATGGGGTAGAATTGCCTAGAATAGTACAATCTGAGAACTCGGCAGGGAGTTTTACAGGCCGTTACATTTCATGTCCTTTTAGTTTGCAATTGAGAAAACCAGGAGTCAGCCAGGCTGACTGGCTTGCCCAGGATTACACCATTAGCATTAGCCCTTCCTTTTATTAATGACACTGTAAATTATTGAAAGTTCCTATGATGTTGGTAGAAAATGTACTTTTTAAAAGAATTACTGAAACATGGTAGTGAATAACTTTCCTCATGGAAAAAAGAAAACTACCCCATCATCATTTCCTCTTTATTTCAAGGCCATGCTTAGAATTTTCAGATATATATTATTTCTCACATCATCACTTACTATTACTATTATAATGTACATTAGATGCCAATATTCTGGAAGATACCATTGTGGGTACCAAGTCAGACACAAGTTGTATATGAGCAGCCAGGTCCATGATGCAAGTTGTTGATTTCATTTCAGTCTTGAAGTGAATGTGTGGAGCAGCCCAACTGTGTCTTTAAATAAGCAGTATCTGTTCATGTGTATGTATTGATATTGGGTCCCACAGGGTCTACTTACTAAGGCTGACACACAGCAACTTGCAGATGATGGTAAAGTTAAGCAGAATACCTCATGTAGTGAGAGCCATGTGCTTAACCTGGGTGGCATGGAGGTTGCCTTCACAGGGGTTAATGAGGAAGGCTTCCTAAGACGATGGGAAATGGAGGGAATATTTCCAGCTGGAGAGGGCCAGCCCTTCTACTTTGGGCAATCACCAGTCAGCTCCAGAGTGTTGCCATAAGGAGTCATGGGCCAGCAAAGTTAGATCTCTGCATTTTTATTTTATTTTTGCCAGAAATCCGGAGCCATAAGTTAAATCTCCTTTTTTTTCCCCCCTCAATGTTGTTAATTCAGTTTTTTTTTTTTTTTTTCCTCGTCAGTGAGCCAACTTTGAACACCTACTGCCAGTTTTTGAGCTCCAGAATAATTTTCCAGGGCAAGATCTGGGGAATAGTTGGGCAGAGGATTACAGCTACTATCAGGACTAAGCCTGAGTGTTACTTAGGCTGGGTAGGCTTCCCATGGCTTCCCAGACCTCATAGCTTTTTATGAAATTAACCTCATTGATTAGAGCTAAGATGTGGCAATTGGTGACCTCATTCTCTGATTTCATAATCATTTCCTGTTTCATTGACACCCTGTTTGCTTCATTCTTTGCTGACACAATGACCTATTTTGACAAGGGCATGAGAGGAGTGTGTATGTGTGCATGCGTGAATGGATGGAAGGTCCAGTTACTCAAAGTATTTCATTTTAAAACACAATTGTCAGTGGGAATGCATTTGCAGGATTTTTCAGAGCCCTTTTGTTTGGTCTTCAGTCTGGAATACCTGAAGGCTAGTTTCCTGGACGATTAGCATTCTGCATGGTTCATTTGGCTCGTGGCAGCCAATAGTCGCAACACCATTTGTGCCTCACAGTTCTAATTATTCAATTTGGTCATAAAAACTATTGAGAAAAATTACAGTAAAAAAAGAAGTTTTGTCTGGGCTCGGAATGCATAGAAAGTCAACATGAATTAATTTTAGATAAACCTAAATAGACCTAAGATTTTCACAAAGCAGATGACCATTAAATTTAAGAGTGTTCTTAAGGTTTTCTATGAATTTCATAGATTGCGCAGAGTTGAATTCTAACTTTATAATAACGGAGTAGTTTACAAAGGTCACTTTTCAGGCTAAGAATAGTGGCAGACTGAGACAATAGGATGGAAATTTCAAGGATAATAAGCTTATTTTTGAAATTAATATTTTTTTGTGTAGAGTCCTCTTATTGACAGTCTTCCCTTATCTAATTTTCTGAATAGATGCTTCAGCCCATGTCATCTTCAGTCTGTATAAGCAAGGAAGTCAACATTTGCAGATACCTAAGAATATGCTACATGTGTACAGAACTTTTTGAAATTTCAAAAATTAAACAACCCAGATTTTTAAACTCCGTGAAAAATTCTTATTTATTTTTTTTCCCCTAGGCTGGTGCAAGTCCATGTTGCCCTGGTCTTGGCAAGGAGACCCAGTACATGTTTTGTAGAATGGGAAATGACAATGTAATTGAATTGGGATTCCTTCACAAAATAATCATTTCAACAAGAAAATCCATTGTCTACATATTTACAAGGGTTAGGGTCCAAAGTTGAGTAGGAAGGGAACAATACATTAAAACTTCAGCTGAAGAAAAATTTTAAAGTGTGTTCACGTGAACCGGCCAGCATTAAGCAGTTCTGCCAGAACACTTTTACCCGCGTGATGTACATGTTAACTCCTTGATGATGTGATGATAGAAAGACACATAAAACAGCTATTTTTCCTGGCAGAGAGCCCTCCTGTAAACCTGGAGATATTTAAATGACATATCTCAGCTGTGATCCTGGCTATATGTAAGGATTAAAAGAAGCCATTGAATTGCATAATGGATTTCTTCTGCATGCATTGCTCTTCCTGCCAGCTTCGGGCTTGAGAATTTTGCATGCAATCCTGTCATGGAAAGAATTAAAATTTGGGGATGTAATAAAGTATAATAAAGCAGCAGAGCTTTGTCTTGTTAGCTTGTACAAAGATGAAGGCCATTATGAAAGGAGAGAGACTCATTTGTCATGGTGAGAGAAATTAATCTTTGAAAACATTCATATATATTTTCCAAGATTTCTAAAGGAATGAGAAGTCAACCTTTTGAGTTTCCTTTATTCTTCCATTACAAGCTGCAAACTCTGTGAGGCAATATGCTTATACTGTAATTCTGCTCTTGAGTTCTCCATAAAATGTTGCCACTTCTTTCTCTTCTCCATATGCTTTCTCACCTAAAGTGTAACAGCTGACTGGTGTCTTGTTTATGTTTTACTTACTCCTGTTATTGATTCTTCCCCTTTAATGTTATTTGAAACAGGAGCCAGTGGAAACAAATGGGGCAGCTCAGAGCCTCCTTCCTTTGCATTCAGACTCTCCAGATTGGGAAGAACTGGCAAATAAATAAATGAATAGACTTGCTTTTAACCTGCCTATAAATACATGTTTATGTCTCTTAGTAATGTATGGCCTTTGTAAATAAGTAATCATTTAAATTTTAATCTGAGCATCAGAGATTTAGATATGGAATTGTTTAGGTTTTTCTCTGAAACTCTCTCCCTGTTTGATTTTCAAGATAAAGCAAATTAATTAATGTGCACTTTTCAGTTGAAGAAATGAATAAGACCCAGCTGTGTCTGTGAAATTATAAGTTATGATGCAACACTCAGGACTTATTAATGCTTTTTTTGGCATGAAGAAAAGAGACATAGGTTGCTAATATTAAATGGCATTCCAAAAAGCACAAGTTAGCAGTTTGTTTGCCAAATTAACTTTCAAAGACATTCAGGTTACGAAGTTTGACATTTCTACACGCAAATCTTTAATGATTGATGGGCTACTGTAAAACAGCTTTGTTCAAAAAAGATAATCTTTGGCAGGCTACTTCAAAGACCACTACTCTGGGAAGTTGGAAAAGCTTCTTTATAAAGAAGCTAGAAATCCATTTTATATTAATTTCTCTGATAGATCAACATGTATTTGAAATACGCCGGAGAATTATGTGGTATTTATTGTATTATGAGGGTTTTTTTTGTTTTGTTTTTTTCTTTTGCCATATCAAGCAGTTCCACATGGAATTTTTATTTCTAAGATGTAAAAGAATTTTTCTACACATAAAGAGCATCTTTAAGAAAATACAGATGGGTAGACCAGTATATCTGGCATTTTATTTACTGTTGTTCCATGGCAAGGTAGTATGTGAGACTAAAACATATAGAAATATGATGTTTATAAATCAGCATTACTGGTTCAGGATGTAGTTTCAGATTTTCCTTGTGGGACACTTCACAGATTCTGAGAGTACTTACTTCCTTTAAAATATAGTTTGTTTTATTTTATGTATATCTAAGGTCATTATAGAATTAGGTAAATGAGGGATGAAAATCCCAGCTTAGGAGTTCATCATATACTGGAAATGAGCAATGGGGTCAGTTGTGTGTGTCTGTTCCCTGGGAATAGAGATGCCATACCTGGGAAATACTGTTATTTAGGTCAATATAACAGATACTCTAATTTTCTATAAAGAAAATGAAGACCTTGATTACCATCAGAAATCTAATTTTCTCAACATTGACAACTACAAGGTACTGAAAGATCCCAGGCTAGTCATAGAAAATATGCTTGGGAGATGACAGTATTTATCTATAAAAACATGTTGAGAAAAAGAAAAGAATTTATCGAGAGAGAGAGAGAGAGAGAGAGAGAGAGAGAGAGAGAGAGAGAGAGAGAGAGAGAGAGAGAGAGAGAAAGAAAGAAAGAAAGAGAGAGAGAGAGAGAAAGAGAAAGAAAGAGTTTCCCAGGTGTTTACACTTTTTTGGAATGCAGTTTCCTAATCAAGCAATAGCTGCCTACAGTGACCTAAACATGGTCCAGTCAAGGGAACTGAGACTCTGTGTCCGGGATTTGGAAGAACCTTTGCAAAAGGACTCCAGTGCAGGGGAAGGAGGGTGCAGTGGCTACAGGGTACAGATTCCTTGTGGAGAACAGTGATCACAGTGACAAGGAGAACAGTGAATTCACAGTGGACAAGGTGTGAGGCAGAGGCCTTTTTGTCTTGAATTATCTTCAAGATCATTTCGTTTTATGGGAATTGAATAAAGCTGGCTCTCAAGAGAAAAAAAAAAATTCCCTTCTTTGCTCTTTGGCAGGGTGAAGTAGAGAAATAAAGTCTCCCCGCTGAACTACTATGAGGTCAGAAGCCTTGCTGCTATATGTCACACTGCTACACTTTGCTGGGGCTGGTTTCCCAGAAGATTCTGAGCCAATCAGTATTTCGCATGGCAACTGTAAGTATCACAAACTCACTCACTTTACCCTTTGCAGATATTTTAGCCTGCATCAGCCTAACAAATTAATACATAAATAAATGGGAAAGGAGGCTTAGTCGTTTTAACCTGGATAGATGGCAAAGGTAGATAATCCATGTCTAGTCAGATTGTTAGGATGAGTGTTTCGATTCCATCAGATGTTGTGGGGACACGTGTGAGCGTCCCTCAATCACCCTGCTGATGTCTCAGCTACTGTGTGGAGGCCAGCTATGTGGGAGAAGGTCACTATCATCTGAGTGTTGCTGTATTACGTGTTTTCATATGTAATACAGCAACACATGGGCATCATTACAAGATATGTAGAAAATGGTTGCACTAGTTTAGAGAAAAAATTAACTTTTTTTTAAACTTAGAAATTATATCATTGCTAGACTTGGGTCAAGAGGTGGGTAAAGAGTGATTTTTAATTTACGAAGGACCTATTTTAATCACTTCTAGCTTTCTCTGCTTCATTGCTCAGGGTAGATGCAGACATCATTAAAAATTCAATTGTATCCTACCTGTGTGTTGGGTGGAACATCCAACTTACTACATTTCTTCCTATTCCCCCAAAGCTCAATATTTTAGCCCAGTAAAGGTAAAAGAAAATATTTTCCCCAAGTACCTATTTTTCCAATTATTATCCCGAAATACTAAGCAAACTATACAAAGGAAGTTTAACATTAATATGGGATAATAATGAGATCTATGAATGCCTAGACTCAGCTGGACTTTCTGAGCAGAAAAGAGAGGTTATTCTACATGAAGATGAGATGGCAAGACTGACCCATAAAACAATTAGAGAACAAAAGGTCAAAGGGCATAATTAAGGACCAAATTGTGTACATCAATATCATCACTTCTGAAATGGCAGAGTCCCCCACACTTAAGGTACCAAATAAGCAGCCATTTATCACCATTTGAGATAAGTTATCTATCTTTGGCACTCTAGTATAGAAGGGATCCCTGCCCAAACGGGCTGCTGAAAATCACATCTCATTGGTCACTGTAATCTGTGATAATAGAGACATGAATTATTTTAGCACTTACCTGATGAATGGGCAAATGAAATTTCAGAGTTGTAGAAGGAAAGGCACAAGACAGTCTCATACCAAGCCTGCTTGTGAGTAAAATTCACGAAGGCTTTCTAATAACATACCAACTGCGAGAGATGTTCAGGTACTGCAGCGGTTTAAAGTGTAGGGTCTAAGCAGAAATCTGTAAATGATTTTTTAGTTACTATTCATACCCCCTACCCCTCTCTGGAATACACTGCCTTTTAAATGTGACTCATCTTTCTTTCCTCTTTTGGGAGAATTGCCAGTGCTCCATAGACTGTAGGTTTAAGGCAGAGAGATGTTGAGATGTAGGTTATTTCAAAAGGTCAGATATTATTACAAATTGCCCACTCAGCAAAGAGAACTATAGGAAAGGAAAAATGTGCTCATTGACTCTCCAAGTCAGGGAAAATTCCAGATCACCCGACTGGCTACACTCAGTTTGACCCTATCCTGTCAAAGCCCACATTTCTGTGAGATTAGCCAATTGCTTAACTCCGGAGTGAACTTCCCACAGTTCCTAGAATGCCAACCAACCTAGCAGGGCTGCCTTCAATAGTAGATTATTCCAACTGGACGCCTGTGGAGACTGTATTTTTTCTTCTGGCTCCTGGACGAAGGCTCTTGCCTCCAGACCACATTGCCTTTGTGGTGATTGATGGGAAAGCTGCTTTGAAATAGTTTTGTCCCGAGACAAGATCTTTGGCAGCCTGCCCCCTCAGGCTTAGCACTCTACACAAGATGAAAAGAAAACTGGAAGAAAAGAGCACCTTCGTGCAAAGGGTTCACTAGCAAGTTTAACCCCCAGAAATTTCTGACACTCAGAAATGTAAGTCCAGGCTTATTATAATGTGGAAATGAGGTGTAACTCGATCATCCTTATAGAGCACTGTTCTGTCAGAGTAGATCCTAAAATAGCAGACTTGTGTGGAAATGGAAAATGGCAGCATATTCTGAATTAAGCATGGTTTTGTTTTGTGGCTCGCCCCTCCTCACCCTGCCCTGCTGATTCTTGGCTTGATCTGTTTTTTCCTCTCTTGCCCCATCTCCTCTTTTCTCAGATACAAAACAGTATCCGGTGTTTGTGGGCCACAAGCCAGGACGGAACACCACACAGAGGCACAGACTGGACATTCAGATGATTATGATCATGAACAGAACCCTCTACCTTGCTGCTAGGTAAGTGGTCTCTTCCTCACGTCTGCCTTCAGAGTATCCCGATGTTCAGAGTGCTAAATTTACCAGCTATGGATCATGTTTAAGAGTCTTCCTAACTGTGTTATTTAATTTAAAGGCTGCTTTAGTTTGTCAAACAATCACTCAAGATTTTCTGTGCCTGTTAAACTTTATGTGAATTTACAAAAAAATAATTACATATTTTGGAGCTTAGCCTCAAATAATCTACTATGTGTCTTGAACATATATGCAAATATTTAACCAAGGACCCAGCAGTTCTCCTTGATACTTATTTGTTAAATTAAGTTGAATGTGTAAACATTTATTATACAGTGTGCATGTAGGTGTGTGTTATGAAACCTATTTGTATTTTTGCAGTAAATATTATACATCATTACTTTGAAAGAATGGCAATGGTACTCAAAGAAAGCATAATACTGTATATATTTTGAAGGGTTTCATGTAGTAAAAAATCAATACTCATCTGTGGGGAAATGGCATTTGGACAGACAGTTGTCTTAAGGCTGAGTGCATGGCAGGGGTCATGTGGATTTGGAATTTTGTTCTAATTCTGTCCTTAATTCAGCTGGACCACAAGTTCTCTGGCTGTAAGTATTTTCTGCAGATGAGAGCTTAGGTTAGTTTAGCTTAATGAAGCATACCGGGATTCCAAAAATGTATGGTTCCCCATGTTTTGAATGTGTAACTCATTCAGAATAACTCCAAATGGACAGCACTATTCTATGGTATTCCTCGGTGGTCCTCCCTGGTTCTAGGCAAATGAGTCATTTCACATTGGAAAGAAGAGAGAGAGAGAGGTGTTTGTACCTGGCTACAAACACAAGTAAAGAACAGGTGGTGCATGCCTGTAATTCCAGAGACTCAGGAGGCTGAGGCAGGAGGATCTCAACTTCAAAACCAGCTTCAGCAACAGCTAGCACTAAGCAATTCAGTGAGACCCTGTCTAAATAAAACACAAAAAACAGCAGGGGATGTGGCTCAGTGGTTGAGGGCCCTTGAGCTCAATCCCTGGTAACAAGGACAACAACAACAACAACAAAAAGAATAGGTATATAACAGCAGTCCTTGACTTTTTTAAAGTAATTAGATGTATCGAGGTGACAAGCTTTGCATATTAAGTAAAAAGCCATTGTTGTGATTAAAACATCGTGAAACTAACCCACATTGGTCACAGGGAGCAAAGTTAAAATACTTTAAAAAAAATGTTCACCTCACAAATACAGCACATATTATTATGTCCATTTAAGTTATAAATGTATGTTCTTTAGAAATGTCAATTTGTTCAATGCTGGAAACAACCTGATGAGAAGAAGCTACCATTTCTCCCATGTCCTAAAGGAGGTGAGATGACTGAGAGGTGAAATGACTGGGCCCAATGATAGAAGCAGGATTTGAACCAGGGTGGCCTTATTCTGGAGGCCACACTGCCACTCCCTGTCCTGTGCTGCCTGCCAAGGAACAGAGGTGAAATTACTTGTCCTGGTAATTACTTTCTAGTAGAGGTTGCCCAAGAGCCTGGTGGTTGTGTGTCTTAATATAAAGCATCCCAATGAGGTCTCAGCACCCATCTCTCAGGTAGCATATTAGCTCCATCTAAATAACCATTTTTAGTTTCCTAAATGTAGCATGGCTAGATTATATTTGTATTCCAATTAGCCAAAGGCCAATCAAAGCAAATGATTAAACATTGGATCTGTGAGAAATAGGTAGACTCAAGATTTCCTGTGAGTTGCTCACTTTGCATTTGAGTCTCTGGGAACAAAAATGGTCTAACAGGTGGCCCTTGTACCCAGTGATTTAGCATAAGTGTGGGCTGCAGGCCAGGGCAATGCAAGCTCTAGGAGCCAGGTGCTAAGTAGACTTGAAAGTGCCTATTATTCCAGCTCATTAAAACCAAGACAGTTTCACCTGAACTCCCCACCCCAAGGAAAAGTAAAGGGAGAAAGAAAAACATAATTTTTTTTTTTTTTTAACTATGCAACACACTCATCTTTCATTGAAGGTCAAATTTCATAACATCGAAGGTCAAGTTTTGATGTGTTGGTTTTCACTTCATAGCCAGCCACTTCCCTTCAATACACACTCCTAGAAAAATTCCTAAAGGCGTTCATGGCTTCCGTAATTAGGGTCTCTCTTTTTCACATTTCCCAACATTGCTCTGAGAGATCCAGGTTCCTAGGCATCAAATGATCCGATTTAAAGTTAGATCCTTCCTAGGTTCAAGCCATGGCAACACAACCCAGTGGTGCTTGATGGAAAGGGGAAGAAGTCCTAGGACAAGACAGTTTATGTTCACATAACTGAATTCAGGAAGAGCAGCATATGAATTGTGGAACACGCATATGGGAAGTTGGGAATGATCCCCAACCTTGGACTATGGTTGACCATAAAGTGCTATTTCTTTTTGCTAGGGCCATATAATCTTTTAGATATTGAAAAATATTGCATTGTCACAAAGGGGGATTTCATTCACAGAATTCTATTTTGAAAGGTTTTTCCAGTTCTTTCAGACAATTGGTATCAGCAGTTGAAAGCTAAGTCCCATCCAGAACCCCGGGGACCAAGTGAGGCTTGGTGGCAAGAACCCCTTTTCAGTTCTTTTTTATTATTACCCACTTTGTAAATTTTTCTTTCGTTTTAATCTCTAAACTACTAATTAACATAAACAGGCCATGCCAAAAGGGGGCAATCTGAGAGCTTTCTGAGGAGTTGCCAATGCATATTAATCAGTTGTTAATTTACAATTCATATATTCAGTTTGGAGGGGATGCTGGGCAAGCAAAGGCTTAGAGCCATCTCAGACCTGATACCAAGTCACAGGCACATTCCAATCATGTGCGTGGTCACAGCACCACCATCGAGTGAAACAAGTAATAAACCAGTGCAGTAAACTGCCTTGAAATTAAAGGGCAGGGTGATTCTGGCACCCTACTAAAGTTTGAAGAAGCTTCCCAGTTCAGCAGTTTACAAAACAGGCACCTCATTCTCTCCTTCACCACCCTGACACACACATTGACATACAGTGCAAGAGCAGGCAGGAAGTTGTAAGACAACAGCCCTGCCCCCTCCTTTTATTTTCAAATAAGAAGCCTGATTTTATTTTTATTTTTCTCCATTGTGCCTTTCCTAGAAGCAAAAGCAAACAGATTTCCCAGGAATGGAATACATATCTGTGTGTGTGTGTGTGTGTGTGTGAATCCTGCAAATAATTCCTTTCTGTTCTTCTTCTCCCCTTGCCTCCTTTTCCTTGAAGCAAGGAGGGGACTTTAAAGTCTGCACAGGAGCCTTGTGGTCCTGGTTTAAAGCTGTGGATAATTTTCCAGCCCCAGGACTTCCTGCATTAAAAAAAAGTCAATGTTATTTCAAGGGAAAATGAGCTGTTTGGCTTTTCCTGAGTAGCCCCCCATCTCCTCTGTTGAGTGTAGTTCTTTTTCTTCTCTTTCTTCTAAATTCCAGACAAAAACGCCCTTGTACTCTGCTCACACAGAAGGGGAGGTTTAAATATAGCCCCACACCTGAGCTGCTGATTTTGTTTCTCCCCTTCCAAGGGAAGATTGGCAGCAAACCATAAAGACAACCAAATTCTCAGCAAAACAGGAAGGTGAGCAGAAGCAAGAAGTGTAAACTTTAACTCAAGTACATATCAGACTTTAATTGACCATCATTCTGTAAAGAAAAGAGAGTGGCTTCTGGAAAGAATTTACCTTTATCATCTTCCATCTTGTCAATCAATCATCAAAGCTAAGACTGAAAATATATTTCCTAAAGAGAGATGGAGATGAAGATTAGCTTTGTTAGACCCTTTGATGAACAGGTGTGGCATGTTGAATACCAAGCATTTGGTACATGAGTTTGCAGATATGGAAAGGACCCAGGAATCCATCCAGAACCTTTGGACCAGCTTAATTTCCAGATTCTTCCCACCTGAACTGAAGCTGTGCCAATGCTCTAGTTCTGGTGTTAGAGAAAATGGTGACTATGGAAATTGTTCATTAATAATTTCCCAGGGAGCCAGATGCCATGATAAGTCATGAAGTGTTATCCAGGAGTAGTTCTGCTATGCTAAGTTCTTTCCTTTTTCTAGCGTGTGAATGTCATGTTGTTAAAAAACGTGGGTATGGGCTTCTCTGTCCTCAATGAGATATAATTCATTCAGTAGAAAATTACCTGTCCTGACTCTTGTTTGACCTTGTATTAATTTTGCTTTGTTTGTAGGGACCATATTTATACTGTTGATATTGACACATCCCATACAGAAGAAATTTACTGTAGCAAAGTAAGTTGTTCTAAAACCATCTTCTAAAATGGAGGAACTTAACATAGTTTTGAAGAGAATATGTATTTTAAATGCATTGATGGGGATGATGTGGCTAAATTTGAAAGTACTAAAGTACCTTTTGCAAGATCCTAATTTGGGGACCAGTTAGGATTTAACATGCATTCAGAAACAGGTACTGCATTCTATACTCATCATATGTGTGCATATATGTTTTGGAGTTTTAGGTAATTTTCTAAAATCCTTTAATAAAATAACACCTGATTATCCAGGCAAATATCAGTTCTTATAAGTAAGATTTTGTCCTATGAATACATTCCACAAATGTTTCAATGTTAATGTTTCTACATCTTGAAATGCTAAGTTTGATTTGACTATTGTGATTTAGGAATCTGATCATTATCCATTTCAGACAGACATAATGTTCAACCTAAACTTTCCTCACAGCTTCACATGGGGATATTTTAGTTCATAAAGTATGTGCCATTGAAGTAGGTGATTGGCCCATTAATTCATGTGAAGGAACATAACCTGAATTAAGTCTTTGTCCACCTAGAGTGAATGTACCCTTTATGTTTAAGAAAATGACTTCCATATTTTAAGGAAAAAGCCTTCTTTACAAAAATTGATTTATCAGCAGAAAAGACAAGGACGTGTATTTTATCAAAATGAGCATAATTTAACAAGTTAATTTGGATAGTTTATGTGAAATTTCCGTGCTGTTGCTTCTTCTTCTTTCTCCGTGATCTGTAGCTCCAAGAGAAGACCATTTTGTAGTTTAATGAATAGATAGGAGTTCAAAATTAAATGTATGTTCCCATCTCTAATCTTTTGTTGTTATGGTGAATTAATCATGGAGAAAGGGTGTGGAAAGCTTTCAATAAATATATGTTCAGCCTCTAGTCTCCCCAAGGGAACTCTTACTTCTAAAATCAAGTGCAACAACCTCTGGGCTCTAATTGATTTCTTTCTTGATCCCTGCAGAAACTGACATGGAAATCTAGACAGGCTGATGTAGACACATGCAGAATGAAGGGAAAACATAAGGTAGGCAATTTTCATTTCTCCTGCAGCTGCCACTTTGGGTTAAGTTTTTGACGGTTATCTCCACCATGGACTGTGATGTAGTATGCATCATGTGATTCCCTTTTCCCCGGTAATTGCTTTTTCCATCAACTTATTGAAGGCTTTAATTTGCAAAAATAGTTTGCTTTTAATGTGATGAAACATTACGACAGCTGCTGGGACAGCATCGTGAACTCCTTAGGCACTCTCAGGATTATGGACACAAAGCTGGCTGCCCAGGTCTTCTGAGTGCTCTTTGTGATAGCCCACCTCGAAGGCCAGAGCCCTCAGGGAATCTGGAGAAGTGCTCATAAAAGGCTGCCTCAGACATGCAGGCTTTTTTTTTTTTTTTTGCCTTTGGTCATATAACAACATAAAAACACACTTCAGCCAGAAGGCTTGTACATCAAGGGACCCCAGAGCATCTGGCATTAAAATTAATATGATGGGTGATTGGCACTTCCAGCTGGCCTTCCTTTTGTGGCATAAAGTAAACACACATCCTTCCATTTGCCATCTTTTTATTTACTGCTGGAACAATGGTTATTGACATCATCTTTTGGTTAACATCAGGAGTAACTCGAACATTTAACAGGGCAACTCTTCCACCATTTTCACTTTAAGTTAGTGTAGGCAGATGGTGAGACTCGGTGATGAATGGATTTCTGCGTTGAATGGACTGAGTGCAAAGCAGTTTAAATTATTTTGCAGGATGAGTGTCACAATTTTATTAAAGTTCTTCTAAAGAAAAACGAAGATACGTTGTTTGTCTGTGGAACCAACGCCTTCAACCCTTCCTGCAGGAACTATAAGGTAAATGCTGTTTGTCTGTTGGAACCACACAGCCAGGAGGTATTTCATAATTTACTGTGATTGTACCCACAGAAACCTAAGAGGGGTAATTCAATACCACCTGGGTTCCTCTCACTTGTTCAACTTAATGTATTGCTCCACATGAGTGATCCTGAGCAGGCTTCTAAGCTTCCTGTTTGTTCAGGATTGATTGACACATCTTTAAAGAGCATACCCTGCAAAGGTAGTTTCTCTAAGACCCTATTCTTTATTGTTCAGAAATCCGACATACTGACCACGTGGAAATACCATGCGGATTTCCTCTCTGTCTCTCTCTCTCTTTCTCCTTCTCCCTTCAACCTCACAATCTCCCCTCTGAGCACAAAAACACATTTAATCAGCGAGGGATTCCTATTCTAAAAGGTATCTCAAAAGCATGCCATTTAAAACTGTAGACTTTTGGTAAGATTTTCAAGAGTACAGAAATTTAATTGCATTTAACACTCATCTTACTTGACTGTGACCTTACTTGCATTGGCTTTTATGAAAAGGGGGAAAAAAAAAAAAAACCTCCGAGGAAGCCAGGCACTCACCAGCTGTGGAAGCAGACGTAGCAATGGTCTAAGGTTGTGGCTCCACATCTGTTAATTTTCCTTGTCCCTTCTGTTTGCTGAAGGTTTTACTCAAAAAGCATTTAGTTTTTACTGTGGCCAGGCACTGACAGGTAGGAGGCCTTACAGGCCTTCCTCACTCTTAGGAAGCCAAACTGGGAGAAGAAAATTGCAATTCCATGGGCTTGCTGCCATGGGATGTAATGCAGAGAATTGCTGAAGCACAATTACTCTATCCTGAGATGAGGACTTGAGCAAGCCTCAGGAAGAAGATAGGATGCCTCCCTCTCTTCAGAGTTCCTGGCTGCTGTTCTCACGCCTGGAACACAAATACTCTCCACCCATAAGAAACCCAGAGGCTGTACAAGGGACCACATCTGGGGTTGTACAGAACTTAATGTAGTACTTGCCCATCAGGTGCTTATTAGTTTTTATGGAATAAACATGAAGGAGGTAATGCCTAAGCTTTACTCAGAAGATAAGGAGAAGTTAGCCAAATAAAGGAAGAGACCAGTCCAGGTAGGTGAGCAGCATGAACAAAAGCATGACATGAGAAATGGTCATTGAGCTGGAGAAGCTTCATCTGGTTCTGAGTTGCTAGACTTTGAAGTGACAAGTGATAACAGAAAGAGGCTGAAGAGGTAGGTGGCCCAAAAGATGAAGGCCAGAGAATAGATTCAGGATATACTATGTGACAAAAATCAGGAGGATTTTAATATTTGACAAGGAGCACAGGACAAGGAGTCAAAGATAACTGCTAGGGTTCCCTTTGATGAGTGCTTGGATGGGGTTTTCACCAGTTCAGACAGAGAATAAAGGAGATGCAGTGAGGTCGGGGTGGGGGTAGTGAGAATATGGGTTCTGTTCTGCATGTTCTGAGGAAGGCTAAAACTGTGTGTAGGGAAGGGCAATGCGTATGGGGAATGAACAGAGATATCCAGCATGGAAAGAAGCATTGATTTTGGTAGAGACATAGGGAGAAATATAGATTTGGGTCTCATGATCATAACATGCAACCCTAGGGGTGTAAAGAATGAGAAAAACAATGATAGGCTGGGATCAGAACCACTGGGGCTCACTACAAAGATGCTCCTGCCTTTTCTTAACAGAGAAATGAAGGGAGGCTCTGGCTTATCCTCATGTTTATCTTCCCTCCTATGCTTAGAAATGGACACTCGCAGGGCCAGGGTTGGCAGGGGGCAGGTGAAGCCCTCAGCTCGGACACAAAGTATATAGAGGGACCCCAAAAATGCAATAATTAAGATAAATCTGATTTTTCATGTCATAGTACTAAAAATCAAATTTAGTATCAAAATGTCTATCATGAACTAAAGATCAAATTTTAAATTAGAGGCTGGATCTATTAGTTCATAAGCAAGGCAGCCCAGCCAGCCCAACATGTATTTAGCCAGTGACAGCAAGCTCAGGTTTCAATTCTACCACTTAATATTCCATCCTTGTTTGTCATTGTTTGGGACTCATTTAGATTAATGCTCCTAACACATCCCAAGGAATTCCCTAGCTGAAAAGCTATCTTTTATGACAAATTATAGGTTTCCTTGGCACTATAATACACTGGCCACAAGTGGTCTAGCTCATTCTTTCCAGACATGCTCCATTTCCCAAGCTGCCTCACCTATGCTGAGTGCCGTCACCTCTGCTTGTTCTAGCCACACCTGCAGAAACATGTTGCAGGAGTCTGGACTGCTCAGAGCTCACACATGGGATGCTGCTCACGCTCAGCCCTTGCTATATTCCTACCACTGTAAGTGGTAGTTTAACTTACCCCTGGCATTGCTCAGAAAGATGTCCTCTTGGACTCAGGGCACAGCGTGACTTTGCTAATGACATGGGACACAATGTATGTGGCTGCAGGGAGAATGACAGCCTATCTCTGAAGTGCTTTTTATCAACAGATCAGGACCAGTTAACTGGTCTTCCACTGAAAACCTTAAGTTTCATCACAGCAGAGAAGCATCCTTTTGATAAAAGTGACAAATATTCAGTCTCTGTCTCTGTACCATGCCCTGATTTATACAATTTTTATATTTAAGGGGGAAAAGAAAGTATGCTGACTGTATTAGAAAGATTAGAGCCCCAAACAAGATTACCTGGGGGAGAATTTTAAGGGTACCCACTATGAACCTGAAGGTACAACTTCACTCTCTATTCCTTTTTCCTCCAGGGCCCTAAACCTCTTGAACTTTCTACAAAAGTCAGGCTGGTCTTCATATCATTATCTGTACTCTATGGTGATTTAATTTCCCAGGGGTTACTGTTAAGTCTGAGATTTGATGACTACTACAAGGATTATTTCTTACTTCATGGAAAGAGGATTTCATCCTGGCATTGTTTTGTATCTGGACCTTTCCAGAGTTACAAACCAATACATTAATTCTTCACAGCTTCCTGCCTTTGACTAGCTATAACTATAACAACTTTTTAAGGAAAAGTTACTTAAAAAAAAAAAAAAAAACTACACTATTCCCCTTGTGTATGGTTTCCCCATTACTAGGATCAGAATGAGCACTGCTTGGGGTGAGGGCATTTCCGTTGCCTCATTGTGTGCTGAGCATCGTTTCTGAAGACATGCCAGACCCACAGACCGCAAACTCTGTCACAGTTCAACAGAAAGCTCTTGTTGGGATAAAATATCTGGGAAAGACTTTGATAAAGAGTGTGCTGGAGGAAACATACATTGCTTTGAAGGATGTCTGATTTGACTGTCTTTCCCCTAAAAATGTATATTTTAAACTCACCTCAGCTACAGTTTAAAAACTGATGACTTCAACAGGGCTATCCTCACGTGACTACTGATAGGAAAGGCCTTCTTTAGCCCTGACACTGGCTTCACTGCAGAAGCACAGATGATTGGACGGCGCTGAGGGCTGCTCATGATGTCCTCCTGCTTTCCTTCTGGGAAAGACCCCAAGCTCCTTGATTTGGGGCAGCTGGATGTAGTGCCAGTGGCCTTTCCGTGGATCTGTCCTCAGCACTAGTTTACATCTTTTAGTTTTCAAATGTGTGGTCAAACCATGCAACTCCCAGATGATAAACAAAATGTCCTTAAACTATAAAGAAGATTGAACCACAAATGGGTATAAAAACATTAACAATGTGGAGATCGTTTTCTAGGCTCGATGTTGCTGAGATTTTATATGCTAGGAAGATCCCACAGAGTATGGAAAGAGACAGCATGTCATAAAGTAGGAGCCACTGTGTCCCTGGTCAGGGTAGGCCAACCTTTGACCAGCACAAGAGGATTAGTTCTTATTCATAGCACAGTCAAGCGTGGGTCAGAGAAAGGGGGTTTTCCTCAAGGCGGTGCAGAAGGTCAGACTCCATCCTGCTCAGACCTCTTGCCATCTCCTAAGGTCCTGGAAACCTTAATATCTGGAGTAGAGAAGGAAATAACAAGATGTAGGGCACTGGAAGGTTTTCAGGGTCAAGGCCAAGAGGCTGTATGCAGCCTCACATTCATATTCTGTTGACCATAATGTGGTTACATGATCATGTAGGACTGTCAGAGACAACGGGAAAGGTACTTAGTGTGATGGGGAGGAAAGGGAAATGGGAGTTTGGTGAACAGCCATGGAGGCATTGCCACATCCACAAATTCCTATGGAGTCAAGTGTTTCTGTATTACCTTTGGATTAATAAAGGTGAATAATAGCTATGTGGGTAAGAAGGCTCTGAATTGACATTTCAAAATAAATAAGAAATGCAGGCTTTTGTCTGAAATTTTAAAATTGGGGCTTATCCCTACCACCCACCCCTCCCCCCGCCATACTACTGTAATCAAACAAAGTATATAGACAGCTATAACCTCTAACCTCAAGGAATAGTGTCTGATTGGGGCAGTAGGAAATGGAAGTCAAATAGGAGCTCAGTCTCTCACTGCTTCTGACCTGTGTGAGCCCCTCAACCTTTGTACCTCTGTTTTCCAACTACATGATCTGAACCTGGGCCATTTGTAAAATCACTTTCAAAGCTGCCATCCTGTGATGCTGAAGCATGTGCAAAGGCCACCTGTGTTCTGCTCACGTTCATGTTTTTGCACCTTTCTGATGCCTTTATTATTCCGCCAAATAATCCAAGAAAACATTCCAGTGTCTTCTACTGGGATTTAAGCCACCAAGGTAGGACTCATCATGCAAAACAAAACAGAAACTAAGGTCATTCTCTATAGAGTTCATCACTCAACAGATAATTGGGGCAGGTACCTTTTCCCAGGGATTGCCTCAAAAATTCCTTGGTTTAGAATGTTTATTTCTAGACCATTTCCTTAGGATATGAAGATATATTTATTGTAATAGTTAAGGGTCAAGCAGACATGACCAAGTTCAGACTCTCATAGCTATAGAACCATTGTCAAGTGACTTAATCTCTCTTAACCTGTTTCTTCATCTGAAACCAGTAGATTTACCTTGGAGGGAATTTCTAAGGACTATTTGCAAATATGCATATGAATTACGGCATACATTAAGTGCTTTATAATATCAGTTCTGTAACTACTGTTGGTTCTTGTTGTTTATAATCAAGTCCTCCTATTATTACATTTAGATTGATACTTTGGAACCTTTTGGGGATGAATTTAGTGGAATGGCCAGATGCCCTTATGATGCCAAACACGCCAACGTTGCACTGTTTGCAGGTAAACGACCTGATTTCTTCTTATTGCATTTGCTTTTGCGTGTTTCAGCCTGTCGCTGAGAATCTGCTCTGGAGGATTCATGGAGTCACAGTTGTACTCTGATTCTCTGGTGAATACTGTAATTAAGAGCGCCTTTTCCATTTGAAATCAGTATGGAAATTGTACTTTTGCTTCTCAAAAGAAGTCTTTGCCGTACTTACCCATGCTTTTGTGTCTATAGAAAAGGATAACAACCCAACACTGAATATGCAATGGCATGTTTGGGCTCAAATAATAGAAAATCACACCTCAAACCATGGGTGTGGTTTAATGTTTGAGGTAGGGTAGACTTTGGGATTGGTCTGATCAACAACAGTATTATCCAGGATGCAGCTCCTTGTCATTTCCCTCCTCTAATCAACTCCATTATGAGACTGGCTGCCAACCCCAATTAAATCTATATGTCTTCTTATCTACATATAGACGGGAAAGGAAAAGAAGCAAAAGGAAATTCCTGAAATCCCACTTAGAGCAGTGAGGCCACATACCCACAAACTTCCAGCAAATATCTCACATATCATGGACCTGATTAAGTTATATGCTTGTCTCTGATCCAAAAGGTCCTGGTGACTGAGGGGGTGGTGCTGATGGCTAAGGTGGATCTGTACTCCCCACCTGACACCTTCCTTCTGCTGCAAAATATATAAAGAAGCAGCTAATAAGCCATCCTTTTAGTAGGATTTTTGTATATGAGTGTGTCTTAATTAGGAATTTATTTAGGAATTCATTGCCAGCTGTGTGTGTGGAGGTGGGTGTTGAGAAAAGTGTTGGTATAATAGTGATTGTTATAGCATGCAGTAAAGCAGTTAGCTATAATTTCCATTGCAACAGCTAAAAACTGGCACATCCTAGCTGAATAAGGGACTTCAGGACTTTGATTATGAAACAAGATTATTTCCCAGCTCCTTGAACTTCATCCTCAGAGTTACCCATTTGTGAGCCTGAATCTTCAGTCATAGATTCAGAAAGATCCCCAAGGTTTTCCTCCTAAGTGAGAGCCCAGTTTTTGCTGGGAAGCAGCCCTGCACTGCCACAAAGTCTCATAGACTACTTCTCAAGCATGAGGAGGAGCAAAGCCAGGGGCAAGAGGGCTTGAACGTATTCCCAAGTGCATGACTACCCTGGAACACCTCTCTGACACTTAGAACCTGCATTAGTTGAGACCTTGGAGGATGTGGGCTGCAGGAGAGAATTTTAGTTTAACTGTAAACTAAAAAAAGAACCCGTAGAGCCTGAGGCAGAAATAGGAGACGGTGCTGAGTATTTTCTAAGGCCAGTATGTTTCCAAGGGCTATTGAGAACAAGTACACAAGATATAACTATGATTTTCCCACCCCAAGATGTACATCCGAAAAGTTTCCCAGTGGAATGTTTGAAATCTCATGAAAGCTCAGCCCTGTTTGACTCAAGATCTGCACTGTGAGTAGATGTTGACATAACACCGACAGTGGCAGAATAGTGTTCGGTTTTACAAGGAAAGTTCTGGTGACGTACCAGTGTCGAGTGTAAATCAGAGTCCTAGAGTGTTATTAGAAGCAATAACCATTCCCACAGCCCATGGTCCTCCCCATGCTCCACTGCCCCTAAAACCCATGCATATCTGCATGATGTCTGGCAGAAGAATATAGAATATATATTCCATGAGAAAGATTTGTAGATATGTACTTGTCAATGGAAAGGTTTGTGGTCTGCAGTTCAAATCTACCAAAAAATACAGTTGGCACTCCTTAATGTAGAGCTGCTAACAATGCAGATATCAAGATAGTTCTTAGTTAAATCTGAGCAAATTTTAGTTATTTTAAGACAAAAGGTAAAAATCAAGATCTTTGTTTAGGTTTTGATAATCTTTTTATTTTTAAATATGGTAGAACTTCAAGAGTTGTTGTAAGTTGTTGTATGTAAGTCACTTTGGCGTATAATTAATGGAAATATGTAATCCATTAAAAATGAATCCAAGAAGTAATTATTTTCATTTTTGGATATAACTATTATTTCCACTTAATCTACATAGATGTTCTATTCTAGAACATCTCAATTAGTTGTTTGTTTGCAGAGTGTTTCCTAATCCAGGAAAGAACCAAAAGTTTTAGGGATCACTTTCAGGTCTCTTTATTCTCTTTTGCTTTGGATATATATCCTTAAGCATCCCCCCCACCAAAAAAAAGAATTCTTAAAGAAAGGCCAGTTTGAACTCAGCTTCACCCCTCCCCTCTCTTCTTTGTTTTGGAATTTTGTAATACATAATGTTTTCAGTTTGTGATTTGGGAAATCCTAAAGCAAATATCTGTTGTTTAAGCTAGATTGGCAGGGCTTAATGAAGTCTTTCGACCAAATAAAGAGGAGCATTGACCCTCAGGATAGAAGCAGGAATTTGGTCAGCTCTTTTGTGCTTATGAGCCTCCTCTGTTCAACTCTGCACACCTGCTCAGGCTGAGGACTCCCTTACCTCTGCATGGACTTAAATTTTCCAGTGATAACATCAGCTCTGTCTTTCCCTGGGCTCCTATCTAATCCAGTTTACCATGGTGTGGTGGCAACAGCAGCATCCAAGGGTCCTTGGCCTTGAGATTTCAGTCAAGGTCCATCTAATCAAGTGCAGCAAACAACATTTTTCATTTACTCTGTTCCCTGAGCTGCTGCTGCTTAGAAAAATTGCCATGCAATTTAAAAAATGAAAAATGTTTCATCTCTCATGATCCCAATTTAAAATGGTTAGGAATGTGGGCCAAGTATTTTCCTAGCGGCTCTTGGATTTTTCCCAGTTGTCCTATCTCATTTGCCTGATGTAGGAAAGCAATCTGGGGGATGTCTTCATTATTCCCCACCCCCACTGTCTTCCTTGTACCCTGTTCACCTCTTTTCTTTTTCTGCTAAGATGGAAAACTATACTCAGCCACAGTGACTGACTTCCTGGCCATCGATGCTGTCATTTACCGGAGTCTCGGAGACAGCCCTACCCTGAGGACCGTCAAGCATGATTCAAAATGGTTGAAAGGTGAACAATTAAAAGAAGAAAGGTGTGGGGGCGGCACATATCTTGTGGGAGATTTAGAGTCTGCATGGACCAGACTGTAAATTTATTTTAGTAATCGTTTCTGACAGACAAAACCATGTAAATTGCATCTTTCATGTCCACTGATTTATTTACCTTCCTTTTTCCCTTCCCATGAGTTTCTGGAGTATTAACAAAACTACCAGTGCCACAACAATAGAATAGGTTACATTCATCTTTCTCTGCCTGAAACTTTCATTTTGGAGTCCCACATGAAAAGAACTGAACAGTTCATTCATGAAAGGGAACAGGGGATTGGAGGTAGTGGGGAACAGGAAAGAGGCCATTCACAGCCCTCTGAGTCAGGGTGACCAGGCAATGTGTACAAAATTCTCTCTGTAATATAGGCATTCCATTGTAGAAAACAAAATTACAGAGATTTGCAAAACCATTTATTCTTGATTGTTGATGGCAAAGCTTCTGAAAGATATAATTTGGAGGCTTGAATGCCTTCTGAAATCACTAGCACTTGCAAGCGTGAAATCATTAGAAATGGTTAGTGTTCACCAAATGTCTAATAGTCCTAGACTTTTAATTAATAACATGTCTTGATAACATATACTTGGTTAAAATTCTCTTAACACTGTGTGACTTGTCCCCAATTATTTGTCTACAGAACCATACTTTGTCCAAGCAGTGGACTATGGAGACTACATCTACTTTTTCTTTAGGGAAATCGCGGTGGAGTACAACACCATGGGAAAGGTAAATGGGGTGGCTGCCCCTGGGGTCCCTGTGACATTTTCAGAAGCCTGCTTTTGAACCAATGTTGTCATGAATGACCTTGAATGAAAACCACAAACCTAACAACAAGATCATCATTTTGAGAAAATGGAGCCAAGGCTTGGTGGAAGTAAAATATCAGGCTATCTGGAAGCCCTGCAGCCTTTTTAGAGCAGTAACAAATTACAGGGAACCTCTTAAATATTTCTATTAAAGATCCAACCAACAGATGTTTGGTTAATTTCATACCAAATTCCAAGTATGTTGACATGTGGTTTCCAGGTACAGTTTTCTTTTTTAATCAAGTTGCTCCTTAGAGAGAATAAATATCCAGTATCTTTTAAAAAAAAAAAAAAAATCAAGTCTTAATTTTTTTTTTTTTTTTTTTTGTTGTTGTTGTTCTTCTTCTTGCAAAAAGTAAGAAACCAGTGAGGGAATGTCTATTTTATTAGTTATTTTTACCAAAGAGTAGATCAAGGTCACTAAGTTGGAGGACACAAATAAAATGCCAGGGTGGCTTGCACAATTAGAGGAACTCACACTCAAAGTATGAGATTCAGGCCCCAGCGGCAGGCAGTGAGGATGGCAGAGATGGTGCATACAAAGTGTGCTTTTGTTTGAGGAAATAAAAAGCTAAGCAGTCTGTATGGAAATGAGTTTATGTGGCTGGGAGCTGATCCCCTGAAGGATTTATGGCTCTGTATTAAATGCCACAGCCTTATCTTTTAAAACATGCTGTTTCAGTGGTGAGTTTTCCTTTTTTTTTTTTTTGCTACTGATTTTAGAAACACAATATTAAATTAAGCACCTTGTTGTTCTGTTTCTGTTGTCAAGAAAAGGCAAATTCTAGTAAGATCTTCTCACTCAGTGCCTGCATGTCATTTTCCCTATCTGTTTTTCCTCTGCAGGTCGTTTTCCCCAGGGTGGCTCAGGTTTGTAAGAATGACATGGGAGGGTCTCAGAGAGTCCTGGAGAAACAGTGGACATCTTTCCTGAAGGCTCGCCTGAACTGCTCAGTGCCTGGAGATTCTCATTTTTATTTCAACATACTCCAGGCGGTAACAGACGTGATTCGTATTAATGGCCGTGATGTTGTCCTGGCAACCTTTTCCACACCTTATAACAGGTAACCATGCCCTGGCTATGTTGACCTAAATTGTTTCTTTCTGGCTCCCTTTTCTCATGGGGCTTCTCTTCTAATACATAGTATTCACAACTGATGGAAAATTTCCATTTGCTCTTTGTAGCTTAGAAGCACTTAACACTTCATTTTTATCAATGAATTAATTGGAATTTATAAGCATTATTCAATTAGGATTTTAGGGGAAATAAATTATAACAATATATTCCATTTATATGACTGGCATGTAAATAATTTTCATGAGTTATTGCTAAATCCCTCCTCTAATCTTGGAAACTCAATTCTATTGTTCTCTCTTTACACTCGAGGAAACTAAGCCTAAAATATTACATTACCTGGTCCAGGTAGTCAACAATGGAAGAAGCAGGTTTGGAACTCAAGGAATGTTTCTCCTAACTTAGCACATATAGCATTCCCATGGACTTGTAATATTTCCATAACTAGGTAGGTATCTTTTGAAGTAAAAGCACTGGAAATTTATGATTGACATGAGTCTATCTAGCATCCCACCCAGGGATCTGGTGATCACCCTATTTGAGGAAGTCACCTTTGAGTGACCTCACTCAACAAGGTCATGGCCCAAATGCCAAACATAGCTCTAGTAAGGATTTATAAGTCATCAAAAACTATACCTAGAGATGTTGGATGTCATCCTGTTCATTCCTAATTTTGTATTTGATAAAGCTAAGACATTAAAGAATAAAAATGATATACTCTAGGGGCAATTAAAATAAATAAATAAAAATAAAAATGTATGGATATTATAGAATAGAAGGAAAGTAAGGGTCAGCATCCCTCCCTGATACTCAGCTCTTCCTTAAGCTGTAAAGCTGTCACAGTCCTAGCACTTGTTTGAAAATGATCCTATGGGTCTGGTCGTTAAATCTAAATTTCTCTACCATGTTCTCATCTCTGTGTATAATTGCTGATATTCTAGATGGAATATCTTCCTCTAGGAATACAGTGTTTGGATTATACTTTTTACAAAGACTTTTAAGAACTTGATGAGTGCCTACATGATAGGCACAAAAATGAGGAGATAGAAGATAGCATCTAGAAAGAAGTGCTTGGGAATTAGGCAGAGAATAGAACACAGCAAGCAGGAGGTGGAAATCATGCTCCTCAATTACATGGAGGGCAAGAGTCAAGAGTTTCCCACTGAAGATAAATGAAAATATGAGTCTATATTGCAGCAAGAACTATTTGATTAGATTTAGGTAAGCTTTAACCATCTGTAGGGATTTTTAGACTTGAGAATAAAAAAAAATATAGCTCTTAACTGTTCATATATCAAAACCCATTTATCTAGGATTTTGTCAAAGCATACTGTGTTTGTAAATGGGAATTCAAGGGCTAGTGGGACTTAAGAGCATATTTCTACTTTGGGGTTTTGTTTTTGCTTTTTAAAAGTGTGGGTTACTTTGTAATTAAAATACCATGATGGATTCCTGTGTATTATAGGTACTCCATTTGAAGTGTTTCTTAAAGGGTCCCTAAGAAATATCCACTGGAATGCTTATGTAGTCTCAGAAATTATATTTATCCTGTAAAAATCAGAATATGGTAATCTAATTTCCCAGTTTAAAAATATGCATACCCATTTTCATTTATAAATTATTGTCCTTCTCTGACTTTTCTCCCTCTGATTTTATCCCTTTCCACTTCATATCCATCTAAGCAAACTAGCCTGTCAGGTTGTTTCCAATCCCTAAGGGGCTCTCTTTGCCCTGAAGAAGTCCAAGCTCCTTGGCATAGCATGCCAACTGCCTCATTGTGTGGCTCTCTTCTTGCTTCAGCTTGTCTACCTTCCATCTTCTGCCACACAACCTGTGCCACTAGCCTATAGAGCTAAGGTCTAGCTCTAGAATGTGTGGTGCGCTGCACACGTATTGTTCTCTGCCACATCTATCTGTGCAACCAACATCTTTCCATTGCGACCCTGTGGATGCTCCAAGTCTCAGCTGAGTCACCTCCCATGAAACTTTGTGCATCTTCTTTATGTACAGCTTTTACAAGATTGCCTTGGATTTGCTGTTATTATTATACTTGCTTTCACACTGAACTGTGAGCCAAATGAAGAAAGGTCTCTGTTGGTCATGGAGTACTTACTACTTTAGATTAGGAATTAATTTGTTAATGAGCAGAAGTTGGAAGGAAAGGAATGGAGAAAAGACTGATAAGAAGGAAGGGGAGGGAGGAAGGAAAGAAGGGAAAGAAGCAAAAAAAGACTACAAATGAATTTAACCTTGGGAAGATTATAAAATCCTGGAGTATCCTTAGTTACTATGTATGCATTATACAATTTCTCAATAAATACTTACCTGATGTTTCTTAATGTATAAGGTAAATATGTAAACTTGTTGCATTTAGGAAAGAAAGATGTGAGGAATATCTTACAAAATTAAATAAACAATGCTAGGTTCTGAAATTCCAATATAAATGGGAATCACTGTGTTAAATATGCAATTCAGTGAATGATAAATACACATATGTATACACATATGTATTCTGACTTTAAAATTCACCCTGTCACCTCATTTTATGAAAGCTTTTTAATCCTCTCCCTATTTCTTGCTTTATTAGTAATACTTCAGTAATTGTTATAAAATTAAAGATGGCATAAAATTTTCCTAATCATGTATGAAGTGATTTCCATATCCTTTCAACATTTTGCAAAATTAAGACTAAATCTTTCTCCTGCCTGGAATGTGCTCCCACACTGCAGAGCTCCATATCCCTTGCCCTGGCTGCTCCCATCATGTAATGGCTCACTACCTCAAAGCCTGATTAAACCTCTTGGCCAGCTGATGTCTACAATTTATTTGGTCAAAATCAAGGAGCAATCATAGTGAAAACAAACATGGGTTCAAATGTAAACAGTATACCCAGATGAATGAATTATTCATGTCTTCCCACCATTGATTAAAAAAAAAAAAAAAAGCCTAAGTCCTTCCAGGAGTGCCAGGCAAGGATGTAATTATAGGTGGAGATTACTGTCATTATTATTATTTAGCACTTTATAGAGTACTTTATTTGCAAAGTGCTAATGTTTTAAGACTTAAATTGTTTAAGCTCATGCAAATTAACTGTAAGTAAAAATTTAAAGATATAGTGACTAACGTAAAATGGGTGGTCACCGCCCCCCCCCCCCCCCCACTATCACATTCTTGCATTTCCAGTCTTTGGCTTAAAGATCCAAATTCAAAGAAGCAGTGTGTGGATAGTAGATATGCAGAACATTTTCCAGAGACTTTTTTTTTAATCTTTGAATTATTGACTACAATATCAGAGAATTTATGAAATTTCTATCACTATTGAACAATTGTTCCTCTATAAATTAAAGTGGTTTGAGAAGCATTGAAGGCATGAGGGGTTTTTTTGTTTTTTTTGTTTTTTTTTAATTCCTCTATGAGAGTTGGCTGTAACTAGCCCTTGATGCAAGTATGATTGATGGAAACATTCTTTTTATGCATTAAGATTCCATACCTCTGTAGTATTCAGGGTATGAACTTTAAACTCCCACTACCTGTTATAGGAAAGTTTCTTCAAAGTGTATTTACATACTGCATGCATAATGTTTGCATAATACTTTGTGAAATGTCATGTTGCAGCATCCCTGGGTCTGCAGTTTGTGCCTATGACATGCTTGACATTGCCAATGTGTTTACTGGGAGATTCAAGGAACAGAAGTCTCCCGATTCCACCTGGACACCAGTTCCTGATGAACGAGTCCCTAAGCCTAGGTATGTGCAAATATTTATTTAACTATTTTAAACTTCTAGAAATGGGGAAAACTTGATCCTTTGATGATGAACATCCTGTGAACTGCATACCGGTACTTTCCTTGCTAGCCAGACAGATACTGATGCCAGAACAATAGAAAGGCCTTGGAGATCATTTGCCTTCATCCCCTTAACCAAAATCCAGAGCTATCTTTAGGATATACAAAACAATGACTCTCTAGTCTTTTTGCTTAACCTTTATGCATGTGTTTTATCCAATGTAATAATAGAATGATAGGAACCATCAGATATAGCCAGTCCTATTCGTCTGTAATTGAGAAAACTGAGGCCTAGAGAGGTAAAGTATGTTGTACAAATTCACATAACTAGAGAAATTATTTCTGCTTCCCTCAATTTTACAGATTCATGTCTCTAATAATATGTGAAATATAAACGGTGTTCCCCTGGATTTTGTGATCAAGCTGGATCAGATCTGAGTCCAAGGCTCCAGGCCAAGGGCAGAAACAGTAGACCATTAGGATATTTCTGGTGTACCATGTTCTGGCTTTTTTGAGTCCAGATGTAGCTTCTAGTCACCTTTCTGTGAATTGTGCCCTAGAATTGCTCTCATGGCCCAGCAACAATACAGAGGTTTCTTAGTCCCACGTAATCTTTCTTAGGTCCTCCCACTGAAACAGCTAATTCTAACTGAATTCTAACAAGATGGAGCTCTATCCCTAATCCTATGCCTTCCTACTCTGGGCACCATATCCTATACACCTCCATTACCGCACTTCCTATCTAAGTTACATGAAAGTAGCTCCATTGAATTTGCATGCCCCTGGAAAGAAGCCCAATGTCTTACTTTTTGTTGTCTAACTTTCTCCCCAAACCACCCATCCCCCAACACAAAATACCTATGAGTGCATTTAATTGAACTTAGATGCTGTAAACTACACCCCAAGGAGACACTCATGTCAGCATCCATCTTCATCACCTGAATTAATGGGCATGTTCATACTCTGCTGCTTATGGAGAGTGGGCCTAGTGAGAGAAACATGCTCCAGCAATCTCTGCTAGATTCTCTAAGTCATTGCCTGGGACTGTGAACCACCTTCTCGATAAGCAGGAAGGACAGTTAAGTCAGAAGAATCAGGTTTCAGGGAGTACCAGCTCTCTTTTTGGTGTGTAAAGATGGTGTCACTTAGCCATCACCACCAGGACCCATTCTTTAAGTGATTTTCCACCGTGGCTGTGGGCTTTTCCACATGCTTCCACATGCATGCCTGGTCCCTGTTGTAGACATCAGGATGCATTCACAGGGCTAGCTGAGTTGGCATCATGACATAATAGATGTTGCATGGAGGTAGATCATGCCAGCATCATGAGAGCCCCAACTCTTCACTACTAGGAAGCAACCAGGTATCTGGACTCCTGGCTTCAGTGTTTCCTGGTCTTCCTTTGCTGGGAAGCCACTTCACTCCTGAAACCATAGAATTTCTTGTAGAAATGCATTTTCCTATGTTCATTATGAGGAAGTGAATTTTCAGAAAAGAATCTTCATTAGAATTGACATTTCATACCTGCCAAAATCACATAAAAATAAAAGCAGTAATAGAAAACAAGACCCCAAATTCTGAGTACATATAATGAGAGATGGTTACACTGAGCCTTGCTGGTATGTACCCTGGCGACTTTCTAAACATTTTTACTATACTTGAGAAAAGTCAACTTAATTCCTCCCTTTGTAG
Source organism: Sciurus vulgaris (assembly GCF_902686455.1). Classification (NCBI taxonomy): domain Eukaryota; kingdom Metazoa; phylum Chordata; class Mammalia; order Rodentia; family Sciuridae; genus Sciurus; species Sciurus vulgaris. Next base: position 46,169,485 of record NC_136466.1, on the reverse strand, counting down.
AACAAATACCCCCAACAACCTCTTGCAGGGTTTTGAGTAAGTAGAGCCATCCCTGGGATATGTGCCGACCACAAACTCACTGTTTGGAGCTCCATCACTGTTTTCTGGCATTCATTTGTGCTTCTGGAAGCAAGCCAAGCTGCCCCCTACATAAAGCTGAACTGAGCTGGTGAGGGCTCCTTTATGGAATGAGGAGGCAAGCCCAGAGGAAATCTCAGCATGTTGTATTTGGTGGCATTCTTCATTGTTCAACTTCTTCCTCTTAGCCTGCAGTACATTCTCTTTCTTGCCAGATGCTTAGAGAAGCAGTTCATTCAAAGAATTTGCCATAAGGCATGAAATAAACCCCCTCCCTCCCACCCTTTGTTTCATTTTAGGCCAGGTTGCTGTGCTGGCTCATCCTCCTTAGAGAAATATGCCACCTCCAATGAATTTCCTGATGATACCCTGAACTTCATTAAGACTCACCCACTCATGGATGAGGCCGTGCCTTCCATCATCAACAGACCATGGTTCCTGAGAACGATGGTCAGGTGGGTGCCAAGCAAACCATGTCCTAAATGAATTTCTCTGACTCTTTTTCATGCTCATAGAATCTGTCAGTGGATCATGCTTTGAAATGCCACAGACATCTTCTGCTATCCTGGGCATTGATTCAGCTATGAAATGCTGGCAGGTTGGGTGGATGCCATCAAATCCCCATAGCCACATTCCCAGTGAGAAGAGTTCCAATATTTTCAGGCTGGTTGTACATATGCCAGCAATTAGAGGAAAGAAAGATATTTCCTTCCGGGTTAGCTCATTAATCCAATCTGTGCAAAAATAGAAGAGTGGTCAAAGAGAACCAGTGATTGAATGTGGATACCTATTTGGGTGATTATGGTTGCAAAACATGCTGCAGATTCCACATGAGCACGGACCCTAGATTATTAGCTGTCAAATAACATGTGTACCACATTTGCAGAAGCATGCCAGCATAAAGGGCTTACATTTTAGTATTCATTTTCTGAAGTGGTGGCCAACAGAGATCTATGATAGCATTAAGTATTCTTCCTTTTGTTTATTTAGAGCCTATTTTCAACCAGTATAATAGCTTTTCCCAAGTACCATCCAGTTGTGGCAATCTTCAAACAAATGTTAATTTACTTTATCATTATTTTTATATCTTGTCTTTATTAAAAGATATTTAAATATTATGATAGCTCTTGACCATTAGATAGGAACCATGGTATATAACTTGCAGGAAGGCTCATGAGCCCTGCTGTGGTACTTGGAACAAATACATATCTATGGAAGGTGGATTGACTGAGGGATTTCAGAGAAAGAGAATGCCCAGTAGGAATTATTCTAAGAACCTGGTTTGGCTTGCTTGTCATTATATATATTAGCAGTGCCATTGACCCTCCACATTCAGAACTCTCATAGACCCTCTCTGTACAATCAGAAAGCTATCTAGTCTAGCGTTTTGTTGATGAAAGCTTTGCACCTCAGAAGAAGAGTATGGATAATGGTAGCCATTTCATTTCAATGTTAAAAGGAATGTTAAATGAGTTCGCTTATTATTTCTTACTTTCTCCATAGGAGACATCAGTGTTTCCTTATTGGTCATGGAAGGGATCATTGCTGAGTGGTTTCAGATGGTTAGGGCTATTTATTATGGAACTTGGCCTCCACACACACATACCTCTTTTCTCCCCTTTGGAGCCATACTAATGCTCTGCATATGGAAATAAAGGACCAGAACAGCTTGAGAGAATTATTTATATGCATGTATTTTTCTTGAGATTATTAGTAGAAAGCTATGTCACCATTGAACTGGAAAAGGGGACACTTATTGATAGACCAACAGAGATAAAAAATGTGATCCTGTCATTTTAGATACCGCCTGACCAAAATTGCAGTAGACACTGCTGCTGGACCATATCAGAATCACACTGTGGTTTTCCTGGGATCAGAAAAAGGAATCATCTTGAAGTTCTTGGCCAGGATAGGAAACAGTGGTTTCCTAAATGACAGTCTTTTCCTGGAGGAGATGAGCGTTTACAACCCAGAAAAGTGAGTGGAATGTTTGATCCTTTCTTAGTAATAATTTGTTTTGCCTTATGGACCTCCTTTCATTCAGAGAAATCATGAGCGATTTAAGTTTTATGCATCTGTAAGTGACTTCTCATGTCATTTGTAAAAATCTCGTAACACATTAAAAGCATTGTTTTCCTGGCCAGTGATGTGTTTATGTAGATGCACAGGATCTGTTTCACCTTCAGTTAGATCACATTGAGAGATCACCTTGTGAACTGGGAAGTGAGGTGTGAGAGTGGTGACAGCAAAAGGAAAACTGATCCAAAGAACCTATGAATGATGTTATCATACCCCATGAAACTAGATGCAGCTATGATGGAGTCGAAGACAAAAGGATCATGGGCATGCAGCTGGATAGAGCCAGCAGCTCTCTGTATGTCGCATTCTCCACTTGTGTCATCAAGGTTCCTCTTGGCCGCTGTGAACGACATGGGAAGTGTAAAAAGTATGTATTTTGCTACACCAACAATTAGAAAAGTCTGCTGTGGTTAGAAAGAAGTCCTAGGTAGCTCACAGTTATCTTCTTCCCACAGAACTTGTATTGCCTCCAGAGACCCATATTGTGGGTGGGTAAAGGAAGGAGGTTCCTGTGTCCATCTGTCACCCAACAGCAGGTAAGGAGCCCAAGGTATGGGAGAGGTTAGAGTGGCCTTTGGCTGTGACACGTTCTAGATGTGGGATTAGCTGCACTCACTTTCAACACCAGCATGCAACCTTCTGTGCATACACCTCAGCCACAGGACTGTTGGTGTTATCCTTCATTTTCTCATTTCATAGACTTTCTGCGACATCATCTGTGGCAGCTTTCCAGCTGAATAATCACCCTTGCATGATTAAAAACACACAGAAAGGAAACACAGTGGGCTTCAACGTATTCCCTGGAGATAGGGACAAGAAGGTGCCTGCCTTGATCATCACAGTGTGAGAACAGCAGAGAAAAGGAGCACTAGGATACCAATTAGATTAGTGAGGGGTTTGTCCAGCCATCGCAAAACCGACTCTTCTAATTGACTGTACAGGGCTGAGAAGAAATTGCAGAGCATTTGTTAAGCCACACATTTATGCTGCAAGCATGGCGTATACATCCAATAAAGCTTCCTCCTCTGCCGAAGAACAGTTGACCCTATTACTTGTTAGGCAGTCAATCAATTCTTGGCAATTCTCCAGTTAGTCAACTAGGACAGTCTACCACGCCTGTGATTTTAGTGTTTAAAATTGTTACCCTAGCTTTAAATGCTTAAATGGCATTACTAAGAGCTTTCTTTTTATGTTTTGACCTCAGTAGATGTGAAATCCAAAATAACATTTGGAAAAATATTCAATTCATCTTTGACAGGTTACAGAAACTCAAGTGAGGTGCCATATGGCAATACAGGGCTTACCTTCAACAAAGCCATCCCTTGAGCCTTCCCAGATCCAAAGGGCAAACAACCATTTTCACATGACTCTGAGCCTCCTTTCCTATTTTAGTATTGCTACACAAATGGATAGAAGGGCATGTCTGATGATCACCACCTGCATAATTTGAGGACAAGTATTCCCATAAACACAGCTAATGATAACTGTCAAATCTGACCTGGAAACTTGACTAAGGCAAGGAATTGACCCACATATATTATAAAAGCAGCTTTTTATGTAGCACTGTTGACACAGAGTTAGAGATTTGTATCTTCTCATGGGAATCTTCCAAGTAGAGGAGAAAGGATCACAAAACAGGGAAGAATGCTAAGAAATGACTTACCTTCTGTATTCAACATGTGGGCAAAGGTTGAAAGATTTTTTATGAACTAGTTTTAAATCAACACCAGAACTCTGAAACAATTCCTTTAAGGCCTGCATGCATATTTCAATGACTGGCATTGCCCAAAACATGTGGAACTCTACTTGGAGAGTCAGCTTCAGGGCCTGATGAATACTGGCTTTCATTACCACTAGAAATCTTTATCCTTTGAAGATGAATTTGATTTTAATGCAGTGAAAGATATTAGAAACTAAACATGATGGATTATTAGATCAAGGTGTGACTTTCAAAACCGTTTATATGGCTCACAAACTCTGAAGGCAGTCACAAAATAGAAATTTCAAATGTATTATGGGAATAAGCCTTGTCCATAAAAGAACACTGATCCAAAGTTTGGCTGATTCCAGTGTGTTTTATTTTAAAAATCAAAATAGGTATTATTAAACTTGATTTTGTTAATGTCAGGTAGCGTATACAACCATTGGTGACTTGTAAGAAAAAGGATTATGCAGAGGGGAATGGGTGTAGAGTCCTGAGGACTAGGGCAGGGCTGGTAGTGAGCAGAAATCCTAAACAGTCCCAGCAAAATGCATCATCAAGTTCTGTGTCCTCACAGGCCCCACCTGTCCACTGGCCATTTGTACCTATGAACACTTGGGTATACATATATTTTCTATGTAAAGAAATAGAAAAAGGTCTAGGAAGGCGAGAATAGTAATAAAAGAGAAAGTGGAAAGGAAAAGATTCCTTTTTAATTTATAGGCCTCTGTATTGCTTATATGAGGAGTGTTTTTAACATCTAAACTTTTTCAATGTTTAAGAAATGCTCGGGGAACCAGACTAAAAAAAGAATGTAAATAATCCACAAACTAATTAACTCCCTGAGTAAGATCTGAATTAACTGCTTAAACCATGGATTCTCTTTGGAGATTCACATAAGACTCATTTCTATAAACTTCAGAGATAAATTTCAAGCTGTTATCTTTTTCTTTTTTTCTTTTCTTTTTTGTTTTTGCAACTGCCACTCAATTTATCAAACTGTGTTACTTTCTTTAGTGAAACTTAGCACTCATTCCTGAGTCATGGCTCATATTATTGTATTTGTTTCTGTCTTTCCTTGTCTTCCTGTTTTTAAAGACTGACTTTTGAGCAGGACATAGAGCGTGGCAATACAGATGGCCTGGGAGACTGTCACAGTAAGTAGAGCTTTTTATCCATGTTTGTCTTTGAGTGAAGATGCTTTTATCACATGGCCTAGAAATATTATCCCACATCTAGAACTGAATGCAGCTGATGCTGAAACATGCATGAACAGAAATTATCTTCTAAATATCAAGTAAAGAAAGTGAGGTGCGTAAAAGCCAGCGTAGTCAATGTTGTTGCTATAAATGCTGGCACCCATTTTGTGGAACAAATTCCCTCTAGAGGATATTAATTATAGCAAAGCAGTAAGTTGTGTCAGCATTTCCATTACAAAATGACAGTTTTGTTGTTTTTTTTCAAAAATGTACTATTTATACTATAACTTTTAGCCAAATAATAAAAAGAATGATCGTTGTGCTCTAGTTTTTTAATTGAGTAAGACTGTTTTATCCGTTTTGGACATATTGACTAACGAAAGTAATTATTTTTTAAAATTAGATTTATGTATATTACCATTTGTGGTAGGAAAAAGCTTTCAGGAATAACTCATAAGCACAAAGTGATTCAAAATAACATTTCTATAGGAGTTAGCTTACTGTGCCAATCTCAGAGTCCCTATGTTATTAAATGGTAACATTTTAGTTACCTATGACAACTAGACAGAATTACAGTATAATAGCACTGTCCTATGTTGTCCTATGATCTGATTAGTATCAATAGTCTCCTGAAAATGTTTTATTAATGCTAATTTAAGGAATAATGCCAAGCTCTTAGAAAACTGTTTAGTTTGTGATTTTTCTAAATGTTACATATGCTGAATTTCAAACAACTTGCATTCACAATGGTACCAAAAATTATCCTCCTAAGGTAATGAAACAATATCACTTCTGATACTTGATTCTATAATGAAAATCTTGGAAATTACTCTTATAGCCATGAATACAGAAACGTCAGACGAACATGTCATCCAACTTTCTACCTTATGTTTTTTTTTGTAAATCAGATATAATCAAATTAAGAGGCCTAATCAAAATTCTTTACCCTATAATTTTTGTTTACAAGGATATTGAAAAAAAAAATCCTTACTCTGCCTTCACCTTCACAATTTAGGAGAGGGTGTCATCACCGAATGTCTATCAATGCATATATACCTTAGTGTGTAACTCTGAGACAATCTGAGGTTTGATCACTGGCCCTTAATCATCTTGGGGGCCTTATACCTTCATTTTTTGAGGGAAACAGGTTTTTTGGGGGGATATATGTTCAGTTAATAAACTCACTTTTGTGAACTATTTTTCATATTTTTATGATCTGGTGATATGAGCATCTGTAGAAAAATAGCAGTATAGTCTTAGATTGAATCATTAAATGCATGAAGAGTGTGAAGAAGACCGTGCCTCTATAAAGTGTCCACTGTATCAATAGTCTCACACCCATATCTGTGTTCTCAGGCAGAGGAAGCTAAGGAAGCCTCTGTGTGCAGCACAGGGGAGATCCTCTGGTTCCAATCCAGTGATTTTCTTTCTATCTCAAGTTATCTCATCAGTCAAGCCCCTAAGCCTGCCTTTGTGCTTCCTAGTATGTCCCTTACCTTTGACTCCATTCCTGAGGAAGCACCTAGGAGGCTCACTCAAGGCAAGAATTGAGCTGCCCCTCCACCTGCCTGCTTTTCCCAAGGGATTCTCTTCTCCCTGTGCTACTGGAGCAGAAACTACTTCTATCAGACATACCTATTCATATATAGGTGTTCAGAGAGGACCTAGGCAATTGGTTAGACTCTTTAATAGGAACTTAAGAGGAAATAAAGAGATCATAAGGAACCAGCGTCAGAGACTGCATAACAGGCTGAGCAAACCAGTGACCTGACCCAGACACACAGCACACACACCTGCATATGTTGCTTAATAAGTGTGTGGGTTTGGTTTTTTTTAATTTCCAAACTGAAACCCCTGCTGAGTTCAGAACATTGTGATACTGGACACTTCTTTCCATCTTGGTCATAAGGATGAGAAGAGAAAATACAAAGAAAAGTTCTTCCCTTAAGCATGTGCCTCTTATTTTATCCACATGCTTATTATCACAAAAATGACATTAAGTAAGGCTCAAATTCTCAGAATCACATGTAATTGCAGTGACCATTTCCTCTGCTGACTCTTGTTTTTTCCCCTGCCTTTTGGCAGTGACTTTGAGGAAACTCACTTGATGGAAGAGTTATGGAAGTGTGGAATTAGACTGAGTATAAAGCACCTTAGGTTCCACACAGGAATTAAAAGCCCTTTCTCAGTTTCGGGAATCATTTGTTGGCATAGTTCTGATTAGCTCATTCCCACTTATTATGTAAGTCACACTAAGCAGAGTGTGAAACACCGAGTAACCTCCTCCTCCCTTTTGTCTTTCAGATTCCTTCGTGGCACTGAATGGTAAGGAAGATATTACTGTCATAATTTAATATCAGTGGAAATCTATCTGAGAAATCCTATTTCACTAATCCTCTTGAGCATTCTCAAACTTTAGGTTTCTTTTTAATTAATTTTTTATCCTCGTTATTTTTTATAGACATTTCAACTCTTCTACCAGATCATGAAATGTCTTACAACACAGTGTATGGTCAGTTTATACATATATATATATATATATATATATATATATATATACACACATATATATATATATGTAAATTTTTAAAAAGTTCTTTAAGTCACTCATACTGTGCTAGTTTATAGTTTCATTCCTAAACATCATGGACCAGATTCTTTGTTGCTTCAGAGCCCCAATTCACTAAAATTATTTATAGATTTCACTGTGCTTCAAAAGCCACTCTGCTTATATGAGACAGTTGATGTGGGAGATTGAGTCCTAAATTTTTAAACCATATAACATGAAATATGCCAACCTTCGGGAATATATTTAATGAGTTCTTGAGGGAAAAAAAAACTGCTTTTGGACATAAGTATATCCAAGATAAAAGAATATTGCTTATAACTAAAATAGACTATAGCTCCTTAGCTGATAGGGAATACCATGCCCCAAAATGCTGACTCTCAGAACTCTACCTTTCACAGGGGAAAATCTATACCAGGTACAGACACCAGGTTCTTATTAGGCAAATCTTTCCAATGTAGCATGAAATTGGCCATCAAAATTTAGACTCACAAAGAGTATGCATATTTAAACATATCTTCAGTGAGATTTCTTCAGAATGTGTACAAGGAAGAGTGATGCAGTGGAAATGATGTGCAAACAGGATTTATCCCATTGTTCTTGGTCTGAAATACAGGAGCATTATATTAAACACAGCTACAACGTCCATAAACAGAATATTCTGAACTCTTGGTGCAAAAAGTTGAGATGTAGCCATTCTATTCACATTTCTCAAAGTACCACCAAATATTTATTAAGTAAACAATCTGTGTTTTTTTTTTTTTTTTTAATATATGAAAAACATCTGTGCAGTGGCAACTTTAGGCTTTTGCATTTTAATGGGGACAAGAGTTCAGCCATTTATAGTTTGTATGTTTAAGATATACAACAAAGGAATAGTGACAGGAGAGTATTTAAATAAAGGGGTAGGTAATAAAAGAGGCTGGGAAAATGAAGGCAAAGAAGGAAAAACAGAGTTAAGAAAGGAAAACAATGAGAAATTTAGGATTCAAAAAAATAGTTGAAGATGGCTACAAATGTGTTCAATAGCTCTATGTAAATGTTCACTCCCTGGGTCTCATTAGCATAAATAAAAAGTCCCTTTGAAGTCTTAAAGATCATTTTATGAATTGGAGCTCTACAGTGTGGGAAATCTTGCCTGATTTCTCCTGACCAGCCCCCTATGAAGTAAGGCAGGATGGAGTAGATGAGCACACAAATTCATCCACATTTATCATTCTCTCATCTTCAATTCAAACCAGAATATTGAACACTATAGACTCAAAAAAAAAAAAAAAAAAAAAATCACCCAGAAAACACATGTCATCTCATCTAGTTTAGACTTACCCTTCAAAAAGAAAACCCACTTAGCATCTGCTCTTTTCCAATACCATACTTTGCAATCATTTCTGATAATTGAATAATCTTTATCAGATATTGAGAAACTCAGACCTTGAAACTAATTGAACCAGCAACTTGCCTAACATTCATCAATTGTACTAAGACCAATTTTAACTCCCAGGCAATTTCTTATATAGATAGAATAATTAAACCATGGGATGCTCTTCATGAACAAAATCACTCTTCAAGCTATGGCTTTCTCTCTTTTTCCCTTTTCAAAGGAAAGGTACTTATTAATTCTTCCATATTAACACTTTAAAGGACAATGCCCATTCATCCTTATCTCTTGATCTGTGGTTTCTGTAATAAATGAAAGAGTTGGAATTTTTCTATCAGCTAATGATCCTGCCCATTTCAGGCTGAATATATTTAGTATGAAGAGGTTAGGTGATTAATTGACCATCAAAATGAGTGATGAGTGATGACAGGATGTACAAAAATACAGGAGACTTTTGAAACTTTATAAACTATTACAAGCGTTACCTATTTTGAAGTTAGTAAACCCCAAAGAGATTTAATTAACTCATCCAGCAAATATTTGTTAAGTGCCTGTTATATGCCAGGCAGTGGACTAGATATACTTGTAGCATCAGAGGAAAGATCAGATTGCCATTTTTATGGGCACAAATATAGACAAGAGAGTCAATCCTAAAGTCTAAAGCACACCCAAGCTGTTTCTAGCTGTGTCCTTTGCATGTCCTGCATTCTGTGGCTAAGTACAGACCTATTCAGCAAACCCTAAACCACAACTGCCCCTCTCAGGAAAAGGGATCATTTCGATAAACCATGCAAACTTTCTGTTGCAAAAACTGTATGCAACACCAGTTACAAATACAAGTACCCCTTTTAGTGAATTGGGTCCTGATTGTTTTCCTTCTCTCTTCCTCTGTATTGATTTAGTGTCTTTTTTTATGTCTAATTGGCTACAATCACTGTTAATAAGTTAGAGTAGTTCAAAGGGTCTCTAACCTCTAGAATCACAATGACTTGTAGATACAGAGAAACAATGTGATGTGCTCAACTTAACTTTTTAAATATATCTATTTCTTTGTGTTTTTGAAGTTATGTAGCATAAGTTCTATTGGTTAAAATGTGACCTTTCTTATTGGACTGACAAGACAAAATGGTAGGTTGCAAATCTATTAACATACAATACCATAGCCACAAATGATTGCCTATTTTTGTAGCACTATTTTGGTTACAAAGTCTCTTAGGCAATGCATAAAAATAATATAGCCTCTAAAATCAAATTATAAGAAGGAATATAAGTGATTTTCTTATAACTTTTTTTTTAAAAAAAAGGATGTAATAGCACATATCTTGATTTCAAACTGAGGACTGCTGCCTAATGTTTTGATGTGGTGGTTCTGAAATTTTTGAGAATCAGGTATTGCTTTCTCTGATTGTTTAATTCACCTCCGGCACGTGTTCCCTATCCTCAAGCATAAGTTTAAAAGATTACAGACCTCTTGCTGCTCTGTTTTTTGTTTTGTTTTGTTTTTTTTTCTTTTAAATAAATCAGATACATGGTTTCTCTAGATTTACATATAGAAAATCGAGATGTGATGGGTATCAGACTAACGCTTCAGTGATAGGAAGAAGAGGCTGATTTCTCACATTTGTGTAAAACATTTTCCTACCTAACTACCATCTGGTCCACATTAATTTCCTCTCATAGCCATAGCTTTCCATTACCAATGAGTTTTCCATGTATTTGCAGCATATGGTCCAGGAAATCTTTCTACAGAGAATGTGTCCCTTAGGCATATATTTCCCCAAGATTACCATATTAAGAAATGTTCTCCCTAAACCATACTTATGGCATTACCATAAAATTGCCCCTTGAACACAGTTAAATTGAAAGTGTTCAAAATGCATATCAATTCAGGTAAAAGAAATTCTTGCTACTTGGAGGGGAAGGTTTTTTTCCTTCCTCTCTTTTTCTAACTCTCTACAAAACTATGTTTGCTTATGCTGAGTGCTGAATTCTTTCTTAGGCTGGCTATATATCTTACTAGAACAGTCTTGAATTCAGGAGTGGAAAATAGAGGTTATGTTTTAGACCTCGATGTAAGCAAAGAGGAAATAAAGGAAATTCCATGTTTCCCTTTCTCAGGCTGATTTCCCTGCCTCTGTTCTCTTATCAGTATTATGAGATGAGATGTGAAACTCAGAAACATAAAAACAAAAAGTCCAGAAGCAAGCATTCCTTGAGTCTTAAATGCACATATTTTTAGCAGTGGGATATGAAGCAGACTATTTTCAACAAAGCGGATGTTTGAAGCTGTGTGGGAGCCACACAAGTTCTGTATAGAAAGTGACTTCTTAAACATTACCAAAGCTTTATGGCAGTATTTAAGTGTGGTGTTTCCACAGAAATCATCATAGCTTAGATGAGCCACTTGGCTTGCTTTACCCGCCAAGCAAAATCCTGAAATAAAAAAAAAAAAAAATTTAAATGTTTTCTGTAATTTGCAATATTATAGCCTCGTGAGACTCTAATGTCCAATAATAATTGTGGAAAAAATAGAATGTAATGCATTTATCATTATTATCTCTCTTTCTGGTGGCCAGTATTTATTTATCATGAATACAGTGATCACATCCCGAGGCTGGAGGTTTGGGAGTTATTGTGAATCTGCCCTACTTTCTGTCAAAGGCACCGATTACACATGCACAGTAGTTGTCCTGATGTCTTTTAAAAAATTGTTCCAAGAGACTGCTATAGGTAAAATGGTTTAATAAGCCAAAAGACTCCAGTGGAAAATCACAGGGAGGTTATATTTCATTTCTATCAGACAGAACAAGTAGTAGGGCTTCTTTAAATCATTATGACAGCTTAGATCAAAGCATCTGATAGAATCTGCATTCAATCTTGTGCAGTGATGGAGCGAGAGCTTACAGATGTGTTCACAGGAAATGTCCACGGTATCTACCGAAACTCCCAACCTAGCCATTTTTCTGGCATTATCCTATGGGAGGCTACTTTAAATCTCAAAATCTCTCTTTTTCTGGCTTGAATCATTTCAATGAAACCTCAAAAACAACATCTCATAAATGTAAGTCATGAAACTATGAAACCAGCTTTATTGGAATAAAACATACAAGGCACAGCCATAACACATAACAGTTGAGGCCTCCATTCCAATGAAAAAGAGGTGGGGGCAGATCCCTTTGGAAAGCAGGACCTCCTCCCAGAACAGGAAATGCCTGCGAAGCTGAGTTCAAGCTGAAGACAAGACATCCCATGGAGCCTGTTTGGAAAGGGCTCAGGACAGTTGAGTTACTTGGGATGTGGGGAGACACACAGCTTCCCAGGGTAGACACTTTCTGTCTTTAATGCTACCCTGGGGATGACCAGGGAAAGGCCACTGACATTTCTTGAGCCTCTAGTGCATGTCAGACACTGTGCTAGATACTTTATCCTCTCAACACTGGGAGGTGTCATTATCCCCATGGTGTGCAGAGGAGAGGCTAAGTGATTCCTGGGGTTCACCCAGCAAGTGGTTGAGATACAATCTGGCCCTTCATGCTCTAGTTACAAATTCAAGGGGGGGTATTGTTCTGCTGAACAACACCCCCAGCATCACCAACGGTAAGACTTGCCATTTATTTCTAGGGCCATCTCATCTCAGTCTCTCAGCCCACCTCCTGGCCTCTGAGCAAAGGAAATGTGGGTCTCTCTAGTGATGTTTTCCCTAACTGTATTTGTGATAAAAACAGGGCACGCCAGTTCCCTCTTGCCCAGCACCACCACATCAGATGCGGCGGCTCGCGAGGGGTATGAGTCTAGGGGAGGAATGCTGGACTGGAAGGACCTGCTCGATTCACCTGACAGCACAGATCCTTTGGGGGCAGTGTCTTCCCATAATCACCAAGACAAGAAGGGTAAGGCCTTGGAAATGCCTCCTCCTTGGCGGGGAGAGTTCGCGCGGAAAGCGGGGAGGACTGTGTAACTGCTTCCAGCTGAGTCCAAGCAGCATTTAGGAACCTCCAATGCACCATGACTGAAAGCATCTCAAAATTAAGACTAACAGTCCAGCCCTCATGAGGCTTGATCCTAAATTATTCCTGGGCCAGGGAGAAAACACACAAAACGAATAACACATCTCTGAGCTTCTTCCACCCAGAAGAGGTATAGATTGGCTCCAATCAGATGCCGGCTCCTGAGATCCCTTTCCACTCCTCTCAGCCACATGATGTGATTAAAAAAAAAAAAAAAAATTTCCTCTTCCCACCATAATGTGATGGAATGCCATGTGGACTTTGGCAAGTGAATGTAGTCCAAGTAAAAGCCCATTAATCAGTGAATCAAGAACTAGCTGGGCAAAGTCTTTCCTGGCTGGTAGCATCTCTCCCTCTCACATGGTGCTGAATTTGAATAGGGCCGTGGTCCTCAGACTACTGTAATTGCCCTCAGAGGACAACAGCTGAAACAAAAATATGTCATTTAATCAAGCAGAATTGCTATGCATTTAAAATGGAAAGGAAGCCACACTAAATGAAAGGGACTCTACTGTGAACTGTCCTAAATTCTCCTTTGCTTTCTTTGCTTGACTGCAGACAGGAAATGTCATCTCTTTTTTCGCCATTTGCTGCTTCTGGTAACACATCCTACTTCAGTCGCAGCTGCAACCAAAGAGGCCTTTACTTGTCCAAAAAACAGTCTTGTAAATCAGAGCCTGAAAAGCCCAGTTATGTTGCTGAGCTGTTTCCCCCCATTCAGAATTGTTAACTTCTATATGTTTTCAAGAGTTTCATCCAAGCTGGGTGTGAGTTTTGAGGGCAGAGCAGCCTCCATGACCCTTGAAGACAGTCTCTGTCATGTCCTCACCCAGAGTTTTTTGCACACATATTTCCCTCTTTATGTTGATAGAACATTTTCTGAGCAGACCCAAAGGTTCTTCCTCTCTTTTGCTATCCCTCTCCTGAGAGTGCTCTGCATTCTGCTGTCCTATTTCCAGAGCCTAAATGTAAAGATCAAGCCCCCCCCTTTTTATCTTGCCCTTGAGCGTGTCCCCTTCAGAAGGATTTTATTCTTCTTCTTTAGACTTCCCTCTTAATATGCCCTGCCTCAAATCTATTTAAAGAAAAAAAGAAATAAAAAGCAGGTTTTTGTCTCATCAGTCCCTCTGTTCTTAGCATCCTGAGAAAGCACCTGATGGAGAAGAAACTGCCTGACCGGCCACAAACCCCAGCATGTGCACTATTTGTGACGTGTGGCTCCAGACCTAAGATGTATTGGTCTTGGCTGTGTTCAAAAAGAGACAGTTTAGTAAAAACCACTTTGTTTTTGCCCACTGTGATTCTCTAGAAAAACAATCTTTCCAGTAAAGTCCTAACTATGTCAACCAAATCTCTAGCTGTTGGTTGCAGTAATTTACTCTTTACTGAGAGGGGTGGCATGGATTTTCTCCAATCGTTAACTCCCCTAAGGAATGGAGGTTCTCAAAGAGTCCAATTAACACTTTGACAGATTGTTTTAAAATTCGGCATTGTTCACTCTCTTGGGTCTTATTATGAATATTGACAAAGCTGGAAGCAGTCTGCATATTGTCAAACAATGGTGGCAGAGGTGATTGCATGGGTGTTTAACATGATCACTGTTCTTGTGCTGTTAACTCCTTGCCTTGCCCTGTCAAATTTGAGTTTGATTTTTGACAATTGATTTTATGTTTGATGGGGCAATGCCAATGAGTTGTTATGCAGAAATTTGAAAAAGATATAGCTTAGTGTTCCTTTTACCATGATTTTTTATGATTTTGATTTCCATTTTGCTCTGAATTATTTTTCTGTTTACCGTTCATGATTTATTTCAAGCTTTGTTTCGTTTTGCCAAGCGCTGTGTGGTATGACTTGGTGATGGCGTTACTCTGTTGGAAAAGTCTCGGTCCTTTTCTGACTCATTATGATGTTCCTTAACCTGAACCAATCTGTGATTCCCTCGCTTCTTTTCATTCCCTGACGTTGGTGCCTTAATGATGTCACACCCGTGTGCGCAGCATCTCCTGGGATGCGGGAGTCCCGTGGGTTTCCTGAGGGCCTCTGATGGGTGCTCTTTTCACTGGGTCAATTGTCTCATGGGAATGTGACATTTGTGTGCTCCAGCTTTGGGAGCTAAATATACTCTGGAATTGTTTCTAAAATATCCCACATTCCCCTGCTAAGCAGAAAGTGTGTCTGCTGACCAGTGAGCTGAGGAAGAGGCGAGTGTCCAATGCCCTTTTTATTTTGGCCACTGAAAAAGAGCCACTGAGCAAAACGATTCCAACAGCTCCCGTCTGCAGATCTGCTGATGCCCCTGGGCTGGCCCCCCTCTCTGCCCCAGTTCATGCTCCAAACAATTCTGCATTTCCAGAGTATGTTTGCTTGCCTTTTTCTTTCTTTTCCTTGCTGTGTCTTTCGTCTTGATTTAATCCCGTGCGTCCCTCTCATTCTGTCAAAGCACTGCTCTCACCTTGCCATCTAACCCCCTTCTGCTGCCATTGTTCTTAGCCTCCCCCTTTCAGAGTAATAGCCCAAAGCCCTCTGCCCTCTGTGGAACATTCCAAGGCTCTTTCCTTCTAAACTGTGATCAGCGTTTGGATGCTGTATGTATATATAGTTTTCACTAACAAAGTGTGAGAGGAGACCTGCAAAGCATGCAGAAGCATTATCATAGAAAATGAAGTAATTTTCTCTCTCAGTAACTGGCCTTGCCCTTCATTACCCTTCTGGCCTTGTCTAATGTCTCTTGTCCTTGCTGCTTTTCTTTAAAATTGCCTGATATCTTTCAAGCCCTGGATTCATTAGTAAAAAACACAGTCAACCGCTCCGTTTTATCTCTGGGTCCCTCGATGTCTGGAGCCCTCAGAGCCAGCCCTTTAATCACCAAGCTGATAAATTGGATGCAGCCCTGACTACTTCTTTCTTGGTTTTGCCACATCTATAACTACATGTTATTTATTCATCCAATAACTATCGAGGTGGTAATGGGTAGTTACATAGGGGCTCTAATTACATGCAAATAAGAAAGGAAAACCCCGTTTATTATTAGATCTAACTTATTCCCCACTACCTCTCCTAACAGCAAAAGACATAAGAGCTTCTTTTTTAGGTTAAACAATCCTGAGAGTAAATAACCACTCCTGTGCTTCTTGTTTCTTACCAATAGTAACAATATCATACAACTGATTTCCAAGAGGAATGTAAGACATGTGGAGGAAGTTAGCCATGCACAAAGCTGCAAGGACCACTGTGTAGCAGAATCGTAAAGTCTAAACACCAACTGCTGCACAAATCCTGAACAGAAGAGAAGCCCCTAATTCTGACTTTGTTTTATAGAGTTCTTGTGAGCTCTCAGAAAATAGGTGCAATAGTAAAGTTGTTCTCGTTTGATGAAAAATGCCAGAATTGTATACTTACATAATTTAGGGAATCTTTAAAGTGAGGCATTATCACATAATTTCATTTAGTCAAGAGATATGGTCATTGTAAACAAGGAAAACATGGAGAAATATTAAGTTCGAGGTGGCATGAATAATTTAAACCAAAATGTTATTGTTGACTGTTTTAATGGATGTGCAAGCTATTTATGTAAGCAATTTGTAGTTGGGAAAATAATTTTCCAGTAAGATTCATGAGGTCTATAAAGGAGGATGAGCATGCTTAGTTATTGTATGAATCACAGAGTTTATCAACAATCCTCTTTAAAGTTAATTACTTACTCCTTTCATGTACTGTGGCCTGTGACAGTCTTGCCTCAGTGGCATGTGCAGCTCCACACAGGATGATTTAAGGACTCAGAGACATTATGGCCTTTAGGAATACTGAGTCATGTGGTAGGAACTCTATGCCTTTTTTGTTTCTTTCAGTCAGTGTACTTGATTGTGTCAAGGATAAGTCTCAGTTTGATCCCTGGTCATTACCAGCTCCCTAAACTTGCCACCACCCCTGTCTGACAAAGAGAGGATGGACTCTAGACTGCTGCTTTAGCTTGGAGCTGGATCCAGCTGGAGTTAACATTGTTTTGCTTTTGGTTAATTTTATTTTTATGACTACCCTCTAATCTAGGAAAAGTGACACGTGTTTCCATTTATGACAATGTTGTAAAGTTTCCATTTGAAATACATTTTAAAGACAATTTCAATACTAAGTAGATAGTAATGCAGGAAGTAGTAGGGAAATAAAATCTTAAGTAAATAATTTGGTAGGTGAGGCTCATTGGTATGGTTAACCTTGTATAATTAGTACTTTACTAATTAAAGTCTGGGTAAATCTGACATAAAGCAATTAAAGGAGTCCTGTGACAATTAAACTATTACCAAGATGAGGAGGCTGAGGCAGGAGGATCACGGGTTCAAGGCCAGGATGGGCAGTGAGGCCCTGTCTCAAAAGAAAAAGTAAAAAGGACTGGGAATGTAGTTCAGTAGTAAAGTACCTTTGGGTTCAATCCCCAGTACCAAAATAAAAGGCTACAGCTGAGCATAGTGGTGTACGACTATAATCCCAATGATCTGAGAGGTTCACAAGTTCACAAGGCAGGAGGATCACAAGTTGAGGCTAGCGGCAGCAACTTAGCAAGACCCTGTCTCAAAATTAAGAAAGGCTGGGGATGTAACTCAGTAAGTGCCCCTGGGTTCAATCCCTGGTACCCTCCCTCCTACACACACAAACACACACACACACACACACACAAAGAACTACTACTAAGAACTTTGCTTCTGACACTCGGAAAGAGGAGAGTTGGTGACCCCAAACCCTCTGTTGGCTGGGCACCGCAAAGCCAAGCATATGCATGCATACATCAGTCTGAGTGTTGAGATTACATCATCTCATGCTCTTCCGATTTCTTTTCAACCTACCGAGCTTTGTGATTGGACGTGGGAAGTTTGGTCAAGAAGGAATTTAAAGAAAAATGGATTTAGACTAAAAAGAAATTAGCCACTCTAGGCTTGTTAAGCATCTGGCAAGTTTTTTCTCCACCCCAGTAGTGAACACCCTAGTGTAGGCTGCAGCTAGTTATTACTTAAATTGTAGCCCAGGGAAAACTTTGCTACAGCATCTCTGCCTCCCATCTACCTTTCTGGTATCCATAAGGACTCTAGTACTGTAGAGCATTCCCCTGACTTGACATACCTTATTCTTCACCCTTCTTCCCCTTTTCTATCATTCACTCTTTACTTCTGCTGAATCCCAAACACTGGGAGCAAGCTTTGTTTATGAACAGAGATCTGCTTATGAGTGAGCACAGTTAATAATAGAGTGGAGTCTGATTACTCTTGCATTGTAACGCTCACCAACGCTTAAAATTTGCAGCATTTGGGATTCTAAAGATTCCTGTTCTCCCAATGAGGAAGATAATTTCTTGGCTCCTATCAAGTCGTATGTAAGTGATTTTATGTACAGAGAAATTTATTCCTGGTGACAGTAACATGGAAAGAAAATTAGGCGTCTCTTCTTTTCCTGACCTAAACTTGGGCTGAATTTTTCCTACCATTTCTTTAGTAACATTGCTGTAACAAAAATGTTTTCTATATTGACTCTAGCAAAATTTATCACTAGTTCTGTAGTGCAATTTGGATGTCAATGAGAAGTTGGGGGCTATCATAGAGGCAGACGTAGTTCCTGTCCAAGAAATATCAAACTGCCAGACAGACAAAGCACAAGTAGACACAAAAGCAGAGAAAAATGCTTTACAACCACCACTGCCTTTGTGAACAAAAAGAAAACATACACAACAGACTTTAGAAAAAGATACTGGACAACTAAGGGCAACTTGGCAGGCCACAGCAAGGACATAACACTCTGAAACAGTCTTTCAACTCCTTCTCTGGTCTTTTCCTTCAGTACCAATATTACGACAATAATATATCTCTAGGCAGGGAAGACAAGGAAAATGAGATGTTGGGTGCAGGCAGGATTCATATTTAAAATTTTGCAGGAATGCTGGCAAACTCTGACTTTATTGTTTTCAAATAGGTCAAGCTTTACTTAAAAAAAAAACTAAGCTCATACTGATTTACATAACTTACGAGTGAGGCATAAGATGGCAGCCATTTTTGGATTTAAGGTAGATCAAGACAGTCTTCAGGAGGCTTCAGAGAGTGCTGTCTTATGGGGAGTCCTCTGAGAAGGACAAGATCTGTTACTTCCACTGAACAATTGAAAATTAACTGAACCAGGGAGAAAAGGAACATGCATGGTCAGAGGCAAGGAACTCTAAAGGAGGCACATAGATTGTTGATGTTCCAAATGAACTTTTGAATTAGAGTTCATTTATTTTTGTTACTGAGGATAATAGGAAAGGTGTCATGCAAAGTTTATAAGACATCTGGTATGCAAAGGTACTGCTGTTGGTGATAATGAAAGATAAGAGATTCTTAAAATTTAGTGTGTTTTTTTTTTAATTTGTAAAATGTGCTACACCTGTCCTATAAAGATTCAGTATCATTTTTATAACTCAAACTATTTTAATCAACTAAAGGTTTGAGTGCCTGTAAAGAATGTGGCTGTAATCCCAGCATCTTGGGAGGCTGAGGCAGGAGGATCATGAGTTCAAAGTCAGCTCTCAGTGATTTAGTAAGATTTTAAATAGCTTAAGGAGACCCTGTCTCAAAATAAAAATATATAAAGGACTGGGGATATGTCTCAGTGTTTAAGTGCCCTTGGGTTAGATCCCTGGTACCAAAAATAAATAAATAAATAAAAATTGTTTGTGGCAGTCATTAGAAACACTGTGGAGGAGTAGAAGAGTAGGATTACTACATAAAATACAATATGCCCAGTTAAATTTGAACTTCATATGCATCTGAGTACTGTTTTTAAATATTTAGATAAAACTAAGTAATTTTACTGTAAACATATCCCAAATATTACTTTGGGACATACTGTTCTCTGAAACATTACCGTTTATATCTGAAGTTTCAATTTAATCCTATATATTTTTTGCTATCTGAATCCCATTGAAGAGGTTGCAGGTAATGTATTCAGTGAAGCTATATGAGACATAGTCTCTAGATTGTATTTTTTGCCCTTTAACTCTTGGAAATCTAGAGTAACCCACAGAGAACTTAAGTAAAAAATTAAATTATTCATATTTAATTTTAGAAAATGATCACTTAAAGTTACATATGTATTTGAAATATGATAAAGGGTAATTTAAAATATTATCACCAAAATCAAGCTCTTAAATGTCACTCTTATGTGAGGAAGGCTCAGAAAACAAATTGTTCCTGAACAGGAGCACCATTAAAACAACTGATTTTTTAATTTTCTTTAACTTCTAGTTTTTATCAACATGTATTTTTGGTCTCATTTTCGGAAAGTACAAGAAAATAGTAGTGGTATTGATAATTCTAGTCATAATGAAAGGCCCATAGAGCAACCTCTCCTTCATTTCTTCATTCATTCAACAGATGTTCAACAAACACGTACTGTAGAAAATACAGATTTGAATTCAACATGACCCTACGCTCAGGTAGCTTGCAGTCTAGCAAGGGAGGTACACAGGTGATCTAACTGGGGCAGAGTGATTCTGAGAGAGAAATCAAGGAAAGAAGGGTAGACAGAGCCCTGAGGGAGTTAAGGGAGGGACTGATGGGGGCATGCAGCAAAGCACTGAAGGAAAGATGGATTTCAGGGGCAGAAGGGGAAGACATTCCAAGGCGAATAAATTGCATGATCAAGACACAAAACTGTGATACTACAGCCTGAGATGATAAAGAGGAAAGCAGTGTGGGGTGACCGAAGTGATAAAGTACATGGCAGGCTAGAGTAGGGGCTGAGATTGAAATGGTCGTCTGGAGCCCTAAATGCCATGCTTTGTCTTTAGCTGCAGGGAGAGGGGGATAGGATGATAAGTGGTGGGAAGACAGGGACTTAAGGAGGGGGAAGGAAGGAAAGGATAAAGGTAGAAAGATTGATAGGTGGTACATAGTAAACTGATCATATAACTATATGAGGTTATTAATTACATATACACCATAAATTTGGGAAGAGTAACTATGCATCTATTTAGAATCTACAGTGTCTGTTACTACATATCCCTGACATTTTCCTGATAGATGCTTCTTGCCAAACTAAGAGCTCTCTCCTAGGTAAAGTCTGAGGCGAGCTAAACTCCAAACAAGGGCTTCTCTGTCACTTTAGTTAAAACACTGGGGTGCATGGCTTATGACAGACATTTTATTCAGGACAGATTTTGAAATCAGAGGAGGCTGAGAAAGAAATGACAATGTAATCCAGGGTGCTACCCTGTATTTTTACTATATTATTTCTTTGTCACCTACCAGGAAAAGAGTCTATTTGTGGTCTGTGGCTTTTCTTTGAAGGACCGAAGAAAACAGCACTGTAAGCAGGTCAGGTGCTGGTCCTCAAATAGACCAAGTGGCAGTTCCCCCATGTGAGTGTATGCCAGGGAGGAGGGTGAGCACCGAGAAGCCCGAGTGGAAGGCTGTAATCATTCTTTCACTACTGCAGGCATGGATGTAGATTTGATTTAATTAATTTTGTATCCTCTTGACAACTTGCTGAATTTATCTAAGGTCTTGATGAGATTATTGTGGAAAGGGTAGAAGAAAAAAAAAGTTAAATGTCAGCCATGTAGAAAGCCGTTTTATCTCCTTGCCTGCCTGAATCTGCACACCAATATTTGAATTTTCTAGAGATAACCACTAAACCATTTTTTTCTACCTACTATCCACTTTCTCAAAAAATGGAGATCTTAAATTATGATTATGGAGACTTGAACTTTTGCTTTTAATAGCAACTTAAACCTTAGGGTATTAAAAAAGTAAATTCATCTTCTAGGGGTTCTTTGTACCTTTAACCTACAGCTGCTGTTTCAAGCCCTATCTTTCTTGACATGAAACTTTACCCCCACCCTTTTCCTTTAGTTTCTTTCTTCTTCCTTTTATTTTTTATTTTTTTTTTCCCATTCTCTCCCATCCTTTGTACAAAAACACACACAGTGACAGAGTTTTTTGACAGCTTAATGGAACTTTCAAGGACTACAGGGACTAGGTTAGGCATGATCTTATTAACAGAACATCTGGATTCGTTACAGACTTCCTCTTTAATTGACTCAACTGCACTGTGTTCATCTAGATTCTGTTTTATCCTCACAATAAAACTGTGAAGAATCAATGTATAGTTTAGATCCTGAGCAATAATAGAAAAATAATATTAGCTTTGTCCCAAAACTTTCTGATAGTCTAGTTTCATGAAGTTTGTTTGTTTTAAGGTTAGAAGTATGAATTTGCAAACCTTATTGTTTCATAGACAGACTAGTCTACAGAGGGCAAAGTAGTGGCAACCAGGTAATTCTCAAGGGTAGCTTCTCTTTTCTTAATGTTACACATGAGAATGACCTCACCCTCTGTAGGACTTGCCAGGAATACATAACACATGTCACTATCCTACAGAAAAAGGGGCTGAAAAACCTGTGTTCACTTGCTGGTCCCAGAGAGATACAGGCTATGGGAATAATAGGTAAACCCCTGCAAAAATGTATGGGCTACTGGGGGTACTGAAAGGAACCACAGAATCCTCATCATATGTAAATCTCTTAGCACTTTAATCTCAGAAGGGCCCTGAAGTAAACCAGTGAAATGTGGTTGGATATAACACATATACTGGGGGCACAGTAGATGGGATCCTAATCAGTGTCAGAGTCAATTATAGGCAATGTGAAGGTCTGTCATCTTTAATATTTCTGTCGTGCTTGTAAGTCCGCAGCTTAGAAATTATCTTTGTAAAGTGATTCATTTTTAATGGGATAATGTGAATTCTCCCACTCCAATTATTTTTAAATTTTATATTTTTAAAAGGATGCTTTTCTTTTCAAACATACTTCCACATTTACTGAAGTCAAAGGCAGTGATTATGAGCTATATAGAAATAATGAAATTTCAGTACAGACAGTCATTGGTGATGCTTTATTAGGAGAGGAAATGGTGTCAAGAAATTTATAGGACTGCAAACTGCATTATGCCTGACCTTTTGGACATATTAAAGCACGTCATTTCCAGTCCTGTAGCCTCTTGTTATTCATAAATAGTAGATAACACTGGACACAATCACCTGACATTTGTTAAGGTAATAAATATATCCTAACTGCAAAAGGGTCCAGCACTCCAGGATTTAAAAGCACATGACAAATTTTATGTAACTTAAAAATGTCTTATGTAATTCTATGGATTTGCAGATTCAGTTCAGCTCAGCAGATGGGGAGGTGCCGAGGTCCATTGAACACGCTGTTGTGCTAGGCGTTTTATTATTATAAAGCAGGACCTTAATGTGGGAAATGAAACATGAGCTCAGGTCTCTTTCAGTCCAAGAACATAAAGGAAAACTTTCTTGAGTTTCCTTTCTCTTGTCCTGTCATGCAGATATCGAGGAAGAGTTCTGGCACCCCCTAATCCATTCTCAGTGTCACTTGATGACCATTAGTTGAGTTGAAGGGTCTGATTTTGAAGTGACATTAGATGTCGGTCTATAAAAGAGGCTACTCTATCCAATGGCTCCATCAAGCATTCTGCCTCTTCTGCCCCTGCATCCAGTCATCCAGGCAGACCTCTGTGGTGCTATGTGATGGCCACTGTAAACAGAGATGGGAGCATCAAAAATTCCCCTCCATGTCTTCATGCCAGGGTAGAGAGACCACAGGCATTTTGCCATAAACCTCCATTACTAGCAAATTTGGTAGATTGAAACCATGGGAATAATACAGCATTTTAGGTCCTATATCACTTTTGTCAAATACCCAAGAGAAAGTGTGAGGAATTTTACTGTCTTTCAAACAAAATAACAATTTTGTGTTCTTTATCAGAGCACAGTAACCTTAGTAAAGAAATTGTACATGTGACCCACTAAAGACTCATGCTTTGAACATCAAGAATGATTTTGTGCATTTACTTATGTATTTTACAAATCATTTTGGAAATCTGGCTAACCACTAGCTCAGTGTTGTGTCTAAGGATGGACTTTAGGGCTAAATATCCAGATGCTTTCTAGAATATCATTGATGTCATTTAGGACAGTGCCTCTCAAACTCTAGTGAACATAAGAATCATCCTGAGACCAGTTTTAAACACAGGGTTTCTGAGGCCAGCCCAGAGACTGGGGCAGAAGGGTTGAACAGGACCTGAGGATTTGTTTATAACAAGTTCCAGGTAAGACTAAGGCTGAGCAGCACTGGGACTCAAGATGCTTTCCAAGTTGCTCACTAGCCAAGATTTTCTTGTATTTTTAAATCTTTATTTTTCTATTCTTGAGTAGCACAATTGGACCCCAGCCAAGTATTGCCTTGAAATAGTCTATCTTGGACCCCATAGAAAGCAGGCAACTTGTCAGAACTTCTGGAAATCTTGTCTTTGTATTATTAATTGAGCATTAACACATTTCCTGCACAATGCCAACTGCTTTACATATATTCATTTCTTTAGCCTTTTATTTCATTTCTTTAGCCTTCTTATTTTATTATTCTAACAATGTTCATCTCACAGAACTACTGGGGCTTAGAGATTGAGTGACATGCCCAAGATCACACAGCTGCATTTTGTAGAGCCAAGATGCAAATCCAGGTCTTTATGACTTCAGAGTGTATGTCCTTAACAAGAACACCCAGCCTCATTGTTGACCCAGATCCTCAGAACTATATTCCTACCAGTTTAACCATTTTCAGAATATTAGGAGAGACCTCTTTCCTCATATTTGTTTCACCTTTGCTTTGTAGAGAAAAATCAAAGCACTGCAAATATTCCAAACAATGTATTATCTGAATTTCACATTTTTTTTTTAAAGAAGAACCACTCCCCATTGTGTAGCTTTGATGCCTTGTGAGATACCAAAGGAAGAAGATGGGACCAGGAAGTTGGAAAATAGAAATGCTTTGTCTAGTTTCAGAAAGCACACAGATGTTGGGTTGCCAGTCATATTCAGAAAGAAAACCTCAGGATAGGAAAATAAACCTTGAAAATTCTGCAAACACGTTGCCAAACTAAAATAATTCTTACCAAACGCAAAAAGAAATGCAGGGGCTGGGTTTGTTTCATGAAAATAGAAAGGAGACTAGTAGAGTAGAGGAAGGGGAATATTTTAAAATTTTTTAATTTTTAATTTTTAAAATTGCCATAAAATAAAGTGCATTTAAGAATTAAAAAATAAAATAATTTTGGCCTGTACAGGGGCAATAACAGTTCTGAAACAGAACCATACACCAACAATCCTGGGCATGGCTTTTGAAAATTATCCTGTTATGACTCTTCATCCAGACATCAGTCCATGCTATGGGTAAGGAAGGTGTCTTCCTATTGGCAATGCCAAGGCTAAAAGTGGAGCAGGACCGTATCAATGAACAGAGCATAGAAGGGAAAATGAAGCTGTTTCTTCCCTTAAAAAAGAAAAAAAAAAGTGAAGTTCAATGAATTTCATGCTCATTTTCCCTTCTCTCCCTGGGATGTCATCCCAACCAAAAATGCATGAATTTCATAGGTGATAGAAGTGGAAGTGGGCTCATCCACAGTCAACCACAGTAAGCATGATTTCAATATGTGAGCTTTACAATTGCTTCTTTACTGAGAATATTAAATGGCCAGGAAGCTGCCTCTACTCTGGCATGGACACTAGCCTTATACCATGCCATTCCCAGTACCTAATCTTCAGCCTGCCAGGAAAACCAAAAAGAAATAAAAAATAAGAGGAAAAGGAAAGTTTGAGTTATAAACGCTAAGCCCATTTCCATGGCCGCTGGCAGTTCAGTTTATTCCCTAAGCCATCTGGTTCCCATTATGCCGTAAGACAAGAAGGCTCCCTTGAAGGCTGCTTCCTGCCGAGATAACCACAGAGTGCTCCCATTTCGCTTTCCGTGTGGTCATCTCGATTGGCTAGGGTGTGGTGTGTAGAGTAAATTGTCTCCAGTTGGGGATTTTCCCTATTTGTTTTCTTCTCTCCTTAATAGGGCTCACAGCGGGCCCTGTGTGGTTAGCCTGGTGATATTTGGCTCGTGATTAGTTCATTCATTCAGATTGCCTTGCAGGATTGTGAGCCTGGCATTTCATTGCAATAAGATTTTCAAACAAGAAAAATTGGGTTGTTAGATTCCATTCACCCAAGTTGTTATGAGGATTTCAAGGAAATTGCAGGCTTGTCTTACTATAAAGCAGAATCAAGAGTCTATTTTAGGGGATCCTACTCCGGGGGCTTTTCTTGGTGATTTGCCATCTTTCTTAGCTCTCAGACCCAACACAAACCCTCTCTGGCTCAGTGATGGAGGAAACGTCCATCCTCTTTTTTGCCTTTGCATATTTCTCTAAAGGACACAGAGAGGCTTTGTTGTCTTTGTGGTCACCGGGTCCGCTTTACACAGATGCCTATTAATCACTTCACTATGGAGACAGACACATCCATCATATCACAGCAACTCAGAAACAGCAGCCCAGTGAGCAAGGGTGAGAGGGGAAAGTGTACACTTAACCGTTTCGAGTTACTGGCTGCCTGGGTTGTACCCATTTAGAGAGGTAATTGGGGTGGGGTAGAGAGGGCTATTCTTTGTTATTTAGCTTAGTAGGTGCCATTGATTTTACATGTTTGTTTTGCTTCATATTTGATAAGACAGATACCACTCAGTTATCTGGGTAAGGTGCAAGGAATAAGTATACTTGAAGAATGAGTTTTAATTTTAAAAACACTTAGAAAAATAGAATGTGTTTTTGATGCAAAGATATTGACTCTGAAACCAGTAGTTTTTAATGGGTTAGTTGTGGAGCAGAGCAAGCTGGAAATCAGCTTCCTTGGGCAAGAAGATCCTTGAAATTGCAGATTAATTACCTAATAACTTTCCTTCCCAAACTGACAGGTCTTCCAAACTTTTTTGGTCATTTGAGGCTGCTCTTGGCCTTTTTCCAAATATTGTTTCTAGCTTTTATTTTTCTTACCTTTTCTCTATAGTTATTCATTCATTCATTTATTTACTATTGGTTTAACAGTTATTTACTGAGCACCTTTAGATCTGGGAATTCAGTAGTGAATAACTCCCTTTAGATCAGACTAGGTGAGAAAAACAAACATAAAAGCAATATCTTAGAAGTGATGATTTAAGATAGAGGAAGAACAGAGCTCTGGGGACACTTGTAGAACAAAGAGCTCACCTGGTCTGAGGAGTGGGAAGAAGGCTGCTACATTGAAGTAGAGATGTTAAAGGATAAGGTTGCATGTGTTAGGAAGGTGGGGGTGGAATGTTTCAAGCAGAGGGGACAGCCTGTGTGAAAGCACAAAAGCAAGGACAGTCCAGCAGGGTAGGGTGGTTCATGCCTAGAGTATAAGGAACTAGAAGGAAGTCAGACCATTTACTATTGCTGAATACAGTTTTCCTTTTCTTTCCCTCCACCCCTTGGTTTTTGTTACATTCTTCACTCTCACCGAAATCCTACGCATCTTTAAGGCATTACACAAATACCGTCTCCCAGGTAAAGCTGCTGCCCATTATTGGCAGAGGAAGGATATATCTCATCACTTTTTGAATGGAGTTATGTGCAAGTAGCTGCCTTCTCCTTACTGGTTTATGCTTCTTTCACCTTTGTCCCAACATGTAGCACAGTGCTTTAGTGAGCTCAAGAAACATTTGCTGAAGGCAGCCACAAAGATGCTGGAAGCTGAAACCTTGTTACATTGACACAATAATAAAGACACCCAGAAAATCACAATCCAACCCTGAGTTAGGACACAGCATCCTTCCTAAAGCAAGCTATCCCTGAGCCTTGTGCTGTGCCCACCCCGACCCCGTAAACAGACTAGGCAGTCATGGAGAATTGCGAGCAGGGCTATCAGAAGCCTTTTTTAAAAAGAGAATGTGGTGTTTGATTATTTCAGAATTCATTAACAAGGTCATCACAGGAAAATGCTGACGTGCATCAGGCTTTCTCTTTGCAGTTTATAATTGTTCTTATTTATAATTACATGTTTTTGGCCTAGGAGGCAGGGTCTTTCATAAGCATTGGCCTCTAAAGAGCTTCAGTCTGTCTCACTGAGCCCTCCCTGCAGTTTCTGAAAACTTTCACCTCAGGGGGAAAAAAAAAGTGGAAATTCTATTCTTTCTCGTTCTGCCAGTTTAAGGCATGATTTCAGAGAAATCTCTAAGCCATTGTGTGCCTTGCTTCCTGCAATAGGAAGGTGGAAAGAATAACCATTTAGCACCCCATGAGTGGTGAGAAATAGCTGGTGGTTAATGAATCAATGCAAAGGATGTTTCAGATACTGTTTTCATTACTAATGTCCCATTTTAAACTGGTGAGAGCAGAAGGCCTGGGGTTGGTAGAGGAAGGCATTTCAATACCCAGGGTGAAGAAGCCTACCCAGATCGTTCCCTCTGCAGTGTGGGACCCCTGGGCAGGGGAGCACACCACCC
This sequence comes from Sciurus vulgaris, assembly GCF_902686455.1. Taxonomy (NCBI): domain Eukaryota; kingdom Metazoa; phylum Chordata; class Mammalia; order Rodentia; family Sciuridae; genus Sciurus; species Sciurus vulgaris. Next base: position 46,141,097 of record NC_136466.1, on the reverse strand, counting down.
TACAAAGACCTTCCATTTTCGCTAGGGCTTTCATTCAGCATCTGAAGGGATGGATGCTCACCCAGTTCCAGCCTGTCGCCCTTTGCAGAGATGCATTTGTTCTGAATTATTCAATTCCACTGGAGCACTCAGTTGTCACAAATAACCCATTTACCCTTATTGGCTCTTTTGGAATTATCCCAGAGCCAATTTCTTTTTATTTTCAAAATTGTTTCTCTTCTTATTTTGAACAAATACTGAGCACCTTTATAGATTTCATTTGATTTGTCTGATAGATGCTACTATCAAAATTCTGTTATGATTATGGAAATAATTCTTTTCTGTGACTTCAAAAGCAAGGTAATAGTCACTCCACAGATGACCTACAAGTTTAGAGATACACTTAAAAATGTCTCTATGATGCATACGTGTTCAGCAGTCATAGATTTAGCTATACTGCTCTGAGCCCTGAGGGTGGTTAGGGTTATAAATGCAAATAATGCATGGTTCTTATCCTTGAGGAGCTGACTGTAGGATTATTACTCCACTAGGAATATACAGTTGCTTTGTTTTGCTCAACATTTTCCTGTTTTGTTTTCAGTTATTTCCAATTTCAGGGCCTACAGATAGTCAGAAAGAGAGGTGTTCTTTTGTGTCATTTTCTAAATATTTCCTCTCATCTCCTTGGCCACATTTGAAAAGCACCAGGTTTGAAGCAGAGAAGAACACATCTGCTCCTCTCCCCTGGGAGATCAATAGCTAATGGAATCAACTGGAGCAGCTGTAACGATCCTCCCAAAGCCCTCTCTGAGCCGCTCACCCACCACTTATCTTGTGACTTTTTTTGACCTTTAGATTTGTCCAGCAAACTACAGCATTTAAGCTTTTTCCTATTCTTTATTTGATTCTTCTAACACTCAGTAAGGCAGTAAGATTGTGTTAACCCCACATCACAGATGAAGAAAACTGAGGCCCAGAGATATTAAGTCTCTTGTCAAAAGGTCACCCAGCCTGTAGATGGGAACTCAAGATTCCAGGCCCTTTGAGATATTCTTTAGTGTTGCTTGTATCACCGACTGATCTCTGTGGAGCTTGTTGTATTCCATCCTTCATGATGGTCAGGCACAAAGTTTTGTTTGCAGTGCTAGGGATCAAACCCAGGACCTTGTGCACACTAGGCAAGCACTCTACCACTGAACTACATACCAGACCACAAAGTTGATTTGATCATTTGCATGAATGTTCCTAACCCTTTTCTTGATATAAGCAGAAAGCTTTGTTTGGAAAGGCATTTCCAAAAATAACTTTTAACTTTATCTTCAGCTGCACTTTCAATTTAATCTCTGATCTGTTTCTAATTGGGGTGGGGTTTCTGAAATTTGCCCAGGCAGATGAGGGATGCCTGCTCTCTTTAGGTCTGAAAGATGAAACAAGTCATAATGGTTTTTAAGGGCACTATTTACATAACAAAATGAGATAGGGGAAAAAAAAAAAAAAAAAGACCTGCCTGAGACTACGGTTTCCTCAAAGGTCAGATTCTACTTGACTTGTTAACAACCAAAAAAAAAAAAAAAAAAAAAAAATCCTGAACTCAAATGTCATTCTTTTTTTTAAAAAAAAGTCTTTCCCAGTGAAAGAGCAAGTGGTTTCCATAAGTCTGAACTAAGGACCTTCAGACACACACAAAAAAAGTATTAAAAGTAAGGTTAAGAAGCAATGTATAAATTTGAAAATTGTGCAGTTTTCCCAATGAAATAAATGAATAGTTCTAGCTTTATTACTGTGCAAATGGCTTGCACTGCTCACTCCCACACCAGAAGACAATCGATCAGCAAGGCTGTGTAGATGCCAGAACTTTATTATAATAAGCTAATCATTGGAAGATGTACAACCTTCTCATGCTAAAAGGCCATCTTTTCAGGAGTTTAGCTCGAGATGGGTAATCATAGATTGGTGGACACCTTAACACAGGTGGAGGTTTGTGACAAATTAAGCACATCTGATCCTAATCACCTAGTGAGGAGGTGCATTTTGTTCTGCAGATCTCAAGAACAAAGATCATTATTTCTGCAGGCTATTCTTACTCCAATTGTATTAGAAACCCACATGCAGTTCCTAACATATTACACCATGGATCAGCTAGAGTGAGTTCCTGCCACAAGGTCCTCGTGCTGATCATTGAACTCATGGTAATGAAAGAAAACACATTTCACCTGATGATTGAAGAAAACAAGGATCAAATAAGGTTAAATAGGAGTCAGGCAGGAGATCTAGTCTCAATTATCAACTTTAATGCTCTTTCCATGTTCCTCTTAAACTAAGAGGTCAATTCAAATTGTACATTATCAGAGTCAATTGTAAATAGCTTCCTATTAAACTACATAGCCCTCTGCCCCCTAAATATGATTGCCTAAAGGGGTGGACTCCATGAATTATCTATTACCATAGAAAATTTTACTTACTATGCACTACCAGTGTGGGTACTTAGCTAGCCTATGTTAGACCCCACTGAAATCACCAAGTCAATGAGGAAAATTAAACCCATTTTGTTCACAGGTGTACATTTTTGTGCAATTTTGTGTAGGTGTTTAAGAAGAATGTTCAATAGAAGTCTACACAATCAAAATGGAAGGAAAATCTGTTGCTGTTTTAGCATAACAACAAGGAAATGCAAATTTTAGAAGAAATTTTTATTAGCACATTCTCTTGCTTGACTAGATATTAAAACAAACTTGAATACAAGAAGCTCCACTCTTTGGGGAGCTCCACACATAAAAGGTGTAAGTTATAGCCAACTATTTTTTGATTCTCTGATTCTACCCCTTAAAAGCACATGAAGATAAATCTGGAAAGATTTGACAAGTGTTACACTTAGAAATTTTTCAATATCTTCCCATCTTAAACACTCTTTCCTTAGGGCAACTGCTCTTCATCTCCCTCATCTCCAAGGGTATTTGTTTAATCACAGAATCTTTTTTCTTAAGAGAGATATGCTGCTTCTATTGATTCCCACCTGAGATCACAATCCTTTGTCACACAACAGTCATATCCACAGCAACCAAATGTGATGTCACAAGTGAGGGGAGGGGAGGAAGATCCTCTAGAAAGAAAAGAGTGTCATCCTCAGGCAGGAGGCTTCAGGGTTTTGAAACCATCACTACAGTAATGAAATGCTTTAGCAAGAAATCATCCCCCATGCCCCCACACCCCATGCCACTCCCATCCATCCACCCCCGCCATATGACAAAGCTGCATTTTTTTCAAGGTCTCAACTGTGACATAAAGAAAAAAGACATTTCAGCTGAAGTTTAAGGGTTGCATGTTGTGTGTTTGGAATGGGGTAGAGATTTTTATTTCATTTCATTCTAATTCTGTGCCATTGATACCTGCCAGTAAAATACATTAAACTTATTCCAGAAAGACTTGATTTAGTAGATGAAAAATGTGTCTCAGGAGACCAAAGAAGGTACATTTTCTGTCTTGCTCTCGTTTCCGTAATAGGAACAATGTTTACATTTCCTTAGCCCATGCAGTGCCTGTAATGTATTCATGTTCTTTCACTCTCCAGAGGCAGGAATTGAGGTATTTGAGATTTTATTTTTTTTAGCTACTGCATCAAGCACTTGAGATCTGACAATTGTGATGTGTATTCTCACTTGGTATTAAAAAAATAAAAGCTTCGGGTGTTTGCATTTGATTAGAGTCGCTCAGCTTGGTGGCTGATTAAGCAGGAACAGGGAAAGCAACTTTCTTCAGAAACACAGCATTTTGGTTAATGTAGTGTAAGAATATAGACGGGTGTAGTCACATAATTTTTATTAAATTGAAGAGATTAACTCTTTCGAAGAATCTCATGGTGACAGCAAACTCTAAGCATAATAATGGGAACTGACACTTCTGAAACCCACTACAGGCCCCAACAGTTCTTTTTTCTAAATATTCTTTCATTTCCAATAAGGAGAGAGTTTCATTCAAATATTCAGCATATTTATCTGAAATTGAGAGTAGTTTTTTTTTTAGTGCAAAATAAGCATAAACATTGTAATCGGTGAGTTTTAGGTTTTTTCTTTCATTGTAAATGACACACACACACCCCTCTATCCTCTAGCTGCTTGAAAAGCAAATATTCTTTACTCCAGATAGAGGCCTTGGTGCCGCGAGGCAGCCATGAGTAAACAACCCTACTGGACATTGGCATTGCTCTGTGACTTGTCCATTTAGCATGCATAGAGCTGTCCCCTCTTTCTCTAGACTTAAAATATCTCAGTTATCCTAATTCTATAGGGGAAGACTGAACAGAGATGAAAAGGGAAAGACATGAGTAAATTCTGAAAGCCAAAACTTGCCACGTTCTATGGAATGAAGCTAACTAGAAGCATATACTGGAGAGAATAAAAAACACAAAGAAGGCAACAAATTAAGTTGATTTGCATACTCCACAATGTAGGGGGGCTTAATTGATGAATGTTTGGCAAGCTGCACCCCGAAGACAAGTTACGCAGAGGTGCCACTGTCACTTATTACAGTTATTAATTAACAGGCTGAGTGCCAAGCAACGGTAAGCCTCACATGTGTTCTCATTTCTTAACACCATGTGTGATGTCTATTGCAGGAGTGATTCGGGAAAGTTACCTCAAAGGCCATGATCAGCTCGTTCCTGTCACCCTCTTGGCCATTGCAGTCATTCTGGCTTTTGTCATGGGGGCCGTCTTCTCCGGCATCATCGTGTACTGTGTCTGTGATCACCGGCGCAAAGATGTGGCCGTGGTGCAGCGCAAGGAGAAGGAGCTTGCCCACTCTCGCAGGGGATCCATGAGCAGTGTCACCAAGCTCAGTGGCCTCTTTGGAGACAACCAATCCAAAGACCCCAAACCAGAGGCCATCCTCACACCGCTCATGCACAATGGCAAGCTTGCCACTCCCAGCAACACAGCCAAGATGCTCATTAAGGCTGACCAGCACCACTTGGACCTTACCGCCTTGCCCACCCCGGAGTCCACCCCAACACTGCAGCAGAAGCGGAAGCCCAGCCGTGGCAGCCGGGAGTGGGAGAGGAACCAGAACCTCATCAATGCCTGCACAAAGGACATGCCCTCCATGGGCTCCCCTGTGATTCCCACGGACCTGCCCCTCCGGGCCTCCCCTAGCCACATCCCCAGTGTGGTGGTCCTACCCATCACACAGCAGGGCTACCAGCATGAGTACGTGGACCAGCCCAAACTGAGTGAGGTGGCCCACATGGCACTGGAGGACCAGGCCGCCACCCTGGAGTACAAGACCATCAAAGATCATCTCAGCAGCAAGAGTCCCAACCACGGGGTGAGCCTCGTAGAGGACCCGGACAGCCTGCCCCCCAAGGTCCCACAGCGTGAGGCCTCCCTGGGCCCTCCAGGAGCCTCCCTGTCCCAGAACGGCCTGGGCAAGCGGCTGGAAATGCACCACTCTTCTTCCTATGGGGTTGACTATAAGAGGAGCTACCCCACGAACTCGCTCACGAGAAGCCACCAGGCCACCACTCTCAAAAGAAACAATACTAACTCCTCCAATTCCTCTCACCTCTCCAGAAATCAGAGCTTTGGCAGGGGAGACAACCCGCCACCCGCCCCACAGAGGGTGGACTCTATCCAGGTGCACAGCTCCCAGCCATCAGGCCAGGCCGTGACTGTCTCGAGGCAGCCCAGCCTCAACACCTACAACTCACTGACGAGGTCGGGACTGAAGCGTACACCCTCGCTAAAGCCAGACGTACCTCCCAAACCCTCCTTTGCTCCCCTTTCCACATCCATGAAGCCCAATGATGCGTGTACATAATCCAGGGGGAGGGGGTCAGGAGTCGAACCAGCAGGCAAGGCGAGTGCCCGCTCAGCTCAGCAAGGTTCTCAACTGCCTGGAGTATCCACCAGACCAAGATGGCCCACGGCAGAACTGAGGACGCTCGCTGGGTCCTCCTCTCTGGGACATAGGGGTACTCTCAATCGGGCCACGTGGTTTGGTGAAGGTTCACGACAGTGGGACTCACCTCCATTCTCTTCCTTCACCCTCCTGCACACCCTACAGCAGGTTGGACCCACAAAGACTTCAGTTATCATCACAACATGAGCCAAAAGCACATACCCACTCACCCCCCCATGCACACATGCACATGCACTCACAACACACACACAGACACACATACACAGGTGAAACAGCAGCCGCAACATTGTGTCCATGACTGCAGGGGGCGTTGCCAAATCAGGCTAGCGTTCCAAACTGCAAAACACAAATACATTTTTAAAAATCATGAAAATTAAAAAATATATATATAAAGAATTCATTGATAATTCTAACTCAGACTTTAACAATGGCAGAAGTTTACTATGCGCAGATACTGTGAAATGCCCACCAGTGTTACAGCTTTCTGTTATAAGCAGATAAATGCCATGTTGGGCAACTATGTCATAGATTTCTGCTCCTCTCTTTTAATGAAATAACGTGACCGTTAACGCAAGTAACTCTTTATTTATTGTTCATTCTTTTTTTTTTTTTTTTTCCTTAAGGAAAGGACTCTTCCATATATCATCCTATGAACAGCTCTTCTGAAGCCCATTGAAAGTTAAAACTATTTAACGTGAAATCCATTAACTGGAATAATTGAGTTTATTTTTACAATAAATTCACTGAGTAAATAAGTTGGAGCTGGAATTCTGAGCTTTGTGTTTGGACTGTCTGGTCTGTAGCTAAAGGAAAGCATTAAGAGGGGAATATTTATTTAAGTCTACCAGTTAATTTGCTGGTCAGGTCTCTGGCCTGTAACATGCAAAAAAAAAAAAAAAAAAAAAAAAAAAATCCATTAGTTTCATAGTCCTTCCAGATCCTAACTTCTGAAGCAACCAGGAGAGAAACTTCTAGAATGGCACATCGTGTCCCATTGCTGCCGACATGGCTCTGTCAGTTGTCCCTACTTTCTGTGAAGGCACCAGCTTGAGATCCGCCATCTCATTTCACCTTGCATGTGAGACAGCAAGCGAAATCCACAATCAGTGTGAACTAATTAATATGCTGGCTGCTACCTTGCATAAATTACTGGTTTGATCACACGGGTTTTTCGTGGGGTTACATCTGTGAATAGCCTGTTTTCCACATGTAAATTTGTGCCTTACACCCTGAGTTGTGTACACCTGTAACCTGTCATTATGATCAACTTTTCCTTCCTTTTGAAATAAATGCAAATATTTATTTAACCCTCCCTCCTCACAACCCCAACTCCAGCCCTCTGGAGGATTGGAGTCAAGCAGATGGAAGAAGAACACAGCGGTGATGGTTGTAATGCTGCAGCCTGGAAGCGCTGGGTGGCACATACCCTCCAATTCACACTGCCTTCTAGTCGTGCCAACTCGAACCACCCTTTGGCTGTGCTGCCAAGCATGGACCCCCAGTGTTATGGGTGGCAAATCCCCTTCCTCCAGAGCCCCTGCTTCCCTTATATTCTCAGATCATTTCAATACAATGACATCCTCATTCCAGCAGAAAAGGGACTAACATCCCAGTCCTCATTCTGCTGTGTCCACTGGCTGGAGAACACGCTGTGCACCGTCGGGCAGGCACCTGGGAGGAGTCTCCAAGCTGTGCTGCACACAAAGCAACGACATGGAAATAGATGCAGGCAGGCCGGTCCCTGCTGTGATTAAAGAGTAACTCCAAGTATGAGGCCAACCACGATGGATGCTGCAAAAACCTTGACTGGGGCAAAGTATTTTTCATTTATTTTTAAATTTCTTTATCTTTTGTTATTGTTTCTAGTTGGTTGGGAGGGGATGGCCTGTGCTTCTCTCCCCTTGGTTTTCATTTCATTCAAGCCCACGGAAGAGACTTCTGTTTACTCTGTCACCAACAAAAGAATTGTCAACATACTGTGAACCACAAGCATTGTGTCAATTAGTGTTGTTTTTTTTTTTTTTTAAACCTTTAAACATTTGGTGGTCTCCTTGTCTCTTTTAATTTCTAGTTGGATCTTCTGGGTTTAGTTTTATCTTTGAAAACTTTTTAAAAGCTTTCAGAGAAAGACTGAGTTGGTTAGGGGAAAGCGGTGCCTGCACAGTCAGCGTCACCACAGCGTCACTGCTGGTGTGAGCACAGCCCTTTGCTCTGAGAGAGTTCCTCCAGGTTTGGCTGTTGTTTGGGGTGGATCATGGCTATTGTTTTGTTTTGTTTTTTTTAGTGGAGTCCCTGTTCACCTTCTGTGAACTCTGGACCCTGAACCCATGGTTTCTAGAAGACTTACCTGGAAATCGAGATACTGTTTTCTCTATTTTCTTCAAAAATGCAGAAGTTAGGGAGGTGATGGGTTCCTGTCACTCTGCCACCTTCGTCCCCATGCTTGACTCCCAAGAGTATTGACAGTGTCCTGCCCATCCCTTGTCGACTTGAGCACCACGAGATGCCAGTGTCTGTGGGCATCATTGTCTCAGCTGTACCAAGGAGACCCGTGTCAAACACACACGTCCCATACCCCTGTCACTTGCGGTGTTAACCCTACATGTATTGAGCTGGTCTTCTGCATTTAAGTGTTTCCCCCTTTCTTTTCCCCATTGCGTGTGGGGGGAGGGTCCATAAACCCGAGTGTGCCTTTGCTTTCCACCCTTGCTAGACACTGTAGATGCAACAAACTCAGATTTATATTTGTTGTAAAGTTGTAAAAATATTGTGATGTCACCAATTTTCCTTCCATCTCCACATCCCCTAACATCTGATTCACGACTTAATGTATGTTGTAAAAAGAAAAAAAAGAAAGAAAAAAGGGAAAAGAAAAAAAAAAAAGCAAGAAAAAGGCTCTTTATTACTGCAAAGTAATAAAACCAGACTGTTCTACATTATTTTTTGTGTACTGGATGCTCTTTTTTAGATTGCTTAAAAATATATATATTTTTTCTTTTTCTAGCCACTTTCCCCAACCTCTTCTCCATTTAGGCATGATTCTCCTCTTCCTCTATCTCTATTTAAGTTTCCCCAGCACAAATAACTATGCAGTTAGACATATATGTTTGCAATATCCACACCCTGCTCCTCCCACCCAAATTATCGATGTTTTCTATGACTGCACCCAGCCTGGAGCAGAATTTTAGCAGAAGCCACCAGTAATTAAAAGGCAGCGCACACATTGACTCCCTCTATTCATTTTATGCGTTTTCTTTTTATGGGCTTGTTCATCATCAAACATTTATGGTAGGCTTGATAGTTTAAGAGATCAAGGCTAGGATTTTAGTATGTAGGGTCCACTAAAAATAGATCCTTGCACAGATGTGACTTCAGCCTTTTTACATATTAATAAGGTGAAGGGTGCTAGATTTTACTTCTTGTTAGCATTTCTTATAACTCAGAAGCCACGGCTGCAAGTCTATTGGGGTGCAGTACTTGATTTTTATTTTGCAGAATAGCATTATGAAATGCCTGGATCAGGTGTCCCCTCTGGGGTGTTTTTAAAAAGTTATTTAAATAAGTCCTTGGCTAAGGTATTTTACTGTTGACCTTCTGGAGTGATTTTGTTTTAATGTTTTAGGTCAGTTTGAGTGTGGGAAGCTGCAAGTTGGAGCCCTAAAGTGGTCTCTTGGTCTAGCCCAGTCATCTTCTCCCAAGTCATTTTCAATTGTATTTTGTGAAGTATATCCATAGTGCTAGGCACTGGTAAACACCAAGCTGACTAGGTATAGTTCCTGCCTTCTCATTTACGAAGAGGGACCAATGTGCCCTGCAATGACCATTTGGATGTAAACACCAATTGTTGAGGAGGCTCGCTAAAGGTTAAGGTCACATGGCAACTTTTGAGCTGTTTCGTTTTTCTTCTTTCTTTTTTTTCTTTTTTTTTTTTTTTTTCCTGATGAGTATCGGGTTCTGAACCCAGGGGAACTCAACCACTCAACCGCTGAGCCACATCCCTAGACCAATTTTGTATTTTATTAGGTACAGGGTCTCACTGAGTTGCTTAGCACCTCGCTTTTTGCTGAGGCTGGCTTTGAACTCTCAGTCCACCTGCCTCAGCCTCTGGAGCTGCTGGGATTAAAGGTGTGAGCTATTGTACCCACCTTGAGCTGGTTCCTAGGTGAGTTGTCTGGAGAGCTAACCCAGGAGCAGGAGAGATCTGGTGCAAAAAAAGAAAAAAAGAAAAAAACCTCTTTGAGGCCTCACGGAGAGATCCGGCAGGGCAGCCATGGAGGGGGCGAGGGAGGACAGACCAGGAATAGCCTGGTTCCCACATGTGGAGGTTTGAGCAGCGGGGCAGTGGAGCACTGCCCTACTGGGAGTATGTGAAGCAGCAAGCACATGTGTCGGTGCCTTAGAAATCTACCTGGCAGTAATGTGGATAATGGATTGGTCCAGGGAGAGGCTGCAGGCTGGCCAGGCGTTGTGCCAAATGACATGCCAAGTTGGTAGGAACAACACAAGTGAAAAGCCCACATCCAGTTTCAGATTCTCTAGGAAACTCATTGAATCGGCTCAGTAATTGTCTCTTCTTTGGCCAGACAGAAAAGCTTCCCACTCCTTCTGTGACTTACAGATTTGCTCTACCCAGTTACATCCAAATGCCCTGTGGTAGAACTCAAAGAATGGCCAACAGCTAGTCTGACAAAAAAGGGTGAGGGAGCTGAGATCCACTGAGTGAGTGAAGGATTTGCTTCAAGCTGGTAGAGAGCTAAGTAGAAGACAAATCCATTGCCTCTTACCCCATGCATCCAGAGCGATACTATCCTGGCAGACTTTGACTCCAGCCCCAAGCCCTCCACACACACATCACCCTTCCCCAGCTGAACCTGCCAGAGTCTTTTATTTGGGTGGAGGGAAGGGGGCCCGCAGAAGCTCAGATCACAGGGATTTGAGGCAAACAGTCCCTGCAGTGCAACCTAATACTTGTCTGGTGCCTTTTGCTGCAGTCAGCTTTGTTCTGGTCTGGTGAAGAGGTGACCAAGGCTGAACAGGTGTAGACAGTATTTTAGCTGGGGCCTAACAGATGTCCCCATGTAGACACAAAAAATGGATTGGACAACCCAGATTTTTAATTGCTGTGTCTGCTTGGTTATGTGCTTGTTAAAGGGCTGAAGATTTCTGCAGTGTGTCTTAAGACTGTTGTCCCTAAGGAGTGGCTGAAGCAATACAGACCGAGCTAGGTGCTTCATGGATCCAGAGCTGACATCTTGGACCTGACTGCTTCCCTGGAGAGGCATGTCAGGTAAACACAAACCGGTGCCCTTTTTTCAGTGTTGGGATTTGACTGAAGCCAAAATAGACACCCCAGATCCATGGTCTTAGTTTTTGCAGCTTGAACTAAAGCCATTTAAAAAATCATTCAGCTTGTGAAAGTGTCAGAAAGGCACCTCCAATTTCAAACACTGGTACATTCTGCTTGAGGGAAAGGGGTAAGGGGAATTTAAGAGAACTCTTTAGTAACAAAATAACATGATTAAGAGCCTAATCCTTTTCCTGGCTTAGCACTATGACAGCTGGGTGTTTGGACTCAGTAACCCTTAGAAACCCACATCTCATGCTTGTCTTAAAACCAGGTGGTAACGTGTCTCTCATATAGAAGAGGATGGAAGGGAGCACATTTATTGATTGGGACTGCCAGACAGATGGGGATCTTCAATATTCCATTTAGAGTATTGTGTATCCTTAGTTCTAACCCCTCCCCGACCCCCAGAGATGCCTGGAGGTAGAACACAGTTGACCTCAACAGAGGGTTAGGGCTGAACTGATGTGCATTAAATGTGGCTGGGCAGAAAAATGTGCAGATGTCCCCTAGTAAATGGAAATGAAATTTGAGTAAATTAAGGGAGGTAGCAGAGCGGTGGGGGAGAAGGGTCTCCATCCCCCTCTGCAAACACACACACACACACACACACACACACACACACACACACACATTTGCACACAAAAATACTATCACCTTTTTTTTTTTTTTTCTCTTGGTGCCTCATACCAAACATGTTAGAAAGGTCAGAACCCATGTCTGCTGAAGGTGGTCCCTTTAGAAGCACTGTCACCCTTTTCCTCATGAAACAGGGGTCCCACCCTAATCACTTTCTGGTCAAAAGTGAGCTGTGCCCAGAAGTGGGAACCAAAGCATTTGCAGAGGAGCCTGGACCCCATAGCCCACTGACGCTGGCTGAGGGGCTAACGACGTTTTTATTCTTCCTAATCACCATCAGATAGAAGACTCTCTTGAGAATCATTAACGCCATCCCCAGCCAAGTCATCGGCCCTGCTAATGGGCTGCAATGATGGTCCAAATAAGGGGAAGCTAATGAAAGAGAAAAGTAGGTAACCACAAAATCAGAAGGATTTTTTTCACTGATGGCTTTCAGAAAGAAAAAAAAAAAAAAAACCCAAAGGTGACATTGAATACTAGACCAAATGCCAAGATACCAACACTGAAGAAATTTGACCAGGATTCCCAAAGGTTTCTAGGATGGGGAACATGATGAAAAATTAGTCTGGGGGCCAATCTTTGTTTCTTGGGCATAATAACAACTGCTCTGACCATGTAATGGGGAGGTGAGAGGATGGACTGATCTCAGCCCAACTTAACATCAGTTCTGTGGTGTGGACACTGAATGTTTTGCAAATCCATCCTAAGTCAACAAAAAATTATGAATTTCAATAATCAAACTAAGGTTTATTTCATTAAAAAAAAAATGAAAAGTGGAAAGGGGAGAAAGCAGGGCTTCCAGCTGTCAATAACAGCCACATTTTGCATTTGTCACATTTTACAATGTGCAAACAATCTTGAGCATTATATTCTTTGATCCTCATAGCAACCTTGTAGGATGGGCAGCACATACGTGATCATCCCCATTTTTCACAAATCAAAGTTTGGAAAGGTGAAACCTTCTGAAGCACTGATCAACATAAAAATGTAGTCATGTTTCCAAAACCTGTGTGTTGACATCATCCCCACAGCTCTCTCAGGGACACCTCAGGTTACACAATTACTTTACTTCACTGAAGGGAAAGAGCCTCCTACAGCATTTCCCAGGGGAGATGGTCACAACAATAAAGTCCTCAAAATAAAGGCTAGGCACACACAATCTATTTTAAGAGCATTGTGCTCTAATATTTTTCCATCATTAAAGAAACATCTCTTCCTTCCTGTGCCGTCTGCAGAGCCTGCTGCCAACAGCGTTATTGGAAACTGTCAGCAAAGCAGGGAGAGCTGAAAACTCAGTGGCCTCCCTTCTGAGGGAACACTCGCCACTGCGGAAGCAAGGGACCGCCTCTGCGGAAGAAAAAGGATGCGGGCCTCAGGTTTGATAGCTGCTTCATCCAACCCTTGAAGCACAGATCGCATAGACATTTAAGAGGCTTAGATGAAACGTGAGTGAAGATGAATGCCATATACCTACAAGAGTGAAGAATTTGCCCAGGCTTCTTTTCACAGAAAACTGAAATAAAGTTATTGGGAAAGGAAGAGATGTGTAAGAATTATCCACCATTGTCTTTTCTCATCGGCTCCACTGGCCACTTTGGCACTGTGGGCACCAACAGTGGGACTGGACTTTGTTGCCAATGTCAGTGGCTGGATGATTTCGTGGAGCGTCTGGAAAAACCTTTCAAGTGACAGAAGGCAGAGATTGCCTCCGCTTGGGCGCGAGTCTTGTCATAATCACTGCCCCCATGCTCCATGTTGCTACCCCTACAGACTCGCCCTCCTTAAAGAGCTGTGAGAGCAGGAGAGGCAGGTAGACTCCCCTGGAGGGAGCGACGCCCCCGCCAGGTGCCACGTGGAGCTGCTCTAGGGCACTCTAAAGAAACCAGCATCTCCCACTTGCCCCCCACCCAGGTGACTTCAAATCCCACTCAGAAGGAGAGGAAAATAAACATTCTTCTTTGAGCCTCACTGTCCTCTTTCTGTTTTGTGGGTAGGTGATTATTTGCTTGTTTAACAATTAAAGCCCTGTTCCCAGTCTGCAAAACTCTTTCTCAGTACACAAATGTGCTTTTTAGTAAATAGGAAAGCTTGGTTGCAATCAACTATGGTAGCTCTGGTATAAAATATATAAGTAATTCCAACTGCCTTGCAATCCTATTTACTTAATTATGTACTCCATAAAAGCAACAACTTTGAAACAATTAACTTTCCCTGATCCAAAAGGTCAGAGTCAATTACTGGTTAATTTTGAAAAAGAAGTTATCTATTCTGAAGTGTGGATTGCAATTGCTATCATTCTTCCGATGACCTGCCTTTTCCTTTCTTGGGGACAAGTGTGTGTGTATGTGTGTGAGAAACAAAACTGTTTGTTGAAGGTTGACGTAGGTGTTGGCTGATTTGAATTCTTATTGGTATTTAATTTTAAGGACCAAAGATGTATTCCCCTCTGATTCCAGGGTAAAGGGAGGGCCTGAGATCATATTTCTTGCTTGGGGAGAAAAGATAATGTGTTAGACTTATATGTATGAATAGAAACAGGTAAATAGTCATATTTCCTTCTGACTTTGTAATTTAAACAGTGCAAGTCAGTAGGGAAGGGCTGTAATTGGAGCCAAAGTAAGTGAGGTGAAAATTACTAGGTGTTGGAGCATCTGCATCTCATTTTAATTAGGTGACTATAATAGCAAGATCAAAAACTTTTCCTTGTCACTCAATCTGTTGGGCTTTCTAATCAAGAAACCAAAAGGATCATTTTTTTGTCCTCTGGAAAGAGTGGCCTAAAACAATCCCCTCTAATTACTTGGCCAGAACAGCAGATAGATCTGGGTTCAGACACATGGTTCCGTGTGTGGGGTGGGGAGATGGTGCTATGAGGGAGAAGTGCTCCAGACCAACCCCACAAAGACCAGCTCCTACAGACTCTCAAGGACAGACATTCTCAATGTGGCAACTTGGAATTTTCTCCTCTCATAAGACAAAGCAGTTTAGAAGGGCATGCATCCCATTGTGCGTTTGTGGGCCTGGGTTCTAGTTTAAACAGTTATCACTATATTGTGGGTCATCATTTGGGGCAGTCATTCAACCCTTGGCACCACATTTTCCCCATATGCAAAATAGATTACTGACACCTGCCCTGTTCACCTCACAGGAATGTGTAAAAGTCAGATGAGGCAAATGTTTCACTAGTGTTTGCAAAACTCTAAACTCCACTATGTCCCTCTTCTCCAGCTGGTGTAGAAAATAAGATCCCAGTCATCTAAATGATCAAAGTAAATGACTTTGACTTCCCATCCTGCTGGTAATAAAGATGTCTCTCTCTCTTTTTTTTTTTTTTTTTTTTTTTTGTCTCCCCTAACTACTCCTATCTGTCAACAAAAGCAACTGGTGGGGCCTGGTTAAACAGCCCTGACTGGACTGATAAAGAGTTCTGGCTCTTTTTCACTATGTGGTCATCTCAGCCACATGTTGCTCACATTGAGGCCTGGGAGCTGGAAACCCTGTAATGCTGTCCTTCTTGTCCATTCCCAGATGGGTGGTCTGGAGAGAACTACTCACTGAATTCTGCCTCTCCTGACACCTGGGGGTGATTCCTGATTGCTTGACCCAAATTGCTGCCTTTGGGTAGGGTGTCCAGGCCTTAAGAAGGGGGCCCAGAATGCACTGCAGAGAATTTACCTGTTAATTTGCTTGCTGCCTTTGGTCTATGAAACTTATACTCATGGATCCCAGCACACAATGCCTGTGGCGCTGGCTTGCCTGTCTGTTTTGGCAACTTGCTCTTTGAGCTGATACTCTTACAGTCATTTCCCCTAAATACATCTGCAGTGCTGCCCTGTCCAGGCCCAACATGTTTCCATTCTCAGCTGCAGATGGCTTAGATAAAGTACTGCTTGTCCAACCCCAAGACTCTCCCTATGTCCTGACCCAAGAGTTGGTGATATTCCTTTCAAGGGAAAATTCTATTGTAACTATAAAGCATTATACAAAAATATAAGAGTTGTTATTGTATATTTCATGATGTTGATGTTGAACCCCTTCCTTTCAAAGAACAACAAATCAAGACATGAGAGTTTGCTGAATTGTGCACTGCTTATTTGTGGCAGGTCTGGGAACAAAAAGTAGGTGTCTCAATTCTTAATTCATTGCATAAGATCATGCTTTATTAAAGAATTGTATTAACTTCTGAAAAATAAGTATCCCCAGAACACAGGCTGAAAAAAAGAGACTGATCTCACTTTCATGTAAAAGCTTGAAAGCACATGGTCCAGGGTTGGCGGGGTAACCTTTCAGTCTTCAATGTATGGCTTCACCTTCAGATTCACGCTTGTTTAGTTGTGCCAATTTCTCAGTGACTAGGAAGGCCAAGGAAGGAGTGAGTGCAGCTCATACAGTCATTTTTAAGAGCTAATTCCAGCAGTGGCATGGAACACTTTAACTCACATTCCACAGGCAGGAACATAACCCGAGGGCCACCTTGAACAACAAGGCATGCAGAAATTTACATTTCAGGACCTTGTGCTCTGCTAAAACTCAGGAATGTGTATTATTTTTTTTTTTTAAAGAAGAAAGATGAAGAATTAAATGTAATACCTGAAACTGTGAACATCCTAGAAGAAAACATTGTGATAAAGCTCCTCAACACCTCCACATTAGTTGTGTCTGTGACTTTTTGATAAGATACTAAAAATGGAGGCAACAAAAGCAAAAATAAATCAGACTATATCAAACTTCTTTGCTTCAGTATAACAGATCCAACAATGTGATGCAAAGCCAACCTACACAATGGCAGGAAATATTTGCAAACTTTATATCTGATAAGGGGTTATTATCCAAAATGTGTAAGAAATTTACAAAATTAAGAGTAAAAACAATTAAAAAACCAAATTACCTGATATTAATAATAGCAAAGGATATTAATAGACATCTTCCCAAAGAAGACATACATAAAGTCAATTGTGTTTGGAAAGTTGCTAAACATCCCTGACCATCAGAGAATTCTAGTCAAAGTCACAACATCACCTCATACCCCTGACAATGGCTATTATGACAAAGATATGAAATGGTAAGTCTTCATGAGGATATGGAAAAGGGAACACTTATATACTGCTGGTAAAATTGTAAATTGGAAAGCAAAATAGAGGATCCTCAAAAAGTTAAAAATGGAATTAGCAATACTGGGAATGTAGCTTAGTGGTAGAATGCTTGCCTACCATGTGCAAGGCCCTGGGTTCAATTCCCTGCAAAAATAAATAAATAAACAACAAACTCCCATTCCATCCAAAAGTCCCACTTCTGAGTAGAAATGTAAGGAAAAGGAAATCAATATGATTAAGAGATATCTGTACCCCTACTTTTATTGCAGTATTTCCCCCAAATAGCCAAGACATGGAAATAACCTAATTGTCTATCAAAGGATGAAATGTATTGCATACACACACAGTGGAATACTATTTAGCTATAAAAAGAAGTAAATTTTGTTACTTGAAACAACATGGATGAACTAGAGAACATTTTATTAACTAAGATAAGCTGGACATAGAAAAAAGAAAGACTACATGAGCTCACTTATATGTGGAATGTAAAAGAACCAAACTGAACTCACAGAAGCAGAGAGGAGAATGGTAATTGCCAGGGGATAGGGGATAGGGGATAGGGGACATGTAAACATATTGGTCAAACATCAGTTATGACCAAATTCTGGAACTCTAAGGTGATGGATGGCTAAATTGTTTTTTGTAATTATTATACATTGTATACATGTCATAATCACATTGTATACCTGGAATATATTCTATCTTTATTCATCAATTAAATATTTTAAATAACAATTTTTAATATTTTAAAAATAAGGAAGAATGAATATTGCAGGAAGTCAGCAATCTGTCACACTCTGTGCACATGAGTTCATGTAAATCTTATTGCATATTGGGAATACATTACAGCAACACTCATGGCACATGCTACATCAACACCTTGTTTAGACCTCCTGCCTCGACCAAGCCTTCCTGAGCCCCTGGCCATGTTGTGCTCTTTTCTCTTCTCCCAAATCATCCTGTGCATAAAGTTTTCTAATACCTACGGTAAAGTTTTACTTCCATATTAAACTGTAAGCAAATCAAGGGCAGCAGCTTTATCTTTTTCATTTTTATAAGTCTACATTGAGTTGTAGGTACATAATAAATCATTTGCTAAATGGAGTTACCATTATCAGACATAACATAGCAAGGGTGAGTCTCCATGCACCAAAGAAACAAAATTACTGCAAGAGGTTGCCATAGATGTTATAATAGTTGTAGCATAAATTGCATGTTGACCAGCTGCCAGGCACTGAGCTAGGTGTTTCTCAGGTACACAGTCATTTAATCCTCACAAGAATCCTATCAGGTAGATACCCTTCATTATTTCCATTTGACAGATGAGGAAATAGAAATACAAAAAAATAAAGGACTTTCCCATGCTCACTAAACTAGTAATTGGTGGATCCAGAGAATACATTTGGGTGACCCTGTAACCAGTGCTTTTAGTCATATTGTCTTATTAGATGAGTTGAGATGGGAACTCTTTTCAAAAGTGATCAAGAGGGCCTATCAGGAACTAAGAGATAGCCAATAATCACTATAGTAATCCAAGTGATTGGTGACATGAGGGATGGGAGTCAGACTAATCCCTCGACAAAATTCTTTCAGTTATACATAGTAACCATGAGTAGTCAATCCCACAAATACTCCCTATGTGTGCACCCACCTCAATACTGCCAAGATGCTCATCCTGTTTCCCAAAGGGCTTTAACATATGAGATAGAGTTAGTAGTTGCAATTTTAAGCACTTAAACAATTTTCAAAACCCTCAACTTTGGTCCTTACCAGATCCTACCCCAGTGTACCTGCCAGTACCTCAGTCATTCACAAAACCATAATAACAACTGAATATGCAATGATAGGGGACGATAAGACCCAAGACAGCAATGTGGGCATCAGGGACTATGACCTGAGTGACACTAGGGACACATACCCTCATCAGCTCTGAGGTCTAAGCACATGCTGGCAGATCTTGGCAGAGACAGAGACAGAGAGATTTCTCAGTTAATGTAGTGCTATGTAAGTGCTGATAAGAATCTCCTAAAACTATTTTAGGAGATTTTTTAAAATGCAACTTGGGTATATTGAGGAGAAAAGACTCATGATTTGGAAGGGGAAAAGACAACAAGATTTGATTTCACGGACGCTTCAGAAATAATGGCATAATCTTATCCGTTTTCAGCAAATACAATCTGAAGCACTCAACCTCCGATAAAGGTGTATCACCCTTAGTGCAGCAAACTGCAGATTAAGCTTTTTTTTTAATGCTTTTCAAATTGCCTGTGAAGCAACCTTTTATGAGATATGATGGTTCAAACAATTTTGCAAAGAACAGAAGACAAAGAATACATTTTTACGCTGAACTGGTTTCCTAGGAAACACTGAAAAAATGTAATACGATATCTCTTAGAGGTAGTTCAAGGACCGGGGCTCCTCTCTACTTATTTAATTTTTTGGAATGGTGTTTAATATCTGCCTCTTCCTCTCCCTGCAGTGGAAGCCCAGGAGGTCTGAACAAACTCTCTTGTACCCAGAAGCCTGAGTGTCCTCTCCTTAATTGACTGCCTGTTCTACACAAAGAAAAATATTTGATCCAAGTTGAACTTTCATTACTCTCTGGAGTAATTTGAAGTAAGAAATTAAAGAAATAGAATTTAAGCCTTTTGCTCTATCATTAAAAAAAGATCCCATAATCCCAACTAAGAAATAAAGAAAAAACATAAGCTAATCCACTCTTTTTCAAATTATGTCTAAATTAATCTGTCTCAAGGTCTTCAAATACCATTTCAGCTTTATTTTTACTTTGGCTCTTCATCCATCTCTGTGATGTGCTGGCATATGTAGGCTGACAGAATGGTGCCCGAATTAGCAGGCTTACACATTTCCCAAGTTCATGCACAAGATCACCACGGTCTAGAGGTGGCAGAGAAGTTCATGATGAGGGTTGGGAGAATCTGCATGGCAGGAACCTTCCAAGGAGCACAAGGTTGTTTACAATGACACCTCTACTGGCCCTAATTTCCATTGTTCATTGTTGGTGCCAAGAGGAAATCAAAAAGGAACATCTGGGCTGTGTGGGAAGGAGTCAAATTTTATTTTAAAATAAATAATTCATCAGAGTTTCAAGTTTCACATATTCACAAAAATTTGGGATGAAAAGCGCAATGTTGGTATAAAGAAATTCGGAGTCTTTTTGCAGGTGGGTGAGGGTGGGAGATCTGAAGCTCGTCACCCTGAGGTACCTTCAGCCCACCTCCCCTGCGACCCAGAGACTGTCGCAGACTGAGAGGATGGTTGTTGATGGCGGGTGCCCTCCTACAGTCTGTTCACCACGGACCTCCTTCCTGGCTTCACAGACAGTGAGTCCAGGTAAACAGGACATTTGGGGAAGAAACCTCCTCCAGCTGAAAATAGGACCATTGTTTTTCATCTGGGATGTTTGAGGAAGGGACTTGGTGTGAGAGTCTGTAAGATCTTCAAAGCACATGGAGCCACATTTTAGATGGAATACTATGTACACCAGGAGGGAAAGGAACCCAGAATTTGAATTCTGTCACAAAGACAAAAACTGTGAGATAAAAGAATGTTGACACACACAAGGGTTATCCTGAATCCTTCCTAGGACCCAGGCTTATGCTTAAAGGACACCGCATCTCCTGGAGGGGACTCCACTACTCCATTCTACACATGTTTAATGAAGGTTGAGTAGGACGTGAATGAACAGATGGTCCTCATCTGAAGAAAATTCAAGTTTGAAAGCAGCGTGTAGAAAATAAGGAGAAGGAACAAGTCTATCCCTCACCCTGCCTTGACCTCATAGAGGGAGGTGATGAACGGAGGATGCATCAAAAAAACCCTCAAGTGACAGTCAACATTTGGATGCCATGTTTTCTTGCTGCTGCTTCTTTTTTTTTTTTTTTTTTTTTTTTTTAAATAACATCATTCTGTTTTCCTCTTGAAGAGTTAATGCCTCCTTTGTAATGACTTGATGGCACCTACCATCAGGTAAGAATGCTTTCCTTCCCCTTACCAAGTGGTAGGCAGGTGACCCAAGAAAAATCAAACCAAGTGTTCTTCTCAGAAGGGAGAAGGGAGTTTCTCAGTGATTGAACTCATTCTTGACAACTCAATGGATGTGCCCTCCAAAGCCAAGGCCCAGGCTTCACAGCTGGAGGGCACGCTGGATATCGAGACAATAAATGCTGATATTTAACAAGGACTTGGGTAAGTACAGTTTGAGAGCGAAAGCATATATTGGTACACAAGGAGGGTAAATTGGAAATGGAAATCATTGTATGAGCCCTCCACATAAAACAGGCAGAGATACAAGCAGCATCATTCAGCAGGGACATCCTGGAAGACCTTAGTGGGCATGGTGATTTGTGGTGGTTTTTACCCAATGTTCGTGGATCATGGAGCACTGGGCCATCTGGGCAAAGGATAAAACTTGGGGACCAAACTAACAAAACATATAGTTAAGATTTATTTGGTTACAAACAATAGAAACTCACTCAGATCAGTTAAAATAAGTACAAAGGGAATTTGTAGTCAGGATGTGGGGAGATCTCAAATAGCCTGATGCCAGAGTTCATGGGGCTTTTCATGCAGGAAGTCAAGAAGCAGGGTACTTTGTGATCTCCTTGGGCCACTTGGCCTCTGGGGTCCTGTTCAGTCCCAGAGAGACTATAGCTCTCTTTGCACATGGGGCTAAAGCAGCTATTCCAAAAAGTTTTCAAAGTATATTGCTTCCAGGTTCAAACACCTGGCAGAGATTGCCAACATCTCTGTGTCTCAGCCTTAGGATGTGGGAATACAGTCCAGGTTGGGGTCTATAGTCAATAGGACCTATGTTGGAGGCCTGGCAATCATCTGCCTAAGCAGACCCCTGCAGTTACAGGGGTCTTTCTGGAGCCTCCTGCAGTTACAGGTATTACCGGCCTTCTGAAGAATTTCTCAGGTGCCATCTAAAGGCAACAGAGAAAGTATAGTCTGACTCAAGAACTGAATAACTACCATGCATAAGTTGGATAGTTTGGAAAAGTTAATTGAACTTTCTCAGTCTCAATTTCCTCATAAAAAAAAAAAAACAAAAAAACAAAAAAAAGAGATTCTTTTGGGCAGAAATACTTCATTTAAATAATTTAAGAAAGGTGCCCAGCACACTCTGGTTTTCCCAAATGCTGGTTTTTCACCTTGCCTTGTCAGGGTGATCAGAAGACAAGGATGTTTTCCTGTCCTGTCACAAGATCCTGGGAAACAGAGCTCATGCAGGTAGCACTGGATTTTCATTAGCTTTTCTGAAGGTTCTGGCTGTAAACACAAATTCACTGAGCTTGCTTTAACATCCAGACTTGGCATATAAGACCATTAGTCTGAGTGACAGTGCTGTAAGCAGTCTCTGGGACCTGAATGTGTTTAAACAAACATGACATTCTACATGGCTAATGTGACTCAATAGGTGCTCTATGTATTTTTATGCTTTAATGGTAAAATTAAAATATATTTTTCCCAGAATATCAGAGCACCAGCTGTCAGGTGAAGAGGAAAAATCTCAATATGTGAATTGTATTCATAGACAAGAGGATGTGGACGCTTGAGTGCAGAGGATAGGGAATGGAGTTTTAATAAAATATAGAGTCTTTCCCCTTGGTTAAGTCTCACTCTCACTGTTTTTGGTGTTACATTGAAAAGAATTGTGGCATAATTCTAGTGGCCAAAACCAAATGTATTTTCCCAAAATGTCTGTTGGAAAATCTAAAATTGATTTAGTCAGCAAACATTCTTTGCACAGCATGCTTGATGTGCTGTTCTAGGGGCTGGAAAAATGAACAAGTTGAAAGATAAATAGAATGCAGCGGGCCATGTGCTCTAACCTGTTATGTGTGACTCAGTGGAACCAGAGGAGGACCCCTCCCCAGACTGTGGGGCTGGAGGGGGCTTTGAGAAGGCTGCTTAGAGGAGGGGGTCTGACACTGTATCTTAAAGGATTATATAGGAATTAGCCTAAGGAGTGGAACTGGTGGTTGGGTTTGGGGGTGGAGTAGCACACAAGGAATAATCCATGAGAAAAAAAGATAATGTACGTACATAGAAGGATGTAAGAATGTGTGAGTACTTAATTTTCAAGTCTGAGATGGACACATTCTTAAGGTCTCTGAAGTCAGCATACTTTATACACTCAATATCTATATATAATGTTGTTTTTCCCAGGGTGGCTCCCTCACACACACTGCTACACTAGCACACACACACAACTAGCACACACACACCACACACACACACACAGGACCACTGTCGACAATTTGACATGTGTCCTTACATACTTTATATTTTGAAGGATTTTTTAAATATATTTTTTTTAATTGTTGATGAGTCTTTATTTTATTTATTTTATGTGGTGCTTAGAATCAAACCTAGGGCCCCACACATGCCAGGCAAGTGCTCTACCACTAAGTCACAACCCCAGCCCCAGGATCTTTAAAAATATAAGATCTGTCTCTATTTCCACTAACCACACATGGCTAATCATTTAACATTAGCCAGATAACCAAGTTAATAGTAATATTATCTTTCAAATATTATCAATATCATAAATATGTAGCATCATGTATTTAGTTGTTCCCATGTCCATAAGACTCAATAGACTTTTAAAATCTGACCTATATCTTTACAAACTAACATTATGTTTATATACTACGTTCCCAGGAATTGGATTACTATGACAATATATAGTCATTAACATATTTATATAGTTATTTATGTATTTCAATATTAACCTTTTGAAGTTTGCCCAATCTTGTGGGTTAAAAAAGCTCATTGTTGGGGCTGGAGTTGTGGCTCAGTGATAGAACACTCGCATGACACATGTGAGGCCTTGGTTTCCATCCTTGGCAGCACATAAACATGGAATAAAAGTATTGTATCCACCCACAACTAAAAATATGCATATTAAAAAAGTGCATTGTTTTCGTTTCCATGTTCCTGAATATTAGTGAAGTTAAGCAACTTTTCATTTGCTTAGGAAAACAGAAAGCAAATGTTTTCTCTATTTCCATGCACTTTCTCCATTTTCTTAAATTATTGTCATATGTGCACAAAACACACCTTTAATCTTTCTGCATTCTTAGCTGATACAACCCTGTCTATTAAATGAAGCCAGCTTCCCCACTGTCTTGCAGTGACTGTGATCACTTTGAATTCCATCAATTCAGTTGAGCTAACTCTGTTTTCCAGAATTCCCTTTCTTGTATGGTTTCAGGTTAGGGATGGTACAAGAAAATTCTGGAAAGTGGAGCTGGTCATGATGATGCACACCTGTAATCCCAGCTACTCCAGGTTTGAGGCAGGAAGATCTCAAGTTTGAGGCCACCATAGGTAATTTAGTGAGCCCGTCTAAAACAAAATCAAGAAAGATCTAGGGGTATCACTCAGTGGTGAAAAAAATCTGGAAAATCTGGAAGATAGTTGTGACACAGTAGTCTTTATGCCTCGAAGGTCACTGGAAGGTGCAAGGTGCTGTTGCCAGCTCGTATACGTCATCAGTCTGGAGCAGTGCCCAATGTCTGCTGTTCCTTCAAGTTCCCTGAGTCCTAGGCCTGGTGTGTGTACGGCTCTGTAGCTGACCCACAGCATCAAGGTTGGAAGAGAAGAGAAACAGAAGCAGGTTCCTCAGGGATTCAAATTTGTTGGTTCTCCTGAGTTTGTCCTTCCTCACCAACTTCAGTCAGTCTTCTTGACGGCTGGCTAGACTGACCAATGGGTCTCAGGCCCTAAGATTACAAGCAACAGCCCTACATAGATTTCTCCATGAGCTCTCACCACTCAATGAGGTCTAAGTCCTATAGTAAGTCCTCGACATCAAGGTTTCTCAGCCTCATCACTGTTTGCTTTATATTTTCTTGCAGTGCTGGGAATTTAACCCAAGGGTACTCTACCACTGAACTACATGTCCAGCCATTTTTATTTTTGAGACAATATTTCATTAGGTTGCAGAGGTTAGCCTAGAACATGTGATTCTCCTGCCTCAGCTTTTCAAATAGCTGAGATTACAGGCATGCATTACTGTGCCCAGTTCTGCCTCATCCCCATTAACTTTTGGGGTCTGTCTGTTCTTTGTTGCAGTGGTTGTTTTCCTGTGCATTATATATATTTGAAGTATCCCTGTCTCTTTTCATTAGACCTTCCCCCTAGCTATATCTTAAAACAACAACATGTCTCCACACATTTCCAAATGCACCTGGGAGACAAAATCATCTCCACTGAGAATTTGAGAACTCCTACTCTATGTATTAATAGTGATTTCGCTTCTGTGATTGAGCCCTGAGTGATATTATCACCTTACTATATATTACATTTCCAGATTTGTTTAGCTCCCCTTCCTTATTTGATTCCTTTGATCAATTTGTGTATTCTTGTATCTACTTCTTTTAATTAAAAGCAGGTAGTTTCAAAGCAGGAAAGCAAAACTGCCATACGTTCTTCTAACATCCCCTTGGCATTCCTCGCATATTTATTCATCCATATAACAACATCCTCTTTGAACCATCTGTAAATAATAGGTTTTTAAACTGGAGTCCCTGACATCCTTAAGATTGTATGTAAAATTGTGTGTGTCAAGAAATTAGGTATATGAGCTCTGAATCTCAACATCTCTCTAATTACTATACCTTTCAGAATCTCCTGCTGCATTAGTCAGCATTCCACTGCTGTGACAAAATGCCTGAAATGAACAACTTATAATGATTAAGACATTTGGGCTCATGGTTTCAGAGGTTTTAGTCCATGGTCTCTTGGCCCTCTTGCTTTTGGATCTGTGGCAAGACAATACCTCATGGCAGCGGATGCATGGTAGTGCAAAGCTATTGCCTCATGGCAGCCCAGGAAGCAGAAAGAGAGGAAGGGGATGGGAAAACAATATCACCTTCAAGGTTATGTCCTCAGTGATCTCACTTCCTTCAACTAGCCCTCACATCCTAAAGGTTCTACCACCTCCCAGCACACCAGCACTGCAGTCTGAAAACCAAAGCTTCAATACATGGCCTTTGGGGGACCTTTAAGATCCAAACCATAACCTCTCCCTTAGGGTCTCAAAGCACCTGGCAGACAAACTGCGGTGGTCTATGTATGATGTAGATGATCTTAGTGCATGCACATAATTGCATCCCTGAAATTTGTGAGAGACCCCTGGAGAAGGGCATAAGAAAAAGACTCTACCTATGCACCGCCCCCCACCTCAGGGTTATATAAAAAGAAACCTAGACCTTGTTAATTCCTGAATGTGACCCAGAACCCAGGTTGTGCATCTGAGGGGGCCAGGAGCACATACCCACATACTGAAAGAGAAACTTCTTGCTTCAGCAGGCAGAAAAGCACCACAAGAGCATCATATCATATGCTCATTTCTCATTTATTATTTATACCCCACCTGCTTCCAAAAGGATGTGACATAGCTTTCACTTTAAAAGCACAGATATGAAAAAATAATACCAACTCTGAAACTAATGTCAGAAGGCAAGAGCCAAGAAGGAGAAGAAGCAGTAGGGGGAAGGAGTCTGTAGAATAATTATTCCAGAAAGCATTGACTTTCCTCTGAACTTCCTGTCCTCTTTGAAAAAAAAAAGAGAGGAAGAACATACAATGGCATGTAGTTGTCTTTAGCTAATAACCGGAAGCAGATCATCAGGAGAGGCATTAACAACCTCCAAGGAACTCTAACCCCTTTGGCCAACAGAGCCAGGCAAGGAAAGAATACTGTGAGTTGCTCTAAATATCTTGTCTCTGCAAAAGTCATTGCCTGCTTTAAAAAATTTCTAATTATCTGGTGTCCCAAGGAAAGTTGCCCTTGCAGAGTTGTTCATTTTGCTCATCATATTTTCTGGGCATCAGCTTTGACCAGACTTGGAGCTAAAGGTTTAAAAAAGAATAAGAACCTTGTGTCCCCTTCAGTTGGATGGGGAAGGCAGACATGAGAGCATAGTTAAATGAACCGTGATGGGATCCCAGCAGAGGGACGGGCAATGTGAATTAAAGCACAGAAAAGACCCACGAACTTTGCCTGGGAGAGATGCCAGTGCATAAAAGACCAGGATGGAGGAGAGTGAGCACCCAGCTGAAGACTCCATTTGTGCAAAAAAAAAAAAAAACAGAGGACTGGGTGAGCTAGCAAGAAGCAGGTGACATGCATGGAGTATGGAGTGCATGGTCCTGGTGGAACAAGTGGAAACCTGAAAATTTGGCTACAGTTAAATCATGAAGAATTTTTTACATAATGCCAAAGAATCTGGGCTTTGACATGGGAGCCAAAAAAGATTTCTAAGCAGGGAATGATGAACTCAGATCCTGGGTTTTGTGTATTTACTTAAGATCCTCAAATCCATACCTAGAAGTCTTATGTAGAGGCTAGAATTGGTCAACGAATCCTCACCTTGAGCAACCCAGAGCTTGAAAAAAAAAAAAAAAAGGCACTTCAGACAAGCCCAGTGTTCTTTTGCAAAGCAGAACTGCATGCCCTTCCTCATCTTAAACAGATAATGAGGGACTCTGCACAGCAACCCTCCTTAGACACAGCCAAGAAGAGAAGTAAAGTCAGCAGTAGGGGGCTGCTTCCAAGAATAAATCTAGGAGTTTGCGGAGGGAAAAAAAAAAAGCCAAGACACATTTTTGAGTCATCTAAAAATACATTCGGTGGTGAAGGACACATAGGTACTTTCTGCTTCTCTGTGTGGTTAAAAGAACAAAAAGTGGCCTGCTCCCATTAGTGCAAATGATGAAAGTGGATTTCTAGTGGAACAAAGAGCCCAGGGCAGCACATCAGAATTAAGAGCAGGGGCTCAGAATGAATTGGGTACCAAGGACAGTGATTTCAGACAGAGCCCGATGTTTTGTGGGGGATGTCACAAGAACTATACCTGTTCTAAATATTGTGGGGGTAGGGCAGCCAGGAAGGGGCAAGAAGTTGATGCTTTGCTGTCCAGCTCTGCAGAAAGAAAAATGGGGCCCTGACCTCACTCAACCTCTGACAGTCACCCAATATCCTTCTCCTCACTGCCCAGGCTCCACAGACTCTTGATCCAATTCATGGTCCTTCGCAGGGCCTTCCGCTATGAAAGTTTGCTCCTTAAATGTGTGCTAAGCCTAAAGAATTCAGTAGAAAAGGAAATATTCTCATAGTTTGAACACAGAAGTGATTTATGATGCCAGAAACCCTGCAGTAGGAGTGGGCTGAAATCCAGCCAAGACACTTCCATGTCACAACTACCAAGGCCTCGCTCTGCAGATCCTCAGCATTAATCCTGACCCTGCTGTCTGATATAGTAAGTGCTTCCATAGGGCTGCATGATGTCATAAGTTTGTTTGTTTGCCTTTTAAAAGCCAGCAGTGATTTATTTTCCCTCTACTCAATCTGAGAACCAATCTTTTATAGTTTCCCATGGCTTTTATGACTTCCCTACAAACTCTCTCAGGATAGTGTCACCTATGGGCACTTAACACCTCAGATCTCCCAGAATCCCTAGTGGAGATCCTCCTCAGAGTTTTAAACTCAGCTAGTAAAGCCTGGATTGCTCCATCCTTGGAGTTTGCCTCCTTTACTCTCACTCCATTTGGACGGGGATTCCTAGGTAGCTAGATCTCCACACCTGACCTGTTCCCTCTGTGTCCTTTCTGAGGCCTATATAACCATCTGTTATGGTTTGGGTCTGTGATGTCCTCCCCAGCATGGTTCCTAGGGTAGCAAGGTTCAGGGTAGAACTTTTAGGCAATGATTAAGGCTTTGACCTCATCAGTGGATGGATTAATCCATTCATAGCTGAATGGATTATGGGGTAGTAATCACAAGCAGGTGAGGTGTGGCTGGAGGGAGTGTGTCACTGGTGAATGTGGCCTTGGGGACTATACCTGTGCCTGACTCCTTTTAGTTGTTTTCTCTCTCTGCTCTCCTGCTTCCATGAGCTGAACATCTTTCCTCTGTCACACTGTTCCACCATGATGTTTCTACCATGAGGCAAAATAAATTTTTCTTCTAATTTGTTCATGTCAGGTATTTTGGTCACAGCAATGCAAAGCTGAATAATATACCATCCAACAAAGTACCCACCCCCACTTTTATTCTCCTTTACATTAGTTAGTAGGACAAAAATCTATACTAACTTGGAAGAATATGGACATTCTAAGAAAAGGAAGTCTTGGGAAAGACTATTTCAGACAAGGTGGGCTTTGGGATGGTGTGAGCATGCTCCTAGAGAAATGGGCAGCATCAGTAAACACTTCTGGCATATCACAGGGTCTCCCTGCAGTTCTGCCCATAGGCTTCACCAAGGGGACCATCAAAGGACTGAGGGTCACCCTTGACATGTGGTGTCTGCATGAAGTGTCCGACTCACTGCATGGCCAGAAGGAAAGACTGCTATGATGTCTGACCACGCCCTTCTCTGCACCTTCCTGAAGGTGATGCTATACAGCGGAACTGGTTACTGTGCTGGCAGCATACCTTGCCCTGACTGTGCACAGTGGAGAACAAACTGGAGGACCCAGGAGGAAGCTTTCTCCTCATTCCCTGGGAAGAAGGCTCTGGCTCCTGGTTATTCTTCTCTGAGAGAGAAGCAGGAAAACTAGGTGAAGTACAATGAAACTAATAAGCTTCAAGCTTCAAGACCCAATATTTCCAGTTTCACACTACATAAACATTCATTTCTACACATAATTCCATGTTGTTATGTTACATGCTTTTCATAAAGCAGGCCCTCCAAATTGTGTAAGCATTGGGCCCCACAAAACCTTAGATCTGTGCCCAAAGTAATACAAACAGGAAAGAGAAAAAAAATAAAACTCGGAAACTCAGAGATGGGAGTTCTCTGGATAAAATCAAAAACTGAAAATGATTTTTACTTTTGAAGTCGAGGGATTTATAACCCAGGTGTGTCGCGATCCTCCTTCTTTCTGTCCCACAAGGGGATGTCCCTCACTACATAGGGGGAGCCTGGGGCAGGCAGAGGAATATGCCTTATGGCTCCTGGGCTTGGGGAATTGTCTACGGTCTGTAAAGGACTCCTCCTAACAGTCTGCAGAGGAAGGGCTGAGCGAGGCTGCCAGGTGATCAGGAAGCAGGTGCTTCCTCTTTGGAAGAACCACCACCCTGTCTTCCCCAGAAAAACCCCAGTCTAACCCAGCAGGACACTCCACCAAAGGCTCAAGAAAGTATCCCAAGACAGACAGAGTAGATGAGCCAGAAGATGGGGCTTTATTTAAATAATATTGTTCCTGGTGCCAGGCAAAGCTGTGGATGGGAGAACAAAACCTTTGAGTACAGGCTCTCAGGGGAAGACTCTCGTGCACAGTGCTGTGTTCCTACTCAGAGGCTGCTAGTTGGTGCTATGAGCATAAGAATTAGAAATACAGACAGCTCCTCACTCTTCAGGATTCTCTAGCAGACATCGCCTGTGCTTGATGCCTCACTTGCTAAGTGGAGCTTGGACTGGGTGATGGTCCCTGCTCATCCCTTCAGCTCTTCTTTAATGCATAGCACATTAACCACCCAAGCTCACGTGGAGGCCCCAAGATCTCCTGACTGTGTCTCCCAACCCCCTTCTCCTGTAGCTCCTCTTTATGCTCTGCCCCTCCTGGTTTCTTACTTCCATCTGTCTGTTGGATACATCCCTTTCCAAGGAAGACGAGTTAGGAGAACCAATAGGGTAAATTCTCCAAAAATGGTACAAATGGTCTCCTGCCCTCGGCTTTCCTTTGCTGGCTTCAAGGTGAGGCAGGGCAGGCTCTGTCTCATGCATAGTGGGGATTTACTTTAGTTTTTCCACCACTAATGGCTCAGGCGACCTTCCGTTACTTAAGAGCAAACGACCTCATCCAATAACAGTTCGTTTTCTTTTGAAGTCAATACAATCTGATTTTGCACAAAGCGTGCTTATTTTTTCTAGTAACAATAGTTTGGCTCTATTCTTAGAGAAACAATAACCCTGGAATTATTATCTTAAAGGAAATAGTGCCATCTCCAAACAGTTTCATTCCAATATAAAATCCTCTCTACACAAATAAAGATGGAAAAGAGGTTTTAGTATATGACACCACGAAATGTTTTTAGGGCTTAGCAGAAGAATAAAGCTCTAGCCCTTTTGTGTGTGCCTGTGATCCACTTTGTTCTACTGCTTCCCTGGAACAGTTACTTTCTCTGCTATTTAATATATGCAGCACTTATTATGGAGTGTGAAAGCTATAAGGTAGTTATCGCTTAGCTATTGCTACAATAATGCTACATAAACTTACGGGCATACAACAACAGGCATTTATGTCTCCCTCTTGCATCTGCAGATCAGCTGGGGTTCTGCTGATCCAGGCTGTGCTCAGCTGGATTTGTCTCCAAGCTGCCATCTGGGCCCAGGTCTCCACATGCCTCATCCTCCACAGACCAGCAGCTTCTTGAGGCATGTTGTTTCCATGGTAAAAAGTGGGAGCACAAAAGAATAAACTCCACCATAAAAACACATTTCATGCCTCCAGTGTGTCTCTGCTGATATTCCAATGGCTGCATCAAGTCATATGACTAACCCTAAACAAATCAAGTGGACAAGCCCAATACCAGTGGGGCAGAAAAATATATTCCACCTGTAGTGGAAATAACTTTCAAGTTACATGAAAAATTGTGCACAAAGAGAAATGAAGAATTGAAAATAATAATGTCATCTACCACAAGGAGGCAGGAGTAAGGGAAATGTGGGGAAAGAAAGAATATTTTTAAGTACCTGCTTTATACCAGATACTCTTCTATCTGCTTCAGATTCAAAATGTTATTTAATTATCACAAGAGCCCTATATTTTCAATAGAAAACTGACATCCAGATGGGGAAACTGGTAAGCAAATAAGCCAGAATTCATGCATAAGTCTAACAGACTCCAGACCATGCCCCTAGATTTAGAGGCTAAGATAGCTACCTCTGGATCTGTGTCTTGCTCTTTCAGAGTTACATATGGCTTATTGGACCAAGAAAAATGTAAATACACAGTAATCTTTTCAAATGCAGCCTCTTCAAAAGGCCTGAAACAGGAACATTATTCTTGAAGTAATAATTGGAGTCTAATGACCTGAGCTCTTCGTTATCAGGCTTAGATTCACTGCTGATTCCCTGTGTTCCTTCAGGCATTTAAACTAGTGTTGGACTGTATGATTCATACTGTCCTGTCCTAAAATCTGTTGTAATAGGACAAGGAGTCATTTTCAAGACCTACATAAGAAGTTCGGGTTTGTACATATTTTTTAAAATTATTTGCTCTAATTAGTTATACATGACAGCAGAATGCACTTTGACTCAATGTACACAAATGGGGCACAGCTTTTCATTTCTCTGGTTGTACACGATGCAGATCACACCACGCATGCAATCATATACAAGGTAATAATGTCTGTCTCATTCCACCATCTCTCCCACCCCCACCCCACCCCCTCCCCTGCCTCACTTCCCTCTGCCCAATCCAAAGTTCCTCCATTATTCCCTTGCCCCCCTCCCACCATTATGGGTCAGCATCCACTTACCAGAGAAAACATTTGGCCTTTGGTTTTTTGGGATTGGCTTATTTTGCTTAGCACAATATTCTCCAACTCCATCCATTTACCTGTAAATGTCACAATTTTTATTCTTATTTAAGGCCAAGTAATATTCTATTGTGTATATACCCCACAATCTCTTTATCCACTCATCTCTTGAAGGGCATCTACAGTTTACCTATTGTGAATTGAACTACTATAAATGTTGATGTGGCTATGTCACTATAGTATGCTGATTTTAAGTCCTTTGGGTGTAGATCTAGGAGTGGGATAGCTGGGTCAAATGGTGGTTCCATTCCAAGTTTTCTAAGGAATCACCATACTGCTTTCCAGAGTGGCTGCACCAATTTGCAGTTCCACCAACAATGTATGAGTGTGTCTTTCCCCCCACATCCTCACCGTCACTTATTGTTGCTTGTATTCTTGATAATTGCCATTGTGAGTGAAATAAAATCTTAGAGTAGTTTTGATTTGCATTTCTCTAAGTGCTAGAGATGTTGAATGTTTTTCATATATTTGTTGATTGATTGTATATCTTCTTGTGTGAAATGTCTGCTTAGATCCTTAGTCCATTTATTGATTGGGTTATTTGGTTTTTAGATGTTATTTTTTTTTTTTTGAGTTCTATATATATATATAATGGAGTTTAGTGCTGCTCTATCTGATGTGTGTATGGTAAAGATTTTCTCCCACTCTGTAGGCTCTCTTATCATATTATTAATGTTTTCTTTGTTGAAAAGCAGCTTTTTAGCTTAAATCCATCCCATTTATTGATTCTTGATTTCATTTCTTGCACTTTAGGAGTCTTATTAAGGAAGTTAGGTCCTAAACCAACATGATGAAGATTTGGGCCTACTTTTTTATCTATTAGGCACAGGGTCTCTGGTCTAATTCCTAGGTCTTTGATCCACTTTGAGTTGAACTTTGTGCTGCATATGGATTTCCAGTTTTCCCAGCACCATCTGTTGAAGAGGCTATCTTTTCTCCAATGTTTTTGATACCTTTGTCTGTTATGAGATAACTGTATTTATGTGGGTTTCTCTCTGTCTTCTATTCTGTACCATTGGTATACATGTCTATTTTGGTGTCAATACCATGTAGTTTTTGTTACTATAGCTCTGTAGTATAGTTTAAATTCTGGTATTGTGATGCCTCCTTCTTCATTCTTCTTGTTGAGGATTGCTTTGGCTATTCTGGGTCTCTTATTTTTCAAAATGAATTTCATGATTTTTTACTTCTATGAAAAATGTCATTGAGATTTTAATTGGAATTTCATTAACTTTGTATAACACTTTTGGGAGTATGGACATTCTGACAGTATTAATTCTGCCTATCCAAGAGCATAGGCAATCTTTCCATCTTCTAAGGTTTTCTTCAATTTCTTTCTTTTGTGTTCTGTAGTTTTCATTGTAGAGGTCTTTCACCTCTTTTTTTTAGATTGATTACCGTGTGTGTGTGTGTGTGTGTGTGTGTGTGTGTGTATATTCTTTTTTTTTTTTTTTTAGGCTATTGTGGAGTAGTTTTCCTAATTCTCTCTCAGAGGATTCATCACTAATGTAGAGAAATGCATTTGACTTATCATTGTTGATTTTATATCCTACTACTTTGCTGAATTCATTTATTAGTTCTAGAAGTTTTCTGGTGGAATTTTTTGGATCCTCTAATTATAGAATCATGTCGTTGACAAATAGTGATAGTTCGAGTTCTCCTTTTCCTATTTGTATCCCTTTAATTTCTTTTGTCTGTGTAATTGCTTTGGCTAGAGTTTCAAGGACAATGTTGAATGGAAGTGGTGAAAGAGGGCATCCCTGTCTTGTTCCAGGTTTTAAAGGGAATGCTTTCAGTTTTTCTCCATTTAGAATGATGTAGCCTTGCGCTTAGCATAGACAGCCTTTACAATGTTGAGGTGTCTACTATCCCCAGTTTTTCTAGTGTTTTGCACATGAAGGGGTGCTATATTTTGTCAAATGCTTTTTCTGCATCTACTGAGATGATCATATAATTCTTATCTTTAAGTCTTTTGATATGGTGAGTTATGTTTAGATTTCCATATGTAAAACCAACCTGGCATCCCTGGCATGAACCACATTTGACCATGGTGCACTATCTTTTTAATAAGGTTTGTATATATTTTAATTGCTTTCCTGCATTGGACTTATTGTGTATTATATTAATGCAGATGTGAGCAAGGGAGAAAGAAGATAATGTAAGACATTGCCCTAAATGTAGGTGTAAGTCCTTCAGCATCAAGTTTTAGATAGCTAAGGATGTTCTTAAGAATGAAACAGGACATAAGGGTATGAATCAGGTATTAAATTGGTGCTCAATAAATATTTGTCAAAAGAATGAATTCATCCACAGGGATTTTTCACCTGTGCTGAGCAGCTGTACTCTATTGCACCATGGGTATTTGGGCCTGGAAGGACGATCAGGGTTCTTCTAAGCCATTATGTCTCCCTTTCAGAGAAAAACACAACCTCTCTTAGATTTAGTACAAATCTCTTTCCCTCTCCCTGTTCCCCCTTTTCTCCCCTCCTTCTTTTAGACATCTGTTGACCTCGCTGACTCCCTTATGTTCCCGAATGACTTGGGCTCCTGGATGACAATCTCTGTGATGCACACTGCTTCTACCACCATCCTGGGAACCTTGGGTACTGCTGTGAATGACCATGTGACATGGGAGCCTTGCAGTTCCCAGCTTTCTCCTCTCCACCCACCAGAGTCTTCACTTCGCTCACCCACTCTGTGATCCAGGGTTTTACCCTAGGACATCACCTCAGGTTAAATTTTCAAACTGTAGGATAGACCCATTGGTGAGTCATGAAGCTAATTTTGGCAGTTACAAAATTTTTACCAAATAGAAAATAAAATATCCAGGAGCATTGTATAAGGGTGTGTTTTGTTCATAAGGATTTTTCACACTAGTTGTATTGATGGGTATATAGGGAGGGTTGTGATGTCAGATCTGCGCCCCCCCCAAGTTATTCTTAAAACAAAGTTTGAAAAATACTTCCCATGACTTTCTCATCTGAAGAATATTCCATTTTCAAAATATCATTCTTATGTCTGTTCACTCTCTACTCTTCATACATGGTTTGCAGTTCTTTTAATTCCATGTGAGCCCATTAGCACATCAGGTAAAAAAAATAACAGATTATTAGCACATCATCCCAATTCCCACTTACACATACATACATACACACAAACACTCCCCACCAACACTATTTGTCTATTGTTGATGGAATGTGTACATACACACAGAGGAACCAAAATGCTCATGCTTGAATGGGGATGAAGGCAGGCAAGGTTCATGTCCGAGCTGACATGGGACAGAACAGAGACAGTACATGTGGCAGAGTGCATTACTAGAAAATCAAATATGGAAGCTTACAAAATCTTGGTCAAACAGTTATGAACTTGGGATGAGTCTCCTGAAATTAATTCAGGATGCAGGAATATTTTAGCATTCATCCATATTACAAAATTACAATCTAGAAAGGAAAGCCTGTGTTCAAAACATGAGACATTATCTAAACTTTGATTCAATGCAGATTGCCAGGTTCAAAATTTCCCTTTGAGCATTGAGACACAATGGGGGTTCTCAATTCCACCCCTATTGATAGCTTGAGTTGGATCATTATTTTATGTGCATTTTATTAGTGCATTATAGTTATACATAATACTGGGGTTCATTTTGACATATACACAAATGTGATTGCCTAACTTGCTCCATTTAAATCCCCAGTAATTCACCTCTCCCTCCCCTCCTCTTTCCTCCATCCCCTTCTCTACCAGTCTTCCATTCATTTATTTATTGTTTTTAATTGGTGCATTATAGTTATATATAAAAGTGGAGTTCATTGTAATATATCCATACATGAACATAGCATCATATGGTCAATTTCATTCTTCAATCCCTCTCCTTTCTTACCACTCCTCCCTCCCTCAACCCCTTCCTCCACTCCACTGCTCTCCCTTCTATTTCCACAAGATCCTCTTTTTAAAATGTCTTATTTCTCTCTAGTCTCCACATAGGAGGGAAAACATTTGACCTGTGACTTTCTGAGTCTACCTTATTCCACTTAGCACTATGTCCTCCAGCTCCAGAGTTGGATTGTTCACCGGGTATAGTGGTCAGCTATACCATGGGTTGAATGTTTGCAACATCCTTGGCCTCTACCCAGTAGATGCTAGTCACACACACACACACACACACACACACACACACACACACACACACACACGTCTGACAGTCAAAAATGTATCCAGACATTGCCAGTTGTCCTTGAGGGGTAAATTCACCCTAGTTGTAAAACATTGGGACATGCAGCAATACCAAAAACAATGTTATGAAGTGTTTCATGAGTGATAAGTTCCTCTCTGGCCATGATTCCCTTTAGCTCACACAAAAGCTCTGTGAGGTATGACAGGCCTTCTGGAATTTTCCATTGCCCAGGGTATTTGTGTTTGGGAGCTCAGCCTTAGCCTTGCTAAAGGAGAGAGAACCTGTGACTTCACATTGTTAAATCAATCACTAAACAAGCCACCTCTTACTTCATCCTCAGTCCTCTGTAGCACCAGGGAAGAATCAAAATACCAGCACACAAGATGTAAAAATGTATCAGGAGGTGAAGTTTGTACATTCTCAACCTGTACTGGTATATGAGAACACAGACTGTTGACATCATTTATCCCCCTCATTTACAGTAGGTTAAGGTTCAGAGAAAAGAAATGATTTATCCCTCATAAAACAGATATCAGCAATGCCTGCTGCTCAGTTTTCTGATTCCAAAATGGTTCTCAAGAAATGTAAAAATAGCCCATTACAGTGCCAGACCGCCGGCATCGCAATTTCAAATTCCTGGGAGCAAGTCACTGCCTGGCTTCCAGGATGACAACATTGCAAAACTTCAAAGGGCACCATCACAGAGAACATGGAAAACCCAAGGGACCCAGCTCCACAGTATGAACACGGCTTCAGGGTCGAACCCATGGGTAAAAAGTAACTCTCAGGGAAGGTGGTAATAAATTGGATAGGCACCTCAAGAGGTGTCTTCTGAAGTGATCTCAGGCAAGTCACTACACTTGGAGCGTCAGGTCCCTCAACTTCATTTGATAGTGTGAAAACATGGCCCCAGATTTTTTGATATTCCTACCATGGAGAAGTGGACCTTCCTGCCTTTCCTTTTTATCGGAGCTTCCTGGAAGCCTGACCTGTAGTACATGGAACAAATGCTATTATGTTAGAACCTGAGTTTTTTAAACTGAAACATTTTGCTTTCTGTCTCTTGGGATGCTCATTCCACCACCATGCAATAAGGAAACCCAAGTAGCCCCTGGAGAAAACCCATGGCGAGCCAGTACCAATTGAACAGGCAGGTGAGTGAACCAATTTGGAAGTTCATCTTCCAGCGCCCACTCAAATTGTGTCAGCTTATCCCTTATGCAGCACAGATGAGCCTTCCCCATGGAGTACTTCCCAAGCTACAGACCCGCAAGGTAAATAAAGGAGTATTGGTGTTTTTAGGCACTGTTTGGGGATGAGCTGTTATGCCAGAATCACAATATTATGGCAATCTAATGAGATAGAGGGCAGGAAAAGAGAATGCTCCTGGTAAGCCAGAGAGAGTCAAGTCAGCTTTACTTTGTAGTATTCCAAGGTAAACAGGCAGCAAAGCCATGGTTCTGGAGCCAAGTCAGCAGCTGTCCCATAGTCGGGGAGTGGAGGTGGTTGCTAAAGGCAGAGACAGAGACCAGCAGAGCCAGGTTGGATGTGGCGAGAGCACAGAAGGAACCTAGCATGGAATGCTGCAGTTTATCAAGTCTCAGGGCTAAAGGTGATCCTGTGAGGTTGTCTGAGACCCTTCCTCCAGACAGATGCATGAAGAATATTGATTTTATTTTAAAGGTTCTATGGGGAAACAAATGTCAGTGTCTAGCAGTAAATTCGGGTTATTCTATATTCTCTGTCAGGAAATTCTAAACCAAGTCCCTTTCGTTTCCTTTTTGGCCTGTATCTTTGGGTTATGTTGTCAAATAAATTAAAGGACAAAAGTAGAATGTCTAAAGGGAAAGCAATTTAAGGGAGTTGGCTGGAGAAGAGGAGCCAAGCAGACAGCCTGAAGAATAGGCAGGAGCCAGAGGTGGTGGTGAGACACCTGCACATGCTAGTCCATCCTCAGCCACCATGCATCTGACCCAGAGGTTGCTTCCAAAAGTCTCAATCACTGCAAAGGACTGCTTTTGTTGTTGTTATTGTCTTTTTAAAACCATTTCCCTCATTTTAATGTATATTTTATAAACTGAATAGAAGTCCATGAAATACTCTGACATCAAGAAGCAAACACCACCAAGGAGATCTTTCTGGACCAAGTTCAATGATGGTCATTGCCCTCCAGGAGTTCTTTCTCCTCTTCTGCCATGCAGAGCTAGCTCTGAACTTGGTGGAAATGGCCTTTTACTTTCCTGCTCTGCTGGATCTGCCAAAAAGCTGAAGAGAGGTAGGCTACGCTGTGCATATTGTGTAAACTGAAGACAATATAGGTGCTGATGCGACTGCTACCTATTACTGCCATATGAAATTAAGACAGAAGCATCTCATGAAAATGTAAAGAAATTGAGTCCTGAGGGCATTGCACTACCTCTCCCCTCCCCACCCACTACCCAGTCACACCTGAAGCCAGTCCTAACTCCTGTGCATTGCAGCCTACATGAATCAATTCATTCTGGTTTGGCTAAAGACAGTTCGAGCTGCTCTTTTTTCACTTGCACACAACATATACAAAGAAAATGTCCTGAGGGGACTGTGGCAGGAAGACCACCCGGGCTGTGGGCCCACTGTTTGCATAAATATTGCAAAGACCCCATCCCAGTGGCAGCTCTTTTGTTCTCTCTTCCAGCAACCTAGCAGTCAGCACCCTTGAAGATGGAAAAGGGTACTAAACAGGACAAGTCCTGACCAAACACCTCATCTTATCTTTCAATACTAAGGATTAATGCATCAACTCAGTGTCTGTCTGTCTCTTTCCAGAAAGTTTTGGCTACAGTCGTGCATGCTTATGAAAGAGCCTCAAAAGTTCAAGTCCAATGGGGAATCAAAGTTTTGAAAAATGAATAACTTCATTAGAGTCAATCCATAAAACCCAGCAAGCACCAAATGTCACAAGCTGTCTCCAGGTGAATTCACTTGTCCTCAGAGCAAGACTCATCAAGGGGCAGGGGAAGAGCCTCTCTTCAGTAGTGCTTTGTGTGCAGAAGCCCTCTTCCTACGTTTTTTGGCACTCCCTTATTTTTAAATCATCTATCCTCTGATCAAGTCATGTGTCCTGATTTGGGGTTCCAAAAATACAGTCCCTGTCTATAACCAAGCTAGTTTTTGTTCTATAGCTCTGATTGCAGAGGACAGAAGCTGCCCAGGTGTCACTCAGGGCCCATCTACACAGTCCTTACCCCACAGCAGGTGGTGAGAGGCCAGGGCAGAGCTGGCAGCCATAGAACTGCTGAGCACGGAGGGCCACCTGCAACAGAATGAAGAAAGAGTTTTGTGTACCCTTGAAGATAGATGGACAAGGTTTTGTACAAATGTTTTGAATTTCAGTTATCATGTCCTAATTTAAGGATGTTTAAGAAAAACGCTTGCTTCTCTGGATCACATGTCTTCAGAGTGTCCAGTTTTGCTTTCTTTGCCTTCGCTACACGTCTCATCCGTCTCATCCCCCACCGATTACTAGATGAACCCCAAAATGTCACAGTTGACTTTATACAAATAGTTAACAGACACGTAGACTTGCATTAACTTCCCATGCTAAAAAAGAATACTTAAGTCAGGTCATAAATGTGCTGCAGTGATAATATGTTTTATGTGCTTCACACACACACACACACACACACACACACTGCACATGTAGACTTCATACAATAAACAGCTGATTTGTTCACAACTTTATCTGACAGTGGTTCAACACTTTTCAACTTTTATTAAAGACAATAACTACTAGGTGCCATTGTAGGGAGGGGAACAGGGTGGAAGCTGATGCCGGGAAGATGACATTCCACACTCAAGTTGTCCTGTCAAGTGAGAGGAAGAAATGCAAGGCTATAGGACCCATTTTACTTACACTTCTCTGGCCCTGGTTTGCGCCATGATGTTTCACAGACTGCATTGCTTCATCTCGTCACATCTATCTCAAAGTCAGGCAAATGTCTCTATACCACAGAAGTTTTAGAAAAATAGCAGACCAGGATAACAAACAAGGAGTTTTAGAATGAGTTTTAATCCTGAAGAAAGCACCAGAGGTAAAGGATGCATCCAAATGAACCTGGATTCAAATCTAAACTATCTCACTTCCTGTCTGTGGGGTATTCATTGAATTATTTCTTGTATTTCTAGTCTTAGGTCTTAGTCTTTTTTTTTTTTTTGTATCAGGAATTGAACTCAGGGGCACTTAACCACTGAGCCACACCCCCAGTCCTTTTTAAATTTTTATATTGAGACAGGGTCTTTATAAGTTGCTTAGGGCCTTGCTAAGTTGCTGAGGCTGGCTCTGAGCTTATGATCCTTCTGCCTCAACTTCCCCAGCCCCTGGGATTACAGGTGTGTGCCACCACACCTGGCTAGTCTCCTTATTTTTAACAGTAGATTACCACACCAATCTCTCAGAGTTCTTGCAACAATGCAGACAGATTATTTTATGTAGAACACTTGGCTCACAGCTGACAAATTCTGACTGTTCATTCTCTTGTTTTCTCTTCCTCCCTCCTTTAGCTGCACAGGAGGAGGAGGGCAGTCACCAGGAGGAAGCTGAGTGTGTGTGGGAACACTCAGCTATCCTCTGAGGGAAACCTGCTTCATCCACCCTCTGGTCACAAGGACTGGACTTCATGGAGGGACACAGGGTCAGGCCAGGGCAGAGAAAGTTGGGCCAAGACAGGTGGCCGAGGTTTTGCTTCCCAGCCTGCTCTGTCCAGGGACCTCTCCCTTGCCAGAGGATATGTCGTGAATTTTCCCTCCTATGGATGCTCTCTCCAACTCACAGGCCTGTCTGGCAACTGGTGATGGCGGTTGGCAGGCCATGACTTGGATGACATTCAACCTCCATGCAATTTAGATGGCCAACTATGGCCACAGCACAGGGCGTCAGGTTCAAGTGTAGAAAGGAAC
Organism: Sciurus vulgaris; assembly: GCF_902686455.1. NCBI lineage: Eukaryota > Metazoa > Chordata > Mammalia > Rodentia > Sciuridae > Sciurus > Sciurus vulgaris. The sequence continues at coordinate 46,099,434 of NC_136466.1, read as the reverse complement.
AATTTTTATGCTTCATCTCTTATTATTATTAGAAAATAAATTTATGGTGATACCAAGAAAGGGACAGAAAATGGAAAAGTTTCCAATAATCTCACCTCCCAGAGATAGCCATTATTTAGGAAACTTATCTGTAAGCATCTAAATTCTCCCTTGTTAAAAACTGAATTTTTCTGTCATTCTACTTCTTATTGCCTAACTTTTTTTTTTTTTTTTCCATATAACAAGACACCTGGCTTGTTCATGGTTTCTGTAAGGAACGGTCCAAGATGATCTGTGTGTTCTGTTCCAAAGGTGAAGGCAGAGGCTCTCTGGAGGGTGACACCGGGCATATCCACACATGTCCCATGCCCAGGTGTACCTTTCCACCATAAGCTGCTGGGAACCAAACCAGCTGTCTCTTTCTTGGACTCAAAACTTAGCAAAGAGGAGAAACAGGGATTTGCTGCATTCAGATTTCTGCAATCACATGACAAAAAAAAAAAAAGACAGGTACAAAGATGGACTAAAAGAGCCCAAGCTGTCTTGGCTTCTCCACAGCAGCACATTGCTATATATACTGGGCATTTATCCCAATGGCAAGGCCTCTCAAGGGCGGTCCATTCTGCTCACCTCTGCATTTTGAAAGGGACTGGGGTTGGCATTTGTAATTACTCCATACTGTACTACTATGAATTAAAGTAATATTCAATTAGTACAGTGTGCATATAAATGACTTATTTATGATGCATAATTGATAAAGTTTTGGGTACACAGTTTTGCTGAGTCACTTTAAAAGTTTCAAGTTTTCAGATGACAACAAATCTTCTCCTGGTCTTTGGCTTCCTTTCCCTGGCTCTTTGGGGGACCTATTTCACCAAACAGGTGGTCATCCTTACAGTTCTGTGGTTGCAAAGCAAAAGTGGTTCCTGCCTCTCAGTTACTGAGAAGTCAAAGTCAATGCATTCTAGATGCCAACTCAGGAGGGAAAGAGAGTAAACAGCAGGTGTGGAAATAGGAGCTTGTCCTCCAGGAGCTAACCGAGCAGAAAGGAGCCGCTGGCTGAAGTGCCACCACAGCAAGGGTGAAGGGAGGGCCCCACATCTCTGCCTGTGCCTCTAGCATGATTTCAGGGAGAGTTGAACACCTGGGTGGTCGGCTCACCTGGCTTTCTGTCATGAAAGCTCATTGGCTGCCCACGTCAGTCACAAGCTCACAGCCCAAGCAGCTGAGCAGACAGAAAATTGGACCTGGGTAAGTTCATCCTCCGGGCCTATCCTGTTTTTCTAGGGCTGCCAATACAAGGTAGCATAGACTGACCGGTTTAAAGCATAGAAATTTTCTCTCTCAGAATGTGGGAAAAAAGGAACACTTTTATACCATTGGTAGAATCGTAAATTAGTACAACTCCTATGAAAATCAGCATGGAGGTGCCTCAAAAGATTAGGCATGGAAACGCCATATTACTTAGCTATACCATGCTTCAGTATTTATCCTCAAGAATTAAAGTCATCCTACTGTAGTGATACCCATGTTTCTAGCAACACAATTCACAATAGCCAAGCTATATAACACTCTAGGTGTCCATTGGTGGATGTCTTAATAAAAAAAAAAAAATGGTATTAAATACACAATATAGTTTTATTCAGCCATAAAGTAAAATAAAATTAGCCAAGCATGGTGGCACATGCCTGTAATCCCAGCAACTCAGGAGGTTGAGGCAGGACGATTTCAAGTGTGAGGCGAACCTCAATCTAGGTAATTTAGTGAAGCCCATCTCAAAATAAAAATATTTTTTAAAAGGACTTGGGATGTAGCTCAGTGGTAAAGCACCTCTGGATTCAATTCCCGGCACCAGAAAAAAAAAAAGAAAAGAAAAGAAAAGAAAAGGAATTATGTCATTTGCAGGAAAATGGATGAATGGATAGAACTTGAGACTTTGCATGTTAATCAAAACAAGTCAAACTCAGAAGGTGAAGGGTCATATGTTTTCTCTCATATGCAGAAGCTAGAGAGGAAAAGGAAAAGAAAGGTGGTGGTGGTGGGAGGATCTCATGAAAATCAAAGGGAGATCAGTAGAGGAAAGGGACCAGGGAGTGGGAGGAAGGAAGGCTGGGGTGTGATTTGGCCAAATTATATTTTTACACTGTGCATATGTACTAATATATAATAACAAATTCCATCATTATGTATAGCTACAGTGCACCAGTAAAAAATGGGGAAAGAGAAAAAAAAAAGAAATTTTCTCTTTCATAATTCTGGAAGGTAGAGGCCTGAGATTGAGCTGTCAGCAGGGATGGTTTCTTCTATGGCTTCTTGCCTTGGTTTGTAGATGGCCATCTTCTCCCTGTGTCTTCCTGTGTCCTTCCCTCTGTGCATAACTGAGACTTCATCTCCTCTTCTTATAAGGATGCTAGTCACATTGAATTAGGGCCCATCCTCATGCTTTTGTTTTAACTTAATTACCTCTTTAAAGGCCCTGTCTCTGGATACAGTCACATTCTGAATTGCTGGGTGTTAGGACTTCAATGTAGGAATTTTATAAAGACACAGTTTTATAAGTTCCTCTCTCCACAGCAGTGTGATTTTCACTCATTCTGGGAATGTCTCCCTTGGGCTTCTCTGTGTGCATTATCCAGAATCCAAACAATTGGATATAAATGGAAAAGGGAGCTTGGTAACCTAGAAGCCACCATATTGGATTGTACAATTCTAGAAACCATCCCAGGGAGTGCCTGCTGTGCCATCAACCACACGTCAAGCCATCATCTATCTTTCAGTTCCAAAGCTCATCTTTTTTTTTCTATTGTCTAAATTGAATGATTTTATTTCTCTAAATCCCTTTTGATTATCTTAGAGCACAGGCTGTGTTCACCGGGAGCTTATGGAGCAATCTTTACTTTTAGATTTAGAAATAAGAGGAAGAACAGAAAGATTTGCCACCCTGGGAAAAACTGCCAAGTGACTCAGCATCACTTTAAAACTACCCAGCTTGTGTCATAGAGGTGGCACAACCCTGAAAACCCACAATCGTGTCCAGCCCTATGCCAGGCAGAATCACAGAGGTTATCTTGTTTCATTGTTCAGACAGCTTTTGCAGCGTAGGCATTGTTATCTGCCCACCTCTGGAGACTGAGGCCAGGAGGAGATGTGACTTGCTGGATGGCACTCACCCAGTATGTGGTGGAGTCAAGATTCAAACCAGGGTCCCCCTAATGCCAAATTCCATGCTTTTTGTGGCATCCCGTGGTTCCAGGGACTTGAGTTTAAACACAGCAGGTCTGGAAAATAAAACCTAAGGTAGCATGGGAAGTGATTGTTTTTTTGTTTAAGCAGATAATCCAGGTCCAGCCTCAAGTGCTTGGCACATGGAAGATCCCCTTGGCTGAGCAAATGTGACCCCACATTGGGAGAAGCTCTGGCTCCTTTGCCTTCTTGGTCTTATGAGAAGCTGGTGGAGGGGGTGGGATACAAGTCAGTCAGTTTGAAATGTGCAGACCAGTGTGTCAGATAGGAAGGAAAGCCCCTCCTCCATGATAAGTAGAGTAAGATGAAAACAATACTGTCTGTTAAGCATTTAGAGCTTCTTGGAATAATGGTGCTCTGTCAGACCTTATTTATAAAGTCTCTGGTCTGCCCTTAGTTTGCCCTGCTGCCTGCAAAACAATCATTCTCTCTCTCCAATCTCTGGAAATGCTCCTACCTCACACCCGGCCCAGGCCTCCTGATCCCTAGGATGTACTAAAAGACTCACCTGTGTGGGTCGGAGTTTAATTACACTCGTCAGGCAAGGGATTTGGGGAGCTTTAATTTAAGGCTGGTGTCGAATGCTTTTAAATTATTTTAAATTTTCTGAAGCACCCAGGTGCAACACACATCTTTTATAAATTATAGAGTAAATGCTGTGGAGGTTGGGTGCACAGAAGGGCCAAGGATCAGAACAGATCCCCAAAGGATAAAATATATTTCAGGCAACGAGGAAGAGCTTAGCGCACACCTATCATTATTGTTAATGTGACTGGGGTGTTGGGCTCACTCTAGAGGCACAGCACAATGCAAATTTGGCTCTCGGAATTCAGTTCCTCACTGCTCCCTGCCCACTCAGTAGCACAGAGCCCTGGTGAAATGTGTGTCAAGTTCTTCAAAACAATTATTGCTGCTGGAGGAAAAATGATCAGCGCAATACTCCAAATTTAACACCTCCTTAGAGATGGAAATGGAAATGGAAATGAATTCTAGAAATGTTTGCATTCTGTTTAATATGAATCCATAAGACATCTTGGCTGCTGTGTGCAAAATGGGAGAAGGGGTTTTAACAGATGATAATGAGTTTAGAAAGAAGACTGCAAGGTCTAGAGGCTGGAGTCATGGACCAGCGGTGTGACCTTCGGTGAGTTACTTAACCTCTCAGGGGCCCCTTTTTGTAAGCCTAACTCACAAAAGTGTTTGGACCAATAATTTATATTAGAGTTTAAACAATGATGCAAGATTCCAGTAAGAATGACTAGAAGTCTCATCAGATGTGATTATTGTTCTTCCAATGAGCATAGGTAGGAGCAGGGTGTCTGAATGAATACCACTAAAAGTGAAGTGACTTTCATCCCCCTTATCCTATTGGTTCCCAGATGTGAGCTCTTTTGGGTAAAGGTCCAAGGATGGGGTGGAAGATGGCTCCACCAAGAATATTCCACTTACAGTTAGAAGTAGAAACAGAAAATTCTGCAACAGACCACAGACATGGACTAGGATATTAAAATGGGACTCATTTATGTCTCTGTTCTGGTGGAGTATCAATGAAAACTGGAAACCCCAGTCCAATGTAAGGTTTAGACCATGTATGCAAGCCTTTGAAAAGAATTGCCCCCTATCCATAATCTGCACATAGGATACCAAAGAGTTGGTGTTAAGGAGGCTGCCAGACTTTGGAGAAAGTTGAGAATGTGCTCTGAGGCCCCTGGTGCTCCCCTTCTGCATTGGGTTGTAAAGAAAGGCTGACTTGTCTCTTTTCAATCCAACTGAGAGGAGCTTCAAAAGAATTACTTAGAGAGTTTGACCTATGTTGCTTGGGACATGCAGGGTCAGATTATACCTGAAGAAGCCCACTGGCAAAAGCCTGGCAAAAGCAGACCGGGTGGTAGAGTATAGAGAGTTCCTTGAGAGCTAATTACACATCTATAATTGTCGTTTCCCAACAATTGAATGCAGGACCCCAGGAAGGGAACTGTCATGATGAACCTGTGTTCATCACGACCCAACCTATGTGGATCACCTGGAGGAAAAATGAGATCCAGTGGAGCCAGTGGACAGCTGAATAGGCTGGATAAGAAAAGGTGATGTCCACTGAAGTTAAAGTTTCCCAAGAAGAGAATGTCCCTCACAGAGACCAACAAAAAGTTTCCTGTTGGAAACCTGCTAGACCAGGAGGTAACAGGTACTTTGTCAAATACGATGTTTCTCATCTCTCACCTCTCTCCCTCCACCATCTCCAATCCCTGCCGGAGCCAGAAGAAACCTGGTGAAGCAAAGTGGAAGAGCAGGAGCTAGCAGGAGGAGAAGGACCTAGTAGGAGGAGAATGGGAAGAAGATAATCATTCTACCTTCCCTTCTGCTCAGGCCCAAGCTAGGAAGAAGGAGATTTAATTTTTGAATTAAGTTGGAAATTTTAATTATTAGAGCAAACTGGATGCTTTCATTATTTAAGTAGCTGGAGAACTTTTTATTATCTATAAAACTCAGAAAAAGCCATGGGATTTGTCTGAGCATTCATCCCACAGTTGGAGAAAATGGTCCCCAGTGAAAAAGAATAAAATTGTTTGTCTGCCTGCTCCCCACCGAGTCCAGGTCATTCAGTGTTCCAATTACATATACTTCATGAACTGCAGTGCATTAGCAGGGATTAAGTTACCACCCCTTGGTACAGGTATGACATGATGAGAGCAGTTAGTCCATTCACCAACCCAGCTGGATGTATGAGGTGGCCCCTGATGGCAATGAGGCCTCTGCTCCCTGGATGCAGAGCAGAGAAAGGTCTGGAATGTGTTGCTTCTTTCTAGTCTCTGAAAGTTTAGTTGATGACCAGGAATACACTTCCAAAAGTGCTTCCTTGCCTCTAAACTGTGCACTTGAGTCATAAATACTATGATAAAAGAAACTCCTTTCATTTCATTTTATCAATTGTATTCTACAGCCCAGAAAGGTTAAGGTGTTCGCTAAGATCACTGTTCTTTTGGTTGCAAAAGATAAAAACCAAGGCAGAAATAGGAAAGAAGGAAGAAAGGAGGGAGGGAGGGAAAGATGAAAGAAAAATGCAGAAGAGCAGGAAGATTGATTAACTCTTTTATTTGAAAAGTGATTACTTTTTGCAGGTGGGACTGCATCTAGTTGTCCTAAATGTATCTTTCTCTATTTCTTGGCAATGCATTCATTTTCCTAAGGGGGGCAAAAATGACCACCAGATGCTCTAACTTTATAGTTTATCAGCTGAACAACCCCAGTGAAAATTAAGAGATCCTTTTCTGTAGTTCCAGTAAAAGTCACAGACTGAGTTTCACTGACCTACTTTAAATTGTCTAGTGTGGGCCTAACCACCTGACTCTTAATCTCTCTAGGGATGGAGAAAGCATGGAACATGAATGAGGAAGAGTTGCTGTCACTTAAAGACAGGGACCTGGGTGATGGGCAGGCAAAAACAACAGATACCCACTTTAGACACAGAACCAGTAAGTGAATAAAAAAAACAGGATTGGAATTTGTATCTTTTGACTTCTACCAAAGATTTGTATGGACTTACAGTAATTTCATTGTATTGCCCCTCTTTTAAAAATTTTATTAGCTAGTATTAGTATGATAAATTTTGGGTTCAAATATGAATTTATCCTCTACTCCTGGGTAAAGGACCTGCTAAAAATAAACCCATTTAAGTAATGTCATTTTACATACAAGACAGCAAATGGAACCATCAACCTCGTTTTATTAGTATTACTCAAGAAAATAATTTGTGCTCTAATTTACTGTGACACTAGAGAAATCTCTAATTTGATAAACTCCTGATTCAGGGTTACAAAGTGCCATCGCTTTCACATGAGTGAGACAAAATTTAGAGATAGCTGGCAATAAAGTCAAATGTATTCTTCAACATTCTCTGGAGTTCTGTCAACCTATCACAATTAATTCCAAAAGTACAGAGAGCTTAATATGGCTTGTCCAAGTGACAAAGTTGTTAATTTGTCAGACAAGGGATCAAAAGCATAATCAGAATGACTTATGTGAAGTTTTGGGGTTTTCTTTTGTTTATTTCCTTATACATAAGAAATGGAAGCATTTTCCAAAAATATGACAACTAGATTTTTAAAAATCTGTATCCCTGTACCCAGGACTTTGAAGCATCAATGAAGTAATAGATGATTCATCCTGAGGGTTGGCCAGTCCTAAGTCTAACTGTGAAAGGCCTTGCTAGAAGTGCAGAAAGACAGCAACGGAAGCAGGTGAGCTCTGACACAGGTGCTATCTCCGTCATTTCTCAGTACCCTGCTTTGTTGACAGTGTGCTCAGAATTGGAATCTAGATCCTGCTCTGCAGAGCCTGATATGAAGTGAGCAGGAGTGGGGAGCTGGAGGGCTTGCATGCTGGAGTGACTTCAAGGCCCTGAAGAAGAAGAATGGTACCTGAAGCAGACAGATTGAATGTGGTTTGTGCTATCTAAAAGCATAAGGATCGATGCACATATTTTTCAAGGGATTTTCAGGTAAATCATTGTGCACACACAAATTTCCTGAGAAAGATGGACTCCCTCTGACTTACTCAGTGAGAAGCCTGTGACTTGGATGGTAAGTGACTTGAACAGAGTTACTAGTCTAAAGACAGGACTAGGACTAGATCCAACTTTGTCAATTATCAGCCCTTATAGAGGTCTGGCCTGGGGCCAAGCACTCAATTAAGCCTTCTTTTTAATTTCTTTTTTTTTTTTTTTTTTCTGTAATGGGAAGATAAACCAGGGCCTGTGCTTGTGAGGCAAACACTCTACCACTGAGCTACATCCCCAGCCTTTTTTAGTTTTTATTTTGAGACAGCTGCACAGGCTGGCCTCCAACATGTTATCCTTCTTCCTCAGCCTCCCTGGTCACTAGGATTATAGGTGTGTGCCACTGTGTTACTCCTTAAAATTTGATAAACTTCCCTCCATCCATCCTTCTACCCATCTATCTATATGCCCATCCATTCATCTATCCATCCATTCATTCATGCAAAAAAATCCCCAGCAAGCACCCACATGTGCTAGCCTGTGCAAACGAGGACGATTTTTGACATCTGCCAGCACAGAACATTAGGGAAGGGACATTGAACAAGTCGATGCAAGAGTGATGAGTGTCATAGGGGCACATAACAAAGGGCCGGACACACCACTGCCCCAGGTGTGTGTCTCAAAGAGTGTCACACCCACGTGGGACAACAGCTGGAAGGACGAAGCTGCCCAGGCACCCAGCACAGAAGGAAGGCTTTGTGCTGGCTTAGTGTGGAGACTCTGACTCTGGGCACTGTGAGCTTTCAGATGGATTTCCTATCATTTATCTTCTTATCAAAAGGTTTAATCACTTTCCGTTCTCCTGACTGTACCAGAATAATGAGCTTATTCTATCCCTACCGATACAATGCACAATAGAAACAGTTCAGACACTATTTGGCCTCCTAAAATGAATGTTTTTATTGTATAAACATCATTAAAATCACAGTTATAGGAATGTTTAAAGAAGAAAAATCAATCTCTGTAATCCCACGCACAGCTACCCTGTCACTATGTATTGCCGGTTGGTCTTTGTGTGCACATCGAGATGAAATTTATGTGAAAATTAGTTGTCATTTCATTTCCCCAAGAAGCTGAATATATTTTGACATGTAATGGACCTGTGGTTTTTGGAGAAGAAAGCATGTTCCCTCATGATTTTCAACTTCTTATTCAGAATGAAAAAATACTTAGAAATTGGAAACTAATCGCGTGGTCTCTGAACAATTTGGTTTTTAAGACTTGTTCTGGAAACAGTTAAAAATTACATTGCATTCCTTGAGGGCAAGGTCTATATCAAATACCTTGATGCCTCAATTAGCTCACCTTTTTAAACAAAGCTCCTTTCTATGAAGTCAGACATATTAAATAACAAAGCAGCCTGAAACATGAGATATTCTGAGAGACTTTGGTAGCTAGTCCTTGTAGGCTGGCCCTGTCTGAAATGGTCAAGTCTTCAAAAATGATTCTGGTTTCCCCAGACTCTTGTTTCTGTCCTGCCCTCTCTTCCAAGTCAAAGTCAAGACCATCTTCCTCTCTCCACCATCAAAAAGAGAGAGTTCTTTGCAGTTCATCAATCATTTCATCCTCAGAGGGATTCATTAGTCATATTGTCAGTCAGGCTGTATTAAACCTCTTTTCTAATTGTAACATAAAGTTAGATTTAGGCACTTACAAGTAAGTGAAAAGGTATTGAGAGGAAGCAGACAGGTTCTAAAAGTTCCTACAGCCTGCTACTCTGTGTGGTTGCTGGCCCAGAAGCATCCCCTGGGAGTTTGTTTGGAAGGCAGGACCAGGGACTCTACCCCAAGAGTAGGGACCCCAGATGGTACTGATGCTATTGAGCAAGGACCACATTTTAAGGACCAGTGCCCTGGAGCTATTCAGGGAATTCACACCCTTGGAGTTTCCCTCCCAGGGTGTTTTCCAGTAGGTGGGGGAACAAAAAAGAGAGGCAGATTATTGGTTTTCATTGCTTTGTGTCAGAGGAAACCAACAGGCAGGGCTGTGTACTGGGGGTGGAAAACCCCTTCATTTTATCACCCACATTCTCCTGGCTCCAGCCTCTACAGCCTCACCCCCTCTCCTCCTCCCTTCATGCCTACTCAGGCTCTGCCCCTACCCTGCAAGATTTCTAGTTTAAATCATCAGGCACACGGGATCCCATTTAGTTATCAGAGCAAAGCCACTTTCATAAAAATCTCAACTTCAAATCTGCAGTCATGACATATACGTAGCATTAGTAAAGATTCATTTTATACACAAAATGGAATTAATGTGAACCCTCCAAAATTTAAAAAAAAAGTTTATCAAAAATTGCATAATTCCAGAACTGGCAGAGGTCCCTGGAAACAGTTCACACATTTCCCACATGTCAGGCCACAGAAATGTTTGCTATCCTTTTATCAGGACCTGTGGTCTGTGAATCTATTTATTATTTACATATATCAAAGAGTTGGATAGTTTCTTGAGACTTTTTTTGCTGATATTTTAATCTCTGCCAATATAATTTATTATCTTTAAATGTCTATTAAAGTAGTGTCACCTGAAAGATCCTGAAGGAGGGGCTGGGGATATAGCTCAGTTGGTAGAGTGCTTGCCTTACAAGCACAAGGCCCTGGGTTCAATGCTCAGCATCGGGAGGGGGGGGGGGGGAATCCTGAATGAAGGTGCTCATGCAAAGGCTGATAATAGAAATCTTTGCAAGGGCGGTTGATGTGGTAAAATGCCAAATCGAAGCCCATCCAACTCTCTGATGTGCTGTTAATGTAGGGAAAGATTCTGCAAAATAATAAAGATAATGCTAAGAAAATAAAAAGCAGCTTTAAAGCAAAAAGTCAACACAGTAATTACAGATTTATGTTCTCCTGGAACACATCTGACTTTATATTTATTGCTATGGGAAAATTTGTCTAGAATTATGCGAGGTCTTCAGAAAAGCATCCGTTGCATAAAATGTGACCACCATGTCTATGAAAATATTTGATTCCTCAGGTTTTGGAAGCCAGGAATGCATCCTGGTGTGTCCATCATGGTTTCTCTCCTTGCCTGTGGACCTATCCCCTCCACTGGTGGAGGCTTTAGTCTTCCTTTGCCTCCTGGGGTCCCATGCTTCGTATTGCATGCAAGGGGCACCCAGTCACATGATAATTATGTCATTACCAACAAGAGAGCTGGTTTTTAAACTTGCTCTATTTTATTTATTTATTCATTACTTCTTTTTGCCCTGAAAGTGATTAAACTCAGGGGTCCTATACCATTGAGCTATGTACCCAACCTTTTTTAATTTTGAGACAGAGCCATATTAAGTTCAGGCTGGACTTGAACTTGCAATCCTCCTGCCTCTGCCTCCTGAGTAGCTGGGATTACAGGTGTGTGCCACTTCTCCTAATTTATTTTCACTTTTTAATCCAAAGTGTTAATATCTTTTAACTTTGCTATTGACCAGGGTTCTCATCTGCACTGTTCAACGCATATTTTACTTCTTAGTGTCTCAGTTTCCCATCTATTCAGAGGGATTTACCCTTTAACTGTCATCTTTATTTGGAAGTTGTTGTATGAAGGATATAGAGCCATTGAACTTGGTGTCCTTCAGAGGCGAAGAGGGACAGGGGCTTTACCCTGTCTCCAGCAGCAACCACTACATTCTCTTCCAGTCTGCAAGACCTGTGGCAGGACTTCCATGGCAATGGGAAATGTGGGGCTGTGTTTCAGGAGAAAAACAGGGTTAGCCTTTGGGTCTCTGAAACTGTGAGTGGATGAGCCCTGAGTGTGAAGAGTTAATGGCAGAAGGAGGTGGAGACCAGTCAAACCATGCTACCAGAGGAGCCATGAGAAGAGGACTTGCAGAAGAAGAACTGAAGAAGACTGTCAGAGGTGATCTGAGTGAGGCCCAAACAGGTCAGGCCATTTTCCTCCTCTCTACAAACCCCTCCTCAGCTCTCCAAATGGAGTGTCACCAAGGCCAAGGAAGTTGCATTGAGTTAAACTATTTGAAATTGCCATTTGGGAGTAAATATGATTGACTGTTGGCAATTTCATAAGGTTTAACCTAAAATTAACCAGTGGAAAGACTTGGAAATGGAAGGAGGGGGTGCTCTAAAGTTTGCCTGCTGGGGGACAGAGGAGAGAGGTGAAGCTAAGAGGAGGAAGCCCTTTATCCCCAACCATAGGCAAGGCATTGTGGGGCGGGGGAGTGGGCTCAGAAATCAGTTAGCCCCTGCTGAGTGGTACTCATGGCAGAGGGGATTCCTGTGAGCTGCCTTCCACACCAATGAGGCCCTCATCACCCTGTCTGGTCATGGTTTGTTTTCAGGTGTGTCTTAAAGGCAGGAACAATGTCTTATCCCCTATGTATCCTCTGGCCTGGGCTCCAACAAATGGTCTTTCAATTGAAGTGGAAGGGGAAACCTTCTTACTGTGGAATCTAATACAGCATTCCTATGGGAATCTCCGAGTAAAGAATAGGACATAGTATTCCCTAAAATTATTTGACCACAAATTCATTGTTTCCTTGTAGTCTTCCCCAACACTGATGTTTTCTGGAATGTATTTTGGTCATTGGGAGAGGAGTTGGGCTAAAACATTATGTACTATCTATGAACAATAAATTAATAGTGTAAACTAGATTTCTATTTTTAATAGAAATATTAAAATACTTCAGAGGGAAAAATAAAACCTGTTTCCAAAGACCTGGAAAGTATTTTGGAAGCACCAAATACATATAAATAATTGATATAATATTAATAATAAATTAATTATTCATTAAAATAGGTTCCTTAAAGATATGGTTGAAGACAGACTAGATCAGCCTAGATGACAATATATACTTGAGAGTAATATGATGACATCACTTCAATATATCCAAGCTTTTCAATAATTCAAAGTAGTTCCACCATTTTTTTCCTGCACTTTAAAAGATTTTAATCTATCCATTTAATTCACTAATTCATTTGAAAATATGTGAAAGTTATCATGCTCGGTATCATGGGACTTCAAAGATGAATCAGGCAGGGAATTTGCCTTCAAAGAGATTTCTATGAGCAAAGGTACTAAATCTGGTAGATTGGATTCCATGAATATTCTTCAAAGTATTAAGTGGTCTTTTGAAACACACAGACAAGTGTCAGGCTTCTGAGAGAAGGCAGTTGCTTCTGGTATGGCTGAGTGATGACTTCAGGTAGGGTTTCTACTTGGGGAGACAAGGCTGGTGGTGAGAAAGGGCATCACCCAGGAGGATAGGACAGGAGGAGAGTCTTCTGGTGAGCACCATGGATTGATGTTTGCACAGCCATGTGGCCAAGCTAAGATTATGTAGGTGATATGGAATCATCAAGTATACAATTGGAGGACTGACCAGACTGTGACTGTGGGTGTGTGGGAGGTGGAACACGCAACTGCAAACCCTAAAAATGGAAGGTTGTAAGAGGCCTCAATGGCAAGTTCTGAGTTAAAAGAAAAAGGCAAATTCTGAGGATTTGAAAATATGAAATCCTCAGCTCTGGTTCGTTCACCTTGATATTAACATATTCTACCAATTCATAGCTGAGAGTAACCAAGGAGATTCTGGCAGTAGACATGCCAAGTGGTTTGCCAAGTGAATGAGAATGGAAAGTGCCCTTTTGGTTCACACTACTTAAAAATAGTGTAGGACCTAAATAAATGAGGCTGGATCAGTTCAGTCAAAGGACATTGAGAAATGCCCTGGCAATACCACATCAACTTCACACAGGGTCATCATTAATGGTAACTGACTCTGAAGAGTTATTGCATGTGAGTGTATATGAGCAAGTAAAACATAAAACATTACAGTGCATGGGCTGTTGATGGATTACAGCCAGTATGACCACCATGATTGAATATCTACCATGTTTTTGCATTTAGTTTTCATTAAATGATTTGTATTATTTCTGTCTTATATTATTTCTGTCTTATAGATAAGGCAAGTTAGACTCAGAATGATCTAAAACACTTAAAAGAGGCAAAATTGCAAGCCACGGGCAAGGTCTCAATTTGAATCCAATCCCAGGACTCTACAATAAAGTCATGCCTTTGTTTAATGAATACCAATGCCCTGCCTTCTCATAATCTCAGGTCCCTTATCTGCCAAAGGGGAGTGAGTTTGGGGGATAGGTAGACAGCTTCTAAGTCTGCTCACTTCACAGGGCTAGCCCACATTTCAAGTGTAAAAGGACCTTTTAATTCTGAAGTAAGGACTTTATTAACACGTGTTTTAAGGGATGGGGTAGTGCCGAAGTTATACAAATCACAGACTTTTCAAAAAAACAGCAGACTTAGCACAGCTGACTAAGTATGGGAGGGGTATGCATTGAAGGGGCTCTTGAAGGAGGTGGCACAGCTTGAAGCTGAATTAAGAATGAACTCCTCAGTCTCTTCGACTTTGCCTAAGTGTCCCAACTCTGGGTCTCAAATTAGTGGGACTGAAACCCCCCTCCACTCCTGTAGTTGGCCCTGAGGCTTTGAGTTGTAACTTTAAAGGTGAGGGTGAGGCCCACAGAACCACCCCTCAGTGCCCTGTACAGTGTCCTCCCCTTGCTGGCCTAGCCCCAGGCTTCTGGACAGGTGCTGTTGCTAACAGGCAGCCTCGAGCCAAGGCCACCACCAGCAACACTGCCAAGAGATTTGGTGTGGCTCCATGAAGCTTTTTCCTGCCACTGAGAGAGAAATGTATCCAAAATGTGGCCAGGAAGTCTTCCCTTTTTTTGTTAGCAGGGAAAGCCAAGGGCTCCCCACAGTCTGCATGATAAATCAACTCAAAGACACCAGCTTCTAGGCCACAAGGGGCCCCTATTATCATAAGCCAAACATAGAGTCAGTGCTGTAGGATTTATTTTTTAGCTCACAAATCCTGGTGGATTGGAGTATGTCTCCAGCTTTGCTGAGCTCTCACTAGCAGTAGCTCTGCCCTAAGCCAGATGTCAGCACCATGTTGCTCAGTTTTGGCCACCTGTACCCAGGCCAAGTGTCTAGGGCATCAGAGAAGGTACCACTTAACAAGCAAACAATAAAATTTGGGTTTAAATTTCAAGTGTAACGAAATATTTGGGGAAAGAATGAGGGGTTCTGCCTCATTTATCCAGAAAATGGCCTCTACTTGAGGGTTCTGAGTTTTAATGGGAACGAAGCCTTCAGTCCTCCCTACCAGCTTCTAAAGATCCTCAGAACATCTCTTTCTGAGAGAGATAGGAGGAAAGACACTCGGAGGGCTCCTTTGTGCTTCCATTGTTTGAATCCCCCAGCTTCTAACATTGGCTCCCTCCACTGCCCCCGCCCCGCTTTTTTTTTTTGCACTGGAAATATTTTGCATCTAGACGTCCTTGTGCTATTTGCAGCTAGCTCTTTATGCTACTTGTCTTGAGGGGTGGAGAGTAGCTCTTCAGAACTTTGGGCCACCTTCCACTAAAAGATGTAACCAGATATTCTTCTTGGGCTCTAGACTTTTAATAGACCGTGAGCTAGGAGTTAGTGGGTCTATGAACTTCCTGAAATTGTGTGGGATGTATTTGTATCACATGTACTTACTGATGAGAATCCCCATTGGAAACCTTATTGGTCCCTACTGAGAGCCTACAATGTCCAGAGCCTTCTTATTTCTTGAGAGAACCATGATCCAAAAGTAGCTATGAACTTACTACTGCAAGGAAGATACAATCCTGTGCTCTTGCTCTCTGACTAGGGTCCTTTGCTCCCAGACTTTCATGAGTGGTTTTTGCCTGCCTGAAACATCAGCTATAGACAGGGTTCTATAGCATAGCACTGCAACTGGTATTTAGAAGTTCAGAAACTGACAGCGCTTTCTTCCTGACTCTTGCAAAGGCACTCCATCTCACCCTTTTTGTCCTTCTTTCTCATAAAGCCAGTTTCTCAAGAGTGGAAACAGACACTCAGTTACCTCCTAGAGTAGGTACCCACTAGATGGCTGCAGGGGCCTTCTGGGAGACAAAGTGCAATCTGCAAAGAGACTCAGGAGCCTCTCTGCATTCCAAGTTTTCCTAAATTGGAGGAACCACTGACTAGCCTCAGGAAAAGAATGTAACAGTTTGCACCAGGCTGAGTATGCTACATAATCCTGTCTTAAAAGAAAGAATACCCCCTAGAGGTAAACAAGAACTATCAGAAGTCCTCAGAGCAGCTGTGGCCGCCCTAGTCAGGAGAGACAAGGCTACGGCAGAATCATAAAGAGCTAGCTGCAAACAGCACCAGGATGTGTCAAGATGACACACACACACACACACACACACACACACACACACACACACAGTGAAGGAAGCCAATTTCAGAAGCTAGGAGAATTCAAGCAATGGAAGCACAAAGGAGCTCTCCGAATGCCTTTCCTCCTGTCTCTCTCAGGAAGAGGTGGTGTCCTGAGGGTCTTTGAAAGCTGGTAAGGGAGCACCGAAGGCTTTGTTCCAATTAAAGCCCAGGAACCCCCAAGCATCCCATCTGTGCAGCTGTTCCACTTAGGATGCAAACTTGGAAAACTTTGCCATTCCAAAAAGCTTCAGGTGCACATCATTCCCCCAATGCTTGTGCATGATAGAAAAGCATTAGTCTTCCAAATTCTCCTTTCTCAGCAGTTCAGAGCATCTTTGCTGCTTCTTCAGAGGCAGAGGGGAAGGTATGGAAAACAACTTTTCCTATCAATCCCCTCTCTCTTTTGAACAGTGTGCTCTGCTCTCGGTTCTGTTACTCCAGGGAAGGAGCAGCAATGGGGACCTTGGGCACCCACTTTTATTATCCCTTCCATCTGCAAGTTCCAGCAGGTATTGGAAGTAACTAAATCAGGCAAGTGGGGACTGAAGCAAATGGAGCCCAACTTCAACTCCAGTAGCTCCTTGCCATGACAGAATGTGTGCATCTGACATTGTCAGGCTGATTTTTCAAGAGAAGCAGGAAATCTGTGTTTGTAGATGAAATGTTCCATTTATATTTATAGTGACTGGTTCAAGTTCTGAACAAGTAGTTTTGTAGGACATACTTGGCCAGGGGGATACTCTGCTTCCTGGTTCTGTAGCAGGGAACTCCTGCAGGGCACTGCAATGCACAACCCAGCCATTGCCTCCAAGCACAGGCAAGCAGTGCGTGTGAGTCAGAAGGAGCAACCTGTGGCGCCATCCAGAGCAGCTGGCCCTTGGATGTCTTGAGGCGGAAAAAGAGATTTTCCTTTTTTATATAATGTAAAATCCCAGAGCCATTATATAATGTAAAATCTCAGAGCCACAGATACCCTGATTGAAGGAGCAGTTTGGGCCCCTTCATGAGCACCATTTTGGTCTAGAACAAGTTACTCACATGCTTATCAGCTATAGAATCTGAACCAAAAGATGGTGAAATGACTCTCCTCTTTCCCTCGTGTGGCCGTGTTGAAAGAATAATAGCCCTTAAACATTTAGAGCTCTTCTAAGAAAAAAATAATCATAATACTTTATCATAGCATTATTATACTGAAGTAATAGGCATTGGCATTATTACAAAACATCAGTACTCTCAGTGGTGTGATATTCTTACTCTCTGAGTTCCAGAGACATCCATTATCTCCCCCATTTCACTGTATGGGTGGAAGCCAAGGAAAGAAAAGTTTAAGGCACTCAAAGCCCCTCAGCTGCCACACTTAGGATTTGGACACTGGGGTCTCATCTTACTATGGCTACATGAGGCTTCCCCTGGTCCCCCAAATGCTACAGACACTCACTTTTAACCGATGGCAGGATGAAACTTTTTTACTTTCTCTTCTCCTTCTTTCCTTCTTCTATTCATCCTGTCTCAGGAAATTAGAGCAAATATTTGAAAGCTTTATTACCATGATAACCCATTAAATTTTGCCCCTGAGAGAGGGTCAATATGGGAAAATTGTTTTGCTAGCTGGTAACTTTGAATAAACTGAGCCCTAATCTTCCTCCAATAACACACTCAGGATCTTACTGATGGAATACTTGACCATGCCTCTGCCCCCACCCCCTACACACAACTCTTCTGGGCTCCATGAGTACTCATAATTGGTGACTGGATGACTTTTCTTTCTGACAATGGATGGCCCATACCTATGTCTCCTTTCAAGTATTACAAACAAAAACAAGAATTACCCATTTTTACATGATCCCTTACGAAGCACATGCAATATGAACCTGGACTAGAGGTAACCAGGAGGACCCTTTTAATCTGCCTTTGAGTATACTGCTCTCTGGCTTTCAGGGGAAAAATACAGGAGGAAAAACAGAAAAACATCATTGAGAGTTATTTCTATGTGGTTGTATGTTCCAGCTTTGCTTTTGAGCACAGAATGTTTTTCATGACCTCTTTTCTCAACTTGTCAATTAGCCAAACAATTAACAACTGATCATCTCTGAACCAGTCTCTGAATGGCATTTATAAGAAGTATCAGAAATACCAGGTCTTGCGATCTGTTGTACATCATTGCTATAGTTAATAACAATGCATTTTATATATGAAAATCACTAAGAAGAAATAGGTTTTAAGTATCCTCACTGCACTAAGAAAAAGTGAGTTAGCAAGTACCTTAGTTATGTTGATTTATCTACTCCAGAATGTGTACAGTACATATTTCAACATTTTATATTGTATACCACGAATTTATGCAATACTTGCTAATTTAAAAATAAATAAAATGACCAGATATGGTGGCACATGCCTGTAATCCCACACTGGGGAGGCTAAGGCAGGAGGATGGCAAGTTCAAAGCCATCTTATTGAGGTCCTAATCAACTTAGTGAGACTCATTTCTAAATAAAAATATTCTTTAAAAAAAGGGCTGGGGATGTGACTCAGTGGTTGAGTGTTCCTGGGTTCAATCCCCGGTACTATAAATAAATAAATAAATTGCCCAAAATACTCAGATATCTCATCAATCCATGAAAAAAAAAGTATATATGTGAATAAACAAATTATATTAAAGAATATATAGTTTGGCTGCTAAAACATGTGATAGACATAGCAAATTCTCTAGGAGTTCTCAGGAAGAATAAAAGGAGAACAATGAGAGCTGGAGAAGTCAGGGAAACTTCTTAAAGGAGGTGATACTTGGCCTAAGATTTGAGAAATGGGAATAACCTAATTGGAACTTTAGGAGTGGGAATGATTCTGCTTTAATTGGCTGTGAGAATAGAAATTTCTGATTAAGTCGAAGTGGGGAAGCAGATAGAACTCAGTAAACAAAATAGAGAAAACTTTGGACAATTCAATGGGGAAATAACAGATTCTAAAATTCAGTTCCTTTTTGAGTGGTGTTTAGGCAAAATTGATCTGGTAAAATACTTGAACTGGATGCAGAATATACAGGAGCCAGAAAGGGTAGTCAGTAATAAGTGATGGATTGAGTAACTGATATAACCTGAATACTTATGCACCCCTCCAATTTCACATGTCAAAATTCTCTCAATGTGACAGTATTATACATATGTACATATATGTATTTATACACATGTATGTTATGTATTTCTAATACCATATATGTACATATAAATGTATGTGTGTGTGAATCTGTATATGTGTATATATATAAATATATAGATTCTCACATGCATACATTTACATATATATGTACATATATGTATACTATGAGAGAAAGAGAAGGTTGTCTATGTTACTGTGTTATAGCAGCCCAAACTAATGAAGAAATCAACTAATGTCTGTTAAGAATAAAGAATAAAAAGTATTTACTTTGTAAAATTGGGCAAAAATATATTAAACATTGCCTTCAATATTAAGCATTGTCCTCTTATTTAAAAAAATGAGTAAATATAGAACTTCACACATACATCAAATAATGTTTAAAACTACATGTTGCCAAGATAAAATAAAAAAATGAAATCAATGCTAATTGTCAAAGGGGCATCATCACACACTGCTTGTAAGAGTACAAACTGATATTGGCTCTGCATGTCATGTGCAGACCTTCAACTCAGCAAGAAAGTTTAACTTTCAAAACTCATCGTAAAGAAAGAATTAAGAGTCTGTGCAAGGATATTCATTACATCAAGTATATCATAGGCAAAAATTAAAATACCTTTTTAAATTTGAAGGCCAAGAGCAATAGACAAGAAACATGTTTATTGACACACAATATTTTATCAAGTTTTAAGAAGAGACATAAAGCACATCACAAAACAGAAAACATGGTGTGATCTAACTTGTGTATAAAAGTGAAATGAACAAAACTAAACATAAACATGTACACATAAATAAATACATGCACACATATAAAAACATATATCTATATGTATCTCTCTCTGTGTAAAAATACACACATACAAAATAAATACATATATGTCTATAAGCCTGGATATTAACATTCAATATCTCAAAGTAGTAGAATTTTGAGCGGTGTCTATTTCTCTTTTGCTTACATTTACTCTATGCTTATTTTAAAAACTTTTTCTATAGTAACTGTGTATATTCTTTAATTGAAAAGAAGAAAAACTCTGCTTCTTTTACCAGAAACCCACATTAGCAGGGTGAGCAGGTGGTGACTCACTGATACAAGATTATGATGCTGAAGGACAGGCTATTCTGAAAGGAGTCAGCCCAGTGTTTACAGTACAGGACTCAGCATTGATGTGGCCTAGCAAGAAAAGATGGTTTGCCATCTGTATTGGTCAACTTTCCATTATTGTAACAAATACCCGATATAAATCAACTTTAAGGAGGAAAGGTTTATTTTGGCTCACAGTTTTAAAGGTTTCAGTTCATGGTCATTTGGCCCCTTTCTTTTGAGGCCTGAGGTGAAGCAACACAATATGATAGGGAAGTGGAGGAGGCTATTCATCTCATGGTGGCCAAGAAGTGGAAGAGAGTCACCAGGAAAGGGACAGGTTCCCAATATCCCTTAAGGACATGCCCCCAATAGCCTAACTTCCTTCCACTAGGCTCTATCTCCTAGAGGTTCTTCCACCTCCCAGTAGCAACATGGGCTGGGGACCAAGCCTTCAACACGTGGGTGGTTCAAAATCCAAACCACACCACCATCTTAAGTCATGTTATATTTCCCTGTGTGTTTTCCAAAGACCAACACCCAGAGAGGAAAAGAGGAGAGAAAATAGAATATTTAAGTGAGAAATTTGAGACCCGACAGGGAAATAGGGACAAAAGTTGCTGTTTTCTGCCCAACACCCTGGATATCTAAGGATCCATGTGGATATTCAGGATAGTTTTAGTGGTTTTCACATTTCTAAAAAGGTTGAAAAGTGAAATCTATCTTTCTGAAAGGGATATGTTCATCCTAGAATATCCCTCAGTGGAACAGACAGTTCTGTTCAGTTCAACAATTCAGCTCAACATGTCTGTGGACTGTTCTCTACTGATTTCTGAACAGCAAGATTCCCACCCTCTCCTACAAATGAGAGTGTCAACAATGATAGTATCGCACACTTATGAAACATCCCTTAAACAATTCACTTTACAGAAATAGTACGGGGTAGTTACAGCAGGCTATATTAATACCTGCTCTGTGGGGAAACTGAGGTTTAGGAGCACAATCAGAACTTGACTTCAGTATACAGGCTCTTCTCTCTAGGTAACTTCTTGCAACATGTTGAAACAAAAACTCATTCGAAAGGCAACCATTTATCCAAAATATGCATTACAATGTTTGATATTTAAGCAAAGGGAAGAGCCAATCATGCAAATCTTATTTATTATCTTGCCTCATTACACAATCAAATTAAAGTTGCTGATACCGTGAAGTGCAAACCCAATTTTTGGTTTTGTTTTGTTAATCCCACAATGGAGTTTCTGGTCTACTAATCAGCCCACAGCCTGGCTTTTCCTCCTCAGGAGAGTTCGCT
Source organism: Sciurus vulgaris (assembly GCF_902686455.1). NCBI lineage: Eukaryota > Metazoa > Chordata > Mammalia > Rodentia > Sciuridae > Sciurus > Sciurus vulgaris. The sequence continues at coordinate 46,077,858 of NC_136466.1, read as the reverse complement.
CAGAAAGGAGGAAATACTCTGCAGAGGAGGCTGACCCGGGGCTCTTTGTAACGGGAATCTGCACGGACACAGGATCTCTGCCCTTTCCCTTCCCTTGCCAATCTATGTGGCCCCATCCTGTTCCTCCTGAGGAGAGCTGCGGGCACTTTGGGGGAACCCAAGGCCAGAAGCAACATCCTCTGTCATTTCTTTCTGAAGTACAGTGCTTGCTTCCCTGTAGCTTCTCTGCAGCCTCTTGCTTCTGCTTTGAAACACCCAGATGATTTTAAAATAGAGGCCACGCTTTTCAAAATTAACCCGTCCTGAAGCAGCCCATATGCAGGTGCAGGATATACCGTCAGTCTCCTTTTGTGCTGAAAAATAAACCTGGAGGACAAAAGACTGTTCCTGAGTGTAGGCCCCCTGGTGCGTCATGTTCATGCCATAGCCCTTGAGCAAGACTGATTTCAGGCCAGGTCAGGGCCCAGCCTGGGTGCAAAGAAGAGCGTTAATGGGGCTGGAGGTTTTGCTTGCTTGTTTTGTTTGGCAGTTCTTCAGACATACTTTATTGATTGAATCCAGGGGCACTGTACCACTGAACTACAACTGCAGCCCTTTTTATGTTTTATTTCTGAGAGAGAGTCTACTAAGTTGCCCAGGCTGGCCTCAAACTTGCCTTTCTCTTGCCTCAAACTGATGAGTACCTGCGATTACAAGCATGTGCCACAGCACCAGCTCTATTCATTATTTAACTTAGGAAAGTGCATTTTTGTGTCTTTAGAGTTGACTCTTTATGTGTGTGTGTGTGTGTGTGTGTGTGTGTGTGTGTGTGTGTGTTGCTGGTTGGGGATGGAACCCAGGGCTTCACACATGCTAGATAATCCTCTACCACTGAGTTACATCCTTAATCTGATTATTTCCTTTTGGGTGAGGGGTACTGAGGGTGATCAGGGTATTCTACTACTGAGCTACCCTCCCCCCAACTTGTTTTGTTTTGAGACCGAGGTCTCACTAAGTTGCCAAGGCTGGCCTTGATGCATTTTGATGCTTCTTCCTCAGCCTCCTGAGTTGCTGGGATTACAGGCATGAGACACCATGCTCAGCTCCTGACTTAAGTTTTAGATAGGCAATACATTTGCATAGTTCAAAAGTTAAAATTACATACAAATGAATATCTACAGAAATCTTACACCTATGCTTTCATCTCCCTATTCCCCCCTCCTTACACACAACCATTTTCATTAATTTCCTATGTATCCCTTCATTTTGTTACATAAAAAACTTATTTTCTCCTTTTCTTATTGAACAGGCATTCTCAATGAAGGTGATATCACTCCCAAGGGGGTGAAGATTGGTTTTTGAAAGTGAAAAATTTTTTACTCTTTTGTGTATAAATCACAGATATGCATTATACACACAGGACATAGATAGATTCACACAGCATTAAAATTTTATGGAAGGGTGGGGATTGGGGAAAAAAAGTCTAAAAAGCCTTCTTAGGAAGATGGTAATGAAAAAAAGTTGAGAAACATAGCTATAGAATGTAGTACACACTATAAGTGTTCTACACTTTTTTTTTAACTTTACAATATATTCTAGAGAACTTTCCATATCACTATGGAATCAATGGATTATCAATTCACATATATGTATTTTTTATCATAGCATAGTATCCCATCCTGTAGATGTACTATTATTTATTTAAACTTTTCCCTATTAATGAAAACTGGGGTTGACTCTAATTTTTGGCTGTTATGTTACAGTGACTAATCTTTTCACACTGATACACTCACAGGTATATCTCTATATAGAGCCCCAGAAACGGGGTTGCCAGGTCCAGAGGTAAATTCCTTCAAAATGCAAACAGACATTACCAGAGTCCTCTCTATTTGCACTCCCAACTTTGTCCATCTACAATAAGTAGAAAACAGTTTTGATGCCCTTTAAACAGTTTTGTCAGACACCTCCAGAGCATCATGTTAGTTGCTGCTGAGCCGGGGACATGGTGGTTATTGGGATTCTGGAGTCTTCTCTAGGTTGAGGGAAGACTACGGTTTCTGCAGCTCTGAAGAAAGGTGGGTGGTAGCCTAGTAAAGACTGGATGCTCTGACATGATATCAGGCAAGGAAGGAGTCCTGCAGTTTGGACTGGGTTTCCAGCCATCAGAGGAGTATTGGCCATGGTGTGAGGCTTGGCACACCTTCTCTGTAATCTAGAACCTCCATTTGTGAGCTGGCAGCTCCCAGTGAAACTGGTCACAACCCACCCTTGACTTACTAATGCCTGGGAGCAAAGGACCTGGCCAGGGAGGTCACTACTGTGTAGACTATCCAGTCTGCCATGCAGCTTGGCTCCTGCCAATTCCCTCCCCAGTGTCCCCCACCCGCACAGGAAGGGAAGTCACCTTTCCCGCTACCTCCCAGGATGGCGCCTCCTCTGATGGCATGCGCAGGCAGACTGCAGAACAGCAGGTGGGGCTCCCTCTGAGCCGCCCACTCCACTTGTGATCTGGGCACAGTTAATTGCTAGCTCTCGAGACATTTGTGCTTAACACTGCAACCAACTCTGTGAAGATTTTATTTGATCCTTAAATTATTTAAACCAATGTAATCATATTTGCTCTCAACAGAAATCTGCTGTATTCACGAGTTCGAAAGTGGTCTAAATGAAGCCTCTGGGGCTCTTGCTGCCACTTGGGGCTCTGCTTGGATCCCCGGTGGAGGCAGTCATCCCAGCAGGAGGGGCACACATTTCCCTTGCCCTGGTGCTTGTTAACCCAGTCAAATAAATCACAAAGTACAGAAATTTTATGCTGCATTACAGTCACGTCTAAGCTATTGCTGGGCAGGATTTTGACTTTTATAATTTATTCAAGACTTCCTCTCCTTCCTGGTTTCCCAGTCAACTCCCTGAGTGAACAGTCTTCCCTGCATAGTTCTGTAAGCAACTCCGGACTCCCACCCAGTTCACAGAATACTTTTTTGGTTGAATGAATGAATTTAAATAGACAAACATCTGCCATAAAGATGGCTTCAGAGATGAAGTGAGCATGGTTCCTTCCCTTGCCTCTGCAGACTCTTCCAGTGCAATAAAGCTGTGTGCCCTTGAGAACCATGATAAAAGTGTCAAACTACATAAATTGTGAATATAAGTCACAGTTCCATTTACTCTGCTGTGGTATTAAAAATTGCAAATTTTCCATCAAGAAGGAAAAGAAGAACCCTGAATGCTTTCGAACAACTCAGCAGCCATGACACTTCCCTTCACCACATGCACTGGGCTGCCTGCACTTACTCGGCCCCCACAGATTGACCTGTCTGGGCTTAGGCCATCTTCACTCTCCTTCAGTTGATTGGTATTGCAGACAGGTTCCCTTGTTGTTTCTTGGTAACAGTGGTAACAGTGGGGAAAGATGTCAAAGTTGAAATATTTCTTTGTGTCCCTCGTCATTTTCCCTATGGTTGTTCCTCTCCAGCACTCTGGAGACAGCTCGCTTGCTCACAAGCTCTAACTCTTCCTGCCTCACTTCTTCCCATCTCCACATTTTCTCCTACCTGCTCTAGAATTTTAAACAGAGGTGGGACAAGAACTGGCAGGGTCCCAGGATTAGGAGAAGCAACCAGGTTCCTTTAAAACTGATCCTTAGTACTTGTGTGGGGACACCTCCCAAAATGTGAGGAGTCACATGTTGTCTGTGATAATAATTCCATGGCTTCCCTAAGCCCTTCCTGGACCTGAAGTGCTTTTGTCTATTGAACTTTTGTTCCCATATCCCACCAAATCCCACTAACTGGCTGAGTGCTACAGTGGCCCAGCAATATTGCTAAATGCCAAGTCCTACTGGATGGGTCGAGGTCCAGCAGTGATTTATTTATTTTTGAGCTGTGACTAAAAGACTTGGTGTAGGCTATAGACTCTTAGAAGGTCAGGACTGGCTTTATGCCATCTCTAACAATGCCACTCAGAGGTTCTCAACATCCTGAGATGGAAGTGTAGGACAGTTCTCCAGGTGACCTTGGACCAACCCAGTTCTTCCCAATTTTCCATTTAAAGCTTTCAAGAATAACTGTCAAGTGTGCTGGGAAAGAAATTACCTGAGAAAGGGGGAGCTGTCTGGAACAGACCATGCTCTGTTTGAGTCCGCCTAGAAGCAGGACAACCTTCCATATGCTAGCCCAGTACAGCTCATTGCCCGTATGGTATAAAACCCAGGGCAGGCTGCTCTCCAGAGTCCCTCAGCTGAGGTGCAACTGGTTCACTCCTGGTACAGGCACCAACTGCCCCAGGAGTCTTCACTCACAGTGAGTCCTAGGCTTCTGTTGTCCCTGGCTGCCTGTCTATAAATAATAAACCCACTTCATGAAACTTGTTGAATGTGTGAGTGCATTTCACTAGGTTCAGACAAGTTGGTAAGCAGTGCTCAGAGCTTCACAGAAAAGATGATCATGTGATGTATTAAATTTAAGAGAATGCGTTAATAGCATCATCTGAAGTCTAAGTCGGTTTTATGAAATTCTTTGTAACTCAGAACTAATGGAAGGAAATTGCATCAATTTGTAAAGAAGTTTTATTTATTCTTTGGTCATTTGATTACTTCATAAACATATATTAATATGCAAAGTGCTATTTGGTAGAATGGAAAGAGAGACAAGCAGGGCTCCTGCCATCAGGAAGTCTAAAAAAGAAGAAATAATAACAATAAAAGTTATTATTAACAACTAGTATTGCTGAGCACTGCCAGTCACTGTTCTACACACTGAACATGGATTCATTCATTTGCTTTGTGCAACAGTCCTGTGTGATAGTTACTTTTATTGTTCTCATCTTACAGATGAAGATGCTAATGCACAGAGAGACTGAGTAATTTGTTCATACAGTAAATGCTTAAGCCAGTGTTTGTAATCAGAAAACCTGTCTCCAGCATCCACCTACTTAACTACTATACTATGAAGCTAGACAACAATTATATGATGCAGAAATGAATGAGGTCCCTAAGACAGGTTAAAATAAATAGCTGTGGAAATCTAGAGGAGGAGATCACCTGTGGGGAAGGGATAGGGGTATCAGTGTTCCAGACACTGCTTCATAAAGATATGGCATATGTGCTCCATCAAGCTTAAGAATGGGTGGGCTTGAAATATGGGAACTATCAGATGAGCTTACCAGGTAGAAATAATGTCATCTTAGAAGCAAAGAGGAACACAGAGCTTACACAGGAACAGTAAAATGCTCAGCAAAGTGGTTAAAGGGGACTCATGTGAGGTAGGATTGAAATGGTTTGGAGAGAGGAAGTCATGCATTTGATATTGTGAAATAAATCTTCCAAGCATTGTAGGACTCATTTAGGTCTGATTCCCTCATAAAGAAAGAAAGAAATGACAGGATGTCAGAACTTCTGCCTGGGAATGTAGGAAAAATGACGGGGGCTGGGGCACCTAGAAATGGAATATCAAACCAGGCAGTCACTCTTTTGCCATGGTTTTCAAAACTCTTCCAAGAAAATATAACTTTTTATTATCACAGTTAGAACAGACCCAACTGATGCACCCAAAATGGCTCAGTTCTCTTTTTAAGGTGAAGTGTCATCAAATTCCAGAGAGAAATGACTTGATCTTAGCAGATGGCTCCTCAACCTGACTGGTGACCAGTCTGTGACCATGTCCTCTTGCCCTGAGTTTCAGTGAACATGTGCCCTGCTGGAGGCTGCTGAACACTTCCTTCCTTAAGCTGAATTGCTTGTCGCATTACTGAAAATATCATTCTTGAAACAATGTGGCCTCTGATGTCTGTTCAGGGCAGTCCCAGTCCCAGGGTTTCAGGCAGAGTGACTTATGCCAAGGAGAGCTGGCACTTTGATAGCTGGGACAATGCAGGTCTAGAGATGATGCTGTGTCTGGGCCTGCCTGGGCCCCACCTGCCGCTCTGGCCTCTCCCGCAGTGGGAAGATACACACAAGTGATGAAGTTTCCAACAGTCCTAAAACTAAGGAGGCCTGCTCCGAAAGCACAGTGAGGGAAGGAGTAGGAGGTATGAGGAGGATCATTAACCTCCCGGTTCATACAGGTTCTCAATTGTTCATTTGATTAAATGTCTAACTTAAGTGAACAGATGGCAATAAGATAATATCAAATGCTTCCACTTCCTCTGCTCCTCCTTCCTTGCCCTCCAGAGAGTTCCAAGGTTTTGTTTTGTTTTTGTGTTCTAACAAAGGAAGCTAGACAAAGCAGAACACAGCAGTCTTTGGCACACTGTGTGTAAGGGAGGGGAAGAGCCTTGCCTTTGCAGAAGGGTGACCGACATTCTTTTCTGATCTGCTTGGATCAGTGGCTGAGGAAAGGAATCACACCAGCAAAGAGCAACAGGACTTCAGTTCCTGGGCACGAGACCATGTCAGGCAAATTAATTGGGCTCCTGCTCTCAGCCGAAATCTGTTGCAGGGCAACGCATGACGATATGAGGAGGCAGCATGCATGAGATTCGCATCCCATAATCAATTCTCCATCCGTGCTGGGAAAAATAAAACATTTTCTTACGCGTTCATTTGTCAGACATCTTGGGCATACTGAGGTGAGAGAGGAAAAAAATAACAGAACCCAAAATAGCACAGCATTGCGTGGGAAGGATGATAAAATGATGGCACTTTGAATGGTGACAGACATTGAGGTTTCATTTTATCACTCCATAAAAGTGCGCCTTGGGAGGGTCGCTGTTTCTGCTTTGCCTTCCCTGCGTCCCCATGTTTTCCTCACATGAATATGTACATTGTCGTATATTTTACTTCAGATTTGGATGTTTTTTCCTCATCTCCTCCTGCCACAGACCCACTCAGCCTTGCAGATGCTCAGTGACGGCTGTGAGTTCCTGCCCCTGCGCAGCACGGAGACACACGTCAGTGCAGCCTTTCATGGACCATCCTGTGGAAACATCGGTAGCCCCAGGCTGGCCTCTGGGCCACTTCAGTAAAAGAGGAGGCAGGCTGCTGCCCCTTTGAAGACAAACAAATCCCTCAATCTGGGAAATGGGAGTTGCTGGTGTCCCTCCCCATCATCAGTTCACAGAAGTCAGGCAGTATATCTCTGCTGAGCTGAAAGCAAACTGCTACATTCATCTCTCACCTCTAACCATGGCAACTTGAAACAGCTTTTGCATCTTCATTGTGTCCATTTCATGATGAACAGGTTGTTGTTCTAGTCATTGTCATGTTGCACAGACCCCACTACTTCTATATCAACCTCCCTTCTAACTGGAACCGCCCAGGAGGAGCGGTAGGCACCTCAGTCACTCCCCTCCAAAAATCCCCTTAAAGTCCCCACTGCATTCATTTCCATGTGAATGCTCTTACACAAGGTATGGCTTTCAACCTGCACATAGTGTGGACTTCGGGAATGCCCTCTGAGAGCATTGAGTGGATCAGGCATGGTTTGATCAGAGAAGCACGAGTGCTGTGGGTAAATTACGATGAGGAGTTGCAAGAGTTTGACCCTCTGCAGTGGTGGTGGCAGACTATGCTGGCAATGCATACTATGCTGGCTGCGCTTCTGCATAGACTATGGTCAAGCCTGCAGGCACTAAAGTTTGGTCTGCCAAACTTCAGCTGGGAAGGAAGCAGGATATGCAGCAGGTCAAGGACAAATGAGAACCACAAAGATGAACTGAAATTCATAGGTCAATTGGAACCTAGGAGGATAAGTTGGAGCCCATTTCTATCTCACCACCTCAGTGCCATGGGTGACCTGCAGGAGAGGATGTTGCCCATTGCCACAGAGCATCATAACCTCCTGACCTGCAATTGGAGAAGCTGGAAGATGAGAAGATCTGCAGAACCAGGAGCTGGTCCACACCTCCTGTATGAGCCAGTAGAACAGCACCCATATGTGCTTGGTACCCTGCACCCACCTTGAGAGTTTAAGAACTATGGCTCCTGCTTTCACCTCCACCTTTCAAGTTTTATTCAAAATGCTGCATGTGGCCAATGCTCAATTGAAACTATATAAGACAGGAAATTCAGGATATGGGGGTCAGCTCCAGTTTATTAAGTCGATGCAGTGCAAACCACCATGATATTTGTTAGAACAGCTGTTTCTTCCACTTCCTTATCCTTCACCCATCTGCCAAAGAAACACTAATAATAATATATGTTCTATACCTTCACCCCCATCAACACCCCTCAGGAGACTATAAGCCTGTGGAAGCAGAGAGTTGTGTTTTGTTCACTACAGTGTCCCCAGGTCTAGAAGGCACTCGGTAAATTTTGGTTGGCTGAGTTGCTGCCAGACAAAATCAGAGCAAACTCTGATCTTTGCTCACCTCTTCGACCCACTCTGTGTTTTCATACCAGTTTATATAGCAATAAGTATTTATTGGGCAACTATTTTAATCCAAACATTGGATACTGAGAAGAATTTAAAGAAGTAGAAAAAGCCATTCATACTCTGCAAATTATAACCTTAATTGGCTTAAAGGGTGATACAGTTTCAACTAAAGCTAATGAACATCAATTACATCAAGTGGCAAGTAGTGCTGTTAATACTCTAGAAATTCCAAGGAAAAAGATAATTTTGAGTGGCTTCAGGGAAGGCTTCTCGGAGGAGATACTTCATTCAGCACATGAAGTGGGGTGGAGAGGACAGGGGGAAGAGGAAGACTACAGCAAAGGAGAAGTCAGAGTTTAGAAGGCCCTCACCTGGTTGGCTTTATGACTTTGTGCAGAGAATGAAAGCATCAAAGATAATACCAGGCTGAAACTCCTCACTGCTTGAGCTCCACCTGCGTTGCAAATGGAAAATGTACTCATGTTGATTTTCAGCCATGATTAAAAACCTGACACTCACTGGGCATTTACAGTATGACAGTGCCGCTATACCATCACTTAATCCCAAACTAACCATTAGATGGTTATTATTACCCACTTGATGGATGAAGAATCTAAGGCTTAGAAAGATAAAGTTCCCATCCAAGGTCACAAAGCTTTAAGTAGTTGAATTAAGTAAGGTCTGAACTCCTGCCAGGCTGAATCCATGCCTACATCTGCAGCTCCAATCCTAAGCTCTTGGAGGCCTGAGATGTTGTCTTTTGGCAGTGACCTTTCCTCTCTGTTTACTTGAGAGCTGCCTGGTCCAGCCTGCAGCCCAAAAGGCTAGTGAGGAAGATGTTGCAGTACATGCTAAGTACCCAATCAAATGCTAAACTGATGAGGGCTTTCTGTCATTTAATTTTGCTTTTGATTAGTGAAGGAAACTCCTTGGAATTTAAACCAGCTAAATTATAAGAGAATTCTGCTGCCTAAAGTGGTGGTTTTCTCTACCCAGGAGGGTGGACTGGGAAGAGAGCTTGTAGTATTTATCTTGGAATCAGCTCTTGGTACTTCTCTGCTTTTTATTTTACAGGGGTTTTCCCCTGTGGGTTACAGGTTTCTTTTATGGAAAAATGTTTTTAGTCCATAACACTGAAATGCTCTCATTAAGGCTGGTAATGAAAATGTGCATGCACACAGAAATTGTCACCTAAGTGCCTGTGACTGCCTCAGGCAGTTCAGAGCCTCCAGTCCTGAGCTGGGGAGCCCACCCCACCCCCAGAACTGCCCTAGCAAGGAGAGGCCCAGCTGAAGCACTGAAGCAGGAACAGGAAAGAAGCTCAAGCTAGTAAATGTGTCAATTTACTTGGACTCCCTGCAATTTAGAAGCTGATTTCAAAGAAAAAATTGCTTCAGGCTTCAGACTCCTTCTGTTGTTGCCAACTGTGGCCCATTTTTACAGCTGACTGACCACCGTCTAAAAATGAGGGTCCCCGGTAGTCACGGCAGGCCTTGATCACTCCTCACTGCCCCCAAGCATAAGTCATAAGCATAATTACAGCTAATGGAGGCAGGTTGGGGCAGGCCATCCCCCACGTCAGCACCACCTGCTTCCCCAAGGACAGGGCTGAGGCTTGAACACACAGCTGTTTGTTGTGAATCCCAAGTCAACAGCTGACATGATTCATTAGAACTTCACACTCCTCCATTGCAATCCCCTCACACCTCACGCAGGCCTCAGGACCCGGGCTGCAGCTTCTTCCCACCCACCATCTCTCACTTCACGTGACCTCTGAGGTTAATGATGCTGTCGCAAGGCCTTCACCCAGAAGGAAAATAAACAGTTTGATTTTGATGGGAGTGACCAGAGCGGAGCAAGAAATCCACCTTCCGTGCACATAAATCACACACAGGTCTTTTACTTGAGCAGCCTAAATCTGACTGTCTCATTTATAACCCATCTCTCTCATTGCCAGGCAGAGATTGGTAATAAGGGGTTACCAGACTGCTCCATGGTAATAAGGAACACATTAATCACAACCTAGTTTCCACAGAATTTTTTAAAAATTTTTTGATTCAGAAAGGGCAGTTATTTAACAGGGGTGGTTCTGAGGGTGAACCTTCAATACTCAGTCTCCTCAACAGAAACTTTAAGAACCTATTAACAGAGCTCAGTGTTCAGATGAGGAGTGATTCCTGGGCATGGCTCATCTCAGGGCTCTTGGAAAATGTATTATGTCTGCTCAATGAGAGCCTGTTGTGCGGGAGCCAGCAATCTGGGGAAGATCCGGGATGGAGCATTAGCCAGTAGGGTCATTCTAGGCCAAGGTAAAGGCCAGAAGCAAAAGGAGTGGGCTCCTGCAGGCAAGTGGTAGACCGGATGACCTTCCCCTTGTGCTGCACTCCAACCCTGGGCTCCTCACCTGCATTTGCTCCTGGTGTGAAGACAACAGTCTAGACGATTGGAGATAACCTTTCCAGACCAATCCCCACAACATTTTGCAGGGGCATTTGCATGCAATTCTTATGGAAAGGTCACCCGAAAACTCTGTGGTCAAAGATCATCCTTCCAAACAGCAAATGTGACAATTAAAACAAAGCACCCTTCTCATTTGCTGGCATGGAAGCAGCTGGGTTTCAGGACAGCTTGGCTGGCTCAGGCCTGTGGCATTTGTTACCTGAGGGAAACAATAGCAGCTCTGTAGGCTTTTCTGTCTGAAAGGGCAGGAGCTGCACGCCTGCTTCTCCGTTTCAGGCCAACAAGAAAGGAGCATCGGAAGACTTTCCATCAAGGCACAGGGCAGTTTCCCATCTTTCCCAACACTCCCTGCCTCCCAGAGTGTGCTTGTGCATGCACTAGAATGTGACAGAGACAGATTGTTTTGACCCAGGGCAGGGCTTGGAGCACAGGGTAGGCCTAGAGGCTGTGGTGTATCTTTCATTCCACTCTGAAATATAGTCCATGGCTTTGACCTTGAATTGAAAAATAAATATTGGACTGTTAGAGTCAAAAACACATTTCTCACCTTCTCCCAGCTTTTTCTAGTCTCGTAAGGAACCAGGTATTCTGTGGAAGTGATTGCCGGTGGATAGCTCATCACTTCTCTACAATGACTTGCAAAGGTCTATGGAGCTGGATATATTGGCGAGTGTGAGATGTCTGGCTGGATCATACTTTATTTGAAGGGAAGCTGGCCCAGGCAAAGCCTTTGCTGTTTAGGTGGCCTAATTTTAATCCATTCCTTTCCATTCACACCCCTCTTCCACAGCCGATTAGACCAGGGATAGGAGACCTAACACAAAGAACCAACTAATAACTTTCCAATAACACAAGCTGCACACTGAGAGAACAAGCACATGCAAGAGAGGGGACTGAACCAATTAAATTCTGTCACTCAGAAGACTCAGAAGAATTTCCTCTTGGCAGGTGAAATTACTTCTGAAGGGTCATGAAGGGTCATGAAGTAGACTTAGACCTAAAGAGGGGAAAATGGGGCAGTGGGCCCCAAGGAAGCACTGATGGGGGGAGTGAGAGACTATCACAGAGAATGTGGGTGTTTCATCTTAATGGTGGGGTAATGACTTCTAAAGCCCCACCCTCCCACCCACCTCTACTCCCTGGAATCATCCTCCTGTCCCAGTTCCAGGGGAGCTGGCTATACCGTGGTTTCTGTCATAGCCTTCCCAGGAGGCTCAGCCTTCCTAGTTGCTGCACATATACCTTAGCATTAATTCCCCCTTTACCTAACCTAGCTAGAAGAGGTCTCTATTCCTCCCCTGAAAACAAGCCTGGAAAAACAACAACTGGCCCTTTGAGGAGACTTGCTTGTCAGGACCCAGCAAGAAAAGAACAATTACATTAAGAATACATGCGGGCTGGGGAGATAGCTCAGTCAGTAGAGTGCTTGCCTTGCAAGCACAAGGCCCTGGGTTCGATCCCCAGCACCCCCCCCCCCCCCCCGCCAAAAAAAAAAAAAAAAACATGCAATTGTTGCTGTTCTATTTGACTAAAGAAAGGAAGACAAAAACCCTGATTTATGAGGCAATCACCAGACCCAGAGAGGATGATGCCGGCAGCCAAACCCGAGTGTTTCTACAGATTGAGTAACCTGATTGCCTCAGAAGGAAACAGACAGGTGTCCGATTCCTCCCACCAGAACAGCTGTCCATTTGGCAACTCAAGAAACTAAAGCTAGGGCTGGGGTTCAACTCAGTGGTAGAGCCCTTGCCTAGAATGTGTGGGTACTGGGTTTGATTCTCAGCACCACATATAAATAAGCAAATAAAATAAAGGTCCATTAATAACAACAAAATTAAAAAATAATAATAAACTAGCCTTTAAAAAAAACTGAAGAAATGCCAGGCAGCCCCCAGGCCTCACTCTGGGCACCACAGCAGACCAGGCCCTAGTGGAGGTCAAAACCCTGTTTTGTCTGACCCTTTCAGCTCTCAGAACTGGGCAGAAGATGAAAGGGTACTCGACAGTTGGGTAGATTTGTATTCTAGTCTGAGTATCAGACACTTAGACATTTTATCTTTTTCCTGTTTGATTTATGATGGACATGCCCTAGACCAGGAAAAATGCATAGTGTTTTCATAAATATCAAGAAGTTTCTATGACAGTAACTTTTCTTCACAATGTGTGCAAGAAGGATGGCAGGACAAAGAAAACAATCCACACAGTGTGAAAACACCTCAACTAACCAGGATTCAATAGACCAAAACTTCTCAATGAATCAGATACTTTGTTTTTAGAAACGAAAGAGCAAATGACAAAAAAACAAACAAACAAAAAACAAATTTTAATGTCAAACTAGGTTATGTCTTATAAAATGCCCCCAGAGATCTCTGGAATGATAGTCATGAGGTATTATAGCATCTTGAAAGATGTGAAAAGATTGATTCAGCTCATTAAACTCTGCTCACTCAGACATGGATGAGGCAGAAATTTGGAGAGATTTGAAGCAGGAGAGGTTTCTGTTTTATTTTCATGAAAGCAGGGAACTGATTATTTAAATGCCTGTTCACGAGATACTAAATATCACACTTTAGGACAAATAAACACTGAACATCACTTTGTCTTCCAAGAGGAGGATTCTTGAAGAGGGGTTTGCTCAAATGACCCTGAGCCAGGCGAGGACCTTGGGCACTTGAAGGCATGAAAAAGCCACTGGACATAGGCAACACTTGGGATTTGGACAAGGATGTCCAGAGACATGGACAGAAGTCCCAGTCCTGTCTTTCAAAAAATGAGCTTGGGAAAGCCCCTTGTCTCAGCTACCTGACTGTGAAACAAATAAAGATTACGTTGTGTTAAATGATCTGTCTCCAAAGAGAGCTCATTTCCAAAATTCTGTTCCGCCATTTGGGGAGAAGACTCAGAAGCTGCTTATTGGAATGTTTAGCCCTGCACTCCAAGTGAGTCGTCCAAGTAGTACCTTTAACTGAATCCCATGCTGGGCTTCGCCCCAGGAAGGAAACCACATCTGCATATTCCTCCATGTCTAGTTCTAGTTTACAAAGATCTTTTCTGGCTACAGAAAGATCTTGATGTTTCCGCCCAGTCACCTAAATTTTGCATTTAAAAATACATTCTATCCCCAGTGGGAACCCACTGACCAGACCTGAAATGATATAGCCTAAAGACTCCTTGTTATACCCCAGACCCGAATCCCAGGCCCAACTCAGGAGCGCTTCCAAATTCATTGGAGGTGAGGAAGAGGGAGGCTCCACTCGGGGAAATGATGAGGCACTTCCTTCCTCCTGGGGCTGAGTGAGCTCCCTCTTTACCACTCCCACGGCCTCAGAGGACAAGGTTCAGAGGGCTGAGAAATAATCAGGTTTCCTTTTAGACCACAGACAGCAGGTCTGATTCCAAACTCAATCCAATACGGCAGATGTACATAATATGATGTAATCAAAGTGGAGAGAGTATTCCTCATGATTACACTCTTAGGTTCTGGGGTCACATAACTTGGAGAAGTGATTCAATCTGCAAAAACTTTAATCTCCTCATCTGTAAAATAGGTTTAGAAAAAGTCCCTACTCCATGAGGTGAATATAGAAATGTAATGAAACAATTCATGCTTAGTGTCAGGCATGCAGAGAAAAGTGTTGAGTAATATGTGACTCTTGCTGTGTATCATCCCAAGGATCCTAAAACTCTTTCCTTATCAGTCCCCCAAAAGTCTGCCCTGAGGTCACAGTATCCCTGGAACTCATTTGATCTGACCTACATGGCATGAATTTTGGAACATTCTGGTTCGGGGGGGCATGAAGCAGTTCACTGGTTATGAGCCAATAGCTCTAATTTTTGCAACTATGATTTCACTTCACTCCAAAGCCCCAAAGCACCACTTCTACCATTTGTAGAAGTGAGAAATGAGTCATTTTTGCCACCCTCCTGAAAGCCTTGATAATTTCAATCACACCTAGATTCATTAGTGTTCTATCTGAAACATAAAATAACTTTTAGTTGTGGTTTGAGCATTCAAATTCTCCCAAGCTTAATAATAAAAGAAGAGGTCGCATGATGCCACATAAGGCAGAATAGCCAAAGTCTCACCTGTAAGTCATAGGTACCTGTGGATGGAACAGTGGGACTGAAGGCACAGCTCGTACTGGCTTTGGGGTTTGACTGCTATGGAGCTGGGAGCACATGGTTAAGCTCCTCTGAGCCCACTCTCCCTCCTTTATTTTTATTTATTTATTTATTTATTTATTTTAGAGTTGATATTTCAACTAACACCTTTATTTTTTTATTTATTTATCGTAATTAAAAATCATAAATTTACATAGGGCAATATTGTTTGATTCATTCTGTTATTTTTTTCCCTTCCTCCCCACCCCTCCCACCCCTCTTTTCCCTCTATACAGTCCTTCCTTCCTCCATTCTTACCACCCTCCTTATCCCTAACCCTACACCTAATCCTAACCCTAACGCTAACCCCTCCTACCCCCCCCATATGTCCTCATCCGCTTATCAGCGAGATCATTCGTCCTTTAGTTTTTTGAGATTGGCTTATCTCACTTAGCATGATATCCTCCAATTTCATCCATTTGCCTGCAAATGCCATAATTTTATCATTCTTCATGGTGGAGTAATATTCCATTGTATATATAAGCCACAGTTTCTTTATCCATTCATCAACTGAAGGGCATCTAGGTTGGTTCCACAATCTGGCTATAGTGAATTGAGCAGCTATGAACATTGATGTGGCTGTATCTCTGTAGTATGCTGATTTTAAGTCCTTTGCGTATAGGCCAAGGAGTGGGATAGCTGGGTCAAATGGTGATTCCATTCCAAGCTTTCTGAGGAATCTCCATACTGCTTTCCAGAGCGGCTGCACTAATTTGCAACCCCACCAGCAATGTATGAGTGTACCTTTTTCCCCACATCCTCGCCAACACCTATTGTTGCTTGTGTTCTTGATAATCGCCATTCTAATTGGGGTAAGATGAAATCTTAGGATAGTTTTGATTTGCATTTCTCTTATTACTAGAGATGTTGAACATTTTTTCATATATCTGTTGATTGCTTGTACATCTTCTTCGGTGAAGTGTCTGTTCATTTCCTTAGCCCATTTGTTGATTCAATTATTTGTATTCTTGGTGTAGAGTTTTTGAGTCAACTCAAAATGGATCAAGGACCTTGGAATCAGACCAGAGACCCTGCATCTTATAGAAGAAAAAGTAGGTCCAAACCTTCACCTTGTTGGCTTAGGATCAGACTTCCTTAACAGGACTCCCATAGCACAAGAAATAAAAACTAGAATCTACCACTGGGATAGAGTCAAACTAAAAAGCTTTCTCTCAGCAAAGGAAACTATCAGTAATGTGAAAAGAGAGCCTACAGAGTGGGAGAATATCTTTGCCACTCATACTTCAGATAGAGCACTAATTTCCAGAATCTCCCTCCTTTAGGAGGAGGAGATGGTAAAACACTAGTACAAACCCCTTCCTCAGGTCATGATGGCGCCAGGGCTCTGTACGAAGTGTTTGTTGCTGATGTGCTGTGTCCATGAGCCCCAGTGGCTGGAAGGCAACACTTGTAACCGTCTAGAATCACCCATCAATGGCGATCACAA
This sequence comes from Sciurus vulgaris, assembly GCF_902686455.1. Lineage (NCBI taxonomy): Eukaryota > Metazoa > Chordata > Mammalia > Rodentia > Sciuridae > Sciurus > Sciurus vulgaris. The sequence continues at coordinate 46,061,499 of NC_136466.1, read as the reverse complement.
GCAGGCAGCTCAGCCCCTCCCTGGACCAGCTCCGACTTCCACTGTGGTGCCTTTCCCAGTCACCCACATGGAGTCAGGCTGGGATGAACTGGAGTCAACAGAGCAGGAACCACTTTCACTTGATTCTCACTGATCATCTCTTGTCCCTAGTGAGTGTCCACATTCAGCTGGAAACTGGTGGATATGATGACTCAGTGGTGATTCTAGTTCCAAAAACATACAGAGAATAGTCTCCTTCTCTGCTTCCTTTGACAACTTTCAGTTCCTCCCATGGGATCTCTCTTCCCTTTTGATGTCTTTCAAGTCTTGATCATGGCATTTCCCATTTTCACTTAGTGTTTACTTAATATCTTCTTACTATTAATAGCATGAATTCTGGTCTTACACCACCTGGGTTTAAATGCTGCTCTACCACTTCCTACCTGTGAGAATTGTTAGTTTCACTCTGCCTCAGTTTCCAAATCTGTTAAATGGGGGTAATATCTTTTCTTTCTTTACGTGGTCATTGAATGCACTCAGGCAGAATGCAGCCCATAGGAAGTGGCCTATGCACATTGACTATTTCATTATTGTCTCCTTTCCCCTCAGTGACCTCTCACAATTAGCAGGGTTCTCCAGATGTTTCATCTCAGGAAGAAGGGTATTGAGAGTGCCCTGTCAGCTGTCCTCTCAGGACAGTGAATTAATCCATCATCTTGCAGCACAAGCTGGACTCTCTCTGCCTGTTTATTGTTATCCCTGAGCAGCTCTGTCCTTCCTGTTCTGGTGACAGTTCCTCTCTGGAACTGTTTACTTGCATTTCTGTATATCCACCCTTCTCCATGTACACAGACAGGAACATATATTTTACAAATAGATAAAAACTTAATTTTAAAAAATCCCAAATATTCAAATATGTCAATCTCACCACACCAAGATAATTCCACACACCATAAGCCAAGAAAAAGGGACAGCTCTGCTATGTCTCTACCACTCTAAATATGTGGAAACCTCTCTGGGTATCCTCTCAGTAGTTATCTTGTTAAAGGTGACAATAACAGAGGAGTTGAATTTAAATAGTTCTCTAAGGTGAGTCTGTCTTATTTGGCTCTTGGGTAGAACTCTTGGAGTCAATATTCAGAAGTGCCATGCAACACCCTCTGCCTACCCAGACCCCGGTCCTTGTGCCCATGAGGCCTCCAGGGAACCAAGGCCATTCTGGCATAAGGGGCTGGTGACACATGGTGGAGAAAAGTACATGACCTTGACCATGTGCACACCCTTGGAAGCCACTGAGCCTTCCAGGCACTTCCATAAAGTTACCCACCAGCTTCAGATGAAAACAAAAGCCATAAGTTGGCACTTTTTCTCCCTCCACCAGAGCTTTTCATGCAGAAAAAGATTTCAAGTCTATGAGTTGAAAAAAAGTTGTTTTTTTTAAAGTACCCACATTAAAGGAAGATTCTTTAATTTGAGATCTATAGCTAGAAGATCAAAAAATAGGAATAATTAAAGCCTGAGATGTAACTGTTAAGAAAGGCTTTTTTTTAAATCCCCTTTGCCAAGTCGTTAAACAGGTAAACCACACATTTTTTTTTTTTTAAAGCACAAGGAGCTGAAAATCCCAAAGGGAATTTTTTTTTCACCATGTTTAAGACATAATGAATTCAGTCTTCAGAGACCATGAAGCAGGGTTTGTTAAGCTGGCTCTCTGAACTGTCAGTTGAATAATTATCTAGCAAAGCCCGTGTGTAGGTGACTCCCTGTGATTCAGCTTCTTTCCTGTTTTGAAACAGAAGGTTATTAACCTCTGGAACAAAATTTGGCAGAGTCAGGAACATCAGTTTTATGCAAACAATGTTTCCTTTTGTGGCATTCCATTTTATCCTATGATATTTGACTTTTAAAAGTCTAAAAACACACTGAATTCTATTCAAATATGCTTTCCAATTGCCCCAGAGAGTGGCATGTAGAAATTACTTAAAAAACAAAACAAATCTCCCCTTTCCAGGATGGCTAGAGCCAAATGAACTTTATGTCAAAACCCATGAGCAGTCTGACAATTTATATTCTGAAGAGAAGGTGAAGGAAACACATTAAGGGTCATATGCAAAATAAGAATTCTGGAAAAAAAATCTCATTACTGCCAAACCTATTGGTTTTTTAATATTATTATAATTTTAAATTGTGGCTTTAAAAATCTCTGTCTGAGTACTTGCTCTAAAGTCTCCACTTGAAAGGTAATGACTGTGGTTTCCCTTTCACCTAAAAGAAACCTGCACAGCTGAATAATGGGCTCATCTTTTTGCCGCATGAACCTGCTCATCATGTTTTGAAACTAACTCATTCAGCCTCCTTCCCCACAGGATGCAATGCACCTTCAAGCAGAGACAATGCATGTCATTATCCTAACTTGACTGAAGGAAAAGCTGAGCAATGAACTTGAGATCAGATACAAGAATTGAAAGTAGAGCAGAGACAGTGCCTGGCTGGCTGATGTCCCCCAAGACTTGCCCAGATGCCAAATAGCTGTTGACTATACCTGACCAGGCAGGAAATGTGGAATTTGCAGAACAGAATTCAAAATCGCATTCGTTGATTGTAAAGGAGGAAAGTTAGCAGACCACCTATTTGGGATTTCTACAGCTTCCCCCAAGCTAAATCAAAGGGATATTGGGTTGCACTTTGCTCTAAAGACAGAAAATTATCTACTACTGCTGCTGCTGATGCCTGAGTCATCTGCCATCAAAATGTGCCTATAGAAGGCAGGTGATTTCCTGCTCCATAGTCAAGGGGTGGGGAAGAAGGGAGAAGGGAACTAGCAGGAACAGTATCCTGGACTCTGCCCCAGCTAAAAACATCTAAGCTACAGTCCAAACTATCTGTGCAGGAAAAGGTGGCAAGCAGAAATGGTCAAGTCCCCACAGCAGTTATGACTGTTCCTGAATTCCAGGGCCTTATTTCTAGACCTGTCAGCCTGGACTGTATTTTAGGGATTGGAACCTAATAGGCACACCATTGACATTCACTAGACAAACCAACAAATGAAGATCCAAAAAAAGAAAATAGTGCAGTCATATACTTGGAGTTTCCTGTCAGAGTCAGGAACTAGGTTGTAAGAATGCCTTTGTCTACCTTGACTTCTTCTGAGTCACCCCAGCTCTGCAAAGGCACATGGCTCTGTAGCTTCCTTCTACCTCAAGATGCTATCAACTTCATAGGAAACTTCTCTCCCCTAACACCTGCACTTCAGACTTTGGAGTCCGTCCAAAGTCTCTTTTTTCTCAATGTTCCAAGCTCTCTAACATCAAAGTCTCTTCATTTCTGTCCCAAAACTTTAAAGCTCTCATGAAAACATTCCCAAGGTCTGCTTTCCTGATGTCTTGGAGTTCCCAGCTCAGACATAAAGATTAGGCCCTGATACATCTGCAAGGCCAGTTTCAAATGTGTGCCACACATGTATAAGGCCATGAGAGCCCAAAAGTGCCATCCTCAATGCCAACCTGCTTTTACAATGAGGAAAATGGTACATGCACTCAGTCCATAGCCAGAGAACAGGGGTTACTTTAACCCCATGTCCCTGTGATCACTGGTGTCACCAAGTCATATTGCAAACAACTCAGTCTTTCCCTGCTGCCTTAAGACCAGCCAAGAGCTCTCTTCATCCCTCCAGTTCACTATATTTCTTTCTGGACACTAGAACAATTATAGGACATGTTTGAACTGACCACTGAATACATGATTGGAAATCATTTTCAAGGATAGCTTCAGGTCTGCAAAACCTATCAAATCAAATCTAAACAAACAAAAAACATAATAGCTTGCTATCAATCAGGGCAAGGTGCTAATAATCTAATTTTGACAGGTGAATGGAATTATTTTAAATTTGGGGAAACCTACATAGCTTTGACTTTGATAGAAAGTCATTGGTCAAATACTGCAATGTGGACACATCTCAGCCTGACAGGTCCCATCAATAATTCCCTCTATAGAGAAGCCTAAGTAATTTTTCATGAGGTTTCCTTAAATTTTCAGGAGAGTGTTTTCAATGTTTTTACCATGAAGGTCTTAGACTTTTTTTTTTTTTTTACTAAGTTTATTTCTAGATAACTTAATTTTTTTTTAAATGTCATCTCTTTTCCCTCATGACATTTTCACAATTGCTTATTAATGTGGAATAATATCTGTCCAACTTGTTGAATTCTCTTATTAGTTCAAATCATTTTTCAGTTGATTTGCATGGATTTTCTAAATAAACAATTACATTGTCTGCAAGTAAAAACAATTTTGTCTCTTCTTTCTCAATATTTGTATTTTTTTTTTGTTTTATTCCATTAGTTAGAATGTTGAGTTATAATAGTGCTGTCCTTGCTTCTGATTTTGAGCTAGTAATTCACTGGTGAGCATAATGTTTGTGTAAGGTTTCTTTCCTTCATTGAAATGAAGCTGTTTTCATTTCAATTTCTATTTTGTTAAAATTTTTCTTTATCATAAGGGGTCTTTGTTAAATGTTTTTTTCTAAATCCATCAAGATGATGTTATGATTTCTCCTTCTAATTGTTGATCAAATGAATTATATTTGATAGATTTCCTAACATTGAAATATATAGTTGGGTATGGTGATGCATGTCTATAATCCCAGTAACCTGGGAGTCTGAGGCAGGAGGATCACAAGTTCAAGGCCAGCCTGAGCAACTTATTGAAACTCTGAGCAACTTAGCGAAACCCTGGAAAATTTAAAAAGTAAATAAGTAAGTAAAAAGGACTGGGGATATAGCTCAGTGGTAAAATGCCCCTGAGTTCAATCCCTAGTACCATAAAAAAAGAAAGACAGAAGGAAAGAAATACGCTGGCATTCTGACCATAAGCTCTACTTAGTTAAGATGTATTATTCTTTTAATATACTGTAGGTTTAATTTGCTAATGTTTTATTTAGAATTTTATTATCTTACTCATAAATATGATTGATCTATAGTTTTGTTTAGTGTTGTCATAGGTTATGTAATCTTCATAGATGTATTGAGAAACTTCCAATTTTATTCTATGCTCTAAATTAAGTGCTACGACTCCAAAATTATCTGTTCCTTGGTGATCTAAGCTTTATGACTAACTTGTTTTTATGACTAACTTTTAAATGTTTCAGTTAATTATCTTTTTAGTCAATGAAAGAATTTATATTTACCTAGAAAACAACCCACTTTTAAATAATCTACGTTTTTCAAATTTAATTTAAATGAACTTAAACATGGTGTTTTTATGGTTTAAGTTCCCTAGCAGGATATGACTCCTTTCTTGTTTCTAATAAGATTGCATGGATTTCTACCTTTTTTATAAATGGAACCTCAATGAATTTTTTCATTTTGCTTTTACTCCATTAATCCCTATATTTCTGTATGTTTATTCTCTTCTACTTTTTCTTGGGGTTGGGGGTTACCTTATTATATGTCACCTAGTTCTTAATTCATAAGTTTTGTTCATTTAAAAACCTCTCTCATTGTCTAATTGGAATACTTCCCGCTATAAATGTCCTGTGAGAAACATTTTCCCACAAGCTTTAGTGCTTCCCTATTCATTTATTTCCAAGTTGTTTGTAACTTCAGTGTGATTTCCTCTTGTGTCCAGATGTGAGTTAGAAATCCATATTAGGATTTCTTGCTCACTATATCTAGAGAACTAAGGGATTCCTATAAATTTAGTATGAAAAGACAGTCATCCCATTATAAAATGGATCTAACTTTGATAAAAGAAGATACGTGAATGTCCAATAAACTTGGCAAAAGATGTTGAACATCACTAGTAGTCAGAAAAATACAAGTTACATTCACAGTGAGATACATGTCTCTCACTATAGGCACATAGATAAAAATGAAGAGAGAGAGTGTGTGTAAGACACGATCTAAGACCTCATGGAGGTTACCTCTTTGCCAAATCATCACACACATTTAACCCATTTACACATATTGTGATTACTAATATGATTACTACATAATTGGATGTATTTTCTACAGTCTGGTTTTACATTTTCCATTTGTCCTACTTTTTCAAAACACTTGTTAATTTTCCTTTACCAATTTAATTGATTTTTATATTCTTTTAATATTTTCCTCCAGTAAATTGAATATTATGCATCCTATTTCTTTTTGTTCTTGGTGATGATCCTCTAATTTTAACATACATTTAAATGTAATTTTCTTAAATATATGGTATTAGTTGATACCTCTGTGTTCTCCCTGAGAAGTAACCTATTGATCTGATACAAGTCCAAGTCCAAATTAGCATACATTTTTTAAACTTTTTTCATATCCTCTCTTATCCCAAAGCCACTATGTTGAGATTCAGATTGAGATTTTAGGTCTATTGATTATTTTTTTACTTCATGCTATCAATAATTATTTAGATTTGACTATTAATCCCTGGGTTTATTTATTAGCTACCGTCTTGTTACTTGTTGATCACATTTTAGGTTCATTTTTCCTCTTGCTAGAAGTGCTTGAGTACATCTGCTCAGAAAGGGTCTGCAGTCTTTGCATGTTGTGGTTCTCTTTTGCCCTTCAACTTTAATGCTAGCTTGGCTCAGCATAAAATAGTAGTTTTCTTGCAGCTGTTTTTGTCCCTGCAGTTGAAAACAAATGAATTCCCCTAAATTGCTGTCTTTTTTTGGTCTACTGCTGCTTTTCCTTAGATTTTAGTTTAACAAAGATTTGTTGAGTTCCTGGTATGTGCCAGGAACATCATAGGCATCCTGGATACAGGGATGACCAAGACCACAGCCCATGCTCAGCATGCCCCCTTCTTCCTGAACTTTCCCCAGTAACCAGTCAGTAGGCCACCTCCTCAAGAGAAGCCAATACCCTGACTGAGCAACAGCAAACGGTGTGGTCTAGTATAAAACAAAACACAAAACAAAACAAAAAATTGATCTATGCTGATTCAGTTCTCATTCTGATGCATTTGAATGGGAAAATGCCCAAAGAATAAAGCTGTAAAAATAAAGCTGCCTGCTCTTTGGCCATCTGCCCACCGAGAGCAGAGCTCAGGGTGTCTGGTCTCTTCTGATAACTGCTCTGACCCTGTTCTGACTGACAAACTGCATCTTTTTCACTATCACTTTCTGAGCTATGACATTTGGGAGAGGAAAGACTAGCTTCTTGGCAAAGCAATTCCCTGAAGAAAGAAAATGGAACTGGGGGTAGAGGGAGCATATATTAAACTACCTGTGGAACTTTTTCAAATGCACATTCTGGGTCTTTACTCTCAGAAAATAAGATTTGACTTCTTACAGAAGCTCAAATACATATTTTGGAAAAGGCTTTCGGAAAACTGTCATATTTTATGCATGACCACCCTGCCACCTCAGAGTGGACAACCACTAGCCTTGTCTAACCCTTTATTAATAGGTGGAGAAACCATGACCCAAGAAAGGTGGTTGTTTCATCTAAGGCTAGAGAGCTAGTTGATAGTAGAGCCAGGATGAGACTCAAGGACATTTTTATTCCAAACAAAGTTCCTTCTGACATTACCTAAAATGCTTGCCCTTTGAACTCTCATTCTTCTGGCAATCACCACCACACCACCATCACCATCTTCATCGCTCTATTCTTCACTTTACATCAAATTATCTTTCAAATTTTCAATAAATTAACTCCATATTTCACTCCCTGTTCATATTAGCAAACTTCATATACTATATATCTAAGACTTAGGATGGGAAATCAGTAAATTCCCCTGTATCTTTTTTTCTTTTTAAATTTTATTTATTTATTCATTCATTCATTTATTTATTTATTTGGTAAGATCTCACTGAATCTTGCTTTAGGGAAATGTGGCTGTTCCCCGCAAGTACCCCTTCATCAGCGCCTCACAAGTGGAGGCCTTTTTCCTTATATGGGAGGGCCTGGAAGTAGGGAAACAGCCTACTATTCTGTCAATTCAATCCTCTTCCCTCCTCCTTCAAAACATCCAGGTCCTTTGAAATTCATGCCACACTTTATCACCTGCCACCTGTACTTACTGCTATCATTTACCAGCCTACTCCTTTTCATTCATTAATAACTTCAGCACCTGGCACTCCACCTATTCCCATCACCATTCCTGGTGACTTTAACTACCTTGTAGAATAGTGACTCACTGTGTACCTTGTCCTCTGAGTTCCATGACCTCCTCACCTCCTACAATCTTTAATCTCTGCTCCACCTTCACCACACTCTCGTGCTTATGTCCTCTGCCCAGTCATGGTTAGTTTATGTACCACTCCTGAAATCCATATTTCAATAATCCACACTCACTGATTTTCATCCTTTGCAACTATCATTTTATACATTTATGAAGATACAAAAATATAAACCATACATATAAAGACACAAAAATGTGTATGTGTTTCCCTTTATATTCTCTCTTGATCTTTGTTCTATTTAATTCCATAGTTCACCACTGTAGTTACTGTTTTGTGAATTCCCCTATTTTCTTGCCTTTTTCTTTTCCTCAAATTCATCTGGCAAAAGCTCATTCAAGATTAAATCCATACCTACATACTTTGTGACCACACCTGAGATGATAAAAAGTGTGGCAGAAAATACAAAGGTGCTGGTGGGTTTACCTTAAATACATTATTGCATACCCAAATCCCAGTACACCTGGCAGTTTTATGATACATCTTTAATGTGCCCATTTTTCCATTCCATGAAAATATTTTGCCACATTTCCCCCTCCCTCCTTATACCTTATACGTGGCCATTTTAGCCAGGGTTGCCTTAAAAGCCATGCCTGAGACACAGGCTTACCTGATAGTAGTTTCTATGGGAAGTGATTCCAGGGATGGAGAGAGGATCTGAGCAGTAGAATGGAAAGAGGGGAAAAGGCAAAGATGTGTGCCTCAGTTGGCTGCTCCAATGGAGGACCAGTAATCAATCCCCTGGAGTCTTCTGCAAATTCTTACGAGACGCACCTTGGATTTTTCTGCAAGACAATGATATGGACACACATTTTCCCCTAGCCTCCTGTCTTCCATGGGTCAAGGGTGACTCCTCAGTACTAACCACCCACATCTCCACGCTGTCCATGGGCAAGTGCCCAATGGATTCTGTGGACATTTTACACAGTAGCTTCTGAGAAGTCCTAGGGCGGACACTCTCAAATTGCTGCTGAGCAAAGCTGTTTTGAAGCCTGTCTAGAACTAGTCACTGCAACAGTCAGTAGAGGAGGAGTGACACTGAAAGGAGTTAAAATGGGGCAAAGTGCCATCCTTGGTACCTCTCATATCGGTCATGACCCCTCTAATCCCGATATGAGTCTTTTCCAAGGCTTCCTCCCCCACCAGGACTCAATGCAAGAGGTGAATAACAAGATCTGAGTCCTGTGTCCCAGCTGATCTTAAGGCCATAATTGACAGTCACCATCTGTTTCTACTCATTCTCCATTCCCCTCACCCTGTCAGCATTTAGCTGGACTGAGTTGCTTGCTTTGTATAGTAACAAAGACCCTTAGTCCCAGGAGATCTGATCTCTTACACGTCCTTCTCAGGTCCTGGTTGCTGACTTGCTGTTCAACGCAGCTAATGAGCAACAAGGTACTGACAGTCACTCCTGTAGATTCCCTGGGTCAGACCTAGACCTCCCTGCCCTCGCTGACCAGCTAACAGCAACCCCTGCCCGATGGGGCCTAGTACAACAGGAGGAGTATCTGGGCATTGGCTCTGGATGGGAGGTAAGAGAGATGGCTCAAAAGCTTTACGTTGGAGTGGGAGGAGGGACCAAAGGCCATTTTTATTAACTGCACCAAAAGGGCTTATGCTTTCTTGAGGACCTACTATATTGCCATTGTAGTTTAGTTGATCCCTCATTTTCCATGTGAGAGTGATATTGCTATCCTTGTTTTCCTAAGGGGATACTGAACTTCAGAGCAGGAAAGTAACCTGCTGAGCTGGAGCTCACACCCAAGAGAGACCCAAAGCTCTTCCTTTCAGCCCTCAGCCAACTGCCTCCACCCAAGGTGGTGGAGTCCCTAGGTGACATGTGAGAATGCTCCTTTCCTGCCCCGGAGTTCAACATGAGAAGGCTTGTGTGTAAAATGTATAAGGAATTGTGCCCTAAGACACTCCAGGGGAACTAGTGAAATGCTCCGTGAGGCCTTGCTCCCTCCATTCTTCCTCTGGTTCTCTGCTTCTTTTCTTGCCGTTTTTATGGAGTGGAGTGTCTTGGGCAGACAAATCAGGTGTGTTTCCTTCAAATCCATCCAGTAAGTGCACTCTGCTCTTGCTTCAAGTTGCCCTCTCTTCCAGGATCTTCCCTGTCTACCATCAGGAGCAAAACACTCAAGTCTCCCTTCCAAGGAGCTGGATCAAGTCCACAAGGTGGCAGCGCACTGGGGCCTGCGCTCTGGGCAAGAGCCAGGGACGGGGCGGCCACCTTCTCTCTGTCAGAGCAGCAACACCACAGTAATGACAGCGTGTGGGCAGGGGGTGGGGAGGGTGCGGTCAGGACCCAAATTAGAGATGCAGGCTCTCATCAAGGAGAGGCAGGGATGGCCGCCAAGTGCCAGGAGCATGCTGGGCCCACTTAAAAGCACTGGGCGCTGGATAAGACCAATCAGATGGAAGAGCCCTAAATCTGGAGATGTTTAAAGAAGACAGCAACAGCTGCCAAGGGCAAGCTGTCGGGGCAAGCAGCCACAGCCAGGGCTGACAGCATCCCAAGCCCAAAAGTTGGTCACAGACAACCTGGATTTTAAGAGTGAAGTTGCTGCCTAAGGAAGAGGGGCATCTGGAAGCAGGGCTGGGCACCGACCCCATTTCCTGTGTGCCCTTGCTCATCCCCTCAACCTCACCCCACTGCCTTGCTTCTGTGAGCACCTCTGACCCTGACTCAGGCTCCTTCCCTTGCTATCCATTCAGCTATGCATCTGTTTGCTGACTCCCAGTGTCATTGTCCTTCCACACGGCAGCCAGAAGAACACTCTGACCTGCTTTGGCAGACCTGAGGTAGAAGGAGCAAGGGCTACCAGTCAGGGTGTGCCTCTTCTGGCCATGCACACACCAGGTGCAGGCTCTGGGCTTGGCTTCCTGCCATGAGGCTTGCCATTTCTGCCACATACTGGCGGTGAGACCATGGATAAGTCACTGAAGTTTTCTGTGCCTCTGTCTCCTCTCCAATCAATCAGGGCTACTGATGGCCGCTCTGGTTCTATACTGCCTTCCTGCTAAGCTATGCATTATACATTAAACATGTATGGAGGCATGAGAGAGGTGCAGAAGTGAGCAGTGTTTTGAAGCACTTCATTCCCTGCTCAGAATATGTGAGCTGGCACATTTTATAGATGTGAACAGGTTTTCCTAGAGAAGGTACATTAGCAAAAGCTGATATCTGAAGCCCAAATGTTGTGACTCTAAGGCACAAGCTCTTTTTGATCTCTCAAAGTCAGAGGCACAGAAAGACAGACAGGCAGGTAGGCTGGCAGAGAGTGCCTCTGCCCTGGCTGGGCTGGCCCTGCACCCCTGCCAGAAATGGATTCCAAGTGGTGCTGCTTCACTTTTACTTCTTTTCACTATACTGGAACCAAATCAGGGTCTGGAGCCAAAATTCCTGCTGCAGAATGAGAGAACCAACTTCAAATAGGTGGGTACAAGAAGGGACATAGGCGATATTTCTGTGCACTTTCTTTCTCCCTTTCCACAGGTGGGGCCTCATGGTATCCTGGCCACCTGCAAGTAGCCATGGACCTTAAGGGGGAAATAGGGCACTGTGGAGCTCAAGTTTCAGAATCACATCAAAGTCCCACCCTTGGCCTTTTTTGAGGCTCTGTTTCTGGATAGAAACCAAGCGTGGAGTTTTGGTGCCGTGCAAAGGCTCCAACCAACTGCGTTCTCTAACCTCTCCCGGGTCTTACTTTTCTCCTTCGTTTATTTCTGGTTGCCCTGTGCCAAGCATTCAATTAACCACCCTGCTCCTGCCCCCTCCGAGCAAATAGGTACCAGATGCACCATGTAGAACAGGGACAAGGGCAAGAATAACTCTACCCGAATCAGCAGAGAAAACACAATTAGGTAAAGCAAACAGAGCTGAAGAGGTAGTAGGCCAGCCAAGTGTCCAGGAGCCCACCTGCAACACATTTCCAGGAGCCCCTCCAAAATCATCTCCTTATAATGGAGGCCATATGGAAGTTCCCACCCAGTAAAAGAAGTCTCTGAGCATAGCAAATCAAGACAGCCACCATGCCAGGGGCAAGGGAAGTAGAAGAGGTAAATTTGTTTGTATTCTACCCTGGAGTCTCCAGGAAGGATGTAGGGCCTGTGGCTGCTGTAAAAACACAAGAGTTCGGTGCCAAGAAGCAACCAGAAATTTGGCTCAGCTCCTTCCTTATCTTGCAATCTAGACCTCCAGCCGGAGTTGGGAATTGCAATCACTGGAACAGGGAGGGAGGGGTAAAAGCAAGGTTTGCAATAACTTTTTCTTTGAGAGGCCTGCTCAGATCACTGGGCTGAAAAAAGTAGCTGCAATCCTAGGGAGTCTTCCCGATGGTATACCTGGAGCATCAGGTTGGCCTGGAGGAGCTTCTATCTGGAGCCTGGGTGGTTTGGTCCTGCCACTCCCTGGGAACAGCAGCAGGGATGCAGTACTCATTCACCCTCCACCAACATCAACAGACAGGAAAGTGAGATTTGCAGAGCAGCTTCTTACCTCACAGAGCAGTACAGGAGATAGTGCTGGGATCAGGTAGATATAACCTCAATTCCAAACCCATCACTTCGAAGCCGTTCAATCTTGAGTAAATTGGTGAACCTTTCTGGATTGTTTCCTTGTGTATTGGACTTAATATACACATACACATACATTGCTAGGAAGATTAAAGGAGACATGTGCATGATGACACTGAACACATACACACAGGAAGCATTCAAAAACTGGCAGCAGTTCTGTGCCCAGCTCATTTGAAGGACCTAAACACTTATAGAAATAGGGAGGTGGAAGAAAGCAGAGTCAATAAGAATAAATCTGTTGTTGAAAGGTGTGAGAAGATAGGAAAGCTACAGTTGAAAAAAAAAACAGGAAAGTGTCAATAGAACCACATCATCCGCCCTCTTATTAAAAGAGGAACAGAGCTTTGCTAGCTTATTAGCAGGGAAAATGTACTATTTTAAAAACCAAACCAGCCCAAAGTAGACATGGACTGCTCTGCCTCTATGTGGTGGGAATGATCATTCAACTGCACTTCTTTTCCTGCTCCAAAGCCTTGCACAATACCTGTCCTTGGCTCCCCACACACAGCGTACATCACCCATAACGCATGACCCATAATGACTACCTTTCCACTTTCCTACTCGCCTCTTTCTTTTGCTATAGAAATGATTCCAGATGTAAAGTAGTGGGTGGATTCCAACTAGAAAGGACGGTATCCCAGGGTCCTGTTGGAGGCTGAATTCCATGACTCAGTTTAGTAGCTGGTCATCACAGTTCAGAGGTCACCACCTCCATCCATAGATATGACACCTCTACACCCCACGAGTGCAGCTCAGCAACTTCAACGTGACCTTCCCCAGAGCTGAACAAAGCTGTGGACCTCAGGGAAACCTGGAGGGAGAGCCATGTGGCTAAAATCTAGGCAAAGTGACCAAATGCTGTCACTCCATGGAGATTGTATTTGGGGATTTACTTTAACAGCTTAACAATAAACCTCAATCACTAAAATTTCACTTTATAGTCTTTAAATTTATAATTCAACTCTGAGCTGCCAATCCAAGTGTCTGGTGAAATATTCAGTCCAGTTACCATCAGATCCCTTTCATCTCAGGCTGTGCCAAAATCCCAGGAGGCATATTTTACAAGATGGGGGAGGGAGCTGCTAACTTCCTGGACAACAGGGATAGCTTCTCACCCATGTGGCTGAACCCATCCTGATCCCGTGAAATCTGATGGCTCTTGGCCGAGTGACAGATTCACATGGACTAGGATATGGGTGAGGAGGGAGGGCCCTGGGCTCAGCCTGTTTAGGTGCTGTGTAGACCTCTCCCCAGAATTTCATCTCTTCCTTGGGATGTGGTTTCCAAATGGCACCAAGGTTTCACTTCCTCTCTCCCCATAGTTCCAACATCTTTCAAAGACAAAATTTTCTCCTTCTCACTCATTATCCATTAAACTTTATAGTGGTTGAATGGTATCCCTCCAAAAGTTAGGTCCACCTGGAACCTCAAAATGTAACTTTACTTGGAATAAGGAGGGTTTTTTGCTTTTCTTTCTTTTTTGTTTTTTGTATATGTAGCTTAGGTAAGGATCTCAAAATGAGTTTGTCTTGGATTAGGGCAGGCCCTAAATCAAATGACAAGGTCCTTAAGAGATGTAAAACACAGAGAGACACACAGCACATGAAGTAAGAGCTGAGGACATCAGGACAGTCTACAGGAGCAGGAGAGAATTTTGGGTGAATCTCCCTCAGAGGCTCTGAAAGGAACCAACCATGCTGACACTTTCATTTTGGATTTCTCCATTTCAGACTTCTGAAAGGATAACTTTCTGTTGTTTAAGGTACCAAGTCTACAGTAATTTGTTACAGCAGCTCTAGGAAACTTATATAGGACACTTTTGTATTCCTTTTAAAATCACCTTAGACTTTTGCAAAGAACAGATTTTATCTCCAATAGCTTTTGCTCTCTGTTTTGCAAAACCTCTGAGGCACAGAAATAGTAAGGCCCTACGTCCCCACTAATAAGAGGGTGAAAGAGGTAAATACAGGGGAGCACATGCAAATTAAACTCTCAAAAATCATCCTATCTCAAAACACTTATGGAACCTTTACTTGGAACAAAGAATTAAGATGAGGGGTTTGTGATAGGACACAAGGCTCAAACCAAGGAGCATCTGGCTGAGTCTGGAGCTCTACAAAGAAACATTGGAGTGTGGGGGTTGCAGGTTGATCTGGTGACACAGTTGGTGGTACACTATTCTTCCAGGACATCCCAGGCAAACCTACCTCGCTCTGATTTGGTCATAATTATCAATGCTAAGAGGAAGTTTGGTCTACCTGGGGCCAGTGGAAGCTGGTGGGAGCTTTTGACCCTTGCAGAGAGAATAGATATGAAGTATAAAAATAAAGGAGAACATAGCTAAGCTCTGTCCATCCTCCCTTTGACTCTGTCCCTCTGTATTTATGCCTGCATTGATACTGCAAATAAAATTCAAAACTCGGTCTCCTCTCCTCTCTCCTTCCTGCCCTCATCTTCCCTTCTGAAATTTCTCAAGCAACAGCTGTCACTTCATGCCTTTAAGAAACACATTTAACATTTTTACTGATCTTCCATAAACCTAAATGGTCCTGGTTCCCAAAAAATAGGGAATAATGAGCTGCCTAAGGACACCAGAGGGCCAATCGAATGACAGAGAGTGGTAGATCTTCCCATGTCCAGGATAGCACCACTACAGCAAGAAGGATTGGGTGGTGGAGAGAGGACACATTTTGGAGTCAGAAGTCCTGATGAATTTGAAACTAGCATCTACTCTGTAGTCTCAGGAATAGGACTTAGCTCTTCGGTCTCAGCTTCCCATAATGCTTAACTCCTAGGGCTTCTGTGGGGATGGAGTGGCATAAAGTCATACAGGGCTCACCACAGGGCCTGACTCAAAAAGCAGATTCCCTTCCCTGGGATTGGGTCCACAGACCCCACTTGTAGAGGCAGACCGGACTTCCTGTGCTGCTCCTTCACTCCTCAAGTCTCATATGCTCAAACTTTTACCTCCCCCTGCCACCACACACCCAGGCCCTACTTCTGCCCACATCTGCCTCTCTCTGCCTCTACTGAATCCACAGCAATGGGTATCCCAAACCATACTCCAGCCCGATTGCTTTTCCCCTCTTTACCCAATCCTGAACCACCCAATAGCAGCTATTCAAGAATTAAAAACAAAATATCTTCTGGGCAACTATAGAAAGGTCAGAGTGATTTTTTTTTTCTTCAAGAAATTAAAGAGGATAGTGTGAACATGTCTGTCTGTTAAGCCTAGAGCACATCACTCTGAGATCAAACTGGGACTTCAGATCTGCCAGGTAGGGGCTAATGCTCCATAGGAAAGAAAGCTGAACACATGAATCTGCAAGTAAATATAAGGGGGCCTTTCTGATGAGCAAATCTGAAGGTCTGCCTTATGTGTTTCTATTTTTTTAATAATTTTTATTTTGATTCATTGTAAACAAATGGGGTGCAACTTGTTTCTCTGGTTGTACATGAAGTAGAGTCATACCATTTGTGTAATCATACATGTACATAGGGTAGTGATGTTTGTCTCCTGTTATTTTTCCTTTCCCCCAACCCTCCCACCCTTCTTTTCCCTCTATACAATCCATCCTTCCTCCATTCTTGCCTCCCTCCCACCCCCCATTATGTATCATCATCTGCTTATCAGAGAGATCATTCATCCTTTGGTTTTGGGGGATTGGCTTATCTCACTTAGCATGATATTCTCCAACTTCATCCATTTGCCTGCAAATGCCATAATTTTATTCTTCTTTATGATTCCATTGTATATATACAGTTTTTTTTTTTTTTTTTTACCCATTCATCTATTGAAGGGCATCTTGGTTGGTTCCACAATCTAGCTATTGTGAATTGAGCAGCTACAAACATTAATGTGGCTGCATCACTGTAGTATGCTGATTTTAAGTCCTTTGCGTATAGGCCAAGGAGTGGGATAGCTGGATTAAATGGTGGTTCCATTCCAAGTTTTCTAAGGAATCTCCACACTGGTTTCCAGAATGGCTGCACTAATTTGCAACCCCACCAGCAATGTATGAGTGTACCTTTTTCCCCACATCCTTGCCAATCCCAATTGTTGCCTGTATGCTCGATAATTGCCATTTCTAATCAGGATGAGATGGACTCTTAGGGTAGTTTTGATTTGCATTTCTCTTATTTGTGTTTCTATTTTTTAATGACCATCCACAGACTGGAAGGATTCTCAGGTCCTAAGACACTTTGTGCTCTCACAACTACATCACTTACCCTGAATTGTGTGGGTCAGGAAATGTCATATTTGTATTTTGGGCTCAAACATCCTTCCAAAGCCTTAAGTGATACCAGTGCTTAAGGTAGAACTTTACCAAACCTCTGGCAAAGACTCCACCTGCTTCAGAACAGTAGCTGATGAGGACAAGCTCTGTGTTTCTGGGGAGCAATCCTGTCTTACCTGAGTCTGTCTCTCCAGAATCCACCCCAATGTCCAGTATCTAGTAGGTGCTCAGCAAACATTTGTGAATCTGGTCTCCTCTGGCCTGTCAAAGATCCTACTGCAAGTCAGACAGTTCTGACAAAAGAAACATCACAGATAGATGTTTGCAACTATTTTATGAATCTTCTACACCAGAATGACAAAGCTGTGTCTGGGAAAGTAAGTGGACATGGAGGACTGACAGAAAGCAAGCAGAAGAGAGGAAATCTTAACTACTAAGAGTGTTCATCGGTTTAGATAAGGAGAAACTTGAAATGCCTACATGGGAGCTTTATAAAAAATAAAATAGTGGGCCTCGGATAGTGGCTTCAGAGTCTTTCCAGGCATTTAAAAACAAAAAAAATGAACCACATCCAGCAGAATTATTTATCAACCTGGTCTATCCCAGTCCTTCCAATCCAAATGCTGGCAAAAAAGGACAGCTACCCCCCACTTCATGCCACCTCAGCCTTATCTAGAATGCTGTGCACTCAGCGCCCAGCATGCCAGCCTATTGGCCTCCCACCCCTGGTGCTTCTGCACCAGAAAAAGCTAAGCTGGAGGCCTGATGTGGCTGCCTCCATCTTGGTGCCAGGAGCACAGCCAGTTTCCCAACTGGTGCTCTATTTTGGTTTCTGACCTGAGCTCTAACTCTTTGCTGAATTCAAGGGAAGAGTCCTACTTCCTTCCTAGAGTTACCTGCCCTCGGACAAAATACAAAGTGCATGTGTTACAAAGAGATCCTCTCTGACAAAGACTGTTTGGGAGGTGGAATGTCTCTGTTCTTGAAAGTTACTAAATGATAGCACCTAATCTGATAGGGGAATCAGAGAGCAGATGATAGGGTAAGAAACTTTTGAGTTGCAAAATCAAGATAGCAATTCCATGTTTCAGCAATAAGCTCTACAAGAAAAGTCCCTCTCAAATCCCCAGGGTGAGCAATATGCCTACAGAGTGCACAGCAGCCACCAAGAGAGCAGCGGGACTTAAATGAGATTTATCCCACTCTTACTCCCAAGTACCGCAACATTTTCAAAACATACCTAACTTTTCTAACTACTGTAGCACAAACTAATGCTAATTTTAATATCTAGTGAGTAAACAGAGATATCTAGCAATTTTAAAAACCAGTGGTTCATAGGTATAAATAAAATGCTTTCTAATTTAAACTACTCTCCTTAACTCATTTATGTCTTTCCCCACATGATCTCAGAATATCTTATATTTTTAAATTCAGGTCTCTTGGTTCTATACAGCGATCCACAGATAACTTGTAGCTTCTCTGTCAAGAGTTCTGTGCAACCTTCAAAGATTCCCTTAGCATATTTCTTCTGCCCCCATGAAAAGCAGGTAGTGGGCTGGGGAGATAGCTCAGTCTGTAGAGTGCTTGCCTTGCAAGCACAAGGCCCTGGGTTCAATCCCCAGCACTGTGTGGAAAAAAAAAGAAAGCAGATGGCATAAACATTGATGTGTCTGTATTACTGTAGTTTGCTAATTTTAAAGTCCTTTGGGTGTAAACTGAGGAGTGGGATAGCTGGGTCAAATGGTGGGTCCATTTCAAGTTTTCTGAGGATTCTCTGTACTGCTTTCCTGAGTGGCTACACCGAATTGCAACTCCACCAGCAATGTAAAAGTGTGTCTTTATCCCCACATCCATGCCAACATCTATTACTGTTTGTGTTCTTGATAATAGCCATTCTAATTGGAGTAAGATGAAATCTTAGAATTGTTTTAATTTGCAATTCTGAAATTACTAGAGATGTTGAACACTTTTTCATGTATTTATTAATCACCTGTATGTCTTCTTCTGTAAAGTGTCTGTCTAGTTCCTTGGCCCATTTATGACCTTCAACAGATGAATGGATAAAGAAACTGTGCTATATATACAGAATGGAATATTATTCAGTCATAAAGAAGAATAATATTATGGCATTTGCAGATAAATGGATGGAATTGGAGAATATCATGCTAAGTGAAATAAGTCAATCCCCAAAAACCAAAGGCCAAATGTTTTCCCTGATAAGTGGATGATGATATATAATGGGGGTCGGGGGTGAGGAGGGAGAGAAGAATGGAGGAACTTTAGATTATGTAGATGGAAATGAGAGGGAGCAGGGTATGAAAAATGGTGGAATGAGACAGACATCATTACCCTATGTACATGTATGATTACACAATGGTATGAATCTACATCATGCACAGAAACAAAATGATGTACCCCATTTGGTACAATGAATCAAAATGCAGTCTGTAAAAAATAGAAAAGAAAGCAGTTGGCAAACAAACAGAATCCCAGAAATGAGCCTCTAGCTAACTCTAATCAGTTGTAGCTAATTGCTTTGATCACTCCGGATCAAATAAGTCACCTGACCTAATTTCCCTGGCTTCTGAACTGTTTATGTAGATTTGTTCTAATAGTCTAAGCTTCCCTTAGACACTGTCCCTCAGTACTGCTTGTCCTATTTTTCCTCTGCAATATGACTGAGCTTGACTCAGGCAAAAATGTATCTTTTAGAAGGGGAGGAACTGACCCTCAAAGCTAATGCAACAAAGGACTCGAATGTTAGCAAGTTCCTCCTTTTGCAATTCCTTCTGGTATTCTCCCTCATGTGATTCAGAGATCAGCTTCCTTCACAAGATTGGAAATTAGTCATCAGTCACTCCCTCAATTCACAGCATTTTATCAGAAAGGATTCCAGCTCTTTTTGCAATGCCACTTCCTAAAGAAAGTTTCTGATCGTGTTGGCTAAGGTTATGTGCCTATTTCCATGACTATTGTGTTTTATAATTGACCATTAAAAACATACAGATAAAGTAAGGCACACGTTCCCCCGAAGAAGATACATGGTGTTATTCAAGATGGAAGAAAGGGGAAAATGATGTCCACTCTATCTTCCTTGACCACAATCTCTCCCAAGATGGCTATAGGTCAAGGTGGCCCTCAAAAATCTTCCTGGGCCTATTCTTCCCACAGTGATAGGTGGCATTCTTACTACAATGTCTCAGTACTCAAGAATGTTGCTAAATCTCCACTTTTTCATTATATGTGTATATGTACACATGCGTGCACATACATATACACACACACACAGTTTATTTCAATACTGTATTATAAAAACCTTATGAGATAATATTATAATTATTTATGTAACCAAATTTAATTTAGTTTTACCTACATATTTTCCACTGTATTTGCACTTCATTCCTTCTTATATTTTAGGCTTTCCTTCTGGGATTTCTCTTTCTGCCTTAGAATTTTCTTGGATATGAGTCTACCAATGACAAAAATGGCTCCATTTAAAAAAATTATTTCTATATTTCATGTCTGTTCTTATTCCCTCTGTATTTTTGAAGAATATAGTATTTAGGTATAGAATTCTAAGTTGGTAGATTTTCTTCTTTCACCTCAGGGATCCTGTTGTTCTACTGCTTGTTAAGCTTCCATGTGGCTATTGAGAATTCAGCTATCAATCTAATTGTTCCTTTGATGATAATGATGATTTGCCTTTTTTCTCTGTTTTTAAAGATTTTTTTCATTCATTCAGTTTATTTTATAGTTTCCTTATTATTATGTTGATTTATTTTTATTTATGCCATTTGGCATTTGATGGATACTTGAATCTACAACTTTATTTCTATAAAATTGCTAGCAATTGTCTCTTTAAATTTGTCTGTGACCTATTCTCTTCCTCCTCTCCTTCTAGATTTACTTTAAATTATTTTACATCTTCTTATTCTATCATTTGTGTCTCTCATTCAATTTTCTTTCTTTTTCTTTTCTTCCGTTAGGTTTTTGGTCTTCCTGTGCTGTGTTTAGATAATTTCTTTTGATCTATTTTCCAATTTAGTAATTCTCTCCTTGGTAGGGTCTAATGGGCTAGTTTACCCATTTATTGAATTCCTTATTTAAGTTATATCATTTTTAGCTCTATACAGGTGAATTGACTTTAAAAAATCTCTTCTGCATCACTTTTTATAGTTTCCTATTTTCTGTAGATCAAATTTTTTACTTTGTGTTTGATATTTACAGTCTTTTAAATCTGTGTATGTTATGTCTTTAAGCTGGTTCTTTTACAAGATGTTTTATTTCTCATGTATCTGATTATCTGTCACATGTTGGTCACTATGTCTGCAATAAAGTATTTTTAAAAATAATCTGAAGTAACTAAGATGAGACAACTTCTCCAGAGGCAATTTTTATTTGATCTTCCTAAGAGCATAAATTCACTACCAATCTGTGACAAGCTTAATTCACATTCAGAGATTGAAGGTTTTTGACAAACCAGGTGATGTTAACTTAGATTGTAAGTCTGAGAAGGAGGGAGGGAAGGAAGGAAGGAAGGAAGAAAGGAAGGAAGGAAGGAAGGAAGGAAGGAAGGAAGGAAGGAAGGAAGGAAGGAAGGAAGGAAGGAAGGAAAGAAAAAGGAAAGAGAGAAAGAAAGAAAGAAGAGAGAGCAAGCTTACCCTTACCTTGAATATGAACCTGTTCAGAATACCAACTTAATATGTATTTGGATTATCAGATTCCATCCTAAGCTGTAAGTCTTTGGTTTTGATTTCTATTTCTCAAGACTACAGCTACCTTTGCATTTTTTAAATTCTGTATCAGCAAATGCCCTCAGAATGAACTTTGCTTTGAGTAACTTACCTCTTCCTATATTTTGGTGTGGTTATTCCTTCATGTACTGTCAGGGTTCTCCAGAGAAAAAAAGCCAACAGGAAATGTGTGCCTACAAACTACAGAGCCAGGAAAGTCAGTGGTATTATTTGAAAGCCTGAGAATGAGTACTTTATATTCTGGTTCAGATTTGAAAGCTTGAGAACCAGAAGCACCAGGGGCATGAGAAAATTTATGTCCCAGATCAATTGGTCAAGCAGAGTTAATTCAACTTTCTTCTATATTTTTGTTCTATTCAAATGCTTAATGGATTGGATGATATTGGATTATATGTCCACCTACATTGGAAAAGTCCATCTGCTTTACTCAGTCCACAAAGTCAAATGCTAATTTCTTCTAGTAACACCTTTATAGAAACACCAGGAAATAATGTTTAATTAGCTACTAGGTATCAATGGCTATCAAGTTGATACATAAAATTAACAATTACAAGTCTACCCCTTGTCAACTTGGAAACCATGCACCTTAAACCATTCTTAATCTCCAAAAAAGACAATAATAAAGTTATAATTCCACCTAACATGATACAACTATCCTGCATACATACCAAGAATCCACTGACTCCCTACCCCAGATGAGGAGGTCAAGTCTCTGAGCAATGTTTATCTTCTCCTTGATATTCAATAACATAAACACTATTATATAAAATGAACGATATTTAAATGCTATGACATAAAATCAGCACATCTTATGTGACATGATAAGAGAATAAGAAAGGAAAGAAAACAAAGAAGTACACACATTCATAACAAAATGAGGAAATACTCATGATACTTTCAGTCTTCCTTGCTATAACCGATCATGTGGTCATAGCTGGTATTTGTAACTATCTTCTGCTACTAACTCTGTGTTCCCTTTGCCTTCAGCAAATACCTTAGATGGTCATGGTCCTTTACCTGGTGGGATGGCCCAAATCTTCACATCTGAAGGGTCTGGGCCATTAGCAGCCCTGCTCAGATTGGGTGTAGTTTTCCATTGACCTTAATCCCATGACATGAGATCATTGAAAGATGTCCTAAGGAAGCTCTTATTTTCCAGATATATTCTTCTTTACATTTGTTGTGTAGTAGTAGTCCAATTTTCCCTTGCTACTCAGGACCAATAAACCCAGCTACCATTGTAACTCCCTTCTTTGCTATTAATTTAGAGATGCAAGGAATCCAGAGTAGCAGCCTTAGTGTCCAATTCAATGGGATCATTGTTTTATGTCCTGATGGAAGTATTTTTCCCTCTGGAATGAAGAGCTCTATAATAAGAGAGTATATGTCATGAGAACAAAAAGTGACATTTTTATTGGTGGGTCACTGGGCATAACAGTGAGTGGTACCACTCCCATTTACACCCCTCAGTTCCTGCACTCGTCAATTCTGACTATGGGAGAAACAGCACCATATAGTGGATACTGGATTCAAACATACAGAACCTTCTGAAAAATCATGCCTCAGTCCTTCACTGACACCCAGCAGCAGTGGAGTCTTCAAAAGGTAATTCCTCCCTCTGTCAAACCAGCTGCCTCAGAATACTGAGTGCACTCATTCTCTGATTGGCTCCTTAGTACTTGAAGATTATGAATTTTCTATTTTCTACAAGTTTAGTTTTCCTCAGCAGAAAAACTAGTCTAAATTTCCTCTCTTGCCATTTTAGGACTTACCACATTATATAAATAAAATATTAAGTCAGAAAATAAGAAAAAAATTATCTATAATACCACCATCAGAAATATCCAATATTAAAATTACAGTAGACATATTTTGAGAACTCTTTTTGTGCATATAATCATACACAAGTGAATCTATATAAATGGAAACCTGCATCATTAGCTAGTGTGTAAATTTCACTCAACATGATCATTTTCCATGTTAATATAGATACTGTAATTTATAGTTTGCAGAATATTACTAATATCTAACACATATTTGGTACTCTATGAAAAAATCTTCAATTCACTTAATCATTGAAACAACTGCAAAATAGATTTTATGAATTATGAAGCTATTTTATAGATTTTATAGGTTTCTAAACTTTTTACAGGTTAGAAAATTGAGGCAAAGAGACATTAAGTAAAGTGATCAGAATTATTCAAGTAGTAAGTGGTAGGGTCAGATTTAAACTCAGAGGTTTTAACTCCAAAGACTAGGCTTAGGAGAACCATACAATGCATTGTGTATAGCTATCTGAATGTATTTATTAAACCAAGCCCTCTTACTGATGGGTAATTAAATTATTCAGAGAGCTTTGTTTGCTATTACATAAAAATAACGTTAAAAAAAATCCTTGACATATATTGTTACGTACTTGTTTATTTATCTCCTCAGAGAAAATTCCTACAAAGAAAACTGCAATAGTAAGGGGGTATGTGTAATTAAAATTTTAAATTTTGATACATATTGCCAATCTGTCCTCCAGAAAGGTTTACCAATTCAGTTTATAAAAGTGCCCATCCACTGACATCTTTTTTAGCACTGAGTTTTGTCAATATTTTCTTTTCTGATGCTCTGAGCATTGAAAAATACATCTCACTATTTGCATTTCTTTTCAAACTGTGCCAGTTGAACTGTTACTGTCTAATGAGCTGATTCCCATTTGTTGCATTCTTCTGTTCAACCCTGGCTTTGACTCTGTCTTTTTTTTTTCCCTTGATTAGTTTGTCCCAAGGAAAGTTTAGCGTGCTCTCTCTCTCTCTCTCTCTCTCTCTCTCTCTCTCTCTCTCTCTCTCTCTCTCTCTCTCTCTCTCTCCCCCCCCCCCTTCCTTCTTTCTTGCTTTCCTGCTTTCCTTTCTTTCTTTCCTTTCTTGCTTTCAAGTTCAGCTTTTTGACTGCTCTCCTTTAGAAAGGAAAGCAGCTTCAGTGTACAGGATCATTCAGAGCCTCTCCTAACCAACGCTTTCAGATTAGAAGGTGGTTACCTGAGTGACTAAGCTGCTAATTTCAGAGCTGCCATTCTTTCCCCTCTTTATGCTCTAGAATCTGCTCTCTTCCTCTTTCCTTTGTAATCAATGAGTATTCAAAACAAAGAAGCTGCTTGATTGGCAGTATCCCAGGATTTGCTTTTTCAAGCCTGAACAGTCTTCTACTTAGGGTGCCTGGGCTGTTAAACCTGCTACACTATTGAAAGTGACTCACCTGGTCCACCTTAGAGCTGCATTATGGTAAAAGAACCCCAGTCCAGCAGCCACAGCAGAATTTCAAGATAACTTGTCATTCCTTCCTCTTTCCCTCCCTCCCTTTTTCATTTCTTTATCATTTTTCAAGTACTATGAGGGGGCTGGAGTTGTGGCTCAGTGGTGGAGCACTTGCCTGGCATGTGTGAGGTCCTGGGTTTTATACTCAGCACCACATTAAATAAATGAAATTGAACAAAAGATTCACTGACAACTAAAAAAATACATATATATTTAAAAAAATACTATGAGGATGATGTACAATTCACTGCAATAATTTCTGAAAATTCCATTTTTTTCTCTTCTTCTACTTCTTTCATGCCCCTTGGCATTTCTCTCCCCAAATTTCTCCCTGTATCTTGCTGTGACCTCTTCTCTCTTCCAAGTCTGTATCACTAAAGTTCAAAGAATAAATGGTAGAGAAACTACAGTGGAAGGTAAAGGAGAGGGGAAAAAATGAACGAAGTTTTAATGCAAAACAATGTATCTGTCTTCTAAAGGAAATGGAGATTCTGGAAATGCTCATATACTTCTAGAGTTTGTCCCCTCAGAAGCACAACTGCACAGTGTTTTGAATCCAAGTGCCTCTGATGTGCTGATGGACAGAAGTGATGCTGTGCAGGCAAACCTGCTGGGGAAGTGGGGAAGGTCAGGGATAATGAACTGATCTGTTGTGACTTCCTGTCTTGGGAAAGAGGAGAGAGGTGGGCCAGCCTCACAGTAGAATTGTCACTGAAATGACAAAGTGTTAGAGACTAGACAAAGAGGTCTCAAATGCTCCTGAATCCATCATCCCCTGACCTGTATTCTTTAAACCACTGGGTCATACTTAAGTTTTTAGAGAGGGAGAAGCAGAAAGAGAGGGAAACTCTGAGTTAAACAGAAACACAGATTTCTTTCCTGTAGGATCACTCAGAAAGTTTCAATATGGCAATATTAATTACATATGTCTAAGAGGAAGGGACCATGAAATGTAGCTTAATGTTTCATTAACTTACTTGATCACAGAACTGTCCTCTTTCTGGAATGCCTACTTTTATGTATGTAAAGTGCTTTTTTACTGGTGATGCTTTTTTATCTTCACTTATTCCTAATATTCTCCCTTTCTTTATATAGACCCAAGTCTCTGACCTGTATTCTTTTCCTTCCCTTTGAAGAACTTTTTTAAAACATTTCTTGCAAGATAGCTCTATTGGCAACAAATTCCCTCATTTTGTATATGTCTGAGAAAGTCTTTATTCCTCCTTCACTTGTTATAGTCTGAGTGTTTGTGTCCCGCAATTTTGTGTTGAAACCTCAATCTTAGTGTGAAGGCACTCGAAGGTGGTGACTTTGGGCTTGATTAGGTCATGAGGATGGAGCCCTTGTGAACTGGATTAGTACGTTTAAAGAAGAGCTGGACAGCTGGATGGCTCTTTCCACCATGTAAAGAGAAAACAAGAACGGAGCCCTGCACAACCCAGAAGAGAGCCCCGCTCCTCCAATACTGGCACCTCAAACTTAATCTTTCAGCTCCAGAATCATGAAAAAGAAGTTTCTGTTGTTTATGAGCAAACTAAACTGTAGTAATTGGTGATGCTAGTCTAAACTGACTAAAACACTTTTAAAGGATAATTTTGCAGAATACTGAATTCCCATTATTATTCTTGCTTCTCTATAGGTTTTATAAGATGTTTTTAGCCTCCTGCTTCTTTTAAGAATTTTCTTTTCTATACTTTGAATGTAATACACCTAGGTGTAGTTGTTTTCTGCATTTATTTTGTTTAGGGTTTTCTAAGCTTTTTGGATTTGTGGTTTGGTATCTGACAATTTGAGGGAATTCTCAGTAATGAATGCTTGAAATATTTCCTCTGTCTCTTTTCTTCTCTCTCCTCCTTCTGTTATTCCAATTGTGTGTATGTTACTCCTTTTGGAGTTGTCTCATAGATTTTGAATATTCTTTTTCAATTTTTTCAGTCTTTCTAATTTTTGAAGTTTCTGTTGACATATCCTCAAACTCAGATTTTTACCTCAGCTGTCTCCAGTTTACTGATGAACCCACTGAAAGTATTTTTCATTTGTGTTAGTGTTTTTCATTTCTAGCATTTATTTTTTTATTCCTTCTTAGAATTTCTACCTCTCTGCTCCCATTAACCATCTGTTCTTGCATGTTGTCTATTTTTCCATTAAAGTCCTTAGCATATTAATCATAATTGTTTTAAATTTCTAGTCTGATAGTCCTGATATCATGGCCATATCTAAATACTTCCACTGGCTCTCTCTTCAAACCACTTGTTTTGACATTTGGTATGACTTGCATATTTTTGTTTAAAGCAAGATATGTTGTACTGGGTAAAAGAAACTACAGAAGCTAGGCCTTTAACTCTGTGAGGATAAGATGTGAGGAAAGGGGAAGCATTCCATAATCCTAATGATTAAGTCTTAGCCTCTTATGGAACCTGTGCCTTTGGGATTTGAACTTCAAAAGAGCTTCTGTTTTTTGTTTTGTGTGTTTTGTTTTTCCCCTTGCTGAAGTGGGATAGGATGGCTAGAATAGACTGGAGGTGGGTCACTTGTATTCTGACAAAACCCCAATAGTTTAGGCTCTAGCAAAACAGTTTCTCTTAAAGGGCTTTGCTAGGAACAACAAAAAGTTTTAGCATATTTCAAAATGTTTTTTTCCTCTCCTGTCAGAGTGTGAGGGGAATTTTAACCAATATCTGTGAGAACCTGGTCAAATCACAAAAGTAAATTTTGTGTCTTACCTTTGAGTCCCACTTAGTTTTATGACTGGTCACCACTAAGTTTCCAACTCTCAGACTTGTCCACACTGAACTTACAGCAATTTGTCAACTACAGTTTAGGTTTTCCTTCCCTGGTATTGGGAATTTCTGGTTGTGGGTTTCTACTCTGATAAAATGTTTCTTTTCCACAATTATTCTGTCTTTCTAATTGGAGGGGCAGTGGTTTGCCCTGGACCTCATTCCTTTGGAAGACTAAGATCAGTTTTTCATTTTTCAGTCTGTTTAGTTTTTTACTTTTTGATAGAGTGAATGACAACTTCTTACATGCTGAACCAGAAACCAGGAGTCTGATGCTTTTGCAGATTTTCTTCTTATCATCAGTTTTCAGTAACTTGGTTATGATGTGCCTTGGTCTGTGTTTTTGTTGTTGTTATGTTTCTTATGCTATGAGCTCATCAAGCTTCTTGGACCTGTGGGTTTAAAGATTTTGTCACATTAGAAAAATTTTTGGCTGTTACTTCCTCAAATATATTTTTGGCCTTGACTTTCCTTCTAAAATTGCTATTACTTATATGTTTAACAGTTTCATATAATATTGCCCCCCAAAACTCATTAATGTCCTGTTCATTTTTTCAAGTCTGTTTTCTGTTGTATTTTGGCTCATTTCTATATTTATATCTACAACTTTAAACTGTTACCTTTCCTTTTGCAGAGTCTATTCTGTTCTCAAACCAGTATAATTTTTCATTTATTTTGTTTTTCATTGCTTAAAATTCCATTTAATTCTTCATTTTTTTCTTCCATTCCCTTCTTTATTATGCTCATTTTTTCCTTAATTACTTGAACAAACAGAAAATATTTATAATAGCTGTTTTAACATTCTTTTCTGATAATTCCATCAATTTTGTCATACAGATTTCTTTGCATTGATGGATTCTGCTTCCAGTTATGTATTGCATTTTCCTGGTTCTTTGTATTTTTTTTTACTAGTGTTTAGATTGAGAATTTAACATTGTTGACTGCTCGTTTGCTCAATTTTATTGTATCCCTTTAAATGATGTTAACCATTTCCTGGCAGGTAGTTATTTTCACATTAATTTGAAACTTTTGAAGTTTTTCTCTTTCCTTGTTTTTTTTTTTTTTTTTTTTTTTTTTTTAAACTTTATTTAAGAGGGCCTAGAGGAACCCTCCTTTGAGGGCAATTTTGGCCTGTTTCTGATTCTTGGCCTTTTCAGGGGTCAATAGAAATTAAATGTCAAGTTCAACAATGTCTTTTCACTTTGGATGGGCAGTAGTCAAGCAATCCCAGTTGTGTTAGCTCTGAGAATTGTTTGTCTTACCACTTCCCTGTGATTATTTTACCTTGAAAGTTGTTCTACTATGTGGGGTGTGTTTCATTTCTCTTCTCATTATGTCTATGTTTTACTTGAAATCCTTAAGTAAACAGAGCACACAAAGAAACGTAACCATCCAAAGACTCAAAGGACTCTTAAGCACACTTCTACAGCAGTAAATCCCTCATTGGCAGAACCAAAAGGAGCCCTACCCATGTTTAAGAGAATAGAAAGAAATGCACAAATATTGCACCATGTTTTGTCTTCAACTTCTCATATCCTAAAAACTCAAGTGACCAGATGTTATTTTTGATAACAGTGTATTGGGATTTTATGTATTATGGATTTTGTATTAGAGATTTTATGAATTAGGGATTTTGTTATGCTTTGGATGTTTTTGTCCCTTCCAAAACTCATGCTGAAATTTAATCCCCAATGCAACGGTGTTGGGAGGTGGGACCTAGTGGAAGGTGTACACTTAGAAGGCCTCCATCCTTAGGATTAGATTAATGCCAGTATAAAATGGTTCATAGGAGTGGCCTTGCTTTCTTGCATTTGTGCCCTCTGCATTTTGCCATGTGATGATGTGGTAAGAAGGTCCTTGCTAAATATATCTGCCATGATCATGGATCTCCTATTTTGTAAAACTGAGTTAATAAATTTCTATTTATTGGGCTGGGGTTGTGACTCAGTGGTAGAGCACTTGCCTAGCATGTGTGAGGCATTGGGTTCGATTCTCAGCACTGCATATAAATAAGTAAATAAAAAGTAAAGGTCCATTGACAACCTTAAAAAATACCCATTTAAAAATAAATTTCTATTTATTATAAATTAACAAGTATCAGATATTCTGTTATAGCAGTATAAAATAAATTAAGAAATATAACCTATTCTTAGAAATAAACCATTCAGAACCATATCTATTTTTTTATATTCAATAAAATTTCTATTCTCTGGGTCTTTGCTCCACATAAAGCAAGGAATATGAGGTAAAGAGGGGTACCTAAGTACAATGCGTCATCCAGCTTTATTAAGGTTAGCTAGACTCTATTGTATACCCTTTCCTGTTGTGGATAGGGCTTAAACTTTAACCTCTATGCTCTAATTGAGCCAAATCCCACTACCCTGTGTCATTGAAAAATTTTAGGAAGAACAAAATAATATTGCCCATTCTCTTTTCTGGTTTTCTATCACTTCAAACAGAGATGCTTAGAGAGGCTATATTAGCACAAAGACCTCTGACTAAAACTCCAAGTATTCCCTGGGTACCCAAGACTTCTCATGTCAACAACCTAACACCTCCTCTTCTCTACACTGTGAACAGCTCTAGCAGGGGTGTAGCAGGATTTTGGATGAAATCCACTGTCAAAAAGATGTTGGCAGCAATTCTGAAGGTTATTTCTTTCCAATAAATGGCACCAAGTTGAATCCTAATAGCAAACCCAGTCCTGATCGCTTCCACTATAGATAGAGAAACTAGGAAAACAATATTTTCTAAGATGAAGTAGCAGAATGAAAATAGATTATACATATAATCACTTTAAGTGTTGGTATCAGCAAAGCTGGAAAAATCCTCTGGCTAAATCCCATGGTGAAAATCCACCAATTTTGAGGGGATTAAATTAACTGAATAATTTTGGATGGGCAGATAACAGAAATAACCATTCTGACAGTTAAACTACTCCAGGGAAGGAAAGTTAATTTTTAAGTCTCTGACAAAAATTGCAAGTAGAATTTTGTATTTTTAAGGCTACACTATTGGGACTGTTTCTTATGATAAAATTTATATTTTTATAATGTCTGCATGCCAATAGTGTTAACATTTCATTCAGACACACGATTTAACTATTCGTGCTTGGAAACCATTAGATGGTAATCTCTCCATTTACCTTATTAAAAAGGGACCCAGGCCTGACTGGATCCAGTCGATATAATAATCCCCATAAAAGAATTTCTTTCCTACTTTCAACATAGTGGCAGAGCTCTGAGGGTGACATTAATATATTTAGCAGAGGACAGTGACCTGAGGGATCAGTTTCAAACTATGAGAAGCACAAAACTTTCCCAATTCTCTTGCTTACAACTTTCCACCTGGTCAGCACTAACTGAAGAGATTTAAAGTTGGCAGAAGGTCCAGGCGGGGGGAAAAAAAACAGAGGATCTCACATTGAGTGTATTATTAAAACTCTTCCCTCAGCAACTGTTAGGACCTAAGACAACAGAAAAGAGAAGGGGGAAAAAAAAAAAAAAAACTCCTTTAGGGCAGCAATTCATTTATTTTTATTCTAGTGCCCGAAGTGTATCGTATATTTTGGATACAGAGCAGACGACCCAGATGGTGCTCTTTCCTCCTCTCCCCAAAGACACATCTTCCCCAAAGCCTCACCCTTCACCTTTATGGCCAAAATGTGAGGCCTTACTGTTACGTGTGATAAGATTGTAAAGCATGCTTGTAAAATATCTCTCCCTCTCCTTTGCCCTCTCTGTCTCCCTCTTCATCTTTCTTTCCTTCTTCCCTCTTTTTTTTTTTTTATTGGTTTGGCTGTCCACAGAAAATGCAAATATTAGAGCGATCCACACTTCTTTGTTCATGGTATATTTTCACAATTGGTTTGTTCGGGTTTTTCTATTATTTCATTTGTATTCTTATGACTTTTTCTCATAGACAGGATTCTGGTTTGTGAAAAACCCAGGTTCTCATTGAGAACACTGATAACAGATACCCCAAAACAAAAATTCACACGAAATTTTTTTTTTTTTAAAGAAAACATAAAGACATTTAAGGGGCTAAAAGAGGTCAAGATTCTAGAGAAAGACTAAGGAGATGTGAACTGATCCCTATGGCTTCTTTTCCTCTGCAAGCATGTTGATTTTGGATACAAGTCAAAAAGCTTGAGACTCGGTCTTTAGGCACCTGATCAGAGGCAAGGGAACCGGAACTTTCTGGCAGTCTCACAGGACTAGAGACCCAAGGGGCCTCAGTTCTCTTCCAACTTTTTCCAAACGACATTTGCCTAAAAAGCTGTCTTTTGAAGCTGCACCGATTGGGGGGCTAAAATGTTTAAGAAGAAGGTCCTTTAAAAACAGACTAGAAGTTGAGGTAGTGTCACAGTGTTAAGGAAATTAAGAATTGCTTTAAGTATTCACCAAGGTAGGGGTGATGATCATTCCAGACTCTCAATGAGAATATTTGTAGGGTAATAATCTAAAAGCAGGGATGAACTAGAGGTAAACTAAGACCTGTAAATATTACAACTAAGCAGCTTCTTAGCTCAATTCGTAATTGAATTAAATAATTAGTCCCTTTACGGTATACCTACTTTAAAAAAAAGAGTAAATCAACTCTGGTGAAAGATTATTAATTCGAAGTCTCTAAAATTTTTGAAATTCACAACATCCAGCATATAATAAAATAAAAGTAGAACTAAGAAGCAGAAAAACAACAGATAAAACAGTTAATAGAAGCAGACTGAGAAATGAATGAAATACTGAAGTTTGCAAATAAGGACTTCAAAATAAGATTAGTAGAAAAACAAAATTTTAAAAAGATGGAACTGATACATGGAAAAAATGAAACACTGTAACAGATCATTCAAATCTGCATTTTAAGAAAGTCAAATCAATATTCTTGAAATGCAAAATGTAGTATCTGGGAGGCATTGCTTCTGGTATAGAAGAAGTGAACTCCTAATACAACCGATCCTTTTTCAAATAACAACCATGAACCCTGGAAAAATACAAAACAACATGAAGAAAACTAATGACTCTGGAGATTAAAAAAATATAGGCTGTTTATGGAGAGGAGTTAAAAATTTGCAAGTAATCAGCACAAAGTAAATTTCCCTTTTTTGTGTCAATTTACGCTGAGGTAAACTATAGATATGGGGCCACCAAAATGCCACTTGAAAAATCTTATAAACATACTGTCTGGAGGAAGCAGGGAAAAGATCCACAATCACTGATGAAAGAGAAATCTTAGAAATTGGAGGCCCACACAAATTTTAATTCTATATGTAAATTTAACTCAAGTCTGTGGCTGATCAATAAACCATGCATGCATGCTTGGAAGAAACTGGAAGTACATTTTAACAAAAGCTTAAAGAACTAAATTGAGAGCCAAGCCACCATGTATCACAGATATGACAGTGTGCAGTTTGATCTAACTTTGCATGTGAGTACAATCCTCCATGTTTATTTTTTGAGGTTGAATCATGCCCACAGGTGCTGGTCATTATCAGGAGTTTATTGGGACTGACTCTTGGCTTTATCTGCTACCAGTTACACAAAGAGGGTTCAGGATTATAATTTTATTCAGTTATTTACTTACTATTTACCAAGCCCCTACTAAGTTTCATGACAATCTGGCTCTCTGGACTTACCAGCATGTCAGTCTCTTAGCATAGCTGTATACACATCTGCAACATAGACCTAACCTGGGCTTCTAGAGTAAATTTTTTCATTTCAGTTCCTGACTATAGCAAGGTACATCCTACCAAGTCTTAGGACAGACACCATGTTTTATATGTTGCCTTATCCCTAATACTTAGCACAGTACCTAGCCCAGGGGGAGAGCTTGCTTAGTAAATGTTTGCTGAATTGAATTGAACCTTGGAGAAAAGTTCAGTAACTTCACCCCATTTCTCCAATAATGTTATTTTTTCTGCTAAGGCTGTAACAGGTAAACCTTTAATTCCTGGCTGGGACTTGCCTTAACTCTATGTCTGAAAATGAACAGTGGCTGTGCAGCCACCAGGAACTTCAAACACTTCACACATATAACCATAGGGTTTCAGTGTTGCAACCTTTGCACAGGGTTTAAATTCCTACTACAATCAGTGTATCTTATGTTCCTGGGCTTAGGTTATTTTATTTTATTTTATTTTATTTTATTTATTTATTTTTGGGCAGTGCTGGGGATTGAACCCAGGGCCTTGTACTTGCAAGGCAAAAACTCTACCAACTGAACTACTTCCCCAGTCCCAGGTTATTTTTATTTCCTAAAAACTACTACTTTATATTTATATTAAAGTTCTGACTACTGTAAGGATTTTCCTACCCTACTGTCTTTCAAGACATCTTGAGTAGGACCATAACATGGTAGCTGACAATTTCCTACATTTACAGCTGCCAATATATCATGCAAAATCAACAAATTCAATCCGATTTTTAATATTTTTCCCTCTCAGGTACGTGGTCACAGGGAATGTTCCTTGGGGCCTATTAGATGTGGCAGGCCCTGGTTTCATAAATAGCACTGCCATCCAATAATGCAATGCTTCTTGGCCTCCTCACCTTTGCAGACAGGGAGAGCAGAGAGCATCCATGGTGGATAGTTTGGATCATGTGGTCAGCCAGTGCTCCATGTTCAAAATTCACCAGAGTCCATTAAAGTGACAGGAGCAGTGTCTCAAAGGAGAGTAGGCACTTATCAAAGGCCTTGTTCCAAAACCTTAAAGGCCTCGCCACAGGCTCAATATGGCACTGCAAGCTGCTGCAGATACCAGAGGCTTTTTGAAATCTGCTGGAAGAGCCTTTTTCTGTCACAACACCTACTCAACCTTGCACATTTTTTGATTTTTCAATCTCATGTCAAATGAAGGCTAGATTATCTTGTAAGTGAAGTAAGTATGTGGTTAGGGGGAGAAAGAGAGACCAACAGAGAGACAAACAGAAGGAGAGAGTATTATTGACTAACTTCAAAGAATTGTGTTAGTCAGATTTTCATTTCTATAGCAAATACCTGAAATAATCAACTTATAAAGAGAAAAGGTTTATTTTGACTGACGGGTTTGGAGTTTTTGGTCCATAATTGATTGGTCCCATTGCTTTTGGTCCTGTAGTGAGGCAGCATATTGAAGCAGCAGCATGTAGCAGAACCATTCACCTCGTATCTGGGACTCTCAAAAGAGATGAAGGGGAGGGACTAGGGGCACACTGTCCCTGTCAACAGCACACCCTCAATGGCCTAAGACTTTCCACTAGGTCTCACCCTTTAAAGGCTCCACCAGTCCCTAATAGTGCTAATAAACCTTTAACCTATGGGCCTTTAGGGAACATACTACATCCAAACTATAGCATGAACTTATCTGGACCTTTTGAAACAAGAAAATCTAGAAAGAAATTCTTTCATTTTAACCAACATGAAATTATGCCTTTTCATAAATTAGAATTTTATTTTGGGTCACATGGAAGGGTAGCAAAATCTTTTTAGTACGTAAGTCAGCTAAGAATATTAATCAGGTATTTGGTGAAAATGCCAAACAACACCCCAATGAGAAATAATTCATCTCCAGAATTCAATCAGTTTTGCCAACCATGTTCCCTTCTTCATGGAATAGGCCCCAGGATGCAGTAACTTGTGTGGATTATACCTGGTTCGTGCCCAAATTCTCGTTTTTACTGAAGTAAAAACTCTCTATTCTCGTGGATATAGCTCTTTCCTGTGGATACATGTATCTTTCCATTTTTTCAAGCTGAAACAGCCTCATTGAGGGTTCAAAAGCCCTCTGTTGTTTATTTAAATTTGGTGGACAAATATTTCCTGTGTGTAAGATTGATGTGAAAAAGTTGTGGAGCAGGTAGAGAGGTAAAGAACATATGATAACAGTGACCTGTGGTAAAAAGAGTTCTTAACATTTCCTTAGGGGCTCTGCTGAATTTTCCCTTAGTCTATACAGCATGCTCTACTTAGTGAAAATTGAATATTTCTGAAAATATGTTTTAATAGTTATAATCTTGTACAAAATGTCTTAAGAAGAGCAATCTCAGGCTGGGGAGATAGCTCAGTTGGTAGAGTGCTTGCCTTGCAAGCACAAGGCCCTGGGTTCAAAAAAGCACCGCAAAAAAAAAAAAAAAAAAAAAAAAAAAAGAGAGCAATCTCCTTCCTATGGAAAACATAAGTTCTGTGCCTATTTGTCTACCACAGTTATCACCATTCAGCTGAATTTGGTAACCAGAATTTAATCCTAGAGAACAGGAGAGTTAATCAGGTACTATAAAGTGTTTTCTTGTAACTCAACGCTTTTAATAATGGAGAATGTCACTTAAGGACAAAGGAAATCTTTTTTGTGCTCCATAAACATCCTGGTTATGCAGGCCTGTGTCTTAGACCCAAAATGTCTCACTTTTTGACTGTGACCAGAAGGTAGGGAGAGTTCTTTTTATTTTTGAACTCTCAGAATAGTGCCTGGAACCACAAATGGTTTGTGGAGTCTATGATCAAATCACAAAGACTTGTAGCCTTTCTGTCTTGGGATTCACTCTCTGAGTCTCTAAGGAGATGGTTTGGTTTTCAGTTTCATCTCTTCAGTTATCTCACCAGCACTGACACATAAAAGGTGTGTGTGTGTGTTTTCTTCCTTGAGCCTTTTCTAATGCAAAGAATTATAGGGTGAAAAGATCACAGCGAGATTCACAGTCCTAAAGCAAACAGACAAATAACAAGCAGCTACACGTGTCCTGTTCAAAACACGATCTCCTGGGCATGGGGGATGATGGTCAACAGGCTTCCCATTCCTCTGCATTATTGCCACAACACAGGTACAGCTGGGCTACTCATGACAATCAGGGAAAGGAGACAACCAGTCATCCTCCATCTCATCTCTGTCTCCTGGGTTCCGTCCCTGAAGGTAGAGGGTGTGGGAAGTGTTGCCTTGAGCACTTTTTCCAGAAGTGACACCCTTTCAAGACCCTGTTAAATGGGCATGGGAACTGCGTGGGGTGTCTTTTGTAGGCTGGTCCCCCAATGGGAGGACCTAATCAGCCCTGGTTTTTCTTTTCCTCTGGGAAACAGACCTCAGAACTCTTGCCTATATTCAGAAGAGAACAGGTATGTCATCTCTAAAAAACACATAAGCTTCTTCTAGCTGCATCTTCGCATGTAGATTCTGAAAGACCCCTTTCTATTATACAGTGGAATAAATCTTTGTGAGGCCATAAATCATTTCTGTGAGGAATGATTTCTGTGAGAAATGAGTTCTGTAAGAAATCTTTGAGACACACATTTCCCCAATCTAAGACTCAGGTGGAGTGTGTGCTTACTCCTTTTTATCTAAAACAGAAATTTACATAGTACTTTTCATGCCAAAATTCCTCAGCGTTGATATTTGAGTTATTTATGTAAATGTACTTTATAAAAATTTCTGTTTATAGCTTCAAGGTGAAGCAAGCAGGAGGCCTGGATTAGGGTAGCCAAGTAAGATACTTACCTCAGGCACAAAATTTAAGGGGAGTCTAGTAGTCAAGATAACATTTTAATGTAATAGTATAAAACTTAAAGTTAGCAAAAATTATGATGGATAAAATGTCAACATTTTCAATAAGGATAGGATTAGTAATAGTACCATTCTGAGCCATACTAGAACATGAAGCAAATGAAAAAGTTAGCAGTATTTTATTAATCACAGACACATGAAGTCTTTTCACACTGTGTAAAGAGATAATTATCCGAACTGGATTTAGATATGACACAGATGTTGGAACTATCAGGAAGTTTAAAATAACTATGATTAATAGTGTCAAAGGCTTAGTGGGGAAAGTAGACAATATATAGCATCAGATAGTCAATTTCAGAAGAGAAATGGGAACTAAAAGATAGACTAAATGGAAATGTAAGAATTAAAAAGAAAAAAAAAAAAAAAAACAGTAACAGGTAAAGATTGCCTCTACTAGACTCAAGAGTAGACTTCATACAGCCAAGAGAGAAGAATCAGTGAATTTGAAGCAAGGGCAATAGAATTTACCCAAACTGTAAAGACAAAAAGTTGGTGGTAGAGAGGTACTAAAACAGGTATCCGAGATCTTCGGAATACTGTCACATGGTCTATGTGTGCATAGTTAGAATATGTCAAGAACAGAATGGGTCAAAATAAATGCTTACAGAAATAGTGACAGTTTTCGAAAATTAATGACAGATACCAAACACAGATCCAATGAACACCAGAGAGGACTAAAACAAAACAGAGTGAAATACCTAGGCATATCACAGTCAAACTGCTGAAAACTGCAGTCAGAGGAAAAGAAAACATACTAACAAGTGGGAACAAAATAAAATGACCGTCAATGTCTTGTCAAAAACCAGACAAGCAAGAAGATGATGGGGTAAAATCTTAAAGGACTGAAAACAACTGTCCAACCAGAATTTTATGCTAAGTGAAAATTTCCTTTTAAATGGAAGAGAAATAAAGACTCTCGCTCTCAATTCATTACCAACAGATCTACTCTGTGAAAAACGTTAAATGGAATCCTTTGGGCAGAAGGAAGATGACATAGGTCAGAAACGAAGGTCTCCACAAAGAAATGAAGAGGTTCAGAATGGAAAGAAAGAAGATAAAATGACAGATAGCCTCTCTTATTTTCTGCAGTTGTGCTAAAATATAAGTAACTGTTTAAAACAAAATAGTAACTGTATTTATAGTATATCTAGAAGTAACATATGCAACAGTAGCATGAATAAGGAATGGGAAGAATTGGGAATATACTGCTATAAAACCCATACACTATACATAAAATGGTAAAATATTTTCTGAAGGTGGATTCAGAATACTTTAAGAATGTACATTGTAGGGTCTGGTGTTGTAGTTAAGTGGAAGAGCCCGTGTGAGGCACTGGATTCAATCCCCAGTGCCACATAAAAATCAATCAATAAATAAAATAAAGGTATTGTATTCCTCTACAATGAAAATATTTTTTTAAATGTATATTGTAAACTTAAGGAAACTCACTAAATTTTAAAGGCATAAATAGTAAGTTAATAGATTAAATGAAATAATAAACATGCTCAATTAAATTCAGAAAAAGGGAAAAGAGAGAGAACAAATGGATTTTAATCCAACTATATCAATGATCACCGTAAATACAAGTGGTCTGAAACAGCTAAAAGCAAGAAACTGTCAGTTAGGGGTGAGTGCAATAGCTCAATTGTATTCCCCTAATCTCTATATGCTGAAAACCAAATTCCTGAATATGGTAGTGTTAAGAGGTGGTCCTGGTAGGTGGTGTTTTGGGTCATAAGTACTCACGAATGTATTCATGCTTCTCCCAGGGATGGGTCAGTGACATTGAGAGCTTGGCTACCCTTTTCTCTCTTTTGCACGTACCTGTTTGCAGTTCTACTTTCTGCCATGAGTGGAAACAGCATGAGGCCCTGACCAATGCCATACCCTGGGGCTACTTCACCTTAAGACCATGAGCCCAAATAAATCTCTGTTCATTATAAATCACTTAGTCTCAGCACCTGGCTCTTCTGTTATCGCTATAGAGAATGGACTAATGTTATAGTGTCAACGGTGATTCTGGAGAGTATTCAGAAGGCAAGAAGACTAGAGAATCACTCACGTGATAATTACTTAAATTCTTAGAGACGACTTACGTGGTCATGACCAGAATGCTGATACAAATATGGCTAGGCCTTTCTAATGAGGTCGCAGATGGAAATGAGGACTATCCTAATGGGAACTGGAATAAAGGTCATCTGTGTATACATTCGCAAAATAATGTGGCTTCCTTGTGTCCATGCCCTAGGGCTTTGTAAAAGGCAGAACCTGGAAGTGATAAACTAAGATTTCTGATGGAAGAAATTTATAAACAGTAAAGCATTCACAATGCTGCATGGTTATTTTTAACTGCTGATGTTGACATGAGGAAGCAAAAGGATGACCTCCAGGCAGAATTTATAATTAAAAGGGAAGCGGAGTGTAAAAATCTGGAAAAATTGCAGACTGGCCATATAAAGAGCACAAAAAGCATGTTTGGAAGAGAATGATAAGAGCATGACCAAGCAACTGTTTGCTAAAGAGCTCAACACCGACAGAAAGGAGCCGGGTATTATTTATCAGGCCAATGGGAGAAAGGCCTTTGAAGGCATTTCTGAGATCTTTGAAGCTGCCTCTTCCATCACAGTCCCAGAGCTGTGGGAGGGCAGAATGAATTCAGGGAACTAGCCTGGGGTGCTCCTCATGGACTTCCTGTCCAGGGTCACGTTGGGATGCAGCCCTCCACATCCCAGTGAAGCTTTCTTTGGCTATTCCAGCCAAGTCCCAAGCAGTCCCAAGAGGTGGTCCAACCTACTGCTCCAGAGAGCACAAGAGTAAGAGGTGACAGAGTCCAGCCAGTACTCACTTGCAGGCACACAGAAAGAACCATGGCATGTGACTCCTCCACCTCAATGTCAAAGTATGCCACAGGTAGTCTGAGGGGATAGGTAACCTGCCACAGGTAAAAGCCACCATAGGAAATGCCCTTGGCAGAGCTACTGTAAGCATATAGCACCTATGGGAAAGCCACAGGTACCAGTGTGGAACTCCAACTTAGGAGAGCTGAAGCATGAGGTAAGTCCAGCAGAGCAGAGGGATGGGGCACCCCATGGTTGGGAACATGACTCCGTGGAGTGTATCCAGGAGGTGGCACAAGGAAAGAAAGGTTATTTTGGAGTTTTAAGACTGAATGTCTATCCTCTTTGTTTTCATACTTCCTTGTTGCCAGTTACCCCTTATTTTTGGCCTGTTTCTCCCTTTTGAACTGGGAATTTCTACCCTGTCCTTGTCCTTCCACTGTCTATTGGAAGTAGATAACATATTTTGATTTTGCAGACTTGCAGCTGGAAGGAATTGGCCTTGAGTCTCAGATGAGACTTTGTTTGAACTTCGGACTTTTGACTTAATGCTGGATCAATTGAAGACTTTGAGACTACCAGAATGGAATGATTATATTTTGCATTTTGAGAAGGATATCTATTTTGGGTACAAGAGGCAGAATGCTGTGTTTTGAGTGTGACCAAGAAAAGTTCATATGTTGAACACTCAATTCCTTAATATGGCAGTGGTAAGAGGTGGAGCCTGATGGGAGGTATTTAGGTCATAGGAGCAGAGTCTTCATGAAAGGATCAATACCTGTCTCTTGAAAATGTGTTACCTATCGTGAGAGTTTGGCTCCCATATTTTGCTTTCACACTACTCGGCTGCCCTGCCACTTTCAGCAATGTATCAAAACAATGCAACGACCTGGCCAGCACCATGCTTTTGGAATTTCCAGCCTCCAGATCTTTGAGCCCAAACAAATCTCTATCTTCATAATTTACTCAGTCTCAGGTATTTTGTTATCGTGATAGAAAGCAGATTTAGAAGGAAAATGGCTTGACCCAACTGTATGCCATGGTCAAGAAACCCATTTTAAAT
Source organism: Sciurus vulgaris (assembly GCF_902686455.1). Taxonomy (NCBI): domain Eukaryota; kingdom Metazoa; phylum Chordata; class Mammalia; order Rodentia; family Sciuridae; genus Sciurus; species Sciurus vulgaris. The sequence goes on along the minus strand of NC_136466.1, from coordinate 46,020,266 downwards.
ATAAAGATATAAATAGGTTAAAAGTCAAGAGTAGTGAAAGGCATATCATGCAAATACTAAACAACAGCACAAAAACTATCTTAATTTCAAGCAAAGTAATTAGGAGGAACATTACATAATGACAAATGGGCCAATTTTAAAGATGATATGACAATCTTAAATCTAAATATACCAAACATCAGAGTTCCAAAATACATGAGGCAAAAATCAATAGAGCTGTGTGGAAGTTGCAGGACAAAATGGGTATACTTCATGTCAAACTCAAACAAAATGGAGCCAGGAGGCCACGAAGGAAGGGCCTCATGCAAACATGACTCTATTACAAGGTCTCTATGACTACAAAATTTTCAGAAAAGTCACTTCTGTAAGAACATCTCCCTAGCAAGCAGGATTACAATGAGTAATCACCAGTCCTACAATGACCTCCTATAGCCAATAAGGTCTCTTTCAAAACAGCTTATGCAATAGACTCTTTGACTTTGTTTTTGAAAGCCTTTTGCCCCAAGCCCTCAGATGCCTCTGTGGTTCACTGTAGCAGGCCTATCTCAGATTGTAGTGCTTTGTTATTCGTGGACAAACTCTTTAGAGAGTCAATCTCTGTTAATTTAGGTTGATACTTGAAAGGAGAAATATACTCACCACTATTTAGTTAGAGACTTTAACACTTAACTCTTAGTCATTGATAGGACAAACAGTAAAAATATCAGTAAGGACAGAGATGATCTAAAGAATACCATCAACCACATTGGCCTATTTCACCTGTATCCAACAATAGCAGAACACACATTTTTCTCAAATGCCATGGAACATTTTCCAAGATAGACAGTTTTGTGGTCCACAAACAAACTTTAATAATTACAGAAGAATAGAAATTGTCCAAAGTATATTCTTAGCCTTTGCCAGAATTTAGTAAGAAAATAACAAGGATTTTTAGCAAATCCACAAATATTTGAAAACTAAACCATATTTTTCTAATAATCCATAGATCAAAGAAGGAATTCCAAAGAAATTTTTAAATATTTTAAATAGAATGAAAATAGAAATAAAATGTAACTTGTGAGAGGTAGCCAAAGCATGTATGAAATGATTGCATTAGAAAGATTCAAAATTAGTACACTGAACTTTCATCTTAAGAAGAAGAAAAAAGGATTTCCTGAGATTACAGGTTTGAGGGCTGGAAGTGTAGCTCAGTGGTAGAGCTCTTGCCTAACAAGTGAGGGGCCCTGAGTCAATCTCCAGCCCAGTCCAAAAAAATTTTTAAAAAAGATTCAAGGCATTTCATGTTGCTCCAGGACTCAGGATTCAAAAGAGGAGATATTGAGACACTTGGGACCAACTCAAAGCAGCCGGGTGACTCTCACCCGTTGGGAAGGCGTCCCGGATGGGACGGTGGTCCCGGAATGCAGGAAACTTTGTGAAGTAGAGCTGCCGGCGAGACACTCCTCCCCCCGCTGGAGCAGTGAACTCGGACAACTGGGAGCGCCATAAAGGAGGCCGCTCGGCACAGCGCTGGGACTCGGAACAACCATTGGGGCTCCGGCGGCTGCCCAGGGGAGGAGTGGCGAGGAGAGCTGTGTGGACTCAGAACACTGGGGCCTGCCCTGAGGAGGAGGAGGAGGAACGTGGCCACTTGGATTCGGAGAGACTGCACCAGAGCTACAGGCAGTTGCCAGAGGAGAAGCCGCGCGGCGAGCTGTTTGGACTCTAAGCGACCACTTCTGAACTCCGGGGCCTGCCCTGAGGACGAGGAGGAGGAAGAGAAGCGCGCCTGCTTGGATTCGGGGTGACTACACCAGAGCTACAGGCGGTTGCCAGAGGAGGGGCTGCATGGCGAGCTGTTTGGACTCAGACCACTTCTGAACCCCGGGGCCTGCCCGGAGGAGGAGGAGGAGGAGCGCGGCGGGTTGTTTGGACTCACAGTGACTGCATTAGTGCTCCAGGCGGCTGCTCAGAGGAGAAGGCGAGTGGTGAGTTGTTTGGACTTAAAGTGACAGCTCCTGAACACAGGGGGGCTGCCTGGAGGAGAAGCGTGGTGGGTTGCTTGGTCTTGAGTGGCCGCACCAGAGCTCCGGGCGGTGCCCAGAGGACCCGTGCAGCGGATCACGTGGATTCAGAGCCACTCAGAGCGACTCCTCCTGAACACCCGGGGGGTTAACTGGAGAAGGAGGAGGAACGGGGAGGGTCACTTCGACTCAGAGTGATTGATTGCCCAGGGCTACGAGTGGTTGGTGGGAGGAGGAGGCACGCAGTGAGTTTCTTGGACTCCTAGTGACCGCACCGGAATACTGGGCGGCTGTCTGGAGGAAGAGGCATGTGGCGGGTCTCTGGGACTCAGAGCGATTGTACGGGGCCCCAGGTGGCTGCTCAGAGGAGGGGCCGCATAGCCAGGCAATTAGGTGCAGAGCAGGGTCCCAGGATCTAGGAGGCTTCTTGGTGGAAGAGCCTCACAGAGACAGGCTTAGGGCAGAGCGAAGGTTCCAGGCCTGCGGGCAGATTCTCTGAGGAGGGGCAGCCTAAGGAGGTTCATCTGCGAAGGGTGAGGCTCCCAGGCCCAGGAGGTAGGGCCAGGCCCCTGAGAACTTTGCAGAGGAAGGCAGCCCAGCCCAGGCGATAGCTGTAAATTGAGGGGAACCTCTAGGAGGGAACTGACCAGCGACACCTCCCCACCGGGTGAGTCTTCCCTGCCGGGTGAGGTTTCCCCACAAGGACGGTAAAACCAGAGACTCAGGCCCAAACAGGCCTTGCCTCAGCCCGCAGCCTAGGTCCCCTTTGGATGACCATTGGTCAACAAGTGGAGGCACCTCTGCCCACTAGCAGGGATTATACCCCACCTGAAGGCCACCACTCCAGAGAGGCAGCTTCCTTGTGGAGCACCGCATTATCAATTTCCTCCAAGACTTCAGCCTACTGAAGGCTAAGGGGGGATATATATAGAAATCTTCAGGGACATTGTAAGTCAATAGAGGAAATCTGCAATATCTCAGCGGTCCACTGATACCTGAACAATATGAGAAAACAAGGAAAGAAAATGCTGCAAACAAATCTAGATGTTACATCAATAAAACCCAATGACAGCATGGCAGAAGAAATGACAGAAAAGGAGTTCAGAATGTAATTAAAATGATCAGAGAAGCAAACGATGAGATGAAAGAGCAAATGCATGCACTGAATGATGAGATGAAAGAGCAAATGCAAGCATTGAATGATCGCACCAATCAACAATTAAAAGAGCAAATCCAGGAAGCAAAAGATCATTTCAATAAAGAGTTAGAGATATTGAAAAAAAACCAAACAGAAATCCTTGACATGAAGGAAACAATAAACCAAATTAAGAACTCCATAGAAAGCATATCTAATAGGATAGAACACCTGGAAGACAGAACCTCAGACATTGAAGACAAAATATTTAACCTTGAAAACAAAGTTGAACAAACAGAAAAGATGGTAAGAAATCATGAACAGAATCTACAAGAACTATGGGATATCATGAAAAGGCCAAATTTAAGAATTATTGAGATTGAGGAAGGCCTAGAGAAACAAGCCAAAGGAATGAACAATTTATTCAATGAAATAATATCAGAAAATTTCCCAAATCTGAAGAATGAAATGGAAAATCAAGTTCAAGAGGCTTATAGGACTCCAAATACACAAAATTACAACAGACCCACACCAAGGCACATTATAATGAAAATACCGAACATACAAAATAAAGACAGAATTTTAAAGGCTGTGAGAGAAAAGAACCAAATTACATTCAGGGGGAAACCAATACGCATATCAGCAGATTTTTCAATCCAGACCCTAAAAGCTAGAAGGGCCTGGAACAACATTTTTCAAGCCCTGAAAGAAAATGGATGCCAACCAAGAATCTTATACCCAGCAAAACTTACCTTCAAATTTGACGATGAAATAAAATCCTTCCATGATAAACAAAAGCTAAAAGAATTTACAAAAAGAAAGCCGGCATTACAGAACATTCTCAGCAAAATATTCCATGAGGAAGAGATGAAAAACAAAAAAGCAAATCAGCAAAGGGAGGAATTATCCTAAAGGAATTGTCAAATAAAGGAGAAAACAAGTTGTGTCAAACAAATAAATAAATAAAATTTAAAAAATGAACCAAATGACCAGGAAACCAAATCATATCTCTATAATAACCCTGAATGTTAATGGCCTGAATTCATCAATCAAAAGACATAGACTGGCAGATAGGATTAAAAAGAAAGATCCAACAATATGTTGCCTGCAAGAGACTCACCTCATAGAAAAAGATACCCATAGACTAAAGGTGAAAGGATGGGGAAAAACATACCATGCACATGGACTCAGCAAAAAGCTGGAGTATCCATCCTCATTTCAGATAATGTGGACTTCAAGCCAAAGTTAGTCAGAAGGGATAAAGAAGGTCATTTCATACTGCTAAAGGGAAGCATAAATCAGCAAGATATAACAATCATAAACATCTATGCCCCAAACAGTGGCTCATCCATGTATGTCAAACAAATCCTTCTCAATTTCAGGAACCAAATAGACCATAACACAATAATACTAGGTGATTTTAACATGCCTCTCTCACCACTGGACAGATCTTCCAGACAAAAATTGAACAAAGAAACCATAGATCTCAATGACACAATCAATAATTTAGACTTAACGGACATTTATAGAATATACCATCCAACCAAGTGCGAATACACTTTCTTCTCAGCAGCACATGGATCCTTCTCTAAAATAGACCATATATTATGCCACAAAGCTAATGTTAGCAAATACAAGAAGATAGAGACACTAGCATGTATTCTATCAGATCATAATGGATTGAAGTTAGAAATAAATGAAAGAGTAAAACACAGAAACTATTCCAACATCTGGAGATTAAACAATATGCTATTATATGATGAATGGATAACAGAAGATATTAGGAAGGAAATTAAAAAATTCTTAGAGGTAAATGAGAACAAAGAAACATCATATCAAAATCTCTGGGACACTATGAAAGCAGTACTTAGAGGGAAATTTATTTCATGGAGCGCATTCAATAAAAGAAGTAAAACTCAACAAATAAATTACCTAACACTACAGCTCAAAGCCCTAGAAAAAGAAGAACAGAACAGCACCAAAAGTAGTAGAAGACAGGAAATAGTTAAACTCAGAGCTGAAATCAATGATATTGAAACAAAAGAAACAATACAAAAAATTGACAAAATAAATAGCTGGTTCTTCGAAAAAATAAACAAAATTGATAAACCTTTAGCCACACTAACAAAGAGAAGACGAGAGAAAACCCGAATCACTAAAATTCGGAATGAACATGGAAATATCACAACAGACAGGATGGAAATACAAAACATAATTAGAAGCTATTTTGAAAATCTATACTCCAACAAAATAGAAAATTTCGAAGACATCAACAGGTTTCTAGAGACATATGAATTGCCTAAACTGAAGGAGGAGGACATACACAATTTAAATAGACCAATTTCAAGTACTGAAATAGAAGAAGTCATCAAAAGCCTACCAACAAAGAAAAGTCCGGGACCAGATGGGTTCTCAGCCGAGTTCTACAAAACCTTTAAAGAAGAGCTCATTCCAATACTTCTCAAAGTATTCCATAAAATAGAAGAGGAGGGAACCCTCCCAAACTCATTCTATGAAGCCAATATCACACTGATACCTAAACCAGACAGAGACTCATCAAGGAAAGAAAATTTCAGACCAATATCCTTAATGAACATCGACGCAAAAATTCTCAACAAAATTTTAGCAAATCGCATACAAAAACATATTAAAAAGATAGTGCACCATGATCAAGTGGGTTTCATCCCAGGGATGCAAGGTTGGTTCAACATCAGGAAATCAATAAATGTAATTCACCATATTAATAGACTTAAAGTCAAGAATCACATGATTATTTCAATAGATGCAGAAAAAGCATTTGATAAAATACAGCACCCCTTCATGCTCAAAACACTAGAAAAAATAGGGATAGTGGGAACATTCCTTAACATGTAAAGGCCATTTATGCTAAGCCCATGGTTAATATCATTCTAAATGGTGAAAAACTGAAAGCATTCCCCCTAAAAACTGGAACAAGGCAGGGATGCCCTCTTTCACCACTTCTATTCAACATCGTTCTTGAGACTCTGGCCAGAGCAATTAGACAAACCAAAGAAATTAAAGGGATACGAATTGGAAAAGAAGAACTCAAACTATCCCTGTTTGCTGATGACATGATTATATATTTAGAGGAACCTGGAAATTCCACCAGAAAACTCTTAGAACTCATAAGTGAATTCAGTAAAGTAACAGGTTACAAGATCAATCTCATAAATCCAACGCATTTTTATACATAAGTGATGAATCTTCAGAAAGAGAAATTAGGAAAACTACCCCATTCACAATAGCCTCGAAAAAAATAAAATACTTGGGAATCAATCTCACAAAAGAGGTGAAAGACCTCTACAATGAGAACTATACAACACTAAAGAAAGAAATTAAAGAACACCTTAGAAGATGGAAAGAACTTCCATGTTCTTGGATAGGAAGAATTAATGTTGTCAAAATGGCCATACTACCTAAAGTGCTATACAAATTCAATGCAATTCCAATTAAAATCCCAATGACGTACCTTACAGAAATAGAGCAAGCAATTATGAAATTCATCTGGAAGAATAAGAAACCCAGAATAGCTAAAGCAATCCTTAGCAGGAAGAGTGAAACAGGGGGTATTGCAATATCAGATCTTCAACTCTACTACAAAGCAATAGTAACAAAAACGGCATGGTATTGGTACCAAAATAGAAAGGTAGATCAATGGTACAGAATAGAGGATACGGACACAAACCCAAATACATACAATTTTCTCATACTAGACAAAGGGGCCAAAAATATGCAATGGAGAAAAGATAGCCTCTTCAACAAATGGTGCTGGGAGAATTGGAAATCCATATGCAACAGAATGAAACTAAACCCATATCTCTCACCATGCACGAAACTAAACTCAAAATGGATTAAGGACCTCGGAATCAGACCAGAGACCCTGCAGATTATAGAAGAAAAAGTAGGTCCAAATCTTCACCTTGTTGGTCTAGGATCAGACTTCCTTAACAGGACTCCCATAGTACAAGAAATAAAAGCTAGAATCAACCACTGGGATAGATTCAAACTAAAAAGCTTTCTCTCAGCAAAGGAAACTATCAGCAATGCGAAGAAAGAGCCTACAGAGTGGGAGAATATCTTTGCCAATCATACTTCAGATAGAGCACTAATCTCCAGAATCTATAAAGAACTCAAAAAACTCTACTCCAAGAATTCAAATAATCCAGTCAACAAATGGGCTAAGGAAATGAATAGACACTTCACAGAAGAAGATCTACAAATAATCAACAAACATATGGAAAAATGTTCAACATCTCTAGTAATAAGAGAAATGCAAATCAAAACCACCCTAAGATTCCATCTCACCCCAATTAGAATGGCGATTATCAAGAATACGAGCAACAACAGGTGTTGTCGAGGATGTGGGGAGAAAGGTACACTCATACATTGCTGGTGGAGCTGCAAATTAGTGCAGCCACTCTGGAAAGCAGTGTGGAGATTCCTTAGAAAACTTGGAATGGACCCTCCATTTGACCCAGCTATCCCACTCCTTGGCCTATACCCAAAGGACTTAAAATCTGCATACTACAGAGATACAGCCACATCAATGTTCATAGCTGCTCAATTCACAATAGCCAGACTGTGGAACCAACCTAGATGCCCTTCAATTGATGAGTGGATAAAGAAGCTGTGGTATATATATACAATGGAATATTACTCAGCCATAAAGAATGATAAAATTATGGCATTTGCAGGCAAATGGATGAAATTGGAGAATATCATGCTAAGTGAGATAAGCCAATCTCAAAAAGCCAAAGGACAAATGATATCGCTAATAAGTGGAGGATGACACATAATGGGGGGGAGGGAAGGGTTAGTGTTAGGGTTAGAGTTAGGGTTAGGGAGGGGGGCAAGTATGGAGGAAGGAAGTACTGTATAGAGGGTAAAGAGGGGTGGGAGGGGTGGGGGGAAGGGAAAAAATAACAGAATGAATCAAACAACATTACTCTATGTAAATTTATGATTACACAAATGGTATGCCTTTATGCCATGTACAAGCAGAGAAACAACATGTATCCCATTTGTTTACAATAAAAAAAAAAAGAAGAAAAAAATTAAACCCAAAGAAACACAAGGAAAGAAAAATAAGAAATAAAGATTAGTGTAGAAATTAATAAAATTGAAAAGAAAGAAAAATGAGAAGTAAAGATTAGTGTAGAAAATAAAATTGAAAACAGAAAAATAATAGAGAAAATGCACTAATCCAAAAGCTGTTTCATTGAAAAGACCAAGAAAACTGATAAATCTCTATCCTGAATATCAAGAAAAAAAAAAAAAAAAAAAAAACACAAGTCACCATTGTTAGAAATAAGGGAAGAATATCGTCATAAAAACTACAGATACTAAAAAACTACTGATACATTATTAAGAACAGTATTATAGCAATAAATTTGAAAGAGAAAATGGACAATTTCTTAAAAGAAACAAATTATCAAAGCGGATCCAAGGAGGTTAAAATGTGTATATATGGGGCTAGGTTTGTGGCTCAGTGGTAGAGCACTCCCCTAGCAAGGGTGAGGCTCCATCCTCAGCAGCACATAAAAATAAAATAAAGGTAATGTGTTCACCTACAACCTGTATATAAAAGTTAAAAAAGTGTATATATAATGAAGGAACTAAATGCGTAAGTAGAATTCTATAAATAAGACTATCCTACAACTTTACAGTGAATTTCTTCAATGTCAAACAAACAACTCTAATTCTACATAATATATAGTGACAAAGTTGGGTTTATCCCAGGAATGCAAGATTGGTTTAACATTCAAAAATCAGTCAATGTGAAAAGAAGGAATGGTAGAATGACCAAACTTTCCTATGTACATATATAAATACAACACAGTGACAATGAATTTCCCCCTTATGTATATCCATAATGATATGCTATAAATAAAAAGAAGAAAGATCAGTAAGTAAAGGGAACAGTGGAGGGAAAAAGGTGTAGAGGAGGGAAAGGGCAAGTACCTGGGACTGAATGGGAGCAAATTACATTTCACGCTTGTATAATCATATCACAATGAGTCCCAATAGTATGTATAACTATGTTAAACTAATAAACATTTTTAAAAATCAGTGTAATCCACTATATCAATAAAATAAAGATGAAATAAAAACCTATTTTCCACTTAAAAATTTGTTTAACTTCAATACTCATTTATGACAAAAATTCTCAACAAAAAACTTTTCAGTCTCATCAATGGTACATACCAAAAGTTTATAGTTAATATTTTATGTAAGGGTAAAAGGATCATACCTTTCAGACAGGTAACAAGGCAAGATTGTTTGTCCTTATCATTTCTATTCTATATTGTCCTGGAGTCCATAGTGAGTATAATGAGGTAAATGAGAAATGCATAGAGATCATAAAGGAATAAGTGAAACCATAATTTTTCTTATACTATATCATCACATGTTAAAATCTAAAGACATACTCAATATCATGTAAAAAACTACTAGAACTAAGAAGTGAGTATGTATCAAGGTTACAGGATAAAGATTGAATTCAAAATATCAATTGTGTTTTTATATATAAGAAAATGAAATATAAAAACACCATTTAAGGTCTTCAGGTCTGTTTTGATGTCAGTGCAATGCTGTTTTTGTTATTATAGCTTGGTAGCATAATTTTAGATCAGGTATTGTAATTCAATATTAAAAAAAAAAACACCATTTAATGTAGCTCTAAAGTAATAAACTCTAAGGGATAAGTTTAACAAGATAAGTAGACCAGTACATTGAAAATTATACAACACTGCTGAGAGAAATTAAGGAAGATTCAAATAAATGATAGCTCAATATTATTAAGATATGAATTCTTCCCAAATTGATCTATATAGATTAAATGTAATCTCAATGGAAATCCTAGACTTTTCTTTTGTAGGAGTTGACACTCATTCTAAAATTTATAGGAAATCTCAAATTCCCTAGAATATCCTAAGCACCTAAACTCAAATTACCTAGAATATCTTAGAATAATAAAATTTATTTCATGATTTACTACACAGCTACAGTTATCATCTAATGTGGATTTGGTATAAGAAACAACATTTGGTTTGTATATATTTGTGTGTGTGTGTGTGTAAATATATATATATATATATATATAACCAAATAAAGCCCAACAAAAATAATCAATGGTCAAATGATTTTGACAAAGGCACCAAAATAATTCAATCAGGGAAAGGTATTCTTTAAACAAATGATGCTATAAAAATGGAATATCCATTTAACAATAAATGAATTTTGACCCTCTCTCATACCAGTTGTCAAAATTATCTTGAAATAAATATATGTTTAAATATAAAAGTAAAACTATAGAACTGAACACTGACTCTGGACAAGGCAAATATCTCTTGAGATGTAGAATGTACAAACCATAGGAGTAAAAAATTGATGAGAAGAATCTCAAAAAATAAAGCAGTTTGTTTTTTGAAGACAAGGTGCTGACAGAAAATATTTGCTAGTAAATATATGTGACAAAGGAGCTGCTTCCAAAATAAAAATAAACAACTCTTAAAGAGCAACAGTAAGTAGACTATCAAGAACAAAATAGTTGAAAAGACAATTCTCAAAAAAAGTTACATGGTTGGTCAATAGTGCATGAAAAATTGTTCCACCTCATAATGGTTATCATGGAAATGCAAATTAAATCTCTGTACATCTACTAGAAAAATTAGATTAGAAAGACTGACAATACCAAGTGTTGGTGAGGATGTAGATCAGTAAGACCCCTCATAGAACAGTGATGAGAATGTAATATGGTACAATTACTTCAGAAAACAGCGTGGCAGTTTCCTGAACATTAAGCAAACATTTTGCATACAACTCGTTGGTTCTAGCTCTAGGCCTTTTCACAAAGAAAGGAAAACGTGTTTCCCCAAAGAGAATTTTTCATAACAGCTTTATCTACAATAGCTCCTAACTGCAAATAATCCATAAATTCATCCATAGATGATGAGATAAACATTTCTTAAATATTTCACAGCATATCTTCACAGTTGAACCCTGTTTGCAAGAGAAGCAAACTTTGGATACAAATAATATCGTGTATAATACATCTTAAAATCAGGCTGAACAACAACAAAAGCCAGGCACAAAAGAGAATATACTGTGCACTTCTCACTTCTGTGGAGCTCAAGGACAGGAGAAACTGATCTATACTGGCAGAAAGCAGCTCAGTGGTTGCCTGGGGCCAGGGATGGAGACTGACTGCAAAGGCCCAGCAGCTGGCTAGGACTCAGACCTTGGCATGGCCCAGTTTGTTCCATTGGGATGCACTTCCTAGATGGTGAAATTTAGCTTTGTTTGAAAATTAACTTAAAATAAACTTGGACTTATTTTTTATTTTAGTCAATTTTGTTGAGACTTAACATATATAATAAAATATAAGATTTTAATTGTACACTTCTCAAGCTCAATGACATCAGGTCTAGAAGTTCACCCTTCTGAATTTGCTTCAGAATCTACGTGAGGTGTTATGAGAGGCTGACAAGATCTTGGCTAACCAGGAAGTCTCATGAAGGGCTGTTGTATTCCCTGAGCCTAGGCACAATGTCCCTTGAATAAATGAATAATAAGACAAAAGTAAAAGAAGGGTGTTTCCTGAGGAAAGCTTAGATCTCTAGAGCAGTATGTATGCAAGAATTCAGAGAGTCAGGAGAGAAGAAAGGGGTAAAAATATTGGCTTCAAGGAAAACCATCAAGTCAGAAAATATCTCAGCACTGGTTCTTAAAAGCAAACCCAGGCTATGAAGTACACAGTCTAAGTAAGTATTTCCAATCCTGGCAGTGCCCTTCCTCATTGATTTCATTGGACCAGGCAAATAGAGCCATCCTCATTGCCCCAGAATCCTCTGCAAGGGGAATTCTATTTCCCATGCACCTGAAACTCTAGTAAGGCACATCTTCAGTTAGATCTGGCCTGCGAATTGCAGCTACCATATCACTGAAACTCCTTGCAGAGCATCTGGCCTCTCCCAGGACGTTCAAGGGCAGGCACATTTCCTCTGGACTCATGTGCCTCTTGCTTTCCAGCACAGAGGTGTATGCACATACCAAATCAATTAATCAGCACAGGCCTCTTCCTGATGATGGCCAACAAAGACATTCTAAATATGGCTTGGTTTAGCTCATAGAACCCTTGCTACATCCATTCCCCTCATGAGCTCATATGTGACCCATCTGTTGATGAAAAATTAATGAAACACGGTGTGACACTTATGCCTATACATTCATTATAGGACTCATATTAGAAGTCATGCTTTTGGGGAAGCTTCAGAGGAGTATGCGGAACAGGCTCTGCTGTCTCTCCCTGTGCAAATATTCCATGCCTTGGGCCCCTGGAAAAATACTTGATCAGAAATAGCCAAATGTCCTGTTAAGTAAACCAAGGTAGGAGAGCTGGAGAGGCTTTACATCTGGCTGTAAGACCACAGCATAGAAACCAGTGATGCCTTGGGGAAGGTAGGACAGGGAACATTATGCTTTGATTCAAAAGTTTGGGATGCTGTGGTTTAAAGGTGACTGATTACCTCCAGGGAATCTAATCCTTAGTTCAACATATTTGACAGATTGCTAGCTGTTTAACAAAAGGCAATAGCACTGGCAGGGGAATTTTTTGGATCCTCCACAATGAACTCTTTTTAGAAGTACAGGGAAGGGAAAACCATGTGTTGGGGTACTCTTTACCACTTACTGAGATGGCATAGTGTGTCACTGTCCCTCCCCACTCCACCTGGAGAAGCATTGCAATGTTATGGCCAGGGTTCGAACTCAGCATTTTGAGACCTGTTTTCTATTCCTGGTTCTGCCAAGAAGGCGTCACATGACATTGGGCAAGTCACTTATCTTCTCTGAGCCTTAGAAATGGTTGGATCACTTTGTATTTTCCTAGTTCTTTTCAGACATTTTTTGTGCTGTTTTCATTCTTTCTTCCCAAGTATTCCCTTAGTTTATTCTCTAGTAGCAGCCAAACACTTGACCTCCTGGTTAGGGTCAATGCTGATGCTCCCAGTCAGAAGTCAATTAATTTATTAAGCAAATAAATGGTAATATGCATGAACAAATTTCTGACTCCTTCCTGCATGCTGGACATCTCAAGGAGCTGTTATTACATCCCATCAAACAGAAGTGTTAAAATTAACTTTAATTGTGCTCAGTTAATCAGTCCATATTCAGGACTTTCTATGTGTCAGGCATCAAATAAGCAGGTGCTTGCAGTGATCAAAGATATAGGACAAGATTGCTACCCATAAGAAATTTTAACTCTTTCCTCTACATTGTCTGTGAGTCCACAGCAGTATTTGATGAGTGTGTCAATCTAGGTCCTATCCAGAGAGAGAAATCACACAGTGATTTAAGTAGAGAACTTTGTAGGATACCACACGGCTGAGGGAGAGTGCTGGAGGGAGGATAAACTTGAAGGAGCTTCCCCCTCCTGTTCATACGTAGTTGAGGTGTAGCCGCAGTCCACTGGATGGGAGAGTTTTCTGGTTGTGCATGCCAGAAAGTGACCTTCGAGGAAGTAGATGAGCCACAGTGGGTTTGAGGCTTGGCACACCTGGTATCTAGGTTGGGAGGCAAATCTGAAGGGCAGAAAGCAGGTGAGTCATAGTGCTTGGGCAGCTGAGGGGGAATGGAGAGGGGATGGAGGTATTGTTTTGAGAAATAGGTCTAGAGTATCATTTATCTGTGTTGAGAGCACCGTGGGAAAGTGATCTCTAGGTGAGGTCAGGCTTGCAAGTTCACCAAGGGACTGTGTGCTCAGGTACAGGGATGAAGCAAAGGACCATCAGGTTCCCTCACACCCATACCAGTGGGTTGCTGGAACCTGTTAGCGAGTCCCTTCTCTCATCATCCCTCCAGCACTTTCTACAATGAAACATTACTATGGTTCTCACACAAAGGGGAAAAGCTTAAGGGAATTCCAACCATTATGAAGCCACCAAAAGAATAATGTGGAGTCAAAAAGCAAAAATTGATAATTGGCACTCTATCAAGGGTCCTAATCTAGGGGTCAGAAATTTTGAGTTCTGGTCTGAGTTTAGCTACGTGACTTGATAAGTGACTGAGGTATCTTAGTTATAGTTTGTTCATCTTTAAAATAGAAATCACATTTGTCCAATTACTAAATAAAAATACTGTTAGAATCCAATGAGTAAAGGTGTGTGAAAAGTCTTCGTAGAATATAAAGTGCTACACACTTTGAGTGGGTCATTGTTGTGGTAGATGTATTTAGTTTTACACCTACTGCCCCATTAATCTGGGTGATGTTCAACCTGATATTAAGGTCATAGAGATGAGACCCAGTCTTATTTATTTTGAATAGTGTCCTAGTACCTAGCACATTAACTGGAATAAAACAAGTAGTAACTCTTTATTGTCAGAACTGCACTGTTTTACATATCTATTGATTGATATTCTCATTATCTAAGGAGTTGAAAGTAATTCTGTGTCTGATCAATCAAGGACCAATCATTGCCCCTCAGAAATGATCCGCACTGATGTTTCTCATTTTTTGTTCCTTACAAAAAACTGCTGGAGGAGTCAGCAGGAACAGCCTCTTTGCTCCCTGATCAACCTTCACCTAAGGACCTGGGACAATGCCTTTACTGTAGATCCTGATACACAAGCAGAATAAGAGAATTCTGGAAGTACCTCACTTGCTGCTCTAATAAGTGGTTAGTGGATAAATAAATGTATAAATGAATAAATGACTAAGCAAACAGAATTTTCCAGTTAAGGCTTTGTCCAGCAACCTATTTGAATATGATAATCTTGAAGCTATCAAAACCCTTTAGGCATTTTTTACTTAAATATAAGGCCCTTAAACACACATATGTGTGCATGTATACACACACTCACACACACACTCACACACTCACACATCTTTGTCCATTTCTCTCCCAACACACACTTTTTTTTATAATGCTGGGAATCAAACCCAGGTCCTCAAGCATATCAGACATGCGCTCTACCTTTGAGCTACACATCCAGCTCTTTTCTTCTCCTCCTTCTTCTTTAATAAGTGAAGACACTTGAGTATGTGTGCAAAGCAACAGTTGATTTATTCATTTATTTATTATATTTTTGCAGCATTGGTCTCACTTTAGAATATACCAGGGCTCTCCTGGGCATCTCTGGTACTACCATTTAGGATCTGAAGAGTTTCTCTCTGGGCGAAGGGTAAGTTCTTGGTGGTCTGTGGTTCCCACTCTGACTGTCCTAGGACTGATGATTCATGTAGGGAGGAAGCTGGGAACAAGCTGTGGCTGAAGGGGGCATAAAATTGAGGACATGCTGATTGGTCTGGCGGAGGAAACCGCCTGCCATCTGGCTCTCCACCCCCACAATGTCAGTCCTGAAGGAGAAGCAGAAAGAGGCAAACAAGTTTAATTACTCTGAAACATATCCTAAAACATTTCAGAGTCCCCTGCAGGGAATTGAAATGCTGCATGTTCTTTAAAGCTAAATGCCACTAATACAATTAAAACGTTTTTTGTCCTGCCTATGACACATTTTGTGGACGAAGTTCAACCAATAAACATTTATGTTGATTCAGGCATGGTAGTAGTTAATTGTTTGAGGCAGAAACAATTTGGCATCGTAGGATAAGTTTCTTCTGCTTTTGATACACATTGGGATGGGTTAAATACTTCAGGGTGAAATAACATATGGAAGAATCCTTTAATTCATTCATTCCCTTGCCTTAAGCAAATCCCATGGGTTTTATATGATGTGAATCAGCCCTACTTGCAGATGACCAAACCCTTTTAGAAAAGGAAGCACAAAGGTAGCCCTTAAGTGGCTTGGACATCTGTTATTGGAGCACAGAAAGGTAACTTGATCTGTCAGTTAATATCTCATCCTTTTTTTCTTGGTTTCCTAGTTTGCTGGGTTGCATTTTATTTTATTATTATTATTATTATTTTTTAGTTTACCTTTTTTAATTAAAATATTTTTATTTTTACAGACACATTTTGATTCATTGTACACAAATGGGGTACAACTTTTCATTCCTATGGTTGTACACAATGTAGATTCACACCATTCACGTAATCATACATATATATAGGGTAATACTGTCTGTTTCATTCTACTGTTTTTCCATCCCCACCCCCTCCCACCCCTTTTTCCTCTACACCATCCAAAGTTCCTTCATTCTCTCTTCCCCCCGCCAACTCCCTTGTTATATATTGTCATGCACTTAGCAGAGAAAACATTCAGCCTTTGGTGGTTTGGGCTTGACCTGTTTCACTTAGCATGATATTTTCCACCTTCATCCATTTACCAGCAAATGCCATAATTTTATTCTTCTTTATGGGCTGAGTAATATTCCATTGTGTATATATACCACAGATGCCCTTCAATTGATGAATGGATAAAGAAACTGTGGGTTGTATTTTAAATGCTTTGGAAAGAGGAGCAATGTTTCCAATTGTTCTTTTCCTTCCACAAACCAAGCAAAAGGCTAAAAGACAAAATCATGGCTACCAAGGGGACATTTCAGACCTCTTAGTTTTCTAGGGAGCTGAAAGAGACTGAAGTTCAAATTCTCTCAATATAGAGGAAGGTGAGTTTGAGGTCAGTTTCCCTCCTGCCAGGAGCTGGAAGCAAAACCTCCCACTGGTGTGTTGTGGTAGGTAGATAACCAATGAACTTTTGAAACTGACTCAGTGATGTCTCTCCTCTGCTTTTGCGAAAGTTGGAATTTTGATTATTTGTAATGGAAGGTTGGCAGTGTCAAAGTGGTCTTCTTCAGAGTGAGCCAGAGTCATTGATTCCAAAGCTTTCTCCTCTTACTCAATGCCCACTTGAGAGTTAAAAGGTATGAGTGATGCTTTTGATATGTTTGTCCATGTCTCTCTACAAAAGTTTACAATAGAGAAAGAAGATAGATCTACTAATAAGAGCTGTAAGGGACAGAGGTGAAATTGTGATTGCACTAATGGCACTTGACTCAAGAACCTCTAAAATGTCCAAATACATTCCTGCCCATCACTCTTCAACTCCACATTCCCAAGAGAGCTGCATATGGAAATCTGGATAGCAGATGGAAAGCACAAATGGGAAGCAAAGCGACAAAGGCGTCCAGAACTTTGTAAAGTTGGGTTACAGCACGTGGTTCATTCTTATGGCCTAAGGAGGATGCTCCTGCCCCATCAGTTCCGCTTCTTCACACACCTTACATTCAGCTCAAATTTTGGACTAACTTTAGTTCTTTCCAGCTACATGGCATGAAAATAAAGCAATGATGGCTTGCTAATGCACAGAAAGATGGTCAGACTTCAAGGGACTCCTAGTTCATTGGAAATTCCAACCCACAGAGAGGAATGAATAAGGCCAAGAGAGGAGGAGCACCATGCATGGATGGCCACAGACTCCTTGCAATTGCTCTGCCCATCACTAAACATGGCCAATGAACATTTTATAAATGAATGAACAGTAGCAAATCATTCTTCCTTAAGGGATATGGGGGAGCAAGAAAGAGGAACAACAGGGGAGTATGTGGAGAGGAAGAAGCATTTCTTCCCTTATGAAACTTTCACTCCCTGCAAGTGTTCTTTGTGATACCCTACACAGAGCAGCTCATTGAGTAAAGGTGGCTTCCTTTAAAAAACCTAAAGGACATATTTGTCTTAGGAAGCCTATGAAATGAGTAATTATTTAATTATAGGGAATTTTTCACATCTCAAGAAATATTCTATGGAAAGAAAATTTCATTTGTAACCTGGATCCCCTGCATAGACCTTGGAGTTAAAATAGAAGAATTAAAATATTTTGAAAGTATCTTGATTATAAATTTAACTGAAAGTGTAAACTAAAGAAAAGAGATCTAAAAGGAAAGATGCATTTATGAGGATGACATTACTCAAGAAAAATGATCCTGGACAATTAGACATGAGAGGAGAGATTCCTGGGAGCTAGTATAGAAGTACAGCACTGTAAAATCAATGCATTTGGGCACATTCTCATTGAGTGCCTGAAGGAATAACCCCACAGATGGTGGTCACACTCTACTGGTCTATCAGCTTAGGGCACCTATCAACACATCTGAGCCTGCCAGGCAGAACTTTACAAGAGCGCTGACCCAAACATATGAGGGAGGTTAATAGCATATCGAGCAAAGGTGGGTACCCCCAGAGTACTCCAAGCCTTCTGTGTGAAGAATGTCTGCACTGGGTAATTTGCAAGTCCACAAAGTCGATACATCTGCTGACTTTTTTTTTTTTTACTACTCTAGTTACTTCAGATCACACAAGTAAAAGATAGAACATACTTTGCAGTAGGAAACACTAAAACTCTGACAAAGAGGGACCTGTGCTTTAAGGTTTCACAGGGCATTCTGCCACAAGATAGCAAGGCTAGTTATAAATTATCACTCTATGGAGATGAAACAGATCCCTCACGTTGCACTCCGCATCTAAGGACACAGTCTTGGTTGCATAGGGAATGTTCAACTCGAATGTTATTGAAGAGCTTTCTGCATGGCTCTCTGCATCTTGTCTGCATTCTTTCCAATCTCTGTGAGCTTTTTCAGATTTTTGACCAGATAGAACATTTGCGATAACTTAACAACAACCCACACCATGTAAAGGGAGACTTCTTAAACTTTGTCACTGACTTGTTCCCCATCAGTGGAGACTCTTCTCCTGTAGGCAGTGTGTATATGTGTCTGTGTATATGTCTTTAATCAAGACACACTCAGCAGGAAATTAAAGTCCTTTGGGTAATGAGCTCACAAAATCTATACATACTGAACACATCTCAATATAAGAATGTTGTTGATGTCTCCCTGAAGAGCTTCATTTGCCTCTGTCACATAAATAACCTCAAAATTTGGTAGGAATGTAATTATTTTCAGTCTTTGCATCATTGGTACCCAGAAGCATGTCTAGGTCAACTTCATGACCATCATAAATCTCTTCACAGCAATGAGACAACTTGCTCTAGCCTTCTGGGTGACAGAAATCTGGGTCCCTGGCTAGTTATTAGGCTTTTATTCTTCTCATGTACATCTCCTGGTCAGTGAATAAAGTGATCAGTAACTCTAGGAGATCCTCCACTGAAGAGAGGTAGCTATTTCCTAGTGGAACTACCAGTGTATTTGGTTTAAGCTGTTTGAAAACTTCTCTTGTACAACTTGAGGTTTAAAGTGATTTCAGTTAGTGCTGTGCAAATAAGGGAAGGGAGGCAAAGGGAGAAAAAACTATTTATGTACTCCATTAATTCATTCAGCCGATATTTCCAAAGTATCCCGATGATCACAGAGCCACTTACATCAGCATGCAGTAGGCTGGATTGTAATGTAAAGTACAGGGTCTCAGATGCATGAGTCACCCTTTCTCTGATCATTTGGAAAATTACCCTGCTTCTCTGCCAAAGCATAGCCACAGTCTTGGATGGGGAGGGATGCTGGAGTGTCTGAGGTGAATTGTTAAAGCTGGCTTTTTCTGGGGACAGTTTTGTGCTTTGTCTGAAAGTACCCAACCTGGTTAAACCTGCAGGAAGAATCTGCAATTTGTACTACCAATAGAGCACAAAGGATAACTAGAAATATCAGAAGCAAGGAGACATGAGGGAAGACCTTGAGAAATCACTGAACTCCATTTCTCCCTGCAAATCTACATTTATTATAGATGAGAAAAACTTTATTGACTTTTCCTTAAACAATTCAGGTAGGATATATTGTGTTCTTCAAAACTTAATTTCCAAAATAAATGCATATACAATTTTTATTTGTCAAATAAAAAATCCAAAAGAAAACATCGATAAAAAATAAATGCAACTATTAAATTTACCATCTATTGCTATCCTCTGCTTTCTTTTACCTAGATTTTTTTTTACCTATGTTTTTGAAGAACAAATATTTCTAAAAATCAAGTCATTTAAAAAATTAGAGTCTCAAATTCTCATTTAAAAAATGCTAAAAGTGACTGAACTCTAGTTTCACTAAGGGAACATTATTATATATTCATTAATTTTCTCGCCTTGGAGATTAAAACAGTGCCTCTAATCCTGTAGCATCCTCTTCCTTGCAGATTTATAGACTGGACTTGCTACCCCTTTCTTATCTTAGCAGACTATTTCTTTTGAAATAAAAACTAATAATTTCCCCTTTTAAATAAGACAAAGCGGGTTGTGAGAATTGCCATTACTTGGACTTGGATTATAGGCCTCAGCTAGTGCAACCTCATACTTGAGAGAGATGCAAAGGAGCTTCAAAAAGATTTCAAGGGTGTGGGGGGGAGGGGAAGATGATAAAAATCCCCTAAATTCTCCAAAATTATAAATGCCATTAAACTTTACTATAAAATCCTTCAAATTAATGCATTTCTAATTTTAGCATTAAATGAGGCTGGTCTATTGAGTAGACTATTTGCATAATGATAGCAAAAATCAAAGTTTTAGGGAAGCAAAAGTGACTGATATGAAACTTAAATTTTAATTCCTGAGCAGCTTCTGACTAATGAGCCTGAACAAGTCAGAATTGTCCTAGCTCTCTTATTCAACAATAGGAAAGATATCATGTGAAGACTTCAGGGAAATTTTACAATATACACTCTGGTTTCTCAAATTTTTCTTTCCAAGTGGCCACATTGGGAGAGAAGGAGAAATATTTATTTCTCATAGCTCTGAGAATTTATCTAGCTGCAAGCATTTTTTGTTTTTTCATTTTTTTCTCTTCAACATTTACATGTAGTCTGAACTATATACTTTGCAAAATACTTAGATCTTTAAAATATATTTTATATTCTGCCCAGTTAAAAATTATTAGTTAGACTCTAGGTTAAACTGCTGTTTACCACTTAATTTGACCCCAAATACAGTTGCTCAAATAAGATGCTTTATTTCCAATGTAACAGTCTCAATGTCAAGGGCATGTCCATTCTAGTGCTCCACAAGGGCATTCAGGGAACTAGTTTCCTTTCATTTTATTCTCCCTAATCCTTAAAGCAATATAATCCTTGTCTTCTCATTCAAAGCTGACTCAGCTCTAAGTCTGTTTCAGTTATAATTCATTGGTGAAAGTCACAGGACTGAAATAGCTCTAAAGGAGGGAGGGAAATATAATTCCTAGTTGGATGGCTATGTGCCTGACAAAAATTACAGTGAAAGTGAAGCTGCAGAAATATATACTATGTCCATCTTATGATCTTTTGAGTCCTCTACCACCTATTGTATTCCTCTAAGAATGCCCCTGTTCAGGAAGTTCATTATAAAGCAGAAGTCAGCACACTTTTCCTATAAAGGGTCAGGTGGTAAATATTTTAGGGTTGACAGATCATATGATCTGTGTTGTAACTACTCAACTTTACTGTTTTCGTGCAAAAGTAAACACAAAGTTATGCAGAAACCAATAAGTAGCTATTGTTCCAGTTATCTATTGCAGCATAACAAATTACTACATAGAGATTTATTCTCTCCTGATTTTCATGGGTCATGAGTATAAGCACAGCTTAGTTGGTTCCTTTATTTAGAATCTCACAAGGCTGCACTCAAGGTATCAGTTGAACTGTGTTCTCATCTGAAGTTTGAGTTAGAATCTACTTTCACACTCCTCTGGGTTGTTTGCAGAACCATTTCCTTGTGACTGTAGGACTGAGGGCCTTAACCTCTTGTTTACCCTCAGCTGCTAAAGTTCCTTGCCACATGGCCCTGTCCATAGCTTCTCTTGCAACATGGCAAGTTCTTTCTTCAAAGTCAAAAAGGGAGAAAGTCCTTGGAATGAGTCTAGTAGCAAGACACCTGTGTTCTTTGTATTTACTGAGTGTTTTAGTTAGCTTTTTCATTGCTGTAGTCAAACACCAGGCAAGAACAACTTTAGAGGAGGAAAAGTTTATTTGGGGATTATAGTTTCAGAAGTCTCAGTTCACAGATGACGGTTGCATTCCTTTGGATCATCAAGGTGAAGAAGCACACCATGGATGAAGGGCCCATCAGAAGAAAGTTGCTTAGTTCATGGCAGGCTCAGGAAGGCGAGAGAGAGAGAGAGAGAGAGAAAGAGAGAAAGGGAGAGAGACTAGAGAGAGAGAGACTATGCAGGCTCAGGAAGGAGAGAGAGAGAGAGAGAGAGAGAGAGAGAGAGAGAGAGAGAGAGAGAGAGAGAGAGGCCACAGGAAGAACAATCCTCCCAAGGTACACCTCTAGTGACCCACCCTCTCAGGCCATGACCTACATGCCTACGATTACCACCCAGTTCATTCAAATTAGGATTGACTGCATAGGTTACAGTTCTTACAATCCAATAACTTTACATCTGAGCATTCCTGCATTCACACAGAAATTTTTTGGGGGACAATTCACATCTAAACCACAATGCAAAGACATGGTAGACCATACAATCATTTGTTGGCCTATGTGATAATGAATAAACTGTAGAAATTATTTAAGGCATAAAGAAATAAAAATTCATTGTGTAGAGAAAAAGATTTCTTTTTTGGGGGGTGGGGTACAGATACTGGGGATTAAACCCAGAGGTGCTTAAACACTAAGTCACATCCCCAGTCCCTTTTATATTTTTCACGACAGAGTCTTGCTAAGTTTCTTAGGGCCTCACCAAGTTTCTGAGACTAGCCTTGAACTTGCCATCCTCACAAACTGCTGGGATTACAGGTGTACCACCAGACCCAGCAGAGAAAAAGATTTCTTAAAGCCCGAAAAAGCCATGTGAAAAAGAACTCAGAAAAAACAGTTTTGATTCTGGTCCTATAATATACTTACTATCTTATTTTGTTTATAGAAACTTAACATTTTGTTAGAATCAAATGATTGCACAATGAAGTTGTTATCAGAACTCCAAATAACTTCAAAGTGAAAGATCTTCATAACAAGCTTTCTGCTAGTTTGACTTTGATTTAAACTTTACCTGACCATTTCAGCAGAAAGCCCGTTTTTTTCTTAGTGATTATAAAAATGTCATTAACACTTATTAAGTGATCATTGAGAATCAGGGATTATACTAAATGTTTAACATGAATTATCTTATTTAATCCTTCAACGACTCCTGTTATTTAGATTATTATTCCTATTATAAAGCCAAGGGAAGTGAGTTTTAGCAAATTAAGTAACTTGTTCAACATATATACAACAAATAGTAGAACTAGAATGTAACTCTTGCAGTGTCCTGAGGGGCCAGATCATTAAATTTTATTTGATGTATAATGGGATCCTTTGAAGGGTTTTAAACACAGGAATGGTATAATAGGTTTAATGTTGAAAAAACATTTGCTCTGTAGGAAGATCAGAGTGGAGAAGGGCAAGAGAGTACGCAGGTTAGTTCAGGGCAAAGATGATGGTGACTTGGATGGGACTGGCGGTACAAATGACAAGACTTAGAAAAAACTCCTTGTCTACCTCTCTATTGTAGCACTTTCACTACTCTATTGTTCACCTCACTCTAGCCACACTGATCTTCTTTTGGTTCTTGAAATGCAGTTTTCTATCATCTAGAATATTGCACAGACCATTCTCTGTCTGGAATGATTTTCATTCTACTCTTCTGTTGTTTCATTATAATTCATTCTATAGAATTTAGCTCAAATCTCACTCCTCAGAGAATCTTTTGATGCCTCAATCTAAATTTGATTTCATGTTTCATTTTCTGTTAAAAGGATGCAGTTATACTTGGCCTTGTAGTGTCAATTTATTGCATATTTATTTACTTATTTTTTACTGACCAACGCTTATATTTCAAGAGATCAGAAACTGTTTATTTTGTTCATCGCTGTCAACACGGAGCCTAGCATACATAGTTTTTGGCACCATCACATTCACTGAATATTTATTGAGGAAATTAATGTTTGGCTTCAAAGCCTATATATTTAAATACTGTACAACTGTATCTCACATTTGCTGATTTTTAAATAGATTTCTTCTTTAGTCCTTCTGGAGTTATCAACATGACATGTCAACTAAAAAGTACTGTTCCCATCTTGAACCCACTCTTATTCCACACTCTTTCCAAACCATAACCCTATTAGAAAGAACACTGAGGGTCAGATGTACAGCAGGAGGGAGGAGCTGATGAAGGCAGCTTGATGTGAGTTATTATTCATTGTTAGGAGTACAAATTGATACAACCCTTGGGGAAAACAATTTAGCAAATGTACATCAAAGGCCTTGAAATAAGTGTAAATATATTTTAAAACTATTAGTATTTTCAGTCATCTTAAGTAGATGTCTGAAAACCTATAAGCCAAATGTTTGCAACCATTAGGAATATCATGAAAGATAAAAATAGAAAATAAATCTTTATGCAGTTTTTTTTTTTTTTTTTTTTTTTTTTTTTTTTGGTACTGGGACTCTAACCCAGGGGTGCTTTACTACTGAGTTACATCTCCAGTTCTTTTTATTTTTTTATTTTGAGACACAACCTCACTAAGTAGCTAGAGTCTCACTAAGTGGCTGAGGCTGGCCTCAAACTTTCAATCCTCCTGCCTCAGTCTCCTAAATCCCTGGATTATAGGTGTGCACCACCACACTCAACCCATCTTTATACTTTTGACATAGTGCCCCACTTCTAGGAATCTATACTAATAAAATAATGCAAGATAGAGTTTAGGATTGTCTAATGATATTTATCAGTGAATTCTTTATTATGTTAAAAATTAGAAATAATTTACTTATTTTACTGCATTATCATTGCAGGTTTTATACCAAATTTTTTTTTTTGAAACTTTTTAAAAAATTTTTTTGTAGTTGTAGATGGGCAGCATGCCTTTATTTTATTCATTTATTTATATGCGGTGCTGAGAATCCAACCCAGTGCCTCACACATGCTAGGCAAGCACTCTACCACTGAACCACGACCCCAGCCCATATACCAAATATTTTTGTAAAAAAGTGGGGTATGAGCATTATGTAAAGCTATTTTTTTTTTAAGAAAAAAGGTTGTGCCAGTATTACTTAAAAAAATTACTAAACTTTCCTTGGTGCATGATTAAGATGCATGGAATACTTGAGAATATACATTGACATGATGATGATGATTACATGGTGGTGATGATTATGCAATAAAATATAGTCATGTCCAACAATAAGGGAATAACTAAAATACAGCTCATTGTAATGATGAGCTAGCTCTATTTAATATATATCAAAGTGATGATCTGGAAGATATTTGAGGATAGGAAAAATTGTCTTGTTATAATGTTATATAAAAAGTATGAAATTGTATTTATAGCATAACCTCAATTTGTTAGGAAAGGAAGAAAAATGAAGGAGAAAGATATATGAATAGAAAAATAACTGCAATAAACCCTACTAAAATACCCTTAATGGTCATTTCTGGATGATGGGACTCTAAGTTTAGATTAGTTCTTCATGATTTTTTGGTATTTAGTAATTAAAATATAACATTTTATAATCAGAGAACTGTAAATATTTGCAGTAGGTATGAAAAATACATTGGTTCTTCTTTTTAACAAATAACCATAGAAGACACACAGCCATGCATGTCTTAATGAAGGGATGTGTTCTGAGAAATGCATCTTTATGTGATTTTATTATTGTGCAAACATCATAGAGTGTGATTACCGAAACCTAGATATTATAGCCTACTACACACCTAGACTATACAACATACACTATCCTATATATGGTCTGTCATTGACCACAATATAGTTAGGCAGCACATATGTTTATTTGCTGAGATAGTAGATTCCAGTCTTCATTAATGCCCTGACCCATCTTTTTCATTAAAAAAAATAGCATGCATTTAAAAAATATATTTTTTAGTTATAGATGGACATAATACATTTATTTTATTTATTTATTTTTGTGTTGCTAGGATCAAACCCAGTGCCTCATATGTACCAAACAAGGGCTCTACTACTAAGCGATAACTTCAGCCAATAGCATGCATTTTGAAAAATAACATTTCTTTTATGTCTTGTCTATAACAAGGGAAATGCCTTAGGGAATACAGTTATCTTCAATTAAATATATCTCAACAATAATTATGTTTTTCATTGGAATTAGACCTCCATGCTCTTTTTTCAGTGTCTTTGAATCATACTTTGTTGAACTAGTCTATGGGAGAGAATACTACTTACCATGTTTTTGTATAGGTTTAGACATATTATTACAGAGTATAAAATGAGTTCTTTCAAGGGAGCATAAAATGTGCTTACTTTTGAGAAATGTTCATTTCTAACTATCATATTTAACTTGGACATTTACACTGGAAATTTTATTTGGCCATTAATAAAACTGCTACCTATCTATATGGCCACTGTCAGAAAGGTTTAACACATTCAGCTAGGGATTATGCATGTTCATATGTTCAAGAAAATAAGTCTAAAAGAATATTTACCAAAATATTCATAGTATCTCTGGGACCTCAGATAGTTATCTCTGGGAAGTATCAAAATAGAGTAAAACGAAGTAAGAGAAAGCTGTGTATGAAGGCACATGCCTATAGTTCCAGCTATTTGGGAGTGTGAAGCAGGAAATCCAGGAGTCCACAGCCAGGTTGGCAACACAGTGATCCTGTCTCAAAAACTAAACAAAATCCAATTGCATTAGAAGCACACCTTACAGATATACTAACAATGGAAGTTGGAGTTTTAAACAACTCTAAAATCAATCAATTATGGATGATGCTTGCAATATTTGCTTCTGAACTAATACAAACTTTCAATTCATTAAATAACAACATAGGAAAACATTTATAAATGTGGGTGTAAATTCCACATACTGAACATTTATTTGAAAGACATTTAATGCTTGTATTACTCAGATTACTACATATGGCAAATGTGCTTCAATTTTAATTTTTTAAGCTTTAGGACATTTCTGAAATCAAATTACTTCATGTGAAAAAAGTTATATTTGAACTTCTCTCTCTCCCTACTTCTCCCCTTGAAAAAAAAATACAAAATATGTATTTTCATTCATAAAAAATTCAATTGATTTTTTGACAGGCAATCAAACTCACATTTATACAAATTCATATCATAAAATATACTATAAAATACATAAAATAAAAATACTGCACACTTCAGTTCAAATAATCCCCCAAAATAAAAATTTTATTGACTGAAACCAATTAACATACAGAAGGAGAATACAAAAGATATCTGATTTGAAATTTTAAGAATGCCCATTTAACACTCATTACTATTGTTTTTATTAATGATCCAAATCTGTCTCCCACACTATGAAATAAATCATTATTAATCTGTGGTACAAAGAAAAGCACACAAAACCAGGACTATTATTAAATCATTAAACTCAGAAGTGGACAGAGAAGTTCACATTGGAATTAAATGACATAATACTACTAGTTCTATTTTAAATTTATTTCTGATAATATTATTCAAGCAAAATACATTCATCATAGGAAAAATGACATAATGCCTTTTCATATGGTTGTTTTCTTAATTTTATTAATGTAATAGAAGATACCCATTATACTGTCTATGGTCTTTCTGATACATAAAGGTATCATGAAGCATTTAAAAAATAAAGAAGTGAAGCAACAACATGACAGTAAAAACAATATGGTATTCACTTTTGATTTCTCTAAAGTAAAAGTGTTTTTTAACAATTGCTATTGGCTCACAGAACTAGAGAAAGTATATTAGAAGCTCACTGCTCTTAACAGTGATCTCCCTTGGCTGTTATTTGTCTAAGAAGTGATAAGCTGTATAATTTATAGAAAGTAAGTCACTGAATCCTCCAGAAAATACATCCAGGCAATCTTTCTTCAATGCAAAATAACGAGGTGGTGCGCGTGTGATGGAGAAACCAGTCATCAAAAACATCATGTAAGGGAATCCAGCTGTGCTTGTATGGTCTCTATTTATTAAAAAAAAAAAAAAAAAAAAAAAAAAAAAAAAAAATATGGAAAGTTGGTGAAGAAGAGAAATTCATATGAAGTGTTGTTTAGAAACATGCAAATAAAAGGGAAAGAATGGCACTGGTAACTATGCATATCAAATACATTCACATAGTAATAAAAATAGCACTTAGAGAATTTTTCTTTTTATGAGAAGATATTAGAATTTATGCTTGCTATTTAAGTTTTCAAATTTGTAAAGAAGAGGAACTTGTAAATACTACTGTTTTAAGTACCTCCAGCTGTTTCATTATAAATATCACTACATGATAAGATTTTTAAGTTGGGGCATATGGGGGGAGTGCATTTTCTTGGATTGCAAAATCAGTATTTTCAAAGAAACAGAAAATATACTTGAAGATAAATCACAGACCTGGCATTTTACTTTCCATGTTTTTCTTTACCCTTGGACCAAGAAAACAAAGTAGTTCACATGGTCTATATTAAAAAGTCAGTGTCTAGGACTTGCATTGTGCAATGCTTAATGCTTTACATTAAAGCAACAATCCTATTGCTTTAATTAAAACCATTTTCATTTTCTTCATGATTTAGTTTTTCAGATTCTCTTCATCTTGCCAATACTTCCTACTGTGAAACATAAGGTGTTCATAAAGAAAATTTAAAGAACTTATCTCTGTGATAAGGCATTTAAAATAAAAAATTCATAAAAAATGGGGCTGGGGTTGTAGCTCAGTGGTGGAGTGACTGTCTCACACATGAGGCACTGGATTCAATCCCCAGCACCACATAAAAATAAACAAATAAAATGAAGGTATTGTGTCCATCTAAAACTAAAAATATTTTTTAAAAATTCATAAAAAATGAAGGAAATGTTAGGAAGTCCCTTACTTATCAGAAAATTATTTTTAAAACACAGACCTTGTTATAGAAATCAAACAACTCCTTGTGATTGAATTCCACAAGAACTTTCTCCAGGTTCTGTAAAGAAGAAAAACAAAGAAAAAGAATTTAGTTGTACATAATTTACACTGCACCTTTTCTATCCAGCTATCCTTAGAATATGCCATAATATTATTCTGAGTGTTTTATTTTTAAACTTACCTGCTTACTCAACCCCACCATTCCTAGAACTCACAAATGCACTCCACTTTAACAAAGGTTTTAACTCTATAGGGATATATGTTCTTTAAGTTGACTCCACAAAGGTTATGCCAGCAAGAGAACAATTTCATTGTCTATTTTTTTAAGACAGAGATAATACATAAGATTATATTTCATAGTTCTCAGCAGTCCATTTGAAATCTAGTAAATAGCATTACACAAAGACACTGGAGGCGGCATATCTGATTGAACTCATTCAGCCATTAATGCCTCACATCAGCACAGCTACTCCCTCTAAGCACTAATCTAACAGTTATGATCTTAACATGCTGAGATTGTTACCTTCTTTAATGTACAGACTCAGCAAAAGTTAACAATTAACACAACATTTTCAAAGCCAGGACTTAAAACACTCTCCTTCATTTCACCTCACGTGCATTAAAGAAACCTTTATGGGTGCTATGAATGATAAGTAATACTGTATATGTATGTATGATGATGTAGTAAAGTACGATATTAAAGTAAACCCAACCTAATTTAACTCAACCTACTTTTGGTTGACTCTGTAATCTGAGGAAACAATTCTAACTTGTTGCTAAATATTATTGAAATGTGATTATTTTATTCAACATTTCTCTGGGGAAGTGAAAATTATAAGGGGCAGAGTTCCAAGAATGTGCTACCTGCCCTGATACTACTATCAGGCTAACATGACATAAATTGGCTACTGTGAACTAAAAATGTGGAAAATTGTTGCAAAAGGCATTAATTATTTATGATCATTTCCCAAATAATATTATTCCAGTTCTCAGTTTCCATGTTTCCTTTTTTCTATCTCCACTGACAAAGTCAACAGTTTCAAACCAAGTTATCTCCTGCTAACTCCAGAATAATCAATGGGGCTATGTTCAGAAACAGCATCTTAGGCTTCTTCATGAAGTCTAAGCAAAAAAGATCAAATTTCACAGTTCTTATTTTCTTTCACACATTCATTTAAGTAGTCAAGCTCTGAAGAATGAAGAAGCATAGAGCTGTAAAGCCTCATCGTGTAGGATGACATAATATTATGAAGGCTATATGTTGTAATAGAAAAATAAGTTGGGTAATTGCCGCATATCATTAAATCTCTAAAGGTTTAACCAGCATGCCCCAGTAATATTATACGTCCTCCCAGAAGTTAAAGGGGGGCAATTGACCTTGATTTGTCCCTAAGTTTTGGAAAAGGCAGGGCAAGGTCGTGAGACCTCCATGCCAAAAGTTGGGAGAAAAAAGCTGAACCATTATGTGAATGATTGATTTTCTGTATCCCTCCAAACAGCAGCCAAGCCAGGTTCTTGTTCCCTACATTTTACTTAGATTTGTTTCAAGGTGGCGTTCCCTAAAATGTTACAGTGAGAAAGGAGAGGGGATATACCTATGAGAACACATTTTTTAGAACAGCAATAGCCATGGTAACATTAGCAAGATGGTAGATAAGGAAGTTAGAAGCTGTCCTTATCCCACAAAGACAAAATTAACAATATATGGACCAGAACACTGTGAGAACTCTACAGAGACTATCTGACAGTTACAGAACTCACATCACTGTAAAAACAAGAAGAGATCCCAGGGAATGCGATAAATGTTGCAGTGTTCAGTGCTTAACTTTGTGTATATCTATGTGGCACAGTGGGACAACCAGGGAGAAAGCCCTCCTACCAGGGCTCTTCTCTCAGGACAGAAACAAAAGAATGAATCATGTCCAGAATTCTTTCTTGTCTGCGTGCTGCCCAAAAAACTGGTTATCCTTTCACTTGACTGAAAGCCACTCAATGGACCAGCAACACATTTTGAAAGGCATTTAAAACAGAGGTGAGCACTATCTTAGAGCTGCAGTTCTGTGGGAAGATGCCAGGAGGAGCAGTAGTCAGAAAAAGTTAGAGACGTCCTGGAACACCTAGCTGAGATAGTTAAGATCTTCTCCCTCACAAAGCTAGTATGCAAAGCCTGGGAGGTAGTTGTTTATGAAAATGTCCAACTTTTATGACCAGGACATAGAAAGAAACCCAGAAACATGGCCCATTCAAAGGAACAAAATAACACTCCAGAAACTGAGGCTAAAGAAACTTGAAGAATTTAAAATTTGTCATGAAGATGCTTAAGCTCAATGAGTTATAAGAAAATACATACACAATTAAATAACACCAGGAAAATGATACATAAATAAAATAAAATTATTGGCAAAGAGAAAGAAGGTATTAAAAAAAAACTAAACTGAAATTCTGGAGTTGAAAAATACAATAACTGAACTGATAAATTCATTAGAGGGTCTCAACAACAGACTTAGACATAATGAAGAATCAAGTAGACTTGAAGACATCTGAAATCATCAATTTATAGCAGTGAAAAGAAAAAAATGGAAAGTGAAGACAGCCTAAGGACATATGGCACAATATCACAAAAATCAATATATGTATTATGAATATCCCAGGAGAAAAAGAGAGAAAACATCTAAGAGTAAGAGAAAGTGGCCTAGGAAGCAGAGATAGGGAATGTGTGTGTGAATGGGGGTGAGTGGTGACAGAAACAACATTAGGAGATCAGAAAGGTTAAGATTTAGAAGTGGTGAAGTAATGAAAAGATAATCCTCAGACTAGGAAAAAATATCTGCAAAGTATAAATCTGATAAGAGTTTAATTACTCAGAATTTATAAAGAACTACAAACTCAGTAACAACAACAAAAAAGAAAAACCCAATATAAATGACCATAAGAGACATTAAATCTCCAAAGAAAATTTAAAAAATTGTAAATAAGCAAGTGAAAATATTTTCAACTTCATTAGTCATTAGTGAAAAACCAAATCAAAACTATAATGAGTACCATTTCACTCCAAATATAAAGGGTATAAAAAAATAAAAGAAAATAAGTATTGGCAAGGATGGAGGGAAACTGGAACTCTTGTACAGTGCTGGTGCGAAATGTAAAATGGTTCAGTATTGGCAGATCCTGATAAAATTAAAAATTACTGTATGTGACGTGGAAATTGCACTCCTTGGTTATGTGTGTGTGTGTGTGTCTCCAAAATAATTGAAAACAGAGACTTAAAAATGGATACTTGTACACCAATGTTCATAGCAGAATTATTTACAAAAGCCAAATGGTGGAAACAACTCTAACGTCTTGTCAACAGATAAATGGATGAACAAAATATGCTATAAATGCAATGCAATATTATTCAGTCATAAAAAGGAATAAAATTTTAATACATACTATAATGTGAATGAAACCTGTAAACATTATGTTAGGTGAAGTTAGCTAAGTATAAAAGGGCTAATACCTTATGATTACATTAACATTAATATAGATATCAAGAATAGGAAAGTTTAAAGACACACAAACTAGACTGGATATAACCAAGGGCTGAGGGGAGGGAAATAGGGAGCTATTGCTTATGGGTACAGGATTTGTGTATAGTGATGAGAAGTTTTAAAAATAGCAATGATGGTTGTACAGTGTTGTCAATATAATTAATGACACTAAATTGTAGGCTTAAAATAATTTAAATGGCTAATTTTGTTGAACAGATTTTGCCACAAACAAAAAAGATAGAAAGATAAAAAAAGGCAAGGAAGCAAACTTGGAAGATAACCAAAGAAAGAGCATTCCAGGAGAAGTCCAATATGTCTATGATAAATATAGCTTGCTTCTGAGTGCCCTTGTCAGGAACTATGTTGACTTTTTCTACTTAACATTCCCACAGGGATAGCATAATTTCACAAAGTAAGTTCATTCATTCATTTACTCATGCAATTCATTAATTCATCAGATATTCATAGCATTTCTATGGTATCTTGATAAGTATTTGGGATATGGGTAGTTCTGGCCCTTTATGGGATTCAGAGTCTGAAATTTGGAGTGAAAGCAGGGAAATAAATTATCAGACTATACTCAAAATTGTCTTAAATGCAAAGGGATGACAAATATAGTTATACTTTTTTATAATAAGAGGTAACATTTAAAAATTTAAAGCATGACCCAGTAAAACCAGTCATATTGTTATGGTTTGGATGTGAGGTGTCCCCCAAAAGCTCATATGTGAGACAATGCAAAAAGGTTTGAAGAGAAATGATTGGGTTATATCCTTAACCTAATCAATGAACTAATCCCTGATGGAATTAACTGAATTGTAACTGGAGACAGGTGGGGTGTGGCTACAGGAAGTGGTTCATTGAGGGTATGGTTATGGGATATATGTTTGTATCTGGCAAGTGAAGACCTCTCTCTCTGCTTTCTGATCATCATGTGAACTGCTTCCCTCTGCCACACTCTTCTACCATGATGTACTACCTCACCTTGAGACCCAAGGAATGGAGCCAGCCTTCTACAGAAAACCATGAGCCTTCAAATGAACTTTTCCTCCTCTATAATTGTTCTGGTTGGGCCTTTTAATCGCAGCAGTGAAAAAGCTGACTAAAACACAGAAGAATGGGGATATGGAAGGAAGGAAGGAAGGGTTTAGAGCAAAGAAAATTCCAGAGAAAATAAGACGAGTGAAGAATCTGCCATGGAAAAGAGCTTGGTGGGCAAAGACCATGTAGGGGTAGGATATAGGAAAGAAATGTAGCTAGAGGGTAACAAGATACAGTATTGCTCCTCTGAAGAAATACTCCAGAAGCAGTTCCTTTTCAAAAGATATTTAAGGGTATATGCTGATAGGCTTTGATGAAAATATGGCAGAGGAAGCAAAATTTCGAGGAATATAAAAGACATCACTTACGTTAATTCATTGTATGTGCTTACCACTCCAACACTATCAGTTTAAGTTCTATTCTGGGTTGATTTAGGTCTCCCAAAAATTCATGTTGAATTCTAATCCTATTGTATTTGGAGAAAGGAAAATGAGGGTGTGCCCTGATCCAACATGACCAGTATCCTCACAAGTCATGATGACAGAGACACAACACATATCAAAGAAAGAATATATGATGACCATGAGGAATACAATCATTTACTAGCCAAGGAGAGAGACTGTAGAAGAAACCAACCTTGATCTTGGACGTTTATCTTCTACAATAGTGAAGAAATAACTTTCTGTTGTTTAAGTCACTTTGTTATGGCAGACCTAGTGAACTAATTAAGGCCCTATTATCTCCTTTGGGGCAGACAAGAGATATACATTCTGAGAGCAATGGAAACTCACTGTAGAGTTTTTAGCATAAGAGTGATACAAGTATAGTTAAATACTAACGACTTACTTTGACTTTTTTTTAATGGATTAGAATTGAAAAGATTGTGTATGGAGAAACCACTTAGGAGGCTATAATTGCATTAGTCCACAAAAGAGATAGTGATTTGATCTAACATGATGACAACAGTGACAGAGAAATGTGGAAAAATTTGAGATTTGGTTTAGAGGTACAAGAGATAGCACTTGGCAACAAGATTTGAGTTGGGGTTAGAAGGTGGTGAAGGAATAAAAGGTGTCAAGAATGACATTCTCAGGTTTCTAGCAAAAATCTGGATGGATGGAACTGAGATTAGAAATACTAGTGCAACTGATCTGAAGAAGGTGAGGATAAAAAGTAGTTTCAAGCATAATTAGCTTGTTATGTCTTCAAGGTTTCCCTGAAAATATAAGAAGTAAGTCTGAAAAGCTGTAAAAGAGATTGAGTTAAGAAATAAACATTTGGAAGTCTCTGATAAACTGATGATACTTAAAAATTGTAAGAGTGGTTGAGATTGCCCAGGAAAAGAATGTAGTATGAGAAAGAAGGAGCCTAAGGCTGAGAGCCCTAAGCAACTCAGTATTTAGGGTAGGTAGGTCTTCAATAAATGTTGAGTATCAACAGGTTCACAAATGTTTCTGGCATGGTATTTTGAAATGTATGGTAGATATTTATTTATTGCAAAATAAACTGGTAAGTTGGTATACAAACAATAAAACTGGGTGGTTTATTCTTAAAATGCCTTGTATAAAACCCATTTAAGTCACTAATATTGTTAACTAAATATACAGAGATTGGAAGATTTACTCTCTCTCTCTTCTGTCTTACAAAATTACAACTAAGAACCCACTTAGGAAACTCATTACTTATATTGTCAAAGTGAATCTCACACATTAATACCAAACTCAAGACTTTCTGTACTTGATTTGAAAACACAGCAAAGTAAAAATGAAACTACAAAGATTTTCTGCCAATGCCTTAAGAAAGATGTATTTGTTCATCCACTCCTTTATGTTTTTAATTTGTAATCCTACCTACAAGCACCTGTATAATGTTGCACATACCCATTAGCAAAATTCCCAAGGAAATATAATTTAATAAGGTCTTCAGAAAGTCTGACTTGATGAAAGTTGACACTAAAAATATCTTCTGTTTTCCCATTAGTTAGGAATTAGGAACACAAATACATTTTTCAAGGGAGAAGTGCACTAACCTCATCAAAAATTATCTAAGCAGAAATGCCTTCTAAGTAAAACAGATAAAAACTAGATAAGAATTACATCAAATTTACATTGCTTAGCTTTTAAATTTAAATTGGATATCAGAATTAGAAATGATACAATTACCTTTTCACCTATGAAATCAGGAGGTAGAATATTCCAGTAAAATAATATCACAAATCTCTTGTGCAAGTCAAATCTAAAAATACTAGGCTAGGTATTCTAAAGAGGAAGTTTTCTTTTTAATTGTAGAAATAACAGGCAGAGATAAAATTCAGGTAATTATTTCAAGTCCTACTCAATGGGTTTATTAAACAAAAATCACTGGGGACTATTTACTAAATAAACATTTCTATGGATTATATCCTCTATAACTAAATATAATTATAGATAATTGTAAATATATTCCAGTATGTAAGTTATTATTTGTTGGCTGTTGTTCAAAAATCAGAAATATAATATCAGCTCCTACTACAAACTGAATGAACCTCAAAACTCTGCCCATACATACAAGCGTTAGCCACTTCTTTCATCCACAATATTCAATCATTTAATAAACAAAGAGTAAGTGCAAGTGCTCATAATGGAGAGGTGCAAAAGCTAATGGAAGGAATATACTATTGACCAAGGAAAGATCCTTCTCTATGTTTGTAACTAAGTTCTGGAACACGGGAAAAGTTTCATGGGATAGTAAGCAGGAAAGTGAGCCCCTTTCCATTCATGAAATCAATCTTGGTAATCAAAGGGGTAATAACTTCATGGAGCTGTGATTCAAAGGTTGCCAGCTTGAGAAGATGCGTGCAAAAGGATCCTAGGCAGAGGGCAGGAAAAAAATATTTATTTCTCTGTGAGGCAGCTTAACTACATGATATCCCAAGACTTTTTTTTAGTTCTAACTCAAGAAGGTTGAAAAGTACACCTATACAGGCAAATTAAACTAGTGAACTGAGGTAGCTAGAACTACAAAGTGTCAGTAAGAAAGAGCTTTCGCAATAAGCTGGCCCAACCCTCTTATTTTCAGGAAAGTAGTACCCACAAAGACAAAATAACTAACATAAAGTTTAAAGAGGTGGGACTAGTCACTGTTCTTTCCATGGTATCACTGCAGCAGTTTAAGATTGTTGCAGCAATCAAGATAATTTAGAGAAAAAAATCCTGTTCCCCTATGAATTTGCAAAATTATTTCCATTAATTACTCATGCAACACACAAATATATAAAAACTATGCTGAGGATAAAATTTTTGATAAATAAAACTGATGAGGTATTAAGCTGTCTTAAGTAGTAGGAAGTATAATGTCTTCCATTTCCCAAAAATCTTCTGAAAAAAATATAATCAAATTTCATTTGTTTTGATTACACTAATAAAAACAAAAGAAAAATGAAGCACCACTGTGAAAAGCCAACATAATATCATTGCCAAGTTTAAATTTCTAATTCTAATTAAACAAATTAAAAAATGTTAGCCCAATGAACATGCTACACAGAAATGGAGCAGTAACAACGGTTACTTTCACATGAATATTGAGCTGATTTCTATACCTCCCTCAAATCCTGTGGTTCTACAGACTTTTCATTAAAATACTACCCAGTCCAGCAGTTTCCAAAAATTCACAGGCAAGACCCTGCATCATGAGGAGGGCAGTGGCAAACTGTAAAGAACATCTGTGCCAGATGGAATACAAAGCACAAAAGGCAATTTCCTGAAGATTAAATCAATCAAATTAATTTTTTAAAAAATCTCTGAAAAGGACAGTTTGACAAAACACTTATCTATTTAAGAATATAAGCAGCATAAAAAAGCAAAAGC
Source organism: Sciurus vulgaris (assembly GCF_902686455.1). Taxonomy (NCBI): domain Eukaryota; kingdom Metazoa; phylum Chordata; class Mammalia; order Rodentia; family Sciuridae; genus Sciurus; species Sciurus vulgaris. Next base: position 45,982,972 of record NC_136466.1, on the reverse strand, counting down.
AAATTCCAAGCTCATTAACATGCTCATTCAAAACTTCCAAAATTTGGTCAATGATTCCTACAGACTTATCTTCCAGCATCTTTAATGCACTGCATGCACTGGCAGTACTGAAGTACCAGGGTGTTCTACATACTACCTTCTGGGTTTTTCTTCATGCTGTTTCCTGTATTCTCCTAACAGCACTCCCATGGGCACACATGCATACATGTTGCTATTTCATTTGGTTAGATCCTTTCATACTTGGTACAGGTGATACTGTATCATTTTCCCCTGAAGGGAAAAATATCATATATTGGAGACTATCAGAATAAGTGAATTTTGTCTAACTGATTACAACAAATTTGTTTAACTACAAATATTGTAGTATTTGACTCAATGATGATAGCAATCTCCCTGGTCTCATAATTCCTGCTACTTAGAAAATATATGGGCTAAATAACATACTAATTAAATTAGAAATATTAATTCTCTGCTAAACTTTAAAAAATGGCTTCTCACATTTAAAGAGTCCCACACCACAAACTATTTGAAATGAAGACTTGGAATTTTATATGTACTTGGCTGAAAAATGCAATGGTTTTAGCTACCAACATGACAAAAAATATTTTTGTAGAAGTCTTACAAAAACTGTAGAAGAGTGTTCATGAAATACATATTTTCACTACAAGTTAAATCAGATATATCAATTTTGGTTGTTAGGACATTTGACCTGTTATCTGTACTTGCCCTTTTCATTCTGGCTAAAATTATTACTTTGCTCCTGTGTAGACAAAATAATGTTTGGCAGTCACATCATCACCATATTTTCTTTATTTTAAAAATACAATGTGCTATGCATGAACAGAGCACAAACTTGAAGCCAATCAAAATGTACTTCCTATAATATTCATTAACTGTAATTTATTATGTGTGTGCAGATATGTCATTATGATTTTCAGCTTTAGTACTGAAATATTTAGCTATGGTTGCTGAATATAATCAGCAAGATAAGAGGTTTTGAATATGATTACATGAAACTCTTTAAACAGTGAGAAATTATGTTAAGAAGAGTGGGTTAAGAGGAACAGTGACAGTTTAAAAATGGAGCTTTTCTGTACTAAATAATATGGATGATGCTATATTTTTCTCAAAATTCTAATTTATTATAATTATAAGTACTTATCCTATTATTGAAGCATTATCACTTGGAATAGCTGCATTAACTTCTCAAAACACGTGTTAGTGTGCTAGCTAAGGAACTGTGGGTAAATTACAAATACCAAATTGAAATCCTATTGTTTCCAGTGTGTAGTTTTAAATACTCTGAGCTCAGTGCCCAAACTAGGGTTTCTCCTTTCTTTATAAAAACACTTTATTGAATTTATAGACAAATGTGTGTGATGCATGTGTACTTTCAAGAGCTATTTTAAAGAGCAGACTAAATTAAATAATCTAACATAATTCAGTGTATGAAAAAAGCAATTAAAAACATGCTGGTTTAATCTTTCTATCTTGTGCTGTCATATCATTCTTCAAGAAATAGGACCAATATGTGCAAATAAATGAGTGTTAATTTCACAACTTAGTTACAATTTTCACTTCTTATCAGTTAATTGAAAGCTCTGTTTTAGCAAAATAAAAAGGGCAAGCTCTGCAATTGCTTCATGTTATGAATTCCACTGAATTTATCATATAATGGGCAAGTGCAAATCCATTGTTAACTGCATCATAATAGGAAACACCGGTATTATCTCCAATATTTATGAACCCAAATTCCTTAAGACAGGCGGATATAATAACTAATTTGAAAAGGGATATGGCTAATTTAGGGCAGTAGCTGTCCAGAAGAAAATTTAACTTATGATGAATTTGTTACAAATATATGGCAAATGAGAACTCAGTTCACTTTCCCATCTACACGAGATCACTGCTAACTTAATTACCTGATAATCATTTGCAAAATCCTCTTGGAATCATCAAGTGAACTGATGATGTATCTTCTATAAACTAAAAGATTTTAACAAGTTGGTATATTTCTATAATCTTTAGCACATCTGTAGCTCATAAATAGTTTCCATTTTATGCTGAAAATACAGTGTCTGTGGCATCTACTTTGAATTCAACATTGATAGGAACAACAGTGTGTGCTACGAGACTTGAATAAAGAATGGAGTATGGGTTTTAATTTTAACACAGCGAAAATAATAAAATTGAAGAGTTTAACTTTTTTTTTGTAAAAGCATTGTGGCAATATTCATGTGCTATACCAAATTCATTATTTTAAAGTGTAGAATTCAGTTACTTTATTGTACAACTATCACCACAATTGATTTAAGAATATTTTTGTCACCTCAAAAAGAAAACTCATACTCTCAGGCATCATCTTGCCAACTTTCCTATTCACCCCCCTACCTCCATCTCCCAGTTTTAGGAAACTAAAAATCAACCTGAAAACTATCAATTTTAAATATAATTATATAATATGTGGCCTTTTGACCAGTTTCAAGCTTTTAGCCACATTGCAGAATGTATTAGTATAACTTCTATTAAGCACATACACATACAAAAAAATCTCCAATTTAAGCAATTGATTTGTTAAAGTTAGATTTTAAAATTCAGAATTTAAAATAATCAGATATGACAAAAACATATGCCTAAACATAGTATGCATTAAACAATGCGACCAGCACATTTTGACTTTCCTTCAACAATTAATAAGATATTTGAGTCATGTTTTATATGTTCTTATATGAAAAATAATTAAAAATAAGTCATTTCTTCTTCTAGGCAATTTCTTACACATAATTTAAGAACTCCTCTGTGAAACTTCCTCCCCTTCACCTACCACTCCAGTTACTTGCTTTCGTTTTACAACACAGTGTTCTACAATGGAGGCTTCAAAAACATTGTTTCTTCAGGTCAAAGGTAGGATCACATATGCATATATATTTCTAATCCCCAGTATCTAACACTGAATATGGGCATAGTAAGTTTTCAATATACATTTCTTGTCTTTCTTTTTGTTTCATTTTGGTGGTGCTGGCAATCAAACCCCAGGATCTCACACACATTAGACAAGCACTCTGCCACTGAGTTACACCCCCAGCCCCAATATGCATTTCTCGAATGAAGAAAAACATTTATTAATTTTATCTATTAGATACTCTTGACATTTTTGATGGCCACTTCTTAAATTTAATGTTTAATTAGTTAGTGAATAAATGGAAAAAATGCAGAATATAAAACAGAAATAATAATCTAAAATACTAATAGCAAACACTTAACATCACTTACTACATCCCTGTCACTATCTTTCCATTAAAGATGAGGAATTTGAAGCAGGGAGATTAGGTAATTTGATCAAGCTCTCACAGCCAATAAGTGGCAGAGTCAGAATTCTAATCAGGTTGTGAGGCCCCAGAAGCCCACACTCTTAAATGGGTTGGTGATGTTTTAGTTTTAGAGAAACAGTGTTAAAGAATGAACATTCTGGAGCTAGAAAGACCTGGTTTAACTCCTAGTCATTATACTTTTCTAAGTATAGAGAAGTCAAATAGCAATATACCTATGCTGCCAGTCTTAGTGAAAATGGTAAAAAGTATTTAGCATAATACTTATAATATATACAAGTATATATTTGGTAGTATGTTTCTGCTACTAACAACAATCAGGCTGCAAAAGTTTTAGTGTAAGAACTGTAAAACTGAGGATACTTAACTACTTTTTTAGTTTCAGCAGGCTCAATTCAATCACTTTTAGCATTTATTCTACACTTTCTTTATAATAAATAAAATCTTAAATGGAAGTACATATTTTCTGTTGCCAGAAAAAAATTTGTAATGCTATTCATTTTCACCATACTATACATTTTCCAAGGTGATAAACCTAGGAGAAATGAAGTATATGACATAATAAAACTTAAATTTTCTTCTACATATGAAGTCAGAGAATTATAAAATTATGGACTATCTATATGTTTATCAGATTAATGCTAATGGATGCTTTACCATTCTCATTACTAAAATGATGCACTGCTTTAATACACTATCTAAATTAACAATGCATTTTAAAACCACCTTTTAAAGGATAAACTCAGCTACATAATAGATCCATATTGAAAATGACCTGTACTCAAGGACAAGTAGACTTTTTAAAACAAATGAGATCAAATGAAAAGAATATGGCTTTCATTAAGTTTCTATAAACTCAACCTCTAGAATTAATTTCTGATAATTTATCAATCTTTAAGAGGCACTCTGATATTATCTAAATCAAATTCAGTTTATTTCTTTATTTTCCCTGTAAAAGTCAGGATTCAATAAAAATAGAGGATACTATTATTACTCATAAGCACTGAGATTACATGTATATGCATTAACATATGCCAAAAGTAAATCCATGAGGAGCATATGCCACAGTGATGTAGAGTCTAATGTTAAAACACCTGTGTGAAGTAGGGAACCTCTTTACTTCATTTATTTGACTTTCTGAGTATATATTTCCTTTAACTGACCCTGAAATTAAGCTCACTAGATATATTTTGATTTGTACAGAACATTATGTATTTTCTGAATATTATAACTAATTTCATTTTTTTAACACATATCAACAAGCAATGTGCTAAGATATTGAAGGTTACAGTCAAGCTGAAGACAAAGCATACAACCTTTGCTTTCTTTGAGTTTTACAGTCCAACAATGATAAATAAGTAAAAAGTACAAAATAATACAAGTGTCATAATAGGGCACAAAGAATAAATGCCAGACCCAGATTGTACAGTCAATAAGTATTTCTAGTAGAAGAGATATCTGATCTGAGATCTAAAAGACAAATTACTAGAAGTGGGGCAAGGTAAGGGGACAGTCCTATAAGCACAAAAGAGAACATGAGGGAAGAAATGGACCAGGTAGCAAATATCTAAACTAGAAATAATGGTGATCTGATTTAGGATAGAAGCAGTGGAAAATTATAACAAATATGTGGATTTAAAAGCTATTTAAGAGGACTAGTATACATAAAACTCAGTGGTTCTTCTAATGAAAAATGTGTGAGATAAAGGGATTTAGGTATCAAAGCCTTGTTAGGATGCACAGGTTTGGATAATTGAAAGATGGGTAGGGTTATTAATTGATGTGGGATGAGTTTGAGGAAGAAGGCTTGGGGATGAAACAGAGGGTAGAAATTATTAGTTCGAATTAAAACATATTGATTTTTAAGTATCTCTAGGTGACCAAGTAGAAAAGGCCAATTGGTCATTTAATATACAAACTTAATTTTTCAACTTAGAGATTTGGGCTAAAGATAAAGACTTGAAGGTTCCTAAGGAAGGAGAAGCATTCAGGAATTCATACTATTGGAGCATAAAGTATCGTCCAAGGAGAATATGTTGAGGCAACCCAGAATAAATCCCAAAAGCACATCAATAACTAAGGAAATGCCTTGAGATGTAGGATAAAAACCAGAAAAGGTCTACTGTGGACCCTAAAGAGAAAGAAACTTTCAGGAAGGAAAGAGTGAGCAGGGTATCAATAGCTCCCAAGAAGTCAATGAAGACAAGGACTAATAAGTTTTTATTTGGGATTCAATGACAAGGAGAATGTCACTAACAATGGCAAAAATTACTTTTGGTGGAGTGGTGGGGAGAAGCCAAGCCTAGCTGATCAGAGGGGTTAGTATAAAGTAAGGAAGTCAAGTGACCAGGAGTTACTTTGGGGGCCAAATCTTACATGCTGTCAGTTTTTTAAAATAAAGGTTTATTGAACACAGCCACTCTCGTTCATTTAAATTTCGTCTATGGCTGCCTTTGTGTTACAATAGCAGAGCTGCTTAGCCTGCAAGCCTAAACTATTTACTAGATGGCCCTTTACAGAAGAAAATTTGCAAACCACTTTGTAGACAAATGTCTTAAATTATTAGTCTATTTACAAAAAATGACTTCATTAAGTTTACCACTGCCAACTTAAAAGACCTGTTGTTTATATGTAAGTGAAAGTAAGTAAAATCAGCTGTACTGAATAATGTTCATTGCCAATCTCAAGGTTGAAATGTCAGGACTTCTTCACTATAATCTAATACATTTCTGTTTTATAGGAAAGGTTGATGACAGTTATAGAAGCTGCCAGATCATATCTTTAGGATAAAAAGAATCCATCACTAGCAGCTCATACTTAGATAAATTTCACAAACATTGGTAATGACTAATATCATGAGAACTTCCTTAAAAGAAAATTAATGTGATTTTAAGATTGATACTTTAAAAAAATTAAATTGTACCCCATGTTTTATCTGTTCTATAGTTTATTAGTAATAACTTATTCTGAACCATGAATAGTTCATTTCACATAGTCATATGAAGCAATAAAAATTTTATTTGAATGTCAATTTAAAAACTTCAATGTTCAGTAAGAAGTCAAAGGTTTGGATTAGAAATATCATAATGGGACTGTTCCACTTTGGTTTATTATATGTAGTCTTTGCCTGGAATGACTCACAGCATAACAAAGCTTCACAATTTGGTTTAATGTTTTGTATCTGCTAATGATTAGAGAGGCTAAGTGCCGCTCTAGTCATTAATATTAATGAGTTTTGTGACCCAGGCCAAGTTAATAAAACAAACTTTTAAATATCCTGTTAAGTTCTCGATAATAATTTTGAACTTGAGATTGCTTTATAGAATTCTGTTATAGTGCTGGAAAATAAACAAAGGTTTCAGAGGTATTTTCTATCCTAGATGGAAATGGGGGAAAACAAAACAGTGAGAGCATTTAACCAACACATCACTTTTTGATTACAGGTCACATATGACTGCTTCACAATCACAAGTTAATGGAACAGGGAATTAAGACAGATTATTCCACTGATGACTGGAATATAATAGAAAAACAGGTTAAACCTTTTTAACCCTAAAGTGACTGCAAGTGATTTTTACTTTCATGTCATATTTGGTTTTTAAAAAAATAAAACTGAGAGGTTGGTACGATTTACCCAAATCCTTGTAGTCTGGGAAAAGTCAATGATTTTGTAAAAATACAATGCTTGTCTTGGTGTCTAAGAGTACCTTTATATTTATAGTCAAAGTCCATTTCAATAGTACTATCAGAAATGCATGAAAAGTCCTGTCAGGACTTTTGGCAGAAAGCATGGAGAGGTTGGTCTCTCTTTCCACATAACACTGCTTCATGTTAAAACTGCAACTTCTAGCTATTTTTAGATGTTATGCTCCAGAACAGAGACCACCAATAATACAAACTTATATTACAGTTTTGAAAGTAGTAAAAAATGTCTGTAAGAGAATGAGTCAATGGAATTTATTTTACTGGTGACTGAATCCAGAGATTAAGCCATAATACTAATATCAGAAATATTCTCTCTACTCTTTTCAATAAACGCATGAAAACAAAATGAAATGCCAGCTATTCTGAGATTTTTAGGAGAAGAACTTATTCACAGTAAGCTATGTGGCTACATGGCATTTACATAGTATGGATTTGCTTTAAGAATCATGATCTCAGATCAAAAGAACTAGCCATATTTTGCATTTAGATGACACCTACTTTTCAAGGAATTTAAGACATTTTGCAAAATCTGACAGAAATATCTCCCTCCATCAAGCTCCTAACTAGGAAAAATATGTATTAAGAAAGTTAACTGAGAATTAGCAATATGGTGCCGTGCTCAGAACTAACCAGAGTTAAAGGAGATCACAATGCTGTATCTGTTATGTAAGCAGGTGAGCCTCAAAACTGCAGGCTTCTATTTTCAAATTAAGCCTTGAATTGTCCTTTGCATGGCATTGTAGTTAATGGTCTCTCATCTTCTGGTGAGGAGAATGAGAGTTGTAGCAAATAAAATCTTTGCATGCCAAGTGCTATGCTGAAGGTTATAGTAATGTTAGGTGTTGTGAAATGAATTGACAAATTATTCTCCTAGATTAGTGAAGAGAAATACTGACTAGCTGAATTTTCATAGTAATTTTTATAGCTACTAAAGAGAAGAACTAGAATACTAAATGGCACTGTGATTTCATACATCCATTCAAAATTTGACCTGAATTATAGTTGGACAAATATGCAAAATAAAAACCACTTTCTTCCTCCAGCACTATGATGTCCTGCAGTTTAATCACTAAAATTCATCCAAGGAGAATCTTATATACCAAGAAGCAGCTGGAACCTGGAATAGTGTGACTTAATTTAGGGATTACTTCATTAAAGACTCTCAAACTCTGACTCCCCCAACACAGACACCTTGAAATTAGAGACTGAACTCAGGGGCACTCAACTACTGTTACATCCAAAGCCCTTTTTCATTTTTTATCTTGAGATAGGGTCTAAGTTTCCCAGAGTGACCTCAAATTTGTGATCCTGCCACCTCAGCCTTCTGAGTACAGGTTGTACAACCACTTCTGGCTTGAAGCTCTGACATTTTAAATACCAGTCCTGCTCTCTCTAACTCTTCATTTTCCCAGGAAGTATGGTTTGCTCCAACTCAAATACATCTTAGTATTTAATACTGTTAAAAAAGAAAAGTCCTCCATGGGCAAAATATGAACTATTCGCGTTCTAAGATGTATGTGTATGTAAAGCAAAAGTTTGCCAACATATTAGTGCACAACTTCTAAATAATCAAAATATTTTAGTCATGACAACCATTATCAAACCATATCAAACAATTAAAAAAATTTTTTGTAGCTGTAGATGGACAGAATGTCTTTGTTTATTTTTATGTAGTGCTAGGTATTGAACCCAGTGCCTCACACATGCTAGGCAAGTGCTCTGCCACTGAGCTACAGACCCAGTCCCATATCAAACAATTTTTTAAATAATTAAAAATATTTTTAGTTATGACAACACCCAATCTGTATTAAATGATTTCAGGCTTTTTCCTTTATTAGATTAGCTCTATTACAGTGATTAAAGAGAATTTCCAAACCATTGTTGTCAAATTTTATACTCTTTAAAAAAGGAAATGATGGTGCTTAATCATACTTATTTACATTGACCAGTTTTGAATGCCAGATTATAAAAGATTTGACCTAGAAATATTGCCAAATATTGTACAAATGGGCCTAACTTGTACCTTAAATCATTTTGTAAAGGACTAATTAGGCTATGAAAATTTATTTTCATCTTGTTGGTACAAAATATAGAGAACAAAATGCACTGTATTTTTAGCTCATTTCAGAGCAAAAGACTTGAGAATACACAGACTTGACAACTAAAATCTAAATAATAATCTGCTTTATTAGTACATTTATACATTTACAATAACTAACATACTTGAAAATCTGGGTGTCATAGGATAGGAAAGAAGACAAAGATGTCCATTTTCACTACTCTTACTTAATATTGTACTGAAAGTCTTAGCAAGAGCAATTGGACAAAAGAAAGAAATCAAGGGCATCCAAATTGGAAAGGAAGAAGTGAAATTAATCCATGTTTACAGATGACATGAGTCTAAAAATTGAAAACCCTAAATATTCCATCAAAAACCTGTTAGAACTTATATAATGAATTTGTTGAAAAAGAAACTAAGAAAACAATACCATTCACAATAGCTACAAAAAGTAAAATACTTAGGAATAAGTGTAAACAAGAAATTAAATATTTCTACAATGGAAATTATAAAACAATGATGAAAGAAATTATAGAGGATGTACATTCATATACATAAAAAAGGAGATATCACATGTGTGTGAATTGAAAGAATCAGTTCTATAAAATGACCATACTGGGAGGGTGCGAGTGGACTCCCATGGCCCGGGTGTTACTCTACGAGCTGGACAGGCGCTGAGCACCTATGGCTGAAGCGGCATTTAAAGGACCCCTTTGTGAAGGCTGCGAAGGTGGAGAGTTACCGCTGTCGAAGTGCCTTTAAGCTTCTGGAGATGAATGAGAGGCATCGGATTCTGTGGCGTGGCCTCCGTGTGTTGGATTGTGGGGCAGCTCCTGGGGCCTGGAGTCAGGTGGCGGTGCAGAGCGTCAATGCCACAGGCAGAGGTGGGACCCCCACACTGCTGTTAGCACTTTCTGATCACAAGTCTAAGGGAACGAGAGTGAGCTGCTCTCTGCTGTGGATGCAGCAGTTGAGCTACTTCCTAAAGGCACATCTGAGTGGATTGATTAGTAGTGATATTGACCTTTTCAAAGTAAAAGATAAAGTGGAAAGGTATAATGAAAATCACCGGAAATTATACCACCTGGATATGACACTAACATTGGTGTACACCCTTCCAGAATTTTTTGTCTGCATGCCTACATAGGTACTTTCTTACATTTTGAGAAATTATGCCATGTGTTTTGGAGTCTTTTCACTAATGTTATACTGACATCTATCTATGGCAGTACAGCTGAATCAACCCCAGAGGTTTCTAAGTCCTGTTCCTGAAACCTTAGGGTTTCATGGAGGCCCCAGGGGTGCTGCTGCCTCTAGGGCCTCAGGAAGGGCTTCATGGCCAAGGCTGATCCATTCTGGGTCAGCCTGAGAACTCAGCCTTTTTTTTTTTTTTTTTTTTTTTAATATATTTTAGGGTTTTTAACAAAGATTTTGTATGGCAGTTCCCATGATTAGGGAAGAGATAAACCATTCACCTATACAGCTTTAAAATGTAATGTTGGGACCTCCTAATAGGGACCTCCTAATGACTGATTTTAGTGATTTCTGTTCCCCTGATTACTTTTTAGAAGTAGGAAAATGGCCCAGTTTAATTTGTAGGAAGAAGTGACAGGCAAAGGATACATGGGTAATCTGAGCTTTCCTTCCTGTTGTTGCAAAATTGCATCCAAAGCTGTTTACTTTCTGTGGAAACTTCCCAAGGATATAATAACGTGGGCATGATAAAGGAAAGAAAGGTCAAGAATGTAAAATGAGATGTGAGGTGTCCCACTTTCCTGGGCTGAAAATAGGGTTTTCACCTTTAAAAAATGAGGTAGTCTTCAAAATTCTAATTTTATTTAGAAATAAAATACACATCCTCCTTGCTCTGAGTTTTATTAAACAGACTGAACTTGAAAAAAATAAAATAAAATAAAATGACCATACTACCCATAGCAATTTATAGATTCAATGCAATTCCCATCAAAATACCAATGACTTTCTTTACAGAAATAGTAGAAAAATTCCAAAATTTATATGGAATCACAAAAGATCCAGAATAGCCAATATGGTCTTAGGGGAGAAAAAAATGCTGGAGGCATCACAATATCTGACTTCAAGCTGGATGTGGTGACTCATTCCTGTAATTCCAGCAGCTTGGGAGGCTGAGGCAGGAGGATTGAAAGTTCAAAGCAGCCTCAGCAGTGAGCAGTGAGTTACTAAGCAGCTCAGTGAGACCCAGTCTCTAAATAAAATGTGAAAGGGCTGGGAATATGGCTTGGTGGTTAAGTGCCCCTGAATTCAATCCTCATACTCCCACTCCTCCAAAAAAATCTGACTGCAAAACATAGTACAAAGTCAGAGTAACTAAAATAGCATGGTACTAGCATGAAAACAATCACTCAGACCAATAGGAGATAATAGAGAACGCAAAAATTAATTCATATTCATATAGCCAACTGATTTTTGACAAAGAAACCAAGAATAAACAGTCTCTTCAATAAGTGGTACTGGCAACACTGGATATACATATGCAGAAGAATGAAACTAGATCTCTTCTTACCATACACAAAAATCAATTCAAGTGAATCAAGACTTGAATATTAAGCCTAAATTTATAAAATTATTACAAGAAAACAGGAAAACACTTCAAGACACTGTTGAAGACAATTTTTTTTTTTTTTTAGATAGGATCACAAAGGCACTGATGACAAAAGTAAACAGATAAATGGGATCATATTAAATTAAGAAGCTTCTGTATAGCAAAGGAAATAGTCAACAGAATTGAGACAAATTATAGAATGGGAGAAAATGTTTGCGAATTGTTCATCCAATAAGAGATTGATATTCAAAATATACAAGGAACTAAAAAAACTGAGTACCAAGAAACTAAGCAATTCAGTTAAAAATTGGCCAAAGAACTCAACAGATGCTTCTCAAAAGAAGACATACAAATAACCAAGAAATACATAAAAAGTTCACTAATCATCAAAGAAATGCAAATCAAAGTCACAATGAGATATTACTTCATACCAGTTACAATGGTTATCATTAAAAGGATTTAAAAAATAACAAATGCTAGCCAAAAAAAAAAAAAAATGTGGAGAAAAAGGAGGAATTCTTATATACTTGCTGGGAATGTCAATTTGTATAGCTACTATGAAATGCAGTGATTTCACAAAAACTAAATATAAAACTATCATGTGATTCAGCAATTCCACTACTGGGTATAAATCCAAATCCAAAGGAAATTAAATCAGTATGCCAAAGAGATACCTGTACACCCATGTTTATAGTAGCACAATAGCCAAAATATGGTATTAAACTAGACGTCCTTAGTGAATGAACAGATAAAGGAAATATAGTATATTTATACAATGGAGTATTATTCAACCATAAAGGGATTAAAATTCCATTATTTGCAGCAACATGGATAGAACTCAAAGTGATGATGATAAGTGAAGTAAGTCAGACACATAAAGAAAAATACGACATATTCTCACTCATTTGTGGATACTAATAGGTCAATCTTATTGAAGAACAGAATGAAAAAGTGGTCATTAGAGAATGGGAAAAACAGGGAGGGGGGAATGGAAAGACTTCAATAAGAGACACTGAAAGAGTGGAAGAATTACTTCTGGTTCTTCTTTAGCACTGGAGGGTAACTTGATTAAAATGGTGTGATATATTTCAAAATGACTAGAAGAACATGAAATTCTCAACATATAAAAATGATTAATGGTTGAAGAGATAAAAATGCTTATCATCCTGATTTATTACATAGTGCATATGTATGCTGAATTACCTTAATGTGCCCCATGAAGATTTAAAAATATTATGTCTCAATTTAAAAAAAACTGACACCCTAAATTCAGTCTTTAACTCTGGAAAAAATCATATTTTAAATGCTAATGATGAAATCCAGGTAAAATAATGCCTTCTTTGAGTATAGAGAATTAAGAAATTAAAGATTATGAATAAAACAAAAGCATATAGGTATGCCACTTCTAAAGCTTCTTAGGCTTAACTTTGAAACTTTTAATGATTATTCTCTTTAATTTTCAAAGAGGAACAGAAAAAAAAAATTTGTCCAGAACATGTATTAAAGACTCCACTGTGTTAAAAACTATATAAGCTCATGTTTGTACAGATTGAGAGGTTTGTAGAGAACTCAATGGGTAAGTCTGGGTTAAATGAAAGTCTAAAAATCTAGATCCAAACAGAAAAAGATGAGCGGAACACTGACCAGAAGAGTAATATAGCATCTAGAGACTAAAAATATGGGCTGTTGAATCTGGCTCATGCTTGAAGCATGCTTTCAAGAAGAAGCCAGAGATCTGTATATAGACAAAATGAAAATAAAAATGAGAAATGGATAAAAAGAAAAAAAAAAAGAGGCAGGAGTCAGCTGTTCTGGCCAATTATAATAACTACAAAGGTGTCAAATAAATGCAATGAAATGAAAACTTCTAGTCATTGTAACATATTTTGAGAAGTGCCCAGCTGTAATCGTACTATCAATTTGATAAGAGTTTTATAAAGATGAGGTTAGAATACACATCTACATCACTCAGACCTTCACAGATTAAAAAAACAAGAAGGATCACACCATACAAAAAAGAAAATTCTGATATGTACCGAAGAACTGTTCAGTGTTACAGTAGGCAAGATTAGGAAATAATAATTGTTGCATTAAGATTTTCAGATTTAGAGTCTTCGTGGGTACATCTCTGATTTCTGATTGCATCCAGGTTTTCTGTTCAATAAACAGTTTTGAACATAATCAACTTCTTTTTAATCAAAACTAGTCATAACGGCAAATGAGGTATACTAAGAAAAGTAATTCATTATGATAGTTTTCTTTTTAAACTATGTTTTTAATCAGTTTGGATGCAGGTGCACTTTTAAAATAAAAGTAACAGATTTTCATAGGCTATTGATGTCTCTAAAGTAGGAACTGGCTTTGCTAGAAAAAAGTAAAAGAAAAATGAAATCAATTTTTTTTAAGTTTCTACAAGGCAGTACATGTACAAAAGCTATCTTACTAATTTGTTAATAATTTCTAACTTCCACAAAGAGAATATACCATTTCACAACTTCTTTCTATTTTGGAATATTTTATTGACAAACATATGATGCTTACAAATAAACCTGAACTATATAACAAAAATATTTTCTTATTTCTTTTAAACACCTATTCATAGACTGCTTCAAACTGTAATTATGAGAAATATGACAAATTCAAGCCTGGGGTCTAATTTTAAATTGCATTCATTTTCCAAAAATGTATTTAATTAAGCTGAGGTTTAAACAAATCTCTGTCCATTTGAGTAGTTAATTTACTCGTAAAGGTTAACTATTTCTTTGCATAGCCATTACTATAACACTTGATTTTTTTTCTCTGTACTGAATCTTGCCTAAAGGAAAAAAGTAAAGTTATTTTGTAATCCCAATTAAAATATACAAGGACTTTTCTTCTTTCATATTGATAGGTTGAAATTTACCAAAATGCTGACAGGCCATACTACTTTTGAAAATAACATGCCTACTTAATAAAATGAGTCAATACTCAGTATTGAATATATCACAATAGACTATTTGTTACCCCCAAATAAAAATACCACTTTAAGAAAGTTTTTCTTAAACAGGATAATATACAATAGACATTTCCCAAGAAACTTCTTTAAAGTAGTGGTTTCAACTTCTTTTCTTGGGGGAAAAATTAAGTCATGGTAGTTGTTAATGCTAAATAAACAGCCTCTACAAATTCACACATTTTTATCCTTTTCAAATATGTTAATAAGACTCTATTAAAAAGATTTCATTATCTTTCTAGTTTCAGTTAATTTCTAAATCTGTATTCTTTTACATTTTACTTTTAAAGAGAATGGATTGCAATGGCAAATGAAAACACACGTACCACTTTTCTTTCCCCTCAAATTCCACATACAATATAGTTTTTAAAAGAAGAAATATTAATAGTGCAGGAAAATAAGAAAGAATGCATATCAGGAAAATTAAGTTTATTCTACAAATTAAAAATCAGGAGTGATCTGATTAGATTAAAGGTAAAATCAGATCAGGAAAAAACTTCAGCTAAAACAAGAAATGAGTCTACTGTAGAGGTCCAGAGAGACACAAACCTCATGGTCAACAAATAACAAAAGCAGGAGTACATTTTTTTTTTCAGATGTGATTTCTGACTGAAGAAAAAACAGTGGGATTAGAGGATCAGAACAAGGTAGCAGGTCACTTATGGGAAGAAACTCCCCAAAACCCAGATGATATACTTCCACAAGAAACACCCTACCCAGACAAACCCTCTCCTTTTGCCCTGCAGTGACTGAATAAAGGTTTCTCTGATGAGAATCTACATACTCACAGTATGATACTCAAGAGGAATTCTCACGTTGGTTGAGGAATAAATACTCTTCAGTCACAAAGACTTCTCAATCTAGGCTTTCAACTACACATATTGAAAACCAACCAAGAATCACCAAACATTTAAGGAAAAATTAGCAAGAAACTCATTAAGCTTAACAAATGGAAGAAATAGCCCTTAGGCAGAATGAAAGAAATGGGAAAAAAACTTTAAATATAATTGCCATTTTTGTTGGAATTTGAAAGGATGGCCCATCAAAACAAAGAACAAGCTATTATAAAAAAGAGTTTTACAAAATTATAAACATAACCGACAAAATAATGACAAAACAAAACCTAAAAAAATGAACTGAAAATTTAAAAGACGAAGCAAAAGATCAAATTCTTGAGGCAGAAGACAGACAAGAGATTCTCCAGAATATGAAAAATGAAAAATGACAAAGAGAAATAGAAGATAGATTTAGAAGCACCAGTAGTTAATAAAAGGATAAAACAGAAAGAACTGGGTAAAGAAGGCAATCACAGAGATAAAAGAACATTTCCTTCAGATAAAAGGGAGATGGGGGGAGGCACCTGAGGAAATACACTAATAACAACACTAATCACATCTTAGTGTGCCATCAGATCTGTGAGGATAAAAATCCCAAATCTTCCAGATAGAGAAGTCAAAAGAGGAGAAAGGGACAGAAACAGGTTATCCACAAAGGTACAAGAACCATATTGATATCAGAATTCTTTTTAGCAATATCAGATAACAGCAATCAACAGAAGAGTATTCAAAACTCTGAAATAAAGTTATTTAAAAATAAATACCTATGTAAAATCTAATTAGTTTCAAAGACTCTTTACCTTGGAGCTACATTATGTAGTCCATATGTAAGAATCCTCATATTTCCTATTGATAATGTTTCAATTAAAATTGATCAAAAGGTTTGATATTCTTCCTTTAATCCATAATTTGATCTCTTTATTTTTCTTTCTCAGAAACTTACCTTATTTTAAAAAGAACTGGTATTTAAAAAAAATAGGAATATGAAGTCTCAAACTAGCACCATAATTTCATGTAGAGGGTCGCTTGCCAAGAAAAATTTTGAGGGTCTGTATGAGCTGTCCATTTACTACACACTCATTAAGAACAAACCAATTGTCAAAGTTGTCTTTTACTATTTTGCTAAAATGCCCTCCTTCACATTTTCCTTTCATAAATTTCAGATGAAAGAAAATATATTGTTTCTGTGGTATGAAGCATCTGGAATTGGATAATATATAAGTTTAAGGTATTATTAGAAGAAAAATTAAATCTATCTTTCCAGTCAGTAGACCACCAGCTATATACTCAAATAAAGGCCCATTGCAAGACCTAGAAGACTGTTTTGGATCTTATTTCAAATGTCAAAGTGAGACAGACAGGAGGAAAATATCCATTCTTTGATTTCATTGAACATAAATCCAAGGATCACTAATTAAGATCTTCAGATCTTAATAATTACACAGACACATAGCAGTAGGTAATTTTTATAGCACCCAAAATATAAAACACTAAAGTCTTTTACAGATTAAAATCAATACCCAAACTATACTTCAGCATAATCATATCAATGCTACTGACCTTTAGGAAGAAGAAAATAATATTTTTCATATCATCAACCCCCAAATTAATAGAAGTTGGGATCTTTACCATTTAAAGTCTTCACTAGCCTCTAAAGTCAATCCCATTCAGTAATACAAGATAACTGTGGATTTTACAACAGTATGGTTAACTTTTATTACATTTTAGATTCTTTTCCTCTGTTCATATATCCATCTGGAAGCCAGGTACAGCAATTTAATAAAGGAACATATTATAACTTGCCACCCTTGGGATAGTTTTCAAATACTTTAGGAAATTTTTATAGAAGGTAATTTCAGTCATGCATGTTTGGGTTAATTTGTTTAGCTGAGATTGAAAAAAAAAGCTCAATATGCATATCCATGAAAATTTATGGAAATAAAAACTAAGAGTAGGTCTAAATGTAATGTTTCTGAACACTACACTCAATTCACATTACAATATGTTTTAAAGACAAGAAATATGTTCTCTTTCACTTAATGAGATCAACATTTCTCAATGTTTCAATAAAGCATTCTATATTTCTTATAAGCAAAATAATGTGACCAAAAAGAGTAAAAATTATTCTGAATTTGCAGTTAGCATATGTATACTATTAAGTATCAGTGTTAGCTTATACTAGTATAAAATTCAATCTAATATTATAAAATGTAAAGAATGTCTAACTATTCCTAAATCATATCCTACCAGACAAGATCGGGCGTGTTCAGGGTGATATGGCCATATACTCATACCCCATCAATATGGTAGCCAATGAAAATGTCTTCAGAGAAAAAATTAGTTTCTGCTAGATTCCTAAGTACTGAACTGAACAACTGTTGAAAACAGAGTCTGCTTCAATTTATGAAAAATCTGTACAATAATGAAAAATAAAATTAATGATAACAGAAAATTATGCATTTAGAATGAGGACTTCAGAAAACAATGGACAAGCATAATAATGAAAACAAGTTTTATCCATCTTCTTGCCTGCTTGGTAGTATTAACTAGGAGCTCTGTGTACTTCATTATATTGGTTATCCTTAGGCAGAAACTTTAATGAATGGGTAGGAAGCCAGCAGTCATGCTGCAATCCTCCCCAAACCTGAAAAATGTAGCCTTAGTTGTGGAGAACCAAGATGATTCACAGAAACATTATTTTTTTTTGGTGGGGGGGTCCTGGGATAAAGGACATTTTATTTATTTTTTAAATTTTTATTCATTGTATACAAATGGGGTACAACTATTGTTTCTCTGGTTGTACACGAAATAGTCATACCATTTGTGTGATCACACATGTACACAGGGTAATGATGTTTGTCTCCTATTATCTTTCTTTCCCTCCACCCCTCCCCACCCCTCATTTCCATCTACACAATCCATCCTTCTTCCATTCTTCCCTTATTGTCCCTGCCTGCCCCTCCCCCCTGTTATGTATCATCATCCACTTATCAGAGAAATCATTCAGCTTTTGGTTTTTTGGAATTGGCTTATTTCACTTAGCTTGATATTCTCCACCTCCATCCATTTACCTGCAAATGCCATAATTTTATTCTTCTTTATGGCTGAATAATATTCCATTGTGTATATATACCACAGTTTCTTTATCCATTCATCTACTGAACGGCATCTAGATTGGTTCCACAATCTACCTATTGTGAACTGAGCTGCTGTAAACATCAATGTGGCTGTATCACTGTAGTATGCTAATTTTAAGTCCTTTGGGTATAGGCCAAGGAGTGGGATAGCTGGGTCAAATGGTACACTCATACATTGCTGGTGGGGTTGTAAATTGGTGCAGCCACTTTGGAAAGAAGTATGGAGATTCCTCAGAAAGTTTGGAATGAAACATTACTTTTTCACACATGGTCCATTCCTTGTCTTCTGAGAGTGGTAGGGGAACCAATTGTCCTAGTTTCAGATACAGACCTTTAGCTTTTCTGTTAGATCTTTAATTTTTGTTTTCAGTTCTGTAACTTCTTCTTGTCCTTCATTCTTGCAGAATCTCAGTCCAGAGACTCTCCAGGGTTTGGACTTGCCAACTGGTACCCTCCTCAGCAGCTTCCTCACAGCTGTTTCAGTAGTCAACACTCTCCCAACTTTCCTTCTCCAATATTTCCTGAAAACTTACAAGTGCTGGTGAGTCTCTCCAATTTTCTTTGCTACATGGATCTATTCCTTTGTGCTTCTGTGCTCTTATTTTAGTAGGTCTCAGAAGGGACCCAGTCCTCCATCTTAAACAAAGTAGGACTACTTTATCCCCCTCCCAGACTACTTCTGTCCAGTACAACTTCTCTCTGCAATTGAGTAGAAAAACCTTGTCTGCTAACCTATAGAATAGTGAGCCTATCTAAGATCTAAACAATTATGCAAGCATACTCCAGCATTTCAATTTAATATAAATTGGGTATGAATTGGAAACCAGTGGTTATTTTCATACCTGAAGAGTAGCACATTATTATTACTATACCCATCCATCTAGTGAATCTCAAAAAGATTCAGTTTCTGGTCAGGTTCAAAGGTTTATTTACAAACTAAAAGATAAAAATGTATTCTTTATCCCCAGGATCTTAGCAACTGAATCAGCTACAATAAATATCAGATGTTTGAGAGTAAAAATTTAGATTTCTTTTTCAAAAAAGGCAATGAATAGAAAGCTCAACTATGACAAGCACAGGAAAGTGTAGGGAGGATATGAATTATCATTATTCATACAAATTTGAAAAAAAGCAATAATATAAACCTTAAAAATTCTGAAAACAGATATTAATTTTATGACAAACATACCATAAACAAATGTGATTGTTAAAAATTATTTTTGTGAATCACAGTTAATTGAGTTATTATGATGACTTATTTTACTGCCATTGTTTCATTGTTGGTTGCATTTTATAAAATCAGATGTGGACTTCATCTCTTGCCAAGAATTCCCCAGAAACCAGAAATATAACAAGAAGCACAAGTCATATTAAAGGCAGCTTAAAATCTGACCTGTATTACATACTCTATTTTTAAGATTTTAATTGACTATGGAAAAACATTTTTTTTAAATTACAAAATAATATATTGTATTGAATATAAATCTGTCAATCATCTCAGCTGTGCCAATAATATCTTTCAGCATTCATATTTTATGTAGCCCAGAGTGGGTAAAAGGAGAAGGTAGGGAAACTGACCTTGACTAACTCTTCTCATTTCTAAATTCTCTAGTCAATTTTACATTCTTTTATTAAAATACTGTAGTATACTTAGTATACTTTATTGCCATTGAAAGTAAAGGTTTCATTTTATTTAATATTAAAGTAACTTCAAAATCATTGTGGAGCAACAAATGTGTTTAGAATTAAAAGCCTACATTGAGACAAATGAGAACTGTAAAACTGCACTTTGTGGTTTGTCATGGCCATGCTGTTTGATTTATCCAGATGTCTCACAGATGAAAGACTCAAATACTAATCTACAGTAACCACTGGAATAATGTTTGGGAACCTACCTAATTGCTGGCATAAAAAAGAATATTTCAATAAAATGTAAACTTATTTATAATTTTTTAGTTATTTGAAATATTCCCAATAATGCAAGCTTTAATATGTGGTAAAAAATTTGACTTTAAAGAAAGAATATGGCTAGCAATTCGGCTCTGAAGAGAACCAATAAAATATTCTAATATTTTTTTCCACTAGAAACAAAAATCACTAAATAAAAGATAATATCACTGGCATTTAGGTAGTTTAAAATTATAGTGATTGGGTATTCTATTTGTGGTTACTTATTGTTTCTTGATATTAGAACTCTCTAGGATGTTCTAATAAGACATCAGTAAATTAATTGTTTTGTTTTAAACAATATATATGCTGAGAAGCTGCATTTTTCCCTGATTGGTCTTTCAATTCCAATTTTGTTGGTGTGTTTCAGGATCTAAGAAAACTTGGAATGGACCCACCTTTAGACCCAGTTATCCCACTCCTCAGATTATACCCAAAGGACCTAAAACCAGCAAACTACATAGGCTATTTTGATGCCTAATGAGTCCTGCACAACTGGCACAGATCAGCTCTACAGGTTTCACTTTCAAAGTCTTCCTTTACTTTTCCTGTCTTCGTTGTAAAAATCTTAGTTCTTTCTTGGTCATACAGATTACCAGCTTTACATAAGTTTAACTCTCACACTTTTCCTGATTATTCCTCACGGGACTGTAGCTCATTCACAGGTGTACACCATATAACAATGTCTTGGTCCAGGATGGAGTGCAAATACAATGGTATATAGCATATATAGTGAAGAAGCAGTGGGTCAAACCATTAAGGTTTGTGAAGTACATGCTATGTTGTATGCAAAAATGAGGAAACTGCCTAACTGCATTTTTCAGAAAGATCCAATGTTAAGTCAAGTGTAACTATATATCAGAACTGAGACTCAAAATGTTGCCCAAAAGCTACACTGAAGTCTATTTATGCACTCTAAAATTTTAAGAGGAATTCAAGGTGCCAGAAGGATAATTGTTTAATGAATATTCTAATGTGAAAACACAATGGAATCAAGCTTAAAGAAAAATGTTTGAGCCTTTATGCACTGAAGAAAAGCAGTACCTGAAAAAGGGCATGCATTTCTGGTGAAAAGAAGTGAAGGTAAATTAGTGATACATCTGTTTCTATCTGGCTGATTTCAGTATCACAATATAAGTTGATTTGGGACTCAACAATCTGAGGGCAAAGCTTTGATAATTCTTTGTTCAAAAGCAATTTCTTGGTAATAGGGAAGTGGTCATCAGTTACCAAAGGAGTTCTATTGTAGTGGCTTGATCATGGTACCCTCCTTGTGGATTTAAATGGATGATGTAGCCTAGACACAGTTCTGTGCATCATGGTACAGTTTTAAATCCATGTCTCCAATCTCTTTGTCTTTTACATTTTTTCATCATTTTGTAAAATTCTTATAGTGTTTTTAGTCTGTAATTAGTATGCTCACTTGACTTTCATAACTATCAGTCCTATAACACCACAACATACAATTCACCAACCTTTAGAACAATGTATGATGCTAATGAAATGCATTACTAACTGCATTCACTGCCCCAAATAAAATGTATTTTAACTATATCAGACTTTTGCTTTTATTTTTCACTCTATATCCAAATCTAAACATTTTATTTAGGACCCAAATGCATTAAAACTTCATCTAAACAAAATTTAATTTTTTCTAATAACTAAGTAATCACCTTCGAAAACTAATGGCTACATAGTACAGGTTATTGGGAAACCAGATGTTTACATAATTCCAGGAAACTTATCTCCTTCTTGATTGTTTTGAAAACTAATTCTAAGATAACTCTTTAAACTTTTTCTTCTGACCTTATGGATTAAAGACAAAGCTCAAAGGATTGTATTGTTGAGGCAGGAGAATATTCTAATATTACAAAGATAATTACTTAAGAACCAAAAAAAAAAACCCTGTCTCATTTTTTTTTCTTTCTCCTCTCCCTTCTCTTCCCCTCCTTTCTCTTCACTTCTTTTTTCTTTCTTTTTTTTTTTTTAATAAAGATTCCAGATTAAGTTATCCAAGTAGATTAGAGGGTTAAATAAAGCTAACAAAGATGAGTTTGAGCCAAGAGATTTTTTAAAAACATGTCAATTCCTTCAAAAAACAGATAATATAAATGTACCTATTCCAAAATACTCTCTAAATTGCCTAATTTGAAGACTGCTGATCCCACATATAAGAAGCTTCCTGAGAGGGAGAAAAAGAGTTGGAGGACCTTGAATGGGTATAGTGGATGAAGTCATCCAACCCACAAATTTATGTACTGAAAAATAGGACAATTCTTATGAGAGAGAGCGAGAGCGAGAGAGAGAGAGAGAGAGAGAGAGAGAGAAAGAAAACTGAATGAGCTGCCTAAATTTTTTCTTAACATTTCTTAGTTCAATCTTTATTGACTTTCTAGCAAATTTTATAAAATTAAGAAAATCTTTAGATGAATATGTAATGTAAGCAGACATTTGGTGAATTGAGGATTTAAAAGTGGGGACATAAAATGGTTAAATCTGTATTTTGAAGAACTCACAAAATTACAGAGTGTCTTTCCTAATAAATGGAGACTATGGTACCTCCTAAATTACTATATCTGTAAATGTGGGGAACAACTTCTTCCTTATAGATAGAATTATTTTCTCAAATTGGCATCAAGGGAAAATTTTCAAATAAAAGATTTCTGGCTTTTATTTCATTTTTTATTTTACTACTGAGTTAAGTTTTCTACTTGAAAGTTTAAATAATTCACTTGATAATACCATTTGATGCTAAAAAGATTTAATGAAAAACCTGGTATATGTAAATCAGGAAATACATAATACTGGGAATGGAAAAATATTAGAGCATGTGTACTACAAACATTTACCTAAATTTTTTTTATTTTCTGGGCTTTTTATGTAAAAATGAGTACCCTGTGCATATATGATCCATATAAACATATTATACATATATAGAAGATGCATACTCCAAGTTATTATTGATACCAAATGCTGTCATGGAAGACTATATTAAAACAATAAAATTTGTAGACAATAATACTACAGAATGCTTCAGGACCTTGGAAAGGAGTTACTTCTTAAATATGATACAAAAAAAAAAAAAAAACAGGAATAATGAAGCAAAGATTGAGGAATGGGCTAATAAGATCACATGGGAACAGAATTTTTCATTAAGACACCTGAAGATGGCTAAAAGGTAAACTATAGAGTGGAAAAAGATAATGGCAACATGCTATCGATAAAAATCTCAAATTTCTACAAATCAGCATGAAAAACAGACCTTATAGGTAAATGGATAAGAGATTTGAAAAGGCAATTTGCATAAATATCTAGATAGTCAATTAACATGTTTAAAGGTGGCCAATTTATTAATAATCAGGGAAATGAAAACTAAAAGCTCATTGTGATGCTCTCTACAAGCTTATCAGAATGGCTGAGATCTAAACACCGACAATATTAAGTATTACAGAAGATATGTAGAAACCCTACCTCATAGGCAGGAAGGTTAGGAAGGAAATTGACACAACTCTTTGGAGAACTGTTTGGCATTAATTACCACTAAAATTGATCCTGTGATCCAGTGATTCATATATACTCAACAGAAATGCATGTATATGTGCACCAACTATAGTACCAACTCATTTCCCTCATAAAAAAATGGTTAAATATATTGTTGTATCAGAGTACTTACCACTAGGTACATAAACTATTGCTACACAAAATATGGAGGAAACTCCTATCGTAATGATGGCAAAAACAAAACCCAGGGACAAAAGAGTATGTTCTGACTGCTTTTATACAAAGTGTTTAAAATAGACAAAAGTCATATGTCATATTAGAACAGTTGGGAAAGAAGCTAGTAAACTTTGGTGAGCAGAGAGTAGTGGTGGTTAGGAGCCAGCAAAAAGGTTTCTGGGGATGCAAGTACTGTTTTATTTCTTCAATTAAGAGGTAGTGGCACAGGTTTGTTCGTTTCTTGGCAGCTCACTGGAATGTTATGTATATTGTACTTCTCCATACAGACACCATAGGCTAAGTTTAGTAGATTTAGTATGAAGATACATTTATTTTAAACAATGGGCAATTTTCTTCTGTTCTTCAGACTTTTAGAGTTAAATATTTTAGTATAATGGCTAAAATGCTCTCATTCTTTTAAAATTACCATTAGCCAGTGTGTCATTTATTTTAACTTTAACTGTCATTGGCATTTAAAAATCTCCAAATAAACCAAATGGGAATTAACAGTTGAACATGAATAATGTAGTATTCAAGACAATCCAGAAAACAGACAAAAAGTATAAAACAATGTTTTTAATAGAAAACAAAAATCAAGTTGTATGTAAAGAAACAGTTCAAGATATATAAGAAACCACTATTTCTGAAATGAATTAAAGCACTTCACACTCCTTTCCTAGCAAATAAATCATCTAAGTCAGTTATGGTTAACTGTACCAGGTTGGAGAGCTACCTCATATTGAGTTAAATTTTATATGCAAGGTGAAGAAAATTACGGACTGCCCTGTCACATCCTGGAGGACAAGAAACCCTTCCTTCTGACACTCAACAGCACATTGGGACAACATGCTATTTCAGAAGCCCAGGCTATATCTGCATATTTCTTTGGTTATCAGCAGCATGTAAATTTGCCTTTTGTGATTTATCTTGGCACACTGGGGTGACCTGAAGCAGCCTGAATAGAAAAGAAGGGCTTTGAGATACTTCAAATGGGTGTTCAGAAGTGGGTTATAAATATATTATAGATATACAGGCTGAAGATTACTATCCTAAAGGAAATCTTTTAAATCAAAATATCAAAATCATGATTGAAAAAAGATAACAAAATAACAAATAAATGTTATTCAGAAATAAATGTTCGGAAATAACAAAGATCAATAAGCTGAAAAAAGATAAAAGAAAATGGGATGATGTTGATTATTTCCTTAAAAATAAAATTATAGAGTACTAACATATGACAGATACTGTTTTAACTGCTTTATATATATTAGCTCATTTAGTTCTCAAGCATTCTATGAAATACAGGATAAGACAAAATAAAGCTATATGCAAAGTCACAAAAACAGTATTTGAACTCAGGCAATTAGATTGAAATTCCTTGCTCTTATCAGAAGGTATTTGTTTATTCTAGCTGAAAAGTATACCTGTATAAAGCACAGGTTAGGTAAATTTGTAGCATCCGTTTTTTCCGAAAACATTTATTCAGTATTTTGATGGGACAGGCATGATTCTAGATGCTCAGAATATAACAGTTTATAAAACTAAAATCCTTCCTCTTGTGGAGTCTGCTTTCTAGTGGAGGCTCACAGACAACAAACAAGTGAAATGTGTAGCTTATCTAACTATGTAGGGTTTTTTTTTTTTTTTTTTTTTTTTTTGAAGCTATGAGGAGGCATGGAGTGTGCTGGGATTGTGGGGAACTGTTATTTCATATGGTGCTCAGGGAAGGTCTCACTGATAAGATGACATTTGAGTAAAAATATTAAAAAAGAGAATAAACCATGAGGATATCTGGAAGTAGAACACGGTGGATTTAGACATCATCAAGTGCAAAGGTTCTAGGAAGAAAGTGTTCTTTGTGTCTTCAAGAACAAGAGACAGTACAAATGAAATTTAGTAAGCAAGAGGAAGATTAGGCAGTGAGGTAAGAGAGAGCAGTGGAACAGATTATATAAACATGTAGTTAGGCTTTGGGCTATTGTTTTTAGATGGGAAGCCACTTGAGGAATTTGCAAAGAAAATCAACACAATCAACTAAAACATGTAGTTCATGTTTTACTGGCAAAGTGAGATTTTACATTAACAGAAGATGTGATGAATAATACAAAAAAATAGGAGGATTATAATCAATGATGCTAATGTATCTAAAGGTCAGGTTCCTATTGATAGGGAGAAAAGAAGTGAAAAGAGGCTAAATTTTTTCATTGGCATTGTAGTGGGGAAGACTGGGGTCTGAGTAGAAATGGGCTACAAAAGTCAGGTAACAGGGCAGGCAGTAGTAACCAAGGAAGGTAGGGAAAATCTCAGCCCCATCAGCCATACAAGGTTCTGCATAGAAATACAGAAGGGAAAGACAGAATGCCATGGGACATCTATACCATTCAACTAGGGCACCTATGCTAACTAAAAAATCACCCTTAGCCTGACACTTGAAAGACTGCTTGTTTAAAAAATAAACAAAGTACTGGATAGCACTGAAAGAAAAAAAAAATAGTTTTGTAAAAATTGTAAAAGATTGCAAAAAAAAATTAGAATAAGGTCACATAGATAGGAAAAAATACCCCTTGTTCACGTATAAACTCTTGTGGTAGCAATAATCTAATGCCTGTGCCCTTTAAGTTAGATAAAATTATTACTTTAATATAGTAAAACAGGTGAATTAGAATAATATAGACTGCCTATATGAATATGTTTGAAATAAAGTAAAATTCAGAGTTCAAATGGAGAAGTATTGAAGTGTCCAGTAATGATGCTTCTAAATGAGGCAATTTGGCTGGAACTGCATTAATCTGTAAATAATTTTCACACAGATCAAGCTATGAACTACCTAAAAAATAGCATGATTTCTAAAACATAGGATAATTTCATCTCTAAGGTTAAAGAGTGCTGATTTTAAAAGGATCTGAGAGTCCCTTTTGTAGAAAGATCCCTTAAAGTATAAATGGTTGGCAGAGCACAAGGAACAGTTGACTTGGAACCTCAGAAGTGCTGCAGAAAAAGGACAACAGCTTTACTAACCAGCCACTTAGAGAAGAGCAGTCTCTGCAGAGCCTGAGACTTTTCATTTTACTGGAAAATGAAATATACAAAAGTCACCCTAATTATCTATATCCTACCAATGAACTTCCTCAAATGTATACACATATCAATGATTTGTATAATATAACTTCAGATCTGTGCCTTTTATACATATTTCTTTATTTCTGAAATGTGCCAGACCCTACTTTTCTCTCTTTTAAACAAGGCATGCTAATAAAATTATGAAGAAAGAAATGAAAGTTAATAAAAAGCAGTTCACCAGTAAAAACCATAGTTTAAACAGAACAGGTGGATAAAGAATAATTTTTAATTTCTTTGAGGAGTATATTTGGTCCTTCAGGGTTCACAATTGTAAAAGCTGTTAATTCCCTTTGGCTGCTAATTGTAGGACTGTTGCTTCTTTGTTAGATTTTGAATTCTGAGTTGATTCAGTTGCTTTCTTGCACAACTGCAAAATTGTTACTCGTGCATTCCAGGTATTTAACTTTCCTATTACAATCTTGGGTTAAATTTACTATTTTTTGGCTCTCACTTCTTCATCTATAATCATTTTTCTCCCTTCTTTGAGTGTATCCTTACGTTCCTCCACAAAAAAGGAATGAAGGAAATATATTTGCAGAGTTCTTGATCTCTCAATTATCTTTGTTTGCTTCCACATTTAATAGATAATTTGACTGGCATATAATTTCTAGTTTTCAAAATCTTTCTCCTACAGAATTCTAAATGTATTCCCTTCATTGGGTCCTAGAACCCAGGGTTGCTGATGAGAAGCTGAATACCACTTTGATTCACTTTCTTTCTGTTTGGAATTGCTGAGGATTTTCTTTTTTATCTTTGATAGACTAAAACTTCAAGTATATACATTGGGATATGAGTATTTTATTCATTCATTCTTGTCCTTCCATCTGAAGATTAATAGCTTTTTCAGGTCTGGTGATTTTAAAAAAAATTATTATTCCCTTAATTTCCTTTCTTTACTACACATACATTCTTTGTGAATACCCATTATCTTTGAACACCCTTTAATGTGTTTTATTTCTGCATTATGTTATTAAAAATAAGATACTTACATTGTTTGTTGTAAAGTGATACATGTTACCAAAAAAAAGTAGAGCACAGGAAAAAACCTAGATGGCCTTGGTGATGACTTTTTAAACATCAGAGGAAAGGTTCATAAAATAAATAATTGACAAGCCAGATTTCATTAAAATTACATTTTTCTGCTCTGTGAAAGATGATGTCAAGAGAATGAAAAGGCAAGCCCCAGACTGGGAGAAAATATTTGCAAAAAGACACATCTGACAAAGAGATTTACAAAAAAAACCATACAAAAAATACTTAAAATTCATTTATAAAACAAACAAGTTGCTTATAAAAAAATGGTTGAAAGAGCTTAAGAAAAAGATACACAGATAGGAAATAAATGTATGAAAAGATGTCTTCAGAGAAATGCAAATTAAAACAACTATGAAAAAACTCTCTCTATATATTAGAATGGTTAAAATCCAGAACAATGATAGAACCCAACGCTGAAGTGTGGAGTAGCACATGGTAGGGGGAATGAAAATTGGTATAGCCACTTTGAAAGATAGTTTGGTGGTTTCTTGCAAAATTAAACACCCTTATCATTCAAACCAGCTAGAGTGCTCGTTGGTATTTCTTAAGTAGAGATGAAAACTTGTGTTCACACAAAAATGGTGCATGGAATATTGTAACAGCTTTGTTTACAGCTTCTAAAATTTGGAAACACCCAAGAGGCCTCTCAGGGGATAAGTAATTTGTGGTATATCCAGACAATGAAATATTATTCAGCACTAAAAAAACCAACGATCCATCAAGCAATGAAAAGAAATGGAAGAATCTTAAATTCATAATACCAAGAGAAAGAAGTCAATCTGAAAAAGGAGAAATTATGGAGACAATAAAAACACCTATGTCTGCCAGAGGCTGAAGAAAGATGAACCACTGATGCTTTTTAGGGCAGTGAAAATACTCTGTGTATGATACTATATTTGCAGATACATGTCATTATACATTTCTCCAGACCCATACAATGTATACCACCAGGAATGAACCCAAATGTGAACTATGGGCTTTGGGATTATGATATGTCAATGCAGGTTCATCGACTGTTAATAAAACATACCACTCTGGTGGGGAATGTTGGTAATGGGGGAAATTATTCATGTGTGGGACAGGGACTATATGAGAAATGTTTGTATCTTACTCTCAATTTTGTGGGAAACCTAAAATTTACCTAAAAGTAGACTTTTGAGGACAGTAGGGGAACTACAATATTGAGAGTGCAGAAGGAAATATAGATTGTGACTTTTGTAACTTTTTAAAAAAATTTGCTTTAATTAGTTACACATGACAGTAGAATGTACTTTGATACATCATATATGATGGAGTATAATCTCTCATTTTTCTGGTTATACATGATGTAGAATACTGTGGGTTATATATGTACATGGGGTAATAATGTCAGATTGTGACTTTTGAATAAGATGACCAAGGTAGGCCTCACTGAGAAGTTGATATGTGAGAACTGAGAAAAGATATTGTGGTTTTCTGAATGAAGGGCATTGCAGGGTATAATTAATACAAAAAGCCTAAAGTAAAATGGCCCTGGCATGTTTGAGAAACACTAAGAAGGTTAGTGTGGCTCAAGTGAACTTGGTGAAGAAGCAAAAATTGTGGGAAATAAGACCAGAGAGGTAACCCGGAGGAAGTTGTATTATTTAGGCTTTATAGGCTAATGTAGCAACTTTTAAAGTGAAATGGAAGCTTGTGCAGGGTACAACAGTAATAGGGAAGTTGGAACATTTTTCCTGAGTTCAATCCTTAGCATCCCCCAAATGAAATATTTTGCTCTTTGGTAGTAGTATTAAAATATAAAATATTCCAGTTTTTTTTAAACCACAAATTTAAATTTAGTTTTATCACAAATTGAGGAATTTATAAAAATGAAATTGCTACTACACCAAACTTCTATTCTAAAGTGCAGATAAATGTTACGGAAAATAAATTTATGCAAGATTTGTAAGCTGATGACTCTTACAAAATATTTCAATCATATACGCAGTTATCACCTCAAATGTTATTACATCAGCAAATAGCTTTTGTTGTTTTTAAATGTCATTACAAAAACGAAAGGCTAAAAACAGTCTTTTTTTCTTAATATGCACTAATTGTACATATTAATGGAGTTCTGTGATATTCTGATATATGCATACAGTGTGCACTGATCAAATCAACAATCTTTTCCACTCCCTTCTTCTTAATCCCTAGTCATTACTATTCTACTTTTAGGTCTTCTTTTTTGTAGTTACCACATATGGCATAGAACATGCAATACTTGTCTTTCTGTGTTTGGCTTATTTCACTTAACATAATGTCCTCCATTCCCATCCAATTTGCTGCCAATGACAGATTTTCATTTTTCTTTATGGCCATTGTGTACATATGCTGAATCTTCTTTATTCATTCATTTGCTGATGGGTACCTAGGTCAATTCCATATCTTAGCTACTGTAGTGCCACAATAAACATGGGCAAGCAAGTTTCTCTTTGCTATGCTTATTTTATTTCCTTTTAGTACATACCCAGAAGTGGGATAGCTGTATAGTGGGGTAGTTCTACTTCTGGTATTTTGAGGAACCTCCACACTCTTCTCCATAATGGCTCTACTAATTCATATTCCTACTAACAGTATATAAGAGTTCCTCTTCCACCACATTCTTGCTAGCATTTGTTACTTTTTTTTTTTTTTTGAGAATAGCCATTTTAACTGGAGTGAGATGGTATTTCATTGTACTTTAGATTTGCATTTCCCTAATGACTAATGATCATTTTTCATATTTTTGTCAATGATTTGTATTCTTTCTTTGGAGAAGTGTCTATTTGGATCAGATCATTTGCTCATTTTTAAATTGGATTTCTTAGCTTTTTAATTTTTGAGTTCTTTATATATTCTAGATAATAATCTTCATCAAATTTAATTTTTTCCCCATTATGTAGGTTGTCTATTTACTCTATAGATTGTTTCCTTTGTTGTACAGAAACTTTTTAGTTTGATGTAATCCTGTTTGTTAATTCTTGATTTTCTCTCTCTGTGCTTTTAGGATCTTAGGCAAAAAAATATTTCCTGTACTGGTGTGTCTTTTAAGAGTTTCCTGTGTCTCCTAGTAGTTTCGAGTCTTATATTTAATACATTGAGTTGTTTTTTGAACAGGGTGAGAAACAGGGGTCAAGTTTCATCTTCTTGTGTGGGTATCCAGTTTTCCCAGCAACATTTGTTGAAGAGGCTGTCCCTTTCTTCAATGTATATTTTTGGTACCTTTGTTGAGAATCAGTTCACTATAGATGCACAGGTATATTTCTGGGATCTCTAGTCTCTTCTATTTGTCTATTTGCCTGTTTCTATGCCAATACCATGCTGTTTTGGTTACTAAGGCTATTAGTATGTGAAGTCAGGTGTTATGCCCCCCAATTTCTTTTCCCTCCCTTAAGACTGCATTAGCTATTTGGGACCTGGGGTCTTTTGTGATTCCATATGAATTTTTGGATTATTTTTACTAATTTTGTAAAGAATGTTATTGGTATTTTGATGGGAATTGATAATATGCTTTTTATTATATGGTCAAATTATGAACAAAGCTCATTTGATTATATTTATTAAGAGAAAAGTGCAATAAACTCATTTTGCACTTCTTGCAAGTTAATGGTGATGTTAAGTCTGATTTGTACTAATACCATCAAATCATACTGAGAAGAGTTAAAATATCAGTAGAAAATGAGAAATATATTAAATAACAGCAAAACTAAGGAGACAGAATATATGTTACTGAGATGCCCATGACCATAGGTGCTGGGGTACAGGGGAGGCTGAGGCAGGAGAATAACAAGTTTAAGGCTGGTCTGGGCAACTTGAGAACCCGTCTCAAGGTAATTTTTTTTTTTTTTTTAAGCAGGGATGAGGGGGTGAGGATGTGGCTCACTGTTGTTTCAAAGCAATTTTCTTAGTTGTAATCAAGGTAGATTTAATAAATGCAAAAACGATCTGCTCCCACAATGTTATAATCTTCTGTTTTGAATAAGTTTATATTATCTGGAAATCAATATGGCTCATGTTGTACAAACAAGGTCTGAAAATAGTAACACCCCAGAGTTCCAACAGGATGCCATACCCTTGAACTTTCAGACTAATATGAAATGCTATTTCCTGGAAGAAATGATGCTTTGGAGCAAGACAGTTCTTAAAATACAATTTCCAGAATTACCTACAACCACTATAATAAAACATTATCAGGAAATCATCTGCCAGATTGTTCACAGTTCTGGTGACAGAAAAACTGCTCATATTTATAGGATCACATGACAAAGCAGAACATTTTGGGGATTAATAGTTTAAAAAACAGTAGTTTTCAATGAACCTAAACTGGGCAATGTTCAACTCTTTGATGATTCTATCATATATCATTCTGATTACTTTAACTGGCTTAAAAGTTCTATCTCTTAACTGAAACCATTTAAAGTCCCATTAAGTTTTAGTCAACAAACCTCAAGCATATGCTATAAGAACCTCATAAGCAAGTACCAACATGCTCCAGAATTAATAGTGTATTTCAATATTAGTTTTAAAGTTGGTTTTGAAAATAAAGAAATGTGTAGACTCCCCAGGAGCTCATATTCAACAGAACATTATCAATTCCACTTATGCCACAAAAGGTCATTTCTATTGGCAATAATAAGAAACACCCAAACTCAAACAACTTACATGGGACACAATCCCAGGAAATAAGTCCTGCAGAGCATAGCATCAGGCATATGAAGGAGATTTGGCTCTTACATAGTATCACCAGATAAAATTTAAACCAGTCATCATTTCTGTCATATACAAATATAGATATGTTTAATATCTATAAATGTTTAGACAAACCATTTGGATAATCCTAAACTGCTTTGAAGTCTCTTCATTTAGCTTTCCAAGTATCTTTTTTCTTCAAGCTTAACAAAATTCTAGCATCCTCGTAGCAACACATTGCATTAACAAGTTGATTTTTCTAAGAAGTATATGTCTTCTGTTGAAGAGATCAATGAGGTCCTTAACTATTATCTCTTTAATTAAGCATGATAGGGAACCGCAAAGCTTGTTTCTGAATGTCACTCACAAATTTATACTCAATTTAAATCATGGCTTTCACTCAGGATTGCTAGCTTAAAATTACTCTTTTCATACAAGGATCATAGCTGATTTTATATACTTACTTAGCCAACAATCCTCATAGGATTTGTTAGTTAATAACAAATACTCTTTAAAATGAACTTCTATCTCTCCCATCCAAATTCTGAATTTTCTTCCAAAAGCCTCTTATCATAAATTTATTTCACAAATGTGTAAGTCATTAGGATTATTATAATCAATTGATGAATAATGCAGTAAAAGGGAGAAGATTAGAGTTTTTAGGAAAAAATTAAAGTCATGGAGCTAAAAGCAGCTCACACGGGTAATAGAACTCTTACGTTGAGTTTTAACTCTCTTTGAGCAATACATTTTAAAAGTCAGAAAGAAAACAAAAGCTGACTATTGGAGCATTTGGCATTATATTGGAGTGGACCTTGTTGGTACTGCACCCTTCCAAAGTATCTCGAAAGTTCATAAAGGTTTTATCAAATCAGTGGAAACAATAGCAGCTGTCATTTGATCAGAATCCATGCACAAATCAATTTAAGAGCACTGTCATAGTAACTATTTAAACACACAAAATGACTGGCCTCTGTGATATCCAGAATGGTCAGTCATGTAATCAGAGTACATAATTCTTGGCAGCCTTGAATTTCTTTGTACTTTGCTTCATGAGAGCAAGGAAGAATGAACAGAAAATAGGAGTTTACTTTATGAGGTCAACAAAAGGAAGACAATGTCAAGTGAATAATGTTCATAAATATGAGAACATAAGTGTATAAGGTAAATGTACAAAAATGAGAGGCAACTGAAGTGGAGACACAAGAAGAAAAAAGATGAGTCAGAAAAGATGAGTGAGAAAAATACAGGAAGAGAAAGGAGAAGTAAGGAGATCAAAAGAAAAGAGAATAGAGAACAAAGAGAAAAGAATGGAGGCACAGAAATCTGTCTATACCAAACATAAAGAATTATAATACTTTAATTAAAATAATCTCTTTCCTTGAAAACTTTATAATTATTTTTAAATTGTGACATCTGAAATATTTAAAACATTTTCTTGTGAAATATGTATCATCATGTTCTAAAACATGAGCTCCTGGTGCAGCTCTCAGGAACTCTTCTTCACAATTAGCCCTCAGTCATTTTGCATGGAGAATTTCACACAAAACTCAAATATTTCTACTTAAAGAGTTTCTCTTCCTCTAGTCTCCTAAGAAATCAGAAGAAAGGAAAGAGAAAGAAAAATCATCAGCAAGAACTGAGTTATCAAGTGCCAGTAAATTTGAGTATTTCTTAGAACAATTTGGGTACTTCAACATAAGGAGAAAATGTTAGTTAAGATTTTAAAAGTCGAATGCTAATTTCAAACTTGTGGCTACTGTTTTAGTTTGTGAGTGATCACATGATTTTTTCATAGTAAAATTTCTAAAAACTATTGGCTCTTCAAATATAAACAAAGAAAAATTATTCTATACTACAAGATTAATTTTCCTTTCAATCTTCAAGATAGATGTATTGTGTGTTAAAACAGACATATTAATTTAGTCAAGTTTCTCATATTAAAAATAAGGAGTCCAAGGCTCAGTAAGGTGATGTGACTTATGAAAGGTCCCTGGACAGGAAGAATAACCAGACGTTTCTACTCCTAGGTTACTTCAGGACTCCTATTTGATATTAATTAGAAAGTGTTATGAAAAGAAGACTTAAGTCAAAGAAGTAAGAGTATGGAAATAAAGTATATTTAGTAAAATAGTCATCGCTTTATGACAGTGAAAAATAATCATAAGTAGATTTTTTAAAATAAAACAAAGTTTCATTTAAAATAAAACTTCAGATATGGGAGTAGGTTATAGTCTACAGTAAAACTGAATAGCTTATTTCAAACTAAAAACTCATTAAAAGTAAATGATAAGCTGCAGATTCCTACATGTGTGATTTAAGCCACCACAAACTGTGCCTACACTCCATCAAAGTAAAGAACTTCACTTGTTACAGACACATCCTTTACTCAACAGTGCCACAGATCACATATGTAAGAACACTTATTTAGGCAAGAAATAAAATACAAGGTATAATTATTCTTACCACGACAAAGCTCTTTCTCCCTTTACATCCTGCTTTATCTTAATTTGTTCCTAAGTAAGCCCTGGTAAATTTAACTTCTTAGAGCCTCCTGAAACCCATATGAAAAGATCCTAACTAGTTTCAGTTTTACAGGAAAAAAGGCAGACCCATGTCACCTGGAGTCTTCTGGCCCTGAGTTATCTCCTCAGTTGATCCTAACATCTGGAGATGTACACTCTCTTACTATGAAGATGATACCAGCTCTGAAAGCAAATGATGAGAATTGCTACAGGTTTCAGAGAGAGACTCAATGGCCATGAAGACTGATCATATCCAATAAATAATAACTTATGATACAGTGTGGTTTAAGGAAAAAAGCCATTTAAAAGTTTTGTTGAAGTGTACAAACATGTAC
Source organism: Sciurus vulgaris (assembly GCF_902686455.1). NCBI lineage: Eukaryota > Metazoa > Chordata > Mammalia > Rodentia > Sciuridae > Sciurus > Sciurus vulgaris. The sequence continues at coordinate 45,946,965 of NC_136466.1, read as the reverse complement.
CTGTTACCAATCAGTAGAATTGGTACACATAACAGACAAACTGATCTGTTTGCCAGGTTCTAGTTCTGGCTCTGCCATATCATGTTGTTTTGGGAATTTAAGCCACTTAAACAAATATTTATATGGGTCTATGGACCAGACACTGTAAGTCATTTCCTCAGTTATCTTAGGAAATTCTCTCAGCAAACAAGGTTTTGATGCTATTATCATAAAGGTAAGGAAACTGGGGCTTAGACTGAGATCTTTTCCCAAGGTTAAAAGCTAGTGTACTGATTTTAAAGATTGTATTCTTTCAAATAATAGTTTCTAGAACATTATTCCTAACAGGCACTTTTGGGTGAGCAGAAGGTAGAAAAAGGTGTACAGGGTTCCCACCCCTACTTCAATTATAGAAGTTATATGTTACTTGTTTTATATATATTGAGCTTTTTTTGATAAGATTTTGCTGAAGAAAAGGTTCTGTGACTTAAAGTGCCTGACTCCATAATATTATACTTTGCTAGAATAGTGGGGTAAAAAAGGTGCTAAGGCATTCTAAGGATGGTAAAGAATTTTTCTCATTGGAAAGACCTCAAAAAAGAAGTGCATTTGAGGTGGACCTTGAAAAGCAGATAATATCCCGATTTAGCTGATGGAATCTATCTGGGGAGATATTAATGAAAGTGCTTGAATTTTCAAATACTAATGAAAATGTTAGTTTTTAAAATATTTCCTTTAACCCTCCATTTTTATTAAATAATGCCGTGGGCAGGAATTAAAAGTATAGCCTGAAATGATTATGATATCCAAGTATAACTAAGGTAAAAAAAGCTCATCATATTTTAAAATTATAAAACTGACTACAATATGAATATAGACAAGGTAGTTGTAACCACTACATTCTGCAGCATGTAACATCCTATATATAATTTCAATTCTTTTTAAGACTGTCAGGTTACAGTTTGAAGACAGCCAAGATCAAATTGACTCAATTTGTATTATAAACATATGTTTGGGAAAATCTAGTTAACAAAAACAAAACTTCAAATTTCACTCTTTTAAACTGAGTTGGAGAATGTCTGTATTCATTGCTGGAAAATATCACAGAAGTAAAAACAATATACCCTAATTACTGAAAATATGACTTTGAAGAAAATAGTTTAAAATAATAAAACATTAAGAATTCCTAAATATCAGGAAGGTATTTCCCCCATACCCTAGTGTTTAAATAATTAAATTAATAAAATATAGGTTGGTGGGGGATCCAAGATGGTGGACTGGAGGGAAGCTGCATTTCCTACCACTCTGTAACTCAGGATTCAAGCAGAGGAAATACTGTTTATCTGAGAGGCAGTTGTCACTACCCACCCATCCTGTTTTTTACCCTATTTGTCCACCCTGATCACCTGCTGTCTGCCAGCTTATTGCCTTACTTTTGAGTGCGGATCACTCACTGACTGCCGCCTATCATCCACCATTTGCCCACTTGCCTGCCTCTTCCCTGCCCATCACCTGACTTCCACCTACCCATTGCCCACCACTCAATGTCCACCTGCCAATCGTCTGCCATTAGCCTGTAGATTGCCCGCAGAATGCCAGCTGATCACCTGCTGCCTGCTGTTGCCTGGAAGTCCACTTTCACAGTACCTACAGGTTTGGTTACATGTGGCTGCCACCATCTTGGGACAATAGCCAGGGGACTCAGGCCAGGAACTGGAGATATTGGGGTATCTGAAGATCTGGATGCACCTGAGGTCTTTCTGCTCATTGTGGTAGTGGCTGCCTTCTAGCTGCCTCTTTGCAGGGTTGATCCTTTGTGTGAGCAGATCCCTAGTGAGCACATCTCCACAAGTTGAAAGGGCATTAAGATTGTGGGATTGTAGCAAAACAGGGCCTGGGGAACCTGAAGCCCAGGTCCATCAGATTGCAGCTGGGTTTGTGTGGGCCAGTCTGGTTCTGGCAAACCTGTGGAAAGTCAGAGACTAGGGGCAGTTCTCTGGGGAGAGCAGAGGTTGAAGAAACTGGAGAAAACTGGGCTCTCTCCAGCTCAATGAGTCCTGAAGTGTTCAGGGACAGAAGGGGTCAGCTACAATGGGTGGGAAGGCTACAAGAGGATGTGAGGATATCTTGCTATCGGCTCACCCACCCAACTGGTCCGGCACCCACTGGACTGGAGCTAACATCAAACTTGAGACCACCTCACATATCAGCAATGGAGGGAAGCTGAGAAAATTTTTGAAAGTCAACAGAAGCAATCATTCAATTTTCCATTAAGATTTTCCTCCTTTCCGCCCCCCACACCTATACCATCTTTGAATCCAAATATTTTTCATGCATCAATTTGTTGAGGAATGGGATATCTGAATAGTATATGACAGTTTTGTTTTTTATTTTTATATTTTTACTTTTTAAAAAAAAATCTGTACATATTTTTTTCTCTCACTTACTGGTCTCCCTGGATTCTCTTTCTCACTTCTCTCATACTAACAGCCAACCTCTATTAATTTCTCCCTTCTCTTATGATAAATTTTTACCTCTATCTTTTTTCCCTCTCCCTCATAAACATCACATCTTACACTACTTCTGTTTCCTCACTCCATCATTTGAAACAGTAAACCCTTTTAGCAAACTTACTGTTTATCTTGTAGACAATAATTAAACGCTTCATTTCTGTCTATTGTGACAAAAGTATAAACACCTTAATAGGAGGCAGTTGGTTTAAGGTGGTATATCGTTTGCATTGGGTGCTGCTAATACTGGTGTCCCCCTTAAAGGTGAGGTACTGGAAGCCTTCAGGGACACTAAAAGACTACAGGGTAGAATCTGTACTGCCTCAGCTTCATACAGCTAGGTGAGAAGATACACAAACAACATGAAAAAATAAGGGAACAAAGTGCCTCAAACGAACCAAGATGTTAAAACACTAGAATCCATAGACAACACAGAAGAAATGCCAAAGAAAGAGTTTAGAGAGACTGATCTTTTAATAAAGGATGGCATTGGAGAGAAAATACAGGAAGTAAAAGATAAAGAGGTAGAGATTATAAAAAGGAATCAAGCAGAAATCTAGAAATGAAGGAAACAATAAACCAAATTAAAAATTCAATGGAAAGTATCACCAACAGACTAGACCACTTGGAAGACAGAACCTCAGACAAGGAAGACAAAATATATACTCCTGAAAATAAAGTTGACAGCACAGAGAAGATGGAAAGAAACCATGAACAGAACTTCCAAGAAATATGTAATAAGATGACAAGATCAAATTTAAGATTTATTGGAATAGACAAAGGCATGGAGATGAAACCAAAGGAATGCATAATCTTTTCAATGACAATATCATAAAACTTCTCAAATCTAAAGAATGAAATGGAAAATCAACTACAAGAAGTTTACAGGTCCCCAAATGTACAAAATTACAGCAGACCCATATCAAAGCAGATATAATGAGAATGACTAACATACAGAATAAGGATAGAATTTTAAAGACTGCAAGAGATAAAAATCAAATTGCGTATGGGAGAAACCAATTCAGATCTCAGCTGATTTCTCAAGCCAGACCCTCAATGCCAGGAGGTCCTGGAATAACATCAAACTCTGAAAGAAAATGGATGCCAACCAAGAATTTTATATCCAGTAAAATTAAGCTTTAGATTTGAAGATGAAATAAAAACCTTTCATGATAAACAGAAGATAAAAGAATTCACAACTAGACAGCCTGCACTACAGAACATTCTCAGCAAAATATTCCAGGAAGAATAATAAATGAGTAAATGAAAAAAAAAAAAAAAAAAAAAAAAAAAAAAAAAAAAAAAGAAAAGAAAACCAGCAAAGGAGGAACTACACTAAAGGAAAGGTCAATCAAAGGAGAAACTAAGTCAAGTTAAAAAACCAAAAATAAACCAAAATGACCGGGAATACAAATCATATCTCAATAATAGCCCTGAATGTCAATGACCTAAATTCATCAATCAAAAGACATAGACTGGCAGATTGGATTTAAGAAAAAAGACCAAACAATATGCTGTTTTCAAGAGCCTCACCTCTTAGGAAAAGGCATCCACAGACTGAAGGTGAAAGGATGGGGAAAAAAATATCACTTGCATGAACTGAAAAAAAACAAAGCAGGAGTTTCCATCCTCATATCAGACAAAGTGGACTTCAAAGTTACTCAGAAGGGATAAAGAAGGTCATTTCATACTGCTTAAGAGAATCATACACCGACAAGACATAACAATCAAAAAAATATATGCCCCAAACAACGGAGCATGTACGTACATCAAAAAACCCTTCTCAATTTCAAGAATAAAATAGAACACAACACAATTATACTGGGTGTCTTTAATCACCTCTCTCACCACTGGATAAATCTTCCACACAAAAACTAAACAAAGAAACTACAAAATTAAATAATACAATCAATGATTTATACTTAATAGACATATATAAAATATTTCACTCATCATCGAACAAACATACTTTCTTCTCAGCAGCACATGGATCCTACTAAAATGGATCATATGTTATGTCACAAAGCAACTCTTAGCAAATACAAAAAAAAGAAATACTACCCTGCATTCTATCAGATTATAACAGAATGAAACTAGAAATCAACAAAATAAAAAACAGAAGCTACTCTAACACCTGGAGACTAAACAGCATGCTATTGAATGACAAATGAATAAAAGAAGAAATCAAGGAGGAAATAAGTACTTAAGAGGTAAATGAGAACACTGATATAACATATCAAAATCTCTGGGATGCTATGAAGGCAGTGCTAAGAGAAAAGTTCACTGCATTGAGTTCATATATTAGAAGAATAAAAAGTCAACAAATAAACGAACTAGCATTACATCTAGCCCTAGAAATAAAGAATGAGTCAACACAAAAACCAGTAGAAGATAGGAAATAATTAAAATAAGAACTGAAATCAACAATATTGAAACAAAAAAAATTCAAAAAATTAACAAAACAAAAAGTTTGTTCTTTGAAAAAATAAATAGAATTGATAAACCTTTAGTCACACTAACAAAGAGGAGAAAACTCAAATTACTAAAATTTGTGATGAAAAAGGAAATATCACAACAGATACAACTGAAATACAAAAGATAATGAGAAACTACTTTGAAAATTTATACTCAAATAAAATAGAAAACTTTGAAGATATCAACAAATTTCTAGAGACATATGATCTACCCAAACTGATGCAGGAGGATGTACGCAATTTATATGGATCAATTTCAAGCAATGAAATAGAAGATGCCTTCCAAAGTCTACCAACCAAGAAAAGCCCAGGACCAGACGGATTCTCAGCTGAGTTCTACAAGACCTTCAAAGAAGAATTAACACCAATACTCCTCAAATTATAACATGAAATAGAAAAGGAGGGAACTCTTCCAAACTCATTCTATGAGGCTAGTATCATGCTTATACCAAAACCAGACAAAGACACATCAAGGAAAGAAAACTTTAGATCAATATCCCTCATGAACATAGATGCAAAAATTCTCAATAAAATTCTGGCAAATAGCATACAAAAACATATCAAAAAGGTAGTGTACCACAATCAAGTGGGGTTCATCCCTGGAATGCAAAGGTGTTTCAACTTATGGAAATCAATAAATGTAATACATCACATCTATAGACTTAAAGACAAGAATCATATGATTACCTCAACAGAGGCAGAGAAAGGATTTGACAAAATACAGCACTTCTTCATGTTCAAAACACTAGGAAAACTAGGGATAGTATGAACGTACCTCAACATTATAAAAGCTATATATGCTAAGCCCATGGCCAACATCATTCTAAATAGAGAAAAACTGAAAACATTCCCTCTAAAAACTGGAACAAGACAGGGAGGCCCTCTTTCACCATTTCTATTCAACATTGTTCTTGAAACTCTAGTCAGAGCAATCAGACAGATGAAAGAAATTAAAGGGATACGAATAGGAAAAGAAGAACTCAAACTATCACTATTTGCCAAAGACAATATTTCTATATTTACAAGATCCAAAAAATTCCACCAGAAAACTTCTAGAATTCATAAATGAATTCAGCAAAGTAGCAGGATATAAACTCAATACCCGTAAATCAAATGCATTTCTATACATAAATGATGAATGTACTGCAAGAGAAATTGGAAAAACTACCCCATTCACAATAGTCTCAACAAAACAAAAATAAAATACAAAGAAGTCAATCAAACAAAAGAAGTGAAAGACCTCTACAATGAAAACTACAGAACACTAAAGAAATTGAAGAAGATCTTAAAAGATGGAGAAATCTCCCATGAGCTTGGATAAGCAGAATTAATATTGTCAAAATGGCCACATCACCAAAAATGTCATACAGATTCAATGCAATTCCTATTAAAATACCAATGACATTCTTCATAGAAATAGAAAAATCAATCATGAAATTCATTTGGAAAAATAAGAGACCCAGAAAAGCAAAGGCAATCCTTAGTAAGAAGAGTGAAGAAGGAGGCATCACAATACCAGATCTCAAACTATGCTACAGAGCAATAGTTACAAAAACAGCATAGTACTGGCACCAAAATAGACATGCAGACCAATGGTACAGAATAGAAGACACAGAGACAAACCCACATAAATATGGTTATATCATATTAGACAAAGATGCCAAAAATATACATTGGACAATACACCACCTATTCAACAAATTGTGCTGGGAAAACTGGAAATCCATGTGTAACAAAATGAAATTAAAGCTCTATCTCTTACCCTCCACAAAGTTCAACTCAAAGTGGATCAAAGACTTAAGCACTAGAACAGAGACCCTGCACATAATGAAAGAAAAAGTAGGCCCAAATCTTCAACATGTTGGCTTAGAACCTGACTTCCTTAACAAGACTCCTAAAGCACAAGAAGTAAAATTAAGAATCAATAAATGGGAAAAGCTTCTTCTCACTAAAGGAAGCAATCAGTAATGTGAAGAGAGCCTACAGAATGGTAAAAAATCTTTACCACATGCATCCCAGATAGAGCACTAATCTCCAGGATATATAAAAAACTCAAAAAAATTAACACCAAACAAACAAATAACCCAATCAACAATGGGCTAAGGAACTGAACTGATATTTCAAAGAGGAAGAAATACAGTTGATCAACAAATATATGAAAAAATGTTCAACATCTCTAGCAATTAGAGAAATGCAAATCAAAATTACTCTAAGATTTCAACTCACTCTAGTCAGAATGGCAATTATCAAGAATACAAGCAACAATAAATGTTGATGAGGATGTGGAGAAAAAGGTACACTCATACATTCTTGGTGGAATTGCAAATTGGTGCAATTGCTTTGGAAAGCAGTATGGAGATGCCTCATAAAACTTGGAATGGAACCACCATTTGACTCAGCTATCCTGCTCCTGAATTTATACCCAAAGGATTTAAAAATCAGCATTCTATAGTGATGCAGCTACATCAATGCTAATAGCAGCTCAATTCACAATTGCTAGATTGTGGAACCAGCCTACATGTCCTTCAATGATCAATGGATAAAGAAACTGTGGTATACATAAAGAAGAATAAAATTATGGCATTTGCAGGTAAATGAATGGAACTGGAGAACATCATGCTAAGTGAAATAAGCCAATTCCAAAAACCCAGAGGCTGAATGTTTTCTCTGATAAATGGGGGGAGGGGGTAAGGGAAGAATGAAGGAACTTTGGATTGGGTAGAGGGAAATGAGGGGGGTTGGGGGAAGGAAAGATGGTGGAATGAGACAAACATCATTAACCTAGGTACATGTATGGTTACCTGAATGGTGTGACTCTACATTGTGTCCAACCAGAGAAAAGAAAAGTTGTATAACACTTGTGTACAATGAATCAAAATGCATTCTACTGTCATGTATAACTAAATAGAACAAACATTAAAAAAATAAGAATAAGGAAAAAAATGTATGGTCAAAAAATTAGCTGACAATAAAAACTATTTTATTATAAATGTCAACATCAGCAATTCCAAGTGAGCAGTCAGTGAATTTATTAGAAAGGTGTCCCTGAACTAATGATTCCACTTAAAGTAGAAAACATTTAGCTAAAGTGAGAGCACTTGTTATAGTTTATATATGAGATATCCCCCAAAAGCTCCTGTGTAAGACAATGCAAGAAAGATTATAGTTGAAATGATTGGCTTATAAGAGACTTAACTTAATCAGAACATTAATCCACTTGAATGGATTAGCTAGGTGGTAACTCTAGGCAAACAAGGTGTGGCTGAAGGAGCTAGGTCCCTGGAGATGTGCCTTCAGGGTATACAATTTTGTCCCTGGTAAGCAGTGTCCTGGTGCTACTTCCTGAGTGATTTTCCTCCACCACATCCTTCTGCTATGTTATTGTACTTCATCTTGGGCCTGTAACAGGGGTTCACTTGATGCTTTGACTATATTGCTTGTCACTTTGAAATTTACATGTTTTCATCTTTTTCCCAACCTTTCCCCTGACCTTCCCCTTGATCTATTTCTTCCTAAACTTCTCTTCCCTGATCTTTCCTTCCTAATCTCATTTTCTCTGAATCACCTCTTAAAAATCTCCTATTCCCCATGATGGGCAGAATCACAGCCTTTGGGACAGGAACTTTCCCTGTTTCTCTTTTGCTAGCAAAGCAATAAACCTTCTTACCCTTTTCTCAAAACCATGTCTTTGTTATTGGACTGGCATCAGGGACAAGGACCATGTTTTCGACAACAGTCCCATAGCAACAGATTTGGGCCATCTAGAACTGTGAGGTCTGAAATGGTGAGCCCCAAATGAACTTTTCCTCCTCTTATCAGGACTTTGGGCATAGTGACAAAAAAGCTGTCTCAAGTGGCACTAATATCTACTACCAAGGAGGTCAATATCAGTTTTCCCTTATTTTGGAATATCTCATAGGATCTAAGAGCTAGCAAAACTGTCTTAAGAGTATGGAGAATAGGAAGTAAGCTGTACTTATTTTAGGTGTGAACTACTACAAGCTAGCCTCAGAAAGAGCCTTAAGAAAAGATATGCCAAAGATTAAATACTGCCTCTACTGTGCAAAATTAAAAACACTATTTGAATTATTAAGTCAGTAGAAAGTTGGGAAGAAGGCAATGACAATCAACATTTCAAATGCTATTTCTATTAAGGATGTATGTGTGTGTACAACTGCAGGATGTTCCCCACGCTTGCACGTTTACTGTGAGAACATAATGTAAATTTTCACTAGCATTGTGATATAAAACACAAGTTTGCTTATTTCATTCATTCAATAAATGTTCATTAAAAAAAATACGTGATCTACCAAGAACTGTGTGAGGTCCGGGTGACAGCACAAGGAAGACAGTCTACTGAATTAGAAAAATTAATCTAAAAAAACACAATATATGCCATGATACATACAAGACATATGGAGGTACAAAGAAAAAATACCAAAGGAGAGATAAAGAACAGGAGAAAGCGTCCCAGCCAAAACTATGGTTAAAGCAAAATGTTTTAATAATTCAATAGGCCATCATCATTTAACAAGTACTGAAAAATAAAAATAAAAACCAAAATGTAATGAGGCAACTTTACTACATGGCCTCCTTACACAAAGTTGAGATCTGCACCCTAAAGCCTACTTTTTAATGAACAAATTCATAATACCTGGACATTGGAAAAGTTAACTGTATTTATCATATATAAAAGACTTACTACCAAAGAGTGTATGAATCTTTATAATATTCAAGGCAGAGGAAGAATAGTAAATAAAAATAAGGTTTACACTCAATAGATTGAACCACTACAATGGTATAAATTGTTCTTAAGTTTATTTAGTCTTCATTGTGAAATGATCAAATATCTAAGAGTTAAGTTGGGATATATATATATAGGAGTTTACTGGGAATTGAACCAGGAGTTCTTTACCACTGAGTTACATCCCAGCCCCTTTTTAAATTTTTATTTTATTTATTTATTTTTGTCTTGAGACAGAGTCTCACTAAGTTGCTTAGGCTGGCCTGGAACTTGTGATTTTTCTGCCTCAGCCTTCTTAGTTGCTGGGATTACAGATGTGCACAAGCATGTTTGGTAAAGGATATTTTAAATAAGCACTTTTTAAATTACTGGGCTTTTTTTCACTTAAAAATTATTAAAGATCTCAGTAAATACAGGCTATGTTTTCTTTATGTGGCCACACACAATTCTGTATGATACATATATGTCTTCACTTGCTAGACAATTAAATTGTGCTTATATTCTGTTGCACAAACAATTCCATACTCGATTATATACTGTCATATTTTGTTCTCCAGCTGTTTCATATATGGGTCATTTGTCTCCCAAATTAGATGATAAATTTCTTTAGGGCCAAAACATACTGTCTTCTTCTATTGTATCCTTTAGTAGCTAACACAGTGTTGGACTACAGAACAGCTCAATAAATGGCCTGTTGAGTTGAACAGTACCTTTAATCACTGCCATTTCTTTTCTCTGAAATATAGTCGAATAGATTTAATACTGTGGGATTGTCAGCTTTTATTCTTCATTCTGCTCTGTGCCCACCTTGCTAGAAGAAGGTAAATTCAATCTTTACATTTATTCAATCAATATTGCTTCTGCCAGGATGATCAACAACAGTGACAATCAATGTCAGTTCAAATGTCCAGTTTTATCACACATGAATACCTGTCACCTAGAGATTAAACCCAAAATACCTATGTTAGTCTTAGTCATTATTAGTTTGTCCTTGACTCAAAATAAATGATTGATCTTAAATACCAGTTCACTGCCTATATCTTTCAATCTACAAATAGAAATTTTAAAAATAGTCGAAAGGGTGCTATGGTTTAAATATGTCCACTCAAAGTTCACACATTGGAAACTTAAACTTACCCCTCAAATTCATATATTAATGGTATTTGGAGGTTAGGCCTTTGGGAGGGAAGTAGGATTAGATGAGGTCATGAGAGTGGGGCTTCCACATGGCATTTTTATAAGAGGAATAGAGATCTGAACTAGCCTGTTTGATTTCTTTTAACACGTGACGCCCCTCTGACATGATACCATGCATCAAGAAGACTCTCATCAGATACCAAGTAAATACTGGCCCACATTCTTGGACTTCCCAAACTCTAAAACTGTGGACTAAAAAAATTTCTATTCTTTATAAATTACTCAGTTTCAAGTATTTTGTTATAGCAACAGAAAATGACCCGAAAAAAATGGTAATAAAAATAATTATTTTTAAAATTAGATAAACTTTTAAATATACATTTTAAATACTTTGTCCTACCTCTTTGATGTCTAAATGTAAAGGCAAAACAGTTTTTTTTCCAAATGCAGAACTCCTACTATAGGCAGACATTTTAAAATATTATTCTAAAAGAAAAAATAATCTACCATAATTATATAAAATGCAGGGAGTCAAAATAAAAAATATGACTATCAAAATGAGTTGTTTCCAAATTCAAGAATATATTTCATTTACTGCATTGAACTCATTTCTTTGCCAGTGCAGAAAGATGACACAGAATTAAAAATAAAGCTTTGGTTATCATGTTGGCTACGTAATGACATGAAAATTATAAGAAGATAGTCACAGTTATCCTAAAGGTCCTATTTTAATAAGACTGAGAGAAAAAGGATCAGAATCCAGAGTTAATCTTCATTTACAATCCGACAATTCATTAAAAAATACAGCTTATGCAACAATAAAAACATTCATTTAAAAATCACAGCAGGACTATATTATCTTGAGGATTAATTGAAACATCAAAAAGAAAAAGAAAAGCAGTTCTTTGACAAATCTATTACCAGAATAAACAAATTTTCAACTTTTTTTTTAAAAAACTTGAAATAAGAAAAATAATTACTGCATATGAAAGTGGTTTTGGGGGGTGTTAAGCTTTTTGAGTTCTTTATATATCCTGGAAATTAACACTATCTGAAGTGCAGGTGGCAAAGATTTTCTTCCACTCTTTAGGCTCTCTCTTCATGATCTTGATTGTTTTCTGTGCTGTGAACAAGCTTTTTAGTTTGATGCCATCCTGTTTATTGATTCTTGATTTTACTTCTTACGCTTTAGGAGTCTTGTTAAGAAAGTCAGTTCCTGAGCTGACATGTTGGAGTGTTGGGCCTACATTTTCTTCTATTATATGCAGAGTTTCGGGTCTAATTTCTATGTCTTTGATTCACTTTAAGTTTTATTCAGGGTAAAAGATTTCATTCCACTATATATGAATTTCCAGTTTTCTAAGCACTATTTGTTGAAGAGGCTATCTTTTCTCCAATCTTTGGCACCTTTGTCTAGTATGAGGTATCTATATTTTTATGGGTTTGTCTTTGTGTCTTCTATTCTGTTCCACTGGTCTTCTTGCCTGTTTTGGTGCCAATACCATGAACTCAAAAAGTTTAACACCAAAAAACCCCCAAATAACCAATCAATAAATGGGCAAAGGAACTAAACAGACACTTCTCAGAAGAAGAAATATGAATGATCAACAAAAATATGAAAAAAATGTTCAACATCTCCAGCATTTAAAGAAATGAAAATTAAACTACAATGAGATTTCATTTCACTCCAGTCACAGTGACAATTACCAAGAATATAAGTAACAATAAATGTTGGCAAGGATGTGGGGGAAAAGGTATGTTTATACATTGCTGGTGGGACTGCAAATTGGTGCAACCACTCTGGAAAGCACTATGGAGATTCCTCAAAAAACTAAGAATAGAACCACCATTTGACCCAGCTATCCTATTCCTCCTTATATATTCAAAGGATTTTAAATCAGCATACTACAGTGATGTGACCACATCAATGTTTACAGCAGCTCAATTCATAATAGATAAGCTATGGAACCAACCTAGGTGCCCTTCAACAGATGAATGGATAAAGAAAATATGGTACAATGGAATATTACTCAGCCATAAATAAGACTTTACAACATTTGCCAGTAAATGGGCAGATCTGGAGACTATCATGCTAAGTGAAATAAGCTAGTCCCCCAAAGCAAAGGTTTAATGTTTATGCTCTTATGTAGAAGACAACCCACAATAAGCGGAGAGATCGGAAGAACAGATAGATCTTCAGTAGATTAGACAAAGGAAAATGAAAGGAAGGGAGGGAGGATAAGAAAAGGAAAGACAGTGGAACTAATCTAAAATAATTTTCCTATGTACATATATGAATATAATGGATCCCACCATTGTGTACAGCCATAAGAATGGGGTCTTAATTAGAATAAAATGTATTCCGTGCTTGTATAATTATATGAAAATGAATTCTACTATCATGTATAACTAAAAAGAACCAATAAAAGTAATCAGTATAATATTTCCTTACCTTAACCATATTGACTAAGTTAATATTAACCTCTAGTTTGTGTACACATACAACAATGTGAATAATTTTTTTAATTTAAATAATGTAAAACTGACCTAGAATGTAAATGATGTTAGTGAGCCAAACAGTAGCTTTGTGACTGATATCAAACTGTATTCCATTTCTCAAAACCCAGATTTTAAAGGTGAACTGGAAGCATATTTTTAAATCAAACTACAATGACATTTAACTATGTGGCTGAAAAACTCTAATCTGTATTAACCTCTGAAGGCAAAAGTTGTAATTTTTTTTCCTGATTTAAGGATAGCAGGGATGAGGCCTAAGGAGTCATAATGACAGTAACTATATTCACATTTTTCAATCCAATGGAAAAAACTTTTAACTACTGCTTCCTATAAATGATTTTAAGTTCTGTTGAAATATAAGCATATGTGCATTTGTTCTGATAACATTTTATTCCCTCTCTTGTTGACATTTATAACATGACCTATTTCAGCTAAAATTACCATAATGAAAAGTACCTGCAGTGTGATAAGTAATTTTATCTAGACATGATGTCTTGTTCCCAGTACAGTACACACACACTGATGTCCCTGGGTAAGGGAGACTAATTCTTTCTACTTGTCTTCTTTATGATAAAAGGCAGTGAAAGTGACTTTTCAAAATTCCTTGCTTCTAAGTTGAGAAACTGAAAAGCTGTTGAATGATCAGCATCACCAAACAATTCAGAAAAATAAGACATGTAATAACATGAGAAAAAAAAAATCCTGAAGCCAATACCTTGGGAATAAAAGATAACAGGAATGCAACACCTAAGTGGATGGTCATAGTATTTCTGGCCATGTTTCTAAGCCCCACAGGTAATAGTGGATGGGCAGCTGGAGGCATATAAGACAAAACACATAAATGTAGAATTTGAAAGACAGTACTATTCTATGTTCATGTGGTAGGAAGCATGAACTGAATAAAACTCTTTGCAGGCTGTACCAAATTAAAGATGTAAAAAAAATGGAGACATTCAAAGATCCTGTGAAAAAGAGAAGGAAGAAAATAGAAGAGTACTTAAAATGAACTGATAGACAATCAAGTGGGCAATCATAATTTAACAGAAAGTAATCAAAATCATTGGTGGAAATAATATTTGCTCATAGGAACCCAAATCATGTTGATTAAGAAATATGTTTCACCAAAGAGGAAGCTGACAAGAGGCTCAGGGCCTTTTAATAAGGAGACTAAATCACCATGGAATTTCTATTGACAGTGGGCTTAATTAGTGACACTTTTTAAGTGATCAACTCTAACTTATGCCAAGGATAGTACGCCTGATTATTATTCTTGTGAAACTAGAAGGCAAAAGAAAAGAGTGAGTCACATAAAGGGTGAGCATTAAAGCAGTAAACTTACCTAAACCTTAGATCTGGGGCACAGCAACAATATGAACTTGTGCAAAATGAAACTAAAGTCAGAGAAAACCTTTAACAATATAGCTATCTATAAACCTCTAATAGTATATGGTATGTTATTAGAATATTTGAGGGGTTTTACATATAGTTAAATTGCAGAATTTGACAGGTATAATACATTTATGTGATACGTAAGTGTTTATAATACATTATAACTATTACCCAAATGAAATATAAGTGCTGCTGAAGTAGCCCCAGAATTCAGAGGGAGCCTGATTACCTATAATAGTCTGGTATAGTAGAACTGGTAACAGAAAAGGGTCTGTTCCTATGACCTGACTTTTACAAGGAATGAAAAATGAAAAGCAGTTGACTTTTGAGTAGAGATTGAGGAAGGTATTTAAAAAATTAAGAATGGACCTATGGTGAGGATTTCTCTAGACAAAAGGTGTTTTCTGAAAGGACTCTGTGAGACACTGAAGCCAAATGACAACAATGACATTTTGTAAGCTCAAGAATTTACATCTGTGAGAGCATCAAGAGTAAGTATTTCTAATATGGAATGTGATACATGAGACCTACTTTAGAGAGACAGCTTGTATAACTATGTGAGAAGATAACAGTAAATGAACATGTGGAGCTTATGGTCACTAGTGGAAAGCCCCAGGGACTACCAGAATTAACGGGTATACTTTGCAGGGAAGTGGAAGCCTGGTGTTATGTAGGTAGGACATGAATCAATGAAACTGAGTTACCATCACTAAAAGCATGTAACTGCATGTGACCCCCGAGGATGAAGCCTGGAGAAACTCAATTCAGGCATAATTTAATCTTATAATTCATCACCCTTCAGAGAAATAAACATATATAAGAGCCCCAGAGAATGTTCTATTTTGACAGAGATAATGAGTGAAAGGCAATAATAAAGACAGTAGTAGAGGACAGTGGGAGAATATATATCCTAGGGAAGACTTATTATTCCAGAATGCTTAGAAAAGCAGTCTTCTTCCTTATGCTCCTCTGTATTATATTCTGAATCCATATACTGGATAGAAGTCATGATAGTTTTCTTAACAATGATGATGACAATCACAACAGAAATATCTGCCTAGTGCCAAACACTGTAAAAAAACAATGTATTATTTCTCAACTCACTAAATTCTCGCAATAATGTTATGAGGTAAGAGCTCTTTATTTATCTCAGTTGAATTATGCCTAGAAAAGGAAAGAATTTATCCAAGATTACATGGAAAGTAATGGTGGTAATAACTTGGGGAAGCTGTGGTAAGACTTCTGGAAGCATTCTGATTGGCAGTTCCTCTAGAGTACACAGCAAGTGGAAAACTCAAAGCACTATTGGCCAAGTCTAGAAGCAGCAACCGGGCCATGGCAACAAACCATTTCCTCAATCTCTATATTGAGGCCAACCAGGAAACAAGTAGAACTCAGTATTCTGAGCATAGTAGTATAGTACTTAAAGTATTTCTGCAATACTCTGGAATTCTCCAATTATTCCCCCTATTCCAGGAAAAGCTATTGCTTTTTAAGATAAGAGCAAAAGATAAATTTCCTCAAATTCAAGGGGACTGGAGTGAAGCAAGAAATGAAGATTATTTATGTTTTATCAGGCTGAACTCTTATTTCCCTAAAACCGTAGGGACTCAGTGTTCCACAGTTCATGAATGAGCATATAATACTAAAGCCTTAAGATTCTACCAACATACTGAGCACATTAATATACACAACTGTCTGTACAGCTCTTCAGATCCAATCACTACAAAATTGTTCCACTATAAAAATTTTCTGTATGTAATCTAAAGGAAACATACCACATGAATTCCTAAAAATTAATAAGAAATGATAAGAATGTACAACACAAAATGTTAGAAATGAGAGGACCAAATACAAAATGGTTGAGCTAGTTTATGTACAATCATTTAAAAGTAATAAATCTTACATGTTTATAAAAGATAAATTTTCAGTTTATAAGTAGTATAGCACTTAAATTTTGAGGCTCATTTACAATCTAATGTATATACTGAATGCCAAGTTTAATAGCATTGAAATAAATTTTTGGCTATATTTAAAATGTAACACTAGATAAAAATCAATTATATTTTTACAGAATTATCTACCTTAAGCTGAACTACTTGTCTCTTAACTTCATAAGAGTCAAATTTTAGAATGATGGACAAAAATAAAAGATAATGATCAAAATACCTTCAAGTTACAATTAGTGGTAAAAGAGAAAACTAATCAGAACAGGGGCAGGCATCGTGGTCATGGTATGCCTAAGAACATATGATTCATTTAAGAAATGGAGAGAAGAAATCAGTCATATGTGGTGCTGGGAAAAGAATGCCAGGCAGATGAAAAAGCATGTAAATAAATTGCAGCAGAAAAATACTAGTGTATGAGGAACTATGAGAACATTAATATGATTGTGATCAACAAATCACAAAATCAGGTTGGAGAGATACAGATTTGGGTCTGATAGGACAAAGTAACATAAGCCACAGAAAACAGCCTGGAAGTCATTCCAAGTACAATGGAAGGTTACTGAAAAGTGTTTTAAGCAGGGAGTGATGGAACCCCAAAACATTGTAAGGTCAACTTTAAACTGTGAAAATGGATTATAAGATTCCTAGTGGGAGTCAGAAAAGGTAAAGGATGATACTTTGAAATAAGTGGTGCAGCAGATATGAGGGGGAAGAGATGAGGGCAAATTCAAGATAAAATTTTAAAAAAGAACTAATATTCTAAGAAAAGAATATGGAATAAGGAAAAGAAATTAAGGAAAAATTCTAGGTTTCTGCCTTGAGTCAAACTAAGGTTATGTTTCACCAAAGTTGTTCAAACATCCTAGTCCTTCAGCACTCAAAGGGGAATTTAGAAAAATTACTAAAATTCAGAATAAGTATTTAAAATACCCCACTAATTAAAGGAAGGAAGGATATGAGGGAGGGAGAGAGAAAGGGAGAAAGGAAATCTTATCATTATTTGAGGTATGCCAATATCTCCATCTTATGTTACAATACTAGATAAACTATTATACAACAACCTAAGCTAACTCTCATTTACTTTCCCATCTTCAGATTTATTTTCCATAAATAAGTCATATAAAATAAGCATGATCTAAAATTGAAACTTATGTAGTTTCTTCTACAATTGTTTGAAAAAACCATGACTACATATTATGTAAATTTTTAAATTATTTGTTCTATTTAGTTATACATGACAGCAGAATACATTTTTGATTCATTGTACACAAATGGAGTACAACTTTCATTTCTCTGGTTGTACACGATGTAGAGTCACACCATTTAGTGCAATTGTTCACGTACATAGAGTATGATGTTTGTCTCATTTCACCATCTTTCCTTCCCCCTGCCCCCTCCCTCCCCTCATTTCCCTGTACACAATCCAAAGTTCCTCCATTCATTTAAAAAAATATATTTCGTAGCTCATAAACATACTGAGTCTTGAGGAAACAAGTTTTGCATTATAATTGTTGGGTAGGATGGGTTTTTTAAAAGTGGTATAGAGTAATCTGAATCATAAGTTGTTTTTTGTTTCTTTTTTCTGTGTATGGAGGGAGTGGAATTAGATGCAGCAGAATAAGAATGAAACAAGAATTAAGAGACCTGGAGGGTTCAAGAACTGGTTTTAATACTACAGGTCAGTACTTAACAAAGTATTACTTTACCTGGCTGCACTTAAATTTTTCAACAATAAAGTAAGTGGGCTGTAGTACTTGGCTCCCTAGTTCTAAAACTCAAAAGATTTTCACATTCTCATATGTAAATAGGGACAGTAACCCACACCAAATGCAAAGGACAACAATATAGTGTTTATTGATTTGAATCGAGAACCAATAATTCTGAGTGCATACTATACATAATGTTAGTAACATCAGGAAAATGTATAAATGGTTTAGTTTACAAAATAAGTGTCTAAAAACATAGTTAACATAAAATGTTACTTTGAGAAAATTGAAATATTAACAAATCTTTTAATTCTAAACTCCCCAGTAGTGCTACTGAGTCCAATACCAACTACTTTCTAATCAAATATCTAGATATCCAAAGCAGTGAAGAAAATTATATACACAAAATGAACAGAACCTGGGAGAAATCCATGAAACAAAATAAAAGTTTACTATTTCTTTAAAAAGGAAGAAAGAAAAGTATAAACTGTAAACTGTAAATATGAAAATTGGAAGAGTTGAGGTATATATTAAAGTATAAAAGTCTCACCTAAATTTTATTGGATATTTAGAAGACTTTTAAAAATGTATATTTAAAATCAATAGAATAAAAAAGTTCAGCTTCTAGCATGGTTGAGAATTGAAGTGGTCACACAAAACCCCAGAGATAAGAATGATAAAAATAAAATTAAACATACTACTTAAAAATATTTTAGAGTTTTTTGAAGCTGATATACAACTGAGGAGAGCTTAATTTTGAAGGACTGGAAAGTGGAGGGTGTAATAATTGAGAGTTTATGGCTTACTGACCCCAGGTCACTGACCAATTGTCACAGTCACATACAAATAAAAAAAAAAATGGAGGGCAGGGCAGATATAGTGACTGAAGGTGCTAGAAATTGGAGTTTAGAGCTAGAAAGCAGCTGAAAATTAAAGGGAAAAAAATTCTTGTTAGCAAGCCAAACATCAGAAGGCAGGAGACCCAAAATCCATAGAACAAACTAAAAATTCCTGGCTGACAGCAAAATTATACACAAGCAGGGAGACTTATGAAGCCTAGTGAAAAAGGCAAGACAAGAAGAAAAAAAATCAGATTTTTGAATCTATGATTCTTTTATTAGCTGAGTGCATTCATTAGTCATTTGCAGCTTGAGTGGGAGAAAGATGAATATGGACAGGCTTGATATGTCAGAACACAGAGCCAAGATGCAGCCCAACCACTGTCAATTAAGAGGGAATTCTGAGAAGCAAAGAAATAGTAGAGAGGGTGAACACTGTCTTTGCCAAAATCTTTGGGCTGACTGCTAAAATATGCTTGTACAAGGTACAAGGGGAGACCTATAGGAGTTGAGCTAGTAATGCAGCAGTGAGAAGCCTGTAGCCTTATTCCTCACAGGAGACAAGTTTACAGTTTCAAGGCAAAACTGCCTACTAAAAAATAGTACTTTACCATATAATAACAGTGATGAATTTTCAAGCCAAAAATTTCTAGACATGCAAAGACGCAAAAAAGTGTTATATACACTTATATGAAAGATAAAAAAACAAAAAAATTCAGTTGATACAAAACAACCAAAGTCATGAGTAATGTTAAGGGCCCAGATTCTGAACTAAAAAGATAAATAATTCATATAAATATGTTCAAAGAATTTGAAAAAAAAAAACCAAAACTAAGCTCTCAGTGAGTGAACAAAGAAGAAATCTCAAAAGAAAAATGAATACTAAAGAAATGGGAATTCCAAATCTGGAAAGTATAACAATAGAAACGATACTCAAATGCACACAGCCACAAATTAGATATGGCAGAAGAATCAGTAAAATTGAAGCTGTTTTAATAGAAATTACCCAATCCAGAAGAGAGAGACAGAGAACAGTAGAATAAAATGATTAAAATATCAGAGGCCTGTGTGACAAAAGGAAATGATTCAACATATGTGTTATTGGAATCTTAGCAAGACAGTTGATAAAAAGGAAGGAAAAAAATAGCTAAAAAGTTTCAAAATTTGGTGGAAAACAGTAAATTACAGTCCAAAAACTTTAATAAAATTTAATAAGTATAAACACAAGGAAAATTTCTACTAGAAATAATTTGCCGAAGAGCTGACAAAGATAAAACAAAATTTAAAAGGGATGTTATAGTTTAGGCCAAACATTCCCCAAAGGCTCATGTGTTGAAGACTTGGGGTGGAAAGTTTAGGAGGTAGGGCCTACTTGGAAGAGGTGAGTCACTGAAGGCATGCCTTTGAAGATGTATTTTGTCCCTGCCTACTCCCTTCACAGCCATCATGAGGTAAATATCTTTGTTCAGTCATACCCTCCTTGCCATGAGGTTCTGCCTCACCACAGGTCAAGAACTAAAGAAGCCAAGAGACCATGAACTAAAACCTGTGAAACCATGAGCCAAAATCAAATTTTCTTTCTTTAAGGTGATTTTCTCAGGCATTTTGTCATGGTGATCAAAGCTGACTCAGCAGCCAGGGAAAAAATGACATACTTTCCATAAAAGGAAAAAAATGGTAAGACTGAGAGGTGAATTCCCATCAGAATTGACAGAAATTAAAGTAGTTGGAATAACACATTTGGAGTGAAGAAACAAATTTTATCCTTCAATAATAAAAGTAAAATAAGGCCACATAAGAAAAAATAATTAAGAAAGTGGATTGCCAGTAGACTTGAATAATAAGAAATGCTAACAGAAATTCTTCAATCTGAAGAAAAATGACACTTAATGGCAACTCAGAACAGCATTAGGCAAAGAACACCAATTAGAAACATCTTCATTCTTATGGTTGGTTGAAAGGAGTACCATATTTTAATCAAATGATTTCAAATGTTATCTTTTCAATCATTCCAGTCTGACTTTGCCTTATTTCACTGCCTTCCATTCTGTGATCATGAACTTCTCTGAGTACTTTACAATGCATTACCATCTTTCCAGGGGTTTAAAACACACCATTCCTGTGTTCCTGTAACACTCTTTCTAGCCTCTGACTCAATTTTACAGTGTCAGTCTATGGTCTCTGTTACACAGTTCTCTCCTGAGGTTCCCTGGATTAGGTTAAGTTTCCCAGGACTGTGCTCCAAAGCATGAGCTTTCCCTTGTTAGAACTCTTAAATTTCCAATTATAAATCTAATATCTGATTCAATAGTATATTCACAAATATATTCCCAGAACCTAGAATAGTCTTCAGTAACTACTTTGGAGCTCAATAAATATTGTTAAGTAAACAATATTCAAGTAAAAGGTGAAAAAACATGCTCCATTATTTCTTGCCTTACATTATCTCAGTAGGTGAAAAATTCCTTTTCTCTGGTGTGAATTTAACTTATTTTTTACATTTCTTGATACTAATACATAGAAGTGCATACTCCTCTGTCTAAAATAGTTTCTAGGTTTCATTTCCTCACATTTTATCCTAGCTCTTTTTTTCTTTTCAAGAAGTACTTTATTACAGAAAATATCTGACTTTCATAAAGACTTACATATATAATTTATAGTTGATGGCAAAAATACAGTGACAGATGAACTGAAAATAATAAGAAACAGAAAAAACTAAACACTATTATTAAATATTTTATACATTCTAATCAAGAACAATCTGAAGATACCAATCAACTATAATAACCATAATATAAAGAGGCTAAATGCTGTTTTCTTTTGAATTCTAGTTTCTTTTGTGAACAAAAGGTCAAAATGAAGAACAGATAATTCTTTTAGGATATCTTTCTGTACACCTAGCTTCATGTTCCTGAATAACCATTACATTCAATTGTAAAACACTGTCAATTTTATGACTACAAGTAGGACTCTACTTCTGAAAGTATATTCCCCTTTAACAGAGGGTCAATGAGTCAATTTAATATCATTTGAAATATAAGGGTTTGATAGGCTGATGGGTACAGAAATTATAACTGTTGACTAAAATAATTCTAACCCATATTAAAAGATTTCATGTTTTTATGAAGGTAGACTTTGGGATGAGTAGATTTCCAAATACAACTACTAAAATTTAATTCAACAATCAAAACTACCTTTACTTAAAATCCATATATATTGTCTTACTATTTATTCTTTTCACCTCTTGGGGATATTTTTTATGAGAATATAGAGTTACAGGCTTAAATCAGATTTAACTATCACTATGGAGACTAGGACATCACTATTTTTTCTTAAATATGCTTTGTGCAATCCCCTAATGCCCTAATACCCCAGGGAGTATTAACATATAGTTTCCTCCTTTCATCAGGTCTCCTACTTGACAACTTACTATGTGTTTTGTTTAATGACAGTGGCTGCTACACAAAGATTTACCTACACCCACTCCTTTTAACTAAAGGAAAGTTGCAGATCAAGGGGGGTACAGTTCATCTTCTTATAACACATGTAATACAGGTTTTATTTTTTTCTGGTTGAACTGTCTGTCTCTCTTTCCATTCTTTATCTATCTAGTTATTTTTCCTCTGGGACAAAAGAGAGAGGAGGGGAGGGGAGGAAAATAAAGGACTCTGAAAATTCAACCTTATTTCCCTCTTGACTTTCTACCATGTAAATACAATTTAGTGGCTAGGATAACTAAATTATAATGTCTAAAACAATTGGAGGGTCATCTCCAAAATAATTAAACTGAATGTACACAATTAAAATTTGGGACTATTTTTATAAAAATAGGAACTGTCCTGCAACTTAAAAAAGCAACAATGTACCCTTCCAATCTATACAGAGCCCACAATCAAGAGATGTAGAAACAGTAGTGTTTCCTATTGCAAACCTAAGACCTTTTCTTCATAACATTTCTAAGGGTTCTTGAAAATAGGCTCTCACCAGGCTTCTGTGACTAACTGGCACACAACTATGAGTAACTATATAACCATAAGTATCTTAAAAAATAATATGGAAGGTATTGAATGCCTGATTATTCTCCATAGGTAACTATAAATGACTTTTGGATGTACCATTATTTCTTATATAAAACTGTCTTTTCATATGGTTTCTCCTGCTTAAGAATACAAAAATAGTTCCCCATGTCCTATCATAGGAAGTTTCAACTCTTGATGACTTTAAGATTAATACTTATTCAAATAAATGCAATATAACCTTAAGATCAAAACCCGACAAAGATAGTATGAAAATGAAGGACTACAGACTAACTTTACTTTTTAATTAAAAAATTCTATTATCAAAATATTATCAAATCTGTGTATTTTAAAAAATAACAAGACTGAATTTATCCAAGAATAAGATGATGGTTCAAAAACAGAAAAATAATCAATGTAATTTATTACTTTACAAATTAAAAGGCAAAAAAAATCACATAATTCAAAAGCATAAGATGATGTCACTACATGCTGAGAAATATTTGGTGTGTCCAGTAACTGTGTTTGTTTCCTATGGCTACTATAACAAACTACCACAAACTTGATAGCTTAAAACAATAGAAAATTTATTAGCTTAGCAAAGTCTAAAAACAGTTTTATTAGGCCCCAAACAAGGTGCAACAGTGTTGTACTCTCTCTGAGAATCTGTTTCTGAGAATCTCCTGACTTGTGGCCACAATTCCAATCTCTACCTTAGTGGTCATATTGCCAGCTCCAATGTGTCTAATGTCAAATCTCTTCCTGCCTCTCATAACATCTGTCATTGTGTTCAGGGCCTACCTGGACAATCAGATCCAGAATAATCCTTCTACCTCAAGGTCCTTAATTAATCAAAGCTATAAAAACCTCTATCTCTTTAAATAATTATAGTAGAGTTCCGGGATTACAATCTACCATATGTGGGGAGCTGTTATTCTTTCAACTGTATTGTGGGAAGGAAGGGAAGGGGAGGGAAGAGAATTTGTTTTGATAGGGCTGCCATAACAAAATACCCACAGACTGGGTAGTTTATACAACAAAAATTTATTTTCTCATAGTTCTGTGGGCTAGAAGTCTAAGATCAAGATAGTTAGCAGGACTAGTTTCTCCCAAGGCCTTTCTCCTTGGTTTACAGATGGTGATCCTTCCTCTATATCCACACACAGCCTATGCAATGTGAGAAAATTTATGAACAACCTAAATCTACACCAGTCAATATTTATAAAAGTTTACTGTTAAGAGTGGTTGATTTGCATGATGGGGTTGGGGAGACTATTTTCTTCTTAAACTTGTCAATATTTTCCAAATCTTCTCTACTGGTAATTTATTACATTTAAAGTTGAATGTCCTTTAACAAAAATAAGTGATTTTTAATGCCTATTTAATGACTTTATTTACTAAAAAGTATATTCAAAAAGACCTACTAAAATTTATTTTCCCAAAATATCCTCCTAAATTCTATGATCCTAATAGAAAAGTTTTCATCTTCTTTGTACCAAATATATGATACAGAATTAGAGATTAAAAACTTTAATAATAAAACTACAATTTAGAACTGATGTTTAATTTATATACACTTCAGAAAGTTCTAGGCTATGCATGTGCAATATCTTCTGGTGATTAAGTACTATGGTTTTAGTGAAAAAATATGAGTATAAAAAATATAGCCTAATACTATGATACTGTTCCAATGAGGACAATAAGATTTATTTTATGTTTACACTGAAAACACAGGAACAAAACTTTATAGTCTATACAAAGTTACATGCTTTATGTAATCAGTTTTTTCTCTTTTGTTAACAGTTAACTGAGAAATGAATAAAATAATCTTCCAAGTTAACAGAAACACAAGAGAAAATATTACTAATTGAAATTAAAAATTAAAGCTTTCTCCTTGATCAGTTTGTTATGTATTATTTTTCTGACAATAAAAGTCTTATGTAATGGCTAAAAATATAAGTCAAAGGAAAAAGGATTTTCTTTAATGTTAAAAAATGTTTCTTCTGTAAGCAAAAAACATTGTACCCAAGAATACTGGATACTGAGTTCTTTTAGGATTAAACCTCTAATCTATCTAATTGGGAAAATTATCAGTGTGGTAATGGTCTGGATTGTTTTACTTCAGAACAACTGTCCCCTTGATATCTAATTCTGTAAATGATAAGCTTTTCCTTTCCCATGAAGGGTCACTTCAAAAGCAGCTTTTCTATTCTGATCTCTATACTAAGAAGGAAAAAAAATTGTTTTCTTCCAAGGTACTCAGTGTATCTTCCAATATTTATCCTCAACTTTTCTTCACAAAGGAAATTTTTTTTTTCAAAAAAACCCAAATGCTGCAGTGATTTATAAATATGTAGGCAATATGAAAATAGGCAATTATAAACAAAAAAGAATACAAAAAAACTTTTTAGTATTATTCTGACATACACAAAATATTTCAGTATATGGATTTTTAAAAATTCCTATTTTTTATAAAAAAAAAGTTAGATATAACAAAATAACAATATTATTTTTGGTCACACTCCCTCATAAATAAATTTGAGACTAATGCATTAATAGTAGCTATAACACTTAAAATATTCTGAGATACCTTTTTTAATATGAACAAATTTCTCTGCATACATAGATTGTTATAAAATGCTGAATAAAAAGTGAAGTTTTAAATTTAATTTTCTCATAATCCATAACATACAATTTGGTATCTATCTACAGAATTAAATTAGTATTTTTAAATTAAGCTAATACTTTAGCACAAAGACAAAAGTATAATTATGACATATCCATAAAATGTTATTTCTCCTAAGAAGCCAAACCAAAGTAAAAACTACATTAACAATTACTTTTTAGAAATTGTTTACATAAACCATTAAGAAAGTGGAGGATCCATCACTATTGACATAGGAGTGTGTGCACAGAAGACTTCCAAAACCTCAACCAATCTCCAGCCCTATAATGGTGATAAACAAGGAGAAATGGGAAGTATAAGAAATCTGCTTCACTTAGCTTTTAATTAGAATTATAAAAGATATAATATTTGTCCAGAATACCATGATAAAAGTCTGCAACACATTGCTCTCCCTATGAAGAGGAAAGACGGTGGTATACATTTCACTGGGTGCATTTCCATGTGTTATGTGTATATAGACCTGGGATCTTGAGGCAATAATTTAACCAGAGACAAGATGGGGAAGTAAAAATGCTTAAAAAGAAAGAGTCGGAGATTCACAGATTTCAATGCAATTCTACTTAACAAGTATTGAGCACCTATTATTGCCAAGCTTTGAAACTTAATATAGAATACTTTGAACAAGCTACATTTTAGTTTCCTCATCAAAGTGACTATTATTTTTTACATAATGTAGTTGTAAAAATCAAAGCAGATGAAATCTAAAAATGCTTGTAATGGGGTAAATGCTCACTAAATGACTTAATTCTAGTATTTTTAGTAATTAATATAATTAATGTGCTTGCTTTCTTTGGTAACAAAATAACATGCATTTTGTTTTCAAAATATTAATTCCTAAGTCAACAGAAGCAGCTTCACATTTATTCTTTAATGTATCTGGTAAATTCCATGATAGTTGATGCTGTAATTGTGAAATCAACAACGCACTGCCTAGTTAAAAAATGTTGAAGTGAGGTTAGACTGTAATTATATTTTCTAATTCTTCTCTTTCAACTCTATAATTCCCCTTTCTAAAAAGTTTACTTCTGAGTGACGCATAACTGTAATCCCAGCAGCTCAGGAGGCTGAGGCAGGATAACAAGTTCAAAGCCAGCCTCAGCAACAGGGAGGCACTAAAGCAACTCAGTGAGACCATGTCTCTGAATAAAATACATAATAGGGCTGGGGATGTGGGTCAGTGGGGGAGTGCCTCTGAGTTCAAACACTGGTAACCCAAATCTCCACTGTACCCCGCAAAAAAAATCTATTTCCAATTGTAGCACAGAAATACACAAAGCAGTAAGTAAAGCTTTAAAAGACAAAGTCTAGTTTTATCACAAAATCTAATTTTAACAGAATGAAGTATTCACAAATACTACCCTCTGTATTATATTACCATTTTCTAAATGAAGAAATTCCATTTTATAGAATGAGTTAGGATTGTGTACCTCCATGAAAGCATAGGTTTATAAGTATGAAAACTAAAAATTCAACTCAAATTTTGCTTTAAAAATATTCTATTCCATGAAAATAAGTGAATGTAAAATAACTTTTGGGGCTAGGGTTGTGGCTCAGTGATAGAATTCTCACCTGGCATGTGTGAGGCCCTGGGTTCAATACTCAGCACCACATATAAATAAATAAAATTAAACAAAAGATCTATTTGCAACTAAAAATATATATGTAAATGCCTTTTTACATGTTAATTATGGATTTAGATATACAAAATTATATAAAGGATTATTCACATTTTATCCAATACAATCATTAATACTGTATTTGCACTAAAATACAAATACATATCAAAAATACTTATCATGAAAAGGCACAAATTTTCAGAACTTTAAATTAAAATACGACTGATAAATGAACACCCATGAAATCTACAAACATTATGTTATAATCTAAGGAAATGAGACAACAAACATTTATACAATGTAAAAGACATGAAGAAGTTACTAATCCACTGGTCTTTAACTTTTCTGACTTGAAGGTACTCATATCTGCTTCTTGGAAAAAAATGACTATGTATATATACACAAAATACAGCAGATAACTTCAGGAGGTTCACAGACTTTCTGAAGACAGAACCTATATGGGTTAAGAATCCTTACACAAATCTTTAATATTCAGTAACTATTTTCACCATGATCCAAAAGGTTTGTGCTGATTTTCCATTTTGCTGGGGC
The DNA here is from genome assembly GCF_902686455.1 of Sciurus vulgaris. Taxonomy (NCBI): domain Eukaryota; kingdom Metazoa; phylum Chordata; class Mammalia; order Rodentia; family Sciuridae; genus Sciurus; species Sciurus vulgaris. The sequence continues at coordinate 45,918,851 of NC_136466.1, read as the reverse complement.
CCACATTTGAATCACAACAAAGGAAAGCTATGACTGATGTGAAGTAACAAGTTACTCAACTAACAAGGGAGCATAGTGTTCACATGTGTTGATCTCTAGTGTCTTTACAACTCTTGTTAGTAGAATAATTATTAACAAGTTTGTGGTAATCATTAATATATTCAGAAGGTTTTTAAACTTTTCAAAATGAAAAGGATAGACTGCTTTTATGGCCTAAGGCTTCTTAGCAAGTACTATCAAAATGGTTCTCTAGAAGAAAGCAGGCCTATAAAAGATGACAGACCAACAAAAATGAAGTATGTTATATATATATATATATAGCCATTAGTATATTTGTTAAATCTTTATTTATAGAAGGTACTTCCTATCATTGTGTGATTTACAAAGATAAAAGTTACAGAGACCAACCCAATGTTCCAAGAAACATTCAATATTAACACCAAGCTTATTTTTTAAAAATAATGACCCAAAAGAACTGTGACAGAAGTTTTACTATGTGTACCCTAAAACAAGTAATTATGTCATACAGACTTATGATATGCTTTAATCCCTATAATCATTAAAATTCTAATGTGGTTTTGATGGTTGCCCTTTGATCAATGTCTGTACTGTTACATACCACTAGCATATTAAAGCAAAACATTAAACTTCCACTTAGTTTTCTTAAATAAAGTTGGGAATCAAAAAAGTAATAAATATGTTATCTAATTTCCAGAAAAAGCTAGGAGGAATTTCTTGAAATAATGTACAGTTTAAATGTTTTCTTCTTCTTTTTTTTTTTTTCCCCCAAACTGAAGTTCTATACATCCATCACCTAACTCTTCTTGTTATACCACTTGGACCTCCCTATCCAACCCTTCAACTACCCATCACCATCACCAATACACAAATACATGCAAACACACACACACACACACACCACACACACACACACACACACAATACTGCAGAATCTCATGTCTTTGGAACCTCATTCCACATCTTCAATACACTTGCAAATCTCACTCTGCAAAGAGATCCAGCCCCAAGCAACTGGAACAATCACCACTGGCTTGGATATGTGCATATAATTACATATGCCTCAAAAAATAACAAGGTGTTCAGGGAGAGATTTACTATCTCTATTCTTAAAGTGTTAAGAGAGCCGCCCACCCCCCCAACCAAGGTCGGACGCTGTTGCTGAGCCCATCCTCCCCATGGAGAATGAAGGCCTGTAGCTGAGCCTGCCCGCCTTCCCCACTACTGCTGAGGGACACTGCACCTCCCCAGCTTCTTTGGAGGTTGCTGCAGGCATTTTGAATTATTCCTGAGGGCGTGGTCATCATCAATAGAAGGGCGGCACGCTCCCTGAGACATCTACAGGAGACTGGAGGCCCTTTGACAGATACCTCACTTACATCCTACACCCTTCCCCAATCCTCTTGTTCACAATTAGATATATTGTAAATAGTAATCGAACTGATCCTCTTCATTACAATAATGCTAAAGTCTTTACAGGGGATATATGGTTCAGGGCTGCATTTTCTCTGTATTGGGTGCTACTGGTATTGATCTCCCCTTCAAAGGAGAGGTAGTGGGACAACTTCAGGGTCATAATAAGCTGTAGGGGGGGGGGATACTTCAGTATCTCTAATATTCACTGCTAGAGGGGAATATGTAGAAATGACATTAAAAAAAACAGGGGAAGAAAGTGTCCCTAACAAACCAAGATTCTATTGTGATAGAACCCAATGACAGAAAGAGAGTTTAGAATCGGCATAATTAAAATGATCATGAAGCAAAAGACGAGATAAGAGAGCAAATGCAGGCAATGCATGACCATTTCAATAACAGTTTAAAGAGCAATGCAGAAAGCAAAAGGAACACTTCAATAAAGAGATAGAGATTCTGAAAAAAAAAAAAAAAAAAAAAACAGAATTACCTGAAATGAAACAAACGATAAGCCAAATTAAAAACTCAATAGAAAGCATCACCAACAGAATAAATCTTGTGGAAGACAGAAATCCCAGAAAATGAAGACAAAATAATCTTGAAAATAAAGTTGAACAAACTGAGAAGATGTTAAGAAGTAATGAATGGAAACTCCAGAATTATGGGATATAATGAAGAGATTGAATTTAAGAATTTGGGGGATTAAGGAAGGCACAGAGTTACAAATCAAAGGCTATGAACAACCTGTTCAATGAAATAATATCAGAAAATTTCCCAAACCTGAAAAATGAAATGGAAAATCAAATACGAGAGGCTTACAGAACACCAGGGTGCACAAAATTACAACAGATCCACACCAAGACATATTATAATGAAAATACCTCACATACAAAAAAAAGATCAAATTTAAAGGCTGCGAGAGACAAGTGTCACCATTACATAAAGGAGAAAACCAATATGGATATCAGCAGATTTCTCAGCCCAGACTCTAAAAGTAAGAAGGGCCTGGAACAATATATTTCAAGCTCTGAAAGAACACGGATGACAACCAAGAATCCTATACCCAGCAAAACTAACCTTCAGATTTGATGATGAAATAAAACCTTTCCACAATAAACAAAAGTTAAAAGAATTACAAATAGCCTGCCCTACAGAACATTCTCAGCAAAATATTTCGTGAGGAGGAAGTGAAAAGCAACAATACAAGTCAGCATAGGGAGGAATTACCATAAAGGAAAAGCCAATCAAAGGAGAAACCAAGTCAAGTTAAAAACCAAAAATAAGCCAAAATGACCAGGAATACAAATCATATCAATAATAACCTGAATGTTAATGGCCTAAACTCAATAATCAAAAGACATAGACTGGCAGATTGGATTAAAAAGAAAGACCCAACAATATGCTGCCTTCAAGAGACTCATCTCATAGGAAAAGACATCCACAGACTAAAAGTGAAAGGATGGGGAAAAACATAGCATGCACATGGACCCAGTAAAAAAGCAGGGGTCCCCATTCTTCATATCAGATAGAGTGGACTTCAAACCTAAGTTAGTCAGATGGAATAAAGGAGGACATCTCATACTGCTTAAGGAAAGCATAAAACAGCAAGATATAACAATTTAAAATATTTATGCCCCAAACAATGGAGCATATATGTATATCAAAGAAACCTTCCTCAAATTTTAAGAATCAAATAGACCAAAAACACATTAATAGTGGGGGACTTTAACACATCAGTCTCACCACTGGATAGATCCTCCAAACAAAAACTGAACAAAGGAACTATAGAACTAAATAATACAATTAGTGATATAGACTTAATGGATATTTACAAAGTATTTCATCCATCATCGAGTGAATATACCTTTCTTCTCAGCAGTTCATGGATGCTTCTCCAAAATAGACCATATGCTATGCCACAAAGAAGCCATTAGTAAATACAAAAAAATAGAGATCCTACCCTGTATCCTATTAGACCATAATGGAATGGCAATTAGAATGAAATAGAAAAGGAGGGAAACCCTTCCAATTCATTCTATGAGGCTAGTATCACTCTGATACCAAAACCAGACAAAGACATGTCAAGGAAAGAAAATTTTAGACCAATATCCCTGAAGAAACATAGATGCAAAAATCTTTAACAAAACTACTGGCAAATTGCATACAAAATATATTAAAAAGATAAGAGTACCATGAACAAGTGGGGTTTATCCAAGGGATTGCAAGGTTGGCTTCAACAGCCAGAAATCAATAAATGTAATTCATCACAATCAATAGGCTTAAAGTTTAAGAATCACTGATTATTTCAATAGATGCTGAGAAAGTGTTTGATAAAATACAGTACCCTTTCATGCTTAAAACACTAGAAAAAATAGGAATAGTAGGAACATACCTCAACATCGTAAAGGCTATCTATGCTAAGTCCCACGGCCAACATCATTTTAATGGAGAAAAACTGAAAACATTACATCTAAAAACCTAAAACAAGACAGGGATGCCCCTCTTTCACCACTTCTATTCAACATCACCCTTGAAACACTTGGCCAGAGCAATTAGACAGACCAATGAAATTAAAGGATACAAATAGGAAAAGAAGAAACTAAAGTTGACACTATTTGCTGACAACATGATCCTATATTTAGAAGATCCCAAAACTCTACTAGAAAACTTCTAGAACTAATAAATGAATTCAGCAAAGTAGCAGGATATAAAATCAATATGCATAAATCTAAAGCATTTCTATTCATAAATGATGAATCCTCTGAAAGAGAAATTAGGAAAACCACTCCCATTCACAGTAGCCTCAAAAAAATAAAATATTAGGGAATTAATTTACCAAAAGAGGTGAAAGACCTCTACAATGAAAACTACAGAACATTAATGAAAGAAATTGAAGAAAACCTTTGAAGATGGAAAGAATCTCCCATGTTCTTGGATAGGCCAGAATTAACATTGTCAAAATGGCCCACTCTAACCAAAGGTGCTATACATATTCAATGCAATTCCAAATAAAATCCCAATGACATTCCTCATAGAAATAGAGAAAGCAATCATGAACTTCATCTGGAAGCAAGAGACCTTGAATAGCCAAAACAATCCTGAGTAGACAAAGTGAAACAAGAGGAATCACAATACCAGACAATTAAACTATACTACAGAGCAATAGTAACAAAAACAGCATGGTATTGGCAACAAAATAGATAGGTAGACCAATGGTACAGCATAAAAGACACAGAGACAAACCACATAAATATAGTCACCTCATATTTGACAAAGGATGCCAAAAACATACAGTGGAGAAAAGATAGCCTGTTCAACAAATGGTGCTGGCAAATTGGAAATCCATATGAAAGTAAAATGAAATTAAACCTCTATCTCTTACTCTGCACAAAACTCAACTCAAAATGGATCAAGGACATAGGAATTAGACCAAGACCCTGCACAAGTACGCCTGAATCTTCATCATGTTGGCTTGGGATCAGACTTCCTCAACAAGCTCCCAAAGCACAAGGAATCAAAGCAAGAATCAGTAAATGGGATGGACTCAAACTAAAAAGACCTTTTCTCAGCAGAGGATACAATCAAGAATGTGAAGAGAGAGCCTACCAGAGTGGGAGAAAATCTTTTCCACAAACATTTTAGATAGAGTTACTTATTCTCCACAATTTTATAAAGAACTTACAAAACTTTACACCGAAAATACGAAGAACCCATCAATAATGGGCCAAGGAACGGGACACTTTACAGAAGAAAGACATACAGGCAATTAATAGTACATGAAAGAGTGTTCAACATCCCTAGTAATTAGAGAGAAATGCAAATTAAAACAACTCTAAGATTCATCTTACTCCAATGAGAATGCTATTATCAGAACAAAAACAAATAATAGATGTTGGCGTGGAATGTGGGGGAGAAACGCCACTTCTACATTGCTGGTTGGAGTTGTACATTCATGCAGCCACTCTGGAAAGCAATGTGGGAGAATCCTCAGAAAACTTGGAATGGACCCACCTTTTGACCCACTTATCCCACTCCTCAGTTTTATACCCAAAGGACTTAAAATCAGCATACTACAGTAACACAGTCACATCAATGTTTCATAGCAGCTCAGTTCACAATAGCTAGATTGTGGAACCAACCTAGATGCCCTCAACAGATGAATGGATAAAGAAACTTGTACATATACACAATGGAATATTATTTCAGCCATGAATAATAATAATATTATGGCATTTGCAATTATAGATAGAATTGGAGAATATCATGTTAAGTGAAATAAGCCAATCCCAAAAAACCAAAGGCCAAATGTTTTCCCTGATAAGTGGAGAATGATATATAATGGGGGGTGGGGGGGTGGGGAGTGAGAGAAGAATGGGGGGACTTTAGAATATGTAGAAGGAAATGAGGAGGAGGGACGTATGGAAAAATGGCAGAACAAGACACACATCATTAGCCTATGTTCATGTATGATTACATGAATTGTATGAATCTACATCATGTACAACCACAGAAATGAAATGATGTACCCCCATTTGTGAACAATGAATCAAAATGCAGTCTGTAAAAAGTTAAAGGATTAATAAAAAAAAGTGTTAAGAGAGAAAATAATAGTTTCTGGCTTTTCAAATTGTTACTCCTATATTTTTCCATCAAACCATGGCTACACTGTATAGTACCATTAATATTATTGTAAGTTACATTTTGGACCAAATCGGTTTTTGAGAGCTGACACAGAAACCCAAATAATATTTATTAGTTTATGTTTGAGAGGAAAGAAGTTAGAATTAAAATAAGTATGGAAATATTTTACTTAAAATTGTGTGCATAGGACAGACAGTATGTTAAGTAGTTACATATATTTCTCATTTAATCAACACAAAGAATTACATTATATTACATGTAGTAAGAACCAAGGCTCAGAGCCAGACATGGTGGCACACACCTGTAATTCCAGCTACTTGGAAGGCTGAGGGCAAGAAAGACTGTGAGTTGGAAGCCACCCTGGGCAACTTGGTAAGACCCTGCCTCAAAATTAAAATTAAAAACAGGGGGTTTGGGAGGCAGGTCAGAGATGTCAATCAGTGGTATTGCACTTGTCCTAGCAAGCAAAAGGCCCTGGGTTCAATTCCCAGTACCACAAAGAGAACTAAGGTTCAGGAAAGTCCAGGGTTTGCAAATCAAGTTGCAGTTCTACATGATCTAAGTCTACACTCTTAGCCACCACACTTATTGTTCTTATATGTATATTTAATTTTAAAATTATTGTATAATATAATCTTATTTCATGAATAGTTGACTGCCTCTGTATGTGTGTGTTTGTAAAATTTAGTTACAAATAAATGTATTAAAGTAACTTTGTTTGATCTTTCAAATCCATTTCTTTAAAATCCAACATACTTATATTAAAAAGCAATAAAAATCTCATCTAACTGATTTGAGCATTGTAAAAATTATTTTACAAAAATTCATATTAATATACTAATGAGTAAGAAATACACATATGTTATAAGATGATATACTCATTCCCTACTGGTTCTGTTTTCTCTAAAGAATCCTAACACAATGATTCTATTGTAATTCGGTCCAAAATTTAAATTTTTTACAAAATATATAGGGCCATTGGTGAGAAGGTAAAATTAGCATTCAATATTAAAATGATTATTTCACACATTAAATCTCCTTTCTGAACTCTGTTCATATAATTGTGATACCTTTTCTAGAGGAATTGTAGTAATTTCAGGGAAAGCAAACAAAAAAGTTTAATTACTTGCTTGCCGCTGCTTTTAATATACCATGTAAGAGGAAAATACATTCTTATAATGAATGACTGTGGAAAAAACCCTATTTCTATATTATACACACTTGGACAAAATATTTTAACAAATAAGTATAGGCTGTGTTGACAATACCTTTATACATACTTGATGCAACTCAGCAAAACTATTTAAAGCCATGGTGTAATTAACTAGGTTTGTAACTACTAGAAAAAGAAGAAGGCCCCAAAGTAAGAAAGAAACTTGATATACTTAAAGGAACACTAACAATACTTTCCATAAAATTATTTTTCCATATAATTTAAATTTTTTGACAAAATAATTCTCATAAAAACTTCTGTAATGCAAAAAAAATCCAATTTACTAAAAATATTTAAGATCTAATCAAAGCTAGAGAAGTAAATTAATAGATTATGAGACTCCATAATACATTCACAAAAGATCTAAACACTATTACCTTTACTATGTTTCTGTTTTAAAATCTTACTTTTGAAAGGTAGTACAGTGGGCTGGAGATATAGCTCAGTTGGTAGAGTACCTGCCTTGCAAGCACAAGGCCCTGGGTTCAATCCCCAGCACCACAAAAAAAAAAAAAAAAAAAAAGGGGGGGGTATAGCACAATTTTATATTTATGCAAATATTCTAAAATATTGTTTTTAAGTTCTTTATCACTTTTACTAAATGAATTTAATGAATTTATTTTCTTTCAAATTCAGTTTTCACTTGAATAGACCACACTATCACTGTTACTTTTTTCAGATATCAAAGAAGGATGAAAAGATTAAGTAGTTGAACCAGTAGAAGTTTTTTTCTTTTCTTTCCTAGGTGATTTTTTGGCAAATTTTTTAATTTGTTCTAATTAATTCCTAGGTGATCTTTTAAAAATTCATTTTAATTATTTAATTTTATATAATTCAGCTTAAAGAAGAAAAATGAAATATATAGTCTAGATATATCAGTAATATTTCAGATTGTTAATAAAAATAATTGTTTAATGTAGTTAAGTTTCATTTACTCCCATTTTCTCCTTCCTCCTTCCTTTATAAGCACTCCTAATATGATTTTCTATGTTTATTAAATAAAATTTATAATGCTGTCTAGTTTTTAATTTTTACAACATTATTACCAAATTGTACACATCATTTTGCAACTTCCTTTATTTCAATCTGCAGTGTTTTTTTGAAATTTAACTGTTGGCAATATTAAGCCCAATTCTTTCATTTTGACTGCTATATGATGTCTCACTGTAAAAATAAACCTGCTTAATTATACAGTTAGGACAGAGAATCATATTGTTTCACTTTTTCACTGTAACAAATGTTATGATTATCCTGCATAGGTGTGATGTTCTCTAGTGTGGAAGCATTTATTTTAAGATCATAGGGTTTGTGTGTCTTCAAAATTACTGTAAATTAATTAAGTAACTATCCTTCTGAGTGGCTATACCAATTTACTTTATCACCAGAAATGAATGAGCTTATTTCCCTACACAAATATTTTGTGATGTCACATCTTCACATTTTGGTCAATCTGATCAATGTGCCAAATGCTAATTCACGTTTGTTATTTGATATCCCAGTGATTCATAAGTATAATTATTACTGATAAAAGCACTTAGTGCTGACATTGGATTGTTACAGTATCTAAATTTAAAAAAAATTTTTAGATGTTGCTGGACGTTTATTTTATTCATTTATTTATATGTGGTGCTGAGAATCAAACACAGTACCTCATACATGCTAGGCAAGCACTCTACCACTGAACCATAACCCCAGGCCCAGTATCTAAATATTTTAATGACTTTTTTTATCTACTGTAATTCAAAACATTTAAAAATGAGTTTTTAAGTGAAAAGATAATTTACCCTCTGAAAATTGTTTAGCCTCTTCATCATAAAATTATATGGGTTCTGAGATTCTGTTAATAAAAAGAACTGAGTTTTATCCTACTGAAACATCTAATACTTATGACAAAAGTCAATGTTTAAAGGTAATGAAATTACTTATAATTATGTCTTTCTATGTATACCTCAATGAAATTAATGATTTCATTCTTAATTCACTTACAGCACTTTACTTATGTATTTATTTACTCAGCCATATAGTGCTACATCATTAAATTGGCACTATTAGGTCAGGGATTATCATGTTGTAGCATCTAACTATGAAACATGTAAGTACCCCATAAGTCCCTCTTCACATTCCTTTCCAGTGCTACTCTTTCAAGGGTATCCTGATATCTAAAAACATACATTTGAACTTCATGTAAGTAAAATCAAATAACTGTTCTTTTGATTTTACTTAACATTATATTTAAAAATTTCTTACATGTTTTAAAATATAACTATAGTTCTTATATTCTTAACAACGTCTAGTATTTCATTGTATGACCATACCACAATATCTGCATAATTCTGCTGATGGGCACTTAAGTATTTTCTATACTGGGACTCCCATGAATAATACTGCTATGACTGTTCATATCTTTTGGTGAATGCGTCTTCATTTCAGTTGGGTATATGACTAAATGTGGAATTCCTGAGTTATGTGATATATGTTTTAGTAAACAAATTTGTATTTTTAGAAAAAGTTTTAGGAATAGTTTTCCAAAGTAGACTACCAAAACCTCATTTTTATCATTCAAATTTCCAAATTTTAAGAGATACATTAAACAAAAATATGTTAAGGTACTATACTTGATAATGTGAAATACAGAACCAAGTCTCTGTCTCTCTACAGCACTCATTTCTTTGTCAATTCATTTTACTGTATACCTAAGGTATGCCAGGTATTTTCCATTTGGAGACCATCAGATTAACAAGAAAGAACTCATCCTCATGGAGTTTTCATTCAAATGGGGAGAGACAAATAAAACACAGGTAAAAATAAAATAAAATAAATAGAGATAATATCAAAAAGAAGAAAGTAGAATTGAGAAATTAAGTGGAATAAAGGAAGAGAATGTGAAAGTTGGAAACAGAATCCCATTTTAGACAAAATATACAAGATCTCTCTCTAAAGGTCAAACCTGCTTTTAAAGTAAGGTGATGATGATAAAAGTAATGAGAAGTGGTTACATTTAGCATAGATTATGAAAGAAGAAGTAACAGAATTTTTTTCTTGATGTGAGGTATAACACCCTGATCATGATGGACTATTCATAAATGTTGTTTGGATGAATGTCAATATCTAATAATAATTTTGCAGTATGATCCACTATAACAATGTACCCTGATTTATAGGCAATTTTCAAAATATTGAATATATTCTCTAAGTTAGATTTTATTTCAAGTCTTCCTCTCTTGTCATTCCTATGACATGGAATTAACTTTTTAAAATAAATAATTAACATTCCTAGAGAAAAATGATTTATAAATAGGCATATAAACATATTTATGTATAAGCATGTGTGTATACTTATGTGTGTGTGATAATATATACACATAATTTTAATAGACTCAAATGTTCAGTTTGATAAAATAGGTAACTATATAAAAATTTTAACTAGAAGGCAGATAACAATACTACCATATACCAGCCATATTAATGGCCAAAGACATATTTCTATATTTACAAGATCCAAAAAATTCCACCAGAAAAACTTCTAGAATTCATAAATGAATTCAGCAAAGTAGCAGGATATAAACTCAATACCCGTAAATCAAATGCATTTCTATACATAAATGATGAATGTACTGCAAGAGAAATTGGAAAAACTACCCCATTCACAATAGTCTCAACAAAACAAAAATAAATACAAAGAAGTCAATCAAACAAAAGAAGTGAAAGACCTCTACAATGAAAACTACAGAACACTAAGAAATTGAAGAAGATCTTAAAAGATGGAGAAATCTCCCATGAGCTTGGATAAGCAGAATAATATTGTCAAAATGGCCACATCACACAAAAATGTCATACAGATTCAATGCAATTCCTATTAAAATACCAATGACATTCTTCATAGAAATAGAAAAATCAATCATGAAATTCATTTAAAAATAAGAGACCCAGAAAAGCAAAGGCAATCCTTAGTAAGAAGAGTGAAGAAGGAGGCATCACAATACCAGATCTCAAACTATGCTACAGAGCAATAGTTACAAAACAGCATAGTACTGGCACCAAAAGACATGCAGACCAATGGTACAGAATAGAAGACACAGAGACAAACCCACATAAATATGGTTATATCATATTAGACAAAGATGCCAAAAATATACATTGGACAATACACCACCTATTCAACAAATTGTGCTGGGAAAACTGGAATCCATGTGTAACAAAATGAAATTAAAGCTCTATCTCTTACCCTCCACAAAGTTCAACTCAAAGTGGATCAAAGACTTAAGCACTAGAACAGAGACCCTGCACATAATGAAAGAAAAAGTAGGCCCAAATCTTCAACATGTTGGCTTAGAACCTGACTTCCTTAACAAGACTCCTAAAGCACCAAGAAGTAAAATTAAGAATCAATGGGATGGGAAAAGCTTCTTCTCACTAAAGGAAGCAATCAGTAATGTGAAGAGAGCCTACAGAATGGTAAAAAATCTTTACCACATGCATCCCAGATAGAGCACTAATCTCCAGGATATAAAAAAACTCAAAAAAAATTAACACCAAACAAACATAACCCAATCAACAATGGGCTAAGGAACTGAACTGATATTTCAAAGAGGAAGAATACAGTTGATCAACAAATATATGAAAAAATGTTCAACATCTCTAGCAATTAGAGAAATGCAAATCAAAATTACTCTAAGATTTCAACTCACTCTAGTCAGAATGGCAATTATCAAGAATACAAGCAACAATAAATGTTGATGAGGATGTGGAGAAAAAGGTACACTCATACATTCTTGGTGGAATTGCAAATTGGTGCAATTGCTTTGGAAAGCAGTATGGAGTGCCTCATAAAACTTGGAATGGAACCACCATTTGACTCAGCTATCCTGCTCCTGAATTTATACCCAAAGGATTTAAAAATCAGCATTCTATAGTGATGCAGCTACATCAATGCTAATAGCAGCTCAATTCACAATTGCTAGATTGTGGAACCAGCCTACATGTCCTTCAATGATCAATGGATAAAGAAACTGTGGTATACATAAAGAAGAATAAAATTATGGCATTTGCAGGTAAATGAATGGAACTGGAGAACATCATGCTAAGTGAAATAAGCCAATTCCAAAAACCCAGAGGCTGAATGTTTTCTCTGATAAATGGGGGGAGGGGGTAAGGGAAGAATGAAGGAACTTTGGATTGGGTAGAGGGGAAATGAGGGGGTTGGGGGAAGGAAAGATGGGGGAATGAGACAAACATCATTAACCTAGGTACATGTATGGTTACCTGAATGGTGTGACTCTACATTGTGTCCAACCAGAAGAAAAGAAAAGTTGTATAACACTTGTGTACAATGAATCAAAATGCATTCTACTGTCATGTCTAACTAAATAGAACAAACATTAAAAAAATAAGAATAAGGAAAAAAATGTATGGTCAAAAAAATTAGCTGACAATAAAAACTATTTTATTAAAATGTCAACATCAGCAATTCCAAGTGAGCAGTCACGGTGAATTTATTAAAAGGTGTCCCTGAACTATGATCCACTTAAAGTAGAAAACATTTAGCTAAAGTGAAGCACTTGTTATAGTTTATATAGAGATATCCCCCAAAGCTCCTGTGTAAGACAATGCAAGAAAGATTATAGTTGAAATGATTGGCTTATAGAGACTTAACTTAATCAGAACATTAATCCACTTGAATGGATTAGCTAGGTGTAACTCTAGGCAAACAAGGTGTGGCTGAAGAAGCTAGGTCCTGGAGATGTGCCTTCAGGGTATACAATTTGTCCCTGGTAAGCAGTGTCCTGTGTGCTACTTCCTGAGTGATTTTCCTCCACCACATCTTCTGCTATGTTATTGTACTTCATCTTGGGCTGTAACAGGGTTCACTTGATCTTTTGACTATATTGCTTGTCACTTTGAATTTACATGTTTCATCTTTTTCCCAACCTTTCCCCTGACCTTCCCCTGATCTATTTCTTCCTAAACTTCCTCTCCCTGATCTTTCCTTCTAATCTCATTTCTCTGAATCACCTCTTTAAAAATCTCCTATTCCCCATGATGGGCAGAATCACAGCCTTTGGGACAGGAACTTCCCTGTTTCTCTGTTGCTAGCAAAGCAATAAACCTTCTTACCCTTTTCTCAAAACCATGTCTTGTTATTTGACTGGCATCAAGGGCAAGGACCATGTTTTCGACACAACCAGTCCCCATAGCAACAGATTTGGGCCATCTAGAACTGTGAGGTCTGAATGGTGAGCCCCAAATGAACTTTTCCCTCCTCTTATCAGGACTTTGGGCATAGTGACAAAAAAGCTGTCTCAAGTGGCACTAATATCTACTACCAAGGAGGGTCAATATCAGTTTCCCTTATTGGGAATAATCTCAATAGGATCTAAGAGCTAGCAAAACTGTCTTAAGAGTATGGAGAATAGGAAGTAAGCTGTACTTATTTTAGGTGTGAAACTACTACAAGCTAGCCTCAGAAAGAGCCTTAAGAAAAGAATAGCCAAAGATTAAATACTGCCTCTACTGTGCAAAATTAAAACACTATTTGAATTATTAAGTCAGTAGAAAGTTGGGAAGAAGGCAATGACAATCAACATTTCAAATGCTATTTCTATTAAGGATGTATGTGTGATGTACAACTGCAGGATGTTCCCCACGCTTGCACGTTACTGTGAGAACATAATGTAAATTTTCACTAGCATTGTGATATAAAACACAAGTTTGCTTATTTCATTCATTCAATAAATGTTCATTAAAAAAAATACGTGATCTACCAAGAACTGTGTGAGGTCCGGGGTGACAGCACAAGGAAGACAGTCTACTGAATTAGAAAAATTAATCTAAAAAAAAACACAATATATGCCATGATACATACAAGAATATGGAGGGTACAAAGAAAAAATACCAAAGGAGAGATAAAGAACAGGAGAAAGCGTCCCAGCCAAAACTATGGTTAAAGCAAAATGTTTTAATAATTCAATAGGCCATCATCATTTAACAAGTACTGAAAAATAAAAATAAAAACCAAAATGTAATGAGGCAACTTTACTACATGGCCTCCTTACACAAAGTTGAGATCTGCACCCTAAAGCCTACTTTTATAATGAACAAATTCATAATACCTGGACATTGGAAAAGTTAACTGTATTTATCATATATAAAAGACTTACTACTACCAAAGAGTGTATGAATCTTTATAATATTCAAGGCAGAGGAAGAATAGTAAATAAAAATAAGGTTTACACTCATAGATTGAACCACTACAATGGTATAAATTGTTCTTAAGTTTATTTAGTCTTCATTGTGAAATGATCAAATATCTAAGAGTTAAGTTGGGATATATATATATAGGAGTTTACTGGGAATTGAACCCAGGAGTTCTTTACCACTGAGTTACATCCCAGCCCCTTTTAAATTTTTATTTTATTTATTTATTTTGTCTTGAGACAGAGTCTCACTAGTTGCTTAGGCTTGGCCTGGAACTTGTGATTTTTCTGCCTCAGCCTTCTTAGTTGCTGGGATTACAGATGTGGCACAAGCATGTTTGGTAAAGGATATTTTAAATAAGCACTTTTTAAATTACTGGGCTTTTTTCACTTAAAAATTATTAAAGATCTCAGTAAATACAGGCTATGTTTTCTTTATGTGGCCACACACAATTCTGTATGATACATATATGTCTTCACTTGCTAGACAATTAAATTGTGCTTATATTCTGTTGCACAAACAATTCCATACTCGATTATATACTGTCATATTTTGTTCTCCAGCTGTTTCATATATGGGTCATTTGTCTCCCAAATTAGATGATAAATTTCTTTAGGGCCAAAACATACTGTCTTCTTCTATTGTATCCTTTAGTAGCTAACACAGTGTTGGACTACAGAACAGCTCAATAAATGGCCTGTTGAGTTGAACAGTACCTTAATCACTGCCATTTCTTTTCTCTGAAATATAGTCGAATAGATTTAATACTGTGGGATTGTCAGCTTTTATTCTTCATTCTGCTCTGTGCCCACCTTGCTAGAAGAAGGTAAATTCAATCTTTACATTTATTCAATCAATATTGCTTCTGCCAGGATGATCAACAACAGTGACAATCAATGTCAGTTCAAATGTCCAGTTTTATCACACATGAATACCTGTCACCTAGAGATTAAACCCAAAATACCTATGTTAGTCTTAGTCATTATTAGTTTGTCCTTGACTCAAAATAAATGATTGATCTTAAATACCAGTTCACTGCCTATATCTTTCAATCTACAAATAGAAATTTTAAAAATAGTCGAAAGGGTGCTATGGTTTAAATATGTCCACTCAAAGTTCACACATTGGAAACTTAAACTTACCCCTCAAATTCATATATTAATGGTATTTGGAGGTTAGGCCTTTGGGAGGGAAGTAGGATTAGATGAGGTCATGAGAGTGGGGCTTCCACATGGCATTTTTTATAAGAGGAATAGAGATCTGAACTAGCCTGTTTGATTTCTTTTAACACGTGACGCCCCTCTGACATGATACCATGCATCAAGAAGACTCTCATCAGATACCAAGTAAATACTGGCCCACATTCTTGGACTTCCCAAACTCTAAAACTGTGGACTAAAAAAATTTCTATTCTTTATAAATTACTCAGTTTCAAGTATTTTGTTATAGCAACAGAAAATGACCCGAAAAAATGGTAATAAAAATAATTATTTTTAAAAATTAGATAAACTTTTAAATATACATTTTAAATACTTTGTCCTACCTCTTTGATGTCTAAATGTAAAGGCAAAACAGTTTTTTTCCAAATGCAGAACTCCTACTATAGGCAGACATTTTAAAATATTATTCTAAAAGAAAAAATAATCTACCATAATTATATAAAATGCAGGGAGTCAAAATAAAAAATATGACTATCAAAATGAGTTGTTTCCAAATTCAAGAATATATTTCATTTACTGCATTGAACTCATTTCTTTGCCAGTGCAGAAAGATGACACAGAATTAAAAATAAAGCTTTGGTTATCATGTTGGCTACGTAATGACATGAAAATTATAAGAAGATAGTCACAGTTATCCTAAAGGTCCTATTTTAATAAGACTGAGAGAAAAAGGATCAGAATCCAGAGTTAATCTTCATTTACAATCCGACAATTCATTAAAAATACAGCTTATGCAACAATAAAAACATTCATTTAAAAATCACAGCAGGACTATATTATCTTGAGGATTAATTGAAACATCAAAAAGAAAAAGAAAAGCAGTTCTTTGACAAATCTATTACCAGAATAAACAAATTTTCAAACTTTTTTTTTAAAAAACTTGAAATAAGAAAAATAATTACTGCATATGAAAGTGGTTTTGGGGGGTGTTAAGCTTTTTGAGTTCTTTATATATCCTGGAAATTAACACTATCTGAAGTGCAGGTGGCAAAGATTTTCTTCCACTCTTTAGGCTCTCTCTTCATGATCTTGATTGTTTTCTGTGCTGTGAACAAGCTTTTTAGTTTGATGCCATCCTGTTTATTGATTCTTGATTTTACTTCTTACGCTTTAGGAGTCTTGTTAAGAAAGTCAGTTCCTGAGCTGACATGTTGGAGTGTTGGGGCCTACATTTTCTTCTATTATATGCAGAGTTTCGGGTCTAATTTCTATGTCTTTGATTCACTTTAAGTTTTATTCAGGGTAAAAGATTTCATTCCACTATATATGAATTTCCAGTTTTCTAAGCACTATTTGTTGAAGAGGCTATCTTTTCTCCAATCTTTGGCACCTTTGTCTAGTATGAGGTATCTATATTTTTATGGGTTTGTCTTTGTGTCTTCTATTCTGTTCCACTGGTCTTCTTGCCTGTTTTGGTGCCAATACCATGAACTCAAAAAGTTTAACACCAAAAAACCCCCAAATAACCAATCAATAAATGGGCAAAGGAACTAAACAGACACTTCTCAGAAGAAGAAATATGAATGATCAACAAAAATATGAAAAAATGTTCAACATCTCCAGCATTTAAAGAAATGAAAATTAAACTACAATGAGATTTCATTTCACTCCAGTCACAGTGACAATTACCAAGAATATAAGTAACAATAAATGTTGGCAAGGATGTGGGGGAAAAGGTATGTTTATACATTGCTGGTGGGACTGCAAATTGGTGCAACCACTCTGGAAAGCACTATGGAGATTCCTCAAAAAACTAAGAATAGAACCACCATTTGACCCAGCTATCCTATTCCTCCTTATATATTCAAAGGATTTTAAATCAGCATACTACAGTGATGTGACCACATCAATGTTTACAGCAGCTCAATTCATAATAGATAAGCTATGGAACCAACCTAGGTGCCCTTCAACAGATGAATGGATAAAGAAAATATGGTACAATGGAATATTACTCAGCCATAAATAAGACTTTACAACATTTGCCAGTAAATGGGCAGATCTGGAGACTATCATGCTAAGTGAAATAAGCTAGTCCCCCAAAGCAAAGGTTTAATGTTTATGCTCTTATGTAGAAGACAACCCACAATAAGCGGAGAGATCGGAAGAACAGATAGATCTTCAGTAGATTAGACAAAGGAAAATGAAAGGAAGGGAGGGAGGATAAGAAAAGGAAAGACAGTGGAACTAATCTAAAATAATTTTCCTATGTACATATATGAATATAATGGATCCCACCATTGTGTACAGCCATAAGAATGGGGTCTTAATTAGAATAAAATGTATTCCGTGCTTGTATAATTATATGAAAATGAATTCTACTATCATGTATAACTAAAAAGAACCAATAAAAAGTAATCAGTATAATATTTCCTTACCTTAACCATATTGACTAAGTTAATATTAACCTCTAGTTTGTGTACACATACAACAATGTGAATAATTTTTTTAATTTAAATAATGTAAAACTGACCTAGAATGTAAATGATGTTAGTGAGCCAAACAGTAGCTTTGTGACTGATATCAAACTGTATTCCATTTCTCAAAACCCAGATTTTAAAGGTGAACTGGAAGCATATTTTTAAATCAAACTACAATGACATTTAACTATGTGGCTGAAAAACTCTAATCTGTATTAACCTCTGAAGGCAAAAGTTGTAATTTTTTTTCCTGATTTAAGGATAGCAGGGATGAGGCCTAAGGAGTCATAATGACAGTAACTATATTCACATTTTTCAATCCAATGGAAAAAACTTTAACTACTGCTTCCTATAAATGATTTTAAGTTCTGTTGAAATATAAGCATATGTGCATTTGTTCTGATAACATTTTATTCCCTCTCTTGTTGACATTTATAACATGACCTATTTCAGCTAAAATTACCATAATGAAAAGTACCTGCAGTGTGATAAGTAATTTTATCTAGACATGATGTCTTGTTCCCAGTACAGTACACACACACTGATGTCCCTGGGTAAGGGAGACTAATTCTTTCTACTTGTCTTCTTTATGATAAAGGCAGTGAAAGTGACTTTTCAAAATTCCTTGCTTCTAAGTTGAGAAACTGAAAAGCTGTTGAATGATCAGCATCACCAAACAATTCAGAAAAAATAAGACATGTAATAACATGAGAAAAAAAAAATCCTGAAGCCAATACCTTGGGAATAAAAGATAACAGGAATGCAACACCTAAGTGGATGGTCATAGTAATTTCTGGCCATGTTTCTAAGCCCCACAGGTAATAGTGGATGGGCAGCTGGAGGCATATAAGACAAAACACATAAATGTAGAATTTGAAAGACAGTACTATTCTATGTTCATGTGGTAGGAAGCATGAACTGAATAAAACTCTTTGCAGGCTGTACCAAATTAAAGATGTAAAAAAAATGGAGACATTCAAAGATCCTGTGAAAAAGAGAAGGAAGAAAATAGAAGAGTACTTAAAATGAACTGATAGACAATCAAGTGGGCAATCATAATTTAACAGAAAGTAATCAAAATCATTGGTGGAAATAATATTTGCTCATAGGAACCCAAATCATGTTGATTAAGAAATATGTTTCACCAAAGAGGAAGCTGACAAGAGGCTCAGGGCCTTTTAATAAGGAGACTAAATCACCATGGAATTTCTATTGACAGTGGGCTTAATTAGTGACACTTTTTAAGTGATCAACTCTAACTTATGCCAAGGATAGTACGCCTGATTATTATTCTTGTGAAACTAGAAGGCAAAAGAAAAGAGTGAGTCACATAAAGGGTGAGCATTAAAGCAGTAAACTTACCTAAACCTTAGATCTGGGGCACAGCAACAATATGAACTTGTGCAAAATGAAACTAAAGTCAGAGAAAACCTTTAACAATATAGCTATCTATAAACCTCTAATAGTATATGGTATGTTATTAGAATATTTGAGGGGTTTTACATATAGTTAAATTGCAGAATTTGACAGGTATAATACATTTATGTGATACGTAAGTGTTTATAATACATTATAACTATTACCCAAATGAAATATAAGTGCTGCTGAAGTAGCCCCAGAATTCAGAGGGAGCCTGATTACCTATAATAGTCTGGTATAGTAGAACTGGTAACAGAAAAGGGTCTGTTCCTATGACCTGACTTTTACAAGGAATGAAAAATGAAAAGCAGTTGACTTTTGAGTAGAGATTTGAGGAAGGTATTTAAAAAATTAAGAATGGACCTATGGTGAGGATTTCTCTAGACAAAAGGTGTTTTCTGAAAGGACTCTGTGAGACACTGAAGCCAAATGACAACAATGACATTTTGTAAGCTCAAGAATTTACATCTGTGAGAGCATCAAGAGTAAGTATTTCTAATATGGAATGTGATACATGAGACCTACTTTAGAGAGACAGCTTGTATAACTATGTGAGAAGATAACAGTAAATGAACATGTGGAGCTTATGGTCACTAGTGGAAAGCCCCAGGGACTACCAGAATTAACGGGTATACTTTGCAGGGAAGTGGAAGCCTGGTGTTATGTAGGTAGGACATGAATCAATGAAACTGAGTTACCATCACTAAAAGCATGTAACTGCATGTGACCCCCGAGGATGAAGCCTGGAGAAACTCAATTCAGGCATAATTTAAATCTTATAATTCATCACCCTTCAGAGAAATAAACATATATAAGAGCCCCAGAGAATGTTCTATTTTGACAGAGATAATGAGTGAAAGGCAATAATAAAGACAGTAGTAGAGGACAGTGGGAGAATATATATCCTAGGGAAGACTTATTATTCCAGAATGCTTAGAAAAGCAGTCTTCTTCCTTATGCTCCTCTGTATTATATTCTGAATCCATATACTGGATAGAAGTCATGATAGTTTTCTTAACAATGATGATGACAATCACAACAGAAATATCTGCCTAGTGCCAAACACTGTAAAAAAACAATGTATTATTTCTCAACTCACTAAATTCTCGCAATAATGTTATGAGGTAAGAGCTCTTTATTTATCTCAGTTGAATTATGCCTAGAAAAGGAAAGAATTTATCCAAGATTACATGGAAAGTAATGGTGGTAATAACTTGGGGAAGCTGTGGTAAGACTTCTGGAAGCATTCTGATTGGCAGTTCCTCTAGAGTACACAGCAAGTGGAAAACTCAAAGCACTATTGGCCAAGTCTAGAAGCAGCAACCGGGCCATGGCAACAAACCATTTCCTCAATCTCTATATTGAGGCCAACCAGGAAACAAGTAGAACTCAGTATTCTGAGCATAGTAGTATAGTACTTAAAGTATTTCTGCAATACTCTGGAATTCTCCAATTATTCCCCCTATTCCAGGAAAAGCTATTGCTTTTTAAGATAAGAGCAAAAGATAAATTTCCTCAAATTCAAGGGGACTGGAGTGAAGCAAGAAATGAAGATTATTTATGTTTTATCAGGCTGAACTCTTATTTCCCTAAAACCGTAGGGACTCAGTGTTCCACAGTTCATGAATGAGCATATAAATACTAAAGCCTTAAGATTCTACCAACATACTGAGCACATTAATATACACAACTGTCTGTACAGCTCTTCAGATCCAATCACTACAAAATTGTTCCACTATAAAAATTTTCTGTATGTAATCTAAAGGAAACATACCACATGAATTCCTAAAAATTAATAAGAAATGATAAGAATGTACAACACAAAATGTTAGAAATGAGAGGACCAAATACAAAATGGTTGAGCTAGTTTATGTACAATCATTTAAAAGTAATAAATCTTACATGTTTATAAAAGATAAATTTTCAGTTTATAAGTAGTATAGCACTTAAAATTTTGAGGCTCATTTACAATCTAATGTTATATACTGAATGCCAAGTTTAATAGCATTGAAATAAATTTTTGGCTATATTTAAAATGTAACACTAGATAAAAATCAATTATATTTTTACAGAATTATCTACCTTAAGCTGAACTACTTGTCTCTTAACTTCATAAGAGTCAAATTTTAGAATGATGGACAAAAATAAAAGATAAATGATCAAAATACCTTCAAGTTACAATTAGTGGTAAAAGAGAAAACTAATCAGACAGGGGCAGGCATCGTGGTCATGGTATGCCTAAGAACATATGATTCAATTTAAGAAATGGAGAGAAGAAATCAGTCATATGTGGTGCTGGGAAAAGAATGCCAGGCAGATGAAAAAGCATGTAAAATAAATTGCAGCAGAAAAATACTAGTGTATGAGGAACTATGAGAACATTAATATGATTGTGATCAACAAATCACAAAATCAGGTTGGAGAGATACAGATTTGGGTCTGATAGGACAAAGTAACATAAGCCACAGAAAACAGCCTGGAAGTCATTCCAAGTACAATGGAAGGTTACTGAAAAGTGTTTTAAGCAGGGAGTGATGGAACCCCAAAACATTGTAAGGTCAACTTTAAACTGTGAAAATGGATTATAAGATTCCTAGTGGGAGTCAGAAAAGGTAAAGGATGATACTTTGAAATAAGTGGTGCAGCAGATATGAGGGGGAAGAGATGAGGGCAAATTCAAGATAAAATTTTAAAAAAGAACTAATATTCTAAGAAAAGAATATGGAATAAGGAAAAGAAATTAAGGAAAAAATTCTAGGTTTCTGCCTTGAGTCAAACTAAGGTTATGTTTCACCAAAGTTGTTCAAACATCCTAGTCCTTCAGCACTCAAAGGGGAATTTAGAAAAATTACTAAAATTCAGAATAAGTATTTAAAATACCCCACTAATTAAAGGAAGGAAGGATATGAGGGAGGGAGAGAGAAAGGGAGAAAGGAAATCTTATCATTATTTGAGGTATGCCAATATCTCCATCTTATGTTACAATACTAGATAAACTATTATACAACAACCTAAGCTAACTCTCATTTACTTTCCCATCTTCAGATTTATTTTCCATAAATAAGTCATATAAAATAAGCATGATCTAAAATTGAAACTTATGTAGTTTCTTCTACAATTGTTTGAAAAACCATGACTACATATTTATGTAAATTTTTAAATTATTTGTTCTATTTAGTTATACATGACAGCAGAATACATTTTGATTCATTGTACACAAATGGAGTACAACTTTCATTTCTCTGGTTGTACACGATGTAGAGTCACACCATTTAGTGCAATTGTTCACGTACATAGAGTATGATGTTTGTCTCATTTCACCATCTTTCCTTCCCCCTGCCCCCTCCCTCCCCTCATTTCCCTGTACACAATCCAAAGTTCCTCCATTCATTTAAAAAAATATATTTCGTAGCTCATAAACATACTGAGTCTTGAGGAAACAAGTTTTGCATTATAATTGTTGGGTAGGATGGGTTTTTAAAAGTGGTATAGAGTAATCTGAATCATAAGTTGTTTTTTGTTTCTTTTTTCTGTGTATGGAGGGAGTGGAATTAGATGCAGCAGAATAAGAAATGAAACAAGAATTAAGAGACCTGGAGGGTTCAAGAACTGGTTTTAATACTACAGGTCAGTACTTAACAAAGTATTACTTTACCTGGCTGCACTTAAATTTTTCAACAATAAAGTAAGTGGGCTGTAGTACTTGGCTCCCTAGTTCTAAAACTCAAAAGATTTTCACATTCTCATATGTAAATAGGGACAGTAACCCACACCAAATGCAAAGGACAACAATATAGTGTTTATTGATTTGAATCGAGAACCAATAAATTCTGAGTGCATACTATACATAATGTTAGTAACATCAGGAAAATGTATAAATGGTTTAGTTTACAAAATAAAGTGTCTAAAAACATAGTTAACATAAAATGTTACTTTGAGAAAATTGAAATATTAACAAATCTTTTAATTCTAAACTCCCCAGTAGTGCTACTGAGTCCAATACCAAACTACTTTCTAATCAAATATCTAGATATCCAAAGCAGTGAAGAAAATTATATACACAAAATGAACAGAACCTGGGAGAAATCCATGAAACAAAATAAAAGTTTACTATTTCTTTTAAAAAGGAAGAAAGAAAAGTATAAACTGTAAACTGTAAATATGAAATTGGAAGAGTTGAGGTATATATTAAAGTATAAAAGTCTCACCTAAATTTTATTGGATATTTAGAAGACTTTTAAAAATGTATTATTTAAAATCAATAGATAAAAAAGTTCAGCTTCTAGCAATGGTTGAGAATTGAAGTGGTCACACAAAACCCCAGAGATAAGAATGATAAAAATAAAATTAAAACATACTACTTAAAAATATTTTAGAGTTTTTTGAAGCTGATATACAACTGAGGAGAGCTTAATTTTGAAGACTGAAAGTGGAGGGTGTAATAATTGAGAGTTTATGGCTTACTGACCCCAGGTCACTGACCAATTGTCACAGTCACATACAAATAAAAAAAAAAAATGGAGGGCAGGGAGATATAGTGACTGAAGGTGCTAGAAATTGGAGTTTAGAGCTAGAAAAGCAGCTGAAAATTTAAAGGGAAAAAATCTTGTTAGCAAGCCAACATCAGAAGGCAGGAGACCAAAATCCATAGAACAAACTAAAAATTCCTGGCTGACAGCAAAATTATACACAAGCAAGGGAGACTTATGAAGCCTAGTGAAAAGGCAAGACAAGAAGAAAAAAAAATCAGATTTTTGAATCTATGATTCTTTTATTAGCTGAGTGCATTCATTAGTCATTTGCAGCTTGAGTGGGAGAAAGATGAATATGGACAGGCTTGATATGTCAGAACACAGAGCCAAGATGCAGCCCAACCACTGTCAATTAAGAGGGAATTCTGAGAAGCAAAGAAATAGTAGAGAGGGTGAACACTGTCTTTGCCAAAATCTTTGGGCTGACTGCTAAAATATGCTTGTACAAGGTACAAGGGAGACCTATAGGAGTTGAAGCTAGTAATGCAGCAGTGAGAAGCTGTAAGCCTTATTCCTCACAGGAGACAAAGTTTACAGTTTCAATGCAAACTGCCTACTAAAAAATAGTTACTTTACCATATAAATAACAGTGATGAATTTTCAACCAAAAATTTCTAGACATGCAAAGAAGCAAAAAAGTGTTATATACACTTATATGAAAGATAAAAAACAAAAAATTCAGTTGATAAAAACAACCAAAGTCATGAGTAATTTTAAGGGCCCAGATTCTGAACTAAAAAGATAAAATAATTCATATAAATATGTTCAAAGAATTGAAAAAAAAAAACCAAAACTAAGCTCTCAGTGAGTGAACAAAGAAGAAATCTCAAAAGAAAAATGAATACTAAAGAAATGGGAATTCCAAATCTGGAAAGTATAACAATAGAAACGATACTCAAATGCACACAGCCACAAATTAGATATGGCAGAAGAATCAGTAAAATTGAAGCTGTTTTAATAGAAATTACCCAATCCAGAAGAGAGAGACAGAGAACAGTAGAATAAAATGATTAAAATATCAGAGGCCTGTGTGACAAAAGGAAATGATTCAACATATGTGTTATTGGAATCTTAGCAAGACAGTTGATAAAAAAGGAAGGAAAAAAATAGCTAAAAAGTTTCAAAATTTGGTGGAAAACAGTAAATTACAGTCCAAAAACTTTAATAAAATTTAATAAGTATAAACACAAGGAAAATTTCTACTAGAAATAATTTGCCGAAGAGCTGACAAAGATAAAACAAAAATTTAAAAGGGATGTTATAGTTTAGGCCAAACATTCCCCAAAGGCTCATGTGTTGAAGACTTGGGGTGGAAAGTTTAGGAGGTAGGGCCTACTTGGAAGAGGTGAGTCACTGAAGGCATGCCTTTGAAGATGTATTTTGTCCCTGCCTACTCCCTTCACAGCCATCATGAGGTAAATATCTTTGTTCAGTCATACCCTCCTTGCCATGAGGTTCTGCCTCACCACAGGTCAAGAAACTAAAGAAGCCAAGAGACCATGAACTAAAACCTGTGAAACCATGAGCCAAAATCAAATTTTCTTTCTTTAAGTTGATTTTCTCAGGCATTTTGTCATGGTGATCAAAGCTGACTCAGCAGCCAGGGAAAAAATGACATACTTTCCATAAAAGGAAAAAATGGTAAGACTGAGAGGTGAATTCCCATCAGAATTGACAGAAATTAAAGTAGT
Source organism: Sciurus vulgaris (assembly GCF_902686455.1). Lineage (NCBI taxonomy): Eukaryota > Metazoa > Chordata > Mammalia > Rodentia > Sciuridae > Sciurus > Sciurus vulgaris. The sequence goes on along the minus strand of NC_136466.1, from coordinate 45,893,093 downwards.
TGGAATAACACATTTGGAGTGAAGAAACAAATTTTATCCTTCAATAATAAAAGTAAAATAAGGCCACATAAGAAAAAATAATTAAGAAAGTGGATTGCCAGTAGACTTGAATAATAAGAAATGCTAACAGAAATTCTTCAATCTGAAGAAAAATGACACTTAATGGCAACTCAGAACAGCATTAGGCAAAGAACACCAATTAGAACATCTTCATTCTTATGGTTGGTTGAAAGGAGTACCATATTTTAATCAAATGATTTCAAATGTTATCTTTTCAATCATTCCAGTCTGACTTTGCCTTATTTCACTGCCTCCATTCTGTGATCATGAACTTCTCTGAGTACTTTACAATGCATTACCATCTTTCCAGGGGTTTAAAACACACCATTCCTGTGTTCCTGTAACACTCTTTCTAGCCTCTGACTCAATTTTACAGTGTCAGTCTATGGTCTCTGTTACACAGTTCTCTCCTGAGGTTCCCTGGATTAGGTTAAGTTTCCCAGGACTGTGCTCCAAAAGCATGAGCTTTCCCTTGTTAGAACTCTTAAAATTTCCAATTATAAATCTAATATCTGATTCAATAGTATATTCACAAATATATTCCCAGAACCTAGAATAGTCTTCAGTAACTACTTTGGAGCTCAATAAATATTGTTAAGTAAACAATATTCAAGTAAAAGGTGAAAAAACATGCTCCATTATTTCTTGCCTTACATTATCTCAGTAGGTGAAAAATTCCTTTTCTCTGGTGTGAATTTAACTTATTTTTTACATTTCTTGATACTAATACATAGAAGTGCATACTCCTCTGTCTAAAATAGTTTCTAGGTTTCATTTCCTCACATTTTATCCTAGCTCTTTTTTTCTTTTCAAGAAGTACTTTATTACAGAAAATATCTGACTTTCATAAAGACTTACATATATAATTTATAGTTGATGGCAAAAATACAGTGACAGATGAACTGAAAATAAATAAGAAACAGAAAAAACTAAACACTATTATTAAATATTTTATACATTCTAATCAAGAACAATCTGAAGATACCAATCAACTATAATAACCATAATATAAAGAGGCTAAATGCTGTTTTCTTTTGAATTCTAGTTTCTTTTGTGAACAAAAGGTCAAAATGAAGAACAGATAATTTCTTTTAGGATTATCTTTCTGTACACCTAGCTTCATGTTCCTGAATAAACATTACATTCAATTGTAAAACACTGTCAATTTTATGACTACAAGTAGACTCTACTTCTGAAAGTATATTCCCCTTTAACAGAGGGTCAATGAGTCAATTTAATATCATTTGAAATATAAGGGTTTGATAGGCTGATGGGTACAGAAATTATAACTGTTGACTAAAATAATTCTAACCCATATTAAAAGATTTCATGTTTTTATGAAGGTAGACTTTGGGATGAGTAGATTTCCAAATACAACTACTAAAATTTAATTCCAACAATCAAAACTACCTTTACTTAAAATCCATATATATTGTCTTACTATTTATTCTTTTCACCTCTTGGGGATATTTTTTATGAGAATATAGAGTTACAGGCTTAAATCAGATTTAACTATCACTATGGAGAATAGGACATCACTATTTTTTCTTAAATATGCTTTGTGCAATCCCCTAATGCCCTAATACCCCAGGGAGTATTAACATATAGTTTCCTCCTTTCATCAGGTTCTCTACTTGAAACTTACTATGTGTTTTGTTTAATGACAGTGGCTGCTACACAAAGATTTACCTACACCCACTCCTTTTAACTAAAGGAAAGTTGCAGATCAAGGGGGGTACAGTTCATCTTCTTATAAACATGTAATACAGGTTTTATTTTTTTCTGGTTGAACTGTCTGTCTCTCTTTCCATTCTTTATCTATCTAGTTATTTTTCCTCTGGGACAAAAAGAGAGAGGAGGGGAGGGGAGGAAAATAAAGGACTCTGAAAATTCAACCTTATTTCCCTCTTGACTTTCTACCATGTAAATACAATTTAGTGGCTAGGATAACTAAATTATAATGTCTAAAACAATTGGAGGGTCATCTCCAAAATAATTAAACTGAATGTACACAATTAAAATTTGGGACTATTTTTATAAAAAATAGGAACTGTCCTGCAACTTAAAAAAGCAACAATGTACCCTTCCAATCTATACAGAGCCCACAATCAAGAGATGTAGAAACAGTAGTGTTTCCTATTGCAAACCTAAGACCTTTTCTTCATAACATTTCTAAGGGTTCTTGAAAATAGGCTCTCACCAGGCTTCTGTGACTAACTGGCAACACAACTATGAGTAACTATATAACCATAAGTATCTTAAAAAATAATATGGAAGGTATTGAATGCCTGATTATTCTCCATAGGTAACTATAAATGACTTTTGGATGTACCATTATTTCTTATATAAAACTGTCTTTTCATATGGTTTCTCCTGCTTAAGAATACAAAAATAGTTCCCCATGTCCTATCATAGGAAGTTTCAACTCTGATGACTTTAAGATTAATACTTATTCAAATAAATGCAATATAACCTTAAGATCAAAACCCGACAAAGATAGTATGAAAATGAAGGACTACAGACTAACTTTACTTTTTAATTAAAAAATTCTATTATCAAAATATTATCAAATCTGTGTATTTAAAAAATAACAAGACTGAATTTATCCAAGAATAAGATGATGGTTCAAAAACAGAAAAATAATCAATGTAATTTATTACTTTACAAATTAAAAGGCAAAAAAAATCACATAATTCAAAAGCATAAGATGATGTCACTACATGCTGAGAAATATTTGGTGTGTCCAGTAACTGTGTTTGTTTCCTATGGCTACTATAACAAACTACCACAAACTTGATAGCTTAAAACATAGAAAATTTATTAGCTTAGCAAGTCTAAAAACAGTTTTATTAGGCCCCAAACAAGGTGCAACAGTGTTGTACTCTCTCTGAGAATCTGTTTCTGAGAATCTCCTGACTTGTGGCCACAATTCCAATCTCTACCTTAGTGGTCATATTGCCAGCTCCAATGTGTCTAATGTCAAATCTCTTCCTGCCTCTCATAACATCTGTCATTGTGTTCAGGGCCTACCTGGACAATCAGATCCAGAATAATCCTTCTACCTCAAGGTCCTTAATTAATCAAAGCTATAAAAACCTCTATCTCTTTAAATAATTATAGTAGAGTTCCGGGATTACAATCTACCATATGTGGGGAGCTGTTATTCTTTCAACTGTATTGTGGGAAGGAAAGGGAAGGGGAGGGAAGAGAATTTGTTTTGATAGGGCTGCCATAACAAAATACCACAGACTGGGTAGTTTATACAACAAAAATTTATTTTCTCATAGTTCTGTGGGCTAGAAGTCTAAGATCAAGATAGTTAGCAGGACTAGTTTCTCCCAAGGCCTTTCTCCTTGGTTTACAGATGGTGATCCTTCCTCTATATCCACACACAGCCTATGCAATGTGAGAAAATTTATGAACAACCTAAATCTACACCAGTCAATATTTATAAAAGTTTACTGTTAAGAGTGGTTGATTTGCATGATGGGGTTGGGGGGACTATTTTCTTCTTAAACTTGTCAATATTTTCCAAATCTTCTCTACTGGTAATTTATTACATTTAAGTTGAATGTCCTTTAACAAAAATAAGTGATTTTGTAATGCCTATTTAATGACTTTATTTTACTAAAAAGTATATTCAAAAAGACCTACTAAAATTTATTTTCCCAAAATATCCTCCTAAATTCTATGATCCTAATAGAAAAGTTTTCATCTTCTTTGTACCAAATATATGATACAGAATTAAGAGATTAAAACTTTAATAATAAACTACAATTTAGAACTGATGTTTAATTTATATACACTTCAGAAAGTTCTAGGCTATGCATGTGCAATATCTTCTGGTGATTAAGTACTATGGTTTTAGTGAAAAAATATGAGTATAAAAAAATATAGCCTAATACTATGATACTGTTCCAATGAGGACAATAAGATTTATTTTATGTTACACTGAAAACACAGGAACAAAACTTTATAGTCTATACAAAGTTACATGCTTTATGTAATCAGTTTTTTCTCTTTTGTTAACAGTTAACTGAGAAATGAATAAAATAATCTTCCAAGTTAACAGAAACACAAGAGAAAATATTACTAATTGAAATTAAAAATTAAAGCTTTCTCCTTGATCAGTTTGTTATGTATTATTTTTCTGACAATAAAAGTCTTATGTAATGGCTAAAAATATAAGTCAAAGGAAAAAGGATTTTCTTTAATGTTAAAAAATGTTTCTTCTGTAAGCAAAAAACATTGTACCCAAGAATACGGGATACTGAGTTCTTTAGGATTAAACCTCTATCTATCTAATTGGGAAAATTATCAGTGTGGTAATGGTCTGGATTGTTTTACTTCAGAACAACTGTCCCCTTGATATCTAATTCTGTAAATGATAAGCTTTTCCTTTCCCATGAAGGGTCACTTCAAAAGCAGCTTTTCTATTCTGATCTCTATACTAAGAAGGAAAAAAATGTTTTCTTCCAAGGTACTCAGTGTATCTTCCAATATTTATCCTCAACTTTTCTTCACAAAGGAAATTTTTTTTTTTCAAAAAAACCCAAATGCTGCAGTGATTTATAAATATGTAGGCAATATGAAAATAGGCAATTATAAACAAAAAAGAATACAAAAAAACTTTTTAGTATTATTCTGACATACACAAAATATTTCAGTATATGGATTTTTAAAATTCCTATTTTTTATAAAAAAAGTTAGATATAACAAAATAACAATATTATTTTTGGTCACACTCCCTCATAAATAAATTTGAGACTAATGCATTAATAGTAGCTATAACACTTAAAATATTCTGAGATACCTTTTTAATATGAACAAATTCTCTGCATACATAGATTGTTATAAAATGCTGAATAAAAAGTGAAGTTTTAAATTTAATTTTCTCATAATCCATAACATACAATTTGGTATCTATCTACAGAATTAAATTAGTATTTTTAAATTAAGCTAATACTTTAGCACAAAAGACAAAAGTATAATTATGACATATCCATAAAATGTTATTTCTCCTAAGAAGCCAAACCAAAGTAAAAACTACATTAACAATTACTTTTTAGAAATTGTTTACATAAACCATTAAGAAAGTGGAGGATCCATCACTATTGACATAGGAGTGTGTGCACAGAAGACTTCCAAAACCTCAACCAATCTCCAGCCCTATAATGGTGATAAACAAGGAGAAATGGGAAGTATAAGAAATCTGCTTCACTTAGCTTTTAATTAGAATTATAAAAGATATAATATTTGTCCAGAATACCATGATAAAAGTCTGCAACACATTGCTCTCCCTATGAAGAGGAAAGACGGTGGTATACATTTCACTGGGTGCATTTCCATGTGTTATGTGTATATAGACCTGGGATCTTGAGGCAATAATTTAACCAGAGACAAGATGGGGAAGTAAAAATGCTTAAAAAAGAAAAGAGTCGGAGATTCACAGATTTCAATGCAATTCTACTTAACAAGTATTGAGCACCTATTATTGCCAAGCTTTGAAACTTAATATAGAATACTTTGAACAAGCTACATTTTAGTTTCCTCATCAAAGTGACTATTATTTTTTACATAATGTAGTTGTAAAAATCAAAGCAGATGAAATCTAAAAATGCTTGTAATGGGGTAAATGCTCACTAAATGACTTAATTCTAGTATTTTTAGTAATTAATATAATTAATGTGCTTGCTTTCTTTGGTAACAAAATAACATGCATTTGTTTTCAAAATATTAATTCCTAAGTCAACAGAAGCAGCTTCACATTTATTCTTTAATGTATCTGGTAAATTCCATGATAGTTGATGCTGTAATTGTGAAATCAACAACGCACTGCCTAGTTAAAAAATGTTGAAGTGAGGTTAGACTGTAATTATATTTTCTAATTCTTCTCTTTCAACTCTATAATTCCCCTTTCTAAAAAGTTTACTTCTGAGTGACGCATAACTGTAATCCCAGCAGCTCAGGAGGCTGAGGCAGGATAACAAGTTCAAAGCCAGCCTCAGCAACAGGGAGGCACTAAAGCAACTCAGTGAGACCATGTCTCTGAATAAATACATAATAGGGCTGGGGATGTGGGTCAGTGGGGGAGTGCCTCTGAGTTCAAACACTGGTAACCCAAATCTCCACTGTACCCCGCAAAAAAAATCTATTTCCAATTGGTAGCACAGAAATACACAAAGCAGTAAGTAAAGCTTTAAAGACAAAGTCTAGTTTTATCACAAAATCTAATTTTAACAGAATGAAGTATTCACAAATACTACCCTCTGTATTATATTACCATTTTCTAAATGAAGAAATTCCATTTTTATAGAATGAGTTAGGATTGTGTACCTCCATGAAAGCATAGGTTTTATAAGTATGAAAACTAAAAATTCAACTCAAATTTTGCTTTAAAATATTCTATTCCATGAAAATAAGTGAATGTAAAATAACTTTTGGGGCTAGGGTTGTGGCTCAGTGATAGAATTCTCACCTGGCATGTGTGAGGCCCTGGGTTCAATACTCAGCACCACATATAAATAAATAAAATTAAACAAAAGATCTATTTGCAACTAAAAATATATATGTAAATGCCTTTTTACATGTTAATTATGGATTTAGATATACAAAATTATATAAAGGATTATTCACATTTTATCCAATACAATCATTAATACTGTATTTGCACTAAAATACAAATACATATCAAAAATACTTTATCATGAAAAGGCACAAATTTTCAGAACTTTAAAATTAAAATACGACTGATAAATGAACACCCATGAAATCTACAAACATATGTTATAATCTAAGGAAATGAGACAACAAACATTTATACAATGTAAAAGACATGAAGAAGTTACTAATCCACTGGTCTTTAACTTTTCTGACTTGAAGGTACTCATATATGCTTCTTGGAAAAAAATGACTATGTATATATACACAAAATACAGCAGATAACTTCAGGAGGTTCACAGACTTTCTGAAGACAGAACCTATATGGGTTAAGAATCCTTACACAAATCTTTAATATTCAGTAACTATTTTCACCATGATCCAAAAGGTTTGTGCTGATTTTCCATTTTGCTGGGGCCCACATTTGAATCACAACAAAGGAAAGCTATGACTGATGTGAAGTAACAAGTTACTCAACTAACAAGGGAGCATAGTGTTCACATGTGTTGATCTCTAGTGTCTTTACAACTCTTGTTAGTAGAATAATTATTAACAAGTTTGTGGTAATCATTAATATATTCAGAAGGTTTTTAAACTTTTCAAAATGAAAAGGATAGACTGCTTTTATGGCCTAAGGCTTCTTAGCAAGTACTATCAAAATGGTTCTCTAGAAGAAAGCAGGCCTATAAAAGATGACAGACCAACAAAAAATGAAGTATGTTATATATATATATATATAGCCATTAGTATATTTGTTAAATCTTTATTTTATAGAAGGTACTTCCTATCATTGTGTGATTTACAAAGATAAAAGTTACAGAGACCAACCCAATGTTCCAAGAACATTCAATATTAACACCAAGCTTATTTTTTAAAATAATTGACCCAAAAGAACTGTGACAGAAGTTTTACTATGTGTACCCTAAAACAAGTAATTATGTCATACAGACTTATGATATGCTTTAATCCCTATAATCATTAAAATTCTAATGTGGTTTTGATGGTTGCCTTTGATCAATGTCTGTACTGTTACATACCACTAGCATATTAAAGCAAAACATTAAACTTCCACTTAGTTTTCTTAAATAAAGTTGGGAATCAAAAAAGTAATAAATATGTTATCTAATTTCAAGAAAAAGCTAGGAGGAATTTCTTGAAATAATGTACAGTTTAAATGTTTTCTTCTTCTTTTTTTTTTTTTCCCCCAAACTGAAGTTCTATACATCCATCACCTAACTCTTCTTGTTATACCACTTGGACCTCCCTATCCAACCCTTCAACTACCCATCACCATCACCAATACACAAATACATGCAAACACACACACACACACACACACACACACACACACACACACACAATACTGCAGAATCTCATGTCTTTGGAACCTCATTCCACATCTTCAATACACTTGCAAATCTCACTCTGCAAAGAGATCCAGCCCCAAGCAACTGGAACAATCACCACTGGCTTGGATATGTGCATATAATTACATATGCCTCAAAAAATAACAAGGTGTTCAGGGAGAGATTTACTATCTCTATTCTTAAAGTGTTAAGAGAGCCGCCCACCCCCCCAACCAAGGTCGGACGCTGTTGCTGAGCCCATCCTCCCCATGGAGAATGAAGGCCTGTAGCTGAGCCTGCCCGCCTTCCCCACTACTGCTGAGGGACACTGCACCTCCCCAGCTTCTTTGGAGGTTGCTGCAGGCATTTTGAATTATTCCTGAGGGCGTGGTCATCATCAATAGAAGGGCGGCACGCTCCCTGAGACATCTACAGGAGACTGGAGGCCCTTTGACAGATACCTCACTTACATCCTACACCCTTCCCCATCCTCTTGTTCACAATTAGATATATTGTAAATAGTAATCGAACTGATCCTCTTCATTACAATAATGCTAAAGTCTTTACAGGGGATATATGGTTCAGGGCTGCATTTTCTCTGTATTGGGTGCTACTGGTATTGATCTCCCCTTCAAAGGAGAGGTAGTGGACAACTTCAGGGTCATAATAAGCTGTAGGGGGGGGGGATACTTCAGTATCTCTAATATTCACTGCTAGAGGGGAATATGTAGAAATGACATTAAAAAAAACAGGGGAAGAAAGTGTCCCTAACAAACCAAGATTCTATTGTGATAGAACCCAATGACAGAAAGAGAGTTTAGAATCGGCATAATTAAAATGATCCATGAAGCAAAAGACGAGATAAGAGAGCAAATGCAGGCAATGCATGACCATTTCAATAACAGTTTAAAGAGCAAATGCAGAAAGCAAAAGAACACTTCAATAAAGAGATAGAGATTCTGAAAAAAAAAAAAAAAAAAAAAAACAGAATTACCTGAAATGAAACAAACGATAAGCCAAATTAAAAACTCAATAGAAAGCATCACCAACAGAATAAATCTTGTGGAAGACAGAAATCCCAGAAAATGAAGACAAAATAATCTTGAAAATAAAGTTGAACAAACTGAGAAGATGTTAAGAAGTAATGAATGGAAACTCCAAGAATTATGGGATATAATGAAGAGATTGAATTTAAGAATTTGGGGGATTAAGGAAGGCACAGAGTTACAAATCAAAGGCATGAACAACCTGTTCAATGAAATAATATCAGAAAATTTCCCAAACCTGAAAAATGAAATGGAAAATCAAATACGAGAGGCTTACAGAACACCAGGTGCACAAAATTACAACAGATCCACACCAAGACATATTATAATGAAAATACCTCACATACAAAAAAAAAGATCAAATTTAAAGGCTGCGAGAGACAAGTGTCACATTACATAAAAGGAGAAACCAATATGGATATCAGCAGATTTCTCAGCCCAGACTCTAAAAGTAAGAAGGGCCTGGAACAATATATTTCAAGCTCTGAAAGAACACGGATGACAACCAAGAATCCTATACCCAGCAAAACTAACCTTCAGATTTGATGATGAAATAAAACCTTTCCACAATAAACAAAAGTTAAAAGAATTTACAAATAGCCTGCCCTACAGAACATTCTCAGCAAAATATTTCGTGAGGAGGAAGTGAAAAGCAACAATACAAGTCAGCATAGGGAGGAATTACCATAAAGGAAAAGCCAATCAAAGGAGAAACCAAGTCAAGTTAAAAACCAAAAATAAGCCAAAATGACCAGGAATACAAATCATATCAATAATAACCTGAATGTTAATGGCCTAAACTCAATAATCAAAAGACATAGACTGGCAGATTGGATTAAAAAGAAAGACCCAACAATATGCTGCCTTCAAGAGACTCATCTCATAGGAAAAGACATCCACAGACTAAAAGTGAAAGGATGGGGAAAAACATAGCATGCACATGGACCCAGTAAAAAAGCAGGGGTCCCCATTCTCATATCAGATAGAGTGGACTTCAAACCTAAGTTAGTCAGATGGAATAAAGGAGGACATCTCATACTGCTTAAGGAAAGCATAAAACAGCAAGATATAACAATTTAAAATATTTATGCCCCAAACAATGGAGCATATATGTATATCAAAGAAACCCTTCTCAATTTTAAGAATCAAATAGACCAAAACACATTAATAGTGGGGGACTTTAACACATCAGTCTCACCACTGGATAGATCCTCCAAACAAAAACTGAACAAAGGAACTATAGAACTAAATAATACAATTAGTGATATAGACTTAATGGATATTTACAAAGTATTTCATCCATCATCGAGTGAATATACTTTCTTCTCAGCAGTTCATGGATGCTTCTCCAAAATAGACCATATGCTATGCCACAAAGAAGCCATTAGTAAATACAAAAAAATAGAGATCCTACCCTGTATCCTATTAGACCATAATGGAATGCAATTAGAAATGAAATAGAAAAGGAGGGAACCCTTCCAAATTCATTCTATGAGGCTAGTATCACTCTGATACCAAAACCAGACAAAGACATGTCAAGGAAAGAAAATTTTAGACCAATATCCCTGAAGAACATAGATGCAAAAATCTTTAACAAAATACTGGCAAATTGCATACAAAAATATATTAAAAAGATAAGAGTACCATGAACAAGTGGGGTTTATCCAAGGGATGCAAGGTTGGCTCAACATCCAGAAATCAATAAATGTAATTCATCACATCAATAGGCTTAAAGTTAAGAATCACATGATTATTTCAATAGATGCTGAGAAAGTGTTTGATAAAATACAGTACCCTTTCATGCTTAAAACACTAGAAAAAATAGGAATAGTAGGAACATACCTCAACATCGTAAAGGCTATCTATGCTAAGCCCACGGCCAACATCATTCTTAATGGAGAAAAACTGAAAACATTACATCTAAAAACTAAAACAAGACAGGATGCCCTCTTTCACCACTTCTATTCAACATCACCCTTGAAACACTTGCCAGAGCAATTAGACAGACCAATGAAATTAAAGGGATACAAATAGGAAAAGAAGAACTAAAGTTGACACTATTTGCTGACAACATGATCCTATATTTAGAAGATCCCAAAAGCTCTACTAGAAAACTTCTAGAACTAATAAATGAATTCAGCAAAGTAGCAGGATATAAAATCAATATGCATAAATCTAAAGCATTTCTATTCATAAATGATGAATCCTCTGAAAGAGAAATTAGGAAAACCACTCCATTCACAGTAGCCTCAAAAAAATAAAATATTAGGGAATTAATTTACCAAAAGAGGTGAAAGACCTCTACAATGAAAACTACAGAACATTAATGAAAGAAATTGAAGAAAACCTTTGAAGATGGAAAGATCTCCCATGTTCTTGGATAGGCAGAATTAACATTGTCAAAATGGCCACTCTACCAAAGGTGCTATACATATTCAATGCAATTCCAAATAAAATCCCAATGACATTCCTCATAGAAATAGAGAAAGCAATCATGAACTTCATCTGGAAGCAAGAGACCTTGAATAGCCAAAACAATCCTGAGTAGACAAAGTGAAACAAGAGGAATCACAATACCAGACATTAAACTATACTACAGAGCAATAGTAACAAAAACAGCATGGTATTGGCAACAAAATAGATAGGTAGACCAATGGTACAGAATAAAAGACACAGAGACAAAACCACATAAATATAGTCACCTCATATTTGACAAAGGAGCCAAAAACATACAGTGGAGAAAAGATAGCCTGTTCAACAAATGGTGCTGGCAAAATTGGAAATCCATATGAAGTAAAATGAAATTAAACCTCTATCTCTTACTCTGCACAAAACTCAACTCAAAATGGATCAAGGACATAGGAATTAGACCAGAGACCCTGCACAAAGTACGCCTGAATCTTCATCATGTTGGCTTGGGATCAGACTTCCTCAACAAGACTCCCAAAGCACAAGGAATCAAAGCAAGAATCAGTAAATGGGATGGACTCAAACTAAAAAGACTTTTCTCAGCAGAGGATACAATCAAGAATGTGAAGAGAGAGCCTACAGAGTGGGAGAAAATCTTTTCCACAAACATTTTAGATAGAGTACTTATCTCCAAAATTTATAAAGAACTTACAAAACTTTACACCGAAAATACAAAGAACCCAATCAATAAATGGGCCAAGGAACTGGACACTTTACAGAAGAAGACATACAGGCAATTAATAAGTACATGAAAGAGTGTTCAACATCCCTAGTAATTAGAGAAATGCAAATTAAAACAACTCTAAGATTTCATCTTACTCCAATGAGAATGGCTATTATCAAGAACAAAAACAATAATAGATGTTGGCGTGGATGTGGGGAGAAACGCACACTTTTACATTGCTGGTGGAGTTGTACATTCATGCAGCCACTCTGGAAAGCAATGTGGAGAATCCTCAGAAAACTTGGAATGGACCCACCTTTTGACCCACTTATCCCACTCCTCAGTTTATACCCAAATGACTTAAAATCAGCATACTACAGTAACACAGTCACATCAATGTTCATAGCAGCTCAGTTCACAATAGCTAGATTGTGGAACCAACCTAGATGCCCTCAACAGATGAATGGATAAAGAAACTGGTACATATACACAATGGAATATTATTCAGCCATGAATAATAATAATATTATGGCATTTGCAAATTATAGATAGAATTGGAGAATATCATGTTAAGTGAAATAAGCCAATCCCAAAAAACCAAAGGCCAAATGTTTTCCCTGATAAGTGGAGAATGATATATAATGGGGGTGGGGGGGTGGGGAGTGAGAGAAGAATGGGGGGACTTTAGAATATGTAGAAGGAAATGAGGAGGAGGGACGTATGAAAAATGGCAGAACAAGACACACATCATTAGCCTATGTTCATGTATGATTACATGAATTGTATGAATCTACATCATGTACAACCACAGAAATGAAATGATGTACCCCATTTGTGAACAATGAATCAAAATGCAGTCTGTAAAAAGTTAAAGGATTAATAAAAAAAAGTGTTAAGAGAGAAAATAATAGTTTCTGGCTTTTCAAATTGTTACTCCTATATTTTTCCATCAAACCATGGCTACACTGTATAGTACCATTAATATTATTGTAAGTTACATTTTGGACCAAATCGGTTTTTGAGAGCTGACACAGAAACCCAAATAATATTTATTAGTTTATGTTTGAGAGGAAAGAAGTTAGAATTAAAATAAGTATGGAAATATTTTACTTAAAATTGTGTGCATAGGACAGACAGTATGTTAAGTAGTTACATATATTCTCATTTAATCAACACAAAGAATTACATTATATTACATGTAGTAAGAAACCAAGGCTCAGAGCCAGACATGGTGGCACACACCTGTAATTCCAGCTACTTGGAAGGCTGAGGCAAGAAGACTGTGAGTTGGAAGCCACCCTGGGCAACTTGGTAAGACCCTGCCTCAAAATTAAAATTAAAAACAGGGGGTTGGGAGGCAGGTCAGAGATGTCAATCAGTGGTATTGCACTTGTCTAGCAAGCAAAAGGCCCTGGGTTCAATTCCCAGTACCACAAAGAGAACTAAGGTTCAGAAAGTCCAGGGTTGCAAATCAAGTGCAGTTCTACATGATCTAAGTCTACACTCTTAGCCACACACTTTATTGTCTTATATGTATATTTTAATTTTAAAAATTATTGTATAATATAATCTTATTTCATGAATAGTTGACTGCCTCTGTATGTGTGTGTTTGTAAAATTTAGTTACAAATAAATGTATTAAAGTAACTTGTTTGATCTTTCAAATCCATTTCTTTAAAATCCAACATACTTATATTAAAAAGCAATAAAAATCTCATCTAACTGATTTGAGCATTGTAAAAATTATTTTACAAAAATTCATATTAATATACTAATGAGTAAGAAATACACATATGTTATAAGATGATATACTCATTCCCTACTGGTTCTGTTTCTCTAAAGAATCCTAACACAATGATTCTATTGTAATTCGGTCCAAAATTTAAATTTTTTACAAAATATATAGGGCATTGGTGAGAAGGTAAAATTAGCATTCAATATTAAAATGATTATTTCACACATTAAATCTCCTTTCTGAACTCTGTTCATATAATTGTGATACCTTTTCTAGAGGAATTGTAGTAATTTCAGGGAAAGCAAACAAAAAAGTTTAATTACTTGCTTGCCGCTGCTTTTAATATACCATGTAAGAGGAAAATACATTCTTATAATGAATGACTGTGGAAAAACCCTATTTCTATATTATACACACTTGGACAAAATATTTTAACAAATAAGTATAGGCTGTGTTGACAATACCTTTATACATACTTGATGCAACTCAGCAAAACTATTTAAGCCATGGTGTAATTAACTAGGTTGTAACTACTAGAAAAAGAGAAGGCCCAAAGTAAGAAAGAAACTTGATATACTTAAAGGAACACTAACAATACTTTCCATAAAATTATTTTTCCATATAATTTAAATTTTTTGACAAAATAATTCTCATAAAAACTTCTGTAATGCAAAAAAAATCCAATTTACTAAAAATATTTAAGATCTAATCAAAGCTAGAGAAGTAAATTAATAGATTATGAGACTCCATAATACATTCACAAAAGATCTAAACACTATTACCTTTACTATGTTTCTGTTTTAAAATCTTACTTTTGAAAGGTAGTACAGTGGGCTGGAGATATAGCTCAGTTGGTAGAGTACCTGCCTTGCAAGCACAAGGCCCTGGGTTCAATCCCCAGCACCACAAAAAAAAAAAAAAAAAAAAAAGGGGGGGGGTATAGCACAATTTTATATTTATGCAAATATTCTAAAATATTGTTTTTAAGTTCTTTATCACTTTTACTAAATGAATTTAATGAATTTATTTTCTTTCAAATTCAGTTTTCACTTGAATAGACCACACTATCACTGTTACTTTTTTCAGATATCAAAGAAGGATGAAAAGATTAAGTAGTTGAACCAGTAGAAGTTTTTTTCTTTTCTTTCCTAGGTGATTTTTTGGCAAATTTTTTAATTTGTTCTAATTAATTCCTAGGTGATCTTTTAAAAATTCATTTTAATTATTTAATTTTTATATAATTCAGCTTAAAGAAGAAAAATGAAATATATAGTCTAGATATATCAGATCCTAATATTTCAGATTGTTAATAAAAATAATTGTTAATGTAGTTAAGTTTCATTTACTCCCATTTTCTCCTTCCTCCTTCCTTTATAAGCACTCCTAATATGATTTTCTATGTTTATTAAATAAAATTTATAATGCTGTCTAGTTTTTAATTTTTACAACATTATTACCAAATTGTACACATCATTTTGCAACTTCCTTTATTTCAATCTGCAGTGTTTTTTTGAAATTTAACTGTTGGCAATATTAAGCCCAATTCTTTCATTTTGACTGCTATATGATGTCTCACTGTAAAAATAAACCTGCTTAATTATACAGTTAGGACAGAGAATCATATTGTTTCACTTTTTTCACTGTAACAAATGTTATGATTATCCTGCATAGGTGTGATGTTCTCTAGTGTGGAAGCATTTATTTTAAGATCATAGGGTTTGTGTGTCTTCAAAATTACTGTAAATTAATTAAGTAACTATCCTTCTGAGTGGCTATACCAATTTACTTTATCACCAGAAATGAATGAGCTTATTTCCCTACACAAATATTTTGTGATGTCACATCTTCACATTTTGGTCAATCTGATCAATGTGCCAAATGCTAATTCACGTTTGTTATTTGATATCCCAGTGATTCATAAGTATAATTATTACTGATAAAAGCACTTAGTGCTGACATTGGATTGTTACAGTATCTAAATTTAAAAAAAAATTTTTAGATGTTGCTGGACATTTATTTTATTCATTTATTTATATGTGGTGCTGAGAATCAAACACAGTACCTCATACATGCTAGGCAAGCACTCTACCACTGAACCATAACCCCAGGCCCAGTATCTAAATATTTTAATGACTTTTTTTATCTACTGTAATTCAAAACATTTAAAAAATGAGTTTTTAAGTGAAAAGATAATTTACCCTCTGAAAATTGTTTAGCCTCTTCATCATAAAATTATATGGGTTCTGAGATTCTGTTAATAAAAAGAACTGAGTTTTATCCTACTGAAACATCTAATACTTATGACAAAAGTCAATGTTTAAAGGTAATGAAATTACTTATAATTATGTCTTTCTATGTATACCTCAATGAAATTAATGATTTCATTCTTAATTCACTTACAGCACTTTACTTATGTATTTATTTTACTCAGCCATATAGTGCTACATCATTAAATTGGCACTATTAGGTCAGGGATTATCATGTTGTAGCATCTAACTATGAAACATGTAAGTACCCCATAAGTCCCTCTTCACATTCCTTTCCAGTGCTACTCTTTCAAGGGTATCCTGATATCTAAAAACATACATTTGAACTTCATGTAAGTAAAATCAAATAACTGTTCTTTTGATTTTACTTAACATTATATTTAAAAATTTCTTACATGTTTTAAAATATAACTATAGTTCTTATATTCTTAACAACGTCTAGTATTTCATTGTATGACCATACCACAATATCTGCATAATTCTGCTGATGGGCACTTAAGTATTTTCTATACTGGGACTCCCATGAATAATACTGCTATGAACTGTTCATATCTTTTGGTGAATGCGTCTTCATTTCAGTTGGGTATATGACTAAATGTGGAATTCCTGAGTTATGTGATATATGTTTTAGTAAACAAATTTGTATTTTTAGAAAAAGTTTTAGGAATAGTTTTCCAAAGTAGACTACCAAAACCTCATTTTTATCATTCAAACATTTCCAAATTTTAAGAGATACATTAAACAAAAATATGTTAAGGTACTATACTTGATAATGTGAAATACAGAACCAAGTCTCTGTCTCTCTACAGCACTCATTTCTTTGTCAATTCATTTTACTGTATACCTAAGGTATGCCAGGTATTTTCCATTTGGAGACCATCAGATTAACAAGAAAGAACTCATCCTCATGGAGTTTTCATTCAAATGGGGAGAGACAAATAAAACACAGGTAAAAATAAAATAAAATAAATAGAGATAATATCAAAAAGAAGAAAGTAGAATTGAGAAATTAAGTGGAATAAAGGAAGAGAATGTGAAAGTTGGAAACAGAATCCCATTTTAGACAAAATATACAAGATCTCTCTCTAAAGGTCAAACCTGCTTTTAAAGTAAGGTGATGATGATAAAAGTAATGAGAAGTGGTTACATTTAGCATAGATTATGAAAGAAGAAGTAACAGAATTTTTTTCTTTAGATGTGAGGTATAACACCCTGATCATGATGGACTATTCATAAATGTTGTTTGGATGAATGTCAATATCTAATAATAATTTTGCAGTATGATCCACTATAACAAATGTACCCTGATTTATAGGCAATTTTCAAAATATTGAATATATTCTCTAAGTTAGATTTTATTTCAAGTCTTCCTCTCTTGTCATTCCTATGACATGGAATTAACTTTTTAAATAAAAATAATTAACATTCCTAGAGAAAAATGATTTATAAATAGGCATATAAACATATTTATGTATAAGCATGTGTGTATACTTATGTGTGTGTGTATATATATATATACACATAATTTTAATAGACTCAAATGTTCAGTTTGATAAAATAGGTAACTATATAAAAATTTTAACTAGAAGGCAGATAACAATACTACCATATACCAGCCATATTAATGGACAAATAAGTCACTTTAACTTGCCTGGTTTATGTTTCCCTGTACAAATAAGGACAGTAATACTTGCAAAGTACTTCATTAGAATTGAAAAGCATGTTGGAGTTTTTGAAGTGAATTGCCAAAAACCACTATTTTGAAATCAATCTTAACTGATTTGGTACACCAAATTGGCAACTTACATTGTTAGCAGTCAGTTAAGATAACCTTTTCTCATGTAAAACAATGAAAATATTAAGGGCCAGGCTTATAAAGTCTGAGTATGTACTTATGCACCAAGTGTTACATTAATCTTTCCTTTTTATGAAGGTCAGAGGAAAACCAAATGAAAATTAAAATCTCCATACAGAAATACAAAGAGAAAAATATAATTATTTATTAAATAAGTCAAAATATAACACATAACATGCAAACTATAAATAAAGAAGAAATGATTTACTCAAAAGTGACAATAACTCCAATCTTATTGTATACCTTTGAAAAACTTTAGGGTAAACTTAGAGAAAACTGAAAGGCAATGGGAAAGGAGTAAGAAATGAGTACACCAGGAAAAAATAAAAGGCAACTAGGAAATAAATCAAAACACAAAAATAAAAATTTGGGAAAATTACCATTCACAATAAAAGACTTTCCCAATGTTTGATCTAATAAACAACAATTATAATGATGATATGTATCTGCAACCCATAAATATACCACTAAAATCTCTCTAAAAACTTAATAATAAACCCTATAAAGAATTAAACAGAAACTGGTATGACCCTACCTCTAAAGAATAAAATCATAGGAAATAATTTCAATTGCTCTTCTTCTTAACCACAAATGAATCTAGAGGGAAACAAATTAGAAACAAAACAAAACAAAGGCTTGTGGTCACTGCTGCCTCTACTTATCCAGCAGGGGTGGGGAGGTAAGTGTATGCTTACCTCCTCTGTAATTGTTTTTACATATTTCAATTACTAAATGCTTATTGTGCAAGGTATCACACAAACCAAGGTTATTCCTATGACTCCCTACCCTTCTAAAGACTTAAAATCATAAACAAACAGGGAAAAGGTCTAAAGTGAAAGACAATGTTTATAACTGAATAAAACGGGTCAAATCATTTTGCACCATGGCAGAGATAGTAGCCTGTATGTTCCTTTTGCAACCATCAGTGCTAAATGTTTTGCACATATTACCTCATTTAATGTAGAGGAAGTATATTCATTTTAGCAAGGAGGAAATTTAAACAAGTGATGAAATGACTTGTCCAACTTCCTTTGTAAAATAATAAAAACCAAGAGTAGAACAATTCAGTACAGTTCAGGAGCCCATGCTCTCATCTGCTATCTCTACTAAACTGTAACTCTATGATAGAAGAAAATATTGAGGTCTTATTCCTAGAGATCTATACTATGTCCAGTCCATGAAAGGTGAGATTTATTACATAATGCACAAAAGAAAGAATGGTAAGCCATGATAAAGATGGGGAGTGTAATATTAAAAAAATTGATTTTTCTCTCTCAGATTCTGTAATGTTCTAAAACCAACTGAGAGAAACTGATGAATAAGACAGAACACCTATGAATACAATATTATCTTTATGCAACTTTCTGAAGGACCTACAAAAAAATCCAGAAAGATAAGAAATCTCTAACAATATTCACATCCTTCTCTAATATAGGGGATTATTCATTTCGATGGTTCAAGATTTGGATATGTAGATTCGGCTAAACTATTAGTAACAAAATATAATGAAATTCATATCAACATCAATTCAAAACACAGCTATGGAATTTTTTTGTACGTGTGTTGTACTGAGGAGCAAATCCAGAGGTACTCTACCACTAAGCCACATCCCCCACCTTTTGGTTTTTTATTTTAAGACAGGAACTCAGTAAGCAGCCAAGGCTGGTTCATACTTGTGATCCTCTTGCCTTAGCCTTCCAAGTACCTGGGATCATAGGTACATGGGCACTACTCCTGGCTATGAGTTGTTAGTAATCATAAAAATTAAATGTTTCCATTCGACTTCAAGAACATGGGAGTAAAAAAATTATAATCCCAAGTATTCTAGTTTGCTTGCATAGAACATACACAATAAATGTGTTAATTACAATTATTAATAAAGAAATGTGTCTAATTCAAGTATTTCAATTGAAAACAAGCATAAACACTTGAAAAATAGTTCACATATTCTTCAAGTTCAGTAATCTAAGTTCTTTTTTTAAAAGCCTTTTAAAATAGCAAAAAAAGAAAAACTTAGTTTGTATCTTTTCTACTATTTAAATCTAGTATTTGTATCTATAATTTGTGGGGGCAGAAACAGCTGATTTCTTCTTCAGCCTACCAGTCCAACAGCATGGGGTTATCCTTGCTTCCCAAAGAAAACTGGACTGAATATAATATACTAGCTGAAATAACATGTCTGATTTAAAAATCTGTGAAAAAGTTGTGCTTATTGCTTATGAATTTTATTTTTATTTCACCAATTCAATTTTCAGGAGAACTCCCCAACAAGGTTCTTTCTTCTTTAGATATGTAAGCAAATTCATTCAATTTTGATATTTTTCCAGTGCTAAAAATCAATGATAAAAAAGTATATGGGTTCACTGACTTAGGAAGCAAACAAATTAGTTTCAACTCTGAGACTACTCAAAGGAACAAATGGATCAGAAAGTTTAAGCAGTTTGATTGGCCAAAAATTCATAACAAATTTGTAAGAAACTCTTGTGTGAATTTTGTACCATAAAATAAATATGAATCTCCTGGTGGCTGATATCCTGTGTTTGACACAAGGACAATGATGAGCTAGTAATTTCAGAAAACAATTTTCAGAATTAAGTATGATGAAATTTTTTCAAATTTGTTTCTAAACTGCATTTTTATTTTCAAACACAATAATATAAACTTACAAGGGAAGGAAAAGAAACAAGTAGAAATAAATGTTTTAGAAAAATAAATACTGAAAATAACAGAAAGCAAACACAAAACTGAGAGGATCATGGAAACAAAATGAATATCAAGTAGATGATAAAAGATGTCTAAGTTAAAAAACACAGAAGTTTATATCTATCATGGGAAGAAAAGATACTATTTTAACAGCTTAGTTTCTTTAAAACAAATCATCTTGATCTCGTCTTTTTGTTGTTACAGTTTTCCAAGGTATGAAACAGAATCCTATTTAAAAAGAGACAGATGTACAAATACATATAGGTGCATATTCATATATGTGTATGTATATGCATATGTTTATGAGGTAATTTTCAACAAATTTTAAAACTGAAAGACTAGAAAAGTTATATAATGAAACAGAATGCTGAAATCTATTCCTCCAGGTAAAGAACAATTACTGTACTGCTTTTAGATGCAGGCGAAAATTCAGTAACACCAGATGCTACAATAGATGGTATAGATAATTAAGATTTAATGTACTTCTCTGCTTCACAATTAAATAGGGAGGGACCAGAGGGAATTGTTTTCTACTACTAGGGAAATTACATCATGGTCAGAAAAGTGAATTCCTTGAAAAATTCTGTTTGCTTTCATTCATTTGAGGAATATTTTTACTTATGAGGAGGCCCATTCCTCCTTTTCATTTATAATTTAAAATTTATGTTGTCAATTTTAGTGCTTTCAGAATAAGGAGTTTTGGATGAAACAGATGTCATGATCATTTAGGAAATCTATGTTTAATGGAATAAAAAGAATAGCTGCTGGAGCTTGGCACCCATATTATTACTGTCTGATTTAGCAGCTTCTAAAAGAGATGGCAAATTTTATCATGCACCTTTTAGCTACCAAATTCACAAAACAAACAGAAGGTTTGCCATGGGAGGTAGAGAATGATCAGAGTATATCCTGTAGTTACTCTTCCAGTAAAACAGCATGTGTTGTCTAAAATTGTTGTGGGAACCTGGGAGCTCATCAGAAAAAATGAGTTCTGGTTGAATGTCTTTTTAAATATCAGATACCATGACCTCCACAGTAAATAAAAGTCTTATATGCAGACAATCTTATAAGTAAGAAAAAATATTAATATTAGATTATAATGATTTTAAACTCTGCAACTTAATTACAGTGCTGAATTCTTCTAAAGCAGGTATATAGTTTCACTGCATGATTTTTTTTGCATAATACTAATGATTTTAACATATTTTATAAACTCAAATGAATATAAAGGAAGTAAAAACTTGGTGTTCTAGTTCCTCCTCTGTCTATAACATAAAACAGAATCATGCTATTACAAATTTCCTTCTCATAAATGTTAATGTTAGGTGTTCCTCTACTCAGCACCATCAGGAACCAGATCTAAAATTTTAAAAAAAAATTATTTAAAAGGTACAGAAAAGAAGTGGGGAAACACCCAAATAAATATGATATTGAAAACAATAACTTTAGCCTCGCTGTAACATTTCTATATATGGATCACTCATATTACCTTTCAGAAAGTAGAATTTAGTGCAAAAGAAAGAGAATTTGATTAAGAGACCATCTATTTAGGTTCTAGCTGCAGTTCTGCCATTGATAAGCTAGGAACTTTGGATAAATCAAAATCTTCCTGACCTTTGTTTCACCAACCACAACGTCTTACTCTCTTCATTTAATGCTGTGGTATAGTGACTGTCAGTTTGTGACATTAAAATTATTTCTAAGAAATTGTGGTCTGACACACAAAGTTTGAAAGTCACCATTTCATCCTGACCACAGACAGAGTTAAAGAAACTGAAAATTCAAATCTTGGATTCTTAAGAGAAGTGAGAGACAGATAGGTGAATACAGAGAATCACAACTTACCAGAACAGAAAGCTCTATGAGAACCAATGCCAGTATAGGAAAACTTGAACAATAATGACAAATTGTTATAGTGTGGACAACTGGGAAATTAGAAAACTCCAAGAAGATCTACTCATAGGGAGGCCCCTCACTTTTGTTAAGTTTGGCCTCCAGGAGCACAACCTGGTTCTCACAATGATACTGAGGAAAAATCCACTCATGTTTCTGGCAAGGGAAGGGGAAAAGAAATCATTTTGAAATACACCAGATCATTCTGCTGTTCTTAAAGTCTACCCACAAGAGAAACTGAACAGAGTCCAACCTGCTGGAGTTTTATCAGAACCTGATAGACTTCCAAGAAGGAAAATAACTAACTTTAGCTGATGCAATTCTTCCAGGTGGGAGAAAGGAAATGCCTAACTCCAGTTCACTCTATTCATTTGCATAACTGAATATGGGAGGGTGGAGGAAGGGGACAAAACAACCACAACCACAATAACAAACAAACCTGAGAAGCACTTGTGAAGCTCAAAGTCAGAGGCACAGGCCTGCTAAGACTGACACCTAAGCACAGGACAATAGAACACTTCCCCTTCCCCACACCTTACCAACACATTTCTAAAGGTCTATTTAGAGTAATATGGAAAAATGTTCAACATCTCTAGTAATAAGAGAAATGCAAATCAAAACCACCCTAATATTCCATCTCACCCCAATTAGAATGGCGAGTATCAAGAATACAAGCAAAAACAGGTGTTGGCAAGGATGTGGGGAGAAAGGTACACTTATACATTGCTGGTGGGGCTTCAAATTAGTGCAGCCACTCTGGAAAGCAGTGTGGAGATTCCTTAGAAAACTTGGAATGGAACCACCATTTGACCCAGCTATCCCACTCCTTGGCCTATACCCAAAGGACTTAAAATCAGCATACTACAGAGATACAGCCACATCAATGTTCACAGCTGCTCAATTCACAATAGCCAGATTGTGGAACCAACCTAGATGCCCTTCACTTGATGAATGGATAAAGAAACTGTGGTATATATATACAATGGAATATTACTCAGCCATAAAGAATGATAAAATTATGGCATTTGCAGGCAAATGGATGAAATTGGAGAATATCATGGTGAGATAAGCCAATCTCAAAAAACCAAAGGTCGAATGATATCGCTAATAAGTGGATGAGGACACATAATAGGGGGAGCGAGGGCTTAGTGTTAGGGTTAGAGTTAGGGTTAGGGAGGGGGGCAAGAATGGAGGAAGGAAGGACTGTATAGAAGGAAAAGAGGGGTGGGAGGGGTGGGGGGAAGGGAAAAAATAACAGAATGAATCAAACAGCATTACCCCATGTAAATTTATGATTACACAAAAGGTATGCCTTTACGCCATGTACAAACAGAGAAACAACATGTATCCCATTTGTTTACAATAAAAAAAAAACACATTACAGAATCAATGCCTTTGATAGGTTTATTAGTAGACTGGACAAAACTGAGGAAACAATCTCTGAGCTGGTAAACACCTCAATGGGAAACTAGAAAACTGAAAAGCAAAGACTATAAATACGGAAAATAATACTGAAGATCTGTGGGACAAATACAAAAATTATAACGTGATGGAATTTCAAAAGGAGAAAAAAGGAACAGAAAAAATTTGAACCAGTAATGATGGAGTTTTCTCAAATAAATGTCAGACACCAAATTACAGATCCAGGAAGCTCAGATAACATCAAGCAGGATAAATTAAAAAACAAACAAACAACTACACATAAGAATATCAAATTCAAATTTTAAAAAATTAAGAAATAAAGTCAAAATCCTAAAAGAAGCCATGAGGGAAAAAACGATTTAGAGAGCAGCAAATATAAGAATTATATACAACTTCTATCAAAACCAAGGGGCAGATCCAGCAGGTAGATAATCAGTAAGGACATGGTTTAACTCCACAGCACCATTACTCAATAAGATATAATTAACATCCATAGACTGCATCATTCAACAACAGCAGAATACACATTGTTTTCAAGCTCATATGAAACATTCTCTAACCTAGACCACAATCTGCACGTAAAAAAAATACATTAAGAAATTTAAAAGGATAGAAATCATGTAAAAGTTGTTCCTAACCCACAAAGGAATTGAACTAAACATCATTAAGAGCAAGATAGCTGGAAAATGGAGGTTAAACAACCCAATTATAAATAATACATGAATGGGTCAAAAAGAAATCAAAAGAGAAAAATATTTTGAACAAAATGAATATGAAAACACAACTCATTAAAATTTTGTGGGATGCAGTAAAAGTAGTGTTTAATGAGAAAATTGTATATCAGAGGGAATTCATATATCAGAAAAATAGATCTAAAGTTAATAATCCTAAGATTCCAACTCGAGAGCCTACAAAAGAACAAATTAGATCTGAAATAAACAAATCAAAAAAATAAAAAAGTAAAGAAAAATATAGCACAGAAATCAATGAAATTGAAACTTCACTCTCCTCCCCTGACATACTCTAACACTTATGGGTGTTGATGTATATGTTAATTAACTTGACTGTGGTACACAATGTAAATATATCTCATATGGTATTCTTTGAATGTATACTATTTTTATTTCCAAGTAATGTAAAATAAAGAAAAAAATTGAAAATCAGTAAAATCAAAGCCACATTAAGAAAAAGGAAACATACGAATTACTAGTATCAGAAATGAAAGAGGGGACATCACTATGGATCCCATAGACATCAAAAGGCTACAAAAAGTATATTATAAAAACCACCATGCACAAAAGTTTGATAACCTTGATAAAATGAACTAATTCCTTGAAAGACAAAATCTGCCAAAACTCACACAAAAAGAAATGGATAATATGAATAAACCTTTATTTATTAAATTGAACTTTCAATTAATCACCTTCCAAAACAGAAAGTCCACAGCCCTAACAGATTCGCGGATGAATTCTATCAAATATTAAGAAATAAATTCTACCAAGTACAAGAGGCTTATAGGACTCCAAATATGCAAAATTACAACAGACCTACACCAAGGCACATTATTATGAAAATACCTAACATTCAAAATAAAGACAGAATTTTAAAGGCCGCGAGAGAAAAGAATCAGATTACATTCAGGGGAAAACCAATAAGAATATCAGCAGATTTTTCAGTCCAGACCCTAAAAGCTAGAAGGGCCTGGAACAACATTTACCAAGCCCTGAAAGAAAATGGATGCCAACCAAGAATTTTATACCCAGCAAAACTTACTTTCAGATTTGACGATGAGATAAAATCCTTCCATGATAAAGAAAAGCTAAAGGAATGTACTAAAAGAAAGCCAGCATTACAGAACATTCTCAGCAAAATATTCCATGAGGAAGAGATGAAAAACAACGATGTAAATCAGCAACGGGAGGAACTAGCCTAAAGGAATATCCAAATAAAGGAGAAACCAAATCATGTCAAAAAACAAAAATGAGTCCAATGAACAGGAATACAAATCATATCACAATAATAACTGTGAATGTTAATGGCCTGAACTCATCAATCAAAAGACATAGACTGGCAGATTGGATTAAAAAGAAAAATCCAACAATATGCTGCCTGCAAGAGACCCATCTCATAGAAAGAGATACCCATAAACTGAAGGTGAAAGGATGGGAAAAAACATACCATGCAGACGGACACAGCAAAAAAGCTGGAGTATCCATCCTCATTTCAGATAATGTGGACTTTAAGCCAAAACTAGTCAGAAGGGATAAAGAAGGACATTACATATTGCTTAAGGGAAGCATAAATCAGCAAGACATAACAATCATAAATATCTATGCCCCGAACATTGGCTCATCCATGTACGTCAAACAAATCCTTCTCAAATCCAGAAATCAAATAGACCACAACACAATAATACTAGGCGATTTTAACACACCTCTCTCACCGCTGGATAGATCGTCCAAACAAAAATTGAATAAAGAAACCATAGATCTCAATAACACAATCAACAAATTAGACTTAACCGACTTATATAGAATATACCATCCAACAAGGAACGAATACACTTTCTTCTCAGCAGCACATGGATCCTTCTCTAAAATAGACCATGTTTTATGCCACAAAGCTACTGTTAGCAAATACAAGATAGAGATACTACCTTGTACTCTATCAGATCATAATGGACTGAAATTAGAAATAAATGACAGAATAAAAAACAGAAACTTCTCCAATACTTGGAGATTAAATAATACACTATTATACGATGAATGGATAACAGAAGACATCAGGAGGGAAATTAAAAAGTTCTTAGAAGTAAATGAGAACAAAGACACATCATATCAAAATCTCTGGGACACTATGAAAGCAGTACTGAGAGGAAGATTTATTTCATGGGGCGCATTCAACAAAAGAAGTAGAAATCAACAAATAAACGACTTAACACTACAGCTCAAAGCCCTAGAAAAAGAAGAGCAGACTAACACCAAAAGTAGTAGAAGACAGGAAATAGTTAAAATCAGAGCTGAAATCAACGAAATTGAAACAAAAGAAACAATTGGAAAAATTAACAAAATAGTTGGTTCTTTGAAAAAATAAACAAAATTGATAAACCCTTAGCCTCACTAACAAAGAGAAAGAGGGAGAAAACTCAAATTACTAAAATTCGGAATGAACAAGGAAATATCACAACAGACACGAGTGAAATACAAAACATAATTAGAAGCTATTTTGAAAATCTATACTCCAACAAAACAGAAAACCTCGAAGACATCAACAAGTTTCTAGAGACATATGAATTGCCTAAACTGAACGAGGAAGATATACACAACTTAAATTAATCAATTTCAAGCAATGAAATAGAAGAGGTCATCAAAAGCCTACCAACAAAGAAAAGTCCGGGACCAGATGGGTTCTCAGCCGAGTTCTACAAAACCTTTAAAGAAGAGCTCATTCCAATACTTCTCAAAGTATTCCATAAAATAGAAGAGGAGGAAACCCTCCCAAACTCATTCTATGAAGCCAGTATCATCCTGATACCTAAACCAGACAGAGATACATCGAGGAAAGAAAATTTCAGACCAATATCCTTAATGAACATCGATGCAAAAATTCTCAACAAAATTTTAGCAAATCGCATACAAAAATATATTAAAAAGATAGTGCATCACGATCAAGTGGGTTTTATCCCAGGGATGCAAGGTTGGTTCAACATCCGGAAATCAATAAATGTCATTCACCATATCAACAGACTAAAAGTTAAGAATCACATGATTATTTCAATAGATGCAGAAAAAGCATTCGATAAAATACAGCATCCCTTCATGCTCAAAACACTAGAAAAAATTGGGGTAGTGGGATCATTCCTTAACATTGTGAAGGCCATCTATGCTAAGCCCATGGCCAATATCATTCTAAATGGTGAAAAACTGAAAGCATTCCCCCTAAAAACTGGAACAAGGCAGGGATGCCCTCTTTCACCACTTCTATTCAACATTGTTCTTGAGACTCTAGCCAGAGCAATTAGACAAACCAAAGAAATTAAAGGGATACAAATTGGAAAAGAGGAACTCAAGCTATCCCTGTTCGCTGATGACATGATTATATATTTAGAGGAACCTGGAAATTCCACCAGAAAACTCTTAGAACTCATAAGTGAATTCAGTAAAGTAGCAGGTTACAAGATCAATGTTCATAAATCCAATGCATTTTTATACATAAGTGATGAATCTGCAGAAAGAGAAATTAGGAAAACTACCCCATTCACAATAGCCTCAAAAAAAATAAAATACTTGAGAATCAATCTCACAAAAGAGGTGAAAGACCTCTACAATGAGAACTACAGAACACTAAAGAAAGAAATTAAAGAAAACCTTAGAAGATGGAAAGATCTCCCATGTTCATGGATAGGAAGAATTAATATTGTCAAAATGGCCATACTACCTAAAGTGCTATATAGATTCAATGCAATTCCAATTAAAATCCCAATGATGTACCTTACAGAAATAGAGCAAGCAATTATGAAATTCATCTGGAAGAATAAGAAACCCAGAATAGCTAAAGCAATCCTCAGTAGAAAGAGCGAAGCAGGTGGTATCGCAATACCAGATCTTCAACTCTATTACAAAGCAATAGTAACAAAAACGGCATGGTATTGGTACCAAAATAGACAGGTAGATCAATGGTACAGAATAGAGGACACGGACACAAACCCAAATACATACAATTTTCTCATACTAGACAAAGGTGCCAAAAATATGCAATGGAGAAAAGATAGCCTCTTCAACAAATGGTGCTGAGAAAACTGGAAAACCATATGCAACAGAATGAAATTAAACCCTTATCTCTCACCCTGCACAAAACTCAACTCACAATGGATCAAGGAACTCGGAATCAGACCAGAGACCCTGCAGATTATAGAAGAAAAAGTAGGTCCAAATCTTCACCTTGTTGGTCTAGGATCAGACTTCCTTAACAGGACTCCCATAGCCCAGGAAATAAAAGCAAGAATCAACAACTGGGATAGTTTCAAACTAAAAAGCTTTCTCTCAGCAAAGGAAACAATCAGTAATGTGAAGAGAGAGCCTACAGAGTGGGAGAATATCTTTGCCAATCATAGTTCAGATAGAGCGCTAATATCCCGAATCTATAAAGAACTCAAAAAACTCTACACCAAGAATACAAATAATCCAATCAACAAATGGGCTAGGGAAATGAACAGACACTTCACAGAAGACGATGTACAAGCAATCAACAGATATATGAAAAAATGTTCAACATCTCTAGTAATAAGAGAAATGCAAATCAAAACTACCCTAAGATTTCATCTCACCCCAATTAGAATGGCGATTATCAAGAACATAAGCAACAATAGGTGTTGGCGAGGATGTGGGGAAAAAGGTACACTCATACATTGCTGGTGGGGTTGCAAACTAGTGCAGCCACTCTGGAAAGCAGTATGGAGATTCCTCAGAAAGCTTGGAATGGAACCACCATTTGACCCAGCTATCCCACTCCTTGGCCTATACCCAAAGGACTTAAAAGCAGCATACTACAGAGATACAGCCACATCAATGTTCATAGCTGCTCAATTCACTATAGCCAGATTGTGGAATCAACCTAGATGCCCTTCAGTTGATGAATGGATAAAGAAACTGTGGCATATATATACAATGGAATATTACTCCGCCATGAGGAATGACAAAATTATGGCATTCGCAGGCAAATGGATGAAATTGGAGGGTATCATGCTAAGTGAGATAAGCCAATCTCAAAAAACTAAAGGACGAATGATCTCGCTGATAAGCGGATGAGGACATACGGGGGTGGGTGGTAGGAGGGGTTAGTGTTAGGGTTAGGGTTAGGTTTAGGGTTAGGGATAAGGAGGGTGGTAAGAATGAGGAAGAAAGGAATGTATAGAGGGAAAAGAGGGGTGGGAGGTGAGGGGGGAAGGGGAAAAAATAACAAAATGAATCAAACAACATTGCCCTATGTAAATTTATGATTTTTAATTAAAATTAAAAATTTTTAAAAAAAATTAAAGGAATGTACTAAACAATAAAAAAAAAAAGAAAAGATTACATACTCTATGACATTCTGAAAAAGACATTACAGGTATATAGAGAACTTTTAGGACAGTGAAAATACTCTGTGTACTATTACAAACATGGATATATATCACTATACACATTTGTCCAAAAATCATTAAATGTACATCAAAAGTGGATCCGAATATAAATCATGGTCTTGGTTGATGATATATTAATGGAGATTTATCTACTGTGACCAACACCACAAACGTTGGTGGAGAATGTTGATACAGGTTGATTATCCTTTATCTGAAATACATGTGACCAAAAATATTTCAAATTTGGATGTTTTTCAGATTGAGGAATATTTACATATATGTAATGTGATACCTTAGAATGGGACCCAAGTCTAAACATGAAACTCATTTATGTCTTATGTACACCTTTTACACGGTAGTCTGAAGGTAATTTTAGGCAATGTTTTTAAAATACCTGCATTGACTATGACCCATCACATGAGGTTGAGTGTGGAATTTGCCATTGTAGCACCATGTTGGCACTCAACAAATTTTCGGATTTGGGAGCATTTGGGGTTTTGGGAAACAGGGATGCTCAACCTGTAGTAAGGGAAGAGAATATATGGGAAATCTTTATACCTTTCTCATCATTTTGCTGTGAGCCCAACAATGCTCTAGAAAAGTCTATTAAAATATGTATACACAAAGCATGGTCATCCCAAGGTAAAAAATAATTTTCACAGCAACAAACATTCAATATAGCATTAGGAATTCCTAGTATCAAAGTCAAGAGAGTGGCTTCTGAAGGTGAATATCTACTAAAAGCATGCATTTCCAATATACTACACCAAAGGAAAAACCAAAACGTATTTAAAAATTAAACTGCTCCTTCTGGGTTTCTTCCTCTCACTCAAGCTGTGTCTAATATTAAATTTTTTTCTCCTCAAGGATAGCAGCGGACATTGCTGAGGATATATAGCTAAAAACTGGGGTTTTACTTTTTAATTTTTTAAAAATATGTATTTTTTTAGTTGTCATAGATCTTTTTTTAAATTTTTATTTATTTATATGTGGTGCTGAGTATCAAACCCAGGACCTCACACATGCCAGGCAAGCATTCTACCAGGGCCACAACCCCAGCCCCATAATCTGAAAGGTTTTAAAGAAACTAATGGAGATGATGCAAGATGTGTATCTCATCTAATAAAAAAACATTCTCAGAATGATTGAGACTAAGGGTGTATAAGAGACAGATGAGGAAGGAAAGTAGAAAGGAGAGAAGAAGTACTCCTTACATCTTTGATTTTCAAGACTTCCAGGTAATAACCACAAGGAAAACATCCACAACTCTGGACTGAACAAACTTATAAATCACGGCTTAGTATTTCATTCCACCTCTCCTACTGACTCATATATAACCTAGGCAACTTGTGTAATCTCCCTGTGCTTCTATATCTAAACTAAAGTCTACTCAAAGGGTAACTGGCTATTTCCATGGGAACCCATACAGCAATTTGCACTTTATTATAGTTTTAGAAAGGTAGAAAAAGTAGAAAAGTTCTTCCTAAATTTTCTACATACATATAATTTGAACTGGTTAAGCAATATTTTAAAATGAACTGTGCCTAGCATGTGGAAAGTCCTAGTTCAATCCCCAGTGCCCAAATAAGTAAACAAACAAATAAATAAAAATTTACTGTAATTTCATGTACTATTTTCATGAAATACATGATATTTTGGAAAGTAAAAAAACATTGCTTTAGGTAATAACTTCTTATTAAAACTTCAAAGTATACTACCATCAAATGGACAGGGTATGAATGAAATGAATTCACAGTCTCTTGCAAAACTGAAGATTCTATGACTATAAAGTAGAATATGCAAACTTCGTGAAAGACGACCCCTCATTTAAAAAAATTGCCCAAGGATTTACTACAGAAAATATTGAAAAGCATATTTATTTGACAGAAAGACTATGGTTTCTTGATTATACACTTCTGATATAAATTACTATCTATAAAAGGAAAATAATTATCAGGCTATTTTTATGTAAATGCAAACTGAAACAGAGGAATACAGGTATATCAAAAACTTCTAAGCTTTATTTAGTAAATCATCTATCATTAACCCAATATCCATTATTTTTTAGGCTTTGTTCAGTATCTTTTCTTGACAAATCTGAAAACTGCTAATATACAATCCTTATATAAAGATGTAGATCCATCATTTAAAATATAGTATATTTACTGCTTTTTCCAACATAGGATTGTGACAAGTCATTCATACATGCATATTTGGCATTTCTATGACTAACAGCACGAAGAATATTTGACTATAAACATGCACTGTCTATAGACATAAACAGTACTTTTTTCCTTAAAAGTAAATATAATATCAACTAAATAACTATAACTCTTCAATATCATCTGATAATCAATTATAATAACTAAAGCAGGAAAAGATTTGGTCATAGAATTTTCACAGTACAAAGTCATCATTATAACTCTAAGATTACTCTAAAATTATTCATCCATTTTCTTTTTTTTTTTTTTTTTTTTTGAGGCACTGGGGACTGAACCTTCGGACATTCTACCACTGAGCTACATCCTCAGTCATTTTTTTAAATTTATTTTTTCTTTTTTAATATGCAAGTTATAATACTTATTCCATCCTCTCACCTCTTCCTCAAAACTTGTTCATCCTATTTAAATACATTTATTTTTCCACATTTTCATTGCATTGTAATTATATATAATAGTGAGATTTGTTGCTACATATTTGTATGCATGATAAACAACATAATTTAGTCAATATTAGTACCCAGTATTTTCCCTTTCCCTTCTCTCTTCCTTCCCCCAGGTTCTCTTCTACTCTGCTGGTTTCCCTTCATGTTTCATGAGATTCTCTTCCATCTGCACCTTTATTTTCCTTTTTTCTCTCTAGTTTCCACATGTAAGAGAAAACGATCCATGGCTTATTTCACTCGAAGTAAATTCAACCCATTTTCCTGCAAATGACATAATTTCATTCCTTTTTAATTTGCTGAAGAAAACTCCATTACATATGAAACTCCATCATCTATATACCACAAATTTCTTTATCCATTCATCTATTGACAGGTATCTAGGCTGGTTCCGTAATTCGGCTGTTGGGAATTGTGCTGCTATAAACATAGGTATGCATGTATCACTATAAAATGATGAGTTTAATTCTTTAGGATGAACACTGAAGAGTAATAGAGATGCATCAGACAGTGGATCCATCCCTAGGCTTCTGATAAAACCTCCACACTGATTTCCATAGTGGTTGTACTAATTTATAATCCCATTGCTGTTCCATTTTCTCCACTATGATCTCTAGCATATAATAATATAATAATAATCTCTTTATTGTTGCTTGTATTCTTGATGGTTGCCATTCTACCTGAAGTAAGATGAAATCTCAGTGTAGTTTGGATTCTCATTTTCTTAATTGCTAAAGATAGTGACCATTTTTTCATATATTGGTTAACCATTTGTACTTCTTTAATTTGTTTTCCATTTATGAATTGGGTTATTTGTTGTGTACTTTTGGTGTTAAGTTTTTTGAGTTCTTTGTATAGTATGTAATTAATCCTGTCAGAAGAGTAGTTAGCAAAGATTTTCTCCCATTCTGTAAGTTCTCATTTTACATTCTTAATTGCTTTCTTTGCTGTGCTAAAGCTTTTTAACTCGATACCATTTTATTTATTAATTCTTAGTATTATTTCCTGATATTTAGGAATTCTGTTGAAGAAGTTATTGCCTACACTTATATGTTGAAGTATTGCCTCTGTTTTCTCCTAAGAGTTGTGTTGTTTCAGGTATAATTCCTAGATCTTTGATCCATTTTGAATTGACTTTCATGCAGAGTGAGAGAGAGGGACCTTGTATCATTCTTTCACATGTAAATAACCAGTTTTCCCACTACTATTGTTAAAAAGGCTGTCCTTTCTCCAACATATATTTTTGGCACCTTGTCAAGGATCAGGTTTGTTTCCGTGTCTTCTATTCTGTACCACTGGTCTGTGTGCCTGTTTTTATGCCAGTACCACAGACTTACTTGCCCACCTTCTCTGGCTGTGTGCATTTATCCTAGCATATCTGTACAACTTTCATTAAGACCCATTTTCATAACAATGGTAGTCTCAAATTCAGGAAAATTCTTTGCCTGCTTACTATAACAACATTTTCTAATATTGAGCCAATCAGTCCACCACTTTAAAAACCACAAGCTAAAATTGGACTTTAAAAATGAAATGTAAAACAGTTGAATTAAAAAAAAATGAAAAGGCTTAAAATTTTATTTGCAGCTTATTTAGTTCAAATCAAGCTATCCACAATGCAGGTACACAATCATGATACATTTTATATAGTGAGCAGCCTCTGCAAGTACACTTTATTCTGCTAGAATATACTTTAATTCTACCATTTTACTGAAGAGATTTGACCTTTAATTACTTGACTGCCTGCCTGCCCCTCATAAAAAGAACAACTTTGGAGATAATAAAAAATACAGCAAACAGAAACATATCTCACTGACGAATGCGTTATGTTAGAAAAGTATATTTTCTTCAAGCTGACAAAACTTGAAACCCATTTTCCCACAGAAACAATGTTATGAACAGTAGTAATACTTCCAGACTGGTTAATAAAATTTGTTTTGAGCCTTAATGCAGCTTAATACAGAACACTTTGAACACTTAATTCTTTGTAACTGGGGGCTACAAGGGAACAAGGGCAGTGTTTGTAATCACCATTAGGAACCGCTGGAGAAATAAAATCAGCTATCACTTATTGAACATCAATTATGTACTGGGCATATATATATTTGACTTCATTTAAGTTTTATAACCACTCTATGAAAATTATTATTTTCATCTTATAGGTTAAAATCAGTCTTTGAAAAATTAATTAAATTGCTAAAGATCATACAGATGAGAAGTGGTAGAGTCCCAGTACTCACACCCAGGACAACGTAACTTCCAGTCCATGTTGTCTACCACTTGGCTACCTTGCTAAGCATCAAAATTCCTACTGTCCTACCCATAGCCAAAATTTTTAATCCTTCAATAGAAGTGATCACAACTGCATATTAGAAGAGACCAATGTAATGTAATTTACATTGGATATAAATGATTCAATTCTGACAGACATTTTATTTTAATCTTTTTTAAAAGGAGGCAACTTAACTGAACTCAATTATGGCATAATAGATGTTAAAACAAAAGTAAAAAGAACAGCCTGCAATGGGAAGGACATGAGTCCTCCTTAACAGAACACCTACACTTGTCCAACTGCTATCTTTTCTGTTAGAAATATCTTCATACTATTCCATGTTATTTTGAGTCACTGAACACATGGCCTTCCTTCCTCAA
Organism: Sciurus vulgaris; assembly: GCF_902686455.1. NCBI lineage: Eukaryota > Metazoa > Chordata > Mammalia > Rodentia > Sciuridae > Sciurus > Sciurus vulgaris. The sequence goes on along the minus strand of NC_136466.1, from coordinate 45,857,538 downwards.
ATGCGGTGGTCATGAGAAACAAGCAGAGACACTAGCTAATATGAATGTATAGACTTTTTTTTTTTTTCCAGGAGATTACTTATTGCCACTGGTAGAAACCATAGTCACCCATACTTGTTTGAAATCAGGAGTGATAAAAATGATACACATCTACACATTTGCAGTTCATGGACAGAACCTGTCAAGAGAATAAAGCCAACATATAGAAAAGTAAGAACCAATATGGTGGTATACAAACCCTTGGATTCTGCCATGAGAGGCTCGAGATTCAACTCTTACTCCATAATAACTACTTGAGTCAGTAAATTTCCTATTTTGATTAGGTTAATTTATGTTAGGTCTCAGATGCTCACACCCAAAAGAATACTACTGATACAGATTTCTTAGAATTTACTCTGAGAAATCTCTGAAAGTTATGGAAGTGCTTTCAGAAGTTCTTTTCTTTATTTCAATACTCACACATGTGGTACAAGCAAAAAGAGAAATTAAAATTGATTTCAATTTCAGATGAGGGATGATTAGCATAAGGTAAAAGATAAAAAATAAGTATGGGGCAGCTAAAGACAATAATGATAAATATATTTCCTTACTTAAAATATCCATAAGCAAGAATTGGGAATTAGTATGATTTTCATCCATAAGTTCAAATTTTCACCCATAATTTTTGACAGAAAACTTCAATATTGTCAAAACCACTGAGTTTATAATAAGGGAACAACAGAGTATAAAATGTAGGAAAGTGCTTATTCCAAAACAAATATATAATTTCCACAATATGATTGCAATGTTTGACTTTGTAAAACACGTTTTACATGACCTGTTATTTTTATTGTATTTCTCAACTTGTATTTCATAGACTTGAATAAGATAGAACATAATAACTCAGATAACTCACATCTTAAAAGACTTAAGGTTTGAGTTTTCATTCTTCCCTTTCTTCATCTTTATATATTAGTTGATTTTTCTTGTTAATTTTAGGTACAAAGTTATATATAACTAACATATAAATAAAAGGTAGTCCTAAAAGTGTGGCAGTAATATATTATGACTCCAACTCAAGATGATTTAGCAATTATATTCCAAGGACATAGGACTCTTGATTACTAGTGGAAAAAAAATCATAACACAAACTGTAATACGCAAAAAGGCAATGTATTGGGCCACAGACCCAAAAGTGTAGGAGTAGGAATAGATTCAGAAATAGCTACACATAGCCCTCAAAATATATTATAAGAACTCAGTTTCTCTTCATCCACTCTCTCAGTTCTGCTTTCTGATATGTTGCCTCTCTTCTCAGGTTCAATGTGATGCCTGAAGCCACTACACATAGATTTAAAAGTATTCTGACATATACTCATTCAATCTGAACCAATTACTATGTCAAAAGATATGGGGCTGGGCTAGAGTTGTGAGTCAGTGGTAGAGCCCTTGTCTAGCATGCATGAAACACTGGGTTCGATTCTCAGCACTGTATATAAATAAATGAACAAAATAAAGATCCATCAACAACTAAAAAAATTTTTAAAAAGATATGGGAGCAAAATAGGAGATCAGTAGAGTAGAGAAAAGGGATGGAGGGAGAGGAAGGACGGACAGGAAAGGGGAAGAACAGTGGAATGAATCTGACCTAACTTTCCTATGTACATATATGAATATACCCACAGTGCATCTCACCTTATGCATATTCACAAGGAAATAACAACAACAACAACAAAAAACTGTAAGTAAAAAGAGCAGAAAGATGTTGCTGGCTCTTTGCGGTAAAAATCCGTGGATATTTGTCACCGCTTGCAGCAACAACTTGCACGGGTCTTATGGGTGGTGGACTGGAAACTGAGCTACTTCTATCTTTCTCTTTAGTGCACTGCTTTCTTGCTTGTTTGTAGAGGATAGAGGAAATGAGGTCTACTTGCTTTGAGAGGAGAGAGAGAGAGAGACTCTGCTTATCAGAGAGAAAGAGAAACTTTGCTTAAGAGAGACTTTGAGAGAAGGATAGGCTTTGCTTAGAGCCTAAAGGAAGAGAGACTTGCTACGCCTCACTTAAGGTCTGCTGCGTCTTACCGGTGCATCCTGCATCCTGTGAACTAAGGGTACGTCTACCTAAGGTGCTTTAGTGATGCATCTCAGTTGTCCGTTCTGCGATCTGCCTTCCACCGCTGCCCCTACTCGCTGCTTCTATTGGCTAGCCACTTCTTCTTCCTAGCTGCCGTTCCGCTGTCTTTTCTTTCTGCTTGCCACTTCTACTAGCTGCTGTGTTTGCTAGCTGCCACCGCTTTTCCCTACTAGCTGCCGCTGTGTGTCTTCTTCTACTAGCTGCTGCTCTGTGTGTCGCGCTGTCTCGCTCTGCCTACGCTTATATCACCTCCAGGAGGCGGAGAGCAGAGCCATGCCTTTTACACAAAGATTAGGCCAGACGCTAGAAGTCCGAGCAGGCACAATTAGGAGTGCCATGCGCATACATTGTGTGCGTGGATGATAAATCACCTGAGTGTGCTTATGTCAATTAACCTCCTCACTGCCGATGTGATCTGGTGCCGCGCTGTCAACATGGCACAGCCCCAACAATTCCCCCTTCTTTATATACAATGAAAAGAAAGCTGGCAGGGATTGTGTCTGTCTTAGGTTGTCCACGGCAGAGCAACATCCTTACCCGTCATTGGACAATGAGGCTCTAGCCCTCATTTCCTGTCTTAGGTTGGTATGAGCTCCCATGAATCTTACCCATCTTTGACTACCGATCCAGCACACCAAGCCATATACTGGGAGACTGTTCTGCTTCAAGAGCGGCCATGGCCTATTTTATGATGACATAAGCCTGTTGACTGGCTTTGAGGCATTTGTAGATGTAAGATAGAATTAAAACAAGCACACCCAAGCCTATTAGTGTAAAACCTAAAATTCCCAAAATCTCGTGCCAAACTGCTGAAAAAAATTGTTTCACCCTCTCTACATTTTTCAATATTAACTCCGTTAACCTTCTAGTCAGTGCACTTCCCTTTACTTATAAACCCTCCTTAAAGGTGAGGTATCAACATGAGTGATTAGAAAGTAAGTTACACAGGATGAAAATAAGCAGCTTGCTTTACTGAGAAAAAGATGAAAATCATCTGTGTGACTAAATCAGCTCATGAGGGGCTATGGGTCCAACCAATTCCAATTTAGGAAATGCCTGAGTGATGTAATCACTATCAGCAAAAAGATCTGTTACTCCCCAAACTTTACAAGGGCTATGACAACTGCTTCCATTTTGTGAGCCTTGAGTTGAAGAGTTCTGTGCCTTGTTTCTTAAATGATTTGGTAACATCTTGCCCTCACATCAGTAACTAATTTGCACTCATTAACCCAATGTTTTCCCTTTCTGCACTTTGGGCAGAGGCCTAGGATACAAGGTGTAACAGATTTTACCACAGTTATCTCTGAGCTTTTCTTTTGTTAGGGCATTGTCTCTTTGCTGCTGTATATATGTGCATACACTCCAGGATCATATTAATTTTGAGTATCTATTGAAGCATATTAGCCTTCTATTAGCATATCAACATTTCTACCTTGCTACTGCATTTCTGCAAGCAGTTTCAACAGCTATTTCTTGCCACTGAGCTCTCCAACTAGACACTGTCCTCCAGATAACACTGCTCTGCATAGCTGTTTCCAATCATCAGTGTCTAAGTTCTTTGTATTAGATTCAGCTCTCTCCTACCTTTTTCCCTTGTTCTTAAGTTTTCACTACCACTTAGTTATTCCTTGTTGGGGTTCTTTGTATTAGGTTTAGCTTTCTCCTACATTTTTCCCTTGTTCTTAAACTTTCTGAGTAACAGGCACAATTAGGAGTGCTCGAGAACACATGCACATACATTGTGTGCGTGGACGATAAATCACCTGAGTGTGCTTATGTCAATTAACCTCCTCGCTGCCAATGTGATCTGGCGCCGCGCCATCAACATGGCACAGCCCCCAACAGAAAGATCAGTAGAGTAGAGGAAAGTGAATGGGGAAGTGTGGAAGGAAGAGAAAGGGGAAGTATTGGAGACTGAATTAGAGTAAATTATAGTCCATGCTTTTATAATTATGTCAAAATGAATCCTAATATTATGTATAACTAAAAAAGAACTAATAAAAAAAGAAAAAGAAAACGAAGTGGAGGGTGCTGATTGCTTAGGTGTAGCTCATATATACCACATATATCTGAGTTAATGGGTAAGGTCTTACTGTAAGTGCAAAAAGATTCTTCAAAGAACACCAAGGAATTTTCTTCAAAGGGTTAGAAATAAACACTAATACACACTTCTATCATAATGATGATAACATGAACAAACAGAAATATCTACAAAGTGTTTTAAGTTTTATTCTGCTGAGAAGTGTGAACAGTTTCTTGAAAACAGTACTTTTCATTAGATTCTCACTATTGTTTTCTTCTAATACCATGACTTACATAATGAAAATTTTATTTTCTTCCCTTCAAATTTCTTTTGTAAGTGTTAAATAAAATTCAAAAAATAGGCTACCATTCCAAATAACTAGAGATTAAGACTAATTTTTCACAAGAATAATTGTACTAACCAGAGTTCTAAGTCTCAAAGTGTGAAAGCAACTTCTAGTTAACTTAAGCAGAAAAGAACTCAGCAAAAATGATAAAGCTGACAATAACACACTTGAAAAACAAGCTGAAACTAACCAAGTATAGAAAGTCAGAAATGGAACCAAAATCTTGCCTTTAAAAAAAAGACATTCAGCTTAGGAAGCCTCTGCTAGAATGTGTTACCACCACCACTGTTTGCACCACCAGTACATCCACTGGTGTGAGACACTAGCTGCTGCTACAGCCGTTAGAGGATTGAATTCTAAGCTGTCCTGTGTTTCTCTGGATTACTTTTTCCATAAATGCAGTCTCACACATAAAGATTTCCAAGTGACTGATGGTAGGTCATGTACCTAAAACTACAAGTGTCACAAGAGTTATGAGAGATACTATCTGCTACATTTTGGCTTCCACACTGGGAGGTGGACCCTAAAGCACTTAGAGTAAACTCTAAAATGTAATATATACATAAAACTTATTATTCTGATAAAACATGGCTTAATTATATACCTAATATTTTCATAAAGCACCACCTTCATTAATAATAGAAATAGTACAAGAAAGATATGAATATCACACAATTAATTATAGAACACAAGCAAAAACTGATGACTCAGAATCAAGTCTTTTGGATCTTAATTCTAATTAAGCAAAAATAATTTCTTAAATATAAACTCCATGCCCCCCCCCCCCCAAAATTTATCCTGCCTGTAAAACATAGTTTAAGTCAAGTGGGTTTAATAAGAAAAAAAAAAATACACCTGGGAGGCAATTCCAGTTAAAGCATGACCCTCTAAGGTAGATCACTGTAGATCATGGACAAGTTACTTCCCCTCTACCATAAATCATAATTATTCAAGTAAAGTCAGGCACTTCTGCAAAGGAGATACCAACATTCATCTGGGTTTCCTTCTAATACAACTATTAGAAACTAATGAAGTCAAACTTATGTTGTAACTGACAGTGATGTGTTAGATCACCCTTAAAGATTCCTGTTCAGGCTATGGATCTATACACACAGAAGGATAAACTTGTCACTTAGTTCCTATATTACCACACTCACTTCTGTAATTGCAGAGTAAAGTGTATCACTATTATTCTCTTAGAATTCTACCCAAGACACAGGACTGTAACTTAAAAGAAAATGTATAAAGGAAGTATCTAAAAAGAAAATTTTGCTTATAACACAAGCATACAGTTGTTTTAATTAAAATATAAGTGCTTAGACAAGCAATTTTATTTATTAAAAATCTTTATTAAAAAAGACAGAAGTTAAATACTACAATATGGTTTCTCAACTCAGCTAAACACAAACTACATTCATTTTCACATTTTTGTTGTATATTTGAATTAGAATATGCTGGGGCTATATTTACATGTAACTGTTAAAAGATTAAGTAGTTAAGACAGTTTAATATACTTGGTTGTAGTAGAAGCCCAAATTTTGTCACTCTTTTTTGTCATATCCATATGTAGATAAAGTTCTGGGAATTTACATCGATGAAGTAGCTGTTCATGTAAGTACTATACATGTTACTTTTAAATAGTAAAATATCTTCAGATTTAAGTCTAATACTATTTTCCAATCCATAAAATATAGAAGCATTCTCTATATTTAAGTGTTAATATTCAATTATACTTAAATGCACTAGTATTATTTTGTGTGCAAAGGATACAAAATGAATACATGATCACAATATCTGTTCCTTTGTATATTGCTATGGTTTGAATATGAAATTTCCCTCAAAGACTCCTATGTGAAAGGTTTGATGCCCTACCCAGGAGTGTTCAGAGGCAGTGGCTCTTGGGAAGTGATTTGTTCACATGGGTTCTAACCTCATCAGTGGACTAATCCAAAGGTGGATGAATAATTTGATGTCATTATTGGGAGGTGGTAGAAACTGTGGGAGGTGGTAGAAACTGTAGGAGGTGGAGCCTGGTTGGAGGAAGTAGGACACTGGGGGCATGCCCTTGAAGGGTGTATCTTGTCCCTAACCCATTCCTCCCTCCTCTCTCTCTCTCTGCTTCCCACCCACCATGAGATGAGCAGCCCTGCTCCATCATGCTCTTTCCATCATGACACTCTGCCGTATTAAGGGTTCAGAGTAATGGAGCCAGATGACCACAGCCTGAACTTTTTGAAACCATGAGCCAAAAGAAGTCTCCCCTCCTTTGGGTTGCTTCTCTCAGGCATTTTGTCATGGTGATGCATAGTTGATTAATGTACACATTCATTAATTCACTTTATATTTTTAGCTGTGCTTCTAATTATCAAATGGCTTCTAATTTATAAAGTTTTGTGACTTTTTTTATTAGAACACTAGAAACTGAGAAGAGTCAGATATATTCAAGTATAGAAAATGGAATTTTGGGGTTTCTTTTGAATATATGTACTTTAATACTGTTTTTAAAGTTCTGTGTTTTGTTTTTTAGAAATGTGAATCACTTGTCTAAGTTTCAACATTTTACTTAAAGGCATACAACAAATGGTACTCAAAAGATATAGATTTGATTAATTTGAAATGCCATAAAAAACAAAATACCTTCCTAATAAGATGCCTGAAATTATTATATATGCCTGGTTATTTTTAATGCAAACAGCAAAGGACAATAGAGAACTATATATGCAGTGGCAGCTATTATGCACTGTTGGCTGCACTGCTTAATAACTCCAGTGGAGGAACTAATAGTTTTATCTCCACTTAAAATTCATTACACAAGGAAAAGAAAGAAACTTTAATAAAGTCAACTGCTATGCTGAACTAGGGAAGGATAAATCCTGTCATTTCTTCAACAAATATTTTTTGAGTTCCTTCCAAGTATCAGGACATATAACCAGTGACATCTCTGCTCTCTGGAAGCTAAGCATTAAAAGATAAGGGAAGAAAACTTTAATAAGGGAAAAAAGACATTAAATTAATTATTACAAATGTGACAAGTGCTATGAAGAAGAAGCATTAAATAGGAGGACTGGGTCAGGTCAGGTCATGGAAAACCTTCAGGAGATAAGATGTGATGATTAAACAGCAAGTGAAGGGAGTAACGGAATGTGGAGAGTGTTCCAGATAGAGAAAATAGAACCTGCAAAAATCCAAAGAGGCAAGAGAAAGCTAAATACATTTGATGAAATGAAGAAAGTGCTGATGGCTAGAAGGAGAAGGAAAACTATATGAATACAAGATTAGGGAAAGATTCTATTATAAGGAAATGAGAAAAGCTTTTAAGTAGGTTAGGGAAACAAATTTATAAAAGTAGTTTTGATCATGGGAGCAAAAACTGTATTACAGTGGGCTAAAGATGGGGAAAATGAAAATTTTGTTTAAAATATTTGGTTGTGAGGTTAGAAAGAGGGCTGTGGCTGAAACACCAGATTGATTTGTTGCTTCCATCTGACACTTGGATTCATTTGAGCATCTTTAAATTCTGATAGTAAATGGCTAATAGAGAGAAAGATACTGAAGAAGAAGAGAAATCACTGAGTTGACCAGAGGAGATGAATACCAGAGCTTAGGAAATTACAGGTAACTAATTAGAGCAGTGTGTTATTTTCTTCCACAATGCTTGTGGCAGAGTAAAGTTTGAGAACACACTAATTCAGAGTCAGAGTTCTTGCTTGTGGGTGCAGGCAGGTTATCAGAGAAAGAACTTAATAGACCCTGAAAAGAGAGTAAAGTGGTGGATCAGAGTCTAACGTACAGAAGAAGATCATGAAAATAGAAAGGGTCTAATAAAGAGATCTCAATAAATACAGGAGGACATAACAAAAGACAAGATGCCTGCATCTGTTATTTGAACAGTTTGAAAACTTCTGATAATGACACAAAATGTAGCTTTGTGTGGGTAAAGCTCAAATTCAGAGCTAACAAGGTCAAGGAACTTTTCCATCAAGAGTGCTCTCTGTATTTCTATACACTTGTTCTTTTGTTATACTTTATTCTCTGAGAACTCCAAGCAATAAAACAAAATGGAATTCCTCCCTTTCCTATCCCCATTCTTACCCAACTCATTCTCACAAACTTTAAACCTCAAAGATAAAGCAAGGTAGAACCAAGAAGAAAGGAAAGTCAAGGAATAGACTGCTTGAGCATGCTTTTGGTTTTTCAAAGTGTAATACACACTTTTATTCAATCAGTAACTTCCATGGAAATACAAATAGTAAAATGAAAAAAAATGTGGATGTCTGCTAGAAGTAGGACCTGAGGTCCTGTTAAACTCCCCATGCTTGTTCTTGTCCTTCCTACATCTACCTAGCAGCCAACTAGGACCTCAGTACAAAATTAAACTTTTGTTTTTAAAACATTCATTTAAAATCCTCTAGCTAAAAGTCCATAAAATGTTTTCTCGCACATACTATTAAAAATAGCTCAACCGTTAAAAATTATCCTATAACTGCCTTATAGTAATAGTGTATAACAGTCATTCTGACAGATTTCTGCTCAATCTGTTTTCTCATGGTAAATAGTCATTCTTCCCACTGCTACTGGAATAAAAGTTGGTGTTGCTTCTTTAGGCTTGATGTTTATTACATCCTAATTCTACACCCACATGATTGATGAGATTCAACCCAATGAGTCATTATTAAATAGTATTGTTAATCTTGAAAGGTTGTCTGGGGTTGAAACTGAAGCCACTAGAATTTGTCTACATGTAAGTAACAAAGATGGGAGAAAATAATCACTGAATAACAGAATGAGGATAAAACTGATTTTAATCAAGAGCTTTCAGATAAATAAATATTAGACACATAATTAAGAAAATTAAGAAAGTATAGATGTATATAATTAGGGAATGAATGAAAAAGACTTGACATGTACTATCAAAATTTTGAGAATTTTGGACCAGATAGGAATGTCTCAACTACAATAAAAAGTACATCAACTGAACTCCCAAATCCAAGTAAAAACTCCCATCTTACATCCATAAAACATTTTTCAATAGTCATCAATAACATTTGTTCTCAAAAACATCATGGACTCAATACTTCAGGATTTGGAATTTAGAAACAATGTGGTCAATTGTGATTATAGACCTTAAGGAGAAGATGGATCAAAAGAATTAAAATCCACACAAAATCTGACGGTAATTTATATTTATTTTAATATAACACCAGAGTGCTTTGCAATGCCTGGAAAAATGTTATCTCCAAAGACATCCTATCCCATTCCTGATAAGCACTAATCCTATTCAAGTGTAACCTTCTAACCATATATACAGTAATAGGCAGAGAGATCTCCCTAAGATACCACAAATGAACTGCTTTGTAAATTATCAGTTATCTAGATAATCCAAAGCTAAATGTAAAATTTGTATTTTTCATTTATTCAGTAAGTATTTATTAAATGTTTACTATGTGTTTGGTACTGTGCTATATACTGAAGAACAAAACAGAAATGGTCTATTTCTTTTGAACATAAAGGAACACAACACCAAGAAAGTCAAGTTTAAATTAATACTACTCAGAAAGTCTGTACCCTTATTAACTTCAAGGAAGCCTATAAATTCCCTTCCATAAAGATACAAATTACTTTAGTTCCCCCAATAGTCCCTTGGAGAACTGGAAAATATCACATTAAAAATAAAAACAAGATTGACTTTCATTTTCATGAGTAAACTTTCTATGTAGTCATCAAAACTGTAAGGCATAAGCTATCTAAGCCCAGGTTTTCAAAACTACTTCAGGTATTAAAATTTTATTTTCAAGGAGTTTGCTTAAGCTCTTTGGGTTTTAGATCCTCAAGAAGCAACTTTTCTTTCAATTCTGGCATCTCCTCTAAGAATACTAACATACCACATTTCAACATAACGTTAGATACTGTAAACCCATGGTAACCAATTTATTTCTATATGCTCTGGTGAGCCAACGGCCTCTCATATCAATAATCTCTTTATAATTATCTATTAATCTCTTATTTTCACTTACCTTCTAGACAATCTCCTTTTTTCATTTCGCTAGAATTTTCATCCTTTTCAACGTGACTTTCTAGCTTATTGATCTTTATATTTGTCAATATTCTTTTACCCCACCCCGCAACAGACTACTTTCCTCTTAATCCCTGATAACCTTGGTGATTATTTATAATTCTTTGTTTCCCTAAATTTTATTAATATCTGAGGAATATTCTAAATTTCTCAGCAATAAAGTTGCTTTTCTGTGGATTTTTACTTTAATGTGGCACTCATCTTAATTACCTTGACTGACTTTTTCTTTGCCCAAATGCTCTCAAAAACACAGCTGTATGTCCTTAACCTTAAGCACACACACTTCCCCATTTCAGTATGTAATAATACTCATTCACTTACATAAACCAGAAACCTATAGATTATTCTTAATTTCTTTCCAGTTTCTCCCTTACCTCCTTTTCTACTTCCCATCCCCTATCTTACTAGGAGGCTAGTGTACTTCTAATACGTGTGTGTGTGCGTGCTAGAGATTGAACTCAGAAGCATTTTACCACTGAGCCACATCCCCAGCCCTTTTTATTTTGAGACAGGATCTTGCTAATTTGCTTGGAGCCTTGCTAAATTGCTGAAGTTTGCCTCGAACTTGTGATTCTCCTGCCTTAACCTCCAGAGCTGCTGGGATTACAGGCTTCCATCCCCATGCCCATTTTCAGGTCCTAGAATAAAGAAATTATTTCTTGCCTCAGGTTCTACACACATTCAATTGTCTCTGCTAAAATAATGGTTCTTCCTACTACTCGAAAAAGACCTAGTTTCTTCTCTTTTGAGTTCTCAGGTTCAAAGTTATCTCTCCAGCAATCCCATACTGAACACAGTTAGCTGTCTAATCTTCCAATCTTCCTGTTTGAGTCCTTCATGTAACATTTTAACTAGTAACTAAATAATTTGCTTGTTTACCTGTTTTTGACTATATATAACCCCCAAAGAAAGTAATCTCCCTGAGGGCAGGAGATGTGTATCTTATACTTTATCTCCAGTTCTTAATATGCCTGGCACAAGCAGATGTTAAGTAAATAATTACTGAATTAATAAATGAACATACTAGAAAATTGACAGAAAGAAATGCTGAGATGTTGGTCAATTTTATAACACACTATCATTGTGGCAAGCAAAGTCACAAAGATAAAAGTTAAAGATTATCTTCTTAAGTTAAAAAATCATGAACTGTTGGTATCAAAGTATGGTCCCGGACCAGCAGCATCAGGATATTAATGCTATTCCAAAACAAAGGTTCTCTAAAGTTGTTTGTTGAAGTCAACTGAACAGAATTCCTGTTACAGTTCCCTCTTGCTTTAGTTGAGTTTCTATAAAGAACTGTGCTTTTACTTTTTCAAGTCTGTGACTCAAAAAATTTAGGAATATATCATACATAAACTAACCTAATTTCTACTAATCACTTTCACAAAATTGTAAATCACTAGCTTAGTTTTAATCTACTTTGTACTGTTATTTCATACAACTTCAGAAGATGAAAGATATAAAACATACTCGATCAATAATAAGAACATTGGTAAACTTCTTATAGACATAAAAATCAATATCAAGAAGTCACATACTGAATACCCACAGAACATACACCCACATCGTAGTTTCATAGATCTCAATTTAATTTAACAGAGAGGTACACCTGAGAAATAAAAGAGACTTGTAATTAAAATGGGGGCATAGCAGGAATAACATAATTTTAATTAATATATTTTCATTTTCTCCTAAAATTCTTCAATGTGACAAGAATAAAAACTGTAGTCAGTAGCTGATGTGATACTTACAATGTATGTAATCCCCTAGGTATCCCTAAATCAAGAGTTAATTTCATAAAACAGAGTTTTAAAAACTTAGACAAGACAAATTTTTATTTTTATTTTGGTTTCCTACATTTGTTCTTTAAACAAACTAAGATTAAAGGGCAAATCTAGGTAAAAGTTAAGAATTTATGAAACAATTATGAATGAATTCATTAAAAAAATTTATAATAAATTGACCTCTCTAGGCAGATACTAGTTTTCCACTGATATTTGCAAGGGATTGATTCCAAAACTGCAGGACTTCTTGCTCCTACCCTGCAGATACCAGAATTCATAGATATGCTCAAGTCTCTCAAATAAAATGGTACAGTTTTTGCACATAACCTATATATGTCCTTTTGCATACTTCAAATCATGTGTAGACATTTATAATACCTAATGAAATGTTATCTAAGTAATTGTTATATTGTATTGCTTAGGGAATGATGACAAGAAAAAAATGTCTGCACATATTTAGTACAGATGCTTTCTTCCCCCCCAAATATTTTCAACCTGAGGTCAGTTGAATCTGTAGATGAGGAATCTATGGATATGAGGCCAACAGTATTATTAAAAATATGAGGCACCATTAGAATTGTTTATGAAAAGTAAATCCATTATTCCAAAATTAAAACAGGAAAAATGGAATTAAAAAATATTTCTCCTATTGTACTCTATGTCATGACCTAGGCCCTAAACAAATAATAAATAAATAATTTAATTGGAGAGGAAATCTGATGAGCATGAGTACGTTTTAAAAATGCTTAAGCAATGGAGCAGTGACAGTTATAGATTCGGGTGTAAATTATTGCTGATTAGTTTTAAATGATAGTCATCATGTTTTTTTTATAAAACTGAATATAAAAGTGTTCCAATCAAAAATGTTGATATACATATAACTGTTGACATAGAGCTAAATTAACAGTTTCTAAGTGTAAACACAGTAAGCACAACTCACTATTAACACTAAATTTAAAGACTTCACTATTAGATGCTCAAAGATAAAATAATAAAAACCTCCTCAGATTTTATTCTATTTAATTCTCCTTTAGAGCTGACTCCCCACTGCAGAACCTACTTAAATATGGATCTAATTTAACCACTTTATGTCTTCTTCATTCTACTTTAAGCAAATCCAATTTTTAGAGGTACTTGTTAATTTCTTTTTGTTTTGTTTTGCTTTGTTTTGTTGTTGTCTTTTTGTTTTTCAGAATAACATTTCTTTGTTCTTTGGGATTTTATGGCCCTTCTTTTGTTAAAATGTTTAATGAGTGTACTTACACTGAGTGAGTTAAGCTCTTTCCTAGCTTCGTTTAGTGTAGGAACTTCTACTGTCCCATTTTACACACGAAATAATGAATTTATTTTTAAAAAAGATAACTTAAAACAATCCTCACTGAAAGCACAGGATAGACTCCATACTAGTCCATCTGGGCCCGAAGTCCATGGTACTGTAAACTATTCTCCTGCACACTTAGATTCTTAATTCAAAAATTTTTTTTGAAATTTCAAAATCTGTATTTTGGACCTTTCAGTATAGTGCTATACTTCTAAATCCTTATTAGCATATATTAATTGTAGAAAATAATGGTTTTCATTGTGACAGTTTCATATATGCACATAACATACTTTGATCAAATTCACCCTCCCTATTATCCTCTTGCTCTTCCTCCCCCTCCCCATTTCTTCTCTTCCCTAATAGACCCCTTCTACTCTCATGTTATCTTCACCACCCCAAGAGTTCACCTCATGAGAGAAAACATCCAATACTTGCCTTTCTAAATTTGGATTATTTCACTTAACACAATAATCTTTAGTTCCATCCATTTTCCTACAAATGACATGATTTTGTTCTTCTTTATGGATCTGTATCACCCCATTGTGTATATATACCTCGTCTGCATTATCTATTCATTTGCTGATGGGCATCCAGGCTGATTCCATAACTTAGCTATTATGAATAGTGTCATGATAACATGGGTATGCACTTATCTCTATTGTAAACTAATTTTGATTCCTTCAGACATATATCCAGGAATGGTATAACTGGATCATATGGTAATCCTATTATCTATAGAAAATAGTATGGAGTTTCTCAAAACATTAAAAATAGAACTACAAGTTCAGTCTTAATTTCACTGTTTTAGTCAGCTTTTTTTTTTTTTTTTTTTTTTTTTTTTTTTGCTGCCATTAAAAGACCCAACCCCAACCAGAACAACTGCAGAGGAGGAAGTTTATTTGAGGGCTCATGGTTTCAGAGGTCTCAGTCCACAGACAGCAGGCTCAATTTACCAGGGTTCCAGGTGAGGCAGAACAACATGGCAGAAGAATGTGGCAGAAAGAAGCAGTTCACATGATGATCAGAAAGCAGAGAGAAACTCCACTTGCCAGATACAAATATATACTGAAAGCCATGCCCCAATTCCCACCTCCTTCAGCTGCACCCTACCACTTCAATTACCACTCAGTTAATCCCTATCACAGGATTAATTCACTGATTGGGTTAATACTCTTATAACCCAAACATTTCTCCTCTGAACCTTCTCGCATCATCTCACACATGAACCGTTGGTGGGACACCTCACGTCCAAACCATAACATTCACATACCAGAAAATAAAAAATAAACAGAAAAAACAACTCAATTTGTCTTAGTCTTCCAGTTTTTTTTTATTTCTGTGTAGACAGAATATCAGTCTACTTTCTTTTTATTGTTTATATAAAACTGCTACATATTCCAATAATATAAAACTGCTATGTATTCCAATAATTTTTCCCCAAGTAATGTCTCATGGACTTGAATTTTCTATGTATGAATGTAACCTCTTTCCTGTCCTTGGCATTTCTTGATTTCAATATCTCATGCTCACCATCACGGACTGGTATTCCAATAGATCAAATTTTTATCAAATCATTCTGTTTACAAAATCTATAAAAGCACCCAGCACCTACCATATAATAACTACGGGTTTGCAAGTTCCTTCTTAATTTAGGCCCAGGTTACTAACTAAAATTAACTCCTACTGTATACATTCTACTCTCATCAGGCCATTCCTTTATTCTGACAGGTCTTCTACGTTTCCATATTGTCCCTTCCATTATGGAACACCAGCTCTCCTCCCCATCATCTACCTATACCCTTTAATATCCCATTTCCTTTGTATGCCTTGAATCAAGCCCACTCCATACATGTTCATGGGTACTTACAAATGAAAAGAGTACTAAGCCAAGGTCAGGTTCCAAATCTGGTTCTGACAATATCCAGTAGTATGATGTCTGAGATAGCAACTAATCCCTATTTTTGACTACCAGTAAAAAGAGACACTAAATTAGATTATCTTTAAAATCTCCTTGTTTTAAATTTTTTTTAAATCTTGGGACATTTATTATCTTAATACTTTGTCAATAATACATTAAAGGTGATATGTGTATTTCATCTTATTTCACTACATTATAAACTTCTTGAGAATAAGTTATATATTTTATGGTTTATATTTTGTAAACTCAGGAAGGCATAGCAAATTGATAACATAGTAGTTCTTTTAGCTATTTTATTTTGGGCATAAGATTATAAAAGTAAATGAATAAACATGCACATATGTAGACATATGTAAAAATACATTTTTGTATTCCTTAGGGCACACACGGCATACTGTTCATTAAATAATTTCTAATTTTATTGTATTTTATTTGATGTGAGAATTTTACAATAATCTTATAATAAGTTCAAACACTTAACATAATCATCCACTTTAGGACAATTCTAAAATGTTTTGTTTAAGGCTTAAATTTGATAATTTAGAGATGGAAGAGAACTTAGAATCACAGTTCTAATATAATTTGTTGCACAGCAGGAGCTCTCTAAGCAAGTATCTGTCATCTTGATCTTATAATACTATAAAAAACAAAAGAAGACACTTCAAAATGAAGTGGTTTCTAATTTCAGTTCCATTACTTATTTAAGCAGTTGGCTCATTTCCACCTCACTTTTCTTATCTCTAACTTGTACTATCTAGCACACAGCTATATATATTTAAGCTTTAGGAAAATGAAAGAATTATAGAAATGAATATTATTTCTTTTGCAGGTATAAAACACACAAATTCCAATCACTTTCAATTAAAGTTTCTGAACCCTATCTTTTTAAGTTATGGCAGATAATCACATTATTTCAGCAAAAATTAAAGATATGAATTTAGGTTAATTCATGCATCTAACAAATATTTATTAGGCACTCACTATATGCTGTCTGCACATTAAATTCCAAGAGTAAAAAGTTCCACTGTGGAATGAGAGATACATAAATAAACAAAATAATGTTCAATGTTAAATGGTCACCTAGCTCAGAGGAAGGCTAGGACAAACAGGAAAAGACTAGTGGCATTTAAGTTTTTAATTAAAGATTAGTAGATTTTTCCAGATGTAAAGGTAAGGGACACTAGAAGAGATAAAATATGCAAAGGAGAAGGAAACAATGCTTGGAAATCTTTGAGAAATTCCATATAGAATATGCCCAGCATGGCTAGAGAAAAGTGGGATGAAAAGAAACTAGCAGAATGGGCAGAGAGCTCAACTACAGAGTCTCATTATTCAACAGCAGAAGATTACTAAGAAACTTTAAGCAGCAAAATGTCAAGTGAGAACTTTGTTTAGTAAGATGACACTAGATTGGAAAAGAAAGATTCTGAGGGCAGGAAGGTAAATTAGGAGAATGAGGTAGTCCACCAGGAAGAAAAAGATGAAAGCATCAGCTAAAACAATGAAAACAGAAAGAAGATACTAATGAAAATGGCATTTATGGCACTTGGCACACATTTTTGAGGTCTAGAGAAGATAATTAAAGCTATTTCTTAAGTCTCTTTTTTCCCTTTCTCATACCCTATTCTATATATCCCAACTTATTCCTGGTCTACTCAATATTATCAATCCTCTCAAGTTTTCCATCTATTTGAGGATTGTTCTCACTGGATCAGTCTTGATCACCTTGCTGAGCCTCTCCTAACACGGAGACTATATGTTGTAGACCTCACGCTGCCAAGCAGTGGCCTCCTGACTACTTCTGCATGCTGATGCAGGAGCTTCAGCTCAATTGGGCCACCACTCTGAGCCCATCAACCCAAAACACTGCTGCACCATCCAGGAGGCTGCACTCAGACCTTCTCTATTAAGGTCTGAACTCCTTCTTTGGGAAAGGTCCCCTTTTCCATGTTGTTCCTTTCTTTCATACTCATCTTCAACCCTGGGATATCTGTTCCAGTTCTCTTTACATTACTACAGTTCCTCATCAACCATAACTTAAAAATTATTTATATAAATGTTCCCTTATTTGAATTACTTTATGGTTTCTGTCTCTTGATTGTACTTAGGAGAGATACTGAAAATAAAAAAATAGATAACATTACTTGAGAATGACAACATGAGAATAACTAGGAATTATTTTAAAATAATAAGGAAATAAAATTATTGAGTACAACTTTATAGGACTTAAACATCTGAAAACAAAATTTAAAACTACAGAATCAGAATTTTATATATATAATAAAGTAAAAAAATAGAAAAATAACCATTAGTGTAATGTGAGCTTAAGTAATGAAATGAAGAAAGACAAAATTAAAAGCCGCCTCAGGTTAAAAGCCTCCTATGTTAGGGAGTTTGTCAGTATTATTATGAGGCTTTTCATGTTCTCTTAATTGACTCAGATTATATTTGTTAAAGCATAGAGTAAAACAGTTAACAACTCCATAAAGCCAACAAGGTCTAGGTGAGATTCAAGTTCAAAACAGTCTGCTTTCAAAATCACTTTTCTTCTTTCTTCCCTCCTACCTCTCCCCATTTCCTTCCCTCCTCTTCCTTCCCTCCCCTTGTCTTTATTTTCCCTTTCTTCCTTCTCCCTCATCCCATGGTAATACATAACACCAAATTTACCAAGTTAACTATTTTCAAGTACACAGTTCTTTGCAATCAAGTACATTCATATTTGTTGTGGAACCATCACCACTGTAATCCTCCAGGGCATTTTCATATTCCCCCAACTGGAACTCTATACCCATAAAGTACCCCATCCCCACAAAATTGACAACTCATAAAATTGAGATTGTATAATACTTGTTTTTTTGTGACTGGATTACTTCACTTAGCATACGTCTTCCAGATCCATCCATGCTGCAGTATGTCAGAATTCCTTTTTTCCCAAGGCTTGTAAAATGGAATTTTACACACACACACACACCACACACACACACACACACACACACAGGGTCCACATTTTGTTTATTCACTAATCTGTCAGTGGGCACTATGGTTGTCTCCAACTTTTGGTCATTGTGTATAATGCTGCTATAAACATAGGTGTATAAATATTTGAGTTCCTGATTTGACTTCTTTGGGGTATACGCCCAGAAGAAGAGCTTCCCTAGATCACATGGTAAGTTTATGTATAGTTTTTTGACAAACCACCACACTGTTTTACACAGTGGCTCCACCATTTCATATTCCCACCAGTAAGGATTCCCATTATTCTTATATGCTGCCTTTTAATAAACACCCATTGCATAACATAAGAACATCTGCTTATTTATTCATTCGGTTCATGTATAGTCATAAGGAGTAACTATGGCATGGTAAGTACTAGTCTAGTGTCACTGAAACTTCAGTAGTTTTAAAAAAAATTGTCTCTGTCCTTATAAAGTTTTTATTTTAGTGGGGGGTAATACAAGCACACATACACACACAAAAAAACAAATATACGTCAGGTGATGATAAATACAATGGAACAAATAAGTTAAAGGGATAGAAAGGGAGTGATTTAAAGGGAGCAATGAGAGAAATCTACTATGAATGGTGACACTCAAAGTGAGGCCTAAAGAAAGTGAAAGAAATAGCTGGGAAAGACCAGAAAGAAAAACAAACTTGCTCCCTAACAAAATACTTCTTCATATCTTCTAGTTAACAAACTATATTTTAGTTCTTTATCACATCTACCACAGGTACAATTTTCCAAAAGAAAAAAAGTTAATATACTAGGTTAAATTGCTTAAAAGAGTTTCAAACTTTCAGTAAATATTTAGAAATTGACTCTTTATAAAGATGTTTAAATGGGCTACATCACCATGCTTAAAGGATGATACTAGTTTTCATAAACTTTGAGTCAGAATGGCTAAGTGGCTACTATTTGGGGAAAAGATTAGGAAAGTGTTTCTGTAAACACAATTATAGACAAGGGAGAGAGACATAAGTTAACCAGGGAAGCTTTAGAGTCATCATTAATGAGTCACTTTCTCTCAAACTTTATTTCTTGCCAACAAATCCTACAATCTTTACCTTCAAAGTATTTCAGAATTCCCCATTCACCAATTCTACTACCATAATTCTGGTATAAACAATGATCACTTCTTTGCTGAATTATCATAATAAGCTATTAATTGGCTGTCCATTGGTTATATCGTTGCTCCCCTGTGATCTATTTTCTGTACAGTAGCCATAGCAATCCTTGTAGACTGTAATTCAGATCATGTGCTTCTGCTAAAAATCCTTCACTGGCCTACAGACATTTCAACAACCCCTCACTCCCTTTTTTAATTTGCCTTATCATCTGAAACTTTCTTCTCACACATACTTCACTCCTGCCACACTAGCTTTCTTGCTATTCTAGGATACTGTAAGAACATTTCCATCTTAGGGCCTCTGCACTTACTGTTTTTGCTCACTGGATTTTTTTTTCCTTGGGCTATGAACACCTTTTTCAGGTCTCCAGTTAGATATTATCTTATCAGAAAGAAAGTGGTTATTCCCTAACCACCCAGTAACCATCCTGCTATTACATTCTATCTTCGTGCTCAGTTTTCTTGATAGCATATTTTCTTCATCTGTTTTTCTACCTACTAAAATGAAAAGACAAAGAGTTTGCTTTCATTACTATGTTCCCAAAACCTAGAAGTAACTGGTACATGGTATGCTTTCAATAAATGTTTATTGAATGAAGGAATGAATGAATCCATATTAGTGTTCTGATTGTCCTCATTTCAGGAAAAAAAAAAGTTCAAAAAAGGATCAACAGTGTAGTTGACACTAAATGTTCTGGCTTCTTCAGTAAGCACATGTAATTCTACTTTTATGTCTATAATATATCCAGAGAAGGTATATGGTTCATGAAACTAACTCATCTACTGAAAACCAAGAACTGACTGGAACATACAGAATGACTTTTGATGACAACTAGAGAGGTGAAAATGAAAGCTTCCAAAAGTAAAGAGCAAACACTAAGTACTTCATTATCCAGGGTGCAAATTAGATCCTTCTTTAATGCTATGCATAGGGTAATAGCTGAAAATAACCACTAGCTCTTTAAATGTAAATATATTTATACTAACTGTATAAATTGAATTGCATGATTCAGCCCACCAAAGCAAAGTAGAAAATTACAATGTTAAAAGTCAGGAAAATTCCAAAGTTTATATTCCTGCTCTAATACTAACTTGCTTAAGTTGGCTTATGCAAATTACTATACTCACAAAAATAATGCTGAAGTCTGGATGCTAGAGTATAACCTAGGAATTCCCTGATTTCTAATAAATGAAGGTTAATGTCAAGGCATTAATATGGCTTTTTCATAAAGCCACTTTAAAAATTGAATAAATGGGGAAACAAGCTGTTAGATCAATTAAAATTATATAACTTTATCTTGACCTTAAAATTTATTTCCTAAGTATTTTAAAATACATTAAAAGAAAACACATACAAAAGAGGTCTATAAGCATTAATTTACGTTATTATAGACCTCAATAAAGACTATAATACTGTAATAATTTTAGGTAGTTTAAACTTAAAAACTTTACAAAAGCGAAAGTCAAAGATCTATAGATAAAATAACTAAAGATGTCTTCTCAGATTATCCAATCTTTGTATTCCTCAAATTTTTGCAAGAATAATTCTGAAATACTATTAAGGTGCCATTTTTTTAAAAAAATTAAGGAACTCAGAGTTTTAGCTTCAAAGGCTTCACTATTTCAGATAAGTCAATCAAGGTAATTAAATTATATGGATTTTAATCTACATGTGTGCAAAGCCAGGACTCAGGAATACAGGTTCCCGTGACCCTCTTCTCCATGGATCCAGTTTGCACCAGGGCTACAGCTATAGAAGACACAGTAGAGGAATGACTGATAACACAAAACACTAGCTTTTCAAAGTGAACAGGAACTCAGCTCTGTTTCCTAAGAAACCAAACTAAACTGAAAAAAAAGGACAAATATTTCTTTCTTAAGGCATACAGCATAGAGCAACAGTCAGAATGAGCAAAGGCTTCAAATTTAAGGAAATTCTTATGCTTCTATAGAATCAAAAGCTAAAGATTCCTAGCACATCATGAAGAAGCAAAAGAGGCAGCGTCAATATTCCTACAAAATATAATTAGCATTAGCAAAGAAGTTTTCTTTACATATAATCTTTCTCCCTCTTCTTCTACCTCTATTCCTTTCCCCACTTTCCTCCATGAAGCAGTGTAAATATCCTGCCAACTCCTGAAATGACCCAAAGTTTTCCTCCCTACCTCTACCCAGCTCAGATATTAACTCAAATCAAATTTTCTTTCTATAAAAAATGTCAACTGGTAAGTCAATATGGGATGTTTAAGATTTTACATACTTATCAATATGTAATATATAAAGTGGCTAGGTTGAAAGTGTCTTTTTTTTCAATTTTAGGTTATTCTGAAATCTCTAGACATACCCCTGAGCAAAATCTTTTATTTTGGCATCAACCATGAGGAGCTGAATTTAAATATGATCATTCATAAAACAAAGCACAGCATTTTGGCTTATTTGCAAGAGGTGGTGCAAATAAAACTGGCTGGAACTTTCCCCAGAGTGCTTGCCCTCACAGAATTACAATTATCCTATGGAAAAGGGCATATTTGGCAACTTATAGAGACTTAAATCTGGAATTAGAAGATGTGAATTCATATCCTGAAATTTTAGAAATAAGAAAACAATGCTGTACATCTTCATAAATAATAACTAATCTTTGCATCTTACTTTATTTAAAACAATATGTTTATTTACAACGTATTTCCCTTAAACAATCATGACCATTACCAAATTTGTGGAGCAACTACTATTATCACCATTTTACAAAGAAATAGACTCAAGTACATTGAGCTATAGGTGCCAGAGTCACAGAACAAAACTATGAAAATATTTAAGTGTGTTAGCTCTTCCAGGCATGCAACATCTTGGTATGCCACAAGGGATGCATGAATACTCCCAAGGAGCTCAGGATGACACTCTTAATGAGTATGTCACCACAGTTGACCCACAGCAATGCATATACTCAAAATGTGATTTGATCAAAAAAGGGTAAGGGAGACCACATGTCACAAGCAGATACTGGGTAACCAAATGTTATGAATTAAGTGCCTGTGCACCCTAAAATTCATACATTGGAGGCCCTAAAACCCATTGTGGGTATGTTTGGAGACTAGGCCTCTAACAAAAGTAATTAAGGTTAAATGAGGTTACAAGAGTAGGATCACTGATCCAATAGGATTAATGCCATTATAAAAAGAAATATCAAGAGTTCACTCCCGCCTTCCTGTCCCTATGAATACATCAAAGAAAGGCAAGAACCATGTAAGGATAGAGCAAGATGGTGCTCATGTACAAGCCAGAAGGCACTCACCAGAAATGAATTTGGTTGGCAGCTTGGAATTTTCCAGCCTCCATAAACATGAGAAATAAATGTCTCTTGTTTAAAACGCCCATATGTGATATTTTGTTACGGTAACCCTAGCTGACTAATAAATACACTAAGCACAATAAGATGTATAAGAGTGGCTACTTATTAACTTACAATAAGAAAAGTACAATTGTTAAAAAATATTATATGATCATCTGCATTCCCTGTCAGGACTAAGCTTGGAGTCAAGAACTAAAACCAGGAAAAACTGCTAAAGAGGATATCTGGTGGCCTGAAGTATTCTCACCATAGGTACGTTCTCAACAAGGGAACCACATTTTTCAGGCTTCTCTGATTTAAATTCCCTGTTGTCATGCACTGCCAATTCTGATCCTTGTCTCAGACACTTTCTTTGGGTTTCAACAGAACAAGATTACTTCAGCAGCTTCAGAGGGGCACACATTTTCTTCAAATATGTTAAAAAAAAAAAACTGGGACAACTTTAAGCTATAGAATGAGGTCAATACTGACTTTTATCACTGACTTTTCATATCTTGGCCATGATTCATTTTATGTAGAACAGACAAGGTAATTATTCAAGGAGAAAGAATTTTCATCACTTCCAATTTCTTAGAAGGGGTTTTACTATAGCCTCTTGGAACAGATTTTAAGGCTCAAACTGTAACTACTTCACCCCACTTTGCAAAGAAGACATTATAGCTTATTGACTATATGCAAAATATATTTGATCTGTACAACATAAGCTCCCTGCGAAAAGTATAAATTTCTTCTCCAAAATCGTAAAACAAGGTCTCAGTAAGTGGTGAAGCCTAGTCTTTTACTATTTCACGATCACTATGAATACATAAATGTATAAAGATATGTAGGCATTTGTAAACTAAAAGTTAGTTTTTATAATCAGTGTTTTCAAAACTAGACAGGTACTAAGATAATCTAGTTAGCAGGTACTCATAACATATTTTATCTTTTGGTACAGAATTGTTAGCATATATATTTAATTGCAGTGTTATTTTAAAATGACTAAGGCAAAATTATTATTATTTTCCTTTAGCTCACTCTTTAAGGCAAGACTCCTCTTTTCTTACTTGAATCTCTAAAAATGTGGTAAGGAGCCCTAAGAAGATTCTAGAAATTGAGGGGGGAGCATGAGCAGAACAAATAATAATATACCTAGCTCCACTACTTTCATTTACCCAACTGGATTTGCTCTGCTTTTTTTTTTTTTTTTTTTTTTTTTTCCATTCCAAGCTTTCTTTTTTTTTTTTTTTTTTATTTTATTGTAAACAAATGGGATACATGTTGCCTCTCTGTTTGTACATGGCGCAAAGGCATACCATTTGTGTAATCATAAATCCACATACAGTAATGTTGTTTGATTCATTCTGTTATTTTTCCCCTTCCCCCCACCCCTCCCACCCCTCTTTACCCTCTATACAGTACTTTCTTCCTCCATACTTGCCCCCCTCCCTAACCCTAACTCTAACCCTAACACTAACCCTTCCCTCCCCCCCATTATGTGTCATCCTCCACTTATTAGCGATATCATTCGTCCCTTGTCTTTTTGAAATTGGCTTATCTCACTTAGCATGATATTCTCCAATTTCATCCATTTGCCTGCAAATGCCATAATTTTGTCATTCTTTATGGCTGAGTAGTATTCCATTGTGTATATATACCACAGTTTCTTTATCCACTCGTCAATTGAAGGGCATCTAGGTTGGTTTCATAGTCTGGCTATTGTGAATTGAGCAGCTATGAACATTGATGTGGCTGTATCTCTGTAGTATGCTGATTTTAGATCCTTTGGGTATAGGCCAAGGAGTGGGATAGCTGGGTCAAATGGAGGGTCCATTCCAAGTTTTCTAAGGAATCTCCACACTGCTTTCCAGAGTGGCTGCACTAATTTGCAGCCCCACCAGCAGTGTATGAGTGTACCTTTCTCCCCACATCCTCGCCAACACCTGTTGCTTGTATTTTTGATAATCGCCATTCTAATTGGGGTGAGATGGAATCTTAGGGTGGTTTTCATTTGCATTTCTCTTATTACTAGAGATGTTGAACATTTTTTCATATGTTTATTGATTGCTTGTACATCTTCTTCTGTGAAGTGTCTGTTCATTTCCTTAGCCCATTTGTCGACTGGATTATTTGTATTCTTGGTGTAGAGTTTTTTGAGTTCTTTATAGATTCTGGAGATTAGTGCTCTATCTTAAGTATGATTGGCAAAGATATTCTCCCACTCTGTAGGCTCTTTCTTCACATTACTGATAGTTTCCTTTGCTGAGAGAAAGCTTTTTAGTTTGAATCTATCCCAGTTATTGATTCTTGCTTTTATTTCTTGTGCTATGGGAGTCCTGTTGAGGAAGTCTGATCCTAGACCAACAAGGTGAAGATTTGGACCTACTTTTTCTTCTATAATCTGCAGGGTCTCTGGTCTGATTCCAAGGTCCTTAATCCATTTTGAGTTGAGTTTTGTGCAGGGTGAGAGATATGGGTTTAGTTTCATTCTGTTGCATATGGATTTCCAATTCTCCCAGCACCATTTGTTGAAGAGGCTATCTTTTCTCCATTGCATATTTTTGGCGCCTTTATCTAGTATTAGAAAGTTGTATTTATTTGGGTTTGTGTCCGTGTCCTCTATTCTGTACCATTGATCTACCTGTCTATTTTGGTACCAGTACCATGCCGTCTTTGTTACTATTGCTTTGTAATAAAGTTGAAGTTCGGGTATTGTGATACCCCCTGCTTCATTTTTCCTGCGAAGGATTGCTTTAGCTATTCTGGGTTTCTTATTCATCCAGATGAATTTCATGATTGCTTGCTCTATTTCTGTAAGGTACGTCATTGGGATTTTAATTGGGATTGCATTGAATCTGTATAGCACTTCTGGTAGTATGGCCATTTTGACAATATTAATTCGGCCTATCCAAGAACATGGGAGATCTTTCCATCTTTTAAGGTTTTCTTCGATTTCTTTCTTTAGTGTTCTGTAGTTCTCATTGTAGAGGTCTTTTACCTCTTTTGTGAGATTGATTCCCAAGTATTTTATTTTTTTCGATGCTATGGTGAATGGGGTAGTTTTCATAATTTCTCTTTCTGAGGATTCCTCACTTATGTATAAAAATGCATTGGATTTATGAGCATTGATCTTGTAACCTGCCACTTTACTGCTCTGCTTTTGACAAGCATATAGACTTCGAATATTTGATATATTTTAAGAGTGCTGCATCTAAAATAATTCTTAAATTATGCTCCAAAGTAAATCCCATAAAGTGTCCTCTGTATACTGCTAATCAAACACTGATGGAGACATCATTTACTGGTATCTCTCCAAAAGACTGTATCTCTGAATTTAATCTCACAAAACTGGCAAGATAGAATACAAACTGTCCTTTCATACAGCAAAGTGCACATCTTTGTAGTTGTGTTAGCTATACTTTAAAGTCTTCAATCAAAATTATTTCTGAATTAGCAAGTTCAATAATAGCAAATGATGAACTCACTAATCTACCCAGCTGGACTAGAGTTTAGTCACCCTCCCACATCAACACATGATTTTCTTTAGTGCCATGAAATTTAACAAAAGCTACTGGGATAGATCACAACCTAGCCTGGTATCTTGGTAGCTAAGTATAGAGACAACGATTACAAATAGTTACAGCTCATTCCCAATTAAAATTTTACACACATGCGCACGTACACACACACACACACACACACACACACTCTCTCTCTCTCTCTCTCTCTCTCTCTCTCTCTCTCTCTATATATATATATATATATAGTGATATGCAGATCTATATTTATCAATGAGAATTGATTTGCATATGTTTTGTCCAGCTGAATTACTTTACATGGAAATGTCCAGGTGTTTAATGTAATTGGAAAAAATTTCTCTAAAATATGTAAATCAAAAAATCGTTGTTGCTCACAAACCTATAAGAATTTATCTCTGCCTATTCCAACTATACACACCAAGAAATATTTCTTTTGACTGATTTCATTCAACAACCACAGCAACAATTCTTTTCATTGCATTTCATCACAAGCAAGAGAGTTTAGTGATTAGATATATCCTGATTCAGAATAATCAGAATTATGAACTTGGGGAAATCAATCTCTTTTATAAAGCTTCCAATTTAAGAATAAAGATTAATCCCAGAGGTATGGGAGGCTGAAGCAGGAGGATTACAAGTTCAAAGCCAGTCTCAGCAATTTAGAAAGATCCTAAGCAACTTAGTGAGACCCTGTCTCAAAATAAAAAATAAAAAAGGGCTAGGGATATAGCTCAGTGATTAAGTGTCCCTGGATTCAATTTCTGGTACAAAAAAAAGAATAAAATGTTTCACAGGAGACAAGAAAGAAAAGTAAAATTCTCTCTAATGCACTATGTCCTAGTAAAGTTGTTTAGGTCATAAATAATAGCAAATATAAACCAACAAATAAATAAATAGACGTAACTAAACTAGTTATCTTAAGATCAGGTTCTGAGAATTGTTTATTAAACCATCCCTCAACCGTTCTAGTCACTTAACCATCTTAGCTTCAGTTATGTCTCATCTGCAAAATGGAAATTGCAATATGCATGTTTAGATATGAAACATCCCCCCCAGAGCTTATGTGTGAGACAATGCAAGAACAGTTAGAGATGAAATTATTAGATTTTTATAATTGTGGCATAATCAAAGGATTGGTCCATTCATATGGACTAACAGCACTAACCAAGAAGTCCGAGGAGGCAGGTCACTGAGGGCATGGCTTTGGGGTTCATATTTTGTTCCTGATGAGCAGAGCTTGCACACATACACACACAAACTAACACATACTCTCTCTCTCTCTCTCTCTCTCTCTCTCTCTCTCTCTGCCTTCTGATTGCCATGTCCTGAGTTACTTTCCTCCTCCAACCCCTTCCACCATGATGTTAGGAAAGAACATAAGCTTTGGTCATAGGCCCAGAGTAATGGAGTCAGCTGCCTATGGAGTGAGACCTCTGAAACTATGAGAGCCAAATAAACTTTTTCTCCTCTAAAATTTTCCATCAGAGCTTTTGGTCACTGTGACAAAAATAGCTGAGTAAAACTTGCAATGGACCCATCATTTGACCCAGTTATCCCACTCCTCAGTTTATACCTAAAGGACTTAAAATCAGCAAATTATAGTAACACAGCCACACCAATGTTTATAGCAGCTCAATTCACAATAGCTAAACTATGGAACCAACCCAGGTGCCCTTCAACAGATGAATGGATAAAAAAAATGTGGTATATATATATATATACACACATACAATGTAGTATTATTACTCAGTCACAAAGAAGGATGAAATTATGACATTTGAGGTAAATGGATGGAGCTGGAGAATATCATGCTAACAGAAATAAGCCAATCCCCAAACCCAAAGGCCAAATGTTTTCTCTGATAATCAGATGCTGGTCCATAATGGAGGCAGGGGGCTAGGAAAGAATGGAAGAACTCTGGATAGGGCAGAGGGGAGTGAGGGGAAAGGAGAGGGTGTGAGGGTGGAAAAGATGGTAGAATGAGTTGGATAGTATTACTCTATGTACATGTATGATTGCACAACTGGTGTGATCCTGCATCATATACAGCCAGAGGAATAAGAAGTTATGTTCCATTTGTGTACAATATATCAAAATGCATTCTGCTGGCATATATAACTAAGCAGAACAACAACAACAAAGCATAGTACACATCGTGCCTAATTAAAAGCACAAATAGCACTAATCGTGAAAATACTTTAAAACAATAAAGATCATATATTTAGAGAATTACATGTTATAAGTATAAAGAACAAGACTGGAAAAATGTACTTCTAAAACTTTACTAAAATGATAATATAAAATCATGGGCTCACTACCATAATATTTTGTTGTTTAATTTTAGCACAATAAAATTTAAAATCTTTAAACTTTTCTCTACATTCTCTTTGTTATATGACTCAAACATCATACCGACTCCCTTATCCTAAAGTTTCAAATACTTTAAGATCAATACATACTCATTCAATTCTAAATATGTACATTAAATTCAAAATATGCCATGTCCTTTCACTAAGAGGTTCATTGAACTGCAGATGAACCTTTCTTTCTCCATTTTTTCTCTTGGGTTAATATTCAATTTACACTTTACCTGAGATTCCTTCTACCCCCAACTACTTATAAGAAGAAAGAAAAAAGGAAACTAAATTTATTCATCTATTATGCACCTGGCACTACCCCAGTATACATACATTATCTCACTCAATCCTCACAACACTAGGAGATAACTATTTACTTCCCAATTTTAAAAAGGATGAGAAAGATAAGAATCACAGTAGAGAAGAATTTAAACCAGTTCTGTTGAATCTAAAGCTTATGTTCTTTCCACTAAATCCGTAGTTATCAGACTTTTTGATTTCAATGTATACATAAACACAGACACACATGGGGATGTCAACACTTTATTTTTTAAGAAATGACAGATTTTTTCCAAAGCCAACTATTCACCATCAGCATTATTTTATAAAATAAAAGTATATTAACATGAAAAACAAGAGAAAATAGTCTCAAAATTAGATATAAGTTTCTGAGAAAGGAACAGCTGACAGCCCATATACTAACATTATCACCATAGAACACCACGAGTTTTCCAACTGGTAGTTGAGAATGAACTAAATCACACTGTTTCACAAGGGAAAAGAACACAGAACTAAAACATTCTTCTACATATTTTTCCCAATTTTAGCCCAAAGGTGATGAGAATGCATGCTGCCTTGACTAAGGCCATGGGTTTTCTGAAGTTTCACATGCCAAGGTTTGAGGAAAAAGCCTATTATAGTGACTTAGAAAGTTAGCTAACATATCAACGGATATGTTCATTTTCAATATTACCTTGCATTTTCACAAAGAGAAGTTCAGTGATTTTCCTTAAACAAAATCTTTATAGCTGATACAATCAAAACAGTTGTTAAAGTATAGACATCTGCTACATTGTACTTAACAGATTCATCCATCTTCAGTTACTTTACTGTCTTTCTAGCCTTATCTACCACATTTAATTAAAAACATCAGGATCTTATCTTCCTCATGTTTTGATGCAGCATCTGATACTAGGAAGTTAAGTTACTATTTGAGGGCTGATACTCATTGCCAGTGCCAGAAAGAAAAATATTAATAAATGAATTTGTGCAAACCTGTCAGAATTTACATTTTTTTTAAATTCAGTTTTTTTCAGTGATCAATAGAAAAAGTCATCATAATTCTCAAATGGATATTATCCAAATATTCACTACCATCTATACCATATGACTGTTATAGTTTTATTTACTAACTACACAGAGAATGGGATCAAAGATTTAGTGAAGGAAGAAAATAGGAAAAATTATCTGTTGTTTGCTGTCCCAATGCACTCGGAAACATGTTCTTTAATTCATTACTGTTTATGAGCATTTAGTGTGTGAGGTACCACATTAGATACTTCTATCCTGTTTCATCATTATTCCATCCTGAATTGTTTCAAGTGCTTTGAGAATGGAGCATGCTTACTAGACATCTAAAGTGCCCAATCACTTTGAAATTTCACAGTTTTATGCAATTATATTCAGGTCAACAAACTTGGCAAATTTTATTCTTTATGGTTTTAATAATATCCTTATTGATCTACTATATGTACATAGTATAATTGTCTACACTGTATAAAGATTTAACATATTAAATAATCTTCATTTGTCATTGACTATCTTTAAGGTCATAATATAATGCTACTGGAACAATCTACTCATGTTATAAATAAAATATTAACTTTCAAATAAAAGCAAAAAGGGAGATGAATTAAGCATTTTTCTGAGCAATATACTGCAAGACCATAATATATTGAAAAGATTCTAAGATTGAAAGGAAGTTTCAATCTTACTGAATTTAGTTATTGCATATACTCTTTCCTTTTCCCAAACTATCTATTCCTGCTATCACTCACTTTTTAAGGCCTCATTCAAATGCTCCTCTCTGGAGTCTTCCCCAAGGATTGAGACAAGATCAAGTCCAAGTATCTGTGGGCACACACTGCACTTTGAATAAACTTCTGCCATTCATAAGCATTTGGTTGTTTGGAGCACCATTTTAGGTGCTTAACATATTTCTCAAGTAAGTGCATTACAACCACATCTTTTTCTCTCACATTACTGAGTCTGCCAAGAGTAGAAACATTAATATCCATTTTTATTCACTTAGGATCTAGCTTGGAATTTTGGATAAAGAGTGACAGCAGGGATACTACAATTATTTGCAATGTGTTCAGGGAAGGCCTCTCTGGCGGGATATCTGAGTAGAGACTTCACATCGACAGGAAAAAGCAGTCCCTTTGATATCTAGAAAGAGCATACTGAAATAGGAAACGAAAAGCAGAAGGGCCATGAGACCTGAGCATTTTTGGAGTGTTCCAGGAAAAACAAGGCAACTTCTATGGTTTCAGCAGATTAAGCAGGGAGAAAAATATGTTAAGAGATGAAGTCAATTAGGCAGTGTGAGTTTAGATCACATAGGCTCTTATAGACTATGCCTTTGGTTTTGAATTATAGGCTGAGCTCTTATAAAGAGGAAAGAAATAACATAATCTAAATTATGTTTTATTTAAAAATCATACTGTTATGTGAAAAATATACTGCAGAGGACAAAGGTGGAAGCAGGGAAACTAGAGGCACAGATGACAGATTCATGTCACATGAAAATGATTAGCCACAGGAGAAATGAAATTTCCTGGACTTAATTAATGAACATGGTGACCTAGGCCCTTTATTCCCTGCAACAAGACTGTAAAAGATGTTAGCACCTGCTACTTGTCAAACATGACAAAACTGTTTGTCAACAAAATAGGAACTGAGGGGAAAAATTATAAGGCAACTGACGCTTTATTACAAAAATCTTTACATAATGTACATTAGTCCTTAAAGCTTTAGATGTGGTTCCCTAAATCTGTCAATTCATTCAAGTTAAACTATAAGATAAGAATAAAATTAATCTTCCAGGAACAGGAGATTAAAACCTACTCTTGAAAGGTTGGAAAATTCATATGCCTCTCATCTTCAGTCTCTCTCTCAACTGGCAAAACATTCTCCAAATACAATATAGCACAGAACTGTGGAGCAAATGAAAAGGAGCTGTAAAAACTTTTGTTAATGCATCTGAAAGAATGATGGAGGTACTAGACCCTGTAGAAGTAAAAAGACCTTTTTCAGTCTTAATGGAATTATCTCATGTCAGTCACTCTGACCCAAATCAAGTCTAGAGAAAGACATGTTCCAAAAACAATTCCAAGTATGACTTTTGGCAAAGTTGAATAGAATTAGAGTAATAGCAGGTCCACAAAGGTTTTAAGAGAGGCACTGGCCAAAGTGATGACACTTAGACTAAAAGGGACCCAAACTAATTAAAATGCTAAAAGGACTCTAGGTCCCCAAATTTCTACCAACTTAGTTGAATGCAAGTGTTGCTTAAAGAGCATATATTCCCATACCCTCTTTAGAAATGGTTAAAGATGGCAACGGAAAAGGAATAATGACCCAAAGAAGAGTCAAGAATCAGACCAACTCTCATCATCATAGCATTTCCCATCAAATACAGAGTTCTCCACCCTGAATCTGAGGTGATTCTATAGGTGGGTTTGGAGAACTAAATTTGATGAAGCAATAATAAGCCCAGCTTTGAGCCTAGGCCTCAAGAGGTCTTGTGTGATTTTGCTTCCTCTTTGAATCCAACACTATGATGTAAACAAGATCAGGCTAGGCTGCTAGATGATGAAGGAAAAGTACTCTAGCCACCCTATCATCATAGGCCACAGCTACCTAACCTACACAACCTACTTCCAAAGAACCCGCCAGCTAACTATAGACACAGAAGACAAGTAGGAAGCAATCAAGTCTGACCTAAATCAGGGAAACCATCTAGCTAACCCAGTCTGATCAACAATAAACCACTGAATGGATCAAAGACCTAAAAGTAAGATCTAAAACCATAAACGTGTTAGAAGAAAATGTAGGACAAGTTTCTTAACATTGAATTTGACTATGTTTTCTTAGATATGACATCAAAAGCACAGGCAGCAAAAGAAAAAACAGACAAATTTGACTGCATGAAAAGCTTAAAATTTTGTGCATCAAAGACACTATGTAGAGAGTAAAAATGCAATCCAAAGAATGGGAGAACAAATTTGTAAATCATATATGTGTAAAAAAAGATCAATATCCAGAATGTGAAAAGTGTTCCTAAAGCTCAATAACAACAAAAAAAAATCTGATTAAAACGTGGGCAAAGGATTTGAATAAACATTTCTCTCAAGAAGATATACTAATGGCTAATAAGCATATGAAAAAATGTTCACCATCACTAATCACCAGAGAAATGAAAATCAAAATCACAATGAGTTGCCACCTCATACTCATTAGGATGGCTACTATCAAAAACACACAACACAGCTATTAAAGAGCATGTGGAGAACTGGGAATACTGTGCACTGTTCATGGGATATAAAGTGGTTCAGGCTGGGGAAAATAGTATGGCAACCCCTCAAAAAATTAATAACAATTACCAAATGATCTAGCAATTCCACTTCTAGGTATATATCCAAAAGAACTAAAGCAAGGTCCCAAGGAGATAAGTGTATACCCATGTTCATAGCAGCATTACTCATAATAGCAACCAAAGTGTCTACTGATGAATAAAATGCATATGTGTGTATGTGTATATATGAACATATGTGTATGAACGCATACTCAGCCTTAAAAATGAATTAAATTCTACTTAAGCTATGTGGATAAACTCACCAAAAATATATTTAAATCTACCTTTTAAAAATTTGACATACAATATTTGAACTTATTTACAATATCGTAATTCAATACATGTGTACAGTGTGTAATGATCAAATCAGGGTAATTATCATTTCTGTCGCCTCAAAAATTATCAATTCTGTGAGCTGGAACCTTCAAACTCTTCCAGTTATTTTGAAATGTATAATTAACTGTTGCAAAATATAATTACCATATTGTGCTATATACCCATTAGAACCACAACCTTCCCTGTGTTTTGGTACCCACTATCTATCCTCTCTCTATTCCCCATCCTTTATCCCCTTCCTGGTTCTAGTGACTTCTATCTTACGCTGTACTTCTATGTGATTAACATTTTTAGCTTCCACAAATGAGTAAAAATATGCAGTAATTGTCTTTCTTTTTTTTATTAAAAATCATAAATTTACATAGGGCAATGTTGTTTGGTTCATTCTGTTATTTTTTTTCCTTTCCCCCCCACCCCTCCCACCCCAGTACTTGTCTTTCTAAGCATGGTTTATTTCAATTAACATAATGCCCTCCCGTTTCATACATGTTCCTGCAAGTGAAAGCATTTCAATCTTTTAATAGTTGAATAATATTCCATTGTGTTTACATACCAGCTTTTAAAATTATTTCATTGGTTAATGGACATTTCATTTGATTTTATATCTTGTCTACTGTGAATAATACTGCAATAAACATGGGTACACAGGTATCTCTTTGGTAGAATGATTTCCATCTCCTTTGGTTATGTATTGAGTGGTTAGAATGTTCGATCATACAGTATTTGTACAGTGATATGCAAAAAACTTTTGGCTAAGACCAAAAAAAGCAAAATTACACAAATAGAATTATAACAAACTAAAAAGTCTATGCACAGCAAAGGAAACAACCAACAGTTAAATTACCCCCTACAGAATGAGAGAAAACATTTGCAAACTATATTCATCCAAGAAAGGATATCCACAGTACATACCACTCAAACAATTCAACAAAAAAGAACAAATAATCCAAATAAACCATGGACAAGTTATCTGAGTAGAAGAAATATGAGCAATCAACAAATATATTAAAAAATGTTCAACACCATTAATCATTAGGGAAATGCAAATCAAAACCACAATAAGATT
This sequence comes from Sciurus vulgaris, assembly GCF_902686455.1. Taxonomy (NCBI): domain Eukaryota; kingdom Metazoa; phylum Chordata; class Mammalia; order Rodentia; family Sciuridae; genus Sciurus; species Sciurus vulgaris. The sequence continues at coordinate 45,822,574 of NC_136466.1, read as the reverse complement.
GTCATCTCACTCCAGTTAGAATAACCATTATTTTAAAAAATGCTGGTGAGGATACAGAGAAATAAGAACTCATACATTTTGGTGGGAAGGTAAATTAGTACAGTCATTATGGAAAACAGTATGGAGGTTTCTTAAAAACCTACCTCTTTTTTGTTTATTTTCAACTGAGAGAATTAATTGTATGCTAAACAATTTCTCTCAACCAAGTGAAATCTTAAGTCATTTTAAATTAGATTCAGTTTACTGAAATTTCTTTCCCAGGACACCGTTACTTGAATTGTATTAAAAAAAATTCTCAAAGTCATTTGCACCTTTGAAAAATATTCATGAAAGTAACTGCACTATAATATACACTTTACATTTGCAATTATGTTTAATTTTGAGAAAAGTCTATGAAGCAGCTATTACCATCCCAATTTTTAAATCAGAATTTGAGCCTCAGTAAGAAAAGTAACCTTAAGATTCTCCAACTGCTTCCTTAATGGCGCATGGTATGATTCCAAAGGCTGTGCTATTCTGACCACATTTCATTGCCACCCTCAGTCCTGCACCACCTTATTCTCTGTTATCTGTCAGAAATAGAGTTATCTTTGAGGTGAATGATAGAGGTCACTTAAATCACACTCTTCATGTTGTATATGAATGTACTAAAATCAAAGAGGTGAAATGACTTGTCTTAGGACATATATAATAAAGTCTAAGTATACTCTATAATATTATCAACATGAAGAAAAAATATTATACTAGGAATAATATTCTATAGTCAGAACTTTTTAAATAAAATACATATTATAGTTGTAAAAAATTTTAGGACCTTACTTTATTAGCATAATTGACTTCAAAGTCTCTTCTTATACTAATGAACTTGATATGTTTTAGTGGTCTAAAATGAAGAAAAATGAATGGATGATTAATGCTATTAAAATAAAGGAAGGTAAATTTCTATGACTAAAGCAATATAAAGAAAGCCTACAAGAGTGGAAACCACAGGAGACAGTCATATCTGAATAAAAATCAAATTAAAAATAACTTGGCTGACAGCAATAGAATTTGGCTCGATATATTTCAAAAAGGAAAAAAGATCATGCTAGAATTGTTCAAAAGGAGTACTCATTAGATCAACATACTCACCTTCCTCCCTCTGTTAATTTAAAGTTAACCTAGCACCTGTACTCTTAACTTCTCCTTTTCTCACTAGGACACATAGAATGCCTGTTTATCTATAAGATTTTTACAAGAATATACTTATCTAACAAATACAGAATACCAATGAGTTTATATTTAAGAACCTTTTCTCTCTCCTAACAGGCTCTGATACTATCAGTAGGAGACTGTTTAACAGGCAGGAGACTTCCTTAGTGAACAGTGAACTAAGTACTTCCTTAGTAGTACTTTTAAATTCTAGGAAATGGGAAAGAATCTGAAGATTCTGAATGCATAAATAACAAAACATAAGGAGGATAATGCACAACAATACAAGTCATCAGTTAATACAGTGCAGTAAGCTGATATTTAATCTCTGTGAATTTAACTGACTCACATGTATGAATTTACCTATAACATTTCTAACAGAAATAGATAAAATAATTCAGGCAATTAAGTTCACTGTTGTCCTGAATAAGTGTAAACCCTAGAGTGATTATGAGTGAAAAAAGTCAATTTGCTATTTCTTCAGTCAATGCATGCCAAGGCTTCCAGGGTCTTACATGTGCTAAAGACTATTCTAATTGTTAAAAGACACATATATGTATTCCAAATATTTATTTAAAGAAATTGCAAACTGTTTCAACAAACTGTTAAAAAAATAATATGGCTGTCATGGACATACTCAGAAATATTATGTTGGGAACCAACATATACTTTTCCTAAGGGACACCCTCCCCCTCTCAAGAATATTCTGTCTCTATGTTCTAGGAAGTTTATCACCTTCTGCAGATCAATCAAAATCTCAGTTGACCTGTCACCTACTTGATGAGTAGCTATGGTCTACAAAAATTCAGTAAAGATTCCTTTTTACCACCTAAAACTCTCTATTTCTCTAGTACTATAAGTACTCCATCACCCAGAAAGCCCCACTAGGAAAAAAAAAAAAAAAAACCAGGAACAATTCTCAATCTAATCCTTTATAAAGGTCATTCTTTCTCTACTTATACCAGGAAAGTAAAAAAAAAAAAAAATTGACTACCCTCAGGAAAGTTTCAAGACTATCAAATCAAAGTATTTAAAAAATAAGATAATACCATAAAAATTGTGAAAATAGGGTTTGACAATCCAGAGACCTCACTTAAGACAGGTGGCAAAGTCATCACCATGGAAACACAGTGGCTACTTAGTTAGTCCTGGACCAATTAAAAAAGTGGCTCACTTATTAACTTGAATAGTCCAATGAGACAAAATATAAAATCACACAGAATAATATATTTTGGCACATTTTAAGTGGTGAGTAAATGTTCTTAATTATCATTATCTTCTGGATCATTTTAACATGGTAGAATCAAGTATAGTGTTACAATCTGTGCCCTACACCTATTAAGACCCTCAACTTTATTCTTACCCACTCAGAAAGATGGTGGTGGCACTTGCAGGAAAAACAATGAGGTAGCACAGCTGCCTGCAAATTTTATATAATATCATTAATTAATTAGGTGTCCCTTCAGTCTCCAAATGGTCCCTGTCACACACTCACTGACCCAAGACAACTTAAAAGTTTACTTTTTCACTCATGAGAAATGTTTATCATTTTTAGGCATTACTAAGTAATAAAGTCACATTTTACATTTTAATTTTTATTTTAGACTTGTTCTTTTTTATTTGTTCTTTTTAGATAATACATGACAGTGGTGTTATTTTGACATATTATACATATATACATACATATCATAGCTATAGATAACTCAGTCTCGATTCTAATAACCAGGTTGCAAAACACAATGTTGTACCACTGAACATTTTTTTTTCTAGGGGCAAATTATTGTACAACCCACAAAGCCACTATCCGACTCTTCTTTAAGATAGTATATTCTGGGGCAGAGGATAAACCTCAGTTGGTACAGTGCTTGCCTGTAAAGCACAAGGCCCTGGGTTCAATACCCAGCACAGCAAAAAAAAAAAAAAAAAAGATAGTATATTCCTAAAAACTATTTTGTAGAATGACTTGTGTTCTCAATACAGTGTTAAAAGTACAGCATTTTCAAATTCAATTAACATTAACATTAGTTGCCCACTATGTGAGACTACCATAGCTATTTCACAGACTTTGTCTCATTTAATTCTATCAATAACCCTATGAGGCAAATATTAATAGCTATATTTTCAAACTGGAAAATTTGTCACAGAACGATTCAGATTCTTAACCAAAGTTTACAAATTTACACTCGATCTTCTCACTTCTCACCACTGTTCATTCTATTATGTTAGACTAAGTCTCAGCACCATATATAAAGAAATAAAGGTCCACCAAAAACTAAAAAAAATTTTACAAAATGTGTTTTCTATAAATTATGCAGTATCAGGTATACTGTTATAGCAGCACAAAAGGACTGAGACAAGGCTATTTCTACTTTTTAGCTATTATGAATAATGCTTCTATGAATATTCATATATAGGAGCTTGTCTGACTCCCTGGTTTTAGTTATTCTGTGGTATATACCTAGAAGTATAGAGAATCATATGATAATTCGGTGCTTAAAATTTTAGGAATTAGTAAACTTTTCACAGTTGAAATTCTATTTTACTTCCCTATCAGCAATGAGTAAAGACCCTACTTTCTCTACATCCTTGCCAAGGCTTATATCCCTTTTGAATTTTTTTTAAACCACAGCCATCATAGTTATGATTTTGTTTGCATTTCCCTAATAATTTATGATGTTGAATAACTTTTCCTGTGTTTACTGTCCATTTGTATATCTTGGTTGAGAGAAATTCTTATCCAAGTCCTTAGTCCATTTTTTAAAATTAGGTTGTCTTTATGCTGTTTCATTGTTAGAGTTCTTTAAATATTCTAGATACAAATTCCTTATCAGAAAATATTTCCTTCCATTCTGTAGATTGTCTTTTCACTTTCTTGATACTGCTCTTTGATGCACAAAAATTTTTCATTTTGACAAAGTTCTATTTATACATTCTCTTTTGTTGCTGATCTTGTATTAAGAATCATTGTCAAAACCATCTAAGACATCTTTTGGTCAGAACTTTCCATAAAACTTTACTAATTCCATAAATAAATCTGTACCTGGACAATTTCATTTGATTTATGGTTGAGAATTTTGAACATGTTATGTTAGAACATATACTGCATTGCCTTCACTAAGTAAGTGGCAGAATTTAAAATTTGGGTATTATTTTCTTCTAAGATGGATGGCTTGGATCTTTATAATATAATGCTATATGGAGGAAGAAAATTAGTATGCAATGGATGATTTGGAAAAATATATATCAATTAAATATGTCATTCAAAATGATACCTCTAAGTAAGATGACAGGTAAATTCTTCCTTCTTGCATTTTTTATTTTTCTACAATATAAATAACTTGTGTGAACTTAGAATATAAAAAGAATTTTTGAAAAACTAAAACTAAGATACCTTAAAAATGAAATTTGTAAACAAGAATTACTTTCTACATTCATTTGCTATTATATTTCATCTACATCCAATATAAATGAACCAAAACATAAAATATTTTTAATGTGATTTTTCTGCTAAGATGTACATTATACATGATTTTATTCATTCAACCAATGCATTAAATTGCTCAGATAGATTATCCAATGTTGAACTATCCCTGCATTTTTAGGATAAACAACATTGATCATGGTTACTATTTTAAAATATGGCTACCTGGATTTAGTTTACTAACATTTTGTTTTATAATTTAGACTCTCTATCTACAAGTAAAACTAGTCACTCTGCTTTCTGACCATCATGAGAGCTGCTTCCCTCCACCACATTCTTCTACCATGATGTTCTGCCTCACCTTGAGCCCTGAGGAGTGGAGCCAGTTGTTCATGGACTGAGACCTCTGAAACCATGAGCCCTCAAGTAAACCTTTCCTTTAAAAAAAAAAAAAAAAAAAAAAAAACAAACAAACAAAAAAATTGGTCTGGCATGGCCTTTTGGACTTCTGTGGCTTTTAGCCAGCCATTAATTCGGGGAAAGAAATTGGATGAGGGGCAATGTGGGGATGAAGAAAATACAAACAGACACATATAGGGAGGAAAAGCTGGGACCAGGTGGGTAGTCAAACTGATGGAGTTTGACTGACCCAGAGCTAGCTCAGCACATTTATTATGTAGGTTTCATCAAAAAGTTATTTATGGGAAAGTTTCGGCAAAGCAGGCAATCTGAAGGACACAGGACTGGTGAGACATCAGGGTTATCTTGCTATGCTCAGAATTTTCTATCCTTGGGGGTTGGTGCCTGAGCTCAAGGTCTCAACTGATACAGCTGTGCACCTCTGCATGTAGCCTCCTCAGGCAGGCATCACCATTGCAACTAGACCATCTCAAACTATACTTCTGCACAGTCAGTGCCCAACACGAATGCAAGCCATGAGAGAGTCAGAAAGAACATGATTCAAATCACTGCTCTCCACACTAGACAGTAGGTTTACTGCTTAGTTTTAATTTATGAGGTTATGCTAGGCTTAAGCAATGAGTTGAGTATCTTTCTCTTTTTTCCCTTCTCTACCTCACCCTTGAAGCTTTATACAACTTATCTTTTATTACCTAAAACAGTCTTTTGGAGAAGTAGATTGGTGAAAACAAATGTGATTTACCTAATGATTATTCATTCTTTTGGATTTTGTTATTTCTTCTGAGTTAAATATTTATACTTTCCTAGAAATTTGTCCACTTTAAGTTTTTATTCACTGGAGAAAAAACTGGTTAGTTATATATATACTTTTGTTTGTACTTGCGTATGTGTGTTTATATATACATCTATGAATTTGTATAAGATTGTTTTGAGATTATATTCCTATTCTTTTTTTTTATTTTATTTTTTATTGTAAACAAATGGGATACATGTTGTTTCTCTGTACATGGCGTAAAGGCATACCATTTGTGTAATCATAAATTTACATAGAGTAATGTTGTTTGATTCATTCTGTTATTTTTTCCCTTCCCCCCACCCCTCCCACCCTTCTTTACCCTCTATACAGTAGTTCCTTCCTCCATACTTGCCCCCCTCCCTAACCTAACTCTAACCCTAACACTAACCCTTCCCTCCCCCCCATCATGTGTCATCCTCCACTTATTAGTGATATCATTCGTCCTTTCGCTTTTTGAGATTGGCTTATCTCACTTAGCATGATATTCTCCAATTTCATCCATTTGCCTGCAAATGCCATAATTTTATCATTCTTTATGGCTGAGTAATATTCCATTGTATATATATACCACAGTTTCTTTATCCACTCATCAATTGAAGGGCATCTAGGTTGGTTCCATAGTCTGGCTATTGTGAATTGAGCAGCTATGAACATTGATGTGGCTGTATCTCTGTAGTATGCTGATTTTAAGTCCTTTGGGTATAGGCCAAGGAGTGGGATAGCTGGGTCAAATGGAGGGTCCATTCCAAGTTTTCTAAGGAATCTCCACACTGCCTTCCAGAGTGGCTGCACTAATTTGCAGCTCCACCAGCAATGTATGAGTGTACCTTTCTCCCCACATCCCCGCCAACACCTGTTGTTGCTCGTATTCTTGATAATCGCCTCTAATTGGGGTGAGATGGAATCTTAGGGTGGTTTTCATTTGCATTTCTCTTATTACTAGAGATGTTGAACATTTTTCCATATGTTTGTTGATTGCTTGTAGATCTTCTTCTGTGAAGTGTCTATTCATTTCCTTAGCCCATTTGTCGACTGGATTATTTGAATTCTTGGAGTAGAGTTTTTTGAGTTCTTTATAGATTCTGGAGATTAGTGCTCTATCTGAAGTATGATTGGCAAAGATATTCTCCCACTCTGTAGGCTCTTTCTTCACATTGCTGATAGTTTCCTTTGCTGAGAGAAAGCTTTTTAGTTTGAATCTATCCCAGTGGTTGATTCTAGCTTTTATTTCTTGTGCTATGGGAGTCCTGTTAAGGAATTCTGGTCCTAGACCAACAAGGTGAAGATTTGGACCTACTTTTTCTTCTCTAATCTGCAGGGTCTCTAGTCTGATTCCGAGGTCCTTAATCCATTTTGAGTTTAGTTTCGTGCATGGTGAGAGATATGGGTTTAGTTTCATTCTGTTGCATATGGATTTCCAGTTCTCCCAGCACCATTTGTTGAAGAGGCTATCTTTTCTCCATTGCATATTTTTGGCCCCTTTGTCTAGTATGAGAAAATTGTATTTATTTGGGTTTGTGTCCGTGTCCTCTATTCTGTACCATTGATCTACCTTTCTATTTTGGTACCAATACCATGCCGTTTTTGTTACTATTGCTTTGTAGTAGAGTTGAAGATCTGGTATTGCAATACCCCCTGTTTCACTCTTCCTGCTAAGGATTGCTTTAGCTATTCTGGGTTTCTTATTCTTCCAGATGAATTTCATAATTGCTTGCTCTATTTCTGTAAGGTACATCATTGGGATTTTAATTGGAATTGCATTGAATTTGTATAGCACTTTAGGTAGTATGGCCATTTTGACAATATTAATTCTTCCTATCCAAGAACATGGAAGATCTTTCCATCTTCTAAGGTGTTCTTTAATTTCTTTCTTTAGTGTTCTGTAGTTCTCATTGTAGAGGTCTTTCACCTCTTTTGTGAGATTGATTCCCAAGTATTTTATTTTTTTTGATGCTATTGTGAATGGGGTAGTTTTCCTAATTTCTCTTTCTGAAGATTCATCACTTATGTATAAAAATGCATTGGATTTATGGGCATTGATCTTGTAACCTGCTACTTTACTGAATTCACTTATGAGTTCTAAGAGTTTTCTGGTGGAATTTCCAAGTTCCTCTAAATATATAATCATGTCATCAGCGAACAGGGATAGTTTGAGTTCTTCTTTTCCAATTCGTATCCCTTTAATTTCTTTGGTTTGTCTAATTGCTCTGGCCAGAGTCTCAAGAACGATGTTGAATAGAAGTGGTGAAAGAGGGCATCCCTGCCTTGTTCCAGTTTTTAGGGGGAATGCTTTCAGTTTTTCACCATTTAGAATGATATTAGCCATGGGCTTAGCATAAATGGCCTTTACAATGTTAAGGAATGTTCCCACTATCCCTATTTTTTCTAGTGTTTTGAGCATGAAGGGGTGCTGTATTTTATCAAATGCTTTTTCTGCATCTATTGAAATAATCATGTGATTCTTGACTTTAAGTCTATTAATATGGTGAATTACGTTTATTGATTTCCTGATGTTGAACCAACCTTGCATCCCTGGGATGAAACTAACTTGATCATGGTGCACTATCTTTTTAATATGTTTTTGTATGCGATTTGCTAAAATTTTGTTGAGAATTTTTGCGTCGATGTTCATTAAGGATATTGGTCTAAAATTTTCTTTCCTTGATGAGTCTCTTAGAGCTACAGACGGTTGCCAGAGGAGAAGCCTATTATTCTTATAATTATGTCCCAATGTTCCTGTTGTAATTAACACTGTTTTAAATCTGTTTCTTGGGAATGTATTTTTTATGTATTTTTTCAAAGAATAGGTATGAATTTGTTGAGAATTACTAGTGGTGATTTTTCTTTGCTTGTTTTCTTTATTCATGTCTATTATTTTTGTTATTAACTTCTTGTATTTTCCTGTAGTTTTACTATGTTCATTTGTGGATAATATCTTAAAGTAGGCCATAAAATGATTTATTAAAATTAATTTTCATTGTTTATAAGTAAATATATTAAGGCATAAGTTTCCTCCAGATATCCATTATATCAACTTTGTCAACTAAATGCTTTGATTAGTCAATCCCAATAATCACAATGATAGAGTTTCACTGATGTCATAATAGCACAGTTATTGAATATAAGTAAAATTTATATATCTTCTGATAATGCCAACCTATTTATTAAAACTTAAAATATTGTATTTTTAAAATTTTTTCTAGTTTGTTACTTTATTGATTAAGGAATCAAAATTTTATGAAACAAATTAGCAAAAATTAATTATATTAGTTCTGTTTCTTCTCTTTGCTAGTAGAAAAGAGTGGAGCAATTGGAAGATTAAAGGATAATGTTGCTTTATAAACTCTATTCCAAACTTTTTATTTATCTATTGCCCTAGTTAGGACAGGTTCCCACTGCCTAATGGGAATTACTTTTTGTCATATCATAAGTTGACTGAAATTAACTATTCTCTATGCACTAACTGAACAGTTGCCTTCAGATCTTCAAATATGTCACCCAGATATAAATCAAAAACAAAATTGATGATGATGAGTTAATGCTAAATACAAACAAAAAAAAAGTCAAACCAGACTCCTAACAATTAGGCATCTTAGGATAACTAAATATCCACATAAGAAGTTCAGTGATACAAGACTTGAGAATCTGAGTTTTATAATACACAAGCAGGAGATTTTTTTTAAAGGTCGTAAACTTTTGGATCATAAGTATTCAAGAAAGTTGAGAAGATGTGAAAAACAAAAGCAAAGAGATCTGATTTGTGAACTTAGTACCGTAAAAAAATACTTTTCCTAATAACACAAAATAGCCAGCAGTTCTCATTTCAAATGTATGGTCACAAATTTCAAATTGTCAATCAGTTCAGCAACAGCAAAATACCTAAAATACTATGTTGTTAATTTTTCCAATATTCAACATAGCTTTATACTTTCTCCTCATTTCTCAAACCAATTAGCCATTTCCACTCCTCCAACCTAATGACTATACTAAGAAAAGAGAAATAAACAGTTAAAATTTCCCCTTCCTGGAGAGCCCTTCTGCACAGAAGCAGCGCGGCCAGCTCCAGCCCGCCCTGCTGCCAGCTCCGGCCCACCCGCAGGTTGCTTCAGTGACCAGCACAGGGCGCCAGGGACTCCCCCAAGCAGCCCAGCCCCCTCCGGCGGGAAGCACCTATCTAGGCTAGCTTCCCCGGGCAGACCGCCCAGTGAGAGCCTCTCCACGCAGAGCCAGCCACAAGTCCCCAAGCCAGTGGAGATATTCGACACGCAAGCGGCTTCTGGGACCAGGGCTGGGCAGCCAGAGACCTCTCCAGGCAGCATTGTCCCCCTCCAGCTGCAGGCTTTTTCCAAGCGGCGATCCAAGATGGCGGACTAGAGGGTGACTGCATCTCCAGTTGCCCCAGAACTCAGGATTCAAGAAGGGGAGACATTGAGAGACTCGGACTAAGATAGAACCACGAGGTGAGTCTCCCCCACCCAGCGAAGCTCAGCTGGGCGGCAGGCCCGGATTCGAGTGGCTTAGTAGAGTGGGACAGGGCAGATAGCGTCTCCCCCAGGCAGCTCGGTGCAGTCTGGCGGTGGCTCCGCCCACAGGGACAGATCCTCCAGCCTCTGGGAACAGGCCCCCAGGTGAGAGCCCTTCTGCACAGAAGCAGCTCGGCCAGCTCCAGCCTGCCCTGCTGCCAGCTCCGGCCCACCCCGCTGCCGGCTCCGGCCCGCCCACAGGTTGCTTCAGTGACCAGCACAGGGCGCAGGGACTCCCCCAAGCAGCCCAGCCCCCTCCAGCGGGAAGCGCCTATCTAGTCTAGCTTCCCGGGGCAGACAGCCCACTGAGAGCCTCTCGACGCAGAGCAAGCCACAAGTCCCCAAGCCAGTGGAGATATTCGACACGCAAGCGGCTTCTGGGACCAGGGCTGGGCAGCCAGAGACCTCTCCAGGCAGCATTGTCCCCCTCCAGCTGCAGGCTTTTTCCAAGCGGCGATCCAAGATGGCGGACTAGAGGGTGACTGCATCTCCAGTCGCCCCAGAACTCAGGATTCAAGAAGGGGAGGCATTGAGAGACTCGGACTAAGATAGAACCACGGGGTGAGTCTCCCCCACCCAACGAAGCTCAGCTGGGCGGCAGGCCCGGATTCGAGTGGCTTAGTAGAGTGGGACAGGGCAGACAGCATCTCCCCCAGGCAGCTCGGTGCAGTCTGGCGGTGGGCTCTGCCCACAGGGACAGATCCTCCAGCCTCTGGGAACAGGCCTCCCAGTGAGAGACCTTCTGCACAGAAGAAGTGCGGCCAGCTCTGGCCCGCCTCAGCCAGCTCCAGCCCGCCCCACAGCCAGCTACAGCCCGCCCACAGGTTGCTTCAGTGACCAGCACAGGGCGCCAGGGACTTCCCCAAGCAGCCCAGCCCCCCTCCAGCAGGAAGCGCCTCTCTAGGCTAGCTTCTCGGGGCAAATCACCCAGTGAGAGCCTGTCTACACAGAGCCAGCCACAAGTCCCCAAGCCAGTGGAGACCTCCAACCTACAACCAGCCTCTGGAACCAGGGCTGTGCAACAAGAGACCTCTCCAGGTCTCTCTCCCTGGAACCGGTAGCGGGCTAGGGGCAGCATTCTTCGGAAGCACTGCATTATCAAATTAATCCAAGACTTCTGGCTACTGAACGCTGGTAGGTGATACACTGGAAATCTACAGGGTCACTATAAGCCAATAGAGGAAATCTACAATATCACAGAGTCCCATTGACATCTGACCAATATGAGAAAACAAGGGAAGAAAATGTCCGAAACAAACCTAGATACTATATCAATAAAACCCAATGACAGCACAGCAGAAGAATTGTCCGAAAGGGAGTTCAGAATGTACATAATTAAAACAATCAGGGAAGCAAACAAGGAGATGAAAGAACAAATGCAGGCATTAAATGAACGCAATAATCAACAGTTAAAAGAGCAAATAACAGAAGCAAAAGAGCATTTCAATAAAGAGTTAGAGATACTGAAAAAAAAAACAAACGGAAATCCTTGAAATGAAGGAAACAATAAACCAAGTTAAAAACGCCATAGAAAGCATAAACAATAGGATAGATCACCTGGAAGACAGAACTTCAGATATTGAAGACAAAATATTTAATCTTGAAAACAAGGTTGACCAAACAGAGAAGATGGTAAGAAATCATGAACAGAATCTACAAGAATTATGGGATATCATGAAGAGGCCAAATTTAAGAATAATTGGGATTGAGGAAGGCTTAGAGAAACAAACCAAAGGAATGAACAATCTATTCAATGAAATAGTATCAGAAAATTTCCCAAATCTCAAGAATGAAATGGAAATCCAAGTACAAGAGGCTTATAGGACTCCAAATATGCAAAATTACAACAGACCTACACCAAGGCACATTATTATGAAAATACCTAACATTCAAAATAAAGACAGAATTTTAAAGGCCGCGAGAGAAAAGAATCAGATTACATTCAGGGGAAAACCAATAAGAATATCAGCAGATTTTTCAGTCCAGACCCTAAAAGCTAGAAGGGCCTGGAACAACATTTACCAAGCCCTGAAAGAAAATGGATGCCAACCAAGAATTTTATACCCAGCAAAACTTACTTTCAGATTTGACGATGAGATAAAATCCTTCCATGATAAAGAAAAGCTAAAGGAATGTACTAAAAGAAAGCCAGCATTACAGAACATTCTCAGCAAAATATTCCATGAGGAAGAGATGAAAAACAACGATGTAAATCAGCAACGGGAGGAACTAGCCTAAAGGAATAGCCAAATAAAGGAGAAACCAAATCATGTCAAAAAACAAAAATGAGTCCAATTAATAGGAATACAAATCATATCACAATAATAACTGTGAATGCTAATGGCCTGAACTCATCAATCAAAAGATATAGACTGGCAGTTTGGATTAAAAAGAAAAATCCAACAATATGCTGCCGGCAAGAGACCCATCTCATAGAAAGAGATACCCATAGACTGAAGGTGAAAGGATGGGAAAAAACATACCATGCACACGGACACAGCAAAAAAGCTGGAGTATCCATCCTCATTTCAGATAATGTGGACTTTAAGCCAAAACTAGTCAGAAGGGATAAAGAAGGACATTGCATACTACTTAAGGGAAGCATAAATCAGCAAGACATAACAATCATAAATATCTATGCCCCGAACATTGGCTCATCCATGTACGTCAAACAAATCCTTCTCAAATCCAGAAATCAAATAGACCACAACACAATAATACTAGGCGATTTTAACACACCTCTCTCACCGCTGGATAGATCGTCCAAACAAAAATTGAATAAAGAAACCATAGATCTCAATAACACAATCAACAATTTAGACTTAACCGACTTATATAGAATATACCATCCAACAAGGAACGAATACACTTTCTTCTCAGCAGCACATGGCTCCTTCTCTAAAATAGACCATGTTTTATGCCACAAAGCTACTGTTAGCAAATACAAGATAGAGATACTACCTTGTACTCTATCAGATCATAATGGACTGAAATTAGAAATAAATGACAGAATAAAAAACAGAAACTTCTCCAATACTTGGAGATTAAATAATACACTATTATACGATGAATGGATAACAGAAGACATCAGGAGGGAAATTAAAAAATTCTTAGAAGTAAATGAGAACAAAGACACATCATATCAAAATCTCTGGGACACTATGAAAGCAGTACTGAGAGGAAGATTTATTTCATGGGGCGCATTCAACAAAAGAAGTAGAAATCAACAAATAAACGACTTAACACTACAGCTCAAAGCCCTAGAAAAAGAAGAGCAGACCAACACCAAAAGTACTGGAAGACAGGAAATAGTTAAAATCAGAGCTGAAATCAACGAAATTGAAACAAAAGAAACAATTGGAAAAATTAACAAAATAGTTGGTTCTTTGAAAAAATAAACAAAATTGATAAACCCTTAGCCTCACTAACAAAGAGAAAGAGGGAGAAAACTCAAATTACTAAAATTCGGAATGAACAAGGAAATATCACAACAGACACGAGTGAAATACAAAACATAATTAGAAGCTATTTTGAAAATCTATACTCCAACAAAACAGAAAACCTCGAAGACATCAACAAGTTTCTAGAGACATATGAATTGCCTAAACTGAACGAGGAAGATATACACAACTTAAATTAATCAATTTCAAGCAATGAAATAGAAGAGGTCATCAAAAGCCTACCAACAAAGAAAAGTCCGGGACCAGATGGGTTCTCAGCCGAGTTCTACAAAACCTTTAAAGAAGAGCTCATTCCAATACTTCTCAAAGTATTCCATAAAATAGAAGAGGAGGGAACCCTCCCAAACTCATTCTATGAAGCCAATATCACCCTGATACCTAAACCAGACAGAGATACATCGAGGAAAGAAAATTTCAGACCAATATCCTTAATGAACATCGATGCAAAAATTCTCAACAAAATTTTAGCAAATCGCATACAAAAATATATTAAAAAGATAGTGCATCACGATCAAGTGGGTTTTATCCCAGGGATGCAAGGTTGGTTCAACATCCGGAAATCAATAAATGTCATTCACCATATCAACAGACTAAAAGTGAAGAATCATATGATTATTTCAATAGATGCAGAAAAAGCATTCGATAAAATACAGCATCCCTTCATGCTCAAAACTCTAGAAAAAATTGGGGTAGTGGGATCATTCCTTAACATTGTAAAGGCCGTCTATGCTAAGCCCATGGCCAATATCATTCTAAATGGTGAAAAACTGAAAGCATTCCCCCTAAAAACTGGAACAAGGCAGGGATGCCCTCTTTCACCACTTCTATTCAACATTGTTCTTGAGACTCTAGCCAGAGCAATTAAACAAACCAAAGAAATTAAAGGGATACGAATTGGAAAAGAGGAACTCAAACTATCCCTGTTCGCTGATGACATGATTATATATTTACAGGACCCTGGAAATTCCACCAGAAAACTCTTAGAACTCATAAGTGAATTCAGTAAGGTAGCAGGTTACAAGATCAATGTTCATAAATCCAATGCATTTTTATACATAAGTGATGAATCTTCAGAAAGAGAAATTAGGAAAACTATCCCATTCACAATAGCATCAAAAAAAATAAAATACTTGGGAATCAATCTCAGAAAAGAGGTGAAAGACCTCTACAATGAGAACTACAGAACACTAAAGAAAGAAATTAAAGAAAACCTTAGAAGATGGAAAGATCTCCCATGTTCATGGATAGGAAGAATTAATATTGTCAAAATGGCCATACTACCTAAAGTGCTATATAGATTCAATGCAATTCCAATTAAAATCCCAATGATGTACCTTACAGAAATAGAGCAAGCAATTATTAAATTCATCTGGAAGAATAAGAAACTCAGAATAGCTAAAGCAATCCTCAGTAGAAAGAGCGAAGCAGGTGGTATCGCAATACCAGATCTTCAACTCTATTACAAACAATAGCAACAAAAACGGCATGGTATTGGTACCAAAATAGACAGGTAGATCAATGGTACAGAATAGAGGACACGGACACAAACCCAAATAAATACAATTTTCTCATACTAGACAAAGGGGCTAAAAATATGCAATGGAGAAAAGATAGCCTCTTCAACAAATGGTGCTGAGAAAACTGGAAAACCATATGCAACAGAAAGAAATTAAACCCTTATCTCTCACCCTGCACAAAACTCAACTCACAATGGATCAAGGAACTCGGAATCAGACCAGAGACCCTGCATCTTATAGAAGAAAAAGTAGGCCCAAACCTTCAACTCGTTGGCTTAGGAGCAGACTTCCTTAACAGGACTCCCATAGCCCAAGAAATAAAAGCAAGAATCAACAACTGGGATAGATTCAAACTAAAAAGCTTTCTCTCAGCAAAGGAAACAATCAGTAATGTGAAGAGAGAGCCTACAGAGTGGGAGAATATCTTTGCCAATCATACTTCAGATAGAGCGCTAATATCCCGAATCTATAAAGAACTCAAAAAACTCTACACCAAGAATACAAATAATCCAATCAACAAATGGGCTATGGAAATGAACAGACACTTCACAGAAGAAGATGTACAAGCAATCAACAGATATATGAAAAAATGTTCAACATCTCTAGTAATAAGAGAAATGCAATTCAAAACTACCCTAAGATTTCATCTCACCCCAATTAGAATGGCGATTATCAAGAACATAAGCAACAATAGGTGTTGGCGAGGATGTGGGGAAAAAGGTACACTCATACATTGCTGGTGGGGTTGCAAACTAGTGCAGCCACTCTGGAAAGCAGTATGGAGATTCCTCAGAAAGCTTGGAATGGAACCACCATTTGACCCAGCTATCCCACTCCTTGGCCTATACCCAAAGGACTTAAAAGCAGCATACTACAGAGATACAGCCACATCAATGTTCATAGCTGCTCAATTCACTATAGCCAGATTGTGGAACCAACCCAGATGTCCTTCAGTTGATGAATGGATAAAGAAACTGTGGCATATATATACAATGGAATATTACTCCGCCATGAGGAATGACAAAATTATGGCATTCGCAGGCAAATGGATGAAATTGGAGGGTATCATGCTAAGTGAGATAAGCCAATCTCAAAAAACTAAAGGACGAATGATCTCGCTGATAAGCGGATGAGGACATACGGGGGTGGGTGGTAGGAGGGGTTAGTGTTAGGGTTAGGGTTAGGTTTAGGGTTAGGGATAAGGAGGGTGGTAAGAATGAGGAAGAAAGGAATGTATAGAGGGAAAAGAGGGGTGGGAGGGGAGGGGGGAAGGGGAAAAAATAACAAAATGAATCAAACAACATTGCCCTATGTAAATTTATGATTTTTAATTAAAATTAAAAATTTTAAAAAAAAATTTCCCCTTCCTACCACCAAAACCACCTACATAATCATAACCTAAGATCTTCTTTCCCTACTAACATGAATAAAATGTCCTCACTCCCATCAAGTTCAGCTCTTCCATTTGTGTCTCTGGACTTCATATCTTTTCACTTTCCCATGGAATTTATATGCCTCAGTTTCTCCCCCAATAGATCTGTGGCATCAGCATACAAACCTCCTCTAAATCTCCAGTCACTGGAGTCATATTTTCCCACATTAGCTGTCCTATTTTCTGGTTCTTGAAAGAATTACCTATATGATTGTTTCTACTTTCTCTCCCAATATTTGTTCCTTAATTTACTTCAATCAGCTTTCTCTCCTCCTCTCAATTTTAATTGAAATTACAAAAGTCCAGGTCAGATGAACAGAAAAGTTCATTTTACTAAATCTAACAGACGTGTCTCCTTTTTCCTTCCTCACAGGTAGCATTCAATATTTCCCTTAAGCTTGAAACCCTTTCATCTCCTTCCCACAAAATATTCATCAATGATGTCCATGTCACTAAGTTCTTTTTTGTTCTGTTTTTGTTTTTTATCATTATATAATGATTATAATGATAATCTCACAACCTCGGTTAAAATCTTGACTTTATCACTTTTTAAATGAAATTTTGGAAAAGATGCCTAACCACTGAGTCCCATAAGGTTTCCCCATAAACCTCATGTTTAATCAATTCAGGAATGTTCAGAAGTGAAAGATTAGGTTATGAGAGCTGTAACCTAATCCATTTTATAGATTAATAATTTGAATAGATTAATAGATGGTTGACTATAGGCAGGTTGGGTATGGCTGAAGGAAGTAGGTCATTGTGAGCATGCCAATATATTTCTGTTTTGGTAACTACCATTATCAACTATCACTAGATTTTAAGCATTATAAGATTCTAGGAAGTAGAAAAAAACACTAAAGATTGTATCTGTTTCCCTATTTAGGAATCCTACAAAAATTTTAAACAGAATTTTATTAAAAAGATATTTTAACTTAAGTATTAGAACAGAGACCCTGTACCGACCAGAAGAAAAAGTAGGCTCAAATCTACATCATGTCACCTTAGGAAGTGACTTCCTTAATAAGACTCCTAAGGTGCAGGAAATAAAATCAAGAATCAATAAATCGGATGGAATGAAAAAAGCTTCCTCACAACAAAGGAAACAATCAAGAATACGAAGAGAGAGCCTACAGAATGGGAGAAAATATTTGCCAACTGCACGTCAGAGAGAACATTAATCTCCAGGATGTATAAAGAACTCAAAAAACTTAATAAAATAAATAAATAAATAAATAAATAAATACAAAAAAACAACAACCCAATCAATAAGTGGGCTAAAGATCTAAACAGACACTTCACAATGCAGAAATATAATCGATCAACAACTTTATGAAAAAATGTTCAACATCTCTAGCAATTAGAGAAATGGAAATTAAAACTATACTGAGATTTCATCTCACTCCAATCAGAATGGCAATTATCATAAATATAAGCAACAATTAATGTTGGTGAGGGTACGGGGGAAAAGGTACACTCATAGATTGTTGGTGGGACTGCAAACTGGTGCAACCACTATGGAGAGAGCAGTATGAAGATTCCTTAGAAAACTTAGAATGGAAACACCATTTGACCCAGTTATCCCACTCTTTGGTTTAAACCTAAAAGGCTTAAAATCAGCATATTACAGTGACACAGCCACACCAATGTTTATAGTAGCTCAATTCATAATAACTAAAGTATGTAACCAACCCAGGTGCCCTTCAACAGATAAATGAACAAAGAAAATGTGGTATATATATGTAATCTAGTATTACTCAGCCACAAAGAAGAATGAAATTATGGCATTTGCAGATAAATGGATGGAATTGGAGAATATCATGCTAAGTGAAATAAACCAATCCCAAAAAGCATATGCCAAGAGTTTTCTTTGATATTCAGATGCTAATTCACAATGGGGGCAGGTAGGAAACAATAGAAGTACTTATAGAAGTACTTTGGATTAGACAAAGAGGAATGAAGGAATAGGAGGGTGAATGGGAATAGGAAAGATAGTAGAATAAATGGGACATTATTATCCTACGTGCATATAAGATTACATAACCAATGTAATTCTACACCATGTACAACCAGAAGAATGAGAAGTTATACTCCATGTATGTACAATATGTCAAAATATATTCTATTACCATACATAACTAATTAGAACAAATAAAAATTTTTTAAAGATATTTTAATTCTACAAGACAGGAAATTTAAAAATATTTTTTAAAAGGGATTTTCTCCTTAAATATTATGTTATCATTTTCTCCACAAAATACATCTAATTATGCATAGTATTTGGTTTAATTTTACTCATCAAAGATAACACAAAATATATTTTTATTAGTTTATGAAGTTTTATCATGCGTAAATATAGACCTTTCATTAGGTAGCCAGAAATATATAAGGGAAAAAGCTTATACACACAGACACATGGGGGCAGTAGGCTTGCTTTGTGTTATCAAGTAGTTATACACATACGATTTGCTTCAATATACTTGAATATATAAGATTATCTTTTAAAAAGCCATATAATTATTATCATGGATAACTAAAAAGAACAAATAAAAATTTAAAAATAAATAAAATAGAAATGTTGATGTTAAAAAAGTCATGACTCACAAAACTGAACAAAAATAAATCAAAGGAAGATATTCCTCTTATTTAAAAACATGACTTGAATGATATCATTGAGATGTTGATCACAATGAAAAAGAATACAAAATTAAGAATTAGAATGCCAGCATCATATAGCCCTAAGAATATGCAAATAAATCTGATTCCAAACAGAGGCTTTTTTTTCAAAGTATAGGGACAATTATCTGATAAATAAGTGATTTATATTTTTTCTAACTGCTTAAGTATTTGATCATATTGCTTCCACAAGTTGTTTTATAATGAAGTAAAATAACAAAAACATTTAATTTGTGCAACAATGGAATACAAAGTTTTATAAGTTTTATAAGGATTGCCATATTTAGTATTAAAAATTAATAATGAAATTTCAATTTTTCTCTAAGACAAATGAGAATGTCCCTATCTTTAAAAATCACTTCCAAGTTAACAGATGTCCAAAAAAAATAAAACTCAAAGGACATATAGGCAAATATAACAGTGGTATAAGTATCAGAATTATGTTTGATCTTAATTGATATTTTCCCTTGTACTGAATTTTTATTATAAAAATGTACAGTTATTTTAGTAACAAAATAAATTCAAGTTATCAAGAGAATATGCAGAAATATATTCACTATATACATTAGATCAATTAAAATACAAAGTTATGTGATACACAAAGATATCTTACAACAAAATTGTCAAAAGTTAAAGACAGAAGTTTGAAAATAGCAAGAGAAAAATGGTTTGTTTCGTACAAGGGAACCACTCATATGACTCTAAGCAGATTTTTCAGCAGAATTTTGCAGGTCTGAAGAGATTAGCTGATGTATTAAAAGTGCAGAAAGAAAAAATAGCCAACCAAGAACACTATACCCAGAAAATCTGCCCATCAAAAAAGAAAGGGAGTTGAAAACTTTCTCACACTACTAAATAGCCACAGGAAAGTATTACAACCAGACTAGTCTTATTAAAAAAAATTAAAAATAAATAAAAGTCAAAGGGAACTCAACAATTGAAACAAAAAGACAATAAACAGTAACATGACAACATAACAAGCCAGGTGCAGTGGTGCACACCTGTAATCCCAGCAGTTCCAGAGGCTGAGTCAGGAGGATCACGAGTTCAAAGCCAGCCTCAGCAAAAGCAAGGCGGTAAACAACTAAGTGAGACCCTGTCTATAAGTAAAATACAAAAAGTAGGGCAGGAGTGGTTAAACTTCTTCAGAAAAAGCAGATTTTAAATAAAAAATTGTCTCTAGAGGTAAAGAAGATCATTACATCAAGTAAAAGGATCAATTCAATAGTCACATAAAATTACAAACTTATATACCTCAATATGTAAAGCAAATATTGAAAAACTTAGAAGGAGAAATTGATCACAATACCATAATAGGAGACTTCACTACCACACTTTCAATAGACAGATCATCCAGACAGAAAAACAAACAGTAGATGTGAACAAAGCTACAGATCAATGGACAACAGACATACACAGAACTTTTTATCTGACAGCAAAAATATGTACATTTTTCTTAAGGGCACACAGAACATTCCCCAAGATAAACTATATGCTAGGTTATAAAACAATTTTTTTTATTTTCTTTAACTATGAGAAAGCAATTCCAATTTAATGGAAGAGTTGTCAAAAGATTCAAGATTAATGTCACCCATTATTAGCACGTGAAATTGAGGGAAAGATCAGTGAATTGTGCTCCTAGAATTTTGCCCCCATGGGAGATGTAAGGGTTAAGTTCAACACCATTGATGGGAAAGATGAAGAAAGATGGACTCTTAGAGCTTGGGTTTCCAGTTAGAATCTGTTCCTTGCTCACTATTTTAACTTTTTATTCTAGTCCCCTCAGGCTGATTCTCTAGGTTAATATGGTGATCATGTTTGCTGTAGTTGAAAAAGGAAGTGATAGACTGAACTCAGTGGCAGTATTGGCCCAGGCTTCCCGAGTCACACTTAGCCTAGGCTTCTCCAGGGGAGATGGACAGAGGGAAAGGAGGTGCTGGCACCAAGTGAGGGCATGGCACAGGGTTCTGGAAATTTTGGAGGATCTGGAGGCCCAGGTGGCAGAACATGCCTGGATAGCAATGAACTTCTTTGGCCATGAGAGTCCGCAAAGCCCACACAAAGAACAGCAGTCCAAACCCCATCATGCACAAGCAGATGGGGTTATATGAAGAATGACAAAGGGACTTACCCTAACCTGTCTCCCACGTGGGACTGATCCAGTCCTATTAAGCCCATGGTGGGAAGCCTGGGAGAGTGGTGGTCAGGGTAGCCCCATGTTGGACAGGACACCATGGCAGACAGACCTAGTCTGTTTTTTGGGGTGAGCTGGTTCATCTCTCCCTCAAAGCCTTTGGATGTGCACAGAGCTGAAGGAGGTCTTGCTGGCTGAGAACTTTGCAAAGCTCCCTCTAGTGAGACTGGGTGGGGGTGGCAGGGTGGGAGTGGGGACTGCCTTAAGAAAGCAGCTGAGGAATGAATGGATTAGGATTTTCAGACCTGAGAGATGATGCCTGGTTTGACAGGAATCATGATTCAATGCTCCCACTTGGGGCTAATTTGCCAAATGAGATAGTTCCATCCTGACCTCTCTAGGAAGGTTGGTCTATAGACAGAAAACAGGCCTTCCCAAGACTCTTGGGGATGAAAAGTTGCCAAGAAAAGTCAGATTTGGGCTCCCAGAAAGCAATGAGAAAAATAGAAAGAGGGCTATAAAGGATTCTAGGTGCAGGCTGAGCTGATGACGCCTTCTATCCATGATTCTGACCCTGACATTGGCTTGGAGACAGAGATGGCCCTTCCCTAATATTCCAAAGCCCTGGAGATAAAGGGACCTTGTGCATCCAAGGGCACAAGTGTATGACAGCCACCCCTATGGAACTCAGCAGGAATCACAAAGTTTCAGCCTCAGTTTGTTCTCAGAGCAACAAGCAGGGCATGGGGTTTGGGGAGCTTCAGTCTTGGAGACAAGGGCAGGGTTGCAGGTCTGCCTTCTTGGCCTGGGACTATTTGGGATCCCCCAGCTGGACCATTCAGATCACCCTCCTGGAATCGCCAGTTCTCTCCTCAGTGGACAGGAAAATGGGTGGGAGGGCAGCTTGACCCAGTGGGAGTCACCATCTCCTCTCTGTGGGACACCCAACCCCACTCCTGGGCAGGACCCTCCCGGGGCCACACAGGCATGTCTAGATCTCCACGTCCACAGGGCAAATGTTGCCCATTTTGTGCTCTCTGACCCACAGCTCTCTTTGGCTGGGTCCACTTCTCGAAGCAGTTGGTTCACAGGCTCAACTGTGCTTTGGTTGAACATGTCCGTCTTATGCCACAGCTGTGTGTACTGGCACAAATGTTGCTGGATCATCTCCACCCTCTCCACTTCCAGCCATTCCAGCTCCAAAATGGTGGTCACCATCTCTTCAAACCACTTGGACTGGGCCTGGTTGTAGAGGTCCACACAGTGCATGAGGTCATCGCCAGCCTGTGTGGACTTCCTCCATGCCTTCTTGATGTTCTCCTCCGTCTTATTGCTCAGCTTGATCTCCAGCTGCTGGGTCTTCATCTCCAGGTCTCTCTGCCGCTCTGTGAGGGCATTCTGGGCCTTCTCCACCGACTCATACCAGCTGGTGAGTTGCTTGTAGAGGTCAGTGATATGGTGGTCACACTTTTGTATGTCTTTCTTGAAGTTCTCATGAAAGTTCATTAGGGGCTTCTCTACCTCACTGTGAAGCTTGGTGGAGAGCTTGAGATGAATTTCTTCTTCATCTGTCAGGCTCTTCTTCACCTGGGCCCATGCTTCTCCCAGGGAGCCTTCCTCCTGTGCAGCCAAGGAGTTCTGAGAGCTTAGCCAAGTTCTTTGCGTATTCTTCTTCAATCTTTATCCTCTCTAGGACCAAATTCAGACATTTCTTTCTGCATTTGTTTGCTTTTCAGTTGCTTTTGGAGTAGCAGTTCGAACCCCACCATGGTGCCACTGCCTTGGGGGTCCTTATCAGCCCAGAAGTAGTCACAGTAGCTTCACTCTATAGGCTTCAGTAGCCACTGTTCAGGCATTGTGTCTGGGTGAGGGAATGTCACGCAATTTATGATCTTCTCTGTGTGGTCAACTTTATTTTCAAGATTATATATTTTGTCTTCATTGTCTGAGGTTCTGCCTTCCAAGTGGTCTCCTCTGTGGGTGCTACTTTCCATTGAATTTTTACTTTGGTTTGTTGATTCCTTCATTCCAAAGATTTCTTCTAGATTTCTTTTCAAGATCTTCACCTCTTTATTTAAGTTACCTTTCATCTCCTGAAACATACCTCTGATCTCACTCCTTAAGTCATGGAGCAGTTTTACTAAGTATATTCTGAACACCTTTTCTGACATTTCTTCTACTATGTTGTTAATGGAGTCTATAATTGGAGCATCCTGGTTTGTTTGGAACGCTTTATTCCCACCCCCCTTTTTTTTTCATGTTGTTTGTGTGTCTTCCCATCTAGCCATGGGGATCTGAGGTAAGAGTTTCTACCTTGTAGACTTATAGTGTCCCTGAAGGTTTCCAGTACCTCACAAATCTAAGTTTCAGTTTCCAGAGGCTCTACCATGTTGCAGTCCCAAGATGGTTCCTGGATCCTGAACAATCCATAAATTCCAGTACAGAGTGAAGGATATGGAAATAGGCCTATTTTTATTTTTATTTTAAAGTACTGGGGATTGAGCCCAGGAGTGCTTTACAACCAGGCTATGCCACCAAGCCTTTTTATTTTTTTTATTTCATGACAGGGTTTCACTAAGTTGCCCTGGCTGGCCTCAAATTTATAATCCTCCTGCAGCATCTTCTCAAGTACCTGGGATTACATGAATTCACTACCATGCCCAGCTCAGAGAAACAAATCTTAACAAATATAGGAAAATCAAAGTCATACAAAGTATCTTTTACAATGGGGAAAGAAACTAGAACCCAACACCATCAAAACAACAACAACAAAAAAAAAAAGTGCGGGAGACAAAATGGAAATGAAAAAAAAAATGAAAATATGATTTACCAAAACTATGGGAGACAGTAAAAACAGTATAAGAAAAGCTTAAAGCAAAAAATGACTACATTTAAAAAGAAATATCTCGAATACATAACCTAACTTTACACTGTAGAAAATAAGAACAAACTAAACACAGAGTTGGCAGAAGGAACTACTAAAGATCAAAGCAAAAATATACTAATTAGAAAATTAAAAAATTCAACAAATTGATTCAAGTAGTAATCCTCAAGAATAAAAACAACAACAAAAAAAAAACCCACAACCAAATGGATTCACATGAAGTTAAATTCTACCAAACATTCAAAGAATTAATACCAATCCTCTCTGAACTCTTTCCAAAAAAAGATGTAGAAAAAATACTTTCAAACTCATTTTCTAAGACCACATCAGCAGACAAAGGAAAAAAAAAAAAAAAAAAAAGTCAAAGACATAAGAAAAAAAAAGGCCAGTATCTCCAGTGAAAACTAGTGAAAAGAACTCTCAACAAAACATGAGCAAACCGAATTCAACAACACAGCAAGATTACACACTATGATCAGCCTGTAATACTAGGCTGATTAAATATACACAAATCAGTTATTGTGATACACATCAGAATCAAAAGATAACAACGACATGAATATCCCAATAGATACAAAAAAGTCATGTGACAAACATCCTTTCATGATTAAAAACTATTAATAAATTAGTTACAGAAGGAAATTTCCTCAACATAATGAAGATCATTTGTAAAAAGTCCACAGGTGACATTATAATTAATGGGAAAAAAATTTTTTTCTGCTAAGATTTGATACAAGGCAAGGATGCTTGTTCTTCTCACCTCTATTTATTATAGTACAGTAAATACTAACAATAGCAATCAGAGAAGAAAAAGAAATAAATGGCATCCAGATTGGAAAGGATGATAAAATTATTCCTGTCTATAAGTGACAAGACCCTAAAAACTACACACACACACACACACACACACACAAATACACACCATTAAAATTAATAAATTCAGCAAAGTAGCAAGAAGATTTCAAGAAACAAAAATCAGTCATATCTTTGACAAAAATAATGATCTAAGAAAATAATCTCATTTACTATAGCATGAAGAAGAATAAAATATTTATAAATTTGGCCAAAGTAAAAGATCTTTCCATTGACAACTATAAAACAGTGGTGAAAGAAACTGAGGAGGACATCTTAAATAGAGATCACACATGTTCATAGATTGGAATAATTAAAATTGTTAAAATATTTAAATGTCCATACTAATCAAAGTGATTGACAGAATGTAATCCCCTCTCAAACTTCCAATAGCATTTTTTTACAGATTAGAAAAATGATTTCTAAAATTCATATGGAACCACAAAAGAACCACAAATAGACAAAACTACCTTGAGAAAGTTGGAGAAAGAAAAAGTCCTGATTTCAAATTATGTTATAAAGCCATAGTAGGCAAAACAGTATACTACTGGCATAAAAACACACACATAAACCAACAGAGCAATTTAGAAAGCCCAGATATAAATACAACAATTTATGATCAACTGCTTTTAAACAAGGCCCCAAGAAGTTCAAACATTTATGGGCAATTATTTTCTACAAGCCCAATACAAAGGAGAAAGGATGATCTTCTTTAATAAATAATGTTGGAAAACTGGATATCCATATGTAAAGGAATGAAACTGGACCCTTATATCCTATACCGTACACCCATACAAAGTATCAACTCAAAATGAATTAAAGACCTGAAACCATAAAACTCCTAGAAGAAACCATAGTAGAAAACCTCTTTCACAATGATCTTGGTGATGAATTTTTCTTTTAAAAAAAAACCACCAAAATCTCAGGCAACAAAAGCAAAAATGTTTTTTGTATGTGAAGGAATACATCAAATTAAAAATGTTTCTGCACAATAAAGGAAATAAGCAACAAAATGAATAGGCAGTCTATGGATTGGAAGAAAATATTTATAAATCATGAATCTGATAAGGGGTTAACATCCAAAATACATAAAGAATTTATACAATTCAATAGGGAAAAAAAAACCAATTTAAAAATGGGCAAAGGATCTTGATAGACATTTTTCCAAATAGGACATAAAAATGGCCAACGGGTATATGAAAAGGTATTTAGGGCTAGGGATACAGCTCAATAGCAAAGCACTTGCTTAGCATGAGTAAGGCTCTGAGTTTTATTCCCAGCAACACACACACACACACATACACACACACACACACACACACACACACGTGTTCAATAGCACTAAGCATCAGGAAGATGCAAATTCAAATCACAATGAGATATTACTTCACATCTGTTAGAATGTTTACTATCAAAAAGACAAGAGATAAGTGTTGGAGGAAATAAGGACAAAATGGAAACCTTGCACACTTATGGTGAGACTATAAATGCATAGTTATTATGGAAAACAGAAAATTTTTTTCAAAAAATTAAAATTAGAACTATCGTATGACCAACAATTTTTTTATTGCATATATATCTAAAAGAAAGAAAATCAATATCTTGAAGAGATATGTGTACCCATGTTCACTGGAGCATTTATTATTTACAGTACAAGATCTTGAAACAACTATCAACAGATGAATAGCTAAAGAAATTGTGGGATGTGTGCATACACATATATACACAAACCCACATATATATACAAACTGAGATAAAAACCTTTCATGATAAGCACGAACTAAAATAATTCAAAACCACCACATCAGTACTACAAAACATATTCAATGAACTATTACACTCAGAAGAAATGAAAAATAAATATCAGTGTATCAATGGATCTTACTTGAAGAATAGTCAATTAAAGGAGAATAAAGACTGAATAAAAAACTAGAAATAAATTAAAATGACAGGAAATAAAATTATCTTTCCATAATAACACTGAATGTAAATGGCCTAAACTCTGCAATTAAAAGACAAAGATTGGCAGGATGGATTAAAAAATAAGACCCATCACATGTGCTTTATAAGAGATGCACCTTGCAGGCAAAGACATTCACAGGCTAATAAATCATTTCTAAGATATTCCATGTAAATGAGACCAAAAGTAAACAGGAGTAGCTACCTTCATAGCTTCAAGCCAAAACTAATCAAAAGAGACAAAGAGGGTCACTTCATACTGATCATACTGATTAAGTAATAATTCAACAGAATATATTAATTGTAAATATTTATGCCCTAAATGTTGGTGCACCATCATACATAAAACAAACCCTACTCACTATAGAGAATTAAATAGACCCTGATATGATAATACTGGGTGATATCAACATACCTCTCTCACCAATACATATGTATTCAAAACTAAAAAATACTATTCATTAAATGGATATATTAGACACCAGACATCAATAAAACATTTCATCCATCAAAACCAATATTCTCATTTGTACAAAGAACTCTAATAAAAAAAGATCATATTTTAGGACACAAACTATGTCTTAGCAAATACAAAATAAGAGAGAGAATTCCTTTTATCCTATCAGATCATAATTAAATAAGAAATTAATAACAAAATAAGAAATAAAAACCATTTTAACACCTGGGATTAAACAATACACTTTTGAATGAGCAAAGGATCATGGATGAAATCAGAAGAGAAATCAAAAACTTCTTAGACACAAATGACAACAGAGATACAACATTTCAAAAGCTCTAGGACAGTATGAAGGCATTTTTAAAAGGAAAGTTTACAGCATTGAGTACCTACATTAAAAAAAAAAAAAAAACAGAAAGATCCTAAATAAATAATCTAATGTTTACCTCAAGGCCCTAGACAAAAGAACAAACTAATACCACAATCAGTAGAAAACTCAAAATAAGATCAGAGGTGTAATTAAAGAAACTAAGATTAAAAAAATACAAAGGATGAATGGAACAAAGAGCTGACTCTTTGAAAAGAAAAACATG
This sequence comes from Sciurus vulgaris, assembly GCF_902686455.1. Classification (NCBI taxonomy): domain Eukaryota; kingdom Metazoa; phylum Chordata; class Mammalia; order Rodentia; family Sciuridae; genus Sciurus; species Sciurus vulgaris. The sequence continues at coordinate 45,794,261 of NC_136466.1, read as the reverse complement.
ACTTATTAACCCTTAGCCAATCTAGCCAAAAGAAAGAAAATGAAGACCCCAAATCAACAAAATTAAGATATGAAAAAGGAGATATCACCACAGACAGTTCTGAAATTCAGAGGATCATTAGGAACTATTTGAAAATTTATACTCTAATAAACTGGAAAATCTAGAAGATATTACAAATTTCTAGACACATATAATCTACCCAAATTGAAGCATGAGGATATATAAAATCTAAATAGACCAATACCAAGAATGAAATTGAAGCAGCAATTAAAAGCATTCCAATAAAGAAATGCCAAGGATCAGATGAATTTCTCAGTCAAGCTTCTAAGACCTTCAAAGAAGAACTAACATCAATCTTCCTCAAATTGTTCCATCAAATGAATTTGAACCCTCTCAAATTCATTCTATGAAGCGAGTAAAACCCTGATACTAAAACCAGACAAAACACATCAAGAAATGAAATTATAGGTAATATCCCTAATGAATTCAACACAAAAATCTTTAATAAAGGATTAGCAAACACATTTGAAAACACACTAAGAAGACAGTACACCATGATCAAGTGGATTTCATCCTAAAGTCGGTTTAATATATGCAAATCAATGCATGTAATTCACCACACAAATAGAATTAAGAATAAGAACCAAATGATCATCTCAATAGATTCAGAAAATGTCTTTGACAAAACCCAGTATTATTCATGTTAAAAAACACTAGAGAAACTAGGGATAGAAGGATCTTACTTCAACATTATAAAGCCTATACATGACAAACCCAAAGCCAGCATCACACGAAATGGAGAAAAATTAAAAACATTTCCTCTAAAATCAGGAACAAGCCAAGAATGCCCACTCTTTCCACTCTCATTCAGTATAATTCTTGAAACTCTAACCAGAGAAGTCAGGAAAGAGAAGAATATTAAATAGGAAAAGAAGTAGTCAAATTATCTCTGTTTGCTAATGATAAGATCCTATACCTAGAAGACCCCTAAAAACTCCTCCAGAAGACTTCTCAATCTGATATATTCAGCAAAGTAACAGAATACAAGATCAATACAAAAATCAATAGCTTTCCTGTATTTCAATAACAAATTTGCTACAAAAGACATCAGGAAAACTGTCCCATTTGAAATAACCTCACGATAAAATAAAATAAAATACCTTGGAATAAATCTAACCAAGGAAGTGAAAGACCTCTACCATGAAAACTACAGAAAAGTAAAGAATGAATTGAATAAAATCTTAGAAGACGGAAAAATCTCTCATGTTCTTGGATAGACAGAATTTATGTTGTCAAAATGTCCATACTACCAAAAGCATTATACAGATTCAATGCAGTCCCCATCAAAATACCAAACACATTCTTCACAGAACTAGAAAAAACAGTCCTAAATTTAAATGGAAAATAAAATACACTGGATAGTCAAATTAATATTGAGCAATAAAAGGGATGCTCAGAATAAAAAAGAAGATTCACAGACAAACCCACATAGATACAATCATCTGATATTCAACAAAGGTATCAAAAGCATATTACAGAAAAGAAAGCCTTCATAACAAATCGTGTGGGGCAAACTAGATAGTCATGTGTAGAAGAATGAAACTAGATCCCTATCTCTCACCCTTCAAAACAGTCCACTCAAAGTGGAAAAAAAAACCTAGAAAGTAAAACAGAAACTTTTCAACTGCTACAAGAAAATATAGGCTCAACACTCTAACATATTGGCACAGGCACTGACTTCATTAACAAGATTCCTAAAGCTCAAGATACAAAACCAAGAATGGAGAAGTGGGATGGCATCAAATAACAAGACTTCTATAGAGTAAAGGAAGCAAGGGTGTGAAGTCTACTGAATGGGAGAAAAATTTGCCAGTTATTCCTTCAATAGAAGATTAATATTAAAAATATATATTTTTTAAAAACTCAAAAAATGTAAGAAAAACAATAAATGGGCAAAAGAACAGACATTTCTCAAAATAAGAAATACAGATGGCCAACAAATGTATGAAAAAAATGTTCAATATTCCTAGTGATCATGAAGTGCAAATTGAGATTTCATCTCACAGCAGTTTAGAATGGCAATGTAAGAATACAAACAATAATAAATGATGAGAAGGATGTGGGGAACACTGTTGGTGGAACAGAAAATTAGTACAATCAAGTTGGAAAGAATTATGGAGATTCCTCAAAAGATCAAGAATGGAATCACCATAAGACCCAGCTATTCTACTCCTTGGTATTTATCCAAAGAACAAAAATCAGCATACTACAATAATACAAACACATCAATGTTTATAGCAGCACACTTCACAATAGTCAAGTTATTTCAGCCCAAGTGCTTGAAAATGGATGAATGAATTAATGAATTAATTAAGAATATATAGTAAATACAGTGAAGTTTAACTCAGTCATAAAGAATGAAATTATGGCATTTTCTGGTAAATGAATGGAGCTGGAGAACATGCTAAGTGAAACAGTCAGACTCAAAGAGTCAAAGATCAAATATTTTGTCACCTAGAGCAAATAAGAGGGAGAATGGAGGAGGATAACACCATGAAAACAGAAGGGAGATCAGTGAGGTAGAGAAAGAGGATTGAGGGAGAGGAAGGAAGGACAGAAAAAGGGAGGAAGCACATTATGAAATAGACCAAATAATGCTATATGAATATACCACAGTGAATTCATGTTTATGTGTGACTATAAAGCACCCATTAGCTGAGGCAGAAGGATTCCAAGTTCAAAGTCAGCCTCAACAAAAGCAAGGCATTAAGCAACTCAGTGAAACCCTGTCTCTAAATAAAATACAAAACAGGAACCAGGCCCTCCGGTGCCAAGGAGGCCTGGCCTCAAATAGCACCTGCCCTAGCCCACCATCTCCAGCGCCCATGTCCTGGCCTCAGCCAGCAGACTAGCCTGTATCCCACACAGTCCAGTGCCCACGCTGCAGGTGACCATATATCAACACATGGGGGTGCCTCTGCCCACTAGCATGGATTATTCCTTACCTGAAGGCCACCATCCCTGTGGGACAGCACCCTTCTTGGGCATTATCAAGTTCCTCCCAGACATCAAGCTACTGAAGACTAGGAGTTTTGAACAGTATAGTTTTATTGTAGAACGTTTTTATTAGTAGTATTATTGTGATTATTCCTATTCTACCTACTATTATTCCTACTTTTCTTTTATTAATATTTTTCTCACCCTCTATTTTCCTCTAATCCATTTCCTTGGAGACTCTTTCTCCCTTTTCTCAAGCTAATAACCAATTTCTTTTAATTCTGCTTTCACTACTCCTACAACATAGTACCTCTATAGACTCACTTCTAATCTCATTAACGTTATATCCTACACCCCTCCCCATTCTCTTTGTCCACCATTAGAAGTTGTGGTCCTTATTGCAAACCTATTGGTAACAATAGGTTTAGATAATAATCAATAATATTAGATAATAATCAAACTCATAATCTCTATTTATTAGACAATATGGTTAATATCTTAACAGGGACTTATGAGTTAAGGATGCATATTGTTTCTATGGGGTGGTGCTAATATTGATCTCTCACTTCAAGGTGAGTTATTGGAAAACTGCAGGGACACTATAAGCCTATGGGGGAAAAATGCAATAACTTGGATTCACACTGCTAGAGGAGAAGAAACATGAACAACATGAAAAAACAGGGGAAGAAAGTGTCCCAAACAAACCTAGAAGCTACATCAATAGAATCCAATGACAGCATGGCAGAAAAAAATGTCAGAAAGGGAGTGCAGAATGTACCTAATTAAAATGATGCAAGAAGCAAACAATGAGATAGGAGAGCAAATGCAGGCAATGAATGATTGCACCAATCAACAGTTAAAAGAGCAAATGCAGAAAGCAAAAGATCATTTCAATAAAGAGATAGATATTCTGACAAAAAATCAGACATCCTTGAAATGAAGGAAATAAACCAAAATGAAGGAATAAACCAAATTAAAAACTCAATAGAAAGCATAACCAACAGGCTAGATTACTTGGAGACAGAAGCTCAGACAATGAAGACAAAATACTTAATCTTGAAAATAAAGTTGACCAAACAGAGAAGATGGTAAGAAATCATGAACAGAACCTACAAGAAATATGGGATATCATGAAAAGACCAAATTTAAGAATTATTGGGATTGAGGAAGGAACAGAGATACAAACCAAAGGAATGAAAAATCTATTCAATGAAATAATATCAGAAAATTTTCCAATTCTAAAGAATGAAATGTAAAATCAAACACAAAAGGCTTACAGAACACCAAATGTACAAAATTACAACAGATCCACACAAAGCACATCATAATGAAAATTCCTAACATATAAAATAAAGATAGAATTTTAAAGGCTACAAGAGAAAAGCATCAGATTACATACAAGGGGGAAACAATATGGATATCAGCAGATTTCTCAGCCCAGACCATAAAGGCTAGAAGGGCGTGGAACAACACATTTAAAGCTCTGAAAGAACATAGTTGTCAACCAAGAATAATCTTATACCCAGCAAAACTTACCGTCAGATTTGACAACAAAATAAAATCCTTCCATGATAAATAAAAGTTAAAAGAATTTACAAAGAGAAAACCTACACTACAGAACATTCTCAGCAAAATATTCCATGAGCAAATGAAAAACAACAATGTAAGTCAGCAAAGGGAGGAACTACCTTAAATAAATAGCCAATTAAAGGAGAAACCAAGTCAAGTTAAAAACCAAAAATAGGCCAAATGACCAGGAATACAAATTATATTTCAATAATAACCCTGAATGTTAATGGCCTAAACTCACCAATCAAAAGATATAGACTGGAAGATTAGATTAAAAAGAAAGACCCAACAATATGCTGCCTTCAAGAAACTCATCTCATAGAAAAAGATACCCACACACTAAAGGTGAAAAGATGGGAAAAAACATATCATGCACATGGACTCAGTAAAAAAGCGGCGGTTTCTATTCTCATATCGAATAAAGCAGACTTCAAGCCAAAGTAAGTCAGAAGGGATAAAGGACATTTTATACTGCTTAAGGAAAGCAGAAATCAGCAAGACATAACAATCATAAATATTTATGCTCCAAACAATGGCACATCCGTGTACATCAAACAAATCCTTCTCAATTCTAGGAACCAAATAGACCACAACACAATAATACTAAGTAACTTTAACATACTTCTCTCACCATTGGACAGATCTTCCAAACAAAAATTGAAGAAACCATAGAACTCCGTACCATAATCAATAATTTAGACTTAACAGACATATATGGAACATTCCATCCATCAATAAACAAATACATTTTCTTCTCAGCAGCACACAAATCCTTCTCTAAAATAGACCATATGTTATGCCACAAAGTAGCCCTTAGTAAATAAAAAAAAAAATAGAGATAGAGATACTACCTTGCATTCTATGAGATCATAATGGAATGAAATTAGAATACATGATAAAATAAAAAATAGAAACTACTGGAGACTAATAATACACTATTGAATGATGCATGGATAACAGCAGACATCAGGGGGGAGACAAAAAAAATTCTCAGAGGTAAAGGAGAACAACAATATAACTCATCAAAATCTCTGGGACACTATGAAAGCAGGAAAATTCATTGCATGGAGCACATTCAAGAAAAGAAGAAAAAGTCAACAAATAAATGAACTAACATTACAGTCCTAGAAAAAGAAGAACAGATCAACACCAAAAGTAATAGAAGACAGGAAATAATTAAAATCAGAGCTGAAATCAATGAAATTGAAACAAAACAAACAATTAAAAAAATTGACAAAAAAGTTGGTTCTTTGAAAAAATAAACAAAATTGATAAACCCTTATCCACACTAATGAAGAGGAGAGAGAAAACAAATTACTAAAATTCATGATGAAAAAGGAAATATCACAATAGACACTAATGAAATATATAATCAGAAGCTATACTAAGCTGTACTCCAACAAAATAGAAAATCTCAAAGACATCAACAGGTTTCTAGAGACATGTGATCCACCCAAACTGAATCTGGAGGACATATGCAACTTCAATAGATCAATTTCAAGCAATGAAGTAGAAGAAGTCATCAAAAGCCTACCAACCAAAAAAAGTCTAGGACCAGATGGATTCTCAGCTGAGTTCTACAAGACCTTCAAAGAACAACTCAATTCAATACTCCTCAAAGTATTCCATGAAATAGAGAGGAAGAAACCCTTCCAAAATCATCCTATGAAGCTAATATGACCCTGATACCAAAACCGGATAAAGGCACATCAAGGAAAGAAAACTTTAGACCAATATCCCTAATGAACATACATGAAAAAATTCTTAAAAAAAATTTTTAGCAAATCACATACAAAAACATATTAAAAAGATAGTGCACCATGATCAAGTGGGTTTCATCCAGGGATGCAGGGTTGATTCAACATCCAAAAATCAATAAATGTAATTCACCATATCAACAGACTTAAAGTAAAGAATCACATGATTATTTCAAGAGATGCAGAAAAAGCATTGGATAAAATACAGCACCCCTTCATGCTCAAAACACTAGAAAAAATAGGGATAGTAGGAACATGTCTCAAAGCTATCTATACTAAGCCCACCAACAACATTATTCTAAATATAGAAATACTGAAAGCATTACCCCTAAAAATTGGAACAAGGCAGGAATGCCTCTTTCCCCACTTCTATTTAACACTGTCCTCAAAACTCTAGCCAGAGCAATTAAACAGACCAAAGAAATTAAAAGGCTATGAATAGGAAAAGAAGAACTCAAACTATCTCTATTTGCTGATGACATGATTCTATATTTAGAGGAGCTGAAAAATTCCACCAGAAAACTTCTAGAACTTATAAATGAATTCAGCAAAGTAGCAGGATATAAAATCAACTCATTAATCTAGTGCATTTCTATTCATAAGCGATGAACCCTCTGAAAGAGAAATTAGGAAAACTACCCTATTCACAATAGCCTCAAAAAAAAAAAAAAAATACTTGGGAATCAATCTAACAAAAGAAGTGAAAGACCTCTACAATGAAAACTACAGAACACTAAAGAAAGAAATTAAAGAAAACCTTAGAAGATGGAAAGATCTCCCATGTTCTTGGATAGGCAGAATTAATATTGTCAAAATGGCCATACTACTAAAAGCGCTATACAAATTCAATGCAATTCCAATTAAAATCCCAATGTTGTATCTCATAGAAATAGAGAATCAATCATGAAATTCATTTGGAATAAGAAGAGACCCAGAATAGCTAAAGCAATCCTTAGCAGGAAGAGCGAAGCAGAAGGCATCACAATACCAGAACTTCAACTATACTACAGAACAATAGTAACAAAAACAGCATGGTATTTGCACCAAAATAGACAGGTAGACCAATGGTACAGAATAGAAGACACAGAGACAAACCCATATAAATACAGTTATCTCATACTAGACAAAGATGCCAAAAACATACAATGGAGAAAAGATGGCCTCTTCAACAAATGGTGCTGGGAAAACTGGAAATCCATATGTAGCAAAATGAAACTAAACCCCTATCTCTCACCCTGTACAAAACTCAACTCAAATGGATCAAGGACCTAGGAATTAGACCAGAGACCCTGCATCTAAACAGAAGAAAAAGTAGGTCCAAATCTTCATCATGTTGGCTTAAGACCAGACTTCTAACATGACTCCCAAAGCACAAGAAATAAAAGCAAGAATCAATAATATGGATAGATTCAGAAAAAGTAGGTCCAAATCTTCATCATGTTGGCTTAAGACCAGACTTCTAATATGACTCCCAAAGCACAAGAAATAAAAGCAAGAATCAATAATAGGGATAGATTCAAACTAAAAAGTCTTTTCTCAGCAAAGGAAACTATCGGCAATGTTGAGCGAGAGCCTACAGAGTGGGAGTAAAATCTTTGCCACAAACACTTCAGATAGAGCACTAATCTACAGAATCTATGAAGAACTCAAAAAACTTTTGCACCAAAAATACAAAGAACCCAATCAATAAATGGGTTAAGGAAATGAACAGACACTTCACAGAATATCTATAAGCAATCAATTGATATATGAAAAAATGTTCAACATCTGTAGTAATAAGATAAATACAAATCAAAACTACCCTAAGATTTCATCTCACCTCAATTAGAATGCCTATTATCTTGAATACAAGCAACAATAGGTGTTGGCAAGGATGTGGGGGAAAAGGTACACTCATACATTGCTGGTGGGGTTGCAAATTGGTGCAACCACTCTGGAAAGCAGTATAGAAATTCCTTAGAAAACTTAGAATGGAACCACCATTTGACCCAGCTATCTCACTCCTTGGCCTATACCCAAAGGACTTAAAATCAGCATACCACAGTGATGGAGCTACATCAATGTTTACAGCAGCTCAATTCACAATAGCTAGATGTGGAACCAACCTAATTGCCCTTCAGCAGAGAAATGGATTAAAAAAAAAAAACTGTGGTATATATACATAATGGAATATTATTCAGTCAAAAAGAATAAAATTATGGCACTTGCAGGTAAATTATGGAGTTGGAGAATATCATGCTAAGTGAGATAAGCCAATCCCAAAAGACCAAAGGCTGAATGATTTCTCTGATAAGTGAATGATGACATATAACAGGGGGTGGGAGGGAGACAAAAATGGAAGATGGATGGATTGTATAGAGGAAAATGAGGAGTGGGGAGGAGGTGGAGGGAAGGAAAAATAACAGAATGAGACAAACATTATTACACTATGTACACAGATGATTACCCAAATGGTGCGACTCTACTTCATGTACAACCAGAGAAACAGTAGTTGTACCCCATTTGTGTACAATGAATCAAAATTTTAAAAAGAAAGACTTAAAGTAGGTGAATAAAATTAATACTGTTACAAAATTCATCACATCATTATTTCCCTAATTGCCTTCAGAATAACTCTAATGAAAGCAAATGCATTTTTTTTTTTTAACAGAAAAGTAATCTGGACCAACTACTATGTCTAAGAGACATACTACCTTTGTGTGGGTGGCCTGGATCTAAGGTCACATAGACAAGACCTGGATCACATGAATCTTCTCTTGAATTTCAGACAACATGGCCCTCAGGGATACTTCAGGAACTGTAGAGAAAATAACCTCTTTCTCTTCAATCCCTCCTTCAATTACTCTTCTTCCTCTTATTCCCCGCTTCATTTTCTTCTTTGCCATTAGCTGGAAATTGATATGCGTCCTTTTTGAGAAGGCAGTTTGTAGTTATCTTAGTCCCAGAGAATATGCTAACAGGCTTCTTAGCAGGCTGAGGAAAGAGTATGCTTTCAGATGTCTCCTCTTCCACCTTCTCTTCATGGTGCAACCCTTAGGAGGTTACTCAGATCAGGTAACTTTCTCTGTGAAGCTCAAGTCTCAAAGGTTAGTAGATGAGGACTAAGAATAAAATCTTTATCTTCAAAAGTGAGAAATAAAATGGAGAGAGGCTATCTGTTCACCAAATTGCTGTCCTGAGCAGTGTTCAGTAGAGCATCAGTGTTGCTATGAGACCAGCTATCACTAAGTCCTCAACAGTGTATTTTGACCTATTGATGACATCAGCATAGTCCAGTGTTCACAGTACTGCAGAGTTTTTAAAGCCCATCACCTAAGGTGGTAAAATTTATACACTGGAAATTCTAACATGAACTTGATCTCTCATACATTGCACTAGATATCATAATTAGAGAGATGATATGGAATATGCAAAGGAAATTCTGTGTGTGTCGAGATACTGCATTCCTCAGTCTCCTCAGCGGTGAGGATATGGCAGTGCCAGAGAGGGTCAGTCTCAGAACCATGCTTGTCTCATAGGAAAAGTAAAGGCTATATATCATTGTTACAGTTATATTATATGTAAATATAGGTGAGAGGCCTGCTGGAATGTAGGTGTGGCTTGAGAACATCTTCATTCATACACTCCTAGCTGTTATTGAATTTCCCCTGCTCCTGCCAACAGTCCCCTGTATCTTAACAGCCAGATTTATCTCTTCTGTCACTCTTCCTCATCATATTCACATTGGTTGGAAGAAGACAACCTGGGCTTCACCAAACTTAGCCTTTCTCAGGGATTCAGTTCTGATCAAGCCTGAATGTCTCACTCTTCGGTATTCTGTCCCAAGGCCCAGTCCATCTTCTGGAAACATGTAGGATGAAATCAGTAATGGGGACAAGGCAGGGGAGAGGAGAGGGAAAAGGGAAATATTATGGAATGATATTGGTCAAATTATATTGTTATATTGTTTGTATATATGAGTATGTAACAATGAATCCCACCATTATGTACAACTATAGTGTATGGAAAAAAATTTTTTAAAATACAAAACAGGGCTGGGAATGTGGCTCAGTGGTTGAGTGCCCCTGAGTTCAATCTCTGGTACCAGAAAAAAAAAAAAACCCTATGTAAATAAATAGAAGACCAGGAGGGTAGAAATAGAGGAACAGGGAGAGGGAAGAGAGGAGAGAAAGAGGAAGTACTAGAGACTAAAATGCAGCAAATTATATTCCATGCATGTATGAGTATGTCAAAATGAATCCCATTACTATAACTATAATGCAGTAATAAAAACATTTTTATTTATTTTTAAAATTTTTTTTATTTTCTACAGACTGCATTTTGATTCATTGTATACAAATGGGGTACATCATTTCATTTCTATGGTTGTGCACAATTTAGATTCATACCCTTCATGTAATCATACATGTACATAGGGTAATGATGGAAAGCAGTATGGAGAATCCTCAGAAAACTTGGAATGAACCCCATCTTTTGACCCAGTTTTAAAATTAGCATACTACAGTAACGCAGCCACATCAATATTTATAGCAGCTCAATTCACAATAACTAGATTGTGGAACCAAGCAAGATGCCCTTCAACAGATGAATGGATAAAAAAAACTGTGGTATATATACACAATGGAATATTATTCAGCCATAAAGAAGAAGAATATTATGGCATTTGCAGACAAAAGGATGGAATTGGAGAATATCATGCTAAGTGAAATAAGCCAATTCCCAAAAACCAAAGGCCATATGTTTTCCTTGATAAGTGGATGATGATATATAATGGGGGTGGAGTGGTAGGGGGTGAGAGAAGAATGGAGGAACTCTAGATTATGTAGAAGGAAATGAAAGAGAGTGGGGTATGAAAGATGGTGGAATATAAACAAAGTAGAACTACCATATGACCCACAAATCTCATTTTATATATGTGTGTATATATGTGTATAAAATAAATTGGTATTGTGAAGAGATATTTGTACCCCTATGTTCACTGCAGCATTAATCACAAAAGCCAAGATTTGAAAACAAACTATCAACAGATGAACAACTAAAGAAATTGTGGGGTGTATATGTTTACATACATAAACATATATATACAAAACAGATACTGCCATTTGTGACATGGGTGAAACATGTTAAATGAAATGAACCAAACACAGAAAGAAAAATACTGTATTATCTCACTAATAAGTGGAACTTAAAAAAGTTTTTTGAAATAAAATAACAAGCCGAACACAGAGAAAAAGAAACACCTGGGGTGAAGAGGAGGAGGAAACAGGGAGAAATAGATCAAAGAATTTGCTATTATTTGCTATTATTTACTATTATTTGCTATCATGCAGGATAAATAAGTATAGATTGAATTTATAGCATGAAGACTATAGTTAATAATATTGTATTGTATACTAAAAATTTGCTAAGAGAATAGGTTTTAGGTGCTTTAGGACACATTCATAAAAGGTAACTATGAATAATGATGGCTGAGTTAATTTGCTTAAGCGCAATAATCATTTTACTTTATATATTTACATATAAATTTGCATGCTGGACACTTTAAATATATACAACTTAAAAAGCTATCTAGCCATGTTAAATATGTGAGAGGGTAATTTTTTTTCTTATTTAAAATGTGTCCCATCAGTTGGATTATCTTATTTGTATGATTAAGGGTGAGAAAGTATCCCTTAGTGTGATTTATGTTAATAAAGATACTATACAGGATACCATAAAAATACATTGGGCTGGATATGGTGGCACACACCTATAATCCCAGCAACTTGGGAGGCTGAGGCAGGAGGATCAAAAGTTCAAGGCCAGCATCAGCAACTTAGCAAGGGCCTAAGCAATACTAAAACCCTGTCTCAAAATAAAAAGTAAAAAAAGCTGGGGATATGGCTCACTGGTTAAGCAACCCTGGGTTTTTTCCCTAGTATCAAAAACAAACAAATATTTCAAAATATTTTAAATTTCTATAATTCTATAATAAGAGTTTATGATTTAATTAGCATACATATCTTCTGAGACATCTATCTTAAATAAATCTGAGTGTATTTTTCTTTTCAAGCAATATAGCCTATTTCTTTGTTCAATGATGTAATATAGGGCTTTGTTAATAAATGTAGACTCAATAGAACTGATATCATATATTACTTTATTTACTATATAAGAGTACATAAGTATCTCTGACTAAAAGTGTAAAATTTTTCACCTTAATCAAATAAAGAGGAAATGAAATTTAGAATCCAAATAACCCTAATTTAAGAAAAAGGATAACAAAACTTCACATTTTATAATGTATTCCACATCTTGAAATGTTATCATACTATGAAATCATATTGAAATGAAATCATATTACAGGATCAAGTACTAAATTATTAAATAAGTAAAATAATAGAGTACCCTACCAATGAAGATAACATAGGACTCTGAAATACACCTAATAAATAATCTAATAACAAACCTGGAAAAATTATTTAACCTATTTCTTCCACTGCTCCATTTATAAAATAAAGATAATACTAATTCACTCCTGAAAAGGACATTTTAAGCATCAAGAGATAATATCATGTCCAGCACTAAGTAAACAGAAGAAAGTTCCCTTTTTCATTCGTAATAAAATGCATTATACATTTGGAAATAAAAATGAAGATCTCTACCTCAGAAACTGGTATTAAGAGACATTTACTCAAAGCCATAATTAGTAGTATATTATACTAAGTATATATATTATATACTATATATTATATATATTATATATATTATACCTAAGTATAATCTGGTATAGCATTAAGAAAAATGAAAGCACTCATCAAGGTAATTTTATTCCAGTTGTTGCAAAAGAAAAAACAAAAACAGAATGAAACAAGAATTCTTTCTTAAAAGATATACAATAAATTGTTAAATCCTTATATATTAACAAAATATGATTGCCTATGATAGTACAATGACAAGAGAAATGAAATAAGATTAAGAGCAAAATGTAAATATTTCAATGTTTTTAGAATATTCAAAGTTAAAGTACTGATGTCATTCAAAATTAGCAATATTTGTTACATTTGACAAAGATGTTCTCCATAAGCTAAAAAGAAAAATATTTCAACAGACTACAATTAACTTGGAACTAGTTAAACTATAATCTAATAGAGCCATTTGATTTTCTTGGGGGTTATTTTATTCCCTTTTCTCATAAAGAAAATACCATTAGTGACAAAATGTAACAAAAAAGTCAATAGCATAGAAGGCTTTTTTTTTTTTAATTTCATTTTGGCAAATGATCACATATAAATTAACAAAAGCTGAACCATGATGATTTCATTTATTTGCTCTATACACATCTGATTAATAGGCATTAATTCTGTTGATAGAAACAAGAGAACTCTATTGTTATATACAGATTAGAAATGTAAACACTTTGCATTTCCCATAACTACTGACTTCACAAATTATTTTGAATGTTATTTCAAATAACACTGAATGCCAGGAAAGGTTAGGTAAGCAAAGCGCTCTACTGCCCTCTAATGAAATAAACCAAAAAAAAAAAAAAAAAAAAAAAAGAACAGAAAAAAAAACCTTCAGAAAACTTGTTTTGAAGTATCTGGGGAACAAGAAAATAATCTTACTTTGCAAAAATGCAGTAGACAAACACTAAGACAATTAACTGAAAACAACCTGAAAATATATCAAAATACTGTAGGAAAGCTACAATCACCCAATTTCATGATAAAATTAGTAGCAAAACAGGAAAGCCTTGAGACAGAAATGTTCTAAAAGAAAGGAGAACACAGTCAAACAATGTTATCTAGTATGATAGCAATTAAAACTTCATTGCAGGCTACATTTTTCATGTGCATGTTGGAAGTGAAAATGAAAAGAGCTCCTCAGAAACCACTCTTCAGTGAATTACAGTAAGTTTTCAGTTCAACAGCTCAAAAGTAAACAATATCAAAACACTTTCTTACAATTTACCTTTACTCTAATACTCTCTAAAGTATTTTAATATAAGCATATTTTTGGGATAACAACTCTAAATTTAAAAGAGTTTTACCTAATGCTTCCTGTCTTAAGCATGAATTTGGTATTTTATAGTACTCTGCATCATAAACTAAGCAGTATTAACTTTTTAATCTTCCTTTTTAACAATCTTAGTTTGCAAAATATCCTCCATACCTGTGTTCCTTTTACTTAATATTCCAATCTGCCAATAATTCTAAATTCTCATTTCTGCACAGAGCAAATTTTATGGTTTAGATTGTATCCCCCAAAACCTCATGTGTGAGATAGTACAAGAAGATTCAGAGGTGAAATGATTGGGTTTTGAGACCTTTACCTAACCAGGGCATTAATCTACCTGAATGGATTAAATGGATGTTAACTGTAGGCAGGTAGGATGTGGTTGGAGGAGGTGCACTGGAAGTACGCCTTTGGGGATTATATTTTATCCCTGTTGAGCAGAACTGTCTCTGATTCCTAACTGTCATGTCCTGAGTTGCTTCCCTCCTCCACACCCTTCTGTCATGATGTTGTGCCTCACCTTGGGCCCAGAGCAATGGAGCTGGCCATCTATGGACTGAGAGTTCTGAAACCATGAGCCCCAAATGAACTTTTCTTCCTCTAAAATTCCAGATAGGAGTTCACTGAGAGAAACAGGAATAGTATTTACTGTCCTTTATAGATAGGTCATATAGCATTAGAGGTGGCATGTTTTTGTTCAGATTGACAGTGTCTGTTGCTCAGGAGATAGAAATAACTAGAACCAAATACACACAATGTCACAGAAGAGAGAGGCAATACAGACAAGAAGTCACTGAAGTCTATGTACAAGATGAAAAACACATATCCTGTATATTTGGGTGCTGCTGTTCTTCTGTGTCTGTAAATGAAAATGGTGCTGTAGCACTACAAATTATAAGGCTAATGAATGTGCATATGTATTAATATTCATTCAAAATTTCAAAATAGCAACACACAAAAAAACATCAAATGTACTCAAAGCTCATATCTCAAATGGGTTGGGTTCACATCTGTATTGACTTCCTGAATAATATGAATTTAAAATATGGCTGTTCTATTACAAGCATTACTCATTCATTCTCTCTGTCTAAAAATATAACAGATACATAGGCATATTGTGAGGCTATAATAAAAGAGCAGGGAGGACTGGAGCATCCCAAAGTCAAGCACTGCCAAAGTCATGCTGTTTAAAGTATCTCCAATATGTGGTCAAAACAGCATGTTTCTAATCTATAAATTGCTGCTTCTAGCAATTTATACTTGGACTTAATATACTGTGGTCATAAGGAATAAAACAGAGGATACAGGCCACTCTGAGTATGTTTGTACATACATATGTATGTATTCCATTCATAGAATAGCCCAGCTTACACCAGTGAGTTCCAGAAAATTTTCCTAAATTTAAAGGAATGCCCCCCAGTTCCTAGAAGAAAAAGGGATTTTGCAGACTCTCCTTTCCCTCCCAAACTCAGTAAGCATAAATAGTAAAAATACGATCAAGAAAAAGGGAGTGAGAATCAAGAAATGGGAAAAGAGAAGGTAATAATTTCATTAGGAAATAAATTTAGTGAGAACTTTGGTCCAAAACAAAAGTATTTATTTATTTATTTATTTATTTATTTACTTACTTACTTAAGCCCTCAAAAGTTTTATTGATGATGATGTTAGCAGCCAGCCCTGACTGAGCATTTACCATAATAGCAAGCATTGGACAAAGCACTTTACATACACTAGGCCATTTAATCTTTATAAAAATTCTATGAAATAGAAACAATTATCCCCATTTTACAAGTTTAGAAACTGAGACTACAAAGATTAAGTACCATAACCAAGATTACACCACTTCTAACTTGCATAATATACCAATCAATTTGACTTTTAACCACTAAGTTGATATTACTTGCAGTGAAAACATGTGAAATGAAACGGCATTTTTGAAATACTGCAATAAACTAATATATTACATATAAGATGTAAATTGCATAAAATTTTGTAGTTATGTAACTTAGATTAGCCCCTGGTCCCAGTTTTTTAAAGACAGATATGTGCATGATGTAATAAACAATTGTGAAAGATGTAATAAATATTGCCAAAGAATGTTTAATAAACATTGCCAAAGAAGTACCACTTCCATCCTTCAATGGCCATTATAAATGCAATTATTCTCTGATCACATTCAGCCATGTAAACAATCTTTCCTTCCTCAGATTTTCCACAGCACTTCATTCTCAACTGTTTTATTTATCTTAAAGTGAGATCATCTCATTAACAAACAACAAACAATAGTTTCTCTACCATATGTATGCAGTTTAAAACATAAAATACTCAGCAATATCCACAAATTGCTAAAACATTAAAATTGTAATTTTATATGGTCTCCACCCAATTTTTCCTTTGCAGAATTTAAAAGAAGACATTATAAAATGTTCATACAGTTCATTCTCAAGCGTCAGCACCAAAACAAAAATGTTTTTACAAAAAAAGTAACTTTCAAGATAGACTACTTCTTCAGATACATAAAGAAGTGATATTTAAATCTAATACCAAAACCTGCCACAAATAAAGATCTGTCAATGTATTAATCCTTATTTAATTTACCTGATTCATGTTTAAATTTTAAATCCAAAGAGCAAAGACTCTGCTACCAATAAAGTATAAGACCTAACAAAAAAAATACATCCTATTTCAAAGGGACACCACTTCTTACCTTGAATCTTCATTGCTCACTCCTAGCTGTAACACGGCTTGCGGAGATTTTAGTTTTGCTTGAGCAGAGTGAGCCATTTGAAGGTTAAGCTGCCATCCAACTGTCTCTAGCTATAAAAGACAAGTGTAGATTGGAATCAGATGGTACAGAAGGAACAAAACAGTCAACTTTAAGCAAATTTCTACTTAGCGGGAATGAACACAGATAGCCTAGTCTTCATGGAAAGTCAGTTCCAGGGCTCCTTTAACCTGCACACTCTGCAAATTCTCCCTTTGGGCTCATTAGACTGGCCTCTTGCCATGCCTGTCAAATTCAACAGTAAAAGTGATCTTTATGTACACTCTATTCTAAAAATAAAAATTCTAAGCAATGAAGTACACAAAAAGAGGAAAATGACTTTTTGAGGTATATTTTTATTTTGAAAGAGCATTTTCAAGTAGTAAACAGCATTTGTTGTCAAAAATCCTTTAATGACTTCCCATTATTTTTCAAAAATCTTTATATTAGGTAGAACACAGGTAAAACTTTCCTTCCTCTCTCCTGCCCTGTTTCCCTTTCCTTCCTTCATATTAATGTAGAGAAAACTGAAGTACTATGTGATGGTGAGAGGTTCACACCTTTAGACACAGTGAGAATGGAATAGAGCTTGGCAATGAACTGATATTCTACCTGTCACCAGGTGGTACCTAATAGATTATCATACTTTACAAAGTAATCTTAACTTACTATGGTTCCATTATGATGAAAATTAACTACAACAATTCCTTTGAATTCATTAGTGCAGCCAAACAATTTAACCAGGTAAGGCTAAAATAGAAGAGCAGTTTAATTTTTCCTGTAAAATGTTAAGCAGCACAAAGGTGGTTTATGGAACCTGACTGATATTGGTTCTTCCTACCTCAGAAGTACATGGTTTTAGATTCAATTTCCTGCAAATCTCAAATATCAATATTAGGGAAGTTTTGTGAAATGCAATTATTACCTGCCTCTGACAACATGACCCTGATAATGGATTTAGCAAAACTACCTTGGCTATAATGAGTAAGAATGCCAGCTTCACAACAACTTTCACTTGACCAGAATACTAATCACTTAACTGAAAGACTACTCAACAGCTAGAATCACAGCAGTGACTCAAGGCCAAGTTGGAAAAGAGCAATGAAAGTATTATCTATGTGAGAGAGGATGTGATGAGAAAATAAAGATACAGTTCTGTTCTTTCTGGCACTTTTAGAGGTTATGGGTAAATGGGGGGAATAATTCATAATTCCTAATGAGTAAAAAATCAACTTAATGGTGCATGTTAAGGATCCTTACTATACTGGTTTTTAACACTGATTACATAAGCATAGACTCTGATAAAAGCTGGTCACTATTTTCAACAGTCACATGCAACAGATCCTCTAATAAATATATCATATTAACTCTCATGCCTACAAGCATTTGACATGTAATACCTTAAACTGAAAAGCACCTTCCAGGTATTCATATAGACCTTTGGGACACTGTCTTGCTCTTACTTAACTGATCCTAACCCTATCTTTTAGGCATTTAACATAACTGATGAAAATAAATATTAAGTAAATAAATTTTAAAATGCCCCCATTGTGGTCAGGCTTTGGTATTAATTAATATATGCTTAGACACTGCTGAAAGTTGGTGTGGGAGAATTTAAAAGAGCGCTGAACTTGAAGCTTATGCTTTGGGTCATGGTTAAGCTAATACTCACTAGCTAAGTGTCCCTGGCTAAGTCTTAATCTATTTCAAGATCTCAGTTTCCTTATGAAATAAAAATAAGTCTATAAGTCTATCTGAACTATCTACTTTTCTTATTTATTGGCAGTATTAAAATAGAAAATGCATATTCAGTAATATTGAAGCTTCAAAGCATTATAAATACAAAGCATCTTGGTAATTTAACATTTGTATAAAACCTTTCAAATATTTTTCAAATATCTTCCAAAATTCATGGCTCAGTTCAGATACTATCATCCATCTCTTTCTAGACTACCACAGATAATCTTCTAACTGGGTTACTTGCCTCCTATCTAACCCCATATTCCATTTTCCTTCCTAAAATTCTCTATTAGCTCTTTATTACCTACAATATAAAATTCAAACTCTTAAATCCTACATCTGATTCTACAAAGCCCCTCAAAATGCAATGCCTAACTACCTCTACAGTCCTATGCTCTAGCATAGCTTACTAATCATCTATCATCTGCCACACCAAACCAAGTGTGATTCCCAGAGCACACTATGTGACTTCCTATTTACTATTGGTCCAATGTCATTTCCTCTATGATTTTTCCCTTTTCCTTCTCTCTGTAGTTGCCACTCTGCACTCTCAGTACTCTGGTACATTCTCTATTAACACTTAGACCACTATATCCCAATTATTTGCCTACATGTTTACATCTTCAGGGTAGACTGTGACAAGGCTGGACTCTAAATCACCTTTATATCCCTGTGACCTACAAGAACCCCTGACAGATTCAAAACTAAGTTCTTCTCAAATAAGTGACTGAGCACATTAACGTACATGTGTTTTCAAGGAAGATTATTTACCTGAAAGTGAATGGAAGAAAGGGGAGTAAAAAAGCAGTTCTATTTCCAGTTGCATATGGTTTTGTAATAAGTCAGAACCGCAATCTACATTTTGGTTGATTCTTTATATATACTCATACACTCACATACACAATTAATTTTAGTATCTAAAGATCAAAGCATGCCCAGAAACACTTTTTATAATGAGTAAACATTACCCTATAGTGGTTATTTGGGTAAGTAATAATGAAAGACTATGGGCTGTGGAGAAGCAAACCTTAAACAAGTTAAGTGTTCACCTCTATGAGCCTCAATTTATTCATCTGCAAACTGGAAGTTAATCATACCTATCTCGCTAAGTTGTTGTAAAGGATCAAATGCTAAATTATCAGATATTGAGTTAGTGGCATCTCCTTTCACAACTTCTCTAATTCGGTGTTCTTTTCAAACTATACATTCTGTACCCAAATAGGTACATGTATATTTATAATATGAGTAAGAATAATCCTTCTCTGTTCATATTATACACTGTCATTTTGAAAATACAACCTAAAACCTATATCATCAATGCAAGAAACTAAGCATTTTGGTATTGGAACTTAAACAAACATATAATGTAAACTGAAATATTCATAATATTATATCAATTATATTCCTTTTAGAAAATAAAAGGCAACAGGTCATCTGACAAAAATTTAAAACTTTAAAAATCACTAATTAGGGAGAGGTTCAGAATGGTCAGTCTACAAACCTCACACTAACTAAGACTTTGTTACTCATTCACCAAACTATTTAGGCATGGGGCTAGAAGAAATGACAAATCAGAGCCATCATTTAAATCATTAGGATCATTTGATAACCAGATGAAAGGTACAGAAATTATCTCAGAAAAACGCATACACATTTATAATTATATGCACTTTGGAACACTCATGCACCGCCCCGTCCCCAACACTAACCAAGTTAAGAACTTCAAGATTAGAGTTTCTCAGGATTTCAACTAACAATGAGAGTGAGTGATATGACAGAGAAGCAAAATCAACAAATTCATAAACTGTATTCTTAGTACATGGATATAGAAAACTAATAAGTTAACTCTTCTACTATTTGCCCTGCTTTATCTCCATAAGGCTTTTTACTACCTACCACACAAACACACACACATACATATTATTTGTTTGATGACTATCAGTCATTCTCTAAGCTCCTGAAGAACAGAGGAATTTTTTGTCTTTTGTCTTAGTGCTGTATTCAGAGTACCCAGTAATAATGCCCAGGATACAGTAGAAACTATTTAGATATTGAATTGAAATGAATCAAAGAGTATATACAAGCAAAGGTTAATTTTTAAGAGTTGGGGTTAAAAGGGTTTTGGGTTGGCTTTCTTAATTTCCAAAGTCTTCTCTACTGAATTTTGTAATTCAGTAATGTAATGTCCACATGACACACTAATTTAAAAAATAAATAAAATTACTAAATTCATGTGTGGGGGTGTCACACATATACATACTCATGCATGAAGTTTCAAAATAAATTATCAATATTCAAAAACTTTAAAAAAGAGAGGTTACAGTAAAAATAACTAGAGGTATAAAACAACACTTAATGATTACATAAAGCAATAAGAAAAACAAAATTGTGAGCTGGGGATATAGCTCATTTGGTAGAGTGCTTGCCTCAAAACACAAGGTCCTGGGTTCAATCCCCAGCACTGCAAAAAGAAAAAAAAAAAAGAAAGAAAGAAAGAAAGAAAGAAAGAAAGAGAAGAAGAAAACAAAATTAAACTCTTCACCAAAACTAGGAGACAAAACCAACAATGCTATGAAATAGGTATTCTTATTATCTTCTATAAACAAATGTAAACAATTGGTGCATCAAGTTTAAAGATAAATGGGGGTCTTTATGTCATTACCACAACTTCAAAGTTTGAAATCACAACAAATTCCAAAGTCATGAGAAGTTGATTCAAGAAAGAATCATCAGTGAATACTACAGCAAAGTAGGGGGAATCTGATGCGGAATTGAATATTTATATAGCCACTTGTGTAAATATATTACAACATCCATCCATAATTTATGTTACAAACAAAAAAAAGTAATTTTTCAGTGGAGAAACCAAATACCACCTGACCCAAGAAATCAAATTAAAATGACCAAAGGTGGCAAATACTCAAGTTGCCTCTAGATATGATGTCTTGTGAAGGCCAAACATTACTTAGGGAATAGTCTAACCAAGAAAAAACGACCCTACATTTGATTATGAAGAAATAGGAACATTAAAATTAAAGAATATTCTATAAAAGAAGTGGTATGAATAAATACCCCAAAATGTCCATGTCTTAAAAGACAAACAAAAATAAGGAAAGAAGTAATTGCTTAGAAAATATTTTTATATCACTTGCCAA
Organism: Sciurus vulgaris; assembly: GCF_902686455.1. Classification (NCBI taxonomy): domain Eukaryota; kingdom Metazoa; phylum Chordata; class Mammalia; order Rodentia; family Sciuridae; genus Sciurus; species Sciurus vulgaris. The sequence goes on along the minus strand of NC_136466.1, from coordinate 45,772,281 downwards.
GTTCATAATAGACACTGATGATACAAATATGAGCAAGATGGTCCTTTGGCCAAGATGAACATCTTATAGTATACTATTTAGTTATTCCTAAAAAATCAGAATGAGAAACAAATATGACAGTCATACATATTTTAATTACATATGAAACAACAAAACCTAATGTAGAGGTTTTCCTTAAGTTAGCTAATCTTCATTTGCTTCTGTTTAAAATAAAAGTACATTCTATACATGACACATTGTTACATTAAAATATTCAGCAACTATTTTAATGTACTATAATTTGTTTTATTATTTCAGATTCCAAATTTAAATCATAGGGTCCTTATATGTGATCAATGTCATAGTCCTAAATGTCAGCAAAATAACATAAAACACATGTAAAATAAGGCACTAATATTTTTAATATTTTTCAACCCAAAGCAAAGCTGTTAATATCATAGTTGTTAGGCACCTCACATTACTTCTTACTTGAAAATATTACTAAAACATTGGTTCAAAATGTGACTTCATTCTCCCTCTCGTTTGCATGAAACAAATATTTAAGTTTAATATAAACTTAAATTTTCATAATTTCTCTGTAAACCACAATTTTCAGCACATCCAAAGATAATTAAAATGGCTCTAAATACTGACTCTTTAAAACTGGAAAAGAATTTGTAAAGTTATCATCTAAATTTTAACTAGGAGCTAAGAAAATACAAGCATTCACGTTCTTATATGTTGAAAATGGTATACTACAAATAGTACGCATAAGATGGCTGTACTGGCTATATTAATGTCAAATAAAGCAATCTTCATGTCAAAAACATTATTAAAGATAATTATTACAGGAATAATTATGCACATGTATATACTTTATAATACAGGAAGCAAAACTTAATAGTATTTAAACAGGGTACATGAATGTTAGCAGCCTGAGCCATATGGATCTCTAAAACATCTTCCAATGGTGGTGGTGGGAAGAAGGAAAATCAAAGGCACAAGTTACAATTTTCTTTATTCCCAAATTTAAAGTGAAATATCTACTACTTTTTTCAGTACCATTAATATATGGAGAGGAAGATTGCTTGAAGAAGCAAAAGGAAGAGGCATTCAGGTGAACATTCTTAATACAGAAATCTGAAATCCAAATTCTTCCACAATCTGGTAATGTTTGAATGATGACATGATGTTTCCAAAGTTTTAGATTTTGGAGCATTTTGGATTACAGATTTTCAGATTACCCAATACTCAACTGGTAAAGTCTTTGAAAATATTCCAAAATCTGAAAAACTGTGAAATCTGGTCCCAAGCATTTCGGATAAGGGATATTCAACCGTACTAAGAAGTAAAGATACTTTCAAGGGAAACTAGGCAAAGACAAAGGTTAATAGAGCTTAATGTCATGGGGCATGTTTCTTTAGATGTTTTGGGGCAAACAATCAGAGATAGAGGTAAATATCATATTGTTCAAGTATTGGTATAACCTCTAATCATCTTAAGAGACTGACATTTTTTTCAAGTCTTCTGAATGTGAACTTAACCAACATTTATGCATTTTTAATGAAATTTTTGAGTCTCCATAATAAGATTATGATTTGTTTTTTAATTAGTCAAATATGTATTCAAATTCCAGATCTACCACCATAATTCATGCTATTGTGAAATTATTTATTCCTTATAATCTCAGTTCTAATTTAACTACTGCATTGGGTTTTTGTCAGCAATAACGTGTAAAAGTACCAGCAAGCATCTGACAAACAAAGATTAAAAATATGCTTTACTTTCCATTCCTTTTCACTTCAAGACCAGTGTTGATTATTTTCACAGTAATATACTGAAATCCTTTAAAGATCTTAAATTTTTTTAAAGAAGTTAAACAATACCTTTCCATGTTTACCTAATTTATTTCAGAACCTGTTTTCCTAGATGGTAACACCTATTAATAAAAATTGTGATCTCTCCAAAGTATTTTAGCATACAAGTTGCTTCTCTTCCTGTGTATCTGATTCAAGGATTCAGTTCTAGACATACTGTAAGTCTCACATGAGTTTATTTCTCTTAAATGCCATTGCTGCAACAAATCTCGGAGTTCTATTCCCTATCTATACTATCTATTCCTATCTATATGTCCCTGGTTTACTCCTTCAATGTATTAGCATCACCTCGATTCTTGACATGGAACTCATTTCTCTTTTACACACCTGTTTATCTTTTAAATCACAGGCCTGTTACTTTTAAATATGCTGTATCAATTTTTTTGGGTATATTTCTTATGTAAAGCCCAAAGGTGATTTATTTTATGATCCTTTGGCCAAGAAATTTTAAGTAGGAGATTTGCTCATTTCTATTAATTTTGCTTTATTTTGTTTTTTTCACTGCTGGGGATCGAACCCAGGGCCATGTGCATGCTAGGCAAGCACTCTACCACTGAGATATCCCCAGTCCTCATTTCTATGAATTGTTATAAAGATGTTTAATCTTTGTTCTGAATGATTTAAGTTTACATTTTTTGCTTTTTGTACCTGTTTCTAAATATCATTACATGCTATATATGCCATATATGCTATGTGTTACTTCTGATACATATAGAGAATTCTATGACCACATGGTATCCAACTAGAAATTAATAACAGAAAGACAACATAAAAAATCCCAAAACATTTGAAAATAAAACAACATGCTTTCAAATAACCATGAGTAAAAGAAAAAGTCTCAAGGGAAATCAAGATATACACTGAACTAATTAAAAGTGACAACACAGTGTATTAAATTCTGTGAGAAACAACAATGCAGTTTTAAGAGGGAAATATAATCACCAAATGACTACATCTAATAAAAGAAAACGTTTCTACTTCAAGACCCCATAGCCAAGAAAAAAAAAGTGAACCTCAACTGAACTCTCACACTTGATGCAAAAATTAAATTAAATGGGATCATGACACAAAAAAACATAAAACTGCACAATTTTAGAAAAGAAAAAAAACACTAAACAAAAAGTTCCAAACAACTAAGGGCTAGGCAAAGAAGTTTTTAGGTTTGACAATTAAAGCAAAAACTATAAAAGGAAAAAATAGTACATTTGTCTTCAATAAAGTGAAAAGTTTTTGCTCTGCAAATAATCTTATTAAGATGAGAACTCAACAGACTAGGAGAAAATACTTTCAAATCACATTTGTGACCAAGGATTAGTATCTAAAGTATAAAGAGCTCTCAAACTCAACAAAGAATTCAATTAAGAATGTGCAAAAGACATGAAGAGTCATTTCACCAAAGAGAACATGCAAGTGGCAAATTAGCACAAGAAAAAATGTTGAACATCATTAATACCTGAGAAATGCAAATTGAAACCATGATGCGATATCAACACACACCTATGAGAACAGTTAAAGTAAAAATAATGACAACACAAATGATGACAAGGATATGGGGAAAGAAGGTACCTCAGACATTGTTGATGGGCATGCAAAACGATACAGCCACTCTGGAAAATATATGGGTAATTTCTAATAAAACTAAACTTACAACCACCACAGAACCCAATAACTGCACTCCTAAACATTTACTCCAGAGAAATAAAAAACTTATGATCACGTAAAAACAATACACAAGTGTGTATAACAACTTTATTTGTAAAGACAAAAACCTGGAAAAACTCAGATATCCCTCCAAGACTGAGGTCTAAATAAACTAATTTATATCCATACTATGGAAAACCACTGCAAAAATATGTACATTTTTCTTAAGGGCACACAGAACATTCCCCAAGATAAACTATATGCTAGGTTATAAACAATTTTTTTTATTTTCTTTAACTATGAGAAAGCAATTCCAATTTAATGGAAGAGTTGTCAAAAGATTCAAGATTAATGTCACCCATTATTAGCACGTGAAATTGAGGGAAAGATCAGTGAATTGTGCTCCTAGAATTTTGCCCCCATGGGAGATGTAAGGGTTAAGTTCAACACCATTGATGGGAAAGATGAAGAAAGATGGACTCTTAGAGCTTGGGTTTCCAGTTAGAATCTGTTCCTTGCTCACTATTTTAACTTTTTATTCTAGTCCCCTCAGGCTGATTCTCTAGGTTAATATGGTGATCATGTTTGCTGTAGTTGAAAAAGGAAGTGATAGACTGAACTCAGTGGCAGTATTGGCCCAGGCTTCCCGAGTCACACTTAGCCTAGGCTTCTCCAGGGGAGATGGACAGAGGGAAAGGAGGTGCTGGCACCAAGTGAGGGCATGGCACAGGGTTCTGGAAATTTTGGAGGATCTGGAGGCCCAGGTGGCAGAACATGCCTGGATAGCAATGAACTTCTTTGGCCATGAGAGTCCGCAAAGCCCACACAAAGACAGCAGTCCAAACCCCATCATGCACAAGCAGATGGGGTTATATGAAGAATGACAAAGGGACTTACCCTAACCTGTCTCCCATGTGGGACTGATCCAGTCCTATTAAGCCCATGGTGGGAAGCCTGGGAGAGTGGTGGTCAGGGTAGCCCCATGTTGGACAGGACACCATGGCAGACAGACCTAGTCTGCTTTTTGGGGTGAGCTGGTTCATCTCTCCCTCAAAGCCTTTGGATGTGCACAGAGCTGAAGGAGGTCTTGCTGGCTGAGAACTTTGCAAATCTCCCTCTAGTGAGACTGGGTGGGGGTGGCAGGGTGGGAGTGGGGACTGCCTTAAGAAAGCAGCTGAGGAATGAATGGATTAGGATTTTCAGACCTGAGAGATGATGCCTGGTTTGACAGGAATCATGATTCAATGCTCCCACTTGGGGCTAATTTGCCAAATGAGATAGTTCCATCCTGACCTCTCTAGGAAGGTTGGTCTATAGACAGAAAAAGGCCTTCCCAAGACTCTTGGGGATGAAAAGTTGCCAAGAAAAGTCAGATTTGGGCTCCCAGAAAGCAATGAGAAAAATAGAAAGAGGGCTATAAAGGATTCTAGGTGCAGGCTGAGCTGATGACGCCTTCTATCCATGATTCTGACCCTGACATTGGCTTGGAGACAGAGATGGCCCTTCCCTAATATTCCAAAGCCCTGGAGATAAAGGGACCAGGGCATCCAAGGGCACAAGTGTATGACAGCCACCCCTATGGAACTCAGCAGGAATCACAAAGTTTCAGCCTCAGTTTGTTCTCAGAGCAACAAGCAGGGCATGGGGTTTGGGGAGCTTCAGTCTTGGAGACAAGGGCAGGGTTGCAGGTCTGCCTTCTTGGCCTGGGACTATTTGGGATCCCCCAGCTGGACCATTCAGATCACCCTCCTGGAATCGCCAGTTCTCTCCTCAGTGGACAGGAAAATGGGTGGGAGGGCAGCTTGACCCAGTGGGAGTCACCATCTCCTCTCTGTGGGACACCCAACCCCACTCCTGGGCAGGACCCTCCCGGGGCCACACAGGCATGTCTAGATCTCCACGTCCACAGGGCAAATGTTGCCCATTTTGTGCTCTCTGACCCACAGCTCTCTTTGGCTGGGTCCACTTCTCGAAGCAGTTGGTTCACAGGCTCAACTGTGCTTTGGTTGAACATGTCCGTCTTATGCCACAGCTGTGTGTACTGGCACAAATGTTGCTGGATCATCTCCACCCTCTCCACTTCCAGCCATTCCAGCTCCAAAATGGTGGTCACCATCTCTTCAAACCACTTGGACTGGGCCTGGTTGTAGAGGTCCACACAGTGCATGAGGTCATCGCCAGCCTGTGTGGACTTCCTCCATGCCTTCTTGATGTTCTCCTCCGTCTTATTGCTCAGCTTGATCTCCAGCTGCTGGGTCTTCATCTCCAGGTCTCTCTGCCGCTCTGTGAGGGCATTCTGGGCCTTCTCCACCGACTCATACCAGCTGGTGAGTTGCTTGTAGAGGTCAGTGATATGGTGGTCACACTTTTGTATGTCTTTCTTGAAGTTCTCATGAAAGTTCATTAGGGGCTTCTCTACCTCACTGTGAAGCTTGGTGGAGAGCTTGAGATGAATTTCTTCTTCATCTGTCAGGCTCTTCTTCACCTGGGCCCATGCTTCTCCCAGGGAGCCTTCCTCCTGTGCAGCCAAGGAGTTCTGAGAGCTTAGCCAAGTTCTTTGCGTATTCTTCTTCAATCTTTATCCTCTCTAGGACCAAATTCAGACATTTCTTTCTGCATTTGTTTGCTTTTCAGTTGCTTTTGGAGTAGCAGTTCGAACCCCACCATGGTGCCACTGCCTTGGGGGTCCTTATCAGCCCAGAAGTAGTCACAGTAGCTTCACTCTATAGGCTTCAGTAGCCACTGTTCAGGCATTGTGTCTGGGTGAGGGAATGTCACGCAATTTATGATCTTCTCTGTGTGGTCAACTTTATTTTCAAGATTATATATTTGTCTTCATTGTCTGAGGTTCTGCCTTCCAAGTGGTCTCCTCTGTGGGTGCTACTTTCCATTGAATTTTTACTTTGGTTTGTTGATTCCTTCATTCCAAAGATTTCTTCTAGATTTCTTTCAAGATCTTCACCTCTTTATTTAAGTTACCTTTCATCTCCTGAAACATACCTCTGATCTCACTCCTTAAGTCATGGAGCAGTTTTACTAAGTATATTCTGAACACCTTTTCTGACATTTCTTCTACTATGTTGTTAATGGAGTCTATAATTGGAGCATCCTGGTTTGTTTGGAAGCTTTATTCCCACCCCCCTTTTTTTTTCATGTTGTTTGTGTGTCTTCCCATCTAGCCATGGGGATCTGAGGTAAGAGTTTCTACCTTGTAGACTTATAGTGTCCCTGAAGGTTTCCAGTACCTCACAAATCTAAGTTTCAGTTTCCAGAGGCTCTACCATGTTGCAGTCCCAAGATGGTTCCTGGATCCTGAACAATCCATAAATTCCAGTACAGAGTGAAGGATATGGAAATAGGCCTATTTTTATTTTTATTTTAAAGTACTGGGGATTGAGCCCAGGAGTGCTTTACAACCAGGCTATGCCACCAAGCCTTTTTTTTTTTTTATTTCATGACAGGGTTTCACTAAGTTGCCCTGGCTGGCCTCAAATTTATAATCCTCCTGCAGCATCTTCTCAAGTACCTGGGATTACATGAATTCACTACCATGCCCAGCTCAGAGAAACAAATCTTAACAAATATAGGAAAATCAAAGTCATACAAAGTATCTTTTACAATGGGGAAAGAAACTAGAACCCAACACCATCAAAACAACAACAACAAAAAAAAAAAAGTGCGGGAGACAAAATGGAAATGAAAAAAAAAATGAAAATATGATTTACCAAAACTATGGGAGACAGTAAAAACAGTATAAGAAAAGCTTAAAGCAAAAAATGACTACATTTAAAAAGAAATATCTCGAATACATAACCTAACTTTACACTGTAGAAAATAAGAACAAACTAAACACAGAGTTGGCAGAAGGAACTACTAAAGATCAAAGCAAAAAATACTAATTAGAAAATTAAAAAATTCAACAAATTGATTCAAGTAGTAATCCTCAAGAATAAAAACAACAACAAAAAAAAACCCACAACCAAATGGATTCACATGAAGTTAAATTCTACCAAACATTCAAAGAATTAATACCAATCCTCTCTGAACTCTTTCCAAAAAAGATGTAGAAAAAATACTTTCAAACTCATTTTCTAAGACCACATCAGCAGACAAAGGAAAAAAAAAAAAAAAAAGTCAAAGACATAAGAAAAAAAAGGCCAGTATCTCCAGTGAAAACTAGTGAAAAGAACTCTCAACAAAACATGAGCAAACCGAATTCAACAACACAGCAAGATTACACACTATGATCAGCCTGTAATACTAGGCTGATTAAATACACAAATCAGTTATTGTGATACACATCAGAATCAAAAGATAACAACGACATGAATATCCCAATAGATACAAAAAAGTCATGTGACAAACATCCTTTCATGATTAAAAACTATTAATAAATTAGTTACAGAAGGAAATTTCCTCAACATAATGAAGATCATTTGTAAAAGTCCACAGGTGACATTATAATTAATGGGAAAAAAATTTTTTTCTGCTAAGATTTGATACAAGGCAAGGATGCTTGTTCTTCTCACCTCTATTTATTATAGTACAGTAAATACTAACAATAGCAATCAGAGAAGAAAAAGAAATAAATGGCATCCAGATTGGAAAGGATGATAAAATTATTCCTGTCTATAAGTAACAAGACCCTAAAAACTACACACACACACACACACACACAAATACACACCATTAAAATTAATAAATTCAGCAAAGTAGCAAGAAGATTTCAAGAAACAAAAATCAGTCATATCTTTGACAAAAATAATGATCTAAGAAAATAATCTCATTTACTATAGCATGAAGAAGAATAAAATATTTATAAATTTGGCCAAAGTAAAAGATCTTTCCATTGACAACTATAAAACAGTGGTGAAAGAAACTGAGGAGGACATCTTAAATAGAGATCACACATGTTCATAGATTGGAATAATTAAAATTGTTAAAATATTTAAATGTCCATACTAATCAAAGTGATTGACAGAATGTAATCCCCTCTCAAACTTCCAATAGCATTTTTTTACAGATTAGAAAAATGATTTCTAAAATTCATATGGAACCACAAAAGAACCACAAATAGACAAAACCTACCTTGAGAAAGTTGGAGAAAGAAAAAGTCCTGATTTCAAATTATGTTATAAAGCCATAGTAGGCAAAACAGTATACTACTGGCATAAAAACACACATAAACCAACAGAGCAATTTAGAAAGCCCAGATATAAATACAACAATTTATGATCAACTGCTTTTAAACAAGGCCCCAAGAAGTTCAAACATTTATGGGCAATTATTTTCTACAAGCCCAATACAAAGGAGAAAGGATGATCTTCTTTAATAAATAATGTTGGAAAACTGGATATCCATATGTAAAGGAATGAAACTGGACCCTTATATCCTATACCGTACACCCATACAAAAGTATCAACTCAAAATGAATTAAAGACCTGAAACCATAAAACTCCTAGAAGAAACCATAGTAGAAAACCTCTTTCACAATGATCTTGGTGATGAATTTTTCTTTTAAAAAAAAACCACCAAAATCTCAGGCAACAAAAGCAAAAATGTTTTTTGTATGTGAAGGAATACATCAAATTAAAAATGTTTCTGCACAATAAAGGAAATAAGCAACAAAATGAATAGGCAGTCTATGGATTGGAAGAAAATATTTATAAATCATGAATCTGATAAGGGGTTAACATCCAAAATACATAAAGAATTTATACAATTCAATAGGGAAAAAAAAACCAATTTAAAAATGGGCAAAGGATCTTGATAGACATTTTTCCAAATAGGACATAAAAATGGCCAACGGGTATATGAAAAGGTATTTAGGGCTAGGGATACAGCTCAATAGCAAAGCACTTGCTTAGCATGAGTAAGGCTCTGAGTTTTATTCCCAGCAACACACACACACACACACACACACACACACACACGCGCGTTCAATAGCACTAAGCATCAGGAAGATGCAAATTCAAATCACAATGAGATATTACTTCACATCTGTTAGAATGTTTACTATCAAAAAGACAAGAGATAAGTGTTGGAGGAAATAAGGACAAAATGGAAACCTTGCACACTTATGGTGAGACTATAAATGCATAGTTATTATGGAAAACAGAAAATTTTTTTCAAAAATTAAAATTAGAACTATCGTATGACCACAATTTTTTTATTGCTATATATCTAAAAGAAAGAAAATCAATATCTTGAAGAGATATGTGTACCCATGTTCACTGGAGCATTTATTATTCACAGTACAAGATCTTGAAACAACTATCAACAGATGAATAGCTAAAGAAATTGTGGGATGTGTGCATACACATATATACACAAACCCACATATATATACAAACTGAGATAAAAACCTTTCATGATAAGCACGAACTAAAATAATTCAAAACCACCACATCAGTACTACAAAACATATTCAATGAACTATTACACTCAGAAGAAATGAAAAAAAATATCAGTGTATCAATGGATCTTACTTGAAGAATAGTCAATTAAAGGAGAATAAAGACTGAATAAAAAACTAGAAATAAATTAAAATGGCAGGAAATAAAATTATCTTTCCATAATAACACTGAATGTAAATGGCCTAAACTCTGCAATTAAAAGACAAAGATTGGCAGGATGGATTAAAAAATAAGACCCATCACATGTGCTTTATAAGAGATGCACCTTGCAGGCAAAGACATTCACAGGCTAATAAATCATTTCTAAGATATTCCATGTAAATGAGACCAAAAGTAAACAGGAGTAGCTACCTTCATAGCTTCAAGCCAAAACTAATCAAAAGAGACAAAGAGGGTCACTTCATACTGATCATACTGATTAGGTAATAATTCAACAGAATATATTAATTGTAAATATTTATGCCCTAAATGTTGGTGCACCATCATACATAAAACAAACCCTACTCACTATAGAGAATTAAATAGACCCTGATATGATAATACTGGGTGATATCAACATACCTCTCTCACCAATACATATGTATTCAAAACTAAAAAACTATTCATTAAATGGATATATTAGACACCAGACATCAATAAAACATTTCATCCATCAAAACCAATATTCTCATTTGTACAAAGAACTCTAATAAAAAAAGATCATATTTTAGGACACAAACTATGTCTTAGCAAATACAAAATAAGAGAGAGAATTCCTTTTATCCTATCAGATCATAATTAAATAAGAAATTAATAACAAAATAAGAAATAAAAACCATTTTAACACCTGGGATTAAACAATACACTTTTGAATGAGCAAAGGATCATGGATGAAATCAGAAGAGAATCAAAACTTCTTAGACACAAATGACAACAGAGATACAACATTTCAAAAGCTCTAGGACAGTATGAAGGCATTTTTAAAAGGAAAGTTTACAGCATTGAGTACCTACATTAAAAAAAAAAAAAAAACAGAAAGATCCTAAATAAATAATCTAATGTTTACCTCAAGGCCCTAGACAAAAGAACAAACTAATACCACAATCAGTAGAAAACTCAAAATAAGATCAGAGGTGTAATTAAAGAAACTAAGATTAAAAAAATACAATGGATGAATGGAACAAAGAGTGACTCTTTGAAAAGAAAAACATGACTTATTAACCCTTAGCCAATCTAGCCAAAAGAAAGAAAATGAAGACCCCAAATCAACAAAATTAAGATATGAAAAGGAGATATCACCACAGACAGTTCTGAAATTCAGAGGATCATTAGGAACTATTTGAAAATTTATACTCTAATAAACTGGAAAATCTAGAAGATATTACAAATTTCTAGACACATATAATCTACCCAAATTGAAGCATGAGGATATATAAAATCTAAATAGACCAATACCAAGAATGAAATTGAAGCAGCAATTAAAAGCATTCCAATAAAGAAATGCCAAGGATCAGATGAATTTCTCAGTCAAGTTTCTAAGACCTTCAAAGAAGAACTAACATCAATCTTCCTCAAATTGTTCCATCAAATGAATTTGAACCCTCTCAAATTCATTCTATGAAGCGAGTAAAACCCTGATACTAAAACCAGACAAAACACATCAAGAAATGAAATTATAGGTAATATCCCTAATGAATTCAACACAAAATCTTTAATAAAGGATTAGCAAACACATTTGAAAACACACTAAGAAGACAGTACACCATGATCAAGTGGATTTCATCCTAAAGTCGGTTTAATATATGCAAATCAATGCATGTAATTCACCACACAAATAGAATTAAGAATAAGAACCAAATGATCATCTCAATAGATTCAGAAAATGTCTTTGACAAAATCCAGTATTATTCATGTTAAAAAACACTAGAGAAACTAGGTATGAAGGATCTTACTTCAACATTATAAAGCCTATACATGACAAACCCAAAGCCAGCATCACACGAAATGGAGAAAAATTAAAAACATTTCCTCTAAAATCAGGAACAAGCCAAGAATGCCCACTCTTTCCACTCTCATTCAGTATAATTCTTGAAACTCTAACCAGAGAAGTCAGGAAAGAGAAGAATATTAAATAGGAAAAGAAGTAGTCAAATTATCTCTGTTTGCTAATGATAAGATCCTATACCTAGAAGACCCCTAAAAACTCCTCCAGAAGACTTCTCAATCTGATATATTCAGCAAAGTAACAGAATACAAGATCAATACAAAAATCAATAGCTTTCCTGTATTTCAATAACAAATTTGCTACAAAAGACATCAGGAAAACTGTCCCATTTGAAATAACCTCACGATAAAATAAAATAAAATACCTTGGAATAAATCTAACCAAGGAAGTGAAAGACCTCTACCATGAAAACTACAGAAAAGTAAAGAATGAATTGAATAAAATCTTAGAAGACGGAAAAATCTCTCATGTTCTTGGATAGACAGAATTTATGTTGTCAAAATGTCCATACTACCAAAAGCATTATACAGATTCAATGCAGTCCCCATCAAAATACCAAACACATTCTTCACAGAACTAGAAAAAACAGTCCTAAATTTAAATGGAAAATAAAATACACTGGATAGTCAAATTAATATTGAGCAATAAAAGGGATGCTCAGAATAAAAAAGAAGATTCACAGACAAACCCACATAGATACAATCATCTGATATTCAACAAAGGTATCAAAAGCATATTACAGAAAAGAAAGCCTTCATAACAAATCGTGTGGGGCAAACTAGATAGTCATGTGTAGAAGAATGAAACTAGATCCCTATCTCTCACCCTTCAAAACAGTCCACTCAAAGTGGAAAAAAAACCTAGAAAGTAAAACAGAAACTTTTCAACTGCTACAAGAAAATATAGGCTCAACACTCTAACATATTGGCACAGGCACTGACTTCATTAACAAGATTCCTAAAGCTCAAGATACAAAACCAAGAATGGAGAAGTGGGATGGCATCAAATAACAAGACTTCTATAGAGTAAAGGAAGCAAGGGTGTGAAGTCTACTGAATGGGAGAAAAATTTGCCAGTTATTCCTTCAATAGAAGATTAATATTAAAATATATATTTTTTAAAAACTCAAAAAATGTAAGAAAAACAATAAATGGGCAAAGAACAGACATTTCTCAAATAAGAAATACAGATGGCCAACAAATGTATGAAAAAAATGTTCAATATTCCTAGTGATCATAAAGTGCAAATTGAGATTTCATCTCACAGCAGTTTAGAATGACAATGTAAGAATACAAACAATAATGATGAGAAGGATGTGGGGAACACTGTTGGTGGAACAGAAAATTAGTACAATCAAGTTGGAAAGAATTATGGAGATTCCTCAAAAGATCAAGAATGGAATCACCATAAGACCCAGCTATTCTACTCCTTGGTATTTATCCAAAGAACAAAATCAGCATACTACAATAATACAAACACATCAATGTTTATAGCAGCACACTTCACAATAGTCAAGTTATTTCAGCCCAAGTGCTTGAAAATGGATGAATGAATTAATGAATTAATTAAGAATATATAGTAAATACAGTGAAGTTTAACTCAGTCATAAAGAATGAAATTATGGCATTTTCTGGTAAATGAATGGAGCTGGAGAACATGCTAAGTGAAACAGTCAGACTCAAAGAGTCAAAGATCAAATATTTTGTCACCTAGAGCAAATAAGAGGGAGAATGGAGGAGGATAACACCATGAAAACAGAAGGGAGATCAGTGAGGTAGAGAAAGAGTTGAGAGAGGAAGGAAGGACAGAAAAAGGGAGGAAGCACATTATGAAATAGACCAAATAATGCTATATGAATATACCACAGTGAATTCATGTTTATGTGTGACTATAAAGCACCCATTAGCTGAGGCAGAAGGATTCCAAGTTCAAAGTCAGCCTCAACAAAAGCAAGGCATTAAGCAACTCAGTGAAACCCTGTCTCTAAATAAAACAAAACAGGAACCAGGCCCTCCGGTGCCAAGGAGGCCTGGCCTCAAATAGCACCTGCCCTAGCCCACCATCTCCAGCGCCCATGTCCTGGCCTCAGCCAGCAGACTAGCCTGATCCCACACAGTCCAGTGCCCACGCTGCAGGTGACCATATATCAACACATGGGGGTGCCTCTGCCCACTAGCATGGATTATTCCTTACCTGAAGGCCACCATCCCTGTGGGACAGCACCCTTCTTGGGCATTATCAAGTTCCTCCCAGACATCAAGCTACTGAAGACTAGGAGTTTTGAACAGTATAGTTTTATTGTAGAATGTTTTTATTAGTAGTATTATTGTGATTATTCCTATTCTACCTACTATTATTCCTACTTTTCTTTTATTAATATTTTTCTCACCCTCTATTTTCCTCTAATCCATTTCCTTGGAGACTCTTTCTCCCTTTTCTCAAGCTAATAACCAATTTCTTTTAATTCTGCTTTCACTACTCCTACAACATAGTACCTCTATAGACTCACTTCTAATCTCATTAACGTTATATCCTACACCCCTCCCCATTCTCTTTGTCCACCATTAGAAGTTGTGGTCCTTATTGCAAACCTATTGGTAACAATAGGTTTAGATAATAATCAATAATATTAGATAATAATCAAACTCATAATCTCTATTTATTAGACAATATGGTTAATATCTTAACAGGGACTTATGAGTTAAGGATGCATATTGTTTCTATGGGGTGGTGCTAATATTGATCTCTCACTTCAAGGTGAGTTATTGGAAAACTGCAGGGACACTATAAGCCTATGGGGGAAAAATGCAATAACTTGGATTCACACTGCTAGAGGAGAAGAAACATGAACAACATGAAAAAACAGGGGAAGAAAGTGTCCCAAACAAACCTAGAAGCTACATCAATAGAATCCAATGACAGCATGGCAGAAAAAAATGTCAGAAAGGGAGTGCAGAATGTACCTAATTAAAATGATGCAAGAAGCAAACAATGAGATAGGAGAGCAAATGCAGGCAATGAATGATTGCACCAATCAACAGTTAAAAGAGCAAATGCAGAAAGCAAAAGATCATTTCAATAAAGAGATAGATATTCTGACAAAAAATCAGACATCCTTGAAATGAAGGAAATAAACCAAAATGAAGGAATAAACCAAATTAAAAACTCAATAGAAAGCATAACCAACCTAGATTACTTGGAAGACAGAAGCTCAGACAATGAAGACAAAATACTTAATCTTGAAAATAAAGTTGACCAAACAGAGAAGATGGTAAGAAATCATGAACAGAACCTACAAGAAATATGGGATATCATGAAAAGACCAAATTTAAGAATTATTGGGATTGAGGAAGGAACAGAGATACAAACCAAAGGAATGAAAAATCTATTCAATGAAATAATATCAGAAAATTTTCCAATTCTAAAGAATGAAATGTAAAATCAAACACAAAAGGCTTACAGAACACCAAATGTACAAAATTACAACAGATCCACACAAAGCACATCATAATGAAAATTCCTAACATATAAAATAAAGATAGAATTTTAAAGGCTACAAGAGAAAAGCATCAGATTACATACAAGGGGGAAACAATATGGATATCAGCAGATTTCTCAGCCCAGACCATAAAGGCTAGAAGGGCGTGGAACAACACATTTAAAGCTCTGAAAGAACATAGTTGTCAACCAAGAATAATCTTATACCCAGCAAAACTTACCGTCAGATTTGACAACAAAATAAAATCCTTCCATGATAAATAAAAGTTAAAAGAATTTACAAAGAGAAAACCTACACTACAGAACATTCTCAGCAAAATATTCCATGAGCAAATGAAAACACAATGTAAGTCAGCAAAGGGAGGAACTACCTTAAATAAATAGCCAATTAAAGGAGAAACCAAGTCAAGTTAAAAACCAAAAATAGGCCAAATGACCAGGAATACAAATTATATTTCAATAATAACCCTGAATGTTAATGGCCTAAACTCACCAATCAAAAGATATAGACTGGAAGATTAGATTAAAAAGAAAGACCCAACAATATGCTGCCTTCAAGAAACTCATCTCATAGAAAAAGATACCCACACACTAAAGGTGAAAAGATGGGAAAAAACATATCATGCACATGGACTCAGTAAAAAAGCGGCGGTTTCTATTCTCATATCGAATAAAGCAGACTTCAAGCCAAAGTAAGTCAGAAGGGATAAAGGACATTTTATACTGCTTAAGGAAAGCAGAAATCAGCAAGACATAACAATCATAAATATTTATGCTCCAAACAATGGCACATCCGTGTACATCAAACAAATCCTTCTCAATTCTAGGAACCAAATAGACCACAACACAATAATACTAAGTAACTTTAACATACTTCTCTCACCATTGGACAGATCTTCCAAACAAAAATTGAAGAAACCATAGAACTCCGTACCATAATCAATAATTTAGACTTAACAGACATATATGGAACATTCCATCCATCAATAAACAAATACATTTTCTTCTCAGCAGCACACAAATCCTTCTCTAAAATAGACCATATGTTATGCCACAAAGTAGCCCTTAGTAAATAAAAAAAAAAAAGAGATAGAGATACTACCTTGCATTCTATGAGATCATAATGGAATGAAATTAGAATACATGATAAAATAAAAAATAGAAACTACTGGAGACTAATAATACACTATTGAATGATGCATGGATAAAGCAGACATCAGGGGGGAGACAAAAAAAATTCTCAGAGGTAAAGGAGAACAACAATATAACTCATCAAAATCTCTGGGACACTATGAAAGCAGGAAAATTCATTGCATGGCACATTCAAGAAAAGAAGAAAAAGTCAACAAATAAATGAACTAACATTACAGTCCTAGAAAAAGAAGAACAGATCAACACCAAAAGTAATAGAAGACAGGAAATAATTAAAATCAGAGCTGAAATCAATGAAATTGAAACAAAACAAACAATTAAAAAAATTGACAAAAAGTTGGTTCTTTGAAAAAATAAACAAAATTGATAAACCCTTATCCACACTAATGAAGAGGAGAGAGAAAACAAATTACTAAAATTCATGATGAAAAAGGAAATATCACAATAGACACTAATGAAATATTAATCAGAAGCTATACTAAGCTGTCCTCCAACAAATAGAAAATCTCAAAGACATCAACAGGTTTCTAGAGACATGTGATCCACCCAAACTGAATCTGGAGGACATATGCAACTTCAATAGATCAATTTCAAGCAATGAAGTAGAAGAAGTCATCAAAAGCCTACCAACCAAAAAAGTCTAGGACCAGATGGATTCTCAGCTGAGTTCTACAAGACCTTCAAAGAACAACTCAATTCAATACTCCTCAAAGTATTCCATGAATAGAGAGGAAGAAACCCTTCCAAAATCATCCTATGAAGCTAATATGACCCTGATACCAAAACCGGATAAAGGCACATCAAGGAAAGAAAACTTTAGACCAATATCCTAATGAACATACATGAAAAAATTCTTAAAAAAATTTTTAGCAAATCACATACAAAAACATATTAAAAAGATAGTGCACCATGATCAAGTGGGTTTCATCCAGGGATGCAGGGTTGATTCAACATCCAAAAATCAATAAATGTAATTCACCATATCAACAGACTAAAGTAAAGAATCACATGATTATTTCAAGAGATGCAGAAAAAGCATTGGATAAAATACAGCACCCCTTCATGCTCAAAACACTAGAAAAAATAGGGATAGTAGGAACATGTCTCAAAGCTATCTATACTAAGCCCACCAACAACATTATTCTAAATATAGAAATACTGAAAGCATTACCCCTAAAAATTGGAACAAGGCAGGAATGCCTTCTTTCCCCACTTCTATTTAACACTGTCCTCAAAACTCTAGCCAGAGCAATTAACAGACCAAAGAAATTAAAAGGCTATGAATAGGAAAAGAAGAACTCAAACTATCTCTATTTGCCTGATGACATTGATTCTATATTTAGAGGAGCTGAAAATTCCACCAGAAAACTTCTAGAACTTATAAATGATTCACGCAAAGTAGCAGGATATAAAATCAACTCATTAATCTAGTGCATTTCTATTCATAAGCGATGAACCCCTCTGAAAGAGAAATTAGGAAAACTACCCTATTCACAATAGCCTCAAAAAAAAAAAAAAATACTTGGGAATCAATCTAACAAAGAAGTGAACGACCTCTTACAATGAAACACTACAGAACACTAAAGAAAGAAATTAAAGAAAACCTTAGAAGATGGAAAGATCTCCCATGTTCTTGGATAGGCAGAATTAATATTGTCAAAATGGCCATTACTAAAAGCGCTATACAAATTCAATGCAATTCCCATTAAAATCCCAATGTTGTATCTCATAGAAATAGAGAATCACATCATGAAATTCATTTGGAATAAGAAGAGACCCAGAATAGCTAAAGCAATCCTTAGCAGGAAGAGCGAAGCAGAAGGCATCACAATACCAGAACTTCAACTATACTACAGAACAATAGTAACAAAAACAGCATGGTATTTGCACCAAAATAGACAGGTAGACCCAATGGTACAGAATAGAAGACACAGAGACAAACCCATATAAATACAGTTATCTCATACTAGACAAAGATGCCAAAAACATACAATGGAAGAAAAGATGGCCTCTTCAACAAATGGTGCGTGGGAAAACTGGAAATCCATATGTAGCAAAATGAAACTAAACCCCTATCTCTCACCCTGTACAAAACTCAACTCAAATGGATCAAGGACCTAGGAATTAGACCAGAGACCCTGCATCTAAACAGAAGAAAAAGTAGGTCCAAATCTTCATCATGTTGGCTTAAGACCAGACTTCTAACATGACTCCCAAGCACAAGAAATAAAAGCAAGAATCAATAATATGGATAGATCAGAAAAAGTAGGTCCAAATCTTCATCATGTTGGCTTAAGACCAGACTTCTAATATGACTCCCAAAGCACAAGAAATAAAAGCAAGAATCACTAATAGGGGATAGATTCAAACTAAAAAGTCTTTTCTCAGCAAAGGAAACTATCGGCAATGTTGAGCGAGAGCCTACAGAGTGGGAGTAAAATCTTTGCCACAAAACACTTCAGATAGAGCACTAATCTACAGAATCTATGAAGAACTCAAAAACTTTTGCACAAAAATACAAAGAACCCAATCAATAAATGGGTTAAGGAAATGAACAGACACTTCACAGGAATATCTATAAGCAATCAATTGATATATGAAAAACTGTTCAACATCTGTCAGTAATAAGATAAATACAAATCAAAACTACCCTAAGATTTCATCTCACCTCAATTAGAATGCCTATTATCTTGAATACAAGCAACAATAGTGTTGGCAAGGATGTGGGGGAAAAGGTACACTCATACATTGCTGGTGGGGTTGCAAATTGGTTGCAACCCACTCTGGAAAGCAGTATAGAAATTCCTTAGAAAACTTAGAATGGAACCCACCATTTGACCCCAGCTATCTCACTCCTTGGCCTATACCCAAAGGACTTAAAATCAGCATACCACAGTGATGGAGCTCCATCAATGTTTACAGCAGCTCAATTCACAATAGCCTAGATGTGGACCACCTAATTGCCCTTCAGCAGAGAAATGGATTAAAAAAAAAAACTGTGGTATATATACATAATGGAATATTATTCAGTCAAAAAGAATAAATTATGGCACTTGCAGGTAAATTATGGAGTTGGAGAATATCATGCTAAGTGAGATAAGCCAATCCCAAAAGACCAAAGGCTGAATGATTTCTCTGATAAGTGAATGATGACATATAACAGGGGGGTGGGAGGGGAGACAAAAAAGGAAGATGGATGGATTGTATAGAGGAAAATGAGGAGTGGGGAGGAGGTGGAGGGAAGGAAAAATAACAGAATGAGACAAACATTATTACACTATGTACACAGATGATTACCCAAATGGTGCGACTCTACTTCATGTACAACCAGAGAAACAGTAGTTGTACCCCATTTGTGTACAATGAATCAAATTTTAAAAAGAAGACTTAAAGTAGGTGAATAAAATTAATACTGTTACAAAATTCATCACATCATTATTTCCCTAATTGCCTTCAGAATAACTCTAATGAAGCAAATGCATTTTTTTTTTTAACAGAAAAGTAATCTGGACCAACTACTATGTCTAAGAGACATACTACCTTGTGTGGGGTGGCCTGATCTAAGGTCACATAGACAAGACCTGGATCACATGAATCTTCTCTTGAATTTCAGACAACATGGCCCTCAGGGATACTTCAGGAACTGTAGAGGAAAATAACCTCTTTCTCTTCAATCCCTCCTCAATTACTCTTCTTCCTCTTATTCCCCGCTTCATTTTCTTCTTTGCCATTAGCTGGAAATTGATATGCGTCCTTTTTGAGAAGGCAGTTTGTAGTTTATCTTAGTCCCAGAGAATATGCTAACAGGCTTCTTAGCAGGCTGAGGGAAAGAGTATGCTTTCAGATGTCTCCTCTTCCACCTTCTCTTCATGGTGCAACCCTTAGGAGGTTACTCAGATCAGGTAAACTTTCTCTGTGAAGCTCAAGTCTCAAAGGTTAGTAGATGAGGACTAAGAATAAAATCTTTATCTTCAAAAGTGAGAAATAAAATGGAGAGAGGCTATCTGTTCACCAAATTGCTGTCCTGAGCAGTGTTCAGTAGAGCATCAGTGTTGCTATGAGACCAGCTATCACTAAGTCCTCAACAGTGTATTTTGACCTATTGATGACATCAGCATAGTCCAGTGTTCACAGTACTGCAGAGTTTTTTAAAGCCCATCACCTTAGGTGGTAAAATTTATACACTGGAAATTCTAACATGAACTTGATCTCTCATACATTGCACTAGATATCATAATTAGAGAGATGATATGGAATATGCAAAGGAAATTCTGTGTGTGTCGAGATACTTGCATTCCTCAGTCTCCTCAGCGGTGAGGATATGGCAGTGCCAGAGAGGGTCAGTCTCAGAACCATGCTTGTCTCATAGGAAAAGTAAAGGCTATATATCATTGTTACAGTTATATTATATGTAAATATAGGTGAGAGGCCTGCTGGAATGTAGGTGTGGCTTGAGAACATCTTCATTCATACACTCCTAGCTGTTATTGAATTTCCCCTGCTCCTGCCAACAGTCCCCTGTATCTTAACAGCCAGATTTATCTCTTCTGTCACTCTTCCTCATCATATTCACATTGGTTGGAAGAAGACAACCTGGGCTTCACCAAACTTAGCCTTTCTCAGGGATTCAGTTCTGATCAAGCCTGAAGTCTCACTCTTCGGTATTCTGTCCAAGGCCCAGTCCATCTTCTGGAAACATGTAGGATGAAATCAGTAATGGGGACAAGGCAGGGGAGAGGAGAGGGAAAAGGGAAATATTATGGAATGATATTGGTCAAATTATATTGTTATATGTTTGTATATATGAGTATGTAACAATGAATCCACCATTATGTACAACTATAGTGTATGGAAAAAAATTTTTTAAAATACAAAAACAGGGCTGGGAATGTGGCTCAGTGGTTGAGTGCCCCTGAGTTCAATCTCTGGTACCAGAAAAAAAAAAAACCCTATGTAAATAAATAGAAGCCAGGAGGGTAGAAATAGAGGAACAGGGAGAGGGAAGAGAGGAGAGAAAGAGGAAGTACTAGAGAACTAAAATGCAGCAAATTATATTCCATGCATGTATGAGTATGTCAAAATGAATCCCATTACTATAACTATAATGCAGTAATAAAAACATTTTTATTTATTTTTAAAATTTTTTTTATTTTCTACAGACTGCATTTTGATTCATTGTATACAAATGGGGTACATCATTTCATTTCTATGGTTGTGCACAATTTAGATTCATACCCTTCATGTAATCATACATGTACATAGGGTAATGATGGAAAGCAGTATGGAGAATCCTCAGAAACTTGGAATGAACCCCATCTTTTGACCCAGTTTTAAAATTAGCATACTACAGTAACGCAGCCACATCAATATTTATAGCAGCTCAATTCACAATAACTAGATTGTGGAACCAAGCAAGATGCCCTTCAACAGATGAATGGATAAAAAAACTGTGGTATATATACACAATGGAATATTATTCAGCCATAAAGAAGAAGAATATTATGGCATTTGCAGACAAAAGGATGGAATTGGAGAATATCATGCTAAGTGAAATAAGCCAATTCCCAAAAACCAAAGGCCATATGTTTTCCTTGATAAGTGGATGATGATATATAATGGGGGTGGAGTGGTAGGGGGTGAGAGAAGAATGGAGGAACTCTAGATTATGTAGAAGGAAATGAAAGAGAGTGGGGTATGAAAGATGGTGGAATATAAACAAAGTAGAACTACCATATGACCCACAAATCTCATTTTATATATGTGTGTATATATGTGTATAAAATAAATTGGTATTGTGAAGAGATATTTGTACCCCTATGTTCACTGCAGCATTAATCACAAAAGCCAAGATTTGAAAACAAACTATCAACAGATGAACAACTAAAGAAATTGTGGGGTGTATATGTTTACATACATAAAATATATATACAAAACAGATACTGCCATTTGTGACATGGGTGACACATGTTAAATGAAATGAACCCAAACACAGAAAGAAAAATACTGTATTATCTCACTAATAAGTGGAACTTAAAAAAGTTTTTTGAAATAAAATAACAAGCCGAACACAGAGAAAAAGAAACACCTGGGGTGAAGAGGAGGAGGAAACAGGGAGAAATAGATCAAGAATTTGCTATTATTTGCTATTATTTACTATTATTGCTATCATGCAGGATAAATAAGTATAGATTGAATTTATAGCATGAAGACTATAGTTAATAATATTGTATTGTATACTAAAAATTTGCTAAGAGAATAGGTTTAGGTGCTTTAGGACACATTCATAAAAGGTAACTATGAATAATGATGGCTGAGTTAATTTGCTTAAGCGCAATAATCATTTTACTTTATATATTTACATATAAATTTGCATGCTGGACACTTTAAATATATACAACTTAAAAAGCTATCTAGCCATGTTAAATATGTGAGAGGGTAATTTTTTTCTTATTTAAAATGTGTCCCATTCAGTTGGATTATCTTATTTGTATGATTAAGGGTGAGAAAGTATCCCTTAGTGTGATTTATGTTAATAAAGATACTATACAGGATACCATAAAAATACATTGGGCTGGATATGGTGGCACACACCTATAATCCCAGCAACTTGGGAGGCTGAGGCAGGAGGATCAAAAGTTCAAGGCCAGCATCAGCAACTTAGCAAGGGCCTAAGCAATACTAAAACCCTGTCTCAAAATAAAAAGTAAAAAAGCTGGGGATATGGCTCACTGGTTAAGCAACCCTGGGTTTTTTCCCTAGTATCAAAACAAACAAATATTTCAAAATATTTTAAATTTCTATAATTCTATAATAAGAGTTTATGATTTAATTAGCATACATATCTTCTGAGACATCTATCTTAAATAAATCTGAGTGTATTTTTCTTTTCAAGCAATATAGCCTATTTCTTTGTTCAATGATGTAATATAGGGCTTGTTAATAAATGTAGACTCAATAGAACTGATATCATATATTACTTTATTTACTATATAAGAGTACATAAGTATCTCTGACTAAAAGTGTAAAATTTTTCACCTTAATCAAATAAAGAGGAAATGAAATTTAGAATCCAAATAACCCTAATTTAAGAAAAAGGATAACAAAACTTCACATTTTATAATGTATTCCACATCTTGAAATGTTATCATACTATGAAATCATATTGAAATGAAATCATATTACAGGATCAAGTACTAAATTATTAATAAGTAAAATATAGAGTACCCTACCAATGAAGATAACATAGGACTCTGAAATACACCTAATAAATAATCTAATAACAAACCTGGAAAAATTATTTAACCTATTTCTTCCACTGCTCCATTTATAAAATAAAGATAATACTAATTCACTCCTGAAAAGGACATTTTAAGCATCAAGAGATAATATCATGTCCAGCACTAAGTAAACAGAAGAAAGTTCCCTTTTTCATTCGTAATAAAATGCATTATACATTTGGAAATAAAAATGAAGATCTCTACCTCAGAAACTGGTATTAAGAGACATTTACTCAAAGCCATAATAGTAGTATATTATACTAAGATATATATTATATACTATATATTATATATTATATATATTATACCTAAGTATAATCTGGTTATAGCATTAAGAAAAATGAAAGCACTCATCAAGGTAATTTTATTCCAGTTGTTGCAAAAGAAAAAACAAAAACAGAATGAAACAAGAATTCTTTCTTAAAAGATATACAATAAATTGTTAAATCCTTATATATTAACAAAATATGATTGCCTATGATAGTACAATGACAAGAGAAATGAAATAAGATTAAGAGCAAATGTAAATATTTCAATGTTTTTAGAATATTCAAAGTTAAAGTACTGATGTCATTCAAAATTAGCAATATTTGTTACATTGACAAAGATGTTCTCCATAAGCTAAAAAGAAAAATATTTCAACAGACTACAATTAACTTGGAAACTAGTTAAACTATAATCTAATAGAGCATTGATTTTCTTGGGGGTTATTTTATTCCCTTTTCTCATAAAGAAAATACCATTAGTGACAAAATGTAACAAAAAAGTCAATAGCATAGAAGGCTTTTTTTTTTTTTAATTTCATTTTGGCAAAATGATCACATATAAATTAACAAAAGCTGAACCATGATGATTTCATTTATTTGCTCTATACACATCTGATTAATAGGCATTAATTCTGTTGATAGAAACAAGAGAACTCTATTGTTATATACAGATTAGAAATGTAAACACTTTGCATTTCCCATAACTACTGACTTCACAAATTATTTTGAATGTTATTTCAAATAACACTGAATGCCAGGAAAGGTTAGGTAAGCAAAGCGCTCTACTGCCCTCTAATGAAATAAACCAAAAAAAAAAAAAAAAAAAAAAAAAGAACAGAAAAAAAAACCTTCAGAAAACTTGTTTGAAGTATCTGGGGAACAAGAAAATAATCTTACTTTGCAAAAATGCAGTAGACAAACACTAAGACAATTAACTGAAAACAACCTGAAAATATATCAAAATACTGTAGGAAAGCTACAATCACCCAATTTCATGATAAAATTAGTAGCAAAACAGGAAAGCCTTGAGACAGAAATGTTCTAAAAGAAAGGAGAACACAGTCAAACAATGTTATCTAGTATGATAGCAATTAAAACTTCATTGCAGGCTACATTTTTCATGTGCATGTTGGAAGTGAAAAATGAAAAGAGCTCCTCAGAAACCACTCTTCAGTGAATTACAGTAAGTTTTCAGTTCAACAGCTCAAAAGTAAACAATATCAAAACACTTTCTTACAATTTACCTTTACTCTAATACTCTCTAAAGTATTTTAATATAAGCATATTTTTGGGATAACAACTCTAAATTTAAAAGAGTTTTACCTAATGCTTCCTGTCCTTAAGCATGAATTTGGTATTTTATAGTACTCTGCATCATAAACTAAGCAGTATTAACTTTTTAATCTTCCTTTTTAACAATCTTAGTTGCAAAATATCCTCCATACCTGTGTTCCTTTTACTTAATATTCCAATCTGCCAATAATTCTAAATTCTCATTTCTGCACAGAGCAAATTTTATGGTTTAGATTGTATCCCCCAAAACCTCATGTGTGAGATAGTACAAGAAGATTCAGAGGTGAAATGATTGGGTTTTGAGACCTTTAACCTAACCAGGGCATTAATCTACCTGAATGGATTAAATGGATGTTAACTGTAGGCAGGTAGGATGTGGTTGGAGGAGGTGCACTGGAAGTACGCCTTTGGGGATTATATTTTATCCCTGTTGAGCAGAACTGTCTCTGATTCCTAACTGTCATGTCCTGAGTTGCTTCCCTCCTCCACACCCTTCTGTCATGATGTTGTGCCTCACCTTGGGCCCAGAGCAATGGAGCTGGCCATCTATGGACTGAGAGTTTCTGAAACCATGAGCCCCAAATGAACTTTTCTTCCTCTAAAATTCCAGATAGGAGTTCACTGAGAGAAACAGGAATAGTATTTACTGTCCTTTATAGATAGGTCATATAGCATTAGAGGTGGCATGTTTTTGTTCAGATTGACAGTGTCTGTTGCTCAGGAGATAGAAATAACTAGAACCAAATACACACAATGTCACAGAAGAGAGAGGCAATACAGACAAGAAGTCACTGAAGTCTATGTACAAGATGAAAAACACATATCCTGTATATTTGGGTGCTGCTGTTCTTCTGTGTCTGTAAATGAAAATGGTGCTGTAGCACTACAAATTATAAGGCTAATGAATGTGCATATGTATTAATATTCATTCAAAATTTCAAAATAGCAACACACAAAAAAACATCAAATGTACTCAAAGGCTCATATCTCAAATGGGTTGGGTTCACATCTGTATTGACTTCCTGAATAATATGAATTTAAAATATGGCTGTTCTATTACAAGCATTACTCATTCATTCTCTCTGTCTAAAAATATAACAGATACATAGGCATATTGTGAGGCTATAATAAAAGAGCAGGGAGGACTGGAGCATCCCAAAGTCAAGCACTGCCAAAGTCATGCTGTTTAAAGTATCTCCAATATGTGGTCAAAACAGCATGTTTCTAATCTATAAATTGCTGCTTCTAGCAATTTATACTTGGACTTAATATACTGTGGTCATAAGGAATAAAACAGAGGATACAGGCCACTCTGAGTATGTTTGTACATACATATGTATGTATTCCATTCATAGAATAGCCCAGCTTACACCAGTGAGTTCCAGAAAATTTTCCTAAATTTAAAGGAATGCCCCCCAGTTCCTAGAAGAAAAAGGGATTTGCAGACTCTCCTTTCCCTCCCAAACTCAGTAAGCATAAATAGTAAAAATACGATCAAGAAAAAGGGAGTGAGAATCAAGAAATGGGAAAGAGAAGGTAATAATTTCATTAGGAAATAAATTTAGTGAGAACTTTGGTCCAAAACAAAAGTATTTATTTATTTATTTATTTATTTATTTACTTACTTACTTAAGCCCTCAAAAGTTTTATTGATGATGATGTTAGCAGCCAGCCCTGACTGAGCATTTACCATAATAGCAAGCATTGGACAAAGCACTTTACATACACTAGGCATTTAATCTTTATAAAAATTCTATGAAATAGAAACAATTATCCCCATTTTACAAGTTTAGAAACTGAGACTACAAAGATTAAGTACCATAACCAAGATTACACCACTTCTAACTTGCATAATATACCAATCAATTTGACTTTTAACCACTAAGTTGATATTACTTGCAGTGAAAACATGTGAAATGAAACGGCATTTTTGAAATACTGCAATAAACTAATATATTACATATAAGATGTAAATTGCATAAAATTTTGTAGTTATGTAACTTAGATTAGCCCCTGGTCCCAGTTTTTTAAAGACAGATATGTGCATGATGTAATAAACAATTGTGAAAGATGTAATAAATATTGCCAAAGAATGTTTAATAAACATTGCCAAAGAAGTACCACTTCCATCCTTCAATGGCCATTATAAATGCAATTATTCTCTGATCACATTCAGCCATGTAAACAATCTTTCCTTCCTCAGATTTTCCACAGCACTTCATTCTCAACTGTTTTATTTATCTTAAAGTGAGATCATCTCATTTAACAAACAACAAACAATAGTTTCTCTACCATATGTATGCAGTTTAAAACATAAAATACTCAGCAATATCCACAAATTGCTAAAACATTAAAATTGTAATTTTATATGGTCTCCACCCAATTTTTCCTTTGCAGAATTTAAAAGAAGACATTATAAAATGTTCATACAGTTCATTCTCAAGCGTCAGCACCAAAACAAAAATGTTTTTACAAAAAAAGTAACTTTCAAGATAGACTACTTCTTCAGATACATAAAGAAGTGATATTTAAATCTAATACCAAAACCTGCCACAAATAAAGATCTGTCAATGTATTAATCCTTATTTAATTTACCTGATTCATGTTTAAATTTTAAATCCAAAGAGCAAAGACTCTGCTACCAATAAAGTATAAGACCTAACAAAAAAAATACATCCTATTTCAAAGGGACACCACTTCTTACCTTTGAATCTTCATTGCTCACTCCTAGCTGTAACACGGCTTGCGGAGATTTTAGTTTTGCTTGAGCAGAGTGAGCCATTTGAAGGTTAAGCTGCCATCCAACTGTCTCTAGCTATAAAAGACAAGTGTAGATTGGAATCAGATGGTACAGAAGGAACAAAACAGTCAACTTTAAGCAAATTTCTACTTAGCGGGAATGAACACAGATAGCCTAGTCTTCATGGAAAGTCAGTTCCAGGGCTCCTTTAACCTGCACACTCTGCAAATTCTCCCTTTGGGCTCATTAGACTGGCCTCTTGCCATGCCTGTCAAATTCAACAGTAAAAGTGATCTTTATGTACACTCTATTCTAAAAATAAAAATTCTAAGCAATGAAGTACACAAAAAGAGAAAATGACTTTTTGAGGTATATTTTTATTTTGAAAGAGCATTTTCAAGTAGTAAACAGCATTTGTTGTCAAAAATCCTTTAATGACTTCCCATTATTTTTCAAAAATCTTTATATTAGGTAGAACACAGGTAAAACTTTCCTTCCTCTCTCCTGCCCTGTTTCCTTTCCTTCCTTCATATTAATGTAGAGAAAAACTGAAGTACTATGTGATGGTGAGAGGTTCACACCTTTAGACACAGTGAGAATGGAATAGAGCTTGGCAATGAACTGATATTCTACCTGTCACCAGGTGGTACCTAATAGATTATCATACTTTACAAAGTAATCTTAACTTACTATGGTTCCATTATGATGAAAATTAACTACAACAATTCCTTTGAATTCATTAGTGCAGCCAAACAATTTAACCAGGTAAGGCTAAAATAGAAGAGCAGTTTAATTTTTCCTGTAAAATGTTAAGCAGCACAAAGGTGGTTTATGGAACCTGACTGATATTGGTTCTTCCTACCTCAGAAGTACATGGTTTTAGATTCAATTTCCTGCAAATCTCAAATATCAATATTAGGGAAGTTTTGTGAAATGCAATTATTACCTGCCTCTGACAACATGACCCTGATAATGGATTTAGCAAAACTACCTTGGCTATAATGAGTAAGAATGCCAGCTTCACAACAACTTTCACTTGACCAGAATACTAATCACTTAACTTGAAAGACTACTCAACAGCTAGAATCACAGCAGTGACTCAAGGCCAAGTTGGAAAAGAGCAATGAAAGTATTATCTATGTGAGAGAGGATGTGATGAGAAAATAAAGATACAGTTCTGTTCTTTCTGGCACTTTTAGAGGTTATGGGTAAATGGGGGGAATAATTCATAATTCCTAATGAGTAAAAAATCAACTTAATGGTGCATGTTAAGGATCCTTACTATACTGGTTTTTAACACTGATTACAATAAGCATAGACTCTGATAAAAGCTGGTCACTATTTTCAACAGTCACATGCAACAGATCCTCTAATAAATATATCATATTAACTCTCATGCCTACAAGCATTTTGACATGTAATACCTTAACTGAAAAGCACCTTCCAGGTATTCATATAGACCTTTGGGACACTGTCTTGCTCTTACTTAACTGATCCTAACCCTATCTTTTAGGCATTTAACATAACTGATGAAAATAAATATTAAGTAAATAAATTTTAAAATGCCCCCATTGTGGTCAGGCTTTGGTATTAATTAATATATGCTTAGACACTGCTGAAAGTTGGTGTGGGAGAATTTAAAAGAGCGCTGAACTTGAAGCTTATGCTTTGGGTCATGGTTAAGCTAATACTCACTAGCTAAGTGTCCCTGGCTAAGTCTTAATCTATTTCAAGATCTCAGTTTCCTTATGAAATAAAAATAAGTCTATAAGTCTATCTGAACTATCTACTTTTCTTATTTATTGGCAGTATTAAAATAGAAAATGCATATTCAGTAATATTGAAGCTTCAAAGCATTATAAATACAAAGCATCTTGGTAATTTAACATTTGTATAAAACCTTTCAAATATTTTTCAAATATCTTCCAAAATTCATGGCTCAGTTCAGATACTATCATCCATCTCTTTCTAGACTACCACAGATAATCTTCTAACTGGGTTACTTGCCTCCTATCTAACCCCATATTCCATTTTCCTTCCTAAAATTCTCTATTAGCTCTTTATTACCTACAATATAAAATTCAAACTCTTAAATCCTACATCTGATCTACAAAGCCCCTCAAAATGCAATGCCTAACTACCTCTACAGTCCTATGCTCTAGCATAGCTTACTAATCATCTATCATCTGCCACACCAAACCAAGTGTGATTCCCAGAGCACACTATGTGACTTCCTATTTACTATTGGTCCAATGTCATTTCCTCTATGATTTTTCCCTTTTCCTTCTCTCTGTAGTTGCCACTCTGCACTCTCAGTACTCTGGTACATTCTCTATTAACACTTAGACCACTATATCCCAATTATTTGCCTACATGTTTACATCTTCAGGGTAGACTGTGACAAGGCTGGACTCTAAATCACCTTTATATCCCTGTGACCTACAAGAACCCCTGACAGATTCAAAACTAAGTTCTTCTCAAATAAGTGACTGAGCACATTAACGTACATGTGTTTTCAAGGAAGATTATTTACCTGAAAGTGAATGGAAGAAAGGGGAGTAAAAAAGCAGTTCTATTTCCAGTTGCATATGGTTTTGTAATAAGTCAGAACCGCAATCTACATTTTGGTTGATTCTTTATATATACTCATACACTCACATACACAATTAATTTTAGTATCTAAAGATCAAAGCATGCCCAGAAACACTTTTTATAATGAGTAAACATTACCCTATAGTGGTTATTTGGGTAAGTAATAATGAAAGACTATGGGCTGTGGAGAAGCAAACCTTAAACAAGTTAAGTGTTCACCTCTATGAGCCTCAATTTATTCATCTGCAAACTGGAAGTTAATCATACCTATCTCGCTAAGTTGTTGTAAAGGATCAAATGCTAAATTATCAGATATTGAGTTAGTGGCATCTCCTTTCACAACTTCTCTAATTCGGTGTTCTTTTCAAACTATACATTCTGTACCCAAATAGGTACATGTATATTTATAATATGAGTAAGAATAATCCTTCTCTGTTCATATTATACACTGTCATTTTGAAAATACAACCTAAAACCTATATCATCAATGCAAGAAACTAAGCATTTTGGTATTGGAACTTAAACAAACATATAATGTAAACTGAAATATTCATAATATTATATCAATTATATTCCTTTTAGAAAATAAAAGGCAACAGGTCATCTGACAAAAATTTAAAACTTTAAAAATCACTAATTAGGGAGAGGTTCAGAATGGTCAGTCTACAAACCTCACACTAACTAAGACTTTGTTACTCATTCACCAAACTATTTAGGCATGGGGCTAGAAGAAATGACAAATCAGAGCCATCATTTAAATCATTAGGATCATTTGATAACCAGATGAAAGGTACAGAAATTATCTCAGAAAAACGCATACACATTTATAATTATATGCACTTTGGAACACTCATGCACCGCCCCGTCCCCAACACTAACCAAGTTAAGAACTTCAAGATTAGAGTTTCTCAGGATTTCAACTAACAATGAGAGTGAGTGATATGACAGAGAAGCAAAATCAACAAATTCATAAACTGTATTCTTAGTACATGGATATAGAAAACTAATAAGTTAACTCTTCTACTATTTGCCCTGCTTTATCTCCATAAGGCTTTTTACTACCTACCACACAAACACACACACATACATATTATTTGTTTGATGACTATCAGTCATTCTCTAAGCTCCTGAAGAACAGAGGAATTTTTTGTCTTTTGTCTTAGTGCTGTATTCAGAGTACCCAGTAATAATGCCCAGGATACAGTAGAAACTATTTAGATATTGAATTGAAATGAATCAAAGAGTATATACAAGCAAAGGTTAATTTTTAAGAGTTGGGGTTAAAAGGGTTTTGGGTTGGCTTTCTTAATTTCCAAAGTCTTCTCTACTGAATTTTGTAATTCAGTAATGTAATGTCCACATGACACACTAATTTAAAAAATAAATAAAATTACTAAATTCATGTGTGGGGGTGTCACACATATACATACTCATGCATGAAGTTTCAAAATAAATTATCAATATTCAAAAACTTTAAAAAAGAGAGGTTACAGTAAAAATAACTAGAGGTATAAAACAACACTTAATGATTACATAAAGCAATAAGAAAAACAAAATTGTGAGCTGGGGATATAGCTCATTTGGTAGAGTGCTTGCCTCAAAACACAAGGTCCTGGGTTCAATCCCCAGCACTGCAAAAAGAAAAAAAAAAGAAAGAAAGAAAGAAAGAAAGAAAGAAAGAGAAGAAGAAAAACAAAATTAAACTCTTCACCAAAACTAGGAGACAAAACCAACAATGCTATGAAATAGGTATTCTTATTATCTTCTATAAAACAAATGTAAACAATTGGTGCATCAAGTTTAAAGATAAATGGGGGTCCTTTATGTCATTACCACAACTTCAAAGTTTGAAATCACAACAAATTCCAAAGTCATGAGAAGTTGATTCAAGAAAGAATCATCAGTGAATACTACAGCAAAGTAGGGGGAATCTGATGCGGAATTGAATATTTATATAGCCACTTGTGTAAATATATTACAACATCCATCCATAATTTATGTTACAAACAAAAAAAAGTAATTTTTCAGTGGAGAAACCAAATACCACCTGACCCAAGAAATCAAAATTAAAATGACCAAAAGGTGGCAAATACTCAAGTGCCTCTAGATATGATGTCTTGTGAAGGCCAAACATTACTTAGGGAATAGTCTAACCAAGAAAAACGACCTACATTTGATTATGAAGAAATAGGAACATTAAAATTAAAGAATATTCTATAAAAGAAGTGGTATGAATAAATACCCCAAAAATGTCCATGTCTTAAAAGACAAACAAAAAATAAGGAAAGAAGTAATTGCTTAGAAAATATTTTTATATCACTTGCCAAGTTCATAATAGACACTGATGATACAAATATGAGCAAGATGGTCCTTTGGCCAAGATGAACATCTTATAGTATACTATTTAGTTATTCCTAAAAAATCAGAATGAGAAACAAATATGACAGTCATACATATTTTAATTACATATGAAACAACAAAACCTAATGTAGAGGTTTTCCTTAAGTTAGCTAATCTTCATTTGCTTCTGTTTAAAATAAAAGTACATTCTATACATGACACATTTGTTACATTAAAATATTCAGCAACTATTTTAATGTACTATAATTTGTTTTATTATTTCAGATTCAAATTTAAATCATAGGGTCCTTATATGTGATCAATGTCATAGTCCTAAATGTCAGCAAAATAACATAAAACACATGTAAAATAAGGCACTAATATTTTTAATATTTTTCAACCCAAAGCAAAGCTGTTAATATCATAGTTGTTAGGCACCTCACATTACTTCTTACTTGAAAATATTACTAAAACATTGGTTCAAAATGTGACTTCATTCTCCCTCTCGTTTGCATGAAACAAATATTTAAGTTTAATATAAACTTAAATTTTCATAATTTCTCTGTAAACCACAATTTTCAGCACATCCAAAAGATAATTAAAATGGCTCTAAATACTGACTCTTTAAAACTGGAAAAGAATTTGTAAAGTTATCATCTAAATTTTAACTAGGAGCTAAGAAAATACAAGCATTCACGTTCTTATATGTTGAAAATGGTATACTACAAAATAGTACGCATAAGATGGCTGTACTGGCTATATTAATGTCAAATAAAGCAATCTTCATGTCAAAAACATTATTAAAGATAATTATTACAGGAATAATTATGCACATGTATATACTTTATAATACAGGAAGCAAAACTTAATAGTATTTAAACAGGGTACATGAATGTTAGCAGCTGAGCCATATGGATCTCTAAAACATCTTCCAATGGTGGTGGTGGGAAGAAGGAAAATCAAAGGCACAAGTTACAATTTTCTTTATCCAAATTTAAAGTGAAATATCTACTACTTTTTTCAGTACCATTAATATATGGGAGAGGAAGATTGCTTGAAGAAGCAAAAGGAAGAGGCATTCAGGTTGAACATTCTTAATACAGAAATCTGAAATCCAAATTCTTCCACAATCTGGTAATGTTTGAATGATGACATGATGTTTCCAAAGTTTTAGATTTTGGAGCATTTTGGATTACAGATTTTCAGATTACCAATACTCAACTGGTAAAGTCTTTGAAAATATTCCAAAATCTGAAAAACTGTGAAATCTGGTCCCAAGCATTTCGGATAAGGGATATTCAACCTGTACTAAGAAGTAAAGATACTTTCAAGGGAAACTAGGCAAAGACAAAGGTTAATAGAGCTTAATGTCATGGGGCATGTTTCTTTAGATGTTTTGGGGCAAACAATCAGAGATAGAGGTAAATATCATATTGTTCAAGTATTGGTATAACCTCTAATCATCTTAAGAGACTGACATTTTTTTCAAGTCTTCTGAATGTGAACTTAACCAACATTTATGCATTTTTAATGAAATTTTTGAGTCTCCATAATAAGATTATGATTTGTTTTTTAATTAGTCAAATATGTATTCAAATTCCAGATCTACCACCATAATTTCATGCTATTGTGAAAATTATTTATTCCTTATAATCTCAGTTCTAATTTAACTACTGCATTGGGTTTTTGTCAGCAATAACGTGTAAAAGTACCAGCAAAGCATCTGACAAACAAAAGATTAAAAATATGCTTTACTTTCCATTCCTTTTCACTTCAAGACCAGTGTTGATTATTTTCACAGTAATATACTGAAATCCTTTAAAGATCTTAAATTTTTTTAAAAGAAGTTAAACAATACCTTTCCATGTTTACCTAATTTATTTCATAACCTGTTTTTCCTAGATGGTAACACCTATAATAAAAATTGTGATCTCTCCAAAAGTATTTTAGCATACAAGTTGCTTCTCTTCCTGTGTATCTGATTCAAGGATTCAGTTCTAGACATACTGTAAGTCTCACATGAGTTTATTTCTCTTAAATGCCATTGCTGCAACAAATCTCGGAGTTCTATTCCCTATCTATAACTATCTATTCCCTATCTATATGTCCCTGGTTTACTCCTTCAATGTATTAGCATCACCTCGATTCTTGACATGGAACTCATTTCTCTTTTACACACCTGTTTATCTTTTAAATCACAGGCCTGTTTACTTTTAAATATGCTGTATCAATTTTTTTGGGTATATTTCTTATGTAAAGCCCAAAGGTGATTTTATTTTATGATCCTTTGGCCAAGAAATTTTAAGTAGGAGATTTGCTCATTTCTATTAATTTTGCTTTATTTTGTTTTTTCACTGCTGGGGATCGAACCCAGGGCCATGTGCATGCTAGGCAAGCACTCTACCACTGAGATATCCCCAGTCCTCATTTCTATGAATTGTTATAAAGATGTTTAATCTTTGTTCTGAATGATTTAAGTTTACATTTTTTGCTTTTTGTACCTGTTTCTAAATATCATTACATGCTATATATGCCATATATGCTATGTGTTACTTCTGATACATATAGAGAATTCTATGACCACATGGTATCCAACTAGAAATTAATAACAGAAAGACAACATAAAAAATCCCAAAACATTTGAAAATAAAACAACATGCTTTCAAATAACCATGAGTAAAAGAAAAAGTCTCAAGGGAAATCAAGATATACACTGAACTAATTAAAAGTGACAACACAGTGTATTAAATTCTGTGAGAAACAACAATGCAGTTTTAAGAGGGAAATATAATCACCAAATGACTACATCTAATAAAAGAAAACGTTTCTACTTCAAGACCCCATAGCCAAGAAAAAAAAAGTGAACCTCAACTGAACTCTCACACTTGATGCAAAAATTAAATTAAATGGGATCATGACACAAACAAAAACATAAAACTGCACAATTTTAGAAAAGAAAAAAAACACTAAACAAAAAGTTCCAAACAACTAAGGGCTAGGCAAAGAAGTTTTTAGGTTTGACAATTAAAGCAAAAACTATAAAAGGAAAAAATAGTACATTTGTCTTCAATAAAGTGAAAAGTTTTTGCTCTGCAAATAATCTTATTAAGATGAGAACTCAACAGACTAGGAGAAAATACTTTCAAATCACATTTGTGACCAAGGATTAGTATCTAAAGTATATAAAGAGCTCTCAAACTCAACAAAGAATTCAATTAAGAATGTGCAAAAGACATGAAGAGTCATTTCACCAAAGAGAACATGCAAGTGGCAAATTAGCACAAGAAAAAATGTTGAACATCATTAATACCTGAGAAATGCAAATTGAAACCATGATGCGATATCAACACACACCTATGAGAACAGTTAAAGTAAAAATAATGACAACACAAATGATGACAAGGATATGGGGAAAGAAGGTACCTCAGACATTGTTGATGGGCATGCAAAACAATACAGCCACTCTGGAAAATATATGGGTAATTTCTAATAAAACTAAACTTACAACCACCACAGAACCCAATAACTGCACTCCTAAACATTTACTCCAGAGAAATAAAAAACTTATGATCACGTAAAAACAATACACAAGTGTGTATAACAACTTTATTTGTAAAGACAAAAACCTGGAAAAACTCAGATATCCCTCCAAGACTGAGGTCTAAATAAACTAATTTATATCCATACTATGGAAAACCACTTAGCAATAAAAAGAAACTACTCCATACATATAATAAGAATCAATCTCCAGAGAATTATGGTGAGTAAAAAAGTCAATCCCAGAATATTACAAACTGTACTACTCCATTTACATAACATTCTTGAATGAGAAATCATGACTTCTCAACAATGTGTGTGTAAAATAAGATTAAGCATTTTACACTTATCTAAAACAGAAATTTCCATTCTTTTCATCATATTGTATGATTATTTCCTCACCATTTACCAAAGGAAATAGGAAGAGACCACCAATTTCATTGGAAACAACATTTTATATACCAAAGCATAATACTGTAGCACATATGTCTATACTTCAATTTTTGCCTTAATTTTTTTTAAAGAAAATGATGTAGAGTGTGAAGAAGGTTCTTATAATTACCAAAAGTAGGTTTATTAATCAAATGAGCCAAGTTATGAATAATCAGTTATTTGAAGACTCCAGGAGAGCCTGAGTTTTATTCTTCATTTTTAGGTTTCAGGGCTCAACTTAAAAAGTTGTATTCAAACAGTCTAGTTTGAAAGGTAGAATAAATTTGCAAAAAGAATAATACTAGAAATGATTATTAAATCAAACAATTCAATAAAAGAAATGTGGATAATTCTCAACTTTTGTGTACAATAGATTCTTTTTCATTTTTTTAAAGGACAGAATGTTTATTTTGGCTCACAGTTCCATAGGTTTAGTCCGTGGTGGGCCGACCCCATTGCCTCAGCCAAGTTGAGGCAGGACATCATGGCAGAAGGGCATGATAGACAACAGTTGCTACATTCATAGCAGAGCAAAGGAAGGAGGAAAGAGATACATGAATGCTTCCAGGGCAAACCTCCTCTACAATAGATTCTTAACTAAGGGAATGTCTAAAACTCAAAAAATAATAAAATAAGTTTCACTCTCCCCTCCCTTAGGGCTAAAAACAAGTTACGCATGGCATTAAGATAACTCTTTAATTTTCAGCAATTTATATATGTGGCTTTCTTAAATATTATATACATATATATCATCCTTAAAGCAACAATTATACAATTTGAGAAAAAGCCCAATGTTTTCAGGATACTAATGAGTCCTACCTCTATATAAATTGTGTCACATTTATGAAACTTACATTCCTTATCAGAAGAATCACACTTTCATCCTAGCTTTTTATTCATTTTCTATCAAATAATAATGGCAAAATGATATAAGGATTACATCAGTCATGACAGTAGTGTAAAGTTGGCAATGTTGCCAAAGCTTACATTTTAACTGCAAGAAGTAGAAGAGGTCATATTCAAAATGTCCACTCATCAGCTGATGAATGGAAGACTGCATTTGGCACATTCTAAAACAGATTTTTGTAGTACTGATGGAAAACATGAAATAAATACTAGTACATTAAGTCAAGAATCACTTATATAAATAAATTCACTCTCAGTCTGAGACCTCTCTTTTCCTCTTTGGGAGAAAGAAAGGAATTGGAGATAAAGGTACTACCCTATTTATGAAGGAACTTAAGAGAGGGAGAAAATAGAAGCCTAACATTGAGACTCATCTGAAAGTCAATTTAACATGGTTGCTGTAAAGACTGTCAGACCTATCATCCATACTCCTTTCAGCTCAGAAACCCCATTTACCTTGGTTACTGCTATAAGAAACAATGCCGTTCATAATATACAAGTCAGGACACTGTCCTAGACTAATAACATGCTACTCCATATCACTTCCCAGTGTTGGATACCAAAACTCTGAAATTACCCATTCAGTGCGTGACTGTTCCAAGAATCTATTCAACAAGCATTCATTAAGTATGAACACTCAAAATACTATTTTAGTTTCGAGGATATAGCAGTGAAAAAAACAATGAACAGAAATAATCTACTTTCCTTGGGGGCAGAGTAGGAAGGTCCAAGAACAGTGTTAAGAGAATAATCCAAAACTCAGTTTATTTTCCTAATGTTTACTTTCAGATGCCTAGTAGATGGTTGAAATTAATAAGCAGGCAATCTCAGACTACAGGAAAAAAGAATTATAATTTAAAATCTGAAGTCTAAATGAGATTACAAAGGAGTGCATATGGATAGAAAGAAAAACAGGGACCAGCAATTAAGTCCTGACATATTGTAATATTTAAAAGTTGTGAAAATAAGAAAAATGTAGCAAATGTGGCTAAAAGATGCAGCCAGAAAGAGAAAAAACAGAGGAGTATGGACATGACTTTTGTACTATCTTGGATGTTGAGGACATAAAATAAACCTACAATTTCTGCCCAAATGTCTACTGGGAAAGACAAAGATTTAAGAAAACAATTTTTATAAAATGTGCCATCATACATGTATAATATCCTAAATAATCTACACAAAAGCTTTGAAATCTAATCAGTGATTTTAGGAAGGTTATGATAAGTAAGATTAATATGAAAAATCAATAATATTTCACCATACTAGAATCAGAAAATAATAAAAATGTAATTGATATTAAGAGTAACAAACATAATTATACAAATGCATAGGAAAAATTTAACAAAATTTGTGTAAGTTCTGGACAATCAAAAACTATAAATATAATTGAAATAAATTAAAGAAGATACCAATAAATGAAGAGATACACCATGATCATGAATTTGAAGGTTTATCTAACATGTCAGTTATTTAAGAAATGCAGAAGAAAAAAATCAACTTTAGAAAAGAAAGTTGGAGGAACCACACTACCTAACTTTAATACTTTCAACAATCAAGAAAATATGGCATTGGCAAAAGGATTGAGACCCACCAAATGATTTCTAACAAAGTTGCCAAAACAAATGAGGCTGGAACAACTGAAAATCTGAATAGGAAAAAGAAATTAATAACCCCTACCTCAAACCAAGACAAAAATTAACTCAAAAAGATCACAGATATAAACGTAAGCATTAAAAACTATCAAGCTCCTAGAAGAAAACACAAAAGAAAAATCTCTATGATCTTGGGGTAGATAAAGATTTTAGATAGGAGATTAAAAACATTAACCATAAAAGAAAAAAGTATAACTAGACTTCATCAAAATTTTAAAAATCTGTTCTTCAAAATAACCATTAAGGAAAAGGAAAAGCAAGCCATAGACTGATAAATATTCACAATACAAATATGTGACAAGGACCTATATTCAAAATATATAAAGAATTCTTACCACTCAATAAGACAAAGAAATATATACAAAAAGGGGCAAAAATTTGAACAGATAACTCACAAAGGAAGACATAATGAGTGTGCAGTAAAAACATAAATGGATGTTCAACATTACTGTTACCAGGAAAATACAAATCATGACATACCACTCTACAGTCATTAGAACAGCTACAATGAAATAAGAGTGATAATACCAAGTATTGGCCAGAATGTAGAACAATTGAAGATCAGAATGTAAAATGATATAACCACTTTGTAAAAATGTTTGACAATTTTTTACAAAGTTAAATCTACATGTACCCTACAATCCAATCAAAAAAGCCCAGATGTTCATGAACAAGTGAGTAGATTAACAAATTGTGTTAAATAGAGTAAGTACTATCCCGCAATAAAAAACAACAAATACATGCAAGAAAATGGATAAACCTCAAAATCACTGCACTCAGTAGATGAAATTAGACACACAAAAAAGTATATCTGTATTATTCTGTTTATATAAAATCCTAGAAAATGCCATGTATAGTGTCTGAAAACAGATCATGGGTTGCCTAGGTCAAGATTAGGGAAGAAAGGGACTGCAAAGGGGCATGGAAAAATTTTTGAGGATAATGAAAAATGCTGTTTCTTATCTATTAAAATTCATGGAACTGGAAAACTTGAAAGGATACAAGTTCACACTATGCAATTTATAATTCTAAATTGTTATTTTAAAAAGATATAATGCACTAAAAGATATAACAAAGAAATGTGTGATGAAATGGGAGGCCATATTCAGCTATCTGCCACCAATCACCCTCTGCCATCTTCTAGTCCATGGCAAGAACAGGAAGAAACAAGACACTAAGGACCGAGCTACACCATTGCTTGTCCCCCAAAGAAAGAACACTCTATTGTGACACCTATAAGAATACACAAATAATATCAGAATCTCAGAGATGACAGGTATATAATGTGAGATCTATAGTACATAGATGTGAATATATTACAGAGATGTGAAAAACTTACTGAATTTATATTCGAGTTATTCTGCACATAAGTGACTGCCTCCCTCCACAAAGTATACAGCACAAATCTCCACCAAGGCAACACATTAAATAGTCTCTAGAGGATATCAAGAATCTGTTACTCTCTAGAAAATCCAAAATAAAACAAGCCACTGATCTTCTTTTGACATTCTGTGCTTTTAATATTATAAATGCCACCACTGAGGGATACTTCCTAACTATACCCTCAAGTTCAGACACCAAAAAAGTCAACCTAGTTTCACTATTAGGGTGACAAAGAATTTATATTTCTTAAACTGCAGATTTGGACAAAGTACCTAATCATGAGATTTATCTTCATATCCAAGGTGTGACAAGTTGAGGGAAGACATCACTGAATCTTCTTTTAAACTGTTTGCCACCTTGGCATACCAAGAATATGTGAAGATTATAGTGTAAGTTTAAAAACAGTGAAATGTCATACAACAAATGCTCTCACAATTGGTAACACTCTGAAAAACTCCATCCACTCTATTTAGCAAGTGCACATCTTTGAATACTATGACATAAGAGTAATTTTGCTAACAGCATAGTTCTTTGGCATTAGCAAAATCTTTATTCAATTTGTTAATGGTTCTGGTTTCAACCAATTACTTATGAAATAGAAAATACATTTCTGTTTCAAGTAAGACTGATTAAGGGTCTCTTAGATCTAAAGCTCTTTAAATTGATTGCTGCATCAACAGCTAAATCCGTCACCTTCTTTTCCTGGAGAATTTTCATTTGTTCCAAACTAAAGCAATTCTTCCTATATTCCACTTCCTATATTTCCACTTAAAAAAAGGGAAAAAAATTTAATGACTGGATCTAGTATTCAAGCAAAATTCAAGCCATAAAAATAAATGAACCACAAGAAAAGCCCAGAGTACAATCAAAATGAAAAGCAAAGAACACTGGGAAATTCAAAATGTAATTTACACCCTTCTCCTTAACTGTTCTTTTCTCCAAAGAACAGAAATATCCTTCTTTATAAGAAAATAAAATAGACTGCACTTCTAAATAGCAAAATTTGTAAATGATAATATTGTACATTTATTCATTTAACATTTATTAAGAATCCACTATCTCCCAAGGGCCACTAAAGTAATGAAAATATAGCAATGAACAAAACAGACAAAAAATTCTGCCCTTGTAGAACTCATATTCTAGTGATAAAGACAGACAATACAAAAACAAACAGATAAAATATACACGGAGCCAGATAAGTATAAATACTAAGGAGCAAAATATCACATTTAAACAAAGACCTAAAGAAGGTAAGGAAGCCAGCCAAGTGGACATCCAGGAAAAGAACTGAGCAAAAAGGTCAGAGGCATTCAGAGTAAGCCAGGTGGAGGATAATAAGAAATGAAAGTCAACAAGGTAGACAGTGAGTCCACGGCAGGGGCACCTATAGATCATACAGGCAACCGTAAAAACCCTGACTTCTATTATAAGCAACATGGAAAGCCATTAGTGGATTTGAGGCAGAGGGACAGAAGATGACTTGTAATTTTTAAGAATAATTTTTGACTCTTATTCAAGCAATGATTGGGAAGTAACTTGTATCACACTAACCTCATTAAAGATAAAAATTATCACATCTAGACAAAATATTTTTTAAAAATTTGAAGGCACTGGAGAATGACTAAAAGCAAGCAGAAGTTAAAGTTGTCTCAAAAAATAAAGGAAATTTTAACTTAAAAGAAGGGGACAATACAAGGTGAGGCATTCACACATATATGACTTCCCCCAATCCCTGCA
The DNA here is from genome assembly GCF_902686455.1 of Sciurus vulgaris. Lineage (NCBI taxonomy): Eukaryota > Metazoa > Chordata > Mammalia > Rodentia > Sciuridae > Sciurus > Sciurus vulgaris. The sequence continues at coordinate 45,729,579 of NC_136466.1, read as the reverse complement.
GCATGGGGTAGCTAAAATTCTAATGGTAAGCCTCATCCTTTTTGGTTGGGGGGTCAGCAGTCATATTCCTAGGTATTTTCTCAAGGCAAATGAAAATAAATGCCTGTAAAAAGACTTGTAAACAAATGTTCATAGTGATATTATTCATAATATCCAGGAACTGTGAACAATAAATATCCACAAATAGGAATATGGATAAACAAATTATCATTTTCACATGTGGAATATTATTCAGCAAGAAAAGAATTACTGACATGTAATAATATGAATGAATCCAAAATATATGTTAAATGACATTAGTCAGATACATTTTATACAAGTCCATTTACTTTAATTCCAGTATCAGATAAAACTAGGTTAGGATGGTACAAATCAAAAGGTGAGCATGAGGGTGAATGTCACTGACTGAAACTGGGCACTTTCTGGGAGATGAAACACTATTTTTTTACTGATGATCAAATGGGTATAAATAATTTCTGAAAGTCATCAAACTGAATAACTAAAATCTCTGCTTACCACAGGTAAAGTATATTTCAGTAAAAAGAAGTCTGAAAAAATACACTGCAACATTTAAACTTTAGAACCTCTTATACTCAGTTGATTCAAGCACATAGGAAAACCTATGTCTTTTACTTGAATAGCATGCCAATGACTAACGTAACAAAAGAGGGAGATTTGAGTTGTATAAGAATATAATTATAACAAAATAACTTTCTTATAAACAAAGACAATAATATATTAAGAAGTATTAAATCATGAATAAACTTTTGGATATGTATTCAAAGTTATATACCCTGTTTCAAGATTTAGATATACAAAATATGATTTTCTGCCCTTTTTATAATAAAGCCTTTAATTTAACCTTAGGTTTCTAAAAGAAATAAAATAAAAATACAAAATAGTCATGAAAGAATATAATTTTCAATGTTAACTTCTAATTTCTTATACTTCACATGAAAAACAGGTATTGAAAGTTCAGTGCAAGACACTCTGAGTTTGATATTCCTGGGAGACACCCCAATAGCAGTACTACATGTGGCTCTGGAACTCAGGAGGGAAATTCTGGATTTGCATATTGTGAAGGTATTAGCATTTAGAAGATAATTGATATTATAAAAGTAGATGAGATTACCTATGGAACACGTAAACTAAGAGGAATAAAGAATGGCATCCTGAGGAACAGATATATTGAAATAAGAGGTCACTGAAGAGACCCCAGTAAAAGACAGCCAAACAGAAGGAAGGCCAGGCATGAAAGTCAAATTCTCCTAGGATATAATGTTCAACAATGTAAATAATGCAGAACTGTTGGCTAGTATGAAGACTGGAAATATTTCCTTGGTGCCTGCTTGGGTCTTCCTGGACCTAATGACCACAAGATTCTAGTGGCATCAAATGAATTAAATTAGGTAACTTATGATAAATTCTTCCCTCTCCCTATGTCTTGTCATAGTTCATAATTTTATTGTTTCTTTATATTATTTCTTCAGTGAATATGTTCCTATCACAAAAGACCTGTCATCATTATAAATTTTAAAAAGTAATCATTAACCAAAATACCAAATTAATATCAAATTAAATCTGACTTTATGATATTCTTTAAATATTAATGAGTTACAAAGGAAAATTTTTTAAAACTAAATTTAAAGTATTGTTGATGCCTTCGTTCTCCTTTTCAGTCTTCAATTTCTATTTCTTTTTCAGAATATATTTGTGAAGATTTTAGTACATAATTAGTCCAAATTAATTAGTGTGTTCTGTCAAATGGAAGGTACTTTATTGAGGAAAATAGGTCTCTCTTGGAACCTGGTTGTTCTTGGTTAAAGGAAGGAAAAACAGAATTTTAAAAAGTGAATAAAAAGAAAGACAGTTATTTAATAACTAAACAATTTGGTATCATACTTAACGATAAAATGGGAAAGACTGAGGATGTAGTTCAGTGGTAGGGCATTTGCCTAGTGTACATAAGACCCTGAGTTGGATTTCCCGTGCCAACAAAAACAAACAATAAAATATATCTTACAATAACTTAAAGGGAATTTTTAATGTTATAGAAACATTATTGTCTTAGGAATCTTGGTCATTCATTTTTTTAAATGTAAGTTGTTGAAGAACCTGCAAGAAGATAATGAAATTTTATTATGTAAAAAAATAAGTTTATATTATGAATAAATGTGACATGTGATTGGTGAAGTTAAGAACAATCTTAATAGGAAAAAAATCCCACTAAACACATTTTGAAAATTCAAACCAGATACAATGGACGAATTCCTATTTTAAAACATTCTCAAAAACACAAATGCTTTTAAGAAAAGGAGTCAATTGTGTGTACCCTTAAAAGAGCAAGCTCCTCAATCAGTGCTTAAAATATGCCTTCTGTATATTTCTTATAACTTTATTTGTAAAGGCATTTTATTTTAAAAATATACAAAATAACACAGTTTAAGAACATGTCCCAGAAGAAAAGGTCTCAGAAAAAATGGATGTCAAAAATATCTGACATGTCAACTTGTACATTTAACAGAGTAGAAAATACATGTAAAAGCACTCTAAATAGAATTTTAAGAACAAGTTAAACATAGTATTTAATTTCTGTCTGAAAGAGGATTCAGAATTTAATAAATGTTATGACCACAAGGTATTTATTTTAAAATCAAAGAGAAAACCCTGTTAGAAGAGTAGCGCTGACAGTCAACACTGATAAAAGAGGGAGGAATATAAATCCTCATAAATGGTGGTGACATTTCAGTCTCAAGTCTCCAAAGAGATTAAGACAAAGTGTTAAAAAAAAAAAAAGTGGGAGGTGATAAAACTTTAAAATTTTTTCAATCATATCCTGGAAAATCTTATCATTATGATTATTTTTCTATCTGCCTTTCTCACTTATTAGATCTAAATAACAAAAGACAGGAAAAGGTGTTTTTCAACTAATCTTTGACAAAGGTGCCAAGAATACACAATGGGGAAAAGATAATCTCTTCAACAAATGGTACTGAAAATACTGGCTATCTATATATAAAAGAACGAAACTGAACCTTTATCTTACACTATATACAAAAATTAATCTGAAATAGATTAAAGACAAAATGTAAGACATGAAGCCAAAAAACTACTGTAAGAATGCATAGGAAAAAAGCTCCTTGACACTGGTCTTGTTGATGAGTGTTTTGATAGGAAACCAAATGTACAGGTAACAAAAGCAAAAATAAACAAATGGGAATACAGTGAACTAAAAAATATCTGCACAGCAAAGAAAACAAACAAACGAAAGGACAACCTACAGACTATGAGAAAACATTTTTGAATACATATCTGATAAGGGGTTATTATTCAAAATGTGTAAAGAACACACACAACTCAAGAGCAAATCAACCCAATTTTTAAAATACTAGTAAAGCACCCAAATAGTTACTTCCCAAAGAAGACAGAAAAATGGCCAAGTATATGATAAGGTGCTCAACATCACTCATCATCAGAAAAATGTATATCAAAACCACAATAGAAATATTATTTCTACATGTTAGGATGGCTATTATTAAAAAGACAAGAGATGAAAAATGTTAACAACAGTGTGGACAAAAAGGAACTCTTACACTGCTGGTAAGAATGTAAACTGGTATAGCCAGTTATAGTTTACAATTAAACAGAATGGAAAGTCCTCAAAAAATTAAAAATAGAACTATCATATGACCCAGAAATCCCTTGACAGGTATATATCCAAAGAAAATTATATCAGTACCTTGATGAGATATCTGCACACTGTGTTCATTGCATCATTATTCATAATGGCTCAGATATGCAAACAATCTAAGTGTCCAGAGATGAAAAAATAGATAAGAAAAATGTGGTATATATATATATATATATATAGCAGAATAATGGCCTTAAAAGAGATAAACTGCCTTAAAAAGACAACATGAATGAACCTAGAAGACAGTATGTTAAGTGAAATAGACCACACACAGAAAGGCAAATACTGTATGATCTCACTTAGAAAGTGTATTCTAAAGAAAAAGAAAAATCACAGGAGCAGAGTGTAGAATAGTAGTTACCAAGGGCCGGGGCATGGAAGAAATGGGGCGATGTTTGTCAAGGGGTATACATTTTCAGTTATATGTCTAAATTCTGAGGATCTAATACACAGCATAGAGATTACAGTTAGTTATACTTTATTGTTTACTCAAAAATTTTTAAGTGAGTAGATCTTAACTACCCTTCCACATTCATACACATACCAATAAAAGGGTAACTGTGTGGTGACGGATGTTTTGATTAATTGTGGTAACCATTAAACAATGTATATCAACACACTGTATACCCTAAATATATACAAGTTTTATTTTTCAATTGTATCTCAACAAAGCTATGTTTTTAAAAACTGAATTAGCTGGGCGTGGCACCACACACCCATAATGCCAGTGACTCAGGAGGCTAAGGCAGGAGGATCACAAATTCAAAGACAGCCTCAGCAATACTTAGCAAGGTCCTAAGCAACTTAGCTGCACCCTGTCTCAAAATGAAAAACAAAAAAAAAAGGGCTGGGTATGTAGCTCAGCAGTTAAGTGCCCTGGGTTCAGTTAATGGTACCAAAAACAAAAACAAAACAAACAAACAAACAAAATAACTGCATTAATAACTAGATTTTTTTTAGTACTTAATTGAATCTTAAATCTTACTTTGAACGAAAATGATAGTTTCACATAGACAGTTCGCATAGATAAGCCTCTAAATTACCATAAAACAAGTTAGTCACTGTGTATAAACCTTTTATTCATTCTATAAGACTGTCGTTTTGTCATTTTTTTAACAATTTAAATGACATGATCTATTTTTACATATGCCTATTTTAGCCACCAAATCCTAAATAGTAATCAGGATGCACAAAGGAAGACAGCATTATAGCTGTCAGAGGTAGCATGCTTCAAAAGGAATAGGGTTGAAAAGATAGTGTTACTTACATTTTCTAAAGTTTTATATTCTTTTCAAAACTATGAAGTATACACACACACACACACACACACACACACATATAACTATATAAATCACTCTGCATAATGCTGGACACAGAAAAATTTTGCAGCTAACCTCTATGTAGTAATATGGCACAATGACTTAGGAATGTAACTATTAGTGTCCCATTCCAATTCGGTCACTTAGGTGTATGACCATGGACAATTTGCTTTAGTTATAAAATATAAAATAGAACTACTGATGGTTTTTATAAGATATACACTTAGCATAATATTTGGCCCACTATAAATACAATAAATGTTTGTTATCATATTAAGTATTTAAGACATTTAAAAATGTATTTGCTATCTGTTATGGTTTAGATTGTGAATGAGACCAGGCAAGAAAGTTTAGAGTGAAATGATTGGGTTATGAGAGTCTTAATCTAATCAATGCATTAATCCCCTTATAAAGATTAACTAGATGTTAACTGAAAGAAGGTAGGGTGTGGCACAAGGAGATGGTTTGGTGGAGGGTGTCTTTGGAGTTTATATTTTTGTTCTTGGGGAGAGAAGTCTCTCCCTGTTTCCTGTTGTGATATCTTGAGCCACATTCCTCAGCCACACTCTTCCACCATGATGTTCTCCCTTACCTCAAGCCCTGAGGAATGATGCAGGCTATCTATGGACCAAGATCTCTGAAATCTTGAGGGCCAAATAAACTTTTCTCCTCCAAAACTGCTCTTTGTCAGGTCTTTTGGTCACAGCAACAGAAAAGCTGGCTGTCCTTTAATACACCAGGAACACAGCTAAACACAGTTTCTAGCATTCTTAAAGAGCTAATGTACAATTAACCAAGTCTGTTCATCTTCTGTTTTTATGATAATTAATTAAATCATTTCTTAAACAGAAACTAAAGTTATGAAACTTACAAAGCAAAAAAACATTATTTTTAAAAAACATTATTCAGCCAGGCTCAGTGGCACACGCCTATAATCCCAGTGTCTTCAGAGACTGAGGCAGGAGGATCAAGAGTTCAAAGCCAGGGCTTGGTTTTATGTAGCTCAGGGACAGATCACTTGCATCCTTGCATTGTATGTGTGAGGCTCGGAGTTCAAGCCCCAGCATTGCAAAAAAAAATTTTTAAGTGTGATATGTTTTAGAACAAGTTATTCTTCATGTATGTATATGTCAAAATACTGTACTGTCATATATATATAAAGAACAAATTTTCAAAAATTAAAATAAAAGAGTTCAAAGTCAGCCTTAGAAACTTAGCGAGACCCTAAGTAACTCAGTAAGCACCTGTCTCAAAATAAAAATATAAAAAGGGCTGGGGATGTGGCTCAGTGGTTAAGTACCCATGGGTTCAATCCCTTAAAAATTAAAATAAAATAAAATAAAAAAACACCAGCCAGAGACTCTGAAAAACACCTTATCATTGGAAATATCGAAAAAACAATACCCCCAAACTACATAGCATGATTACTAAGATGCAAGAAATAGTGAACCCTGCACAACAAAAGGAAAATAAAGAAGAATTGCAAGGAAACAAAATGAAAAACTTAAAATCTACCATGCATGTAGGAAAACAAAATTCAAATTATGAAAAATGAGGTAGTAATATAGAGGACATCTGAGAGCAGTCAGAAAAATGCAGTTAAAAAAGGTAAAATGAGATGAAAACAATAAAGTGACATTTTCTAAAAGCCTATAGCTAACATCTTACTTAACAATGAGAGGCTGAATGCTTTCTTCCCAAAAATCAAAAACAAGCAAATATGTTTAGACTTAACACTCCTGTTCAGCATCATACTGAAAGTTCTGGTCAGTAAACTAAGGTAAGAAAAATGAAGAAAAGCTGTATAGAATGGAAAGGAAAAAAAAATGAAACTACCTATATTCACAGATGCTGCAACTATCTACATAAAACAATCACAAGGAATCTACAAAGAAAAGCTCCTATTACTAATGAGTGGATTAACCAAGATCCTAGAATAAAAGGTCAATATAGAAAAATCAATTATATTTCAATATGCTAGCAATAAACATTGGAAATCAAAATTTTTAAAACAGTACCATTTACAATAGCTCAAAAAGGAAAAGAATGAAATACTTAGATACAAATCTAATAAAACTTGTGCACAACCTGTGAAAAGTACTGACAAAAGAAATCAAAGAAAGCTTCAATAAATGGAAAGATGTACTCAATGCTATTAAGAAGTTATTTCTTCACAACTTCATTTATAAATTAAATTCAATCCCAAACAACACTCCAGCAGGATTTTTTTGTAGATACAGGAAAGCTGACTTTCAAATTTATGTGGAAAGGTGAAGAAACTAGAATACTCGAAGTAACTGTGATAAAAGAACAAAGTAAGCAGACTCATGGTACCTGATTTTAAGACCTAGTATAAAGCTACAGAAGTTAAATGGAGGATATTGGCATGAAGACAGATAATCAATGTAATCAAAGACAGAATCCAGAAAAAGACACACACATAAATATGTTAAAGGATTTTTGACAAAGGGCAAGGCAATTTAGTGACAAAAATAATGTTATCAACAAATAATATTATCAACAAAATGCTGGAACAAAGGAGCATCCATACACAGAAAATGTGAACTTTTTTTTAAGCAATATTTTTTATTTTAATATATTTTTAGTTGTCAGTGGATTTTTAAATTTTATTTATTGATATGTGGTGCTGAGTATCAAACCCAGGGCCTCACACACACCAGGCAAGCAAGCACTCTACCACTGGGCCACAACTCCAGTCCGAAAATATGAACTTTGACCTGCACCTTGCACCTTAAACAAAATAAACTCAAAACCAATCCGAGGCTTAAATGTAAAACATAAATGTATAAAATCTTTAGAAGGAAACAAAAGAGGAAATCTCTGTAACGTTGAATCAGGTGCCAAATTCTTAGATAAAAAACTGAAAGTAGGATCAAGAAAGAAAAAAATTTAATGATTGAACTTTATCAAAATTAAGAACTTTTGCTCTGTGAAAAACACTGTTAAGAGAAAAGAAGAAAAGTTATAGACTGGCAGAAAATATTGTTAAATCACATATTTGACCAAGAACTTATATCTAGAATATAAAAAGAAACTCACCAACTAAGAAAAAGAAAACAAACACCCTCCTCCACACATTGTAAAAAAAATTTTAAAAAACCTTCATTTCTATATGCTCGGGTTTATATCTGTGGCTTTTCTTTATATTAATATGAGATTTCTCTATCAGTCATTGTGTAAAAATATAGTTAGGCAAAAGATCTGAACAGACACTTCACAAAAGATATATGCATGGCAAGCAAGTACATAAAAAGATCATCAACATATTAGGTAAATGCAATTAAAAGCACAAGACACTACCACAAACCAAACAGAATCGCTCCAATAAAAGTAACTGACAACACCAAGTGCTCACTTGGAATTTGAAACTACTGTAACTCTTACATATTGCTAGTAGAAATGCAAAATAATACTGATACTTCAAAAATTCTTAGAGAAAATAAGGGGGGGGGGACCTTCCCAATTCATTTTCTTATCCTGATAACAAAGCCAAAGACATCAAAGGAAAACTACAAATCAATATCCCTCACAAACATAGATGGAAAAAAATATTTAACAAAATATCAGGCTGGGCAGTGTTGCACACCTATAATTTAAGCAACTCAGGAGTCTGAGACAAGATGATCCCAAGTTCAAGGTCAGTCTGGGCAACTCAGTGAAACCCTGTCTCAAAATAAAAGTGTATATAAATAAAAGGTGTGAGGATATAGCTTAGGGGTAAATTGCCCCTGGGTCCAACCCCCAGTACCACAAAAAAGTAAAAAAGAAGAATCAGCAAATCAAATTCAACAATTTATATATATATATATATATAAAATACACTATACCCAGGTAAGATTTATCCCAGAAATACAAAATTGGTTGGACACCTGGAAAATTAATTAATATAGCACAATATATTACCAGAAAACAGGACAAAATCCATTAAGATCATCTCAAACTCCATCAAAAGTAAACTGAACGTTACTAAAGAGTTTTATGATACTGTGGTTATTTTATGTTTTTTTCAGAGTGTTCATTTTATTCACTGTTAGCTACTCAAGTTCTCAAATACTAATTGAGTACCTACTGCATGTAAGGAATTCTGCTAGGTACTAACATAGATACACAAAAACACATACATGATTCAGTAAAAATTAAAATAAGGTGCATGCATAGAGACAGATAAAGGAATAACAATTCTGCTTATGAACTTAAGGAAAGAAAATTATCTCATTCCTATTCTTAAGTTATGGAGGCATATTTTAAACTGTAACTTAAAATTAAATCACACTGTAGTAGCAAATATGCTAACATATAGAAATAATTTTATAAAAGTACTGTGTATGTATTTTCATTTGCTTGACTCTACCTCTCAACAAAATAACATCACTTTAAAACCTCTTCAGTATAATAATTTATTTGTCCATTATTTAAAAATGTCTTTCAGATAGTATATACTATACCTTGTGGGGAGCCAGAATCCTCTGCCTAAACTTTTCAACTGTATCTTGACCCATGGAAGACCAAGCATTGACAAATGCTTCTGCTTTGTCTTGTCTAAGATGAATGTTCTCTAATTGCTGCTGCAAAGCTGCTGGTTTCACGTTGTGATATACTGCCTATTAAAGAGGAAAAGAAATTACATATATCCTTCTATTTGTACAAAGACCTTGAGCTGAAATCAATACAAAATTACTTTAAGGGGATTTAAATCAAAAGAACATTTCACATTCCTATTGCAGATATTTCTGGTTGTTTTACAAACAGTATCATATAATATCAAGGGATAAAAGATTAAGGATTAAAAAACCTAAATTATTTGGGTTAAACCTGTTCTGCCTTTTGAAACAATCCTAAAATTTCTTTGCTCTGGCTATGTGAATGATACCTTATTTAAAATTTCATTTTATTTATTTCACTTAACTATTCAAAGTTTACAATGATTTTGTTTCTCAACTAACAAATTTTTTCCAAGAAGTAGTTCTCAAAACTATCTTCATCTATCAACTTCCTAGGTAATACAGAATTTTAAAAATTGTAAAAAATTTTAACAGTGATTATTTGTTCTGTTTTTTACATTATTCTGGAACAACTTTTCCATAAATCCCATTTTGCACTATCCTATTTAATTATTCTTTTTCTCTATTGCGGTTCACCATCGGTAAGAACCACAGTCAGCTTTATGATCTATAATTATATAAATCTGTAGTAAATGCCTGGTAGTTTGTCCTCCTAATGTGATCTGTTCACTAAAATGTTCATGAAGCTACAGTACTATTTAATTTTTTATTTCACAGGTATTCTATTTAATCAATGACCAGGAATTTCTTGAGGATCTATTTTAAGACCAGTGAAGTGCTGGGCTTATACAAGATGCACAAAACATATCATTCTAGCCCTTCAATAAATTCAAAATCCAGTGAGTGCCATGACTGACACATGTGAAATAATGAAAGATTAACAATGTGCCCTACTATGATGAGCCAAGGTTAAAAAAAATCCAAATAAGGGAGGACTCCAGGTAGGATGACTCAAGGCTAATTTGAGAAGTGATGCAGAAAGGAAGCTTGGTGGGAAAAAAAATACCATGACAACACTTCTTTTCTAAAATTTGTATTTATTATCCTAGTCAAATATATGCCCCTAAATCATTTATCTAATTTATTAAATGTATTCCATTTTTCCAAAGTATTATACAAGTAGCAATGCATTCAAATCTTTTATAACTATCTCAAGTCAAGAAGTCTTGATTCACATCACCAAATCTCCACTAATGCTATTCAACACTGTTGCTTTGTAGAATAAAACACTGTGGAAAGAAATGATGCATTCAAATATTTCTTACCATATTGAAATTCTTGATTAAAATGTATTCACAGCAAAAAAGTAAACATATTCACAGTTTTCATCTTGCACACTTCCAAAAAACTAAATATCATAGATATCAGCAATACAAATATGTAGTAAAAACATCATAGTAAGGGCATTTGAGGCAATAAAAATACCTGTTCTAAAATAAATGATATTGTTTCAAGGACGAGGTGGAGATCTTGTTTCTCTAGAGAAAATGCAGCTTGAAGTTTTTCTTCCTCTTCTTCACTGAAACTTCTCTCAGCCTACAAATAGGAATAGCAATCTATTAGCACACATTTAGGTATTCAAATCTCATACTTGAATCAATTCATATATGAATGAGAACATTAAAGAAAAAGTGAATCCATGGTGAAAGGAAACTTTCTAAAAGGTATGACCTCCATTCTACACTTTTACAAATAAAATAAACCGGATTAAACTTATTTCTTGTGATGACTCAATTCATAATTATGAGCAATGATGGTTCTGGCTGCAGTAGCTTAAAGAAGTGCTAAGACATGGATGATTTTTCACTGCAGTTTAAAAAAAAAAATCTCAAACTCCTGTGCTGTTATATTTCTTTTTTAAAAGTTTTTTTATTTGTTCTTTTTATATACGCATGATAGCAGAGTGTATTTTGCTATACTATACATACATGGAGTATAACTTCCCATTCTTGATATGGAGTTACACTGGTCATATATTCATATATGAACATAGGAAAGTTTGTCTGATTCATTCTACTGCCTTCTCTATTGCTTTTATATTTTTTATCTGGTGTTCGGAATTCTTCCATTTCATTCCATAATTAGCAGTCATTTCTTGAAACTACTTACATGACCCATTATAGTAGCACTTTCATTCCCTGGTTTGCTGGTTCTACTTCTGCCAGGTTAGGAACACAGATTCTCAGAACTAGATATACAGCACAGTTATACCAACAGCATTTATGTGAGGGCCTAAAATCTGTTCTGTGGAGTCATGTGTGTAAGTTTTTGTTTCATTACATGAGTTTTAACAGCCATTCGTGAAGCTAAGAGGCCACAAATGTTTATTTCTAAGTTCTCAGCTAGGGAAGTTTGTCTTAACTTCCCTCAGTGTTTCCAAGTGCAAACTGTTGACATGCTAGTTGAGACAATTACAAGATATTTAAAAGTCCATGGACATTGAATGCCAGAAGCAACCTTTACACATTTTAACAAACCAAAACAAATAAATAGTCCCATATGTACACACATGCACACACACACACACGCAAAATGTAGATGTTAGGATGGGCCAGGAAGACAACCAGTTCAAAGAGGTCTCCTAAGTCCATGGTCAGGCATGCCCATATTCTAAATCTAAGCCGTCTAGTTTCTTCAAGTTGATTTCTACTAAGGAATTCAAGGAAGCAATCTGGACAAAGACTGGCATACTCCATCCATAAACAGAAAGAAAAAAAACTTGGTAAAAACAAAGTATGAAGTTGATGACATTTAGGGTGGTAATCACTTCCCTAAACCTCTTCATTTATCTACCTGCCTCTACTGTTCTAAGGATTGTACTTGTCTCAAGGCAAACACCAACTTGACAGAACTAACATACATAAAATAAAGGAGGCTGATCCTGAAATTCACTGCAAACTTTAAGATCCCTTATCACAGCAGGAACCACTCTGCAAGATCATCTCCTGAAAATGCCTGGGAAAAAAATTATACTGTTACTGACATTTTCTTAGCAGACAAGGATTCACATACATGCTTCTGTCCTCAGTTATTTCATTTCTCAACAAGCACATCTCGTCCCCAATCCCACTACCTCTGATAACACAACATGGAGAATGCAATGCTCCAGCTACAGGGTTAACTCCAGGATACATATTAACTTATTCTCAACTCCAGAGGTGACTGAGAGGATCAAAGACACACTACACATCTAATTTTCCATGCAAATGTTCTTTCCTCAGTATCAAGAATGAAAGTTGTAAATAAGATTTTTGTTCCATATTATTTTACTCAATTAAGAATGCAACTACTGAATCAGGAAGTAAAGTAAAACTTCTGTATCTACTGCCTGCATCATTCACTTTGGGGCTGATTTATATAATGTCTTATATTCTTTCCTGAGGTTTAGTGTAATGGGTTAAAGGAATGGACTCTGGAGCCAGACTAAATTACTATCTAGTTGTGTAACTTTGGGCAAGTTATTTAACCGGTTTTTATTTCAGTTTTTCCTGTGGATAAAAGGAGGTTGACAATAGTATCCACTTCAACTTGCTGTAAGGATTAGATAGTTAATAATACTAAGCCATTAGAAGAGTACCAGTCACAGAGAGAACAATGTGGCTATTTGTGAAGAGCAGATAACACAGAATATTGCTGCTATTGTTGCTGTTCTTATTCCTCCCATCTACATCACAAATTCTTTACAGGCAGGAACTTAAAAGACCTCCATTTGTACTGTTTCCCATGGAAAAGAAAAGAACTACCTCTGAGAACCTGCACTGAGTGCTATACAAATAGCAATGTATTAGGTATAAGAGATATAAAGATGAGTAAAACATGACCCTCAAGATAGATTGGTGAAGAGGTGTAGGGATTTGATTGCCTTCTAATCATGAAACAAATACTAATTACATAGTACTAAAGTTTAGTAAGAATGAACAAAGTTTCAGAAGCACAGAATAGAGAATATAAAACTGATGAAAGGAAGACTGCAAAATCTTTGCAGGATGAGTAGTTTTCTCATTTGGACATTTGAAGGCAAGCAGCAGAGTATATGCAGACATACAAATGAAAAAGTTCATGGCACACGGAAGTAGAAGAGCATTGTTCAGTCTGACTGGAACACTTGCAAAGTAGGGAGAACATAAGCTGCAGCCATATTATAATGGATTACAGACACAATGCTAAGGATTTGAACTTTTCTCCACTTAGCACTGATGGCTCTAAACACTATAAAAAATATATATGTTGGAATTCTTTTTGTTTGTTTTCTCCCCCTGGTACTGGGGTTTGAACCCAGGGATCTTTGCCACTAAACTACATCTCAGTTCTTTTTAATTTTAAGACAAGTTCTTCCTAAAGTGCTAAGTGTCTCCCTAAATTATCCAGGCCAGCCTCAAACTTGCAGTCCTCCTACCTCAGCCTGAGTCACTGGGATTAATTACAGGCATTCATCTTGGCCGATCAATCTTTTTTTGAGAGAAAAACATTTAGAAAGATAATTGGAATTATATTATAAAGAAACAATAGGAGTAAGAAGACTACAGGCACAGATACTAATGTAAAGGGAATTATTGTATTCCAAGGAAAAGAATAATAAACATCTGAACTAGGACTGTAAGAACTCAGATTTGACAAACATAACAGAGGAAGTAGGACATGGCTCTGGGGCTGCCTTCTGGCCAAGAAAAAGAAGAAGAAAAAGTAAGAGTTCTGGTTGTCATTGGCTGTTGATGCCCAGCACAAGGCAGAGCAGTTAGTGAGTGCTCCATAAACATGGGTTTGATGAAATTAAATTTTTATAACCTAACAAATTAAGTTGGATTGGTGACCAAGTAATGAATTAACAAACATCCACACATCCAAAACAACCACACCCTTGAAATAAAAGTACAAGAGAAACAAAATTAAAGATTAAATGCTAGTTGAGAGCAAATACCACAGAATTATTAAAGGAAAAAACGAATCAGAATTTCCCCAGAGTATGTTCCACAAAACATTACTCCCAAAATATATACTATGATAAAACAATTCCAAGGTCAAACACATATGGAAAATGTTATACACCAGATTCACCCTTATGTTTACCACAAACACTAGGATATTCAATACTCTGAAAAGTTCCATAATTTTAAAAATTAACTTGAATACACAGTTTCCCGGACTTTGGACCATGGAACATTATCAAACCTTCCACAGATCAAGTATTCCTGAGAACACACTGGAAAACTCTACTTCACAAAAAGTTCTCCAAATGACAACAGAGTTTCAGAGGCATTAGAAGAAAATTTTACATGCTATAGAAATACAAAAATACAAACCTTCAGGTGAAGTTTTTGAAGAATTCGGGTAAGCAATCGTGGAAATCTTCCTACATCTAGTGTATTTATCAGCGACACCGCTTTTTTCATGCTAAATAAATCCATAAAACAAAGTTTTAAAACAATTTTAAAATATACTTGCTAACCAAAGGTCTAATGTTTTCTCCAATATGCAGATGGTAATTCACAATGGGGGGGAGGGTCCTAGGGAAGAACTGAGTTACTTTAGATTAGGTAGAGGGGAGTGAAGGGAGGGGTAGGAAAGATAGTAGAAAGAAACAAGTCATTATTACTTTATATACATATATGAGTGAATAGCCAATGTGATCCTACAACATGTACAATCAGAAAAATAAGAAATTATACTCCATTTATGTATGATTTATCAAAATGCATAAATGTATTCCACTGTCATTATAACTAAATGAACAAATAAAAAATTTTAAATAAAGTAAAATATGCTTGCTATTGTCTATAAGTTTTCATTTCAACAATTCTGACTGCCATATGGAAAGTCTGAGTAAAACAGAGTAAAGAAAATGGCAACCAGAAAAGAGTCAGGCAATCTGAACATTTCCAAAAAGATGCCTCCCAAAAGTAGTCTTTGAAAAGGTCTACTTGGAAAATTTTCTCTTATTGTAGGCAAAGCAAACTACAAGGGGGCCCATGTACTCTGTAGGTGTTCACATAACCTCTTAATCCAGAATGAAAATCAGAAAGGAGTAAGATAGGGGTTGCAGCAATTTAGGAAATTAAACTAAAAACATAATATGGAATAGCAAGTAATGGGAGAGGTGGATACTGCACACAAAATCATTTGTTATTACTAAGAAGACAGTTGCTTTAAAACCCTGTTTCACTTGTAATACTTGTAATAGTCAAATTTAAACAATGTATTAAGAACAATTCTGTACCAAATTGAATAAGGTTTACTGATGTAGTGTGTGCATTGACTGAGCAAAGAAACTCGATGTCAGAAACAAAGGAGTCCAAGAAGGAAAAACTTAAAAATGACAACTCTCTTCTTGAGATTTTTGCCCAGACACAAGTAAGTTATTCTCCAATTTCAATATTTGCCTATATACTTCAGTGATTCTTCTATAGCCACACAACATATTTCAATAAATTAGTCATTTTTACTCAATGGTGCTATTTTGGGCCAGGTGTAGTGATGCTCGCCTATACTCCCGGCTACTGGGGAGGCTGAGGCAGGAGGATCGCTTGAGCACTGGAGTTTGAGACTAGCCAGGGTTCATAGCATGACTTGGTCTCAAAACAAAAATCAAAAGTAACAAAAAAAAAAAGGGGGGGGGGACTTTGTATCACCACTATGGGCAGCCAACCTTACATATTACACACCGAAATTGGCTAAAAAATTAATAAAATGGAAATGAAAGTGTTAACAAAATCTAGTTAGATTATATTACCAGCCCAAAACCCTGACTTGAGGTCCATTCAATGACGACTCAAAAGGGAAGTTAACATGTTAGGTATTACCCACCCTCCAGCACCAGCAAGAGCCTTTCTCATCATCATCAGCTCTGAAACTTGAAGACGGAAACGGAGTACTTTTCCACGTGATTCGGCAGTACTCGAGGTAGCGCTTGGGAACTTCTGACACCACTCTGAGAAGTGACAACCACCAGGCACCGCCAGCTGCTGCCAGGCGCACTGTATGCCACAGATGAACCACCGTGAAGGTGGAAGCGCCAAGCCGTCCCTCGCACTCCGCGGACCTGACTGGCCCACGAAGCGACCTCAGCAGACCCGCCCCGGCTCCTCCCGGCCCGGCCCCGCCGCGGCGCCAGGACTGCAGGCAGCAGGGACATCCTCGCGCGGGTACTGCCCGCGCCACCCCGGCGCGGCTACCACAAGTGATCCCAGGACAGTACCTGGGACTCTCCGGCAGGATTAGCGCCGCCGATGCCGCCATCCTAGCCGCTCCCTCGCTCGCCGCCTGTCAGCTGCGCCGAGCCCCACCAATCAGGGCCGCGGAGGACGGAAACCCGGAAGGCCCAAGCTGCGCAGCCGCCGCCTGCTCCTCCGGACTCCCGGGACTGGAACCCCAGAGACCGGTCCTGCGGGCCCAGAAGAAGCGAGGGGACGACGCTGTCGTCCTCCCTGTCACGCTAATTGTATCGGAGTTAAGGCTCTACCTAAGTATTTATTATACTTATATGTCTATATATCATGTGCATACCTGGCTAGACATGTGTATATGTGCATTTTTATATATGTGTGTCAATGGGTATAATATGGAAGTAATGTGTGTGTACCCGCACATACATATACTGTATAGCTTTTTTATTCATTTATTTATTGATTGATTGATTGATTGATTGATAGCGCACCTTTAAGCAAGTGCTGCGGCATCTGCCAACGGAGCTGCCACACCCCTACCCCGTCCTGGAGCTTGCTTGCTTTGCCGAGCTTCATCCCTTAAGAGAGATAGTTCAGCCTCCTCCAGCCTTGGCACCGGGCTCGCCGCGCCTCCTATATCAGCATGTCCAGAGCTCCTCAGGGCTCCATGGCCCGGCCTGAAGAGGGTATGTGCAATTCGTTAGTACCTACTATATGTCAAGCACTAAGCTAGGCACTGGGTTTTTGCCTGTTGTTGAAATGAACAAGTATTTGAGCCTCTCTTCTGAGTTCACCACAGCTAAGTAAGGGAGATGCATCACCGCGAATAGTTCCACTAAGGATCTTCCATGAGAGTAGCATTTTCACGAATACCTTGAACTGCCTTAGAGAAAAAGAAGAAGAGCATTAACGAAATCAGAGATGGGAGCAAGAAAGCATCCTGAGCAGGTGGCAAATGCAATGCCTGCAGAGATGAGGAAGGTTTTTTAGGGCAAAGGCTGAGGAGTAGATGGACAGTTCAATGGAGTTTGAATAATAGCCAGGAATTAAGGCTAGAAAAATTTGAATGACAGGTTTTAGCATTTGCACTTAATCTGGAGAGAAATGGGCAGCCATTAATTCTTTTAAATGTTTTGGTTTTTCCCTAAATTAAATATTTTAAAGTAAAAATATTTTGTGAAGAGAAATGGGTTTTGTTTGTTTTTGTCTTTTTTCAAGTTTCTTGTTATCCAAATGATTGGACTGGAAAGAGGTAAGCAGGTAAACTACAGAGAAAATTATTGCAATAATTTATGGAAAGCAATAAAATCCTGTGGTACTAAAAAGGCATTGGAGAATGAAAAAACGGTGGATGAATTAGAGTTGCATTTCAACAGAAGAATCTTCAAGAACTGGCAAGAGATTGAATTTAATTTTCCTCCCTAATTATATTTTACTTAAATTATTATTTAAATTAGTTGGCATTCCTGGAGCAGCCCAAAAACATCCTCACTGAAAGGAGAAGCCAGATTGCAAATTAAAAGCGAATAATCCCTACATGGATAATTGAGTCAATTATACAGTGTGTTGAATACATACAAATACGTTTGGTTCCACAACCACTCCGCACACTCCCCAATTTATGCATATCTGAAAGAGATATATGCGAATGAACATAAATTATAGGTCTCTGCTCCAAACACAGATTACCTTACCTGGCACAACTGTAAAGAGATTCTAGTTCCCTCTATCTTCAAATCATTTCCCTTTTGTCTTGATTGATTGCCTGAAGTGGAGCTACTAACCTGCTTCAACTGTTTCAAATCTATAGTGAAGTTCACCTCCTCCTCCTCAGTTGCCTTAAAAAACAGCTGGGATTTTGAACAAGGTGGTTCAAATCCTGAATCTGTATCACTTTGGACAAAGTATTAATCTCACTTAGCTTTCCATTCCTAATCTCTAATGTAGGGATGAAAGTAACATCTGCTCCCCTGAACTGTGGTGAGGATTAGATAATATGATGTGCACCTTTGAGAAACACTCTCTCTTCCTCATAAAATAAAGCACAGGCCTCCAGGTTTCTTACAAGAGAGTCACTAATGGACACAGAGGCCTCTTGCTCTATTTCTCTCCATTTGCAATGATGGACTGGTTACTTCTTATTATCACTTATTATTATTTGTTTCTAAAGAGGCTTGATGCTGTGAATAATTTCACCCCTCAAATATTTAAGAGCATCACCTAGGATATTTCTGCATTCTCTGGAATATAAGTATATATGCCCATGAAAAAGTCCTTTAGGTTACCTACCTGTTGCCACCTGCTACAGAATAGGAACTATATTTCCTGAAGGCAAAATTTCATAACTACTCTTTACCCTTACTCTCCAAACTTACCTCATCTTCATGATGGATCCAGAGCCCAGATCTGCTGGCCTTGTTTATCATGGCTAAACCATGCTGAATGCATCAGTTTTTCCGTGCCCCTACCTTCATTACATACTTCTACCAAGACCACATTTTTGACATACTTTGTTAGCCAGGTTCTGTAGAAACAGTGTGAGTTACATTCTTGTGCCTCATTAGGAGCTGTAAATGCAGGGAAGTAGGAGTGAGGGCAAAAGGGAAGTAAGAAAGGACAGGAGGAAAGCGAATGCAAGGTGGCATGTTATCTACCTGGTTACAATGTCAAAACCTAGCTTGTACAGAGAGACTCTATGAAGTCACCGTGACTTAGGGGTGAAAGAAGAAAAAAATTTCCTGCAAACTCTGAAATTTTTCTCTCTTGTTGGTCCAAATTTTCCTATGGTTCATACCACCCCTACATTTCTAGAGTGTGTAATCTGGTGATTAAGCAGCTCCACTGCAGAGTCCACAGTTTTCATGGGTCTGGTAAAAAATACAGGAGTCCTAAAGTATAGGAGAATAGGAACCCAGGACTCAGTTCCAACTTGTACCCATCCCCAGATTACTTCCCTCTGGACTCCTGATGGTGGCAGTTAGTGGCAAGGGCTTTAAGACCAGGAAACAATTCAGAGTTCCCAGGGGCCATTTTCTTTGGGAAAGTAGAGCAATGTGCTGAAACCTGGGAAACAAGTGAAGCTAGTTGGTGACATGCATAACTTGGGGACAGTCGTATTTCTTTAGTAGACTCTGAATACGAGAGTTGTTTGACCTCTGAATGCTTCAGTCTTAATTGTGCAGCTTTTTTTCGTTTACAGAGGCCTCGTTGTTTTTCCAAAGTATATCACAACACAAATTGAAGTGAGGTCTGGTGTCAGCCCTCCACAGTATCCTTGAAGTGAGGTCTGGTGTCGCCCTCCACAGTATCCTGGGAGTTAACCTTTACTTCTGAGTATGAGTTTTGTCTTCTTTGGAGTCCCTCCCTTTTGGTGGGTGCCTTCTCAAGGACCTCTTTGTGTTCTCTTCCTGTACCCTCACTGTGCATTCACTCTCTCCCCATGAGGCATGATTTATATGTTTGGTACTCAGCAAAGTAGAATGAAGTATAGGCCTTCTCCCAGAAGACTCTCCCAATCCTAAATGAACTCTGGACACACCAAAGAGTAATTTGAAAGATGGGTAACATCTATTCACCCACTGGAGCAGTATCTGAGTCCAGAAACCCCAGCTAATTGAAGTGACCTTTTAAGTAAACACTTGGTATATATTATTAAGTTAGGGAGGTGGGCAGACATTTTATCATGTACCCCAGATTGTCCCTGCAATGTGTTGGCTAATTAAGAAACATTTTGGAAGATGTTAGTTCTCCTACTCATACTGAGTTTTTCAGGTCCATCTGGTGTTGGATTGGATATGAGGTGTCCCCCACAAGCTCCCGTGTAAATGCAGGAATGTTCTGAGATAAAATAATTAGGTTGTGAGAGCTGGAACCTAGCAAGTTCATCCCAGTTTAAATGGACTAACTGTAGGCAAGGAGGGCATGGCTTGTTCTCTGTCTGTTCCCTGGCTGCCATAATGGAAGAGTGCTCCTCTACCATGCCCTTCCGCCAAGATGCCTTATCTTTGGCCTAGAGCAATGGACTTGGATGACCATAGACTGAACCTCTGAAACAAGGAGCCAAGACAAACTTTCCCTCCTTTAAGTTGTTCTTGTCAAGTATTGTGGTCCCAGCAATGCAAAGCTGACTAATAAAATCTATCAAGGAGTCACATAGGGCAGAAGACTAGAACTACCTAATCCTTTGCCCTATACCAGACTGACTGTAAAGCGTGTGCTTTCTATTCAACTGTTTTGAAACCTTTGCTATGAAAGCCACTGGCCCAGGCTGGGGATGTAGCTCAGTTGGTAGAGTGCTTGCCTTGCATGCACAAGGCCCTGGGTTCAAACCCCAGCACCGTAAAAAAAAAAAAAAAAAAAAAAAAAAAAAAAAGTCACTGCCCCAGCTTTCCTCCTCCTCATCCAACACTAAATAAACACATCCCCCTCCACACCATCACTCCTTCACAGTTTCCAGCCCTGTTTTTAGCTCTGTAGTCAGCACTTGCCTCATAGGTGTAAGAATCAACTGGGGTATGACTGAAGAACACCCTTTAAGATGGTAAACATGTAGTTATTTGTTCCCTTTAAGATGGTAAACATGTAGTTATTTGTTCCCTTTAAGATGGTAAACATGTAGTTATTTGTTGCGCATTTTCCCCCAGATTCCCAGGGGAATGAAGTTTATTACAGGTTTTTATTTTGAGTTTGTTATGTGAAGGTTCCTATTTATTGTGAGATACATGAGGAATAAAGAATGCTTGAACATAATCTATCCCCTTAGTAATTGCATAAGAGTCTGTGATGTGAAAAGGAAACAAACAGCTTAGAAAAAATAAAGAATAATATCAAGGTTGCAGGCCACATTTGTCCATAAAAAAACCAACAACAGTATTTATCTTCACTTACCCTTCACCAGAAGGAGAATGGGATAAGGGATGGGAGGGAAGCTTTTATTAAAATGTGGCAAATACACACTTTGTGATATATGAACAGATCCTTTTCTAACTATTCTCAAGCTTTAAGTTGAAAACCAGCTCGAATTATCACCCCTCCATTTTCATTTGCACCTAGTTTCTTCCATTCTATATCCCAGGGGCCTGAAACATTTAAAGGACTGATATTCACACATAGGATGTGTGAAAGACTGAGTTGTTTCTTCAGTAATTTTCACCTGTGAACGCTATGAACACCATTCGAAAAGAATTAGATGGTGCCTCCCATATAGACATGTGAGAGTAAGGCAAGATTACAGATTGCCTTCTAACCAATGACCAGTAAAGGAAATTTAAAATTATAGTAAATGCCACAAATAAACAACAGAAAAAAATTAATTAACAGCAAATGGACAAGGAATAAAAGCATGACCTAATAATACAACTGGAAAAGTGTTAGCCAAATAAACAGAGCTTCTGTTGCTGGATCCTAAAGGTGGGCCTCAGCTTGCTGAAACCATGCTGGGAAAAAAGGAGTTCATGAACCCATGAGGCTTCTCTTTATATCCCCCAGTTTGCAGAGGTGAGGAATTGGAGGTAAACAGTCAGTCAAGGGAAGTCATAGGAAATCCTGGAGAATATGAGAACTGATAGTTGATGCAGGAACTGGTGGAGGTTAGAAGAACCCCACAGTTCACCTTTTTGATGCCTCTGAGTAAGGAAAAAAAGATAGAGCATTAAGGCAAAAAAAAAAAAAAAAATTACATCTAATTATCTCAAACAATAAATAGGGAGCTAGCAAATTTGAAGACAAAGAAACAAGAAGAAAAGAGATTCCAAGGCTACAAGGCAGTGGGAACATGGAAGCCTCAGGGAAAATAACTCTCCCTCAAGCTCTCTGCCTCATTGTTAATGCTACTGAAACCCACAGGCAACTGAGTCCTTTCCCTTTACTAAGCAGAAATGAAAGAACTAAACGGGGAAGTGAACAACCAGGGCTGACTCAGAAGGAATCAGAGGCTCTGGGGCTCCACAATTAAAGAGGAACTGATTGGAAGCCTGTGGGTACCCGCTCAGGTTGGACATGCCCCTCCCATGTGTAGTGAATCCCAATACAGGGCTATCAACAAAATCACAAATCTGGGAAAGTAAAAACTAAATCCACTAACAAATGCTATCTTTAGTACCAGATTCCATGCAAGCTTTGATTCAAAAGTAGATAGAATACAAATATTGAGCCATCAAGATGGCATTTCTGATGGAAAGGCAAATTGGTCTCACATTAATAGGCAAAAGAAGCAAGAAGACTTTAGCACAATATCAGGAAATTTTGAGCCTGGGCAGAGCTGTCCATGCCAGATACACATGAAGCCATGCCAGTAAACACAGGAAGCAGTGCCATGGTAACTTTAAGCATTCTACATGAAAATGTAAGAAATAAAAGTACACAGCATAAAAAAAAACAGATGAAAATTCCATGTGCATGTTCAAGATAGAACATAATAAAGAAATTAATTCTCTAGAACAAGAACTAAAAGACAACATGATAAAACAATAAAATTAGATAAAAAAAACCCAAAAAAAAAAAAAAAACAGGAAAAAAGTCGAGAATTGAAAACTCAGCATTTCCTAGCTATTACCTAAATTGGAAACTGCAAGAAACAGACTACACACAATTGCAAATTTAATTATTGATAGAGAAGATTGGCTATTTATGGTGAATGCAAAAGAATAAGACAGAAAGTAGATACTGAGAACAAAGAAAAACCAATCTAAAAATCAATGTGTCCCCAAGGCAAAGAATCCAAATAATAGACCAAAAGTAAAAAATAATAATAGTAATAAAAGCACATTCAAATAAATTATAAGTGTCTGACTCCATTTTTCATCTTTGATTGCTGGCAGTTTTTCCAGCCCACCATTCCCTTTTCCCCTTTGCCCCCACCTAGGCAGTCAAAGAAGCCCAGGTTCTCCCTCATGGGCATTGGTGAGAAATTCAAACCCCAGAAGCCCCTGACTAGTTGGGGAACCATAACCTGTGTCCCCCACCTTAACCACCATAAAACCCTAAGCCAGATGTCCTCTCTTGCTCTTTCAAGCACTTTTTAGGTCTATTTGAGAGCATTCTCTGTTCTCTCATCCACGTAGTATATTCACACCTTCCTCTAATAATGTGCATATCATCACCGGTCTAGGCACCAAAACAAATTTGGGGTGGGGAGTCCATTCTGCCTCTCTGGGATGAACAAAATAAATATTTAATAGAAGACCATTTTTCTAGATTGTTGGAAAAGTTGAATCTGCAGTTTAATGAAAAGGTAAATTGTTTTCCAAGAGAACTAATGTCAAATAATGATGCTGGAACAAATTCTAATAAAATTACCAAACACCAAATACAAAGAAACAATTATTCAGGCTGTCTGGTGAAATAAGCATATTGTTTACAAAAGTACAAAAATCAACAATTCCCAGACTTCTCCATAGCAATGTCTAAAATTTTGATAAAAGTATATCATGTCTAGTCAAAATGCTATTCAATTATAAAAACAAAAGTTAAAAATTATCAAACATGATTGCATCCATACTTTTCATGGACTTTTTTGGAAAAATAATTGAAAATAAGCCAAAGAAGCAATTAGTGAAAATAAGAATTTCAGAATGGAGATGTTATGGTGAACATTAAATCTATATGAAACTAAAATTTAGTTACAATAGGGATAATGTTTATGAAATTAAATTTATTTTATAAGATTTGATAATGTAAAATTAGTATATAGCTAAGAAAACTAATTTTAAAATGGACAAAATAGGTGGAATACAGTTTTAAGAGTACTAATTGCCTTATCTTTCATGGCAAGGAAATAATAAATGTATCATAAGTGAAATACATCTTTAATAAATTGACTATAACTTCTTACATTTTTCATGATTATTTTTAAAAAGCGCAGAGGTGGCTTTCTAGAAAGCTGCAGTCTGAACATCTCTCAGAAAGTGTGGAAATATTTTCCTCGCTCATTTTGTTCAATCAACTCAGTAACCAGAAAGACTCTTATTTTGAAAACAATACAAGCAATTTAGCATCTATTGCTTACTTCCTGAATCATGTTATCATTACTTCTGATGGCATTTGAATTTGTGACCACTGTCTTAGAGGGGTCTCTAATATTTAACATCTCTTTGTTAAAGAAACAAGTCTATAAAATATGGCAGCTTCTTCCATTTATTGTCCTTCTTTTATCCACTTTAATAAAAAACATTTTTATATATTTACATACTATGTTTTGTATATAGCATATAGATTAATATCGCATATATTACATATATAGCATATAGATTGCATAAAGGGATTACCAGAATTAGGACTGGTTAATGTTCATGATATTCGTTTGGCAAAATTTTCTGTAATTTTCTGTCTTCTACTTTGCATCTCTCCATATTACTTGAATTTCCAACGATGAGAATGAATTATATTTATAAAAACAGGAAAGTCATTATTCAAAACTAAAGAAAACAAAGAAAATTAGTTATGAAGAGATGTATACATATATATTTATGAATATGTAGTTATATATTAAGGATATATACATATATGGATATATTATGGATACATACACACACATATATTTATGTATATATAATGAATGTATATAGTATTAAAATATTTAACATTCCAATAAAAATACTTTGGAAGACCTAAACACTAACATCATTCTTATGGCAATTTATAAATAGTATTAATTCATTAAATAGTTTCAAAATCTACTTAAGTTTTTTTTGTGTTAAAGTAAAGAAATACCCAAAGTAAATTATTAATGCTACTGCATTTGAAAAGAATCCAAACATATATCTCTTCAGTATAATTGCCCATCTTTTATTTACACAGGATTTTAAAAGGCTTTCTCTTTACTGTTTGCTTAGATTAGTAAATTGAGGAGATGAGTGTAGTTACTTCTTTCAGGGTCAGAGTCAGCATAGCATTACTAAAGATAAGTGATGCTTCTTACAAGCCAAATAGCCACAGAGGTCTTTATCTGCCTTCTTAGAGCCATAGGTAAGACATACCACTGTACCACCTGCATGAGTCTACCCCATGTGCTGATTGTTCCATGCCCATTATTTGTCTGTCCCTAGTCTTGTGACACACTCCTCTGCTGCCTTTCCATCTCTCCAGAAGGGATTATGGATGTAAAGGTATCTTAGTTATTACAATGCCTAAGGAGGAGCCCCGAATCACAGTCTCACACAATGATGAGACTCCCCAAAGTGTCAATAGCAACTGTGTAAAGAAAGCAAATTCTCAAGGCTTCTTGATCCACTTAGTTCACACTTTCTACTGTCCCAACCACTAAGTTACTCTCTTCTCAGGACTGTCAGAGGTTCATCATATGAAGCATACATTTAGGCAAAGATCAGGTAAGATTGTGTTTCATCATTAACCAACTATCATGAAGGTAAAATTCCATCCTTCAACTTCCTCAGATACCTTAAAATGCCTTGTATCATCTTAGTCCCTACCTCTTAAATCATGCTGGCAGCTCACAGATAAAGTTAAACTAATTCAAGCCATTTTACAATGAAGATCTAACATCTCATTTGGAAAGGCAATTTAGTTACTTAGGTTCCCTGACAGGTCACACTCGTGCATTCCTATCCCCAGTGGAATCTTCATTCCAAAGTCTCTGTATCTGAGGCCAGGGGCAGAGGTCTTTAGGCAGCTCTGCTGAGGCCTCCCTAGTGGGAGGAGAGGGAGTGTCTTGAAAAGCCTATGCTAGCTCAGTACCCAGTACTTCTCCACTTCTAACCTTTCCCCCTTGCCTCTTCCCACTTCTACCTCCACTCTAGAGTCCGTAAAACTTCTGGAGTTCTTTGTGGTAAGCTCTTTAAACATTAAGACAACCCCCACATCCACACTGATGCATGTGACTCCCATGACTCTCAGTCAACGTGAGCCTCTGTGTGTGTGTGTGTGTGTGTGTGTGTGTGTGTGTGTGTGTGTTTTCATGGAAAAGGTGAAAGGCAGCCAGTGCTCCCTCCAGTTTTAGGCTCTTGCCTGTTCCTTCACAGTAAGTGACTAAAGGTTTACCTTTCTCATCTTTGGCTTGTTGCTAGTCTGATACTTAACAGTTCAGCTCCCTCTCCTGGCTGACTCATCTGAGCTCAAGACAATTGGTCCTGGAATATATTGTCTTGGCTGTTTCCCAGCTCACAGAACTGCTCTGGTACCTGTTCTTATTGAGACTAAGGTCTTATGCATTTCTTTATATTTGGTGGACCCTTTTTTGGCTTAAATTCACCAAAGTCATTTGCATTTGAGACCGTGACTGACTTAATCGTAAACGTATGATAAACGTATGCTAATCACAAAATGCCAACAAAAATTAGATTGCAAAGATACAAAAAAGAAAAGAAATGGTAAACAATATGGGGAAATGGGATCCAGAGATCCTTCCAATTGACTGTTGGAAATTCTTTTACTCAAACTACAGGAATACTGGCAAGAAGAAGGATGGATAGAGATTCTTACCAAGATTTGGGGCAGGAGAGAAAATTAGGATGCCAAAAGATTGGATGACCTTCATCATTTCTAAGAAGACGGCAGCATTGCTAAGATGAAAAGGTGGCAAGTTAAAGAGATTAAAGGCTTAATTAGCTGTGGAGAATGGTTGAGGAGCTGGTTGGACTGTGAGGAAATTGCCATGAGAATATAGAACAACATCAGTCTGCAAAACTGGGTACCTTCACCACAGACAGCTTGAGAAAGACATATAGTGGAAGCCAGACCTTTTTTTTTGTACCAGAAATTGAACCCAGCGGTGCTTAACCACTGAGCAATATCACCAGTCCTTTTTTATATTTTATTTAGAGACAGAGTCTCACTGAATTGCTTAGGGCCTTGTTAAGTTACTAGCTGGCTTTGAACTTGCAATCCTCTTGCTTCAGTCCCCAGAGCCTTTGGGATTACAGGTTTATGCCACCACACCTGGCAGGAGTTAGACATTTTATATGAAATATTTTTAAAATTTTATTTTTCTGCTAATGTATCCCTTGTTTTCAGTTATAATTCTGAAACTTAAAGAGGGCACCAAAATAAAAATACATTTATCAGTCTGTCGTAAGTTTAAGACAATAAGTTAAATAAATTTTTGAGAAAATATTTTATTCCAAAGAAAGAGAAGAAAGCTCTTTGTAATCACCTCCAAAATAATTTTAGAATATGTTTTTGAAAAACAGTTGTCTTGGTTTTGTCCTATGTAAAATAGCAACATACCTATGAATAGCCAGCAGAGGGAGCCAAAACCATACATGTAATTTTTTCTATATTATATATTTTTTCTCTATATACATACTTATTATATACTTATATAGAGAAAAAAGTATATATATTCATATAAATATATAGATTATCAAAAATTACAAATGCAAAAGACCCTCATCTTTCAAGAGCCTAGAAAAAATACAAATCATATAATTTGATAACACTCTGCGGCCAACTACTTCATGGAAAAAGTTTAAAAGCTAGAATGGGATTATGAATTTGAAGCAATTCAAAGAAAATGTCCTTTCCTCCCTTCCTCTCTCTATTGCACTCTTTGTTTTCTCTGGAATTTCTTTATAACAACAACCCCAAAGCAAGGTAATTTCTATTCCCGATCAGTTGAAACCTTCTATGAATTGTATGAAAACTTTTTTATTTCCGATTACTGGGATCATAGTGGTTACACATGTGTTGAAAAGAAGCAGAAAGGTCTCCATCCCTACCTCTTAAATCAGGCCTTGATCATGTTTCAGGAAAGGGAAGGAGCAGGTTTCTAGTGCAAAGTTGTTAAAAATGAATTTGCTAAAACTCCACATAAGCATCTCTCCATGGATGACATCTGAATTAGAGTGTTTTGTTTATAAGCAAGAGAATCTGACTCGACTAGCTTAAGAGGGGAAGGAATTTACTGAAAGGATGCTAGTTTGGGCTATCATTTCAATAATTTTTAAGGGTTGATATTGAAATGATAAGTATATATTGTGTACATCTTTATGTTCAGAAACTTGAAAATTTATTTAAATTATATAATTCCTAGAAAAATATAGCTGCCCAAAATTTACATAAGGAGAAACAGAATATAACAGAATATGACTATTTTTTAAAATGAATGTATTATTTAAAATCTTTGTCTTTAAAAAATGAAGAAAACCCAACAAAACCAAAACAAGGAAAATTTCCAGGTCCAAATGACCTGAGTGACAAGTTCCAACAAATACTTAAGAATGAAGCATTTCTGGGCTGGGGATATAACTCCGTTCGTAGAATGCTTGCCTCATAAGCACGGGGCCCTGGGTTCAATCCCCAGCACTGCAAAAAAAAAAAAAAAAAAAAAAAAAAAAAAAAATGAATGAGGCATTTCATCTGAAACAAAACTTTGATACCAAAGCTCTGTGGGGAACTTCCATTTCCAAGAAGATGGAGCAGATTTTTTTTTTTTTTTCTATTCTGCTCACTAATTCCAGGTAAGCACTGCAGTTTTCTAAATAAAACAAATATAAGATGATTCTGAAAGGTAGGGAAGAAAAAGTCAAGCTGGCTGCTGAACTTCAACATGAAGAATGCTAAGCACACACAGTACTAAGTACCCTGGATCTGTTTTACTTAGTATATCCCGGAATATTTAAAGACTGGGTAATGGAGATGCTGGCAATTCAGAAATGCCAATGGGCACAGGTGTGAAAGTCCTCAAAACCTGGACTCTGTATCCAAAGGAACAAAAAAGGGAAAGCCTATTCAGACAGAAAACTTTTAGACAAAATTCCCTCAACTCCAACCTAGGACTACAAAAAACACTCTGTTCTCACCCCCACCAGTAGTAACCAAGAGGAGACCCTGATCCATTCTGGTCAGGCTGAGGCAATGTTCCACCACCACAACAGAATAAACCCACATCAAGACACATCATACCTTAACTTCAGAAAGCTAAAATCAAAGAACAAAATAACTGGAGAGAAACAGCACATTACTTACAGGGAAAAAAAAAAATTCAAATGATAACAGATTTCTCTTTAGAATCTATAGAAGCTAAAAGGAAATAACAAACATGTTTTACACAATCAATGAAAAGATATTGGCAGCTCAGAATTCTACATCCAGCTAAGATATCCTTCAAAAATGAATTTGAAATCAAGACTTTCTCAGATGAAGGAACACGAAAGAGAAATCTTCTCTAGCAAACCTACCCTAAAAGATGGTCAAAGCACACTTAGTAGTGAAAGACCGTCTGCATTCTCCCTCAGCTTAAGAGCAAGGGGAGGCTGTCTGCTCTCAGCACCATTATTTAACATAGTTAACAGGAAGTCTATTGTCCAGAACAATAATGAAAGGAAAAGTCAGAAAAGACATAGAGAATAGAAAGGAAGAAATAAAATTATTACTATTTGCAGACGACAAATTCCAGTTACATAGAAGATTACACGTAATCTTTTAAAAAAATCTCTAGAATTTATAAGTAACTTTGGGAAATTTGAAGGTAGAAGATCAACACAGAAAATCAACGTATTTCTACATGCCATCAGTGATATTAAAATGTTATACCATTTTCAATTGCTTAGAAAATTAAATATGCAGTTATACAGGACTTGTATGCCAAAAACTACAAAATGATGATGATGAAACAAATTAAATATCTAGATAAATGAAGAAACATGCGGTGTTCATTAAATAGGAGACTCAAGATAAGAGCAATGTCAGTTCTTTGCAAAGTGATATTCAGATTTAATACAACTTCTATTAAATTTTAGAAGATATTTTGTAGGTATAGACAAGATTATTCCAAAGTTTATATGGAAAAACAAATGAAATACAATAGTTAAAACAATTTTTAAAAACAAAAATGGGAGAAATTGCTCTACCTAATTTCAAGACATTGCATATCTCCAAAATAAACATGATGTTGTACATCTGTAGAGGAATAGATACATGAAACAATGTAACTGGATAGAAAACTCAGAAATAGAAATAGTCCTACATAGTATGGCCAACTGATGTTTGACAAAAGATAAGAACAATCCAATAGATGAAAAATAGTCTTTTCAACAATTGGTGCTGAAACAATTGAATATTCCTAGGCAAAAAATAAAAAACAAAACTTGACCTAAATATCACATCTCACATCTTATATAAAACTCAAAATGAATCACATAAAACTTTTAGAAAATAATACAAGAGAAAAAGGAATTGGATAAGAGTTCCAAAAGCATACCCTATAAGGAATGAAAGTTTATCAATGGAACTTCATCAAATGAAAACTTTGCTCTATGAAGACCTTATTAGGAGAATGAAAAACACCTTACAGACTGAGAGAACAATATTTGCAAGCCACATATCTAACAAAGAACTCACTGCTAGAATACATATAGAACTCTCAGATCACAATAGAAAAAAATCAAATAATCCAGTTAGAAAATGGACTAAAGACACTAAGAAACATTTCACTGAGAATGACATACAGATGGGAAATAAATACATGAAAAAGATGTTCCATGTCATTAGCCATTAAGGAAATGCAAATTAATGCCACAATGAGATATCACTACACACCTATCAGAACAGTAAAAAAAAAAAAAAAAAAGTAAGAACAACAAATGCTAATAAGGATGTGGGAAAATCGGGTCCCTCATACATTGCTGATGGAAATGCAAAATGATACAAGTATTCTGAAAAACATTTTGACAGTTTCTTACAAAACAAACATAAAAGTACCATATGACCCAGAACTTGCATTCATGAGCATTCCTCAAGACCAGTCCTTTTCCAGTGTCCTGTAGCTCAGGGACTGGCCACCTACTTCATCTATTCAGTCACGACAACCTGGAGCTATCTGTGGCTCCTCTGTCTTCCTCACCCCTTATCTCTTTTTCATTACAAAGTTCTCCCATCTAGAAGAGTGATCTTCTAAAAATGCCACCCACTCCTTGGCTTAAGGTGCTTCAATGGTTTCCTGTTTTTTGGTCACAGAAGAAATTCTTAAAAGTGATTAAAAGACCTGATACAATATGACCACTGTCTGATCTACAGAGACTTCTAAATGCTCCACTCCCGACCCGCCAGGCTTCTTCCAGTGTCCAGAATATGTTCTTACCCTTTCTGCCATAGATCTGTATACACGGTCTTTACCAGAAAACTCTCTGTACATATAATTCTCACCTTTCAACCCCACACCTGGGATGACTCCCTCAGGAAGACTTAGGTATAAGACATAAGGTATGCTTGTAAGACATACCTCCTCTCATTCTTTTCACATTCATTTATGTGCTCACTTGATTATTCTCTTTCTCTCTCTTCTACTCTGTCAGGTTCATAAGGACAGAGATCATGTCTGAGGGTGTTCTCCCGCCCCTTACCCCATTATTTGCTTAGCATAGTAATATGTCTGGCACATAGATGGTGCTTGATGAATCAATAAATAAATGAATGGAAAGTCGCCATGTACAGTATCTATTTATATTTTATATAAAGGCTATTTGATGCACTATTGAAGGAAAAACATTTAAAGTCAGTCATTGATCTCTCTGAATTTATTATATCTGACCTAAAATCTGGCCCATTTAAAAAGAGCACACAGGCAGCCATACAATAGTGAGAGGGAAAATAATCTGCCTCTATAAACGGTAAGCACAAAATAGAATTTTTTTTTTCAAATTGGGTATGAGTCTAAGTAATAAACAATGCTGTCAGACATGGACAGTGATGACAAGAGAGTCATTTCCCTTCCAGAGAGTGAAGAAAAATATGAAAATATGAAAAAAAAAACAAATTCTAGGATATCTGAAAATATGAAAAAGAATTTTGCATATCTAGATTAAAATATAAAATTGGAAAAAGAAAAAGTGTGAAAGCTGCTTAAGCTAGATCATATATATACATATGTTATATGTATATATATACATATATGTGTGTATATATGTGTATATATATATATATACATACTATTTTATATATATATATATGTATACATACGTCACCGCCCGCGGCAACAATTGCACGGGTACTTATTGGAGGTGGACTGGAAATAAACTACTTTTCCTATATTCACTAATTTATAGAGGAAGAGAGACTTTGAGAAGAAGAGATGCTTTGCTTAGAAGAAGAGAAACATTGCTTATCAGGAAGAGAGACTTTGCTTAGAGGAAGAGAAACTTTGAGAAAGACAGGCTTTGCTTATAGAGAAAGTTTTAGAGAAAGACAGGCTTCTACGCTTATCAGAGATCTACTTCTTCTTAGAGTTCTGCTGCTTCTTCTTACAGATGCATCCTGCATCCTGTGAACTAGGTGCTATCTATCTGAGGGCTAGCTGCTTCTTCTTACTGCTAGCTGCTGCTGCTTACTGCTGCTTACTGCTGCTTCTTCTCTCTGCTAGCTGCTGCTTTTTGCCTTCTGCCTACTGCCTGCTTATATCCCCTCCAGGAGGCAGGGGGCGGGGACACGCTAGTTGAGATCAGGCGAGGAGCCAGCTGCCCTATCACAGCAAAGGTCAAAAACGAGAAGGCCTGAGCAGGAGCACTCGGGAACACCTGTGCATGCGTTGTGTGCATGGACTTAACTGAATACGGCCAATGATAAATCACCTGAGTGTGCTTATGTTAATTAACCTCCTCACTGCCGATGTGATCAAAGCAACCTCCGGCTGGCTGCCAGGTGCCATCCCAGCGCAGCCCACATGGCACAGCTCCCAATATATAAATATTATATATATATATATTATTGTCCTAAATAACCTCAGAACTCTCCTACTGTTATAGACATCATGGAACAATGAAAGTAGATGAGAAAGAGAGAAAGCAAGAATTTTTAAAATTTTGGTATACAAGAATATGAGTTACTCTAAAGTATACAATGCCTAGCACACAGTAAGTGTCAATAACTACTGGACCATCAAGGAATCCACATGCCAAATGGCACCTGTTTGCAGAGCCACTTTGCTGCACACCTCTGGGAGACATCATTGGCATCGCAGTCTATGTGGAAGGCACCCTCTCCACTTAACTAGAACAAAACCTGCATAGCCAAACACTGAAGCCTTGCTCATATAAATATTCCCAAAAGTTTCCAAGTAGGCATTATCCTTTTTCCAGAAAAGAAAATCAGTCTATAAAGGGAAAAGTTAAATGATTCTCTGTGATTGAACATCCCAAGGTCTATACATGCAATGGATCTGGTTGTAATGGGGGTAGACATTGGAAGGGGGTACACCAAGGATTGTTTCAGACACAATATGGACATTCTTTAACTCTAACAAATTAGACGTGAAGTTGTCATGCAAATTGATGTGATATGCATTGCCTAAATGATCTTGGGTGATTTATCTAAATCCTTCAGTGTGGATCATTTTATATTTAAATGACCTTCTGTAAAATTGCTTTCCTTACAATTTCTATACATATTCATGAAGACACATTGTCAGCACTGAAAGATAGCCAAGCAGAAAAGAGAAAAATCCTATTACACTAACAAGACAATTTCCTTGGTTAATGTAATCAGATAGTACAGCTGCACTCCTTATTAATCTGAATTTAGTTCAAATAACTAAATAGCTTTATTCACTCTGTGATAAAAATTAGACACTCTCAAAGCAAGTTTCTGACTATTCAAATAAATTTATTTTTGCAATAATCATTTAGTGCAGTAGACCTTTTAAAAATGCACTGAATTGACATTAGATCAAGATGAAATAAATCTGATTTATAAAAATGCATCTCATCAATATCTTACTATGTTTCTACATAAGTATCATGAGGTGTCTGCTTAGTAATTATGCAATTTTTTTTACTTTATTTTTTGCTTTATTAGGAAAACTTACCAACCTAATTTGCCACATACTTTTAAACTAGATCATTATAAGTCAGATTAATGCCTAAGACTGAATGACAAGAGGAGACAGAAGGGAAGGAAAGTTTAATGCTAATTTGCCATGGATTAGTTTTATTATTTAAAAAAAATAGGTGACTAATGATTTAAAAGTGTTTCCCAAAGTGATCTGATCATGAGACCTATCAAGGATTTGTGTTTTAAAATATGGATGCCCAGGACTCAGTTTTAGAGGATTTGATTTCTGAGACTTCCAAGGGGGCTCAGGATTGTGTATTATGAAAAGAAACTGGATACATTTTAGGATGAGGTCAATTTGGGAAATCTGTAGTATCATGAAAAAAAAAAAAAAAAAAAAAAAAAAAAAAAAAAAACAGTGACCTACTCTTAATGCTCAAAACCCCAGATTGCCAGATCTTCTGTGCCCTCACCCAACTCATTTTATCTGGGTCTAAATTTCCTCAGTTGTGTAAGTAAAAAACAAAACAACGAAAGTAAAAAGAGTTTGATTTAATCCACACACTTCATGAAAACAGAAACTGGTGGATTTCACTTACTGTTCTATCCTCTGCACCTGGTTTGCTGCTTGACACAAAGCAGCCTCCCTTGAATATCTGTTGACTAAGTGACTAGTGGAGCTGCAAGCTTTCTGTTAGCTTTAAAACGATGCGATTCTAAAATAAACAACAAAAAATGCATTTGGTCCACTATTTACAAATTATTAATTATTCTCAAAATAAAAGAATGCATCAACTCAAGAAAGACCCTCCACACTTTCTTAGGGTGGTGAGGCTGCAGATTCCTGATGACCAAGTCAAGGATGTGAGTTGGGTAATTTCGGCTCATAGCTTCCTCTCAAGGCTGTTATGGTTAAAGGTAGTAATGGAGTCGATTAGTACACTGTTTGGTTCACTGTAAATGTTCCATAAAAGTGAGTTGAATTTGGACAACCCAGCAAATTCTGTGCATAACAATGCCAAATATGTTCTCTTGCTATGTGGACAAAAGTTCTGATTTTTAGGATTTTTGTTATTTTGGTCCTAAAACATACTGTCAAGTAACAGTTTGGAGTTGTCAGAAGCCTTTCTTAGTACATGTAGATAGTGCAAGCAACAAGTTCTGAAACTGATTGTGAAGGGAAATTAAACCCCCAAAACTCTATTTATAACATTTCAAATTTATTACAAAAACAAAAGCTCTTATCTCCTTTCAAAAGTTTATTAAATTACACTATTTAAATACCTCCTTACATCATGTATTTAATATAATTTAGAGAAGTGATTCTCAAAGTGTGGTCCTGATGCCAGCCGTATCAACATCAACTTGTGGGACCTATTACAAATGCAAATTCTCAAACCTGGTCCCAGACCAAATGAATCAGAAACTCTGGGTGTGGGGCTGCAAAATCTGTGGATGAACAAGTTCTTCAGGTGATTCTGATGCACACAGTAAAGTATGTGCTGACTTAAACAAGATTGTCAAAAAATGAGTTCAAAGAAGGCCAAATTCAACTTCCTATACACCTCCTACAAAAAGGGCCACATCATGTTCCTAATTAACTGCTCATCAATACTCTCAGCACCTTTTTTTTTTTTTTTTTTTAATGAACTCGTTTCCTCCCTTTGAAAAAAAAAGTCTTGAAATACTGATCCTGGAATTAAAAATGTAAACCACCATCTTTTAGAATATTCAAGTTCTGATTTTTCAATCTTACAAATAAAATACAAATGTTTTATAGTAAGATTATTACCAAGCATTAACAAATTTGGTTTTAATTGTTCAATTTTAAAAAAATGAGTCTATGGATACACAGTTAAAAGATGCACAAGTTGTTTTTCTTCTATCCCAAATGGTAATTCTGATTTAGAATTAGTGATACCTAAGGGTACAAGGATACGTAGACATGTTGAACTTATAGTTCTATGTTCTATGTAAGAAAAGCTCTTAGCTACAGAGTTCTGAAAAATCTTTAAAACTACACGTTCTCTGATACGAGGAAAGAGGGTGAGATTTTTAATTTGAAGGTAGAGTAGAGATGGAGGTGTTGGGAGAGATTCTGATCCATCCACTGTCACATTCTTGGGTTCCAAGCTAAAGAATGAGAGAAGACCAAAGCTTATAGATAGAATCACTGCCCAGAATACACTCTTCTGCAGCTGGAGAGAACTCTAGTCTTGAGTATGTTTTTCCAACATTTTGCCCAAGCCCTAAAATTCATCCAAGAGAAAAAGGTTGATTTAAATGTATAAAAAAAAAAAGAAAAAAAAAATCAGTCCATGCACAACAGCTCCTAGTCAGGAACATTAAATGGCAGCGAGCTGATGACCTCTCCAGATTCGGTGACAATGGCATCATAAACCCACCGTCGGTTGCAGCGGCACTCGGGCCCACATTTGTTGGAGTTACATTTGGGGCAGGGGTAGAAGCAGCCCAGGCAGTTCTTCTCTAGGCAGTCACACAGGTCGGCGTCATTACAAATTAGCCTGCCGCTTTTGTCATATTTCTTCATAACTCTATGAGAGAAGAATGACTTTAATATGACATTGCAATTGTCCTCAACACTGAGAATAAATTTTAATTCTGTGACCTCATACACATGACCCTTTTAGTCTGAGAGAACAGCACCCCAGAGGTGACCCAGAAACACTCCAGAACAGTAGATGGCAATGATGTCATGGGAAATTCAGTCAAAAGGTGATGGAACCACTTCCAGTACAGTCAGCTTGAGATGGACAGTAACTCCTCATTTTCCCAACACTGCAGGGGAATGTAATAATCCTCAAAGAAGTATGAGGAATAGTGGACTAAAACTTCTTCCTATGAATTTACAATTTTTTCTTAAAAATTTAACCATTCTTGATGGAATTTTCCCTTAAAATAGATTACACTCTTCTTCTTATATTTTTCCAATTACCTTTTTTTGATGACTCAAAATGAGAACTATCAGTTACTACATCAAAATCACTTAAATAAGAAAACTCTTCTACTAACATTCTACAGGTGCCGCTTCTTTCCTTTCTGATTTCTTTCACCTCTCGTGAAGGGAGAATGTATGTGACAGAGAGGGTAGAACATGGTAAGTTCTGAGTGAAGGCAAGATGCTTTGTGCCATGGGACAGCACCAGAGGCCACACCTTACTGCAGATTCCCACATTTCCTGCCAGCCTCTGCAACATGGCCAAGGGGCAGAGACTTTCATGAGAATTCCACCATCCCCTCTGTTATGGAGAAACTGCAATAAATCACCTGGTCAGTCTTGAAGCAGGATGTAAAACATTTATTAACCAGCTGGAGGTCTGGATTCACCAGCTGGCAGGACAGAGGGTAGGCTGGAAGTCTGCATTCTCCAACCCCCTTCTGGGCTTAGAGCACACCTTTTAAAGCATGTCAGTACATGAATCATAAGTGGCTGTTGCTATGATTTGAAACCATAAGCAAAAATCATGAGATCTAAAATCATAAGCAGAAGAGAAAGTGAGTCAAAATGACACTAGTTGAGTACAATTTTAAAGAATGGTTACTAACATCTAGACAATCATTTATATTCTATGCAGTTAGAGTATACTGCACAAGTACAGTGTACAAGAATTGCCATTTTGTGTTGCCAAACATGTCATGCTAAGCAACTGTTGGCAGGTACAGAGGCAGAGATTTCTCACAGGAGAAGCATTTCTTACATAACATGGAGTCTCAGGGTAAAATGGAGTCTGTTTGGTCATTGCTTATATAGCTTGGCCCATAACACCTCAAAACCAAATCATTCTGAAATACATTCTTCCAAACTGAGCTATTGGAAAGCCTTAGATAACAAAAACATCTCTATATGACTTGTATCCTTTATTACCAGTTGAAGTTCAAAAGACTGGCCCTTCATTAGTGTGGCCAAATTATATACCCTCTGTACATTTTGTCTCCAAGCTGGCAAAACACCTCACCTCTTCCTCTTCAGAGAAATAATACAGTTGCATCCTTTTCCCCTTTCCTAATAAAGCATGTACACTTACTGCCTGATGTAACACTTCAGGAACATCTTCTGATGAGGATTTACATCTACAGTGCTTCATGTAAGGTATGAGACAGTTCCCAAGCCCCACAGAAAATTCATCGGAAGAGATGTAAATTTTAATACAGAACTGATAGTGAGTGGGTGGTCCCCAAACCAATGGAGAACACCTGTCCTTTTCCAGCTTTGCCTAAATTTAAACACTCCCTGACCTTGACTCAGAAATCAAGACGCAGATATTATGGTGCAATCTTTCATAAAATTCTCAACTTCATAAAATTCATAAAATATACACATGCTATAAGGATAATCATACCTTTGAAGTCCTCCTCATGTACCACGCATTATATTCATCTATGACCTCTTTAATAGGAACTGCTCTTTGCCTAAAAGAGTCCCTTGTTTTACTTTTAGTTAAGCCAGGTATGTATGAATCCCCAAGCATACTGAGATATTTCTTCTGTAATTTGCTTTTTTATCCTACTCAGTGATTTGAAATTCTTTCATGATGGTACACATTTGCTTTATTCAAATATTTTCACTGCTACATGTATCCTGCTCTATGAATATAGCACAGGTCATTTATATTTTCCATTACAGAAGTTCGTTGGAATTGTTTACACTTTGTTTTTGCTATTACACTGTTGCCATGACACTTCTTGAACATGTCTCCCCTTACACATAAGACTTTTTCCAGGATATATACTGAGGAATGAAAATGAGAAGTAATAAGACACATAGGAAATGCCAAGTTGTTTTTAAATAGGGGTTGTACCATTTTACATTCAACTCATGCCCCAAAACTTTATCAGCTTTGATATCATCATACTAAACTCTGCCTGTCTGAGGTGCATGGCCCTTCTCCAGAACGTACTGATGAGGTTCAATGTCCTCATTAGCTTTATCTTCTATGAAATGCCTGTTCACTATTTTCTTTATTTTTCAATATGATATTTATCTTACTTCTAAGATTCTTTAAAGATTTTGGGTACTGATTTCTTATAACTTCCACTTTGTGATTTTTCTTTCATTGTTTTAAGGGCATCTTTTAATGAGCATATATTATTAATTTTTAAAAATTTATATATATGTATATATATTTAGTTGTTGATGGACCTTTATTTTATTTATTTATTTATATGTGGTACTGAGAATCAAACCCAGTGCCTCACACATGGCAGGCAAGCGCTCTACCACTGAACCACAACTCCAGCCCCATGTTATTAATTTTAATGCAGTTGAACTTATCAACTTTTCTTTTTGGTTTGCTTAATATGTGTGTGTGTGTGTGTGTGTGTGTGTGTAGTGAGGATTGAACAGAGGGACTCCTTAATACTAGGCAAGCTCTCTACTGCTGAGTTACACTCCCAACTAGCTTTTGCTTCTGATGTACTAGCAACCTTAATGATAGTACTGTACCAATTTAATATCCCAAATTCATTCCCTTGGTGATATTATTTCTCCTTCTAAGGATGCATCTTTGTTACTTTTAATCATCTTTCCTACTAAAGCTATTAATCTAGTACAGGGCTTTTTTTTATTAATTGATTTCCAGTTTCAGATTATAGTTGATTTCTTGAATTTGCTAGCTTTCAGGCTGTAACTTAGGTATTTTTAAATCATAGAAGAGGAAATTTAATTAAAATCAAGGAGAAACAAGAGTTTTATTTCTTTACTTATTGTTATTATCATTAGGTACTACAGATTTAACCCAGCAGCACTTTACCACTGAGCCACATCCCCAGCCCTTATTGTTTTTTATTTTGGACAGGGTCTCACTAAGTTGCTTAGGGCCTTGCTAAGGTGCTGAGGCTGGCCTCGAATTTGCAATCCTCCTGCCTCAGCCTCCAGAGTAGATTATAGTCATGCACCACTGTGCCCAGATAGATCCTGAAAATTTTATAATCCCACTAATCAAATAGAATGACCTTACTTGTGTTTTACGGAAAAATATTCATTCATCTTTGACATCCGTGCTTTCTTCTTCTGTTGCCTTGTTTCAGGGTTGAAGTCGGCTACCTGTGGTCCAGGGTTTTGAAATGCCAAGCATTTCAGCTGCCGTTCTATTTGTTGCTGAGAAACAAACAAAATGCTTTAGAAGTAGGAATCAGATCATTCATTTTACATTGTCTCAAAATGAACTTTAATCATAATGGCATGAAAGTATGTTTGTTTTATATAGAAAATACAAAGAGTCGACCTGCTTAAATTTCAAAGATGATATAAATAGTCTCAAATTAGGTTATTATTTCCAAATAAATACAAAATACAAAACTCACATGATAAAAATGCAAAAAAGAATCATGGGGAAACAGAAAACTTCTTTCTACCTGAAAAACCCCAGTCAGCTTTCCAAATAGGATGAAGATGAATCTCAGAAATAGCATTTTCTGGAGGATGAGGATGACAGAATAATGGTCCAATGGTTCTTCCTCAACTGCGGGCTGAAGATGCCCATATAAAGTCTCAAACCAGTGAGAACCCATGGTATTCATGGCCTTACCCTTCAGGTCAGGGATGAGTTTTAGAGACTCCCTGTCCTGGGGGTGTGGACATCACCAGGCCTTCATGTCAGAACGCAGCCACCTGGAGGATTCACTTTCAGTCAAAGCCAGATTTGAACAGAAATACCTTGCTAGAATTATTTTCTAGAGCATTAGGGGAAATTTTCTGAAGTCTTTGGGGATTTTTGTAATTAGAAATTAAAGGGGATCTGATCAGGAAGAAAGAAACCAAATACTTCAATCAAATACTAATTTTTTTTTTTTTTAACATACAGCACATACATCACAAAGAAAGGTGATGCTCTTTTGAAGGATTTTAGAAAAAAATATTCTGGGTGGCGCCAAACATATAAACTGGAATGTACATGTAAACCCTAAACCTGGAGACAAAAGGGACACTTTTAATGTAACATTAGTAGCAGAATCTCATAGGCTCTCTTGCAATCTATTTAATATAATAGTGTAGGCAATCTAAAATAATGTTTCTTTGAAAATTTCATCTTAGTATGTATATATGGGTTTGTGGTACAAACTTGAGCTTATGTATCAGCTCTTCATTTAGGTACAGAGATGAAACAGGTAAAACCTAGTTCCATCTAGGTACTACATGCTTAGCAAGAGGTTAGGAAGAGACATGCCAGGGGAAGACTACCTGTGTTCAAGTGTCAGCTCTGCCACTTGCCAGTGGTGTGCCTTGAGCAAAGTTCCTACTTCATTAAGTCTCATTTTCCCAGTTTTTAAAATGGGAACAATAATAGTATCTTGTGATAAAAATTAGATGAGTCAATACATACAAAGTTTAGAACAATGACACAGTAAGAACAAAATAGGAGTTTGTTCAATTAAAACACTTGAATATATTTTTTCAAGTATTCTACTCTGAGGGTTATTTTATTGCATACAAATAACATTGGAATAAAAATGAAGGAATGTGAGAGGCAAATAGGACATATGTCCGGTGAAACCAGTCCAACAGCTGGCACAGAGACCCGTCTTGTGGAGCCTTTGCTACAAGTCCACCAGCATCTCAGAGATCCCCAAGTTTGAAACTTGCCAAATGATATGGAATCATAAAATCCATGTTTCATACCAATTGCTTCTGTCCAATTTGACAGTTTTTCTCTGGAGAACTTCGTTCTGTGTGTCTCTTTTGAATGGAATCGCTTTTATCTGATTTCTCAGTCATTTTTAATCACTAAGAAAAGTAACTGAAAAGAAGCAAAACACATTAATGTCATACATCTTCAGTTGTTTTCTCTTATAATGCTTTTCTTCTGTTCCTCCACATCTCATTTTTTCTTAAAGTCAGACTTCCTGAACTCCTGGCTCCTTTTCTCTCACTCATTCTGGAGTCCTGTACGTGATACCCCAAAGCATTCTTCTCTGACAGGTGTTTCATGAGCAAATCAACTGTACCTTTTAACATCCTTAGCATCATAGACCTCTCTGGAACAGGCAACACTAGGGACCATCCTCTCCTACATAAGAAGACTGAAATCTCAGATCTTCATTCTTCACCCTTTACACTCACTCTCTTGTGGGGGAAAAAAAACAAGTTACATTAATGTCAAACATCTCCAGTAACTTTGTCAAAATCTCATCTCCTCCCATGGTTTCAACTGTCACTTCATCATTCCCCAGGCTACTTTTAAAAGCCTTGACCCCCTCCAATAAGTTTTCTGACAAATTTCTTATGTAATTTAGGCTAAATGGAAGGTGTGGAGTTTTCCATAACACTCAGTTGCTAAGTCTGTAGTTTACTTCAAAACACTTTAGTATATATACCATTTTCTATATATATGCAATATGTGGGTGTGTATGCATGTGTGTGTGTGTGTGTGTGTGTGTGTGTGTGTGTGTGAGAGAGAGAGAGAGAGAGAGAGAGAGAGAGAGAGAGAGAGAGAGAGAGAGAGACACCTCTGGGTGACCAAGGTATAGCCCACATATTGCTGATCCTGAATGCATGGTGCAGGGCTGGTCTGCAGTGCTGTCTACAGTCTATAGACCAGAAAAGTCTATACTCCAGAGGTCTCCACAAGCCCTGCTGTTCTCCCTACTTCCCATCAGCTACCACTGCTGACTACCAAGTTCTGTTTCTCCCAAAGGAACCTGAGAGTTATGCTCTACTGTGTTAACTTGGGTCTTCTGGCACCATGTCTGTCTCAG
This sequence comes from Sciurus vulgaris, assembly GCF_902686455.1. Taxonomy (NCBI): domain Eukaryota; kingdom Metazoa; phylum Chordata; class Mammalia; order Rodentia; family Sciuridae; genus Sciurus; species Sciurus vulgaris. The sequence goes on along the minus strand of NC_136466.1, from coordinate 45,686,393 downwards.
ACAGCTGGAAATTCCATTTCTATCACTGGTCTTCATTGTCTTCAAGTCTAGGCTCAACACCTTTGGCCACACCCTCTGTATCCCACTTCCCAATTGCCAACATTAGGTTAGAAAGGAATGTTGATATTTCTTTTCTGAAATTCCTAACTTTGGTCCTTCCTTTCTCTACTGAGTAGTCTACCCAAATGATAATAGTAACAGTAATGGCAGCAGCAGTGTGAATAATGGCAATACATTACCCTTGACCAAGGTGACCTCAGCTTCACTAAATTTTAGACAGATTTCTTCCTGACCTCTTTTTCCTTTAGAAGCATTTACATTAGAAAATTTGCAATTATGAACTCTTTCTTTGTTCCTTTGGAATATAAATCTCCCATTTTCTGTCATTTTATAACCCAGGACTGTCTTTCTCAAGGACCTGGGAGCTATCCCTTTGAAATTTAATCAAGGAAGATAGTACCCCTTTCTCCCAGTCTCCATCAGAGGATGGGAGTCTAATTTTGATTAGGTACTAATTAGCAAACACAAGTTACCTTATCACAGAGAAAGACATTTGCAAAATAACACAATGTACTTGATGCCTTCCATTGACCAATAACCCATTTCTATCTTCCCGTTCTTTCCTAGTAGTTTATCTCAGCCTTTGAGATCCCACCACCCTTTGTTTCAGCGGAGTTAAGTTCATACTGAGTCCTGGTCTTTGTACTTTATTACAACAGCTTTGAATAGTCTTCCTTGCCTTTGTCCAGAGGAATTTTTTGCTTTGACACTATCACAAGCAAGTTGAGATTTAATCAATCAAACATTCCTGTTGAGTATTTTTCAACCTGTTAGAAGATAAAATCATGTGAAGCTGTTTTAAAAATCATTAATTCCCCTCAGAAAGAGAAATTATGAAAACTACCCCATTCACCATAACATCGAAAAAAATAAAATACTTGGGAATCAATCTCACAAAAGAGGTAAAAGACCTCTACAATGAGAACTACAGAACACTAAAGAAAGAAATCGAAGAAAACCTTAGAAGATGGAAAGATCTCCCATGTTCTTGGATAGGCCAAATTAATATTGTCAAAATGGCCATACTACCAAAAGTGCTATACAGATTCAATGCAATCCCAATTAAAATCCCAATGTCGTACCTTACAGAAATAGAGCAAGCAATCATGAAATTCATCTGGAAGAATAAGAAACCCAGAATAGCTAAAGCAATCCTTCGCAGGAAAAATGAAGCAGGGGGTATCGCAATACCCGAACTTCAACTTTATTACAAAGCAATAGTAACAAAGACGGCATGGTACTGGTACCAAAATAGACAGGTAGATCAATGGTACAGAATAGAGGACACGGACACAAACCCAAATAAATACAACTTTCTAATACTAGACAAAGGCGCCAAAAATATGCAATGGAGAAAAGATAGCCTCTTCAACAAATGGTGCTGGGAGAATTGGAAATCCATATGCAACAGAATGAAACTAAACCCATATCTCTCACCCTGCACAAAACTCAACTCAAAATGGATTAAGGACCTTGGAATCAGACCAGAGACTCTGCAGATTATAGAAGAAAAATTAGGTCCCGATCTTCAACATGTCGGCCTAGGACCAGACTTCCTCAACAGGACTCCCATAGCACAAGAAATAAAAGCAAGAATCAATAACTGGGATAGATTCAAACTAAAAAGCTTTCTCTCAGCAAAGGAAAGTATCAGTAATGTGAAGAAAGAGCCTACAGAGTGGGAGAATATCTTTGCCAATCATACTTCAGATAGAGCACTAATCTCCAGAATCTATAAAGAACTCAAAAAACTCTACACCAAGAATACAAATAATCCAATCGACAAATGGGCTAAGGAAATGAACAGACACTTCACAGAAGAAGATCTACAAGCAATCAATAAACATATGAAAAAAATGTTCAACATCTCTAGTAATAAGAGAAATGCAAATCAAAACCACCCTAAGATTCCATCTCACCCCAATTAGAATGGCGATTATCAAAAATACAAGCAACAGGTGTTGGCGAGGATGTGGGGAGAAAGGTACACTCATACATTGCTGGTGGGGCTGCAAATTAGTGCAGCCACTCTGGAAAGCAGTGTGGAGATTCCTTAGAAAACTTGGAATGGACCCTCCATTTGACCCAGCTATCCCACTCCTTGGCCTATACCCAAAGGACTTAAAATCAGCATACTACAGAGATACAGCCACATCAATGTTCATAGCTGCTCAATTCACAATAGCCAGACTATGGAACCAACCTAGATGCCCTTCAATTGACGAATGGATAAAGAAACTGTGGTATATATACACAATGGAATATTACTCAGCCATAAAGAATGACAAAATTATGGCATTTGCAGGCAAATGGATGAAATTGGAGAATATCATGCTAAGTGAGATAAGCCAATCTCAAAAAGACAAGGGACGAATGATATCGCTAATAAGTGGAGGATGACACATAATGGGGGGGAGGGAAGAGTTAGTGTTAGGGTTAGAGTTAGGGTTAGGGAGGGGGGCAAGTATGGAGGAAGAAAGTACTGTATAGAGGGTAAAGAGGGGTGGGAGGGGTGGGGGGAAGGGGAAAAAATAACAGAATGAATCAAACAACATTATTGTATGTGGATTTATGATTACACAAATGGTATGCCTTTGCACCATATACAAACAGAGAGGCAACATGTATCCCATTTGTTTACAATAAAAAAAAAAAATCATTAATTCCCTGCTGAATCCCAGAACTACTTGAGCTAGAATTTTGGGGGTAATCTGTATAATTATAGACTCTCCAGGCAAGCTCTATCTTTAGGTAGTTATGGGAAACATTAGGTTAGGGAAAGTAGGTATAATCTTATCCAGCCAGCCTTGCCATTTGATCAGAAAACTTTTGTCCATGCTTTCTTCCCACCCTTAATTCATTAGTACATTATGGCCATGTTACTATTCCAGGAACAGAAGTTTGTCTCATTCCTATTAAAAGATTGCAATGATTCCTCTTTGCCAATAATATCCCACATCACTGGCATATTAGCCAACATCTATGGAAATTGTCTCCACCTTACCTTCCTGAGCTCATCTCTGCGCATATCACACTTGGGCTAAAAGCTACACCCATTAGCATCTTCCCCACCTCTTACCTATCTGAATTTTTCAACTTTGAACTTTGACCCTCTGCCTCTTAAGAGATCATTCCTTATCTATGAATCTCTCTCCCCTTTAGCCTCTGTTTGGAGTTTTTTCAAGATCATCTCCAAAAAACAGGTCCCAAACCTTCTAGTTTCTTCATATAACAGATTTTCCTATTCATTGGAAGGATTATGAGCATCTTTGTAAGCAAGAACTTTTCCTGAATTTGTCTGGGATTTAACTGCACTTCAAGAAATTAGAATCTCATGCAAATCCTCTAACCAAAGCAGAGTAAAGTCCTTTGTAAAATGTAGGTCTCCAAAAAGATATTAGGGGAAAATTTGCTACTTTGCATTTCAAATAAAGCAAAAGAAAAGATAATATAATTTCACCAGGTACTGAAATATAATTGGATTTTGTTGTGAGCCTAAAATATTGGTCCTAGAAAAAGTAATTAAAAGGCTCAGGGTTCTCCCTTTTCCCTTGTTTGGTATTCCTAAGGCAGAGATTCTTGACAATGCAGAGAATCCTTGAATTTGGATAAGTAAAAAAAAAAAAAAAAAAAAAAATACATATTTGTTTCTATTAATCTGTAAGTGATATTCTGGCATTTCCTTCTATGATAATGTAACCAACATGCCTCAGTAATGTTAGCAGTATCTGTGACTATAAAACCATAGATTTTATTAACCAAATAGAGTTGCTGTGTATATGCGAAATTTCATTAATGTTCATTACTTCTTTAAAATGATTATAGTTCTTAGACCTGAAACTAGATCTTTTATTTGATAGGCTATTAATTAGGGCATGTTAGTATCATAATATTTTGATAAGTGTATTTTAACCTAATTAGTTTCCTTTGCATTCTTACGGACTTTATTTTATATCATTAAAAATGTCATTCTGGAGGGCTGGGATTGTGGCTCAGTGGTAGAACGCTTGCCTAACATGTGTGAGGCACTGGGTTTGATCCTCTGCACTGCATATAAATAAATAAAATAAAGATCCATTAGCAACTAAAAAAAAATTTTTAAATGTTATTCTGGGAAATAATCCATAGATGTCACTGTCAAGCTAAGGGGTCCATGGTATAAAAATAAGATTAAGCATCCCTGCAAAGGGGCAGGGAGAACCTACTGCCACCATCTCCACTGCTCTTTGTGATGAGAATGACATTTCCCAGCTCAGGGTCACTCAGGCAATGGAAGATGCTCATCTTCAAGCACACAGCAGGAGGCCATGTAGCATGTCCTTAGTGACTACCCTTGACAGGGATGCACAGAATGTGAAATCAGTTTGACAAACTCTCAATTTTGTCCCAACATTTTGTCAGATTGCCTATGAAAGATACAAAATACAATCCAACACAAAGAAAGGAGGCTTCCCACGTGTCCCACTCACAACCCTAGCACAGACTCCTAGAGGGAGCTAGTCCAAGAGTGGTTCCTAAAATGAAGCAAATATTAGGTATCAGTGTGGGGAAAGAACACATGGCCAAAATGGAAATCACCTGCTTTACTAAGTACATTGAATAGGTTAGCTTTCATTTTTCTTCACAGAAAGTCTTTCTGGTCAACTGGGGTGGCACCCCCTAAAATCCTAGCAACTCAGGAGGCTAAGGCAGGAGGATGGCAAGTTCAAAGCCAGCCTCAGCAACTTAGAGAGGCCCCAAGCAACTTAGCAAGACCCTGTATCAATATAAAAAAATTAAAAGGGCTGGGGACATGGTTCCGTGGTTAAGCTTCCCTGGGTTTAATCCCTGGTACCAAAAAAAAAAGAAAGAAAGAAAAAGGAAGACTATCTTACTAGAGGAAATAGTTCATCAGTCTATGTTTGGACACAAGCCCCTTTCTCCACTGAGAGCTACCCTAGTAGCTCTGGAGACATGTTGGTTATAACATTCATCTTGATCTACACTCAGCGTCATTTTTATATGCAAGCTCCTGCTTCCATTAGGTCTTTAGTTTTCTTGAAGCGGTCTTACACCTTTCTCTATCCCCAGCAAGCCCAAAGCTAGAACAAAGCCAGTGCTCAATGTCTTGTGAATATTATGCTTATGGAACATGCCACATACCAAGGACTTTATTGAACTTTCTACTCTTATTCCTTCAAAGAATTTTCATAACAACAATGTAAAATCAATAGTAGATATAATTTTTCCTATTTTACAGATGAGAAACTGGGACCCCCGAAAGATTATTTAGGTCACATGGTTATTAGGGTACATGAGTTTGTCACCTAGACTTGTCTGATCCCAAATAGAAGGGTGTTTTCAGGATGTTACACTGATTCAAGGTTTAATGATCATCACCATCTCTACACATGACATTGCTGAGGGAGGAACTGTAATTGATGTCAGCCACACACAACCTTCCTTTTCAAAAAGAAGCATAGGAAGGGACCAGGGAGGAGGCACTTGGTCTCCTCTAGTTTGCTCCCTTCCCCTCTTCTGCAGTAGCACAGAGCTAGGAGGAAGTGCTGGGCAAAGGTTCCCATCTCAGTCACATGAGCCACCTCTGACTTTAGCGTTGGGTTCTGAAGTCCACATAAAAGAAAGTCACTTTTATTATAATCACCTTGGGCAGCTATAACAAAATACCATAAATTGGGTGGCTTCAACACAAGACATTTATTTCTCACAGCTCTAGAAGTTGGGAAGTTCTAGATCAAGGTGCTGACTTAATTGATTTTGGCAAGATCTCTCTTCCTGGCCTACAAATGGCCACCTTCTTGCTAAGTCCTCTCATGGCCTTTTCTTGGCGTATGGAAAGAGAGTGGGGTGGGGGCAGGATCTTTGTCTTATGCTCCTTATTAGGCCATTAATCCTACCAGATTAGGATCCCACCCTATGACTTCTTTATTTCTTATCTCCAAGTCTAGTCACATTGGAATAAGGTCTTTAACCTATAGATTGAGGGCAAGGCACAATTCAGTCCATGGCAGTCACTAACACACTAAAATAACTCTAAAATTCCTTCTAAAAAAGTGCCATATCTTTGAAACAGCTTTCCACAGCCAGATTTTTTTTTTTTTTTTTTTTTTTTTTTTTTTTTTTGCCGTGCTGAGGATAAAACCCAGGGCCTTGTGCTTGCAAGGCAAGCACTCTACCAACTGAGCTATCTCCCCAGCCCCAGACATTTCTTCAGCAATGGAATAGATTGTTGTTTCTTAGGTTGAGCCTGAGATGAAGTAGTTGGCTTATACACAGGAGCCATGATGACTAAATTACCCATGGTGGTGAGATGATATTTACCGTTAAGCATCAGAATCATGCACCATGGCAAATTGCACTCTCTGTGGGAGATTCAGGAACAAGATCACTGGAGGAAAGAGGACCAGGCTATTTCTATCTTCACCCTCACTCTGAGGCACAGGCCATCAGGAGATCTTCAGGCAACGTAACACACATCAATCAATCGCACTTATCTTTAGGGCACCCTGGCATGTACAGTTGCTTCTATGTAAACTGATTGCGTCTTGAGTAGGATGGAATGAGTGGCTACCACCATGACCCTGAAGGACACTAGCAAATTATCAAAATAAGAAAGGTGTCCAGCTTAATCTCTGGCCCAAAAGTTGGCCTCTATTTTTACTCAGGAACAGATAAAGCCATTTATTCAGAGACATTATCTGTAAAACATCTCTGGAAAACTATTTAGAAGTAAGATACACAGACATTCATAACAGACAAAAGCATCAAGCTATTTTAATCCCATTCTCTCCTCTCTCTAGCCGTAGTTCCTGTTGTTGCTGAAAATGATGGGTCACTGAGATAATTAACAGGTGAGTCAAATCCCACTGGGGTATATTTGGTAGAGACGACACTGTGCAGGTAGCCAATTAAGTCTTTGCTGCTCCCTCCCAGCTGTGTCAGCTGTTTTCTAAGCCACAAGATTACTCAATAACCTCTAAAAGAAAAAACTCTCCATTGCCATTTGTCCATAAGAAGAAAAAGTAATATTGATCTAATCTTTTGAGAGTGTTATTGGATGAATAAATTTAATGCTTTAGAAACAACTATTTACAATAGCTACAGATTCCTTGAAATACTTTTAGAGCTGTATTTTCCTGCACATCACATACTACATACACACACACACACACACACACACACACACACACACTCACGCTTATGTACACATCCGTGAATCAATAAAAAAATGTAAAAACATATGTAGTATATTTTAATTAACTTGCAAGTACACTTAGCAGAGAAATTGATAACCTGAAGAACAAAATAGGACCACATAATTTCTATTAGTAATGACTTGATTGCAGCAAGCTGGTATCATTTTAAATCCGGTACCCTAAAGGACCCATCTGGGTCAGTTATAGATCAGTTTCTAAAGTTCAGGGCTGAACTATACCTTATTTATAATATGGATTGCTTGACTCATGCATTCAAATTATTCTTTGCAATTTTAAGGATTATAAACAATAGAGACCTATATGTTTACCCTACCCCACTGATGGAAAGTGAAAGAGAAAGAAGAGTTATGAAACCAGAGTACTAGGCTATTTTCAGCATTATCCTGATAGATATCCTTCAAAAGTACTCATCTCAAATACTTAAGTGTGGAAGTTCTTTCTCCCAGATCCCTACCACCCTTCAATGCCCATTTCTGAGTTTTCATCTTTATTTCAGTGCACTCTACAATAAAGGGACTCTAGTCATCTTCCACTCTTAACCACAACAATTAACATAGTGTCATACATGCAAGGTCAGCATTGAGTAGCTTGTTTTACCTCGTCTTTCTCCACCAGCCTCAGAAGGCACCAGGTTTAAATGCATCATTTGTGAAGGAATGACTTTCAAATGAACAGCCACATTTCTATTGCTCCCTGCTTAATGAGAGTTGCCTGGTGAAGCCAAACAGTGGGGTGTTAAAGAGAAAGTGCACATACCTTTAAGTTGGATGAAAAGAAGGAAAGAATACTGCAAAGAAAGAGAAACTGTACTGCTTTGCTTTCTTTGTTTTGCTGGGAAACCATAGAACCCTCAAGGGAAAAATCATAAGGCCTCAAAGGTGCTTCTACAATTTAATGCTTTCATAATAATGGTGGGGGGGGGAGTGGAGGAGGGGTGGGTGTAAGCATTAACTTCATCTTCCACCATGAGTCAATTCTAGAACCCTTTAGAATCAGATAATGATAGCTCGTGTTCTCTCCTATCTTCCACTCGAAATAAGCAATTAATCTTGAGCTAAGTTTTGGCTGTACTGCTCGATCACACATCTGAACTTCAAATGTTTAATATTAATACTAAATATTTCAGTGTAAATAGCACACTATATGCATAATCAGCTAATAATCATGTCAGAAAAAACTGTGCTATCCCAAGAGAAAACTAAACCACGTTTATAAGCTGTGCCTAAGAAATGTATTAATCTCTAAATTACAACCCTCAAAACATTGCCTTCTTCCACCAGGATTCAGATATTGTATTGTGAGTCATTAAAACCACTTTGCTGTCAGGTAAATACCAGCCCTGTTCATTTGTGAATTATAGGATAAAAACCACCATTCCGTTCCTAATTAATTTTACTGCAAAGAACAAGGAAAAGAAACAAAATCATCAGTGAAAGGTGCCTGCACTCCATCTGGAAATGACACAAAATATTAAGGTGTTTCCATGGAGGCAGTATATTCTACTTGAATTTGATGCTCATTAAGGCACTTCTGTATCTTGGGGTATATTTTGCATAATCAAAAATGTTCCTTCTTGCAAATTATGGACGGATAAAACTCAAAACAGGTGAAAATCATACCAGACTTTTCCATAATCACATTCTATAAAAACGTATTCCTTGACCAATCTTTGGCTTTGTTCTATTATCGTCAGCAGAAGTTACTCTTTGCCTCTGACTCCACAAGATGCTATTCTTGGGATAATACCAAGAAAGATGAAACATCAGGGGCCAAATGCAAAAGAAGGAAAATCTTCTAGAGGATAAGAATGGCAAGTAACCATTTTTAATAACCTTAAAAATGAAGGTGCTTTAAACTACTGTCATCTGCCCACAATACTGAGCCTGGGCGATCTGGGCTAGGCTCAGTTGCACAGTTCTTCTCTTAATATTTTGTGGGCTCCTTCAGCTGTTTTAGTCACCTCGTGGCTAAAGTGGGACTATATGATCCAACACAGCCAACAGTTTCAACATATTAAAAGTTAGGAAACTAAGAAGATTATGAAACAGCAATTTTACTAATGTACTACGTCCTTCCCATAATAAAAGGAAAATCTTTCCAAGAAAAAAAAAAAATGAAGGTGCTAAGCAATAATAGTACACCACAGTATTCAAAGTTGTAACTTTCTATTATTTTTTTCAACTTAAATGCTATACAAAATAATTATCCCATGAAATTTACAAACTTCTTAAGTATAACCTTTTTGTTTTGAACTATTGATTTAACCGGTGAATCTTCTGAAGAACTATAGTGCTATTAAAGAGTACAATTTAATTTTAAAAGGGGAGAGTATTTTTCAGAAATAATAATGCCTCACTACATTTGATAGTCTAGAATTTATTGCACCTTTGACCTGACTTTTATAGAGAAACTGTATTTTTTTCCTCTCTAGACATTATCAGCTTTGCTAGGGAATAAGTTGAATTTAATATAAAATCAGTTGCTTTTTCAAATGAAGGAGTCATGTGCTAAAAACTCTTCAGTTTACCTATTAATTCTGAGAGTAAAAATTTCTATGCTTATGAGTTGTATTATTTTACCAGTTCATAGTGATCTGAATTTTAATTTTGTAATATACACTATACTTCAAGTAACCCAACTCATAAACATATTCATTGTAGTATTGCTTGCAATTGCAAAATACTGGAATTCCCATACACAGGAGAGTGAGTAAATACCTATGGTAAACCCACACATGTACAACAAACAAGCAGTACCATGCAGCTGTGAGAAAGAAGATACCTGTGAAGTGATAAAATTCAAAAATTTATTAAAAAAAATTTTTTAGTTGTAGATAAACACAATACCTTTATTTTATTTACTCACACATGCTAGGCAAGAGCTCTACTACTGAGCCACAACCCCAGCCCCTCAAAAATGTTTTAAATAAAAATGCAGAGTATAAAGGTATATTTACTATAGTGAAGTTCCTCAATTTATGATGGAGTTATGTCCCAATAAACCCATTGTAAGTTAAAAAATGTAAAAATAAAAAGTACACATATGACTGGGGGTATTGCTTATAGGTAGAGCACTTGCCTAGCATGCAAAAGGCCTGGGGTCTGATTTTCAGAACTAGAAAAAAATGCATGTAATAGACCTAACCTGCTGAACAATGTATCTTAACATTAGGGTACTTTGTATAGCTTTTTTCCCCTTGTGATTACATGGTTGGCTGGAAGTTGTGGCCAGGAATGTTTATATTCAGCATCACAAGAGAGTATGTCACATATCAGTAGCCTGGGAAAAATCAAAATCCAAGACAAGTCAAATCATTGTAACATAGAATTGTCTGTATATTACCCTTATGTAAGAAGAAGAGGATATAAGAAAATCACTACTGTGGTCCAATAATTTTAATAAATTTGATATGATGTAGGGTGTTTATTGTGAAATAATTAAAAAGTCATTGGCTTTGTGAGCCATGAGCATCTACAGAAGGGCTGCAGTAGAACACTCTAGTTTTATCTTCTGAATTTTAAAAGTCTTCTTCAGCAGCTACTGAATAACTCTCACTGGGCTTATCCAACTCTCAAACAAGATCCCATATTATCTAGGTACTATTTCCGCAGGCTCACTGTGGGTTTTGTTTGGTTGAAGCCCTGTTCTAGGGTGAACCTGTAACGAGTTGCACTTTTCCTAGTTGGACAACTGTGGAGGTCCAGAAGCACATGGGACTGATAACCTCAGCAGGACCAGTAGCTCCATCACTGGAGGCCTCTGGAGGTATCTGTCGCTGTGACTGAATCATTCACTCACTCGGCAAGCATTTAAAGACATGTGAGACATGGTTTCTCTCTTCAAAGAAATCACAGGTCGATATTAGGAGATATGTAATCAAATCAGTATAGGATGTGCATTGCAAGGGTTCAAGGCACTCCTGTGCCAGTGGAGAGCTTAGGACTGGTGGTGGACTCTCCCTGGGAAGACTTGCCAAGTAAGGCTCCCTAGAAGAGGTCCACCTGAGAAGAAAAATCCAGGTAAGGAGGGAGTGGAAAAGGCATTGTGGATGGGGGAGCTTGCTCTAAGTAATTACGTAAGGCAGAGAGAAGCCTAAAGAGTTCAGAAAGGTCCTGGCTATGATAGTGCTGAGCCCCAAAGTGTATTGCAAGAGCTTCTGTGTGATAATGTAGTCTCTAAGAGTGTCAGGCCCAGTGACAAAGTAGAGTGGCAGGCAGGCAGATGAAATGAGACAATGAAGAGGAGAGGAGGCAGAGCTACGCATTTTCAGAACCTCCAGCAGTTCCATTTTGGAAAATCATTAAAATGATTTTACACCAACTTCTGACCTACACAGAGAGTGGTATGTGATTATGATATGCAAGTTAATAGTTTTATATCAAATAATTGAATTATTTTACTATTACTACTATTACAGTTACTATGACTGTTACTATATGTTTGCCATTGCTATTATGCTAATATTGTGCTAGTGTTTAAGTTACTAGTATCACAGTACAATTGTTTCATGGAATACCTCCCCACTCTAGGGACACATTTTTTACTTGCTATACCCAAATTTGCTCCGATTATTCTCTCTTCCAGGAATACCTTCTGTCACTCCTTTCATGAAAACTACATCCATTTGTTACATAATTAAAACTTTAAACTAGGTATCTTCTTTGACCCAGCAATTCCTCTCTGAGGAATTTGTTTTGAGGAAAGATGAAGATCTTCATACACACACACACACACACACATGCATGCACACACATGTGCACACAAAAGTTACAAGAGCAAATATTGTATTAATTGGTAGGTCATAGAATTGTTAAGTTAGGAGAGTCAGCATTTAGCAACAAGTTTATCAAACCATACAGTATTATATAGCCACGAGAATGACATTGTGGTAAAATGATATTGTGGAAATGTATTTGTTTAGAAAGATCTGTACACTTTATTAATAAGAAACATCTGAGAATGTAGAGGGTTTAAAATTTTTTCTTGTGAGACAGTTTTGGTAAATCACATTTTCCAAGGAATTTAAATATTTCTTCAAAGTTTCCAAACTTATTAGCACAAATTCGCCCATAATATCATTGTGTTGTCATTTTAGTCTGTAGCATCTATTGTTACCTTTTTATGTATAACCATTTATTCATGCCTTCTCTCCCAAAAATTTCTCATCAAAGAACTTTTAGTTTTCTTTTCCTGCGTTCTATCCTTCTCATAATATTCATAAGATTTTACATTTCAGGGTGTATTTCAATGTTGTATTGTCTTAAGATGTATGCTCAGCTCCTTAGTTTTCATTCCTTTCCTCTCCATCCACTATTGTAAGCATTTAAGGATTAAAAAAAAAATATTATCAGGTCCTGCTTCTGCCAGCCCAGCTTACTTTTAATCCTCTCCCCTTTTATCATACCTCTGTTATTGATTTTACCTCTTGCTTCAAAGAAGAAAAGTTTTCTTAATGTTTTCATTCCATGGAGAAGTTTGTTCCATATTTCCTTTTGCTTTATGGTATTTTTGCTCTTCCACATGTTCTTCTCTTTGTTTATCCCAGTACTTTGAAGAGGACCAATTCTAGCCCTTCCAGATCATCTGGGATCTTTGCATGGAGTCCATTCTTACCGGAACAGGTTCTCGTTGAAGGAGGAGGAGAGGCAGGCCTGGGGCTGGAGGTGAATGAGCTGGTGAGAGTAAGCCGCTAGGTGGGTTGAATTTAGGGTTCTCCACCAACCCCTGTTCAGGACACAAGTCTCCACCCCTGATCTCATGCTCCTTCCTGGTGTAGGTTGAGTCTGAATGTCTGAGTCCTCTTAACTGATCAAGACCATCAGCTGTATAGTTGATTGCCACTGGCCTTTGCCCCACCACCATAGCAGCAAGGTGGGTGATCCATATATTTCATCATTCTGCTCCATATCCTCGGTACCCCATGATGTCTGTCAGTCCCAGGGTCCCCTCAAAAACCTGTCTGGGTTTGCATTCCAAGTAAGGGTCGTGAGTTTGGCCTGGAAGGGTGTGCCACTTAATTTTGAAAGGTTCTGTATGTTGTTAAAGATCCAGAGAACCATATGGTTGCTCTCAGATTTCTTTCACGGCTGGGGCCAATTTCCACTTTATTTAGAAGTAATTGTACATAGATCGTGTTTTTCAGATTGTGCTGTTTCTTGGGTGCACTGAATTTTCATATATATGAAGCCAACTTCTAACCCAACCTGGTTTCTCTGCCTTCAATCATTCATATCTTCACACATTGCTACCATAGTTCTCCTCCTTAAAAATCCCTGTTTCTCTGTGTCACTTTCCTCCACCACAACATTTGAGGTGCTTTGCAGTCTCAGGCCTTCTATGATATGACCTAATCCTACCTTCCCAGCCTCACTTTCGCTGCACACTTCCACTAACCTGACACTAAGTACTGGATTGCCAGAATGTTCCCCCTCCAGCATCCACATACACTTTCCACACAGTGCCTGTCTAGAATCACCACTGTGACACCCTCCCCACTACCCACGTAGAATAAGCACATTTCTAAGCTTGTTTATAGGTTATAGATAAACCTCCCCTTATCTGAGGTTTCTTTTTCCAGTTTCAGTTACCCTGGGTCAACCAGAGTCTAAAGATATTAAATGGAGATTCCAGAAATAAACAATTTATAAGTTCTAAATCACATGCCATTTTGAGTAGTGTGATAAGAGCTTGTGCCATCCTGTTCCTTTTTGCTCAGGACATGAGTCACTCCTCTGTCCAGCATATCCATGCTGCATAGCCATCTCAGTTATTAGATCAACTCTCATGGTATCACAATGCTTGTGTTCAAGTAACCTATAGGGTTTGGTACTCTTGGAGATTTCAGGCATCCACCAGGGACCATGGAACATATTCTCCTCTGATAAGAAGGGACAATTGTACTTTCCCTACCAGACACACATCACTTCAAGGCAGGCTCTATATGTCATTTAAGGGTGCAACACAGCACCCTCTAATAGAAAGGATCAGTGACACATTTTTCACTGGGAATAGTAACTTAGTGATCAGTTTTCAGTGAGTCTGAGCATATAAGTTGGTTTTCCATGATCTAACCCACTCTGCTACCCCTACCTCTCCTTCACCTGCCCCTGTTAAATTGGAACATAAACCTCCTGCTGTGCATGAAAGGCAAGGGAAGCCTGAAGAACAATCGCAACAATGATGGAGAGCAGCCCCTCTCCACAAACTTCATGTGCTGTGTGTCCCCTGTTCTTCCTGTTGCCGTAACCTGAGGGAATGTAGTGCTAATCTCAAAGTTTTGTTTAAACACTAAGAAAACCTATTCCTGTGTATTAGTAGTAGATAGCTCTGAGTTTTTGTTTTGTACTTTCTTTTTTCTATGTTTACACATTTCCTATAATAAGCATATTTCACAATTTTTAAAGGTACTAATAGTTTAAAACATGCTTCTGTGAATAATCCACAGTGCAACTGTCTTGTATGTGCAGAACAAATATGTCCAGCAGATGGTGCAAAAACCCTAATGAAATAAAAAAAAAAAAACCCTAATTCAAGGACATGTTTCTATTTATTCATTTTTTACATGACAATAGAGTATATTTTGAAATATTATACATATATAGGTTAAGTATCACTTGTTCCAGTTAGGATTCCATTTTTGTAGTTGTACATGATGTAGAGTTACATGGGTCATGTATTTATATATGAGGATAGAAAAGATAAGTCTGATTCATCCTGTCTTTCCTATTACCATTCCCACTTCCCTTCCTTTCACTCCCCTTTTGTCTAGTTCAGTGAACTTCAAATAAGAAGGGCAGACGGGCGTGGTGGTGCATACCTGTAATCTCAGTGACTGCTGAGGCAGGAGGATCACGAGTTCAAAGCCAGCCTCAGCAAAAGTGAGGTGTTAAGCAACTCAGCGAGGCCCTGTCTCTAAATAAAATACAAAAAAGGACTGGGGATGTGGCTCAGTGGTTCAGTGCCCCTGAGTTCAATCCCTGGTACCCACCCTCTCACTCCTCAACCCCTGCCATAAAAAGAAGGTCCATGTTCCTTTGTGATCAGGGATTTGCCAAAATGGAGATTATCATCTCCAATAAGTGTGACTCATATACATCTTCAGTCAAAGAGGAGTCATTTCAGAGGCAGGTTGGGGGCCTCTGTGATAAGGGGATGTGTGAGACCTATAGAAGCTGCAGAGCAAGATGGTCTGCATAGAACATTCCCGAGGCAAGGACAAGCTGCACATCGATATGACATTGAATCTAGAAAGGGTCTTAAAGACCACAGAGTCCTCGAGTTCTCATACACTGTTTAAAAGATGTTTCTCTAAATAAACATCAGCACCTGAAACCCACAAAACAGGTGAGGGTTGGGAACAAGAGCCACACTAGGACTTTCTTTGTCCCAGCCCAGTCCTTCCCCTTCAGTGGCAGACAATCAAGAATTGACTATACATTTATAGAATCCAAAAATACTTCCAAGAGGTCCCTAAAGAAAACCACTAATGCAGAGCAATACTATCATTTTAATGCTGAGAAAAGGGATGTTCAGAGGAGGGGAATTGCATATTAAAAATAGAAAACAAACATACAAAAATCATTAATTTCTTTTAAAGGAAACCACCAAGGAGGATTTTTGAAATGTACCCATAAATTTAATGCTAATGCTTTTCACAAATTTAACATTCGAAATTAGAGTTTATAGTGTATTTAGTTTTTGATTTTGTAAGCTTGGATTCACTTAAATCCATTTTATGGTCATGTATGATTTGCAGAAATTACAGGAAACTCAGCATTTCAGTACAGATCACAATATAAATATATTTCCAGGTTATATTCATATCAAAGTTTATTAGATCAATTAAATATCCTTAGAAAACACTTCCTTTATAATGTGTAATTTTTGAACGCAAGTAGGAATCATAATAAATAGTCATTTGATAGCACAAAGTTGGTCATTTTAGAACTTCTGAAATCTCATAAAGATCTGTTTAGTAATGTTTGCCATGTATATTCAACAACTATTTAAATGTCTTTACCTAAAGTTTCTTTTCAACACAAATTCAAATTTACTCTTATAAAAATTATTCTTGGAAGAAATGCCTATTTCCAGGAGCTTCCTACTTGACACCCTATATTTCTCATCTACAGAACATGTGTATGGATTAAAAACTTTTAGATAAGACTTCTTGATATATAATACCACCTTAACCATGTCTTAAAAGATAAAGTGGGGAAAAAAGTAAATGGGGTTTCACAGTAAACAGAATAGGTCTTAAATTCTGCTCCTGCCTCTGCTAGCAATGTGACCTTGACCCTCTGTTTGCCTGTGTTAAAATCAGAACAATTACACTGACCTGAGTTTCTTATTAAACTATTCCCTCTTCGTTCTAAACCACCTTTTTATCCACCACTTTATGATATTAGGACCAGGACGCTGCAAACCACAGTTAGGCTTTGCCTCCTTTGCCAACAGGGGACACTGAGGGACTCACAGGACTGGAGGAGGGAGAAGGGGCTGGCCTGCTCCTTCCTGTTTGCATCTGGCTTCTGTCAGTATCACCAGGGCAATAATTTTCCTTCTTGCCTTGAGAAGTTGGATATCAGTTCCCAGGATTTTCCCCTTGACCTTCCTGACCCAGTGTCTCACACAGAGACACCAGTCTGTTAGCTAGAGACCCCTCCTCACAGGTCTGAGTTCACTGAAAGGCTTCCTCCTTGCAGTTTCCAAAGTCCCAGCACCAGTGAAGCCAACCCCCTCCTCAGGGTCTGGATCCCAGCCCTGCTGCGCCTCAGAGCTGCTGAGACAACTGCACCAACTTGCAGGTTGGAACCCACCTCCTGCCTTGTTGCCCCTGCCCTGCAAGGGCTAGCTGCTTCTCACTGGTCCTGTCTCAGTGTTATTGTCTTTTTTAGTTCTCCACTGCTATGTCCTTATATTAAATTCTCTCAGTTAAAACAAAAAAAGTCAATCTGATTTCTTGATTAGATCCTGAGTGATACTAGAGAATCCAAAGAAATAGATTCTCAAGAAAGGATTTTAAGTTTAGGCTTGATCATTCCTTTAGTTTTGAACATATCCTGCCTCCTAGTGCCACCATGATCAGTCAGTGACCACCTGTGGTTGATTAAATGAGATAAAGTCATCCTCGGTATCTGTGGGGGTTGGCTTCCAGAAACCCCTGGATACCAAAATCTTCAGAGGCTCAAATCCCTTAGGTAAAATGGCATAATATCTGCATATGACCTAGGTACACCCACATACTTTAAATCCTCTCTAGATTACTTATAATATCCAATATATTATAAATTTTAGGTAAACACAGAAGTGTTTTTGTTGTTGTTGTTGTTGTTTTAGGAAATGATAAGGAAAAAAGTCTGACTTGTCAAATAAAGATGCAATTTTTCAAAAAATTGGTCCTCAACTGGTTGAATGCACAGCTGAACCAAGGAGTCCAAGGGCCAACTCTACCTACCAAAGCCATGTGCCTCCAGGATCAAGAGGTTGCTGTGTTTAACCACTCTCGCTGGAAGAACTGTAGGATGCCATGGTCTTTGTGAGTAAACTGGAGTGCCCACAGGACAGGAGTGACCAGCTCAGAACTTGGTATGCTTTTCTTTATCTATGGTTTGTCCGCAGAAGGTTCATGTGCTGGAAATCTGGTCTCCGGAGTGGGGGTGTTGAAAGGTGTGAAAGCTTCAGGAGGTGGGGCCTAATGAAAGGTGATTAGGTCACTGGGAGCACTGCTCTCAGAAGGGGTTGATGCCCATCTCATCTATTGGTCTCAGAGGGCAGGATCAGTTACCACAAGTTGTGGTTGTTAGTTCTGCCTTCTTAGGTCATTCTCTTGCTTCCTCTCCTGCCCTGCTATCGCTCTCTTTTTCCTTTCTTCTTCTTCCTTTCTCTCTCTCTCCCCCAGTGTGATGCCATCTGTAATCTATCATGTTGTGACATAGTCAGAAGTCACTCACCAAAGACTGCCTGGTTGGGGCCCCCCATCTTGTACTTTGTGCCTCCAAAATGGTAAGCTAAATAAACCTCTTTTCTTTATAAAAATACCCAGTCTCAGGCATATGTCATAGCAACACAAAATGACCTAAGACATAATCAGAGAATTAAAGAACTTCTAAGACAACTAATTAGTCCAAAAGAATCACTGCATTCTTATAGCTGCTCTTCAGGATGTATCATTACAATGCATGCAGAATTCACGGCTTTGCCAAGTCCCTAACGTGAGAACTGGGGCATTGGTTAGGAAGGAGAAAGGTTTGGCATAAAGACGTCTGGTAAAATCAAACAAAACAGAAAATCTCATACTTCCTCACCCAAATGTCCACATTCTAATTACTCCAGTTGTTGCCCATTATTCTCCAGTCATAGGGTGAGAACTACTTTCTGAGCTATAATTTAGGGTTCTTCTTTTGTTCTTTCATTTCTCTTTGTTTAACAGATCCATAACATTAAAATCTTTTTGTTAAAACAAATAAACAAGAATAACAATAAAACTAATCTGGTTTGTTTTCCCTACTGACCCTAATGAACATGTCACCTGATGGGACTTTTCTGAAGCTGAGACAAAGTGGACATGGCTCACTGCCCAGGGTATCACACAGAGACCCACGTGGGGGTGCGTCCCCTACTAAACACTTCTCTACTGAATTACCCTTCTTCTAACTGGGTAGGACATAACTTCTCTCTGAACTTCTTTATAAATGATATTTTCTCCAAAATTTGGGGTATGTATTGGGGGAGTGATGAAAGAGAACACTAAACTAATAAAAATTTTAATTCTTGGACTGCCATTCATAGGGTTTCAAAAATTCTGACACTATCATTAAGAATGCCTTTTTCTCACTATTGATAAATCAAAGAAACACAGACTGGAAGACACGATATCTATTTTTCACTTCGGGGCATTGGTAGGACCCTCTCCTAAATGAGGCCTAAGATGCCTGGCATCACCACAGGCTCCTGCCTGTGGGAACTGATGGGATCGACCACCTGTGCTGACCCCTCCTAAAATATGGTAAAATTGACAGCCATTTCTAAGTGATAGGGTGATTACTGCACCGGAGTAGAAAACCCAGAAGTCTTACAGACCCCATGCTTAGAGCCCCTTTTTATGTATTTGTGAGCTTCCAGGGTCCAGAACTTGTTATCTAAATAGGCCACTTTCAGCAGGCTGGAGGCAGAGAAGATGACAGCCTTTTCTCTTTCTGCTTGATATTATGTGTGAGAGGACCTAAAGAAAGAGCAAGCCAGGGGGCTGGGGTCGTGGCTCAGTGGTAGTGTGCTCGCCTGGCATGCATGAGGCTCTATGTTCAATCCTCAGCGCCACATAAAAATAATAAATTTAAAAAAAGAAAGAGCAAGGCTTGTTTCCTGCTTTGTAAGTTCAAGCTAGGACAGGAAGGTGTTCACACAACATAATATTTATACATACATATATCCTCTAATATGTACACACATACAAAGAACCTTTTCCACAAGGTAAACTTTTTTTTTTTTTTTTTGGCAGTACTGAAGATGTAATTCAGAGACACTTTATCTCTGAGCTGCATTCCCATTTATTTTTTATTTTTTATTCTGAGATAAGGTCTGGCTAAGAGGCTGAGGCTGGCCTCAAACTTGAAAGCCTCCTGCCTCAGCCTCCGGAACTGCTGGATTACAAGCACGCACTACCATGTCCATGCCCATTCACAAAGTAAACTTTTGGAAAAAAAGGAAAAAAGAAAGAAAGAAAAGTTACATTATATTTTGAAGTACCTAGCATGCGTAGGAAAGTCTATTTAAAAACTTGCAATTTATTACCCTGAAAATCCTGACTTAAGGACATCCATTTTTAATGAAGTAGAAGAGATATATCTGTATTTTTCATTCTTTATCTACAAATTTGGTTTAGAAATTTGAAGTTATGTCAGAGCAATCAAGACAAAGTAATTTACTGAACTAGTTAGATTTTCCACAAAGAAGGTAGTTTAAAGAGCTGCCTATATTTAGCAGAAAATTTTTATGTTTGTATCTGTTAAATCAAGATGGCAATACTAAAGAATATAGATATATAACTGATATTGTATAATATATGAATTTATCACTAGTTCTGTGATACTATTAACACGAGTTATGTGATATATTATTTAGTTATTACTGTAATGTGGAAAAAGCCAATCTTCTGGAATAGTGACTTCAAGGTCACATTCATCCAGATACATTTAAGGCTTTCCTCAAAATATCTTAGTGACATTTCAAATTTTAATAATGTTGGAGTTTAAATATTTTTAATTTAAATAAAAATTTCAAAAAAACTTTAATTAAAAGATGGCAGAGTAGAGGAAAGCTGCATTCCAAGATAAACATAATTCATCACATCAATAGACTTAAAGACAAGAATCATATGGTTATCTCAAAGGATGCAGAAAAAGCATTTGATAAAATATAGCACCCTTCCATGTTAAAAGCCCTAGAAAAACCAGGGATAGTAGGGACATACCTGAACTCTGTAAAAGCTACCTATTCTAAGCCCAAGGCCAACATCATTCTAAATGGAGAACAATCAAAAGCATTTCCTCTAAAAACTGATACAAGACAATGATGCCCTCTTTCACCACTTTTATTAAAAATTGTCCTTGAAACTCTAGCCAGAACAATTAGACAGAAGCAAGAAAATAAAGGGATATAAATAAGAAAAGAAAGAAATAGGAAATATACCTATTTGCTAATCAGATGACTCTATATTTAGAAGACCCAAAAATTATACCAGAATACTTCTAGAACTCATAAATGAATTCAGCAAAGTAGCAGGATATAAAATTAACACTCAAAAATCAAACATGTTCCTGTACATCAGTGATGAATCCAATGAAAGAAAAATTAGGAAAACTACCCCATTCACCATAGACTCAAAAACTAAATAAAAACTTGGGAATCAATCTAACAAAAGAGGTGAAAAACCTCTACGATGAATACTACAAAACACTGAAGAAATTGAAGAAGACCTTAGAAGATGGAAAGATCTCCTATGTGCTTAGATAGGCAGAATTAACATTGTCCAAATGGCCATACTACCACAAGCTCTACACAGATTTAATTCAATTCCTATTAAAATCCCAGTGACATTCTTCATAGAAATAGAAAAAACAGTCATGAAATTCATTTGGAAGAATAAGAGACCCAGAATGCCCAAAGAAATCCTTAGCAAAAAAAGTGAAGCAGGAGGCATCACAATACCAGATCTTAAATTATACTACAGAGAGATAGTAAAAAACAGCATGGTACTGGCACCAAAACAGACATGTAGACCAAGGGTACAGAATAGAAGTCAGAGACAAAAACCACATAAATACAGTTATCTCATAGTAGACAAAGGGTCCAAAAACATACATCAGAGAACAGATAGCCTCTTCAAGAAATGGACCTTGGAAAACTGGAAATCCATATGCAGTAAAATGAAATTAAACCCCTATCTCTCATCTTGCACAAAACTCAACTCAGTGTAGGCCCAAATTTTCATCAAGTCACCTTAGAAAGTGACGTCCTTAACAAGACTCCTGAAGTGCAAGAAGTAAAGTCAAGAATCAACAAATGGGATGGAATCAAACTAAAAAGCTTCTTTGCAGCAAAGGAAACAATCAAGAACATGAAGAAAGAGTCTACAGAATGTGAAAAAATCTTTGCCACCTGCACCTCAGATAGGGCATTAATCTCAAAAAACTTAACACCAAGAAAACAAATAACCCAATCAATAAATGGTCTAAGGAAATAAACAGACACTTCATAGAAGAAGCAATATGATCAGTCAACAAATGTATGAAAAAATGTTAAGCATCTTTAGCAATTAGAGAAATGAAAATTAAAACTACATTGAGCTTTCATCTCACTCCAGTCAGAATGGCAATTGTTAAAAATACAAACAATAATAAATGTTGGCAAGGATGTGGGGAAAAGGTACACTCATACATTGCTGGTGGGACTGCAAATTGGTCCAAATTCCACTGTTGAAAGTAGTATGGAGATTCCTCAGAAAACTTTGAATGGAACCACCATTTGACTCAGCTATCCCACTCCTCAGTTTATACCCAAAGGACTTAAAATCTACATACTACATTGATGCAGCCACATCAATTTTTATAGCAGCTCAATTCACAATACCTAATCTAGTACTCCTATATACTCTTTTCTTAACCCATTGACAGTTACATCCTACATCCCTCCCCATCCTCTTTGTCCACCATTAGAAACTGTTGACCTCATTGCAATTCTATTATACTGTAGCTAATAATTGAACTCATCCTCTCTGTTTATGACAATACTGTTAATATCTTCATAGGGGCTATTTGACTTAGGGCTACATATTGTTGTTACTGGGTGCTGCTAATTTTGATCTCCCCTTTAAAGGAGAGGTTTTAGAAACCTGCAGGGTCACTATAAGCCTACAGGGGAGATAATGCAATACCCCAGACCTGCACTGCTAGAGGGGAAGATAAGTGAACAACATGAAAAAACAAGGGAAGAAAGTGTTCCAAAAAAACCAAGATTCTGTAATAGAATCCAATGGCAGTATGGTAGAAGAAATATCAGAAAAGGAGTGCAGAATATACATAATTAAAATGATCCACAAAACAAAGGATGAGATAAGAGAGCAGATGCAGCAATGAATGATCACTTCAATAAACAGTTAAAAGAGCAACTGCAGGAAGCAAAAGATCATTTCAATAAATAGATAGATATTCTGGAAAAAAAAAACAAATACTTGAAATGAAGGAAACAATAAACCAAATAAAAAACTCAATAGAAAGCATCACCAACAGACTTGATATCTTAGAAGACAGAACCTCACATAATGAAGACACAATATTTCATCTGAAAATAAAGTTGACCAAACAGAAAGATGGTAAGAAATCATGAATGAAACATCTAAGAATTATGGGATATCATGAAATGACCAAATTTAAAAATTATTGGGATTGAGGAAGGCACAGAGATACAAACCAAAGGAATGAACAACCTATTCAATGAAATAATATCAGAAAATTTCCCAAACCTGAAGAATGAAATGGAAAATCAAATACACCCAGAGACTTACAGAATACCAAATGTACAACATTACAACAGATTCACATCAAGGCACATTATAATGAAAATGCCTAACATTCAAAATAAAGATAGAATTTTAAAGGTTGCAAGAGAAAGTATCAGATTACATATAGGGGGAAAACAATATGGATATCAGCAGATTTCTCAGCCCAGACCATAAAAGCTAGAAGGACTGAAACAACATATTTTGAGCTCTAAGAGAACATGGTTGCCAACCAAGACTCTTATACCCAGAAAAATAACCTTCAGATTTGAGGATGAAATAAAATCTTTCCATGATAAACAAAAGTTAAAAGAATTTACAAATAGAAAACCTGCACTACAGAACATCCTCAGCAAAATATTTCATAAGGAAGAAGTAAAAAACAACAATGTAAGTCAGCAAAGGGAGGAACTACCCTAAAGGTAAGGCCAATCAAAAGAGAAACCAAGTCAAGTTAAAAACCGAAAATAAGCCAAAATGACCAGGAATACAAATCATATCTCAATAATAACCCTGAACGTTAATGGCCTAAACTCATTAATCAAAAGACATAGACTGGCGCATTGGATTAAAAAGAACAACAATATGCTGCCTGCAGGAGATTCATCTCATAGAAAAATACATACACAGACTAAAGGTGAGAGGATGGGAAAAAACATACCAGGCACATGGACTCAGTAAAAAAGTAGGGTTTAGGCTGGGGATATAGCTCAGTTGGTAGAGTGCTTTCCTCGAAAGCACAAGGCCCTTGGTTCAATCCCCAGCACCACCAAAAAAAAAAAAAAAAAAAGCAGGGGTTTCTATCCTCATATCAGATAAAGTGGACTTTAAGCCAAAGTTAATCAGAAGGGATAAAGAAGGACATTTCATAGTGCTTAAGGGAACCATCAATCAGCAAGACTTAAAAATTGTAAATATTTATGCCCCAAACAATGGTGCATCCATGTATGTCAAACAAATCCTTCTCAATTCCAGGAACCAAATTGACTATAACACAGTAATTCTGGGTGACTTTAACATACCACTATCACCACTAGATCTTCCAAATAAAAATTGAACAAAGAAGCCATAGAACTCAATAACACAATAACATAGAACTCAATAACACAATCAATAACTTAGACCTAACAGACATAATATTCCATCCATCAATGAGCAAATACACTTTCTTCTCAGTAGCCCATGGATCCTTCTCTAAAACAGACCATATATTATGCCACAAAGCAGCCCTCAGTAAATACAAAAAAATAAAATTAGAGATACTACCTGTATTCTATCAGAGAATGTCATAATGGAATGAAATTAGAAATCAATAATAAAATAAAAAACAGAAAATACTCCAACACCTGGAGAATAAATAATATGCTATGGAATGAAGCATGGATAACAGAAGACATCAGAGAGGGGATAAAAATTCTTAGAGATAAATGGGAATGATGATACAACATATCAAAATCTCTAGGACACTATGAAAGCAGTACTAAAAGGAAAATTCATTGCATGGAGCACATTTAAGAAAACAATAAAAAGTCAACAACTAAATGACCTAATATTACATCTCAAGGCCCTAGAAAAAGAAGAACAAAACAACACCAATAGTAGTAGAAGACAGGAAACAATTAAAATCAGAGCTGAAATCAATGAAATTGAAACGAGAAAAAATTCAAAAAATTGACAAAACAAAAAGTTGGTTCTTTGAAAAATAAACAAAATTGACAAACCCTTAGCCACACTAATGAAGAGAAGGAGAAAGAATCCTCAAATTACTAAAATTCATGATGAAAAAGGGAATATCACGACAAACACCAGTGAAATACATAACATAATTAGAAGCTATTTTGAAAATCTATACTCCAACAAAATAGAAAATCTCAAAGACAATGTCAAATTTTTAGAGACATATGTTCCTCCCAAACTGAGTCAGAAGGACATACACAATTTAAACAGATCAATTTCAAGCACTAAAATAGAAGAAGCCATCAAAAGCCTTCCAACCAAGAAAAGCCCAGGACCAGAGGGATTCTCAGCTGAGTTCTATAAGACCTTCAAAGAATAACTAATACCAATACTCCTCAATGTATTCCATGAAATATAGAAGGAGGAAACCCTTCCAAACTCATTTTATGAAGCTACTATCACCCTGATACCAATAGCAGAAAAGATGCTTCAAGGAAAGAAAACTTTAGACCAATGTCTCTGATGAACACAGATGCAAATATTCTTAACAAAATTCTGGCAAATCACATACAAAAATATATTTAAAAGATAGTGCACCATGATCAAATTGGGTTCATTCTGGGGGTTCAACATCTGGAAATCAAAAAATGTAATTCATTACATCAATAGACTTAAGGTTAAGAATCATATGATTATTTCAATAGAGGAAGGAAAAGCATTTGACAAAATACAACTCCCCTTCATGCAGGGATAGTAGGAACATATCTCAACATTGTAAAGGCAATCTATGCTAATCCCATGGCTGACACCATTCTTAATGGAGAAAAATTGAAAGCATTCTCTTTAAAATCTGGAACAAGACAGGGATGTACTTTTTTACCACTTCTATTCAACATTGTTCTTGAAACATTAGCTAAAGCAATTAGATCAAAGAAATTAAAGGGATACTAATAGGAAAAGAACACAAACCATCACTCAAATTATTTGCTGATGACATGATTTCATATTTAGAGGACCCAAAATACTCCACCAGAAAAGTTCTAGAACTAATAGATGAATTCAGTAAAATAGCAGGATATAAAATCAACACTCATAAATCTGACATATTTCTATTCATAAGGAATCCTTTGAAAGAGAAATTAGAAAAACTACTCCATTCGCAATAACTGAAAAAAATAAAATACTTGGGAATCAATCTCACAAAAGAGGTGAAAGACCTCTACAATGGAAACTACAGAACACTAAAAAAAGAAATTAAAGAAAACCTTCAAAGATGGAAAGATCTCCCACATTCTTGGATAGGCAGAACTTGACCTAAATGAGAATTCATGGTTTCATTCCCAAGTTCCAACCTGTTCTAGTTCCCTATACCCAAGTACCTCCCGTAACAAGCCCTAGTGGACACCAGACAGCTTCTCTCGTCCTCTTAGCCGTGTGTGTGTGTGTGTGTGTATTGCTGCATGTCATTTTTAAGTTGGGTGCGTCACACTGTATTGTATTTTTATATCTTTTGTGAAGAGATTCAGTACTACCAGTAAAATTTACTCTCCCAAAATGTGTGGCCTTGGGTCTGCATTAAACAATGTCAACCATGTTCATGCAAAAAATTGCTGGGAATGTTTGCTTTCTTTACCCAGCTCAGTGAGCTTCACTTTCAGATCATCTTTGTGCAAATAAATTTGAGTCAACCCTGTGACGAAGTAGTTACTACAATAAACATAATGAATGAGTCTACTAAGTACAGTTTAATGCTTTATTTTGCTAAAATGCCTATATATTTGCTATAGAGATATTCAATTGCTTTTTTCTCATTTGTTTTATTTTGTGGATTTCTACCTGGTTTTCTGAAGTTCTAAGCTGTTGTACGTGAACATTTTTTTTAATAGTTTTGCAGCCTTTTGTCAAACTGGGTATTTTCCCCTTAATAATTGGAGAAGTGTTTGTTGGCAATTTTGATGTGTATGCAGGTGTGTCTCCCAGTGTACTGGCTCTTGTCTTGCCCCTGTTAACTGTATGACTGTTGTATTGGTATATCTAAAATAGTTCAGTATTATCTTGAAATAGACAAATTAGTATTCCCTTAATTATTACTGAAATAAAATAAATCTCTTAGCTCATCTTGGTGGTGGAGGGGAAAGAAAATACAGCATGGTATTGACACCAAAATAGACAGGTAGGCCAATGGTAAAAGAAGAATAGAAGACACAGAAACAAACCCACATAAGTACAGTTATCTCATACTAGACAAAAGTGCCAAAAACATACAATGGAGAAAAGATAGCCTCTTCAACAAATGGTGCTGGGAAAACTGGAAATCCATAGGCAGTAAAATGAAATTAAACCCCTATCTCTAACCATGTACAAAACTCAACTCAAAATGGGTTAAGGATCTAGGAATTAGACCCGAAAACCCTTCAACAAATAGAAGAAAAAGTAGACCTGAATCTTCATCATGTTGGCTTAGGAACAGACTTTCTTAACAAGACTCCCAGAGTTCAAGAAATAAAAGCAAGAATCAATAATTGGGATGGATTCAAACTAAAAAGCTTTTTCTTAGCAAAGGAAACAATCAATAATGTGAAGAGAGAGCCTACAGAGTGGGAAAAAATCTTTTCCACATGCACTTCAGACAGAACACTAATCTCCAAAATGTATAAAGAACTTACAAAACTTTACACCAAAAATACCAAGAACCCAATCAATAAGTGAGTCAAGGTACTGGACAGACACTTCACAGAAGAAGATACACAGGCAATCAACAAATAGATAAAAAAGTTCTCATCACTCTATTATTTAGAGAAATGCAAATCAAAACCACCCTAAGATTTCATCTAACTCCAACCAGAATAACTATTATCAAGAATACAAGCGATAGTAAGGTTGGCATGGATGTGGGCAAAAAGGCAAACTCACATATTGCTGGTGGAATTGCACATTGGTGCAGCCACTCTGGAAAGCAGTATGGAGATTCCTCAGAAAACTTTGAATGTACTCACCATTTGACCCCGTTATTCCACTAGTTGGTTTACACCCACAGGACTTAAAATCAGCATACTATAGTGATGCAGTCACATCAATGTTTATAGCAGCTCAATTCACAATAGCTAAACTATGGAAGCAACCTAGGTGCCCTTCAATTGATGAATGGATAAAGAAACTGTGGTACATATACACAATGGAATACTACTCAGTCATAAAGAGAATAAAAATTATGGCATTTGTTGGTAAAGAAAGGATGGAGTTGGAGAATATCATGCTTAGTGAGATAAGCCAATCCCCCAAACCCAAAGACTAAATGTTCTCTCTGATAAGTGAATGATGATACATAATTGGGGTGGGGGTGGCAGGAGGGTAAGAGAAGAATGGAGGCACTTCAGATTGTGTAGAGGGAAATGGGGCAGGAGGGGGTGAAGGAAGGAAAGATAGTGGACTGAGACAGACATTATTACCCTATGTGCATGTATGATTACATTGTGAATCTACATTGTATACACCCATAGAAACAAAAAGTTGTATTCCATTTGTGTACAGTGAATCAAAATGCAGTATGTAAGAACTTCAAAAAATAATTTTAAAAAAATCAAGAAATTCTTATAAATGAAAAAGAACAGAAATGCAACATATCAAAATAGCTGTGACAATATGAAAGTGTTTTAAGAGGAAAATTATAACACTGAGTGCCTACATTTAAAAAATTAGAGAGATCCCAAATAAATAAGCTTGTGTTCCACCTCAAGGCCTCAGGAAAAGAACAAACTAATCCCCAAATGAGTAGAAGACAGGAAATAATTAAGACCAGAGTTAAAGGATGAAATTTAGAAAAAGAAAACAATACAGGATCAATGCAATAAAGAATTGGTTCTTTGAAAAGATAAATATGATTGACAAACACTTAGGCAAACCAATAAAAGAAAGTGAGAAGACCCAAATCAACAAGACCAGGGATGAAAAAAAAAAAAAAGAAGATATCACCACAGCTTCTTCTGAAATCCAGAGGATTATCAGAACCTATTTTGAATATTTATATTCCAATAAACTGGAACATCTGGAAGACATTGACAAATTTTTAGGCACATGTGAACTGCCAAAATTGAATTGAATTAGGAAGATATAGAAAACCAGACCAGTATTAAGCAA
This sequence comes from Sciurus vulgaris, assembly GCF_902686455.1. NCBI lineage: Eukaryota > Metazoa > Chordata > Mammalia > Rodentia > Sciuridae > Sciurus > Sciurus vulgaris. The sequence goes on along the minus strand of NC_136466.1, from coordinate 45,657,245 downwards.
TGAAATTGAAATAGCAATTAAAAGCCTTCCAAAAAAGAAAAGCCCAGGACCTGATGGATTCTCAGCTGAGATTCTGAGTTCTGAGCTATCAGAACTTTAGAGAAGAATTAATACCAGTCTTTCCCAAATTATGCCACGAAATTGGAAAAGAGGAAACACTCTCAAATGCATTTTATGAACCCAGTATAACCCTGATACCAAAACCAAATAAAGATGTGTCAAGGAAAGAAAACTACACACAAATATTCCTAATGAACTAGGTGCACAAATCCTTAATAAAATATTAGTAAACTGTATTCAAAAATACACTGTATTCAATAATACACCATGATCAAGGTGGTTTCATTCCAGGGATGCAAGGTTGTTTCAACATACACAAATCAATAAACGTAATTCACCACTTAAACAGAATTAAGGAGAAAAATCACATGATTACCTTAATAGATGCAGAAAAGTCCTTTGATCAAATTCAGTACCCATTCATGTTAAAAATGCTGGAGAAGTTAGGAATCAAAGGAACTTACCTTAATATTGTGAAGGTTGTTTACAACCCAAAGCCAACATCATACTAAACAGAGAAAAACTAAAAGCATTTTCTTTAAAATCAGGAACAAGAAAAGGCTGTCCATTCTCTCCACCTCCATCTATATTGATAGACCACAAAATATTAGCCAGAAGAATTAGGCAAGAAAAAAAATAATCAAAGGCATACAAACAGGAAAAGAATAAGTCAAACTATTTCTGTTTGTTAATGATATGATCCTACATCTAGAAGACCCAAAAACTCTACCAGAAGACTTCTTGAGTTTATAAATGAGTTTAAAGTAGCAGTATACAAGATCAACACCCCAAAATTAATAGCTCTCCTAATTTCAACAGTGATTCAGCCAAGGAAGAAATCAGGAAAACCAACCCATTCAATAACCTAAAAAAACCAAACCAAACAAAAAACTTGGGAAGTAATCTAACCAAGGAGGTAAAAGAGCTCTACAATGAAAGTTATAGAACACTAAAGAAAGTAATTGAAGAAGAATTTAGGGATGGAAAGACATTCCATGTTGTTGGATTGGGAGAATTATAATTGTCAAATGGCCATACTACCAAAAACAATATGCAGATTCAATGCAATCCCCATCAAAATACCAATGACATTCTTCACAAAATTAGATAAAAACAATTATTAAATTCATCTGGAAGAATAAGAGACCCAGAATAGCCAAAGCAATATTAAGCAAGAAAAGTGAAGCAGGAGGCATTATAATACCTGATCTGAAATTACACTACAGAGCTGTAGTAACAAAAACAGCATGGTATTGACATCAAAATAGACATGAAGACCAATGGAACAGAGTAGACGACACAGAAACAAATCCACATATGTATTTTTGACAAAGGTGCCAAAAATATATCTTGGAGAAAAGACAGCCCTTTTAACAAATGATGTTGAAAAACTGGATACCTATATGTAGAAAAACGAAATCAAACACCTCCCTCTCACTGTTCACAAAACTCAAATCGAAATGGATTAAATATTTTGGCATTAGAACAGAAGGTTTACAGCTGCTAGAAGAAATCAGAGTCAACACTCCATCATAAGGGTGTTGGCACTTACTTCCTTAACAAGACCCCCAAAGTGTGAGAAATAAAATCAAGAATCAATAAGTCGGATGCAATCAAACTAAAATCTTCTGAATAACAAAGGAAACTATTAAGAGCATGAAGAGAGAGCCTACAGAATGGAAGAAAACCTTTTCCAGCTACTCCTCTGAGAGGAATTAATATCCAGAATATACAGAGAACTCAAAAAACACCAAAAAAAAAAAAAAAGCCCCCAATCAATAAATGGACAAAAGAACTAAACAGAAACTTCTCAGAAGAAGAAATACAAATGGTCTACAAATATATGAAAAAAATTCAACATCTCTAGCAGTCGGGAAAATGCAAATCAAAAGGACACTAAGAATTCATCTCACTCCAGTCTGAATGAGAGGGATCAAGAATACAAACAAATGGTGGTGAGGTTGTGAGAAAAAAGGTATACTTGTACATTGTTGGTGAGACTGCAGACTACTACTACAACCACTGTAGAAAGCAGTATGGAGATTCCTCAAAAACTAGGGATGGGATCACCATATGACCCAATTATGCTCCTTGGTATTTTCCCAAAAGTCCTAAAATTGGCATATTACAGCAATATAGCCACCTTAATGTTTATAGCAGTAAAGTTCTCAAAAGCCAAATTATGGAATCAACCAAATATGCATCAATAGGTGAATGGATTAAGAAATTGTGATACAGGGCTGGGGTTGTAGCTCAGTAGTAGAGCACTTGCCTAGTACATGTAAGGCACTGGGTCCAATCCTCAGCACAACATAAAAATAAATAAATAAAAGAAAGGTATTTAAAAATAAATTTATACACACACACCCACATACACACATTCTACTCAGTCATAAAAAAAAGAATGAAAGGTCTGGGGTTGTAGCTCAGTGGTGGAGTGCTTGCCTGGCATGTGTGAGGCATTGGGTTCAATTCTCTGCACCACATATAAATAAATAGATAAAATGGGGATATATCAACAACTAAAAAACATTTTTTAAAAAAGAATGAAATTATGGTCTTTGCCACTAAATGGATTAAATTGGAGAATATCATGCTAAATGAAATTAACCAAACTCAGAAACTTAAAATGTTGTATGTTTTCTCTCATATGTGGAAGCAAGAGTAAAATAGAGGAAAGAAGGCAAGAAGGACAGACTAAAATAAGGGATCAATCAAATATAAATTAATAGATGAGCTAAAGGAAGTCCAGGAGACTAGTGGAAGGAGGATGGGAGAGGGGAGGGAGGATGGGAAGGAAAAGGGAGAGTGAAAAGGGGGATCATAAACTGTAATTAATTTCCATGCATGTATGAGTTTGTTGAGGTGAACCCAACTACTAGGTATAACTATAAAGCTCTAATTGTTAAAAGTATAATAATTTATAATTTTTACATTGATATGAATTTGTTAATTTTGAATAATAATTTTTTAAAATGTTAGCTCCTATAGTTGAAAATGGAAAATATTGACTGAAAGAAGAAAGTAATTCTGTTGAGACAACTTATATTTCCACTCTAGCCTTATTAAAATGTTTAATTGGTAATTTCAGGACTGTGGTTATGGCCATTATCAAGTTTGAAAGAAAAGAAATGGTTTGAAAGAAAAAGGAAGTTCTAACAACAAATAACTCTTGTTTTTAAATTTATTTACTCAAACTTACAGAAAAGTTAGGCCTCCTATAAAATGTTTTTTCCAGAACCATTAAGAGTTACTTGCTCACCTGATATCTCATTAAACCCTCCCTGTGTGTTTCATACAACCAAGGATATTTTTATGTAAATGATATATAATCATCAAAGTAATTATTATTAACACATTTCTAGCATCTGATCCCCAGTGTGTCAGTCAGCTTTCCATTTCCATAACTAAAACCTGAGAAAAGCAACTTAAGAAAAGAAAAGGTTTATTTTGGTTCACAGTCTTAGAGGTTTTAGTCCATGTTTGGTTGAGCCTGTGGCAAGGCAGCATATCATAGTGGGGAGCATGAGGCAAAGGACATTGCTCACCTCATAGTGGCTGGGAGGCACAGAGAAAGAGCAAGAGACTGGAGACCTGTGTCCCATAATCCTCTTTGAGGGCATGCCTCCAGTGACCTAAGACTATTCAGTAGAACCCAGCTCTTTAAGATTCTACCACCTCCCAATAACACTAAGCTGAGGACCAAACCCTTAACCTGTGGACCTCTAGGGGATATTCCAGATTCATTCAAGTTTTTCCAATTGTCCCAATAGCATCCTTTATAGGACTCACATAGATTTATTCAGACTTGCATTACATTTCTTGTCACCTATTTTTATTCTCCTTCAGTCTAGAGCAGCCCCGCCCCCCCAGCTTGACTTCTATGACCTTGACAGTTTTGAAGATTATTTTGTGGCAATGTCCCTCAACTTGATGTTTTCTCATTATTAGGTTCAGGTAATGCAGTTTTGTCAAGAATGTAACAAAAAGGATGCTGTGTTTTTTTTTTGTCATTTCATCTTGTTAAATGGGACAAATTTTATTTATGCCATTGTGATGACATTCAAATTAATCAGTTGATTAATGTGATGTCTGCCAGGCTGTTCTATTATAAATTACTCACTTTCCCTTCCTAATTAATCAGTATTTTGTGGGAAAGTATTTGGAAATTATGTAAATATCCTCATTAAAATTTCAATTTATTCATCATTTAGATACATAAGTATAAGCTTGTGATTTTCTATTTTATTCCCTTACTGACTTTATTATTATGAAGATCAAACTTTCTAAGAGTTAGAGGTAACTCATTCAAGCTGGGTTTTGTGCTCTTTAGGTATGTTCTCATCATTCTTTGAGCACTTCCTTGATTTTTGGCATTAAAAGGTGTCTAATTTCTCTGTCCCTCTTCTGCCTGAGCCCCGAAGGCAGTCATTTACCAAGGAACACTATTTTCCTCAGTGTAGAACATCATTTAAAAGCTAAGATCTTGGTACCAGCTATACCCATTGTTATTAGGGTTGTGTTAGTTCAAGCTCTTATAACAAAATGCCTTAGACTGGATGTTTAGGCCACAGACACTTATTTATTACAGTTCTGGAGGCCAGGAAGTCCAATATTGCACTGCATAATTCTGTTCTTGATGAGAATTCTCTTCCTAGCTTTTATATAGTCAGTTACCTTCTCATGATGAGTGTACATGGAGAGGGAATGGATACGCTCTGGTGTCTTTTCTTAGAAGAGCACTATAATGGGAGCTCTGACCTTACAACCTCATCTGAATCTAATTACCTCCCAAATACTCCACCTCCCAATACCATCACCTCAGGAATGACCAACATATAAAGTGGGGAGGGGGCACATTTACTCCATAGCAAGGATGTTGATGCTCCCAGGTCCTCTCAGTGCAACAGTTAGGATATGTAAGTTTATCTGTATAAAAAAAGATAAAGAGCAAAATATGTCTACACACATTTACATATATTTACTGCACACTTTACAAATATTTTAAATCTATCTATATATACTGAAAATCAGGACTCCACACCAACACCTCCAATTCCAATCTCAAACTAGAGTTCATTCTAGTTTCTTCTTTTTGAATATTTGTAACTCCCTTCTCCAACAGTGAAAGACCAAGATCCTATTATCCCATTCATATTTTCTTGCTTGATCTGTATCCCTGTGGTACCGAGGCTTTCATTTCTGACTATCCCCTCCTTATATGGATGTCCTCCTCAGGCTGTGATGCCTCATGCGAGGCACCCCTCCCCTCAAGCTCTGGACATTCTTACTGCACCAGAACCTGACCTTCCCATTCTGGGTACTCCACTATCAACACCACCACCCTCATTAGGTACCTTCTCCCTCTCTTTGGACTCTGTCTGTGTGAGACTTCCCTCTGCATAGAAGTCCTCCTTGCTCTGTTTGGCTCTGGCTTACCATATCATAATCCCATCGCTCCACCTTGTGGTCACCCTCCTCACCCTCCTTGGGCTCTGACAATGCTACATAATTCTTTGTGTAAGGGAGGCAGTTTTATTTGCATGTACACCCCCCTGAAGGCTTTGCTCTGGACATATTAATCCTGCTAGAATCTAGGTGGGAAAAAGTTAGCACTTACTGGTGCAAAGAGTGATTCAACAGGAAAAGAAGAGGTCACTTTTACATCTCATCTCATCTTGCTTTTTCCTTCATTCCTCAGAATAAATTGCTGTACAGCTTGGCCCCAGATCTAAATTATAGATGACTTTGAACATCAGACTAAGGCATTTGCTCTTTATTTGAAGTCAAACTGGAGATAATATGAATGAGTTTGAACAGTAAAACAAGCAAAGAATCATGAAGAAAACTTTAATTTCTAATGATCAAACTGAAAAATATCATAAATATGTTATACATTATATTAACTGTTTCTGATGGACAGTATAAAGTTAACCAATTTAGTCAGAGGAACTCTTTTATATTTGGAATACTAATAAATAAGCTTTTTTTTTTTTTTTTTTTTTTTTGGTGAATAGTGTGTTTGTTATTTGGGTAAATCTTCCTTGATATTATTACCTGACTTGTTACTGTCTTATCATTACCACAAATCAATCTACATTACTGATATTTATAACAAGTAAGTAAGGTATCAAAAGATGCAGTGCATATCTAAAACAAACTGACTTCATCCAAGTAAGAAAAATTTTCAAAACTCTTTTTTCATAATTAAAGGAAAACTTATTAACTATTTGGGCATTTGATTTTTTTTACAGGAGAAAGGCATACAGATTCTATTTAGTAAGTTTTACATGTACAGTGAATCTTTCACCTTAATAGTGAAGAAGCAGAGCCCATCCCTCATATACTAGGTTGAGTAAAGAACAGTAAATCATGAAAATGTGGCAAGACAAAGGGTGTGTGGAAAAGTGACAGTTAATTGTGGAAAAGTAACGGGGAAGACAAAGGTTAGTCTAAGGTTTGTAGGATTTCTCTAAACCATCTCCGGTGAATGTCTTCTGCATAAGGAGGACACCTTTCATGTGGAAGTTTTATCTCCTACTTTCAAGAATAAACAGAAGGTCAGGGGCTGGGGGTGTAGCTGAGTGGTAGAGTACTTGCCTGGCACGTCAGTTATTCTTGAAGCTGTTTTTTTTCAAGTGCCTTTAAGTAAAAAATAATCAATGTGCCAAAGCAGCATATCTTGGGAGGGCGTACTTGATTCTCTACAAACCCAACACCGAGTCATAAAGACCTACCAATTTTACATCCCAAATAAACCTTCATATTCCTTTCTGCTTCTCATCTTCCTTGTCTCCAAAACTAGATCTGATCATGTCAGAATTCTCTCTGTACATTGCCCCCTCCAGATTTCCCATAACCCTCAAGGTATAGCCCAAACTCTTTAAGTCCTCTTACAAAGCCCTTGCAGGTCTGTACCCCACCTCCTTGTTCGACTTTGTGATACCCATGTCCCCTTTATCCTGTGCATTCTGGTCATGTGGAACTTCTTGACTTGCTCTCTCTTGCCTCAGAGGCTGTGCATGTACTGTTCTCTCTGTGTATTTGATTTTGGAAAAACACCTTTAGCAATGTTTAATTACTACAGAAACTAAGATATAATGAGACTCTACTTTTCAATACACAGGCTGGAGAGATCTGTTACATGCTCTTTTGAATAGGTCGATAGTGCTTGGCATCAACTGACAGCAGGCATCAGAGCCATTGTGTCCTCAGGTGTCAGCTTTCAAGTTCACTTGGCAGGCCCAGAGCAGGGTAGCATGGAAGACCAAGGAGAGAAAAGACAACCATGCAGAGGGGAGGCAGAGATCACTGGAAAGATGAGAAAGGTTGACAGGGGAGGCTGAGAAAGAAACTGAGGAAGTAGAAATGGAGAGGGAGAGAAGGAAAAGAAAAGTAGTTGAGAGGAAATGTGAAGACAACTTTATTGAAAAGTGAGTAGGTTATCAGAGGAAATAGGAAAATATACAATGAATGTTTTAGAAGAAACAAAAAAAATCTTATGCATAACAATTTGAAGGCATGGAGATATTTTATTTGCTTAAAATTTACAATGCCAAATTTAAAGAAAATCTCTCTGACCTATGACTCATAGTCAGGTCTGAGTAGACTGTGCTTTGGTTTGTTCACATGCCGAAGTCCATAGCCTTCCACCAAAGCTCAGGGAGCATCCTCTCATGAAGCAAATGCAAAAGTGAACCTTGGTACTGCATTTTAATTTGTGGTTATCATAACTTACATAAGAAATAGATCACATTGCCTTGAGTTTATATAACATCCTTAAAGATTTCTTTGAGGTAGATAGGAGATTGGTAGTTTTTACCCCCCAACTCTACAAAACCAAAGTAAAGTGTAAAGAAAAAACACAGGAATTAAATTGTGTACACACAAAGTCTAGAATAGGAATGATTTGGCTTAGTTGTCATATTTTTAATCAGGTGCAACAAAACTAAACTAATTCCACATGAGAGTGATGAAAATGTTTCAGTTGGTCCACGTTCAAAGTAGGTTCAATGTGGCCAGATAAAACTACATATCAGACTTAATCCCCTGAGTACAAAACCATAAAGACTATGCTGTAGTTTGGCTTTTAGTCCTATTTCTCTTCATTTGAAGATTTTCCTTCAGATTTGAAGACTGCTACTGTCTTCTGACATCATTATTTTCAACCTTTGGCTATTGGTCTTACAGGTAAACGATATGCAAGAGGTGCAGGGCAGGGCCCTCCTCTCCATGTGGCCACCACAACAGGGATCCTAAGGGCACTTTGTGGATTTTACAATCACTTGTCTTTTTGGGACACAATAAAGTTAAGTACTGGCAAAGTGTGGTTCAAGGTACTTAGTACTGTGGGAGAAAGAAATGGGCAGGAGAAGGCCCATTTCTTGCCTTTAGGGCACTGGGTACAGCTCATAAAATTGTCTGTTCTTCCTTTTTCAAACCTGCTTTTTCTCTGACTTCTCTGTCTTCTAGTTAATATGAGTTTTCTGGTTTCTGGTTTTTTTGTTTTTTTTTTTTTCATATTATGTTCTCATTATTCCTTCAGTGTTGAACTAAATAAACCCTAGGGTATTGCAAATCTGTATTTCCCTCAGAAAAGAATGTGCTCTTCATTAATGCCAATGATTTAATATTCCATTGGCCTTCACAACAGAATAAGCAAGAATTTCTTAGGTAAATTTGTTTTTACAAGGCATTTAAAGTAAATTCTGTGGGTTTATTGCCCAATATGAAGAAAAATTTTCCCCAGATATACAGAAATTTTCACAAAATCCTCAGCAATCACTGAGCCTTAGGGCCAAACGTGACAACACAGGAGGAACAGGACTCTGAGTAGTGTGACCAAAATACAAATAACATTTGATTTTCCAAACTCACAAAGTATTGGAAATCAAAACTGTGATCAAATAAGATTGTGATATGTGAGAGGCATGCTGGGAGTTGCCACAAGCTATGTGTTTTTCCGAAGCCACTCAGCTATCCTGGCACTTTGCTTTCTGTTTTTCAGATTTTCATTCTTTATTGTCTGCAATTTGGCATGAACTGTGATCTTCTGGTGCTCCTCCAACATGTTACTGAAAAACTGCTGCAGCTGGAAGGACAGAGAGACAAGTCGATCAGTGCGTCTAACTTCTCATTTACACAAAATGAAACAAAGCTCACACCAAATGGCAACATAATTCTACAAAAGGGAGACAAGAGTTGGAATAAGTAGGAATGTATATACCTAGACTACGTGTCCCTGTGGGGGGACTGGTGACTGAGACAATGTGACGAAGACCATGCTTACCCAAAAAAGTCATATGCATGCTAGAAAGTTCACAAAGCAAGAACTCTATTCCCAAAGCACATCCTAAGCCTCCATAAAAATTTACTGAATGTACATTGGATATTATGCAAGATTTATGGACAGAGATACAGTGAAACTTTTGTATCTCAAAGGAAACTTTATAATTTCCAAAGTTCAAAATTTGGTGTATAATGCAAATTTTATCTTTTATTTTTTAATATTTTAATCTGATTATCAGTTTGTAGACGGCATGATTTTATATTTAGAAAATACCAAAGATTCCACCGAAAAACTATTAGAACTAATAAAACATTCAGTGAAGTTGCGAGATATAAAACCAAAAAACCAAAATTCAATAGCATTTATAAATACAAATAGTAAATTATTTGAAAAAAAAAAAAGCAGATAAACAACTTTATTTCTGGTAGCTACCAAATAACTAAATAACCAGGAATAAATTCAGCCAAAGAGGTGAAAGAACTCTAACAATGAGAACTACAAAAAACACTGATAAAAAAAATGAAGAGGACACAAAGGAAATGGAAAGACATCCAATGTCCATAGCCTGGAAGGATCGATATTGGTAAAATGTCCATACTCCTGAAAGTAACCTATAGATTCAATGTAGTCCTTATGAATGTACCAATGAGATTCTTCACAGGACTAGAAAAAATTTCTAAAATATGTATAGGAACACACACACACACACCACCTGAGTAGCCAAAAGAATCTTGAGTTTAAAAAAAAAAAAAAAAAGGCAGGAGGCATTGCACTACCTAACTTCAAAATATATTAGCAAAGTTGCAATAACTAAAACAGTTTGCTATTGGCATAAAAACAGACATATCAACTTGTGGAACAGAATAGAGAAGCTAGAAGTAAACCCACACACATTTATAAACAACTGATCTTTGACAGTAGTGCTAAGAACATGCATTGGAGAAAGGCCAGTTGTATCAAGAAATAAATGCTCGGAAAAATGAAGAGGCACATGCGGAAGAATGAAGCTAGACCCCTCTCCCTCACCACACACAAAGATCAACTCATAATGGATTAAACACCTAAACGTAAGACCTGAAACTATGAAACTGCCAACAGGGGAAACACTTCAGGAGATTGGAATGGCAATGGTATTTTTTGGACTAGACTCCAAAAGCATAGAAAACAAAAGCAAAAGCAGACAAATGGCAGTTCATCAAATAAAAAACTTTGGTGCAGAGACAACCTACAGAATGGAAGAAAATATTAGTTAACTTATATTTCTGAAAAGCATTTAATAAACAGGATATAAAAGAAACTCTCCAAACTCACTAGCAAAAATAATAATAATGGGCAACAAATCTAACTAGACATTTCTCAAAAGAAAACTCAAAAATGGCCAATGGTTACATGAAAGAATGCTCAATAATAGTAATCATAAGAGAAATGCAAATCAAAACCACAGTGTGTTGTCACCTTACTTCAGTTAGAGCAACCACTGTATAAACAAACGATAGAAAGGACTGACAAGGATGCGGAGAAGAGGGTGTTGGGGGCTGTGCCATGTGGACGGCACCAGAATGGCGCCTGATCACATCGGCAGCGAGGAGGTTAATTGACATAAGCACACTCAGGTGATTTATCGTCCACGCACACAATGTATGCGCATGTGTTCTCAAGCACTCCTAATTGTGCCTGCTCAGACATCTATCGCCTTGCTTAATCTTTGCATAAGAGGCGTGGCCCTGCTTTCCGCCTCCTGGAGGTGATACAAGCGGGCCATAGGCCGAGTGAGAAAAGCAGCAGCAGCTAGCAGAAAGAAACGCAGAGAAGCCATTAGCAGAAAGGAAGAAGAAGAAGCGGCAAGCAGATAGAAGCAGCGAGTAGGGGCAGCAGTGGAAGGCAGATCGTAGAGCGGAGAACTGAGAATACACTTTTAGGTCGCAGATCACAGACAGGCAGATCGCAGTATTTGGGACGCATCATTAAGCCCCTTAGGTAGACGCACCCTTAGTTCACAGGATGCAGGACGCACCAGTAAGAAGCAGCAGACCTTAAGTGAGGCGTAGCAAGTCTCTCTTCCTCTAAGCTCTAAGCAAAGCCTGTCCTTCTCTCAAAGTCTCTCTCTCTTAAACAAAGTCTCTCTCTCTCTCTCTCTCCTCTCAAAGCAAGTAAGCCTCATTTCCTCTATCCTCTATAAACAAACAAGCAAGAAAGCAGCGCACTAAAGAGAAAGAAGAAGCTCAGTTTTCCAGTCCACCTCCGATAAATACCCGAGCAATTGTTGCTGCAGGCCGTAACAAATTGCCCCGGGCGGCGACAGAGGGAACACTTGTTCACTATTGGTGGGAATGTAAATTAATATAAACATTAGGGTAAATAGTATGAATATTCTTTTTTAAAAATGGAATTGCCATATGATCCAACAATCCCATTACTGGGTATATATCTAAAGGAAATGAAATTGCTCTGTCAAAGAGATATCTGCACTCCACGTTCATTGCAGCACTACTCACAAGAGCCAAGAAATGGAACTAACCCAAGCATCCATCAACTGCTGAATGAATAAAGAAAATGTAGTGTATACATATACATAATGGTATACTATTGAGCCATGAAAAAGAATGAAATCCTGTCATTTGCAAAAATATGGATGGACCTGGAGATGGACCTGGAGATCATCATGCTAAGTGAAATAAGCCAGGCACAGAAAGACAAGCATGACATGATTGTGGAATCTAAAAATGTGATCTCATAGAAGTTTAGAGTAAAATGGTGGTTACCAGAGATTGTGGACAAAGTAGGGGGAGGGAGATGTGGAGAAAGGTAGATTAACAAATATTAAGCTATAGTTAGATGGGAGAAAAAGGGTTCTGGTGTGCTAATGCACAGTGGGGTAGTTATAGATGATGATAATGTACTGTAATTTGTTTTTAAAAACTAGAAGAAAGGATTTCAAATGTTTTCATCAGAAAGAAATAATAAGAGAATAGATAAGGAGGAGATAGATAGGTATGCCCTGATTTGAATATTACATAATATACATGCATTGAAACATCAAAAGTTACTCCATAAATATGTACGATTTTATGTATTAGTTAAAATTTAAAAAAAAAACTATTTTGACAGTGAATTCATCCTTTAGCTAAACTCTCAATGGATCAGGTCTAGCACTCAGTTATTGGAACATTTGACACAATATTATACATTAAGTCAGACACCAACAGAATAAGTGATATTCTGAAAGTCTATTTCTGTGTTGAGTTAGAACTCAGAACACATATAACCATAAAATGATAGTGTACTTATACCAGTTCATAAAACTCACTTAAACCTTGATGTACTTGAGATTGAGTAGTAATTAGGCTATCAAGCCTAAGTACCATGTGTGAAAAAGTTCTATGGGAAAGTAGGTTAAAGAGCTAGGAACTAACCTCTCACTGTTTACTTCCCTGCCCACACTTGCCAGTAAGTGGGAGCCACATGTCCACAGCTCCATACCACAGGTGGCTTGCCCATGATTGGGTTGCTGCAGTGGTGGGAGGGTGGGCGACCTGCCGGACCATAGAAGGATTCCATGTGTGCGTAAGAGCATGAGTAAGGCCAGGCTTCTGGCAGGGTGGAGCATTAAGACCAGGCCAGAGATGTAATGATGTATGGAAGAAGCTGCATGCGTGGGTGGGGATGAGGGACTCAGATGACTTCTTTTTCACTTTTGTTTTTATTAATTATTTAATTATTATCATGTGAACTGACTGATATGTTCTAGCAGGACTCTTGGACACTAATACTTTGACAAAGATATCCACCATAACTAATTTGTTTTTAGAATTGCAATAATAGCTACTGCTAAATACATTTTTTTTTTTTTTTTTTTTGCATTTTCCCAAAACTATAGAGACTATAGTTTTGGAATTTTGAGGAATGCTAAATTTATACCAATTTTATTCATTCCTTTATTAAACAACAACACAACTTTACTGGTTTTTGTAAAGCCAAAGATGAACTAATGTGTATTGGAAGATACAAACAAAATCTCAGTCTTGATCCTGGAAGCTTCATTCCCAGCATGTTCTGGGTGTGCCCTCCTCCCCCTGTGCTGGGACTCCCTGATATGTCAAGTCCTGACAGCTCAGCCTCAGGTCAGCCAAATCCCAAACTAAGATAATTCCTTCAGGAATTCCCTCATGATTACTACATAACAGACTGTCCTCCTTTTTTTTTTTAAATTTAGGATCAAATATTAGGCCTTGAGGTCCTACATATTTATTTGTTTACTTGCTTGCAGAAGGTTGAGTTTCTTTTCTTGTTTACACAGCCTCTTCCTATACTTATTAATATAGTTTCAGGCCATGGTGTTTAATTTAATCAGTTTTTGTTTTGTTTTTGTGGTGCTGGGGATCGAACCCAGGACCTTGTGCATGCAAGGCAAGCACTCTACCGACTGAGCTATCTCCCCAGCCCAATTTAATCAGTTTTATTGGGATGTAATTTATGAACAATAAACTGTCTACTTAAGCTGTATAAATCAATGAGTTTGGATCCATGACCTTTGAAACCACGACTTCAATCAAGATACAGTACTCATTTTTCATCACTCAAGAATTTTTCATCACTCATCATCGCAAGAATTCCCTCTTGTGGTTTTACAGTTCATCCCTTCTTCTGTCCCAGGCAGCCATTGTCACTTTAGAGTTTCCCAGAATGCAACTGGGTTCTTCTACTCAACATAACAAACTTGAGAGTCATCTGTGCTGCTACACAAATTTATTATTTTTGTATTTGGGGGTACTATTCCACTGTATGGTCATATTACAATAAAACAAATGGAAATATAGAGTGTAATAATTTAGGTAAGCACATTATTTTTAATTTTAGCAAGTCCAATTTTGTATCATAACTGCTTTCCAAAGTATCATTATGTTTCACAACATTTAAGGTGCTTACCTCCATGATCTGTAGATCTGTACTTATGGTTCTTCCAATTATGTATATTAGAGTAACCAGTGATTGTGTTCCATACCTACAAAATAAGATGCGAATCATGGGTCAAAAGTATTTTGCAAAATAAAGCTGTGTTTTATGCAGCAGGTAAATACTAAATATACCACACTTATTCATTCCTATCTCCCAAATCTAGGCAAAAACAGGTATGAAGTTTAATTTCATCTTTTAATAGAAAATCTTTTATATGGAATGTTCTTTTAGCACTAAAAACATCTATAAATACTTATTTGTGTAACAGTTTTTAAAGCTTTATTTAAATATGAAAATCTCTTTTTTTAAAATTTCTTCTTAAAAGCAACAGTTTTACTTATTAAAATAATGAGGTAGAATATGTGTTCCATGTCTCAAATTAAGAAAATTTATAAGGTAGTAAATAAATATGTAAATTATGCCCCTTAAAAAGCAATAGTTGACATAGGATCAGTTTTCAGAACCACTGACTAAAGCATTCTGCAGTGCATTAAAAATGTTGTATTAGTTATGTTTTGGGAGAGAGGATTCCTACCTTCAGATATTCTCAGAATGTTGATGATCACTGAAAACTCAGTCCCATGTCAATCTGACCAACCTCCAATAGGCATGGTAATTAAAAACTGCCCTTCAGTTCAGTGTCCTTGAGTATCTAACAAGAATCATCTGAAAAAAGCTGTTGCTATGGAAAAAGAGCAGATACATACCTGTCCAAAGTGCTGCTGTAGCTAAAAATGTAAATAAATAACTTTTGGATGCATTAAAAGAAAGAAAGAAAAATTAAATTAAAATATGATTATTATAATGGACTGAAAAAGAAATGGTTTAGTTGCCTTGACAGTTAATTCATGCAATTGATTTACTTTGAAATGTGTACTTGAAATTAAAAATTGTAAGAGTAAATTTGTTTTACCCCATTTGTGTATAATCAATCAAAATAAATAAATTATTTAAAAAAGAGTAAATTTGGCATATATAAAAATGAAAGTAAGAGAAAATTGAGCTTTGGGTTTTTAGGGTTCCAATTGAGACAAGCTGTGACTACTGAAGCAAAGACAGGACATGAGACATTCAGCAAGTAAACCTGTGTCTATGGGGAAAGAGCAAATATCTCCTTGCCCATGCTGGGGATGGAACTCAGGACCTCACACATGCTAAGCAAGCACTTTTACCACTGAGCCACATCCCCAGCCCTTTGTTCTCCATTTTAAATAGACAAGTAAGTAGAAAAGAACCCAAAGTATAAGAAATTTGAGTTTCAAAAAAAGCAAGTTTCAACCTTAAAGACAAAAGTAAAAAAGAGGAAAGCTGCCTACTATGTTAAATGTGTGATTTTTGGCCAGAAACAGGAGAATGGTGATACCAAGAAATGGGGCTGGGTTTGAAATTACCTCTGGCAAATTACCAAGTGTAAAAATTAGAACAACAGAGTTAGATTCCTCAATCTCAGGAGTTGTTTTTGAGAAAGACATGATTTATCACTCTTGAAAAATGCATTATCTTGCATTACAAATAGTTTATACCTCAGGATTCAAATTTATTGTAATTGATATAATTAGCCAACGTATGTCAATAGCTATCCTTTTATCCATTGTAAAAAATGGTAACTAACACTCAATGCTAGTGTGGGTGCAGTGATTTGGTACGCTAGTCTGATTGGCTTTCAGCCTCTCCCATTTCTCTTAGGTCTCCCCACTGTCCCCAGCCAGGTCTGATACCCTGTGAAGAGCATGGCCACCAGGCAAGCTGGGGAGCACTGAGGCCTAATCCCAGGCCTGGTCACAGGACAGGTTCTCCAGGGTTGGGCACTGCACTTTGATAACATCTCAGTTTGCTTGTGTTTCTCTGCAACCTTTTTCAACCCTGTTTCTACCATGAAATACAACAGAGCAGAAGAGAAAATGAATCCATGCTTTCAAGCTTAGGATTTATGCAATATAATAACAGTGGAAGAAATCATGTATTTAGGGAAGAGGAGGGAAGGTTTCATTTTGGATCAGTTAGGTGTGAAATTGATTGAATTCCGTATTTAAATGAAACTTAAGGGTTTTTCTATAAGCCATGAAGCCCACTTAACAAGGATGGCAAGGGCAGGATCACCACTTCTAATACTACAATAAAAAAGTCACATGAATATTGTTGTTTCACCCTGTTCAAGTTCTTTCACAGGATCTATAGACAGCTGTTACCTACTGACTTTCTTGTAATTTAAAAGATATCTTTCCAAGGACGGTGGAGTCTCCCTTGGAGTCAGCATTCAAAAATTCATCTTTAGTTCAGCAATTAACTAAATTCCCCACAGCTGCAAGTGCAATGTCCTGCGCATGGGAGTGGGAGCAGGACCAAGTCATTTTACCGAATCAGATGTTTGAACATATTTATCTGGATCAGGTTCCCTGGGAAGACAGCTAGAGCTGGCTGAGGGGAGGAGAGGTCTGTGTACTGCTAGTCAGTGGGCTCAACATTAATGACCGTAGTATGGGAAATGACATGCACGAACCTGCCTGCATGTGAGACATGTGCCCATGAGTGCTTGAGACGAGGGAAGGACATACTCAAAACCAGTGTTGACCACTCCATGACCAGAACCTAAGCCAGACATGAGATGATGTTTGTTTCTGCATTTAGATGTGCCAGCCTGTCCATTCCATGCCCATTAAATCTGTATCCCTAAGCACAGGATCCCAGAAGAACAACACCATTTGGGAGTGGTTGGAAAGCCCCTCTGCGCATGCTCATCCTAATTCTATATTCTACAGCCAAGACCAATCCCACAATCCATTAAAAACTTCTGAGTCTTGGTTAATTAAATGCCTATAAAATTAATTGCTAATTATTTTACAGGTGGTTGTGAAATCTGCAATTATTGCAAATATAAACATTTTAAAGGACCAACCTTAAGGCATGTTTTTTTCATTCTAATCATGGCATTCCAAGAGTGCTGAAGGATGTTATCAATGTCATAAAGTAGAAAGTGACTGTATTGAGAGAGAAACTGATTGACATGGGGACTCATAATAAAACAGATATATCAATCCAATAAGATAATATTAATAATAATGAACATCAAGCATTTATTGTGTGCCAAATACTTTAAGTAGAATATTAATAAACTATCTTAAAACATAATTATTATTATTATCCCCATGTTAGGAATAAAAAACTGAAGCTTAGATTTAAAAACTTGTTAAAGGTCACATTCACTTCAACCTATGATTGGCCTGAATCTACATTTGTATTCTTGACTCTGTGCTCTGTGACATATTATGTCTTTAATGGAATCATGTGCAATTGAAAAAAATAAAATCACATCAAATAAAAGGACAAGGAAAATAATGAAGAGACACTTTATATAATTCTTAGAGGAATAAACCACCACTTTGCTATAGTGTTCTTTGTAGATCTTCCCTCAACCCCCCATTCTGGAAGTGCCCTAATAGCCTTAACACACCATCAGCATTAAGCACAACCAGTTTGTGCCTCATAGACACAAGTTAGAAACGAGAGATCACCAGTGAAGAACACACAAAGTCAAACTCCTTGGCAGATAGTCAAGGCTTGTTAATCCCCCTACCCCCAAACTTATCTTCTCAACCCTATCTTCCCCTTTCCAGTGCTCTAAGTTCCAACAGATTAGTTTTTGTGACCAGACCCAAATCAGCCTCCCAGCCCTGCCTCCTGACATTTCCTGGTGTCCAGTCTTCATGTAGAAGGATTTTTCCAAACCACTGTTCAGATCACAATCCATTCCCCACTTCCTTTTGAATCCCCAAAGCCTTTGAGAGTTCTCCTCCACAGCATTCATCAGACCTATGTCCTAATCACTTTATATCCCCACAAGCGTTTGGACTGTACCTTAAAATTAAAAAGAAAGAAAAGAAAAGAAAAAAACTAAGGAATTTTGTTACTGGAAAGAAACTTAGAATTTGTTTGATACAACATCTGTCATTTTACAGAAGAGGAAACCAAAGACTAAATGTCAAGTAGTAGACAAAAAATAAATAGATGTTGTTTCAGTTCCAGTTCTAAATGAAAGGGCTGGAAAAATTGTCTCTCTCATCTGTTCTTCTTCTGAAGTATGTGGTCAACTGGCAAAGAGACATTTTGTTGACAGTACAGTATCCTATTATGGTTTGTCTATAGAATGTGAAAAGTTATGGAAAATAATATTCCTACAAGATAGCTCCCAAAGAAAAGGAAGGAGAGGTGCAGCTCTGGAGGAGGAAGGGGAAAACTAGCCAAGGATTAACTTCCTAGTAAATCCTTTCCTTAAAACAATGAATCCTAAAGGAAAGGGGCAAATACTGAATGCTGGACCTGAACTTTGACCTTCCCCCACTGCAAATTAGCCCTAAATGGAGGCACAGCAAATACTGAAACTCTGGGAAACAATGGATCCCAGAGAAAAATAAGCAATGAGCAAGATTTGAGTACTCATCCCTCAGGATCTGGAGTCCTATCTCCCCAGAAAATAATGAGTTTCAACCTTTTAACCTGTATAACTAGCCCCTGACTGTCCAAACTACAAGTCCACATTTTCCAATGATTACACCATCTTCATTGTACCCTATAAAACCAAAATCCCCTCTGTAAGTGATGGCCATTTTCCCATCTGGAAAATGAGTCCCAATAGTGCCTTGAATGAATAAGTCTTCTCTGAATCTGTTGAAGTCTGCATCCGTCGTTCTGTGCTTACAGAATGTACCCCAAAATCTCATGTGTTCAGAAGAGGAGTTTTTAGACAATAATTGGACTATGAGGGCTCTGATCTCATCATGTGGTTGAATAGACTATTGGGGGAGGGGTGGGACCTCATTGGAGAAAGTATGTCACTATTAGCATGCCATTGACAAGTTTGTCTTCTCTCCAGCCTCTTCCTCCCTCTGTGCTTCTTAAGCTGCTATGAAATGAACAGCTTTCCTCCACTATATCCTTCCACCATGATGTTACTGTCTCACCTCAGTACCCGAGCAATGAAGCTGGCTGACCATGGAATGAACCTCTGAAACCATGACCCCAAATAAACCTTTCTTCTCTAAATTTTTCTTGTCAGGTATTTTGATCACAGCAAAAAAAGCTAACACATATCCAAAGCCTGTGTTTAGAAAAACTGTACCTATAAGATGCTAAGTAGTCAAAATGCGTGGAAAACTCCACATTTATTTATGCAAGACTTTTTGAGACTTTACAATGCTAACATATCTTGTAAGTTTACAAGAGGGGTAGTGAAAACAGACAGTTGTGAAACAGCTTGGGCTATTTCTACCTTGTTCACAGAAGGCTTATCAGTGTCTTCCATGAATAACATTCAGTGGAACACACTTGAGAAACCCTAAGTGATCTGTCACATTTTGGAAAATCCAGTACAAATACTTTTTGCACAGTTAATATAAAGTGTAATTTGGCATAATCTTTTTAACTTATGCTTTTTATACTATCTTCATAAGTACATGAAGACTGGTAATATGTAAATACTCATCAAATATAACAGTTTAGTAAGCGATAATTAAATATTCTGATGTACAAAGAAGCTAACTTCCTGAGCTATTTTAAAGACATATAATGTTTTTTAATTAGTAAATTAAACTATTATCTTAATAATTCATAAAAAATCACTATTCTAAATAAAACAATCAGCAAAATTGAACAAGACTGCTGTATATAAACTAAACACTGAAAATAAATGTATTCAATGTAGAAAGCAAACTTATTTGAGTCTGAAAGTCTTTTTGTAGTAGAATGAGCAAAAAGAGTGAGATTAATATGCCATAAATACGGCATCTATTATATGAGTGTGGTATTTTCTTGAGTAAAAGAGAAGTAGTCAAGCCATGGTTAAAAATTCATGCATTTATAATCTAGGAACTTCTTGGAGATAAGAAAAGACTCATTTGGAATTTAAGAAAGGAATTTCTGGTATGCTCTTATTTAATACAGTTACTTTGGTGATTTAGATAAATTGACAGATAATAAACTTCAGAGAGTAGAATTTAAGCCTCAGTAGAATGTTGCCAACATTTTCCTGTTCTCTAAATTCTTCTGAGGAATAAAAATTAAAACATAATTAAAATTACTTAAATTAAGAGCAATTATTGCCATCAGCACCCTTTCAATAGAACACATGTACTGTGCATCCTCTAATTTAAAAAAAAAAGATTCATTTCAGAGTAGTTTTAAATTTATAGAAAAGTCACAAACACAAAAAAAAACTTCCATATACCTGGCACTCAGTTTCTCTTATGGTTCTAATACATTTATCCAATGAATGGGCCAACTGTCCTCTAATTTTTAATAAAGAAATCTAAATAATAAATCTATTCAATTAGAAGCATGCCCTTATCATTTATTTTCTAGTCTAGTGACTTCTACAGGCTAAAGACATCAATATGAGGAATGCATTATCACAGCTGAGAGAACAGCAATGCCAGGTATATTTTTCAGGTGGCATTTATTTACTTCAGGATTCTATAAACCTGTTCTGAGGTTTTAATTTGCACATGTGCTGTGTATGGTATAAAAAGAAAGGACAAGGAATTGAGCAGCTGTTTCCCCCTGAGACCAATGCTGTCCAATTAACCTCTCCATGATAACAGAAATGTTCTTTATCTGTGCTGTCCGATAGGCACACTAAGCTCTTAAAACAGGTCTAGTGTAATTGAGGAAATGACTCTTACATTTTACTTACTTTTAATTAATGTAAATTTCCATATATTTGCTAGTAGCTATCATATTGGGGCAATGAAGCCTCATATAATTTTAAATACAGTGTCAACTTGTCCCATTTCAAACAAGACCAAAGTCACCTGGGAAGCCGGTGAGAGGTACAGATTTTCTACACTGTTGTAGCAGATTCTGATTTGGAAGGGGTAAGCAGACTTGGGTGTCTTCATGCTCATTGGTCACTCCAGGTGATTCTGAAACCCTGCTAAATTTGGAAGTTTCTAGTTGAGACTCAGGCTCACTTCTGTGTCCCAGGACAGCTCCTGGGACTGACCACTTCACTTTGAATGACAGCAGTACATACTATCCTTAACACTTGTAAGTGGTATGAGGATGCCGAGTGCCAGGCACTACTCGACAGTAAGCCTGGGATGCAACTGTGTCTTCTCTGGGACCCAACAGTGTTTCAGAAGGAATGGAGAGAGTGACCACCTGTGGTGATTACTGTTGCTGGCTCTTTGCGGTTCCAAAATCCGTGGATATTTGTCACCGCCTGCAGCAACAACTTGCACGGGTCTTATGGGTGGTGGAGTGGAAACTGAGGCACTTCTATCTTTCTCTTTAGTGCACTGCTTTCTTGCTTATTTATAGAGGATAGAGGAAATGAGGTTTACTTGCTTTGAGAGGAGAGAGAGAGAGACTTTGCTTAAGAGAGACCTTGAGAGAAGGACAGACTTTGCTTAGAGCCCAGAGGAAGATAGTTGCTATGCCTTAAAGTCCTGCATCCTGTGAACTAAGGGTACGTCCACCCAAGGTGCCCTAGTGATGCGTCTCAGTTCTCCATTCCGCGATCTGCCTTCCGCTGCTGCCCCTACTCGCTACTGTGTTCTTTCTTCTGGCTTTTCTGCTAATGGCTGCTGTGGCGTGTCTTCTTCTCTGGCTACTGCCGCGCCACGGGTCTTCTGCTACTGCTTTTCTTCTGCTAACGGCTGCTGTGTCTCTGTCTCACTCCGCCTACGCTTATATCACCTCCAGGAGGCAGAGAGCAGGGCCACGCCTCTTACCAAAGATTAGGCCAGACGCTCCAAGCAGGCAATTAGTGCTCGAGAACACATGCGCATACATTGTGTGCGTGGACGAGAAAATCACCTGAGTGTGCTTATGTCAATTAACCTCCTCGCTGCTGATGTGATCAGGGGCCATCCCGGCGCCGCCAACATGGCACAGACCCCAACAATTACAACTCAGATCCTCAAGCAACTCATGACACACTTCTGAAATGAGCTGTTTGCCTAATATTTTAATTCCAAAACTGCTACCAGAGAGGTCAGCAGGAGATTCTGGAAGAAGAGTCAAGGATGGTAGCTAAAGTGAATGACTTTGAGCAAGCTGACCAACAAAACAAAAGGACAGATGGCTTCATAGACCAGAAAAGTCATTAGACCTAGAGTAGGCATGGAGACCCAGGGCTTTGTCAAAAGCTCCAGGAAGAGAGAACAGAGACTAACAGACTGCCCATGAAGCTCAAATCTCCGAAACTTCATGCAACAAGGGTACCTGTGTACATAATTTTGAATTCAAACTCGACCTCTGAATTCTCAGTGGGAGTTACGGTTGAGGAAGGAGGGGATTGTATTTAATGACCCAGGCAGAGTTAGAAGGCAAAATTCAACTCCAAACAACCTCCTAAAGCAAAGAACCAACAATGACAGATAGTCTAAAACAGGAGAAAAGAAAAATATTCTTATTATGTGGGTATAATATGTATGTTTCATTGTGAATCAGAGAAGTAGTATAGTATAAATGAATTTTCAACTGCACATTCAAAATTTGACTCAAAACATCTTTCTGGTATTGTAAAGGTGTTCCACAAATGTTTACAAAAGGAAAACATTCCATTATTTTGCCATGTAAGAGAATCATATTCACATTCTTAAATATTTATATTCTACATATTTTTGTTCCAAAAGGATAAACTTTTTTAGAAAAGGTATTTTACAACTTTTCAGGTACTTGCATCTTAACTATTGGCTACTTTGTAGCTGCTAAATTTATAGCAGGTAGAACAGGTTAATTCTGGGTTTTTCAGAATTAATGGTTAAGAAATGTTTTAGAAAGACCAGTCACGGAGGGTGTGCTATCTTGAATTTTACATGTTAACATATATTTTTACCCAACACAGGTGCTAGGAAGCAAGGAAATTTAATCTTAAGTAAGAAATTTAAAGTGCTCAAGAATACAGAATTCAGCTATGTAAAAGAAATCTGACAAAAAAATTAAAGACATTAGCAACATCCAGGCCAACAGAGTAATGAGTATTCTTTTTTGGGGGGTGGGGCATGGGATTAAACCCAAGTGCACTTAACCACTGGGCCACATACCCAGCCATTTTGAATATTTTATGTAGAGACAGGGTCTCACTAAGTTGTTTAGGGCCTTACTAAATTGCTGAGGCTGGCTTTGAACTCACTATCCTCCTGCCTCAGCCTCCCAAGTTGCTGGGATTTCAAGTGTATACCACTGTGCCCGACTGAGCATTATTTCTTAAAGATAGGGTGATGAAATAAAGTCATGAAATAAATGAGTGGATCACATATACACATACCAAAAGAACCATCTGTTCAAATCTGCATCTCTTAAGACAAACTTTTTTTGTGAGTGTGATGGGGAAACTGAGGTAGATAAGTATCCTGTGCAAATCCTTTTTCACATAGAAATCCAAAATTGAAGGTAAGTAATGGCTTCCAGTTAATGGGAGACAAAATGCAGGAAAGATCATTGTTTCTCTAATCCATTGCCAAGGCAATGCTAAGAACTTTTGCATCAATGCCAGCCCAAAGCTGGCACAGGTCAGTGACCTCAATACAAGAGAGATCTCAGCTTCCTTCTTACCTTTCACTCACAGCTTGCCAATTGTTGACTAAGAAATCCTTCGCTATGCACCGACCAGCTTCAGATGCTGCCACAGTTTCTATTACATTTGTTTCATTAAAAGTGAATGGAGAGGTAGCGATGGCATACTCCATATATCTGCAAGAGTGCATTTGCAAAAAAAGTTTTAAAAAAATCCAACACACAGTCAAATAAATAGAATTAAAACCCCATGGTTCTAAGTTAGCAATTCATAAATGTTTCTTTTTAAATCTTGGATTAGCACATTTCTGTTTTTCTCCCTTTGGTCTATGAATTGTGTCCCTCCACCCGGAACTTTCAAAGTAAGTTGACCACAATCACCTGTTAAGTATCCATGGGTCTTTACTGCAGCTCATTGCATAAGCAAGTTGGATCCTCTCCTCCTCCTTTGTTGTATTAATGTAGACATTTAACAAAAAGTCCCATTCTTTATCACTTCCCAAGGCAATGCCATAACATAAAATCACATTTTTAATTGGATAAGGTATTCTGTAAGGTATAACATGCAATGATATTTCTCATAGTAATTAAATTATTCAGGTTGTCATATATTTAAAAGTAGAAATTTAGAAAAAAAATTTGAGATCCCAGACAGAAAGATCAAAAGTAGAGATCTAGAAAGGTAATGTGGGAACTGTCATTTCCAGTAATACCATGAGAAGAGATTATCTAATTAACTTAGAAAGTGAGTTTTCAGAGAGAAATAAATTTGAATAGTATGGTGTACATGGATATAAGCAGTTTGGTCTTCTAACTCATTGTCACATTTCTCATGTGGTAAAGGTAATGAAGACAAAATGTAGTCTCTGTTTTCAGTGAGACTTCAAATTTAGAGAGAGAGACAGAGTGATGCTCTGATAAGTCCATAGACCTAATGTGAATAAATAATCACAAAGAACAACCTATTAAGACTCAAAACAAGCAGAAGCGAGAATTCTCTGCTAAGTGTTTATGGAAAGAATGCACTAGCAATGAGAGGTCATGGTTGACAATTTACCTAAAAATTTGAATCTTCTATTGTTATATGAAGACAATTTTTTTTTTTTTGGTGTCAAGAATACCTAAAATTTACCCTTTTAGCAAAAATACCAAATCAATACAATGTCATTAATTGTAATAGTCATGATTAACATTATATTTCTAGACACGTTCATTCTATGTACATGCACCTTTTTATCCTTGGACCTACACCTCCTCATTTTCTCCAAATCTCCACCCCTGATAACCACTATTTCATTCTGCACAGAATGAATAAAATGTCTTTTATTAAAAAGACATTTGAAAATAAAGTAGACACAGAGATTAACCAAGTGAAAACAACACCATCATTGCCACTGTGAGAACCTCCAAGAGACAGAAAAATCGGTTCTAAAACAGGACACAAAGAAGGGAAATTACAATGCCACTCATACTCATTCTCTGGATGGCTCATCCATTTTCTGAAGAGTTCTCTTGACAGCTGGAGACAGTCTTCAAGACCCAACCAACATGCAGCTTCAAAAACTTTTTCCAGTGATATTCTTGAAGGAAAAGTCAAAGAAAAGCATTTCACTTCATATTATCACCTTCCTTTTCTTGGCTTCCAAGAGTGAGTGCTTCATGAAAGGATGAGCACTTTAAAACTTCCTTTCAATAACATCAGGTCTGTTTTGAAAAATAGCTTTTGTGGATGACAAATGGATTTAAGATTCAGAGAAACCTTGGCTGAGAGGCTCTCAGGCACCAAAAAAGCTCTTAAGGCTAGCATTTTTTGAGAGTTAGAAATAAATTACTGCCACCTTTCATCTTCCTCAAACACACATGGGTGTACACACACTGCACATCTGTTGTCAATTTACTTTTCCTCCCTTGACAATAATTGCCTTATGGATAAAAAAAAATCTTTATAGTATCTGATCTGATACACTTAAAAATAAGGCTCTCTCTGCAAGAAAAAGAGAAAATAGTTGATTTTGCTCCTTTTGCAGTTTGCTTTCTCTTGCTTAAGCATCTGTTTCTTCCCCCCTCCTTTTGGCTATTGTGTACATATACAGAAAAAGAACAGAGGTGTTGGTTGGGTTTGATTTATTCTTATAGCAGAACAGGGACACACATTGTGATTCAAAGCAAAATAATTTCCAAAGAAGTACAGTGAAAAAAAATAAATTCAGGTAAGCAATCCCTTGTAGTATGTCTTGCTACACTCCCCAAGTTTGGGGTCTGGGTAAAAGTAGCCAAACTGGCCATAAATTCCAGAAAATGCAAAAGCCATACACTGTTGCTTCAACCTCTAATTTCAAACCAGCCCAGTCTGACCTTCTGATATGCAGACATGGAATGTCCAAGGGTGGAGATCCTCTGACAGAGAGTTCTGAGCGTTAATTTACATACTTACTCCATCTCCCCACCCATCCAAACCCCAAGCTGGCTAAACAAGACGGAATTCTGAGGAAATGCAGTCACTCCCCAATGTTGCTTGAAAGAACCAGCCCCAGGATGCTAGGAAAAGGAATTCACTTCAGTCCAATTAGGAGAGCCAAGAATACGTCTGGTTAACATACATGCTGCTTGATGGAACACACTTTGACTTTCTGTTGGCTCACACAATTTGCCTGCCCATTCTATCCCAGGCAGTTCTCACCATCTTCCACCTTCTTATACATTTAGTTCTATGCCTTTCCAGTTACTTACCCTACAGCTAAAGTTTCTAGCCTCTCAGAGGGTACAACTGAGAGAATAATCACATGTATCTTTTGTATTTCTTGTTTGGTCTAATCAAGTTGAGCCTAATGTGACTAGAAGTTGTTGCTATAATGCCTATACTTTGATGGCTAGGAATTCCCTTCCTAAATCCAGAGGGCCAGTCCACACACACAAGCCTTGGTCCTGGGGAGCACAGAGGTACCACAGCCCCATGTTACCTTTTGCCTCCTTCCCAGAACATCATGATGTGCTTACTCCCCTTGGGAAAAATCATTTGCAATACTCAAACATGCTCATGTACAAGTGACAGTTATGTCACTGCTAACTGATCTCATCACATTTGCATCATGATAGAATTCCTGTTAACAATAATACAGAGGGACTTTTCCATGCTCTCAGACTTGATGGTATAGGGTAGTTGCTTAGCATGACTCTTCACTGGTTTCAACCAGTAGTCTAAACTTTGAGAAGATAGAATTACATACTCCCGTGTGTACATGCATATGCTTTGCAGGTAAATTAAGACCCCAAGCTATCCTATTTAGAATAAGATATACTCTCCGTAATTGTATAAATATGTCAAAATCGACTCTACTGTCATGTGTAACTAAAAAACACCCAGTTTTAAAAATATATTTTTATTATGAAAAAAATAATAACCAAGTGTTCAAAGTCTGATTCTTATCTGTTCAAAACCTCAGAGGGTATTCTTTGTTTGGCTTTTTTTTTTTTTAATGGAATGAAAAGAATGAGGTTGCAATCTTCATATTAATGGTAAGAAATAGTTGTTTATTTAGTTCTACTAGCTGGATGTCTCTGAACAAGTTTTTTAACTTCCATGGGTAGGTTTTATAATATTTAAATGGAAATAGTACATTTCTCACAAGGCTATCATAAGAATGAAAAACGTGCCATTAAAAAAAAAAAGAAAAAACTTTTTAAAAAAGGATCCCCTAATATTCCCTATAAGGATACACCAATCAAATAATGCACAAACTCTCCCAGTGAATAATAGTTATTAAGATGATATTTTATGAATCTGGAAACCCATCTATTAATATGAATTATTTTATTCAATTACCACTATTTTAAAATATACTTACAGAGCTAAATAGTCATCTTGCAATGCTGCTACGTTTTCACGAATTATTGTTGAATAAATATTCCATATTGAACTAAGTCTCTTTAACAGATACTTCTATAAACCACAAAGAAAATATACTGTTAGTTCTGGTTCAGTATACTAAATTTTTCTTGTATTTCTATTTATTTAAAAAATATTAATAGAGAAGTGACAGATATTTCTTCAGAAATTATCCTTATTTATCATTAAATGTATAACTGTTTTCTTTATAACTTTTTTGGGTTCAGTTCTTTCATACATAAAAAGTTGTTTATAATAATGCTAATGTTGTAGCATTATTTGGAGGCTTAAATAACATAATGTGTATAAACACATTGCCTGGCACATAGTAATAACTCAGTAAATATTAGCAATAACTATCATTTAATATCAACCAAAACATTTCCAGTTGTCTTCAATATGGAGAAAAATATATAAAAATGTAAAACAACCTTTCTACCTTAAAACTTCCATGCTTAGTATACATATGTGTGTGTGCATATATATGTGTATATAAATATATAAATCTTTATATATAATAAAGATAAATATTATATCTTTATATATAATAAATATATAATATATGTATATTATATCTTTAAAAGTAATGAGAACTGATTTATACCCTGGAAAATGTGAAGCCCTGAGTTGAAATAAAGTTTTCTGACTGAGCTTTTGGCTCATAAATGCAAGATTACAAAAGTTAGACACTTACAAACACATCCCTAAAAACAAACTAAATGCCACTCATTGAAATTCTCTAAAGACGAGTATTAATTTTTACTTCTTAACCCAAAACCAATCTTCAGATGCAATCAATAAGCCAACTCAATCCCACAAACATTAGTGCTTTCTGCCATGACCACCACCCCTATGCTCCATTAGGTTCCCACCAATTCTTTGGATACTAAAAATATCAATGCCTAGATCCTGAGGTATTTGTGATGCCACTCCCAGAATGACCCACAAACAAAATTTTCTGACTCTCCATGGCCCCTAAATATCAAAAGAGTGGTTCCCTGGCTCTTGCTTTGATTATACAAGTGCCATCCCATATGTGATTGCTATTCAAGATGTAACAGTGGAACTTCTCTTTATATTCTTTCATTGATGGTGGCACATCACTTCTTCATTCACTAATTTCCCACTTTTTATTCCTACCATTAAAAACAATTTCAAAACTTTTATTCTTTCTGGAATATATCCTTCTGATTTTAAGTGCTGGCCCTATATATCAAAGTATTGCAATTATGAACACAGGGCTGTTTAAAAGAACTTATGTTTGCCTAACAAGCACTTAGAGGAACCATCTCTAATAGATACTATCCTTTTCTATATGAAAGAAGATATATTATTTCCTTCAATTCTGGTTTCTTAAAATACACTGTCACTTTATCAAGCATGAAGTACCCTTCCAAACTTCTCTCATACTCATCTTCTAGACCAGCTAAGAATAATCAGCTATTGCAAAGAAGACTATAGTTACATGGAATGAATAGACTGTAATTTTGGGAAAGATCTATCTTTCAGATGATGTCTAGAATATGGAAAGAGGAAGATAAATTTTATTTAAAAACTATATAACATGGACTAGGATGTGGCTTGGAGGCACTAGATGTGCAAAGCCCTGGACTTGATCCATGGCACCAGAAAAAAAAAGAACACACATAAAAAAAGCATGAAATTACCTTTAATAATGGGTATGTATCATAGTTGTTCACATCAGAAACAAGATCCCTGGTTAACAAGTTTATCAAGACTTCATACCATACTATGATTTCATCTTCTTCAGCCAGGTACTTGGTTAAATCAAGTGCAGTTTCAATCTCAGTATAATTGTTTCTGTTTGTTTTAAAAAACACACACAAACTCTCAAAAAAACTGCTAAATGATTTGTACTATTTCCATATTTGTTCCATGGTTCAATGCCTGACTTCAATAAGGTGTGTGAATAAATCAAGAGACAAGAAGGTTAAGGTCCCATGTTACTAGTAAAATGGAACCCAAGAAGTGTTGCCAGATTTTCCATTCCAATTTAGTACATTCAAGCACTCAAAATGGAAGCAGTAGAAAGTCGAGGCCAAATGCTGCATTGATTATTGGGCAATATAATATCAGATATTTATTATGTGTTTTATGAGAGTATAATTTCTATTCAACATATATTGATTAAGTCATTATTTAATGCTTTGCCAGAGGCCGGTAGGCACATAATCCATAAGACACTGCACTTGCCCACCATTGAGAGCATTGGTGAGGAGCAGAAACTTACTGTTAATGAAAGGTTCCAGGACAGGTGATGAATACTATATAATAGCAAAGAAGAAAACATATACATGAAAAGGGGGAAACAGGGAAAAGGGGATAGTCAGAGAAGGCCTCAGGAAGAACTTGAGAAGAACAATGAAGGATGGGTAGAATTAAAATGGCTAAAGAGAAAGAAGACAGCCCAGGGCAAAGGAGTTAAGATGGGAATTAGTATGATGGGCAGACCAACCTAACAAAGGGAGGGAATTTCTTCTGTGTGGTAAGAGGTGGAAACTAGTAGGTATGGTGGTTCAAACCCTTGAAGACCCTTGAATGTCAGGATGAAAAGTTTAGGTTTGGTGGGAAGGTACTGTCAATATTTAAGTAACTGGGGTAACATGATGCAATTGATGCCTAAAAATTTTATTGCCCTAGTGCTGACAAAGACAAAATGGAATTCAAAAGAACTAAAGGCTAGAGCCTAATGCAATAGGTCAGAAAAAAAGATGACAAAAATTTGACTTAACATGAAGCAATTAAAGGTGTAAGGTAAGAACCCAAAAGACACAACCAAGAATGAAGAAATAATATACATGGACCTGGTAAATACGAGAGATGGAGAGCAGGAAGGAGTCCAGAATATCTGAGAGGTTTCTAGTTTGAATGATTAGAATAGTGGTATTTTTGACACACAGAGAAAAATTGATACCAGGAGCAATTTGGAGATAGAAATAAAGTTTTGTGTTTAAAGACTAAAAGATAAACATAAGACATGAGGAAAGCTAAGAAGATGTGTCAAACTAGAGCATTTATTGAATATCATATATCACCTGGGTACTGTACATATATAAAATGATCACTGAAATCATAAGAATGAATGAGTTATCCAAAGGAAAGAGAAGAAGATGATTTAACCATGATTGGTCTTCAGGATGGTCACGGCAATAAGAAAAAGCAAAGTCAAATACATGAGGAGAACCAGGTTTGCACGTGGAGTCTTAGGAAGCCAAAAAGTTTTCAGGAGGATGCGGTCAACAGTATCAAAGTCATGGTGCCCTTACAGAAGGTTTTCAGCAAGGTATTGCATAAGGAAACTAGCTGCAAGTCACAGAGGGAAAAGGCAGCAAGGACATGACATACTCTAATATGACAAAACAAAGAAACAGCATGCTCGATAACTTACTACATTATAGTCCTTAATTTTATTGCATGAAAATTTTAAATCTGTAACATATATTAATTTACCTCACTAAATGCTTAGCAGTATGAATAGATTTAATACATCTAAAGTCAGTAATTCTGCAATGCATTAATATAGAAGCCAGATCTCATTAAAACTGTACCTACGGCCATCACCTTTGGATAACAGAAATCATTTTGAAATCTTAGTTGATAGTCTATTTATTTATAGCAATCCTTTGTGCTGTGAAATTCCAATATGACCACAGAAGTTGATATTAATTCTAATCAGTTGACATGTATATTAAAGAACAAATTCATAGTGATGAGGCTATTATTTTTTATAAATTTTAGCTATACTCTAAAACTATGAGAAAAGAAAACATACTCACTTAGACAAGGCAAAAGCATCGTCAATCAACTGCAGTCTGTGAATAACAGGAATGACCTGCAGAATGAGGTCAAATATGTGCAGAAAAAGATGAGGACACTTTTAATAAATTATTTTTTAAAAATAACATTTTAAATATCATTGCTGTCTGAAAAGTATCTGAATTATCTCATCCACAGAGAAAGTAATTACTAAGGACATTCTCCATAATTTATTTATTATACATCTATTTTTGATAAGTGATCCCTCTGGACATCAATCATAATGCTTAAATATGGCAGAAAATTTTATCAAAATACTCCCTAAACATACCACATTAAAAAAATAAAATAAAATAGGCAACCAAATTTAAAAGGCCTCTCTAAAATAGAAGGCATAAAGTAAATTGCATTACAGTGTCCAAATGATTTTCAGATGAGTTTTTGGCATGGAAGGCTTTAAATAAATATTATTTCACACCATTTTGGTAGTACCAAGGTATTCTTTTAAAAAGTATCTGTCTTTTTAAGATTTTACTAATGTGTCACATAGACTAACCCTTATGTTCATGGAAAGGCAGGTACCAACTGCCAGCCTAACTGGTTAGCTTCTGTCTAAATTCCTAGGCATTGCCAGGACACAGTACTCTGAACTCAGCTTCAGTACACTAAGGGTGCCCAAAGTCTTCTACATCATTCCTTAAACACCTTCCAGCACTTTGGTATATTTGCTTCACAACATTCCTCTGATTATCAGAACAAGTCAAGTTAAATTCTTCCCTTCGTAACAGTCTCATTACTTTTCTGGAAGCATTAACACTGACATTTTCTAGATTAATATTAATAATATAAAGTCCATTTTATTTGCTCACCAGTTATTTTGTAGAAAGAATTTACCTTCATTTTTCAATAAGTAAATCTACTATGGTTTCAAGGAATTATTGCTAAAATTACATCACCTCATATTTTTGTGGTATAAAGTACTCTTACAAACTAATAAGAATTTAGCCACTTTGATAAAGGTTTTTAAAGAAAATATTATTATAAGTGGCTTTTATAACCTTATTCAATACCTCATTTAAAAAAAAATACCACAGGGTGTGATGGCACACCCAGAGACTCAGGAGGCTGAGGCAAGATCACAAGTTAGAGGCCAGCCAGCCTCAGCAACTTAGCAAAAACCTCAGCAGCTTAGTGAGATCCTGTCTCAAAGGAAAATATATTTTTTAAATGACTGGAAATGTAGCCCAGGGAGAGAATGCCCCTGGGTTTAATCCCCTATTAACATATATACATACACATACACATATATACATACACATATAAATTACTGAAATGTTCTGAAAACCTGAACTGTGTTTGGCCTTTATTACACGTAATACCTGGATTATTTATTTAATCTTCACAGCAGCACTTTAAAGTTTGTGTATTACACCCACTGTACAAATAAACAAATTGAGGTGCTGGTCAAAGAAGAGGCCCAAGATCACACTTCTGGTAAATGATGAACATAAAATATGAACATGAGTCTACCTGACCCAGAACCTATGGGTCAACATGACACAGGGCTTCCTCTTAGAGAGAGGCTGCTGTTTCCTCACAGAACTTTTGAATAGCAGGCACATAAGAGATCTTTTAATTCAACACTGCAGTTTTATGAATGGAATCTAAGTGAACTGCCTATAAGTTCACAGCAAGTCATAGCAGAGCCAGTGGTATAGATTCCTAAGCTAGCATCTCTTACTACAATGGAGATTTTTAATTCAACCAATTAAAATCTAATTAATTTGAATTGACCAACTTTCATGTTTATGGATTTCATAATGATTTTAGTTATGTCATAACTTAAAGTGATATTGGATCATTATTGTTGTTTTATGAATTAAATTCTGTCCTCTGAGGAGGCATGGGAATGTTTTCAGGAATAAAGCTAATATTTTCTAGCATATATTCAGTAATTATTATGGGTTTAGAAATTTTCAAATATTTTTAAACCTACATCATCTTTAATCCCCATGATAAATAAGACATGCTAATATTTCTATTTTAAAAATGAAGAAATGGAACCAGAATATTTCAGTAACTTGCCAGAGTTCACAAAATAATTAACAGGAAAATGTATTCTGATTTTCATCTGAAGGTAAAATTATTTTGGAAAACTGAGAGGAATGTTCAAAACAATGCATTCAACTAAAACCACCCCTTTTTAAGAATAAGAAAAACAACTTCTCCAGTATGACTGGAGATAAGAGGTAAGAATATGGATGGAGTCTCTTCCCATTGGAAAGTTCACCTTCTAAAAGATGAGCGAGGACACCATGAACAGTATTAATTAAGAGTACTCAAAATAACCTTACCTTAGGATCCTTTACAAGCTGTTGACTTAATTTTTTCCAACCTAATTTGTCATAATTAACTCTATAATATCCGGTCATATTCAAATTTAAAATCACCCAGTCTTGGTCAGAATCTGAAACTTGCATTTCAGGGAATACTTCTACAAAAAAAAATAGGAATAGTTTGAAATTGTACATTTTAAAAGTTTTTTCCAATATATTTTTATACAATATATCTTCAGTTCTAACAATAAACCTAATAATTTTTTTAAAATTCTAATTATATATTGGTCTTATGTCATTATATTTTTCACATGTAAGACTTTTAATTGAAACTTTTTTAAAGCTCTATGTTCTATAAGAAGGATACATTTTAGTTTTAAACTTCAAAAGCTAGACATTTGAAAATCTTATTCTCTGCCTTTATATATGTGTGTATATGAAACTGTTTTTTTTAAAATTTGCTACTTACTGCTGCTTTTGTCTAGCCAGACTAAAGATTGTATAGCTCCATTTTTTATCCAAAGAATAGGGACAATCCATGTGCCACTTTGGGGAAGAAAAGAAAAAAATAATAATTTTTACACATAAGAACACACACTCTGAGCCAATATTAAAGACATGATAAAATAGACAGAGCTAGAATTCTTTGCTCATTCCCTCTGGATTTTGCTTATAGGATTATTTGTTTATGTTTTTACAAATAGCCAGTTTTGCTTTGGCTATTTGTTCCCTCCTCTCTCTTATTGTGTCTTATGAATTTACTTCTTACCATGTAGTTAGCACCTAAGACTGTATTGTATCTGTACCCTTCAAGGTCTACTTATGTGAAATTATGACCACCTGGCCTCTAAATGCCCTTGAGACAGACCCAAATCTGGTTCATGCTCAGAGAGGTGAAGAATATTTTAAGAAAAAGCTTGATAAACGTTTAGAAATACTTTTTAGTCTCTAGCTTTCTCCCCATCTGAAATATGCTACACAGGAATCATCCAGGACATTTATATTTGTTGGATTCGTACATTTTTTCCACATTGGTGGGTGTGACCCGGATGAAGCTGCTGACCACAGGGAGCACATTAGTCATCTGAACAGACACAGGACTTGGACCTGGGCATTTCCAGTCTTGCTCAATTCTCACACGCCTGGTTTTCTCAGACTTGCAAGTGTGGGTCTGTGTTTATCCGCAGAGCTAAGACTTCCCTTTCTTTCAAAGGCATGGAATATTACAGTGAGAAGGAGCCTTCAGGTCTCCTGTTTCTTTCCCCTGGGTTTTAAAGAAAGAGTAGTACAACCTGAGAATTTTGGTGATGGTATTTGAAAATCGATTACTCATATTGTGTGAAAACCAAAAATATCAAAAACAGTTGAAAATTAACAAATTAAGAAAGGAAAAAAGAAGGAAAGGAGGAAGTGAAGAATGCTGGGCTGCTACCCGACATTTCACTTTTTACAACACTCCCCTAAGACGTGTCATTACATTTATTTTATAGATAAGGAAACTGAAACTCAATTTTTTGGTTTTTGTTTTATTTTTATAGTACTAGGGATGAACCCAAGGGTACTCTATCCTGAGCTACATCCCCAGTCTCTTTTATTTTATTTTGAGATAAAGTCTCTCTAAGTTGCTGAGGCTGGTCTTGAACTTGCAATCCTCCTGCCTCAGCCTCCTGAGTTGCTAGGATTACACAGTGTGTCCCACTGTGCCCACTCAGAAAGTTTAAATAAGATGTACCTAAGGTTTGAATTTTAGTGAGATTGGTCTTTGACCCAGGTCTAACTGCATTTAAAAGCCATAATTCCCATGGCACTATCTTCTTGCCTTTCAACCAGAATCTCAAGTATTCATTACCTCTGTCTAAAAGTCTATGAGCAACATATAATATCCCAAGTTTTGGTCACAGCATGACTCTAAATCCCAGCAGAGGGACATGCTTTGAGTCCCTAACTGCAGATCTCTGGTCTTGCTCAGAACCTGGGGGCTCTGCCTCACAGTGGCATCCCTATGTGGAGTCACTTTGCAGAAGGACATATGCCCAGCAAGGGCTATGCTTCCTCCCTGCTGGCTGGTTTCTATTCCATCAGAGCTCAGCCCCAAGGAAGGTGAAGACAAAGAGAAGCAAAGTGACCTACTTGTGGGCTAGAAGAGTCTGATTTTCAGCCTTTCCAAGATAAAATGGTTCCTGTTTCATGAAACCAG
The DNA here is from genome assembly GCF_902686455.1 of Sciurus vulgaris. Lineage (NCBI taxonomy): Eukaryota > Metazoa > Chordata > Mammalia > Rodentia > Sciuridae > Sciurus > Sciurus vulgaris. The sequence goes on along the minus strand of NC_136466.1, from coordinate 45,621,231 downwards.
TAGACATGTTCAAAGTGATGACTGGAAAACCACCCTGGTGTGTCCAACTATCCATTATGGTTTTTATTGTTGCTGGCAAAATAATCTCACTCTGGTTATCTATGGCCTGGTTTTAAAAAAATCATCACAAAAGCAGATACAGTTATCAGCAAAACCTTTTTAAAGTAGGAATCTCCTAAAAGAAATGCAATAGCTATGCTAGTCTTCATTTACATAGAAATTCCCAGTGATTGATATTCTCGGCCAAATTCAGAACTCTGTTTATCTCTGCACAGTTTTTCTTTGGCACAAGGGGATTTGTTCCCAGACTCATACAAATACCCAAATTCATGGACTCTCCTGTCCCTTACATAAAATGAAATAGTATTTGCATGCAACTTATGTACACCTTCCTATATACTCCAAATCATTTCTACACTACCTATTGTGATGTAAAAGCTATATAAATACAGGGGCTGTTATACTGTATGCTTTAGGGAATAAAAATAACAAGAAAAAAGTTCTCTTCTCGTTTAGTACAAGTGCAATTTTTTCTAATATTTTCCATCTGCAGTTGGTTGAATACAGAGGGCTGACTATATTTGAGTGGTTACTTAGTTCATTCATTCTTCGTTCATTTACTGAATACATATTTATGAATCTAGTTTGTGCCCAGGTTCTATTCTGGGCATGAGAATACAGAGAAGACTAAAGACACGATCCCAATTCCTGATCTAAGGGAGTTTCACAAACAAGGCAAAATTGCTTTTCTGTGAAGCTGCCATTGACACCTGGCCTCCCAATCTTGTACTGTATCAAACAAAACAACTCAGTAAGAAAGTGTCCAAAAGTAGGATGATTACCATTTGAAAATGCCTCCATAGATCATCTTGCTCAGCATTTGAGTAAGAAAACATCTTCAAATATGACTGTAAAAATAGAGAAGTTAAGGTTGAAAAATAGCATACCAAAGCAATTTATGTTTGCTGTCATCCAGGTAGCAACTATTTTGTAAACTCACCTTAAGTGCACTGATAAATAAATGTTCATTCAGGAAACTAGAAAGCATCCGAGCCATAGAAGCTCCCTAGGATATAAGAAGCTATTCATTATTTGTACAAAATCCAATATCTACATACTGACACAATCCATTTTTTTGTTTTGTTTTGTTTTTGCTTGTGGTTGCTCAGGATTGAACCCAGGGCCTATGTGAATGCAAGGCAAGCACTCTACCAACTGAGCTATATCTCCAGCCCTGACATAATCCATTTCGAAAAGTAATATTCTGGGCTGTGTTCCTGACTGCATTTTGTACTTTAACTGAATGTTTGAATTATCCCCAAATATACTAATAAAACAGTAGTCTGTCACTAATGAAGAAGTAAGCAGTTAGCCTAGTGTCCTACAGATAAGGAATTGAGGGTACACTAAATTTTTTTTTAATTCAGATATTTATGTGTAATAATATATTTCTATCAGGCAGAAGGATCTGTCTTTAATAATAAATCTATTTACAATGGTAGAAAGTACCCAACACCTGATATGGGTTTGACAACATTTTCTAAGTGAGAACTAATTTAACCACATTTTATGAAACCCATTTATTTAATAAAATTAAGGATGTTCATATCAAAAGTTTTAAGTTGCATATTAATCTACAAACCTTAGAATCCATTTTACTTAACTTTCTGCAAGACTACAGAACAAAAGGAAATATCTAACTGCTTTACCTTGTTGTATGTAAATAAGTCAAAGAGCTCATTTATATCACTTGTTTCTGTGAAATTTTCCACCTTCATGGACACAGCTCTAGACACCAGGGCATGATCTTCTTTGAGGACACCATGTAAAAAGTTAGAAAAAAAGACCTCATTCTATAAAGGAAAAGATTAAGCCACATTAACTTCTGGGGTGTCACAGAACAAAAGTCCATGATCCTAAAACACTTCCAAAAACTTACATTGAAGAGGGAAAAAAAGAGAAGCATCTGTGAATTGCAATATGCCTAGAGTCATAATTCTTTGAATAAAGGAGACTTCCCTTCCCATTTTATACCTTTTATATTTAAATTTTTAAAAAATCGTTATTAAGTTAATGTGGTTTCTAAGAGTCGTATACATTTCCCAAAAGGAAGCCCATGGCTACCTGCCAGGGCCTTTCAGAGAGCAGCATTTCTATGTGGTTTTAAACTTCTAGAATTTGATTGGTAATTGTATTAGTGATTCCTTAAAATTGATCAGTCTCTCTTACATGGACATTTACAAAGCAAAAAACATGCTAAATTTGCAAATCTACAAGGATGTAAACATAATAATTTATGACTGGAAAGAAATACACAGGCATTTTGAGAAGGCAGTTTATTATATTTTAATGAGAACCACAGAAGTCTCCTAGAGACTAGATCTCTATCACACAGATCAAGGACAACTTCTCCCTGATGTAAATCTAGAAAGGAAACTAATTTATAGCAATGGGGGATATGGGATGTCAGAAACAAAACAAAGGTAGTGGAGAAGTTATACAGACAGTTTGTTCGTAACCTGTAGAGCAATTTGAGCCCCTGGTGATACATGCGAAGCCTCAAGTCCCGACTGAATTGTCTATGGGGTCTCCAAGTTGACTGTCTCACCCCTTGATGTTGTCAGATAATCTTTCAAATTCTATTCTATGTCCAAAGTTCTGATCAACCCTTTCTTATTAGCACTTAATTTTAGATTAGTAATACCATTGAGTAGGCCATTATCAGACTCTGCTTTTCCCAAAATGAGAAAGCCAATCAGAGTAATGAGAATAATGTGTCTCAAATTATGTTTTTGTTTTCTTTTGTTTTATTTTGAGATGGGATCTCATTCTGTTGCCCAGGCTGGCCAGGAACTTGCAACATTCTTAATTCAGTCTCCTGAGTAGACAGAATTATAGGCATGCACCTCTAGGCTCAGTTGTGTCTCAAATTTTAATGTAAATAAGGATCACTCAGGAATTTTGTCCAAACTATGCTCTAATCCAATTTTTCTGGGTTGGCACCTCCATTTCTTGTAAGCTACTTGTACTGCTAATATTGGTAGTTCAAGAATTACACTCAGTATCATGAATTTAGAAGAAACATCTGCATAGGTCTGCTCCTATTCATTAAGGATACATTGTATTAGTTTAAACTCAAGAGTTCTTGAGAGTGTCTGTTGACCCATGTGTCATACAAGCACAACATAAAAAATAGTGAAAATGAAAAAATATCCATAATCTCACATCCTAATATAATCACCACTACAATGTTAGTATAGTTCTTTCCAATCTTTTTCCTATGTATTTATTCCCATAGTTGTAAAAACTTTTATATTGCTGCTTATTATAGCATTTTAAAATTTTACTACCTTGTCTTCATAGCTAACTCTTATAAGGGTTGCTGCATTGTAAGTGAAAGGGAAAAGTAAATTTGAAGGAAATAAACCAAATTTTAGTAGTGATTATTACAGGTGGTCAAGTCAGAGGTGAATTTCTTTTTTTTTTTTTTTCAAAGTTTATCAAATAGAACTTTTGCAAAAGCAAAATGAGAAAATAAATACACAAGCTATTGGTTCAATGCACCACAACTGACTTAATCATTCCCCTGTTATTAGACATCTACCTGGTTTCTATCATTTGCTCTTATAACCATTTTAATGAACACTTCTGTACTACATTTAACCTTCTCCCTATTTTGTAGGGCTTCTTCCCCTCAGAATGAATTGTCTGTCTCTCTTTTGCCTACCTTGTATAAGGTTTTACATAATCTTTAAGGTATTACTTGTGACCACATGAAATAAACTCTGATGCATTGTTCCTAACAAATAGAACATGCTCAATAAGGGTTAACCACTGCTGTGATTATTTATCATCATCATCATCATTATTTCTCCGGGGTTGTTCTGAGGATTGAATGAGATAATGTACAGAATAATTTATAAGCATATAATGGAAGGCTTAGTTGATGGCAGTTGTCAACAAAAGGATATAATAGATGTTCAAAAATCTGTTGACCAGCAACATAGAACCCATTTAAACTCAGAGGCATTCAACTGTATGCCTCCGCTTACAATGATAGTAACGACAAAGCAAGATCTGCCCGGTTCAGGATTTGCCACCAGATCAGCTGCTTCCTTGGACAAGAGAGAAGAAAAGTCACTGAGTGACAATGTCAGAGCAGGAGCTTTGGGGGCCAGGAAACCCTTGGTACTTAGTGTTCTGAACCCTTGACCATGACCCAGTCACATCGTGCTTTAATGACTTGCAGCTGAAATTAGACCAAGACATAGAAAACTGAAAATGTTTCTGCATATGGTTCTGTGATTCCCTTAGTCAATTTCAATCAAATTACTAGATTAAAAAGAAGCCAAAGTTCACAGTCTCCAGAGATCATTGAAACAAAACCTTAAGCTTTTTAATCACAAGGCTCATGGCAATTTCCTCAAGTGCCAAATCTAATGTTCTTTTGGCAAGAGTTATACTCACTCCATTCCACAAGTTATTAGGAAATATAGACCCAGGAAAGAGTGTTTAAGAAACCAATGATAAACAGAATCAACTAAATGGTGCAATTTTAACTTCAAAAATACCAGTAATAAGTTTTCATCAGGTTTGCCAGAATCTGGTAATATCTAGCCATTTTTGTTGCAGTAAGAGGTAACTGAAATTAATGTTAATAATCCATTCCCTTAAGAAAAGAAAGGGTGACTTTCATTGTCTGACGGGAATGAAACTGCATTATTGACTTTAGGTATAGTTAATTTGGGATACAACCAAATGCTTTCAAAAAGTTATAGATGACATTAACCATATGTGATTCTATTTCACAAAAGAACCACACAATTTTGTACGTATAGAGTATATGAGTATATGGGAAGTATTTTTGAAGAAAAGATTTGCTGTATGTAAAGTTTATATGTAGAGAGTGGAACACACACACACACACACACACACACACACACACACACACACTAGGTTCTTGAGGATAGGAACACTCTCGTGTGCTCTCTCTATAAAGCAGCGTGGTTAAAAGCCTGGGAGGTCAGAGTCCTGGCACTGAAACTCAGACCTTCTAACTTACTTAATGCTTTGATGCCTCAGTTTCTTCATCTGTAAAATAGAAATAACAACTACACACATATTGTTCTGAGAATTGAATAAGATGATGTCTGTAAAGAACTCTTAGTGCTTTGCACTGATATTCTGGGTACCCAGTGAATGCCAAATTCAGTTTTATTATTGTTATTATCACCATTATTCTAGGTATCATCAGCCTAAGCTCAGACATTGGGGTTGTAATCACAGGTCTGTCCACTTAGGAAAATGACCTTAGGAAAGTCACTGAACATTTCAGTCTCCTGTTCTATATGATAACATTCAAACCCCATTTCAGGACAACAGGGCCTGTGCACAGTACAGGGGAGGAAGCGGGAGGCACTGCAGAGTGACAGGGCTGGGGCTGGTGGCATCTTCCAGGATGCAGGGTGTGTGGCATTAAGAGGCCTCCCAACCTCAGTGCTTCCCAAACACTATGTTTTCACATATAGGGAAAAGGGATTTTTAAAAGGTTTTTGTGGAGTCAGGACAGGCTTGTCAACTTTTTATTCTGCCAAAAAATCAACAAAAACAACTATCTACTATCACCGTCTTTCATAAAAGAAGGAAATTTTACTACCACGGTAATGCAGTCGGCCCTCCATACCCATGGACGCCCCCATGGATTCGGTGGACTGTGGGTCAAAACATGGGGGAAAATTGCGTAGGAACTAGATACATACAGACATATTTTTCTAGTCATTTTTCCTAAACAATATGGTATGAGAACCACTCCCATAACATTTTGTATTGTACTAGGTATTACGTCTAACCTAGAGGTGACTTCAGGTATTCGGAAACATGTGCTTAGGCTATATGCAAACAATACACCATTTCATAAAGGCCAAATCTACAGACTTTGCCATCTAATGGGCATCCTGGAACCAATCTCCCAGGAAAGCTGACAGAAACTGTAGAAAGAACATAATCTTAGAATCTTCTTTAAAATTAATAGACTTCACTTGTAAAGAAGATCTGGCGAGTGGAGATCATTATTTCAAGTATTAATAAGCAGTATGAATGAGTGAGGATAGGAAGAAGAGAGACGAGGTCAAGACTTGGAACAATGGGGAGGTGAGATGACAGAGAGGCTAGGGAAGAGTAGCAGGAAGGAGCAAACCCAAAGACCAGAGAGGTGACAGGAGGCAGAAATCAGGCAGGGAAGCGGATATCAGGAATGCAAGCCAAGAAAAGAACCTCTGCTTTGCTAAAGAAGTGAGGTCTATATCAAAATATAACATTATTAAATATTTTAATACCTAAATCAAATCAAATCAATTTGGTTTTATCATGCCATTCAAAAAGCACTACCTAATTACTGTAACTAAACATCAAAAATAAAAGCTATAGTTGAAACCATCAGGTTTTCATATTCATGAATTTTTTATATATATACTACTCTTATTCCAATCCACAAAGTAATATCAACAATAGCATTCTATGTGAGTCTCTATAATTAGCATATCACTTATCTTCAAGGTCATAGACTACCTGTTTTAAAATTTAAAACTGTTTTAAAATTTAGTATGGGTAGGAATAAATGAAAATAACCAGAACCTAACAAAAGGCAAAGATTATATACAAACACGTGGTAAGTTGAAATGATAAAATATTAGGCAGCCATTAAAAATTTTGTCTTAAAAAAGATTCAATGATATGTAGAAATGCTCATGATTTAAAATGAAGTATAAAGGCATTATGAATTTCTGTATAATTCCAATTTTAAAAAATATTTACAATAGCTAATTCCAGGACAAAAATATATCAAAAAATAATATGGCATTAATATTAGTAATTTAATTTTTATATTTATATTTTATATGTTTTCAACAATGAATATGCTTTAATCCTAAATTAAGAGAAAGATTTTTAAATAAATTTAACAAACATACTTACTCTTGGAAGTTTAGGATTGAAGTAGTTAATTATTCCAAACTCAAAATAAGATGCGAAACCCTCATTGAGCCAGATATTGTTCCACCAATTCATGGTGACCAAGTTTCCAAACCACTTTTGGAGATGGTAGAGAAAAATAGCTTTCTTAAGTTTAAGTTATATTGTAATTGCATGTTAAATAAATGACACAATTAAACTTTATTTGTTATAAATGACAAAACTTGAAAACAGGATTCCAAAAAGCAGGCATTGTTTTAACACGAGGAAATACCAGTCATGCATTTTTCTGATGTAATTATTTTCACATCCAATGACTGAAAGCAATTTTTGTTTTCAAAATATGAGTAACATTTCTTAAACTGTTCATATTGCCCAAAATTATTGGGTTTAGTTAAATGAAGCAGAAGACCGGAATACTGACTTACCACCTACTAATCCTTGCACATTACACTCTAAACAAGAGTTTGCTGTAAGTGGTTGTCATGTTTTAAAACACGACTTGATCTGTGCCACATACAAATCATTCAAGTAATCATATGTTCTGCAATGTGGTCCAGCTGTAATTATTTTCTATTTGAACTGAACAGAAAAAAAGTTTTTTGAACAGAACTAAGAAAGAAAAACAATAATTTTCAAAACCAACAAATTCATGCATTGGTACTTAGCCAAAGTTTTATAATAGCTGCTAGCAGCCTGTTTTCAAAAACGGCATACCACTGAAGGTATAATAAAAAATGACACTTGGGGTGATTGATCAAAGCCTGTGAAAGTGTGTGTGTTGCTATGCACTGGGGTGTTATTCAATCCTAGTAAATTGCTCTTTTCCAAACTTCTTATGAAACCACATCACTAAGAAGTACCACTTCCATGTTTGAGATGATTTCTTTTTTGACAAATGCATATAAATGAAATAAAGTCTGAAATGCAGATGTGAGAATTTCCACCAAATTCAATGGCTAACCTTCTAAAATCACAATGTGAAAAAACACTGATTTAATAAAATATTTGTTTACACTGCCCTTGCTGATGCAGTTTGAGGATTAATTATTGTTGCCCTTACTAATGGTATTGCCTGTATCCATTTAACCTCTCTCCAAAATAAAATAAAGTAAGAGTTTGAAACAACAAATGTGTGTATTTTTAATGGCCTTTTGAATATCCTGTATTTTAAGGTGGAATGAAAAAACAAATACTCAATCCTCAGAGATCTGTATGGCTTCCTTTCCTTTCCTTTTTTTTTTTTTTTTTTTTTTTCCTTGTATTAGGGATTGAACGCAGGGATGCTTTACCACTGAGCTACATCCCCAGTCCCTTTTATTTTTTATTTTGAGTCAGGGTCTCACTAAGTTGCTGAGGCTGGCCTCCAACTTGCAATCCTCCTGCCTCAGCCTCCCAAGTACTGGGATTGCAGATGTGAACCACTACACCCAGTGGCTTTCTTTCCTTGAAGAGGACTTTGTGGATCAGTTATCTTTGGATGTAAATCCTCACCCCTCGCCTGAACTTGAGGCCTCATCACTATGATCCATCACCAACAGCTCAAGTCCTGCTGGAATCTCACGAAGTAGATCCTTCCTTGATTCTACTCACTGTCACTCTTTTCAAGAATTTTTAAAAATGTGGTGTGGCAGTGTTTTTGTTTCATGCTATTTTTGGTAGAGCAACTGGAGAATACCTTCATGGGAAGTTAAAAAAAAAAAAATTTTACCACATGCCTGGTGTCCAATCTCATGGGAGAGAATGTAGGAGATCAAAGTCTTTTTCTCGGTCAGTTGATCACTTGGTAGCAGCAATAATAATGATTCATCAAACATCAGTAGTCCCCAATTTTCCATTGCACGGTTGTCAAAAACAGGCAAGGCAATTAAATCTAAGTGGATTTAAATGGAGGAAAAAATTAAATCATCCCTTCCAAAAAAAATTGAGATTCTAGCTATAAATTATCTTAACATGAAGTTATAAAATTACTGAAACTTACAAGAGAATATTTATAACCTGAGGGAAGAGAAGGTTTTTAAGGTAATAACAGCAAATACAGAAGACAGAAAATAAATTGTTTTGATTATATAAAGCTTTTGATGAAGCACTTGGATTCAAATATACAAAGAACTCTTAAAACTCAAAAATAATAAAACAAAATGGGTAAAAGATCTGGACAGGCTCCTCATGGAAGAAGATATACAAATGGCAAACAAACATGAAAAGATGCTCAGCATCATTTGTTGCTAAGTAATTATAAATGAAAATGAAAATGATATACCACTATGCAGACTGGATTTTTATGTGATGGAATGGCTACTAAAATGGCTAAAATCCATTTGGCAACAGCGAATTCTGGCAAGGATGCAGAGCAACAAGAACTCTCTCCTCACTGCTGGTAGGAATGCAAAAATTATACAGTCACTATGGAAGACAGTCTGGTAGTTTCTTTAAGAAGCAAAGCATGGGCTTACCATAAGATCTAAGGATTGCATTCCTAGGTATTTACACAAATGAGCTGAAAACATGTTCACACAAAAACATGTACACAAAGGTTTCCAGGAGCTTTACTCATAATTGTAAAACTTGGAAGCAACTAGGATGCCCTTCAGTAGGTAAATGGATAAGTTGAGCTACATTCTTACAATAGAGTAGTATTGAGCACAAAAAGAAATGAGCTACCAAGCTATGAAAAGACATGGAGGAACCTTAAATGCATATTGTTAAGTACAAGAAGCCAGTCTGCAAAAGCTCCATACTGTGTGATTCTAAATATATGACATTCTGAAAAAGGTAAGACTATAAAGACAGTAAAAATGTCAGTGGTTGTCAGGGATCCAGAGAGAGATGAATAGGAGGAGAATGGGATAATTTTACAGCAGTGAAATTATTCTGTGTGATGTTGTAACAGTAGATACACATTATTAAACACTTGTCAAAACCCAAGGAACTATACAACACACAGAATAAACCCTAACTTAATCCATGGACTTCAGCTACCTATAGCATATTAGCACTGGTTCATCAATTGTAACAAATGTACCACGCTAACGCAAAATACTAACAATAGAAGCCTGTAGTGAGAAGACGAAGGAGAGAGGAGGTACATGGGAACTCCTCACACTTTCTGCATAATTTTTCTAACCTAAAACTGCTCTAAAAATAAAGTCTATTTAAAATTAAATGCCATAGTTCATCAAAAATATTTTAAGCAAATTTGAATGACAAACCATAAACTAGGAAAAATATTTACAGTATATACCACAAAAAAACTAGAAGGTATCAGAGCTGGGATCATGGCTCAGTGTTGGAGCGCTTGCCTTGTACATGTAAGGTACTAGGTTCAATCCTCATGAAATGAATAAATAAGATAAAGGTATTATGCCCATCTACAACTAAAAAAAATTTTAAAAAGAAAGTGTCTCTCTGTGTGAGAGAGAATGGCAGAAAAAACATACTTAGAAGGCTGAGATCTAGGAGTTCAAGACCAATCTGAGCAACATTTTAAAAAATAAAAAGCCAGGTATGGTGGAACATGCCTGTAATCTCAGCAACTGGGGAGGCTGAAGCAGGAGTCTCACAATTGAGACCAACCCCAGCAATTTAGCAAGGCCCTAAGTCTCAAAATAAAAATAAATCAATAAATAAAGTGCTGGGGATGTGGCTCAGTGGTAAAATGTCCCTGGGTTCAATTCCCAGTACCAAAGTAAATAAGTTAAATTAAATTAAAAGAATAAGCCTGGTTTGATAGCACACACCTGTAAAGCCAGTGACTGGGGAGATTGAGGCAGGAGGATTGGAAATTCAAGGTCAACCTTGGCAATTTGGCAAGAACCTGTCTCAAAATAAAATAAAAGTGACTGGGACTGTAGCTCAGAGATACAACCCCACTAGGTTCAATCACCAGTCCCACAATAAATATGTGAATAAAATAAAAAGAATAATTCACCAAAGAAGTCAGGTAACAGCCAAGATCTTATTTAAAATGCTGACCCCATTAATTATTAAAGAAAAGTTAAAAGGATATAATACTTTCAAATGCATGAGATCAATAATTAAGTTTTGGTGTATATATAAGAAAACTGGCACATAGCTGATGGGTAACAGTGTCAAATAGCATAATCTTTCTAGAACAATCTGGCAAAATGCCTCATAACCTTTAAGAATGTTTATAACCTTTGACTAAACCATTCGACTTTTGGAATTTATACTAAGACAAATAATTCAGATATATGCTAACTTTCCTTGTAAAAATTTTATTTAGTGTTTTTAAAGTAGCCAATTAAAAAAAAAAAAAAAAAGGTAAAATACTCCAAATGTTCAACCACAGAGGATTAAATAAATTACTTTGTTAAACGAATGTGTAGGAATTCTATGTTTGAAAAGGACAATACAAAGAATAGTTATCTGGATCCCGTTCCTGTGTTATCTTTAAAACATAAAAAAGACATTCAAACACAGTGTTAACACTATGGTGCCATTTTTGTTAAGGAAAAAAAAAAAAAAAAAAAAGCAAATAGAAAGAGATCAAGACTGACAGACTGGGAAAATATGGACCAAAACATCAGTAGAGGTTTTCTCTCTGCCTGATAGCTTTTCTATTTTGTTGCAAATTTTCTAGTGTGATTATTTCTTACTTATATTTATAACTAGAATAGTACAAGTTTTGCTTATTTTCTTTTTCCAGTGGAAGAAATGTCATTCCTATAGTCCATGCTACTTTTGTTAGTGAACATTCTAAACTGTGCTATGTTGAATATTTGAGTTTATACAACTGACGTGGAGCATGTAGCAAAGAGCATCCTAAACATTTCATACCTCCATTGCTCAGTGGGCCTTGGGCACACTTGGTCCTTAGTTACCTTGGCCTTAGTTGCTCATCCTTCTAAACTGCCTCTACGCCCATCCACACCCATCCCACCTACCAACTAACCCACATCTCTCACCAAAAAACTGCTCTCCTCCAGCCAACCCAATCCCTCTTGCTCTCCACAACCAGAGCCTTCCTCTGCTTGTACTGTCTGCTATCCCAGGAAACCCTCTGCTCAATCTATGAATGTTATCGAAATGTGTGGTCCAATCTCACCAGCTCTAAGAAGCCATTTCTTTTTTTTTTTTTTTTTTTTTTTATTGTAAACAAATGGGATACATGTTGTTTCTCTGTTTGTACATGGCGTAAAGGCATACCATTTGTGTAATCATAAATTTACATAGAGCAATGTTGTTTGATTCATTCTGTTATTTTTCCCTTCCAAGAAGCCATTTCATACTCCAGCTGCATACAGTTAGACTAAGAGAAATCCTTGTTTCCTGATAAACTATTATTGATTCACACATGACCCTGTTTCACTTGACTTAAATGATTAGCTCATTATTTTAATAATATAAACATCCATGAATTTACCACTTAACCCTTTAAACAAGGGCTTGGCAAGCTATGTTTTCTATCACATTTTATGTTTGCCATTCCCTTACTTTAAAGAAATATTATCATAAATATATATAAATTTATATATAAATACAAAGAGTTTAGTTTTATAATAAACTTAAAAATAAGCATTTATCTTCATTTCTATATCATTTTTCCATTGTGTAAATGCTCCACCATCTACTTACCAGTTCTCTTATCAATGACCATTTTTGTTATTTTCAGTTTGGGGCTATTATAAAAAGTATAGCTATGGCTTTTTTTTTTTTTTTTTTTTTTTTTTTTGGTACCAGGGATTGAACCCAGGGGTACTTAACCACTGAGCCACAGCCCCAGTCATTTTAAAAATTTTATTCATTTATTTATTATTTTGAGATGGGGTCTTGCTTAGTTGCCCAGTGCCTCTCTAAATTGCTGAGGCTGGTTTTGAACCTGTGATCCTTCTACCTCAGCCACACAAGCCACTGGGAGGCTAGGCCACTGTGCCCAGCTAGCTATGAATATTCTTGTTCACGTCTGCTAGTACATGTGTGTTTAGATTTCTCTTAAGAGTATACTTAGGAATGGTATTCAAATGGTCAATACTGAAATATAATAAATATATTTTAAGTGGGTGTAATAACTGACATTCCCATTAAAGATGTTTCATTCTCTCCAACACTTGCCATTTATTAAAATGTTCATTTTCTGGCAACTGGGTACAAAATGATATTTCACTGTGGCCTTGGATATTCATTTCTCTGATTACTAATGAGTAAAACATTTCTTCATAAATTTATTAGCCACATATGTTCCCTTTTCTTTTCATCTATCTTGTTTTCCTGTTGGGTTGTATTTTCTTACTTATTTATAGATGTCCTTTATATATTCAGGATACTTCAATTACTATTTATTCATCCTCTTTCTTTTAAAATTCTTATTTACCCAATATTTTATCTCTTGCTGATATAATCTGTTACTTATGTTTCTGACATATAGAAGCTGCCTCCCCAATTGTGTTTCTTGAACAGAGCCCTACCCATCTGCTGCTTTTGCAGTGACTTGGCATCCAGGGAGTATTTATTATTTTCCAGTGTTTGCTCAATAAATTTTGACTTTAAACAGAGTGAGTTAAAAGGATAACCACACCAGAAAAAAAATTCTATTACTTACTATAGATATATGAATACAATTTATATTATCTTAGATTCTGAGTTCAGAATTCATTGAGAGAATAGATTAGCCAATAGCCCTCTTCTGACTCACCAAGAATGACATATGTGGGAAGTGCTGGTGGGTAAGCCATTGATGGTTTTGTTTTGTTTTGTTAGTGACTCAACCATGAGTTAAATTAATTAAGATACATTAGTTTATCTTTCTTCTAAAAATCCAGCAATAGAGAAACTGCTTATTTTAATCACCTATCAATTAAAATGAAGTTTTAATTGAGCACCTCTGAGTGTTCATAGGGTAACATTGGCTAAGATGTTATGAAGGATAGACATATACATAAAGTATACACACACACACACACACACACATTTATATATATAAAGTACACATACAACCCTGACATCCAGGAGTTGATAAGTTAGTCAGCACTTGAGTAGCATTGCTGAACTGATTGCATGTATTTATTCCCTCTATCACCCTACACCCCCCACCCTGAATTAATTTACTGGTTACTATCAGAGAGAATCATTGCCCTAGGCTCTGGAGGTAAATGACAAAGTAAATGACAATCCAGATCCTGACCCTGTTACTCTCAATCAAACGGGGCAGACAATTAGGACACAGCCTGTCAAGGGCTCAGGTGGAGGGGTGCACGGGATGCTATGGAACCATGAGGAAAGGAGTTAAGGATGGCTTCTTGGAGGAGGGGATACTGAGTTGAATTAGCCAGTTGGGTAGAAGATGTTCCAGTATATGCAAATTTCATGTGCAAGAAACTGGAGGAAAGGAGAGGGAGGTGAAAGCATAGGAGGAGACAAAGACTGTGTTCAAGCATCTTACTACTCTTAGGAATTGCAGACATCTCTGAAGAGGTTGGCGCACCATTTTAAAGACATGGTACTGAGCTGGGGCTTTATCCTCGAGGCAGTGGGGAACCACAAGGCAGATTTAAAGAGGACTGCAAAAACATGATCAGATTTTTCCCTGAAAAGATTCCTCTGACTTTGTACACAAGGATGGATTGGAAGGGCAAAATGGAAGAGGGTGAAATCACATGAGGACTGCTATGAAGAGATGTTGGTGATGTCAACTAGGGAAAATGAGGGGTGTGGAAGAAGTGAGTGTGTGGGTGTAGCAGATAATAAGGTGACTAACTGGATTGGGGGGGGTGCCTTAAGGGAACAAGGATAACTCTGGACTTTTCATCTAAATAAACACAAATGGAATTTTTCTTGCCCAGACAAGGATCACCTTCACAGCCTCCAGCACAAAATGCTAGGAGCTTCGTCTGCAAGCCCAGACTCTTGCTGCCTTCAATCCCATGAATGACAGATGTCACCACCAGGATCTCTGACTGGGCTGAGGCTGGTTGCATCCCTTCACTCACCATTCGGCCTTAGCAGAATGCTAGAGCTGCGAAGTCTGTGGCTTTCCAGTGTTCCAGAACCTCATGCCTCAAAATGTTTACTCCCCACCTTCTTCCATCATTTGCCGCCATAGGCAGTGTGCTGCTTCTAGGACTTCCACTAACGTGTCCAAGGAACAAAACATATTTACATGATACTCTCAATTTAGAGAGGAAAAACTTTGAGCAACTTTCTGAGTTGAGTGGCTCATACAATTTTACAAAGATACCACACAGATCTACAAGTGATAAAATATTTACATAATTCCTTGAGGATCATATTTTATTCACACACAATTCTAATTTTATACAATGAAAATTCCCAGATGGGACCACCAAGTCCTAATCCAATGACTCACAGCTAAAGAATATTAAAAAAAAAAAAAAAAAACTGAAGGAAACTGGAGTACGTCATGCAAGCCCACTGGCTAGAAGGATCCAGAACCTCGCACAGCACACTTGCATTATGTGAGAAAAGACCAGAGAAGAAGCTGGAGGAAATAAGCTGCCAGTGAGTGCCCAGGAGGAATCTAAACCCCAAAGTTTTTAAATCCCTGTTGGGGACATGGCACCATATGGAAAAAGAACAGATGGGCATTGCCTCGCAAGCACAAGTCCGGGGTTCAAATCCCCAGCACCGCAAAAAAAAAAAAAAAAAAAGAACAGATGGGCACCTGGTTCAAGATGATGTAAAACATAGCAGTGGAGGTAAGCCCTTAAAGACTCCCCTGAGCACCTTGTGGCCTCAACTCAAGGGCCCCATAACAGGAAACCAATTGTATTGGAAGAAAAGATGCCTCACCTGTTTTTGGAAGAGGATAACTGATATTAAATAAATCCTCCAGAAAAGAGAAGATGGGACCTGTAATGTTCAAAGCAAAGTCGGCGTTTCCATTTGCAATGGCATCTTTCCGGGCCCAGACGTGAATCTAAATCAAAACAATTCAGCAGTGATTAGGCAAAGCAACAAAGATGTTGAAGAGTGGCAGCCTGCTTGCTCCAATTTCCTGCCGCTCTACAGCCAGTCTTACCTTCTCAGAAGCTCTGCGTTTAAAACGCTTCAATGAATACACATACTGCGAAAATCCCAGAGGACCGCTGACTGAGTTAAGAACAGGAATGCCCCCCAAAAGTGTGTTATGTCGACTTTTGACAGTAACATGTGTCCTC
This sequence comes from Sciurus vulgaris, assembly GCF_902686455.1. Lineage (NCBI taxonomy): Eukaryota > Metazoa > Chordata > Mammalia > Rodentia > Sciuridae > Sciurus > Sciurus vulgaris. The sequence continues at coordinate 45,605,125 of NC_136466.1, read as the reverse complement.
TGTAATAGAAAAACAGTCCCCGGAATGGTCGATACCACCATCCCATAGAAAATCCAAGTTCTACATGAAAGGACACTTTGAATCCATTCTTCCCTTCCCAGGATATACTTCTAATGATCCAGGACAGAATTGGACTGTTAGTGATGGTTACACCATGTGGTGGGAATGAGAGAAATTCAAATCATGTAAATTTAAAATGGTTTAGCAACTAAATATTAATTGTTCCACCTTATTTTCAAAATTTAAAATATAATTAATTCTCCTAATTTTAAAAAGTTCTTTGAAATTTTAATAATTTTAGAGCTGTTGAAGCAAGTGAATTATATTCTCTGCTTATTCTCTTGCAAAAGGCTATTTTCACTTTAGATGGTAAAAAGGAATCTCTGCCATTTTTTGTAAGTTTCGTGTAACCACACTGTTGTTTGGGCCCTTGGGAACTTCTATGTGTGATTTTGGTGAGTTATATGCATGGTTTCAACAATCAGTACTAGTGTAATAATTAAATACTTCATACTCTCCAACTACAGCATCTAAATAATTTTAATAGTATTGCAGCATCAATGATAAAGGAAATATGTAAAACTAAGAAAACTTAGAGCAAAAGTTAGAGGGGAGAGTATTAAAATGTTTGTCCTGATGTGAATGCAATTAACTTAAGAAAGAGCTCTAAAAACACTGGAGAAAATGTCAAGAAAAACAAAAAAGCTTCACAATAGTTACAGGCTTATATACTCCAAGAACATATTCACCTAAACATGCTTTTATTTCTTCTGGTAAATTTGTCTTGAATTATGTGAATTTTGAATTACGTAAAGGTTCAGAAATGCTCCTGTTGCACAAAATGCAACCACCTGTTTTTGAGGCTCCGGCCTGGTTCCCTTCATTGCTTTCTGCCTCTCCAGTGCTGCAGAGTCCTCATTATGGTGGGGAAGATGACTTCAGGGCTGGGCCCTACCCTTCCACTACACCAACTCTCTCCCATCTCAAGATCTAACTTTCTGACGTGACATTTGGGAAGCCTGCTCAACTGATGGTGGAAATAATAGTCATCTTTCCCCACAGGAGATAATGTGTGTGTTTTAACTGTAGCCTTTTGGAAAATAACAGCATTGCCAATTCATATTTACATATTAGTTTTCAGTTTACAGTGCTCCTCCCCTAAGTGACCCATTCTACAGCCCAAAGTGAGGTGAACGATGGAGTGTGTAGCCCCTGGAAGGAGGCAAGGAACACAAACCAGTGAGGACTATTTTGGAGAAGTAGCTGTAAAGTTCCTTCCAAACAATACCCAGCCCACCACTGTGTTCTGGTGGCCCTCGCTGGACACAGCAGATCTTGACATCTAAGAGAATAATACATGTGTATGCCAAATTCCACTCAAGTTATTTCCTTCCCTACTTACGTGTCTTCTATATTTATCCTCATGCTTCACATTCACATTCACCACATTCTCCATTCCACTAAATCTTTATCTCTTAATTAATGAGCAATGTTTGAATAGGCTGGACACTATTCCAAGCATACATTCTGGTACCCCAGTAGAGTATATGGTGGACTTGTCAACATTGTAAAGCCGAGCCATAGCCAAATGCAACATTCCACTGATAAACTCAACCCAAACTTTAGTTTTCTGGCTAAGAATATTACTTTCTGAGATATGCAAATCCATTTCCTCCCTGTTTCTATGGTAGCTGGTATTCTTTATAGAGTAATCTTTCATGAAGTAACAGATTTTATCCCTTTCTAAGAATTGTTGTCTGAGCAGGGCTGACCACAACAAGCAACTTGAGGTGTGGATTCTGAGGGACCACTATGGATATCTGAATGGATTGCAAATCATGCCTGAGTAGATTTGTCAAGGTATGTCATGAAAATTTGTCTTGGCCAATGTTATATTTATGAATGTCAAGGATCTCCTAGTAATTATTCAATAAGGGAAATCAGACTGAAGCCAACAACACAGGAAGATAACACGCTGATGTTTGCATCCAACACAGTATTATTAATTCATTAGGTTAGGAGGAGTGTAGGCGGAGTAGCTTTGACTGATTCTCCCCCCATGATGCGCTTGGCTCACCTACAGGTTCCTTGTCTCCACCTGTCAATGGTACGAGCCTAGAAGATCTCAGGCCCCAGTGTGCTTCAGTCAACTTCAGGGCCTGATTTCTCTCAACCTCATGAAGCCAATGCAAGTAGAAAGAAATGGGCTAAAGGTGCTAATCTTACTTACCTTCAAACTTTGAAAGGAGGAGAACTAGTATGTAAAGCTATCACAATAACCTTAATATTTTCCTAAAAGTTTATGATATACAGAGGGTATGATTGGATGGAGACCAGGCATTTCAGGACAGAGCACCCTACACATACTTTGCATGCCTGGAGTTAAGGAACACAGCAGGGTAGCTCCTATATAGGGATGACATTTCGCCTGAATGTACCATCTCAGCCACAGCAGTTGCTCCTGGCTCGTCTGTTTTGATTGGTTGGTGCCTGGGCCACATTTATTCAGCATTTTGAGCATCACACCAGTTTTAAGACTACATTAGCACTTGAAGCTAAATGCAAATATATACTAAACCTGAGCTTTGAGGTACCAGTGTGGCAGCTCTCCCTGTTCTTTCCCATCCTCTGCAAAGGCAGAAACAGGAAGAAGGTGTTCAGAACCATGGAAACCCCACCTCAGAGTGGTAGCAGGAAATATTATGTCCCATTCTGCAAAACCACACCTAAAGCTTTAACAGGCCTTGGAAAAGACAACCAGGGGACAATGGGATATATAAGCGTAAAACCCAGATATAGGCAGAGTAAATGAATCATTTGCAGTCAGTGCCTGGTTCCTTACTAATGAATCTTCCTTACCTCCTTGCCCCTTTCTGTTCTGCTGACATGATCATAATCACATATGGCAAGTGCGACCAAGTAAGTGGGCATATGGGGCGTGGTGTAAAAAGTGCTAACAGTCCATTTGCTTCCATTCACATCTTCTTTTTCAGACTTACCTAGAGAAATGTATTTTAGTCCAAATCACCATAAACTTAAGCAATAAGATCTAACTCTGAAATAATTTGTCGAGTCAGTTGTCATCCAGCCACTTACCAACTACTCCCCATGGTCTAACAGTTAGATTTCTCTACTACCCCTACACCATCAAAACTGCATTCAATTATTATAAACTATAGTCACCCCAGACTCCAAACACAAGATAGTGATAAGGAGATAGAGATGCTAATTACTTGAAGTAATCAGTACAGATTATATACCTGTATCAAATCATCACACTGTACCCATAAATATGTATAATTGATTAACAATAATTAATTTTTTAAATAAATTAATTAAAAGTACATTTAGAGGAGGACCTCTAGACAACAACTTGGGCCTGAGTCAGAAACTTGAGTTATATGGGCTTGTCTGAGGGTCAAGTCCATGAGTCTGCCTTCTCTCTCCTCCACTCGCTCTGTTTCCTACTCTGGCCCACTTCTACCAGTGCTTAATCTAGAGCTTCCTGGACCTACGGTAGGTCAACAAGATACAATTCTGCCATTCTCAGGTTTCAGTGAGGTCTTCAGCAGAGGCAGTCTGGAGCCTAGAGCTGAAATCACAAACCCAGATGGTCATGAGAGCTGGGCATTTGATGTGACAAGGGCTGGTGTACATCAGCCCGGAGTGCTGGAGACCATGGCAGGTTGAGGGATGGAGCCCAGCCTGCAGAAGGTGGACATTTCTCAGCTGTAACTGATGGCTATTAGTAAAAGTTGCAGGTCCAGTATTGTTAGAGCTGCTGAATTCTCAAAGAAATAAAAATCTATATTTTTATGTGAAATTTCTGGACCTTTAAAAGTTGGAACTAATTCAATCAAAAGAAAACCATGTGAGCCAAATAAAATACATCTGTGTAACAGATTCAGACAAAGTCCACTAACTGGTTATCTCTCATGATGAACAGCTGAAACTCAAACTATTGCCGATGTATAAGAACAGGTTAACATCGCTGGATTCTAAAACACAAAGAATCAGAATTTATTATCTCCAAAATGTGGGAGCTGACACATACCCACATGATGGCTCTCCCCAATTAGAACAGGCTGCAACTACTAGCACACTGCTTAGAAAAGCAACCACCATAAAAACTATTACAAAGTTTATGTTTCTGTAATGACAGGAAGTATTACTTACCTAGCTGCGGCATGTTGGAAAGGGCCACATATCTTGGATGATGAATAATTGTGATATTAAAAGTTGACTTTAGAGCTGGCTCATCAAAACAAGGAAAAACACTCCTGGCAAATGTTGGCTCCATCTGAGATGCTAAGAGGGCCCTGAAATACATTTTGAAGAAAATGTATTTTTGTCTAAATTGATGGAAGGAAAAAAAAATAGAGTGTGGTTTATAATTAAGTCTGGTGTGTGGGAAGGCGCCGGACACCTTCCCCACATCGTCCTCACTGCCCTCCCATAACACACTCTGCAGTTCTCACTGCACCTTGGAATTCCTGTAAGACCTAAAATAAAAAAGAAACTCTCTAATTTTCAACCACAAAATAATATTTGCTTCATTACATCATAAATCTTTAAAACCTTTTATAAACAAAACAGGAACAAACATAGCAAATACACAATGACTGTCTTTTGAGAAACAGGCCTTCTTAAAACCAGAATTACTTATTGCATTCAGCCTTCATCAAAGTACAAGTCAGTTTGAAAAGGTCTACATTTCTTTTCTTTTTCTCAAATTCCCTCTTATTCCTGGTTGAAATTTTATGAAAGGTTTTAATTTGGACTCGCTTGGGAGTAAACAATATGGGTACATGCCAACTGAAACAAAACAACTTCCAGTTATATATGGTTACTCACATGTATTCATCAAATCTCTACTGCTGCTTCTCTTTCTTCCTTGGAAAAACACAAAACTGACATTATCTCATGTGCATTGATAATATATACAGAAACTCTTGGGAACAAGAGTTCCTAAACAAACAAGATGATGTCAAGCTCACACTCTGCAAACACTGCCTGAGTTTGACAAGAACAGGGATCTTAGTAAATAATTTCCTCCTCAGAATAAACCTGAAATCCTATTATTCCACTAGCCATTTGGTGACCTGGGAACCTATCTTTAGATGACAGTTGTGAATGCTAAATTCCTTTGTCACCTAGGGTCCTAAGACTTACTATCTCTGATCCCTTTATTCTTGCTTCAGTCCCAATTCTTAGAAAAGGTGAATTCAACAAAGATATCTTGAAAGAATGTATCCCTCCATTCCTTACTCCTGGGAACTCCTCTTTTCCCTACAATGAGGCTTCACTTCTAACAAAAAAATTCACACAGCTTTAGGCGGGACACATGGAACAGTCAACACATTTGGAAACCTCTTATAATCAGCTAATTTTGGTTGTCTATAACTTCAGTGGGACAAAACTATAATTTGTAACTAGTTTTTTTTTTTAATTTTTTTGCTATTTGCTTTTTCCTATTTTATTATACTCTATTGCATGGATTAGCAGGAAGCCTGTGAGCTCTGACACTAGCCAAAGTCACTCTAAGACCCTGGTCCCTCTGCTACTAACTGAATAATCCTGAGCAAGTCACATAACATTGCTGAGTCTCAGTTTGTCCGTGTAAAAACTAATGATACTATGTTTATTTCTGTTTGAGCTTTTATATTGTTAAGGACTAAATTTACCAATAAGTCACTTTTGAATTATCCTATATTTCTTTCACTCTGACAAATCATTCTTGATTCAGATGAATCAGAGAGTGGTACTTACAGGGTAGGAGTAGAAGTTTGGGAAATCACTAATTACAAATGCATTAACCTATTAAGTCCCAAGTTTTCAACTGTGAGACTACTTCAGAGAAATTGCACAGTTGCATTAAAATATATTGGAAATTCTAATTTAGAGCTTATATATATTATTATATTAACTGACATTAATATTCTTGTTATAATTAATATATAATATTATAATTATGTTATAATTAATATAATAATGTAACTATATGCATATTATATGTTATGTACTATAAAGTTTTAATAGGTATTCCACATCTGGGATGATGGGACAATGGGTTAAAGAGGTTGTAGGGTTATAGCTGACCATAGTCTGAATAAAAATTGCTTTTCTCTCTGATTAAAAACTACTAGAAGTAGGGGTTGTGCATTTTTTGTTGTTGTTATTTGTTTGTATCATTTACATTACTTGATAAAAGCTGGTCATAGCAACTGAATAAGTATTTGCTCAGCCTTGGAGCCTTTATAAAATTCAGACAGTTTAATATTAGTATAGGTATAACATGGAAGTATTTTTGTAGAGTTTTTATACTGGCATTTGTTTATAGTTTGGTTGATGTTTTTAGGGGGCATGGGATAAAGTGGAGATTAATTCAATTGACAATTTAATGGAAAAAAATATCAAAAGGGAATTCAGACATGAGTTCTTGCTTGGTATCTGCAGTATAAACAAATTGTGTAACTTTGAGAAATTGCTTAAACTCTCTAGAAATTCATTTCTTTAAAATGAAGGGAGGGCTAGATCTTGACGGTCAATTAGAACTCTAAAACTGATTCTAAGATGGATAAAAAGCCCATGAGGTGGCCATGACTGAGTCATCTGAAATTGGAGAAACCTCCTCTTAGTGGTTCATGCATGATTTTGAGAAAATCTATAGTCCTATGGAATTACAGAGCCTTGGTACAAATGGTAGCATATTAACATAAAAAGTGTGGTATAGAGTGAAAAAGCACACCCAATCATATAAAACATATGGGAAACCCACAAATGACTATTGTTTTGTAATAAAAACTGTAGGAAGTAAAGCTTGGTGATAACCTTTTCACTGCTGTGACATCACAAAGCTTAGGAATCTCAGTGAGGTTGTAAGGTCAAGAGAAAACAAGACTCTTCAGGGAAATGGGAACTTTTATAGTCACCAGCTCAAATAGGTTAAGGACACCAGCTTGGAGAGACCACTTGGGCAAATCAAGCATCAAGCAAATGCCTTCCAATTCCATGATATAGGTCTCCAGAGAAGTGAAATAAAAGAAATTCACTTGGCTCTTATTCAACTAGTTCCCTCCTAAATTTATACAAACGGTCTTTTTGGTTTTCAGTCTTGACTGTAAAGGTCAGGAACAACCAGCAGCACATATGATCTTGCTAAGTCACTTCTGGTATCCTAAGGGTGGTGTTTCTCTCCTCACCCCGCCACCCTGGAATCAAGTAACCCTGTAAAGCTATTCAGACCTCAGAAAATAGAACCATCCACCACTCTCTTCTCCCTTCAAATTTCACTGAAACATGCTATTATGGTGCACATTAAGTCTATGTTTAGAGAGGTCAACTGGTGAGGGAATTAATTTGGAAATATCTGCAGAGCCACTTTCCTGCCCTCTTGTCTTGCCAGAGAAACATGGACTCACCACTTTCTGGTGCTGGAAGAGATCTTGGTAGTCAAGAACCACATGATGCCCTTGCGGAATCAATCTACTACCTTATTAAAAAATGCCTACTATATTTACTAAGTAAGGTATTTTATTCCAAATTATTGAACTCTATATGCCTACAGCTCTGGTTAATAAGTGCTAAACAGCAGAGCTGGTCAAAAATTAGATAAAACTCTTCAAGAGTCATTCTGCCTATCCCTTGCTTAATTTTTTAACACAATACACACTTAGAAATCAAAATGTTTAGTAGAGCCAGATGTTACACCACTGGACTGTGGTTCAAGGATTGGCCCATAAATCATGTTTGTTTATTACTTGTGTAATAGGATCTGAAAACTGAAGTTTCCACCAGGCAACAAAATATAATAGATTCAAAATTCCAAAGAAAGGTGCCAAACCATGCTCTGAAGATCATCAAAGTAAGGATTTTTACTAGGGGTCTTTTGGGGCTTCTGAGCTAGGTATAAAAAGACAAGAAGAGTAAGAAAGGAAGACAAAAACGAACAGGGAAGAGATCTTTTGGCTGGCAGTAGGTATTTTGCCAAGCCTTCCATGTCAGGGAGATGGAAAGAGATGCAATCCTCTAACCTTGGTCTAGGGAGAGAAGACCCCCAGAGAACAGTAGAAGTGTTTCTTAAGGATAAAATAACTACTGGACTGGTGTCCAACTTACTATTAGGAAAGCTGAAATCAACACTGTGGCCAGAATCTAACTCCTACCAGACAAGAATGTAAAAGGCAAGAGAACAACTGGTTGCTTTGGAGGCAGAGATTTGGGACATATGACAGTCCCAGACAAGGGTTGTATGAGTGTTCCTTGGAGGAGCTGTGGGGTCTGAGACACAGTAAGCCAGGATTGGAAATGTCTTGTCCTGTCCAGTAGAGCCACCTGGAAGAGGCTGAAGGAGAGTAGAGAGATGCATTACTTGATGTCCAAGGGCTGAGAGTCACAGTGACCATCAGAACAGAGAAATAAGTATCCTGCTGGATTAGGAGAATGATAGGAGAAGGAAAAACAGCAAGGAAACCATGGGGAGTCTAAGAAAGTGATATCATACAGGAAAAAGACATCTGTTAGGTCAGAGTGAGACCAAGTGACAAGAGCTCTAGTCAAGGAAGAAGTACTTGCCCTATGTGTCACCTGTTGGCCCCTGTCCTATGCACCCTTGTGAGATTGAAATGGTAGCTTCAAATAAGCAGGAAGAACTAGAAACAGGAGGTAGAGAAATGGAGATCAACTACTCCTCACCTCTGTGGAGACCTTCATAAGTCTTTATAGAAGATTTGAATCATTGGTCACGGGATTTTCTTGGTTTTTGCCTCTGCCTGCATTTGTGGCTTCCATTTAGAGCCAGCCCTGAAGTGGGGAAGTGAGGGTGCAGTGAGGTAGGAAGGAGAGAGAGCAGTAAATGAAGTTCAAAGTTTTGAGTATTACACAGGACTTGATTTTCTCTTTTTTTGCCTCTGAATATATTTGTGACTTAATGACAATAGATCATTTGTCACCTAAGAATGAGCAGGAAATTATGGGTTGCTGAAGTCTTCATATGAGTAAGAAAGATGATTCCATAGACTAAACTGTAAAAGGACAGTGGGAAAAGCAAAGTTGTACTTTTACAGCATTATGAGGTTATGCCTTTTCTGTATGTTTGAAAAAGATACAGGATTTAAATATTTGGTTAGCAAAATAACTTCCCAGAGAAAACTGGTTAGTCACATGAAATCCAGAAGTTGAACACCTACATAGGTAACGAAATGACCTCTTTCCTCTATGACATCATCAACATGATGTGCCTGGCACTTGAGTTCACTGGCCTTGTTTTGAGATATTCACAACATTTCCTAATATTGCTCAATTATCTATTTTATGTGTCATACCCTAAGCACTGTGCCAGGTTTCCTAGCATAAAAAGAAACTACAAGAAAGGCTTTTCAAGTCTTTCTTCAGTCTATCTACATGTACACTAAGAGATTGATTTTGATCATGCTGTACTCCTTTGTTTTTCCTCAAAAAATGGTCCTAATTTCCTGCAACTATCTCATACTTCTTTCTCTGAATCTTGCTATTTTCCTTTCTCTAAATATCTCCTAGCTACTACTTATCTTTTATCAAGGGAATGCCATGATCAGAAATGAAAGAAGTATTCCTAAGGATACAAGAATAGGGAGATATATATATATATATATATATATACACACATATATAAATATATATATGAATTTATATATATATGAATTAATCTCTAATTAATTTAGAAAATAGAATAGAATTACAGAGTCCTTCCATCTTATTTTACAGATGTGAACCTTGATGCCCTGGAAATTTATACAACTTAGACAACTAGTAAGCGGCAGGGATGGTACTAGAATCAGGGTCCAGGCTCCCATGCCCAGGGTCCTTTTTAATTCCCTGCCAGACTTCAAGTATATAATTTAATAAATACTAAAATCAAACAAAGATCATGAAGATGACTTAAAATTAACCACATAATTAATAGTATTTCCAAATTTAGGATAAAACTTCTGTTTTCCACCAGGAGGGAAAAACTGACTGGAATCAGCCTTACGCAGAACATAACTAAAAACACTGACAAAATATATGAAACGACTGATTTTAGACATTAGAAAACAGGAACCACAGGACTGTGATCCTCAAGAAAAGACAAGGTGAAATCCACGATCACTCTTTATTCCTGGAAGCAACTTCTAAACTGCAGTGCAGGAAGGAGAAATGGAAAGAGAATCCCATGATCTCACTGAGTTGAGAAGACAGAGATTAGTGTTCAGAAAGGCCTACACAGCTAACATCTTAGGGTACAGTGGAAGAAAGGAAGCAGCTGTACAGAGAAAGACCTCCAGAAATCTTCATAGAATTCCCCTTGAATCATTCTTTCCCGGATTTTCCCGTTTTTGCCTCTGACTGTATTTGTGACTTTGTGACTGTAGATCATCGTCTAAGAATGAGCAGAAAATTAAGGGTTGCTGGAGTCTTCATGCAGGAATAGGAAAGATAATCCCAGAGACAAAACTGTGAAAGGACAGTGGTAAAAACAAAGTTGTATTTTTATTTCATTATGAGATATGCTTTAATCTACATTTTGTGAGGTCAAAAGAAGGACATTGGGGAAAGAATAAGTACCAGGGAAGGGTAAACTGAATAATTCCTCAAGCTTGCACAGTACTAGGAGTTGTTTGAATTCCAACAAGCCAGAGCATAGAAATCTCTAGAATAGGTGGTTTGTTCAAAAGAAGTAAGAAAGGAAATGCCTGAGTAGTAAACTAGAGGTGCTAAAGTAGAGGCCATGGTAGAGTTGCTCTCGGCTTAAAAACAAGGCTCAAGAGAATCACTAAGTAACTTACATGCCTGTCTTAAAGTGATCCATATTCTTTAAAGCAATATAACAAAAATCCAGTGCTCAAAAACATAAAAATTTAAATGTTGGGAGCTCAATTTTAAAAAATGAGAAAATGCTCAAATATTTGGAAGTAAAATAACAATGTTCTAAATAACCCATGAAGCCAAGAAGATATCAAAATTGAACTTAGAAAATATTTTGCACTGAATGAATTTATGACAAGTTGTTAAAGTAATAGTGGGAAATTTATAACACTAAATGCCTATATTAGAAAAAGAGGATATTAAATTAAAGACCTTGTGTCAACCTAAAGAAAACAGAGAGAAGGAAATGAAGTCCATATTAAGAGGAAGAAAGGAAATAATAAAGATCCAAGTATAGATCATTAAAATAAAAGAAAGAGAAAAATCAATAAAACAAAAACCCGGTTATATAAGGTGAATAAAATGGATGTGTCTCTATGAAGACTTATAAAACTTATTAAATATTAAAGGTAGAAGGAAACTTGAAGAGTCCCACCCTTTAATTTAAAGCTGAGGGCCTTGAAATTTATGCAACTGGTTAAACAACTAGTAATGAGAGGGTGACAATGTTATTGGGCACTGGCCTGTAACAAAACTGAGGCAGCTGCAGAGGTTCCCTATTCACCCCAAATCTTGTGATCATGCCAGAATGATTTCAGATATGTCTCTCAGAATAGCAGTCACGAATTTATTAGAAGGGATAGGAAAAGGGAAAAGGGGACACCATCAAGGGAAAAAGTGGGTCCTCTCTGAGAGAAGATAGCACTCCCCTCCTGCCTGCCAGGTTTATTGGGGGGTCCCAGGGAGATTTCCAAAGAGTCCCACCCTGGTCCACATTTTGACTTTTGACTGACAGCAGGATCGCCTCAGACTTTCAAGTCCCCACTGCCATAACAACTCTAGGTAACTTTGGCCCATGCTGACCAGTTCTAATTGGAACCTGTTCTTACAGATTTTATGGTTAGGGGAAATTATCCTTATCTCCCTGAGTTCTGGGAACTGGTCTATGTAAGAGTCATAGAAGTTCCCTCATTCCATTCAGAGTAACTTGTATTCATCTTACTGGCATTTTGGTCTGCATTTTTCCTGCAGATAACAATTTGTTTGATGAGGAGTGTAACATATCCTGTGGACTTAAGCCAGACAGGACTGTAGGTAAATTCTTTTTTTAGAAAAAGAAGCATGTGGTGGGCGGGGAGAAAGAAAGCCTCTGGGTCAGCAAAGTGGGCCCAGCTTATGGAATTATTCCCTAACTTCATGTTCCCACTACTTACATTTCTCTGTTCCCTTTCATTTCCCCCATCAATGACTTTAGGTCCCTAAATTTTTAGAGTATTTGGGCATTGATTTAATCTGGCTGCTTCCTTATGAGAATGGGTGTAGTTAGGCAAAATGACCCGAAATTCTTATTCTCTATCAGGTGGAGGCATAGACAGTTGAGGGAATTTAGCAACAAAGCAGTCCAGAGATCATGGTGACAGTTGGTGGGTGACTGGACAAAGCAAACACAGGATAGGGATCATGCTAGGACAACAATAAGCAAGACAGCAAAACATTATTTTTTGTAAACAGCACAGAAGCAATTAGTATTATCAGTCAGTCTCTGAAAAACAGGAAGACTTCATTAAAGTTTAAGATGAAGTCCAACAATGCTGCTGACTTGTGAGTGGAGGCCATTTAAGGCTTTAGAAAAATAAGCAAAGTTGGTAGAAATACACAATATTCAGTTTTTATAATGGCACAGGTGTCCCCTTGAGTTATATTCAAGATATCTAATGCCATCTGATTTCTGTAAAATAGCTTTTTATTAGCACTACCTCTATGTTAGAGGGATCCTTTTCACTGTGTCATTTAGGTCTGGAGATAAAGATTTACAGAGGCTAAGAGTCTTTAACTTAGCAGGTGTTGGGGTTAAAAAGTCTCATGATCACTGGCTTTCTGATTCTACAAGTTTGATGACTTTATCAAGAATCTTTCAATTGCCAATGGGCAAGATTTGTTGCCCCAAAAGCCCAAGGGTGAAAGTGTCAATTCTTACCCCTAAAGGCTGTGGCATCTAAATTCCCAATCAAGAGAGTTTTTGGCCCTTACTAGAGTGTGTGCCAGCCAAAGAACCATCAATTATCTCAAGATTTTCCCTCTAGTCACCCAGAATCTGAGGCATAGAGTAGAGGTAGTATAGATTGTATAAGTAAAACCAGGCATAACAGCAAATGTTACAGCACACTGGCCTGTCACAAAACCAAGGCACCACACAGGCTCCCTGATTCTTATGATCATGCCAAAAAGATTTCAGACATGTTGCTCAGAGTAACAGAAGTGTTAGGAAGAGGAAAAAGGGGACACTATCAAGGAGAGAGTGGGTTCTTTCAGAGAGAAAGACGGCATACAACTCCTACTCTCCAGTTTTACTAGGGAGTCCAGGAAGCTTTGGAGAGAATCCTACCCAGGTTCACCTTTTGACTTTTGACTGACAGCAAGATGACATCAGACTTTTAAGTCCTCACTCCAACTTTAGTTCATTTTTGCCCATGATGATCAGTTTTAATTGGAACCTGTTCTTACCAAGTTTATGGTTAGGGTGAATTATCCTTCTCTGGGTAACTTGTGGGGGTTTTGCTTTGTTTTGTTTTTTATAGACACAATACCTTTATTTTTATTTATTTTTATGTGGCGCTAAGGATTAAACCCAGTGTCCTACATGTGCCAGCAAACACTCTACCACTGAATCACAGCCCTAGTCCCTGAATTGTGCTCTTTTTATCAGCATTTTGGTTCTGCATTTCCTCTGCAGAGAACAGGTTGTTTGCTGAGGAATATAACATTCTATTGACCTAAGCCAGGCAGGACTGCTAGTAAGTCGCATTAAAGAAAAGAAGAAAAAAAAAAAAAAGTATGTGGGGTCAGTGCAGTAGGCCCCATTTACAGGATTATTCCCTTAACCTCATGTTCCCATCACTCACATCTGTCTGTTCCCTATCAGTATCAGACAAGGGGTCTAGCTCCCAGAGAGAAAAGACATAAATTACCAATATCAGGAATTAAAGAAGTCACGTCACTATGAATCTGACTGATTTAAAATAATAATAAGGAAATATTTTGATAAAAGGAAATATTTCAAAAACTTTGATTAAAGGAATAAGTCCCTTGAAAGATACAAACCATTTAACCTCACTCATACAGAAATGGTCTAAATAGCCCTATACCTACTGAATAAATTTAACTTGCAGTTACAAAACATTTCACAAAGACTTCACCGACCGAGGTGGCATCATTGGTGAAATTCATCCAGGCATTTAAGAAAAAGATAATAAAAATAATTTAAGAAAAAGATAATAAAAAATTACATAAATTCTTTCTGAAAATTGAAGAACAGGGAATACTTCAGAATTCATTCTTTAAAGTCAAAGTTATTTTGAAACCAAACCCAAAGATGTTGCCAAAAAAAAAAAAAAAAAAAGGTCAGGATCTTTCATGAACACAGATGCAAAAATCCTAAACAAAATCTTAGTATACAGAATCTAATAATAATATATATAAAGGTTAATGCATGAAGACCAAGTGGAATATAGTACAGAAATGCAACTTTAAAAAAAAATCAATGAAATGGTAAATTAACAAACTAAAGAAAAACCATATGATCATCTTAATATATGCAGAAAAAATATTTAACTGAATCTGATATTCACTCCCAATAATCTCAGAACATTAAAAATTTAGAAGGAACCTCCTCAATCTAATCAAAGATATCTACAAAAAATAAAACCCACATAAAGAATTAATGATGTAAGACTGAATGCTTTTACAATAAAAATAAAGGAGGACACTTGAATATCTTCACTTATTTTTTCTATTAAATATTGTACCAGAGGCACTAGGCATTAAAATACGACAAAAGCCACATAAACTAGAAAAGAAACAAACCATCTGTATTTGGAAAGAGTATAATAACTTCAGTAGAAAATATAATAGAAAATTACATTTTTTTCAACAAAAAAAAGGTGGCTAAAACTAGCAAGTAAGTTTGGTAAATCTATACCATACAAGATCAATATACAAAAAGGAACTAGCAATAAACAATAAAAAATTCAAATTTTTTATTATTTTTTAATTTGTTTTAATTAGTTATACATGACAATATAAATCATTTTGACACATTGTACACAAATGGAGCACAACTTCTTCCTCTGGATGTACATGGTGCAGAGTCACATCAGTACTGTAATCATACATGTATATAAGGTAATAATGTCCATCTCATTTCACTGTCCTTCCCATCCTACACCCTCTGCCCTCTCCTCACTCCTTTCTGCACAATCCAAAGTCCCTTCATTTTCCCCCACCCCCCATTATGGCTCAGAATCCATTTATCAGAGAAAACATTTGGCCTTTGGTTTTTTGGGTTTGGCTTATTTCACTTAGCATGATATTCTCCAGTTCCAGCCATTTACCTGCAAATGCCATGATTTCATTTTTCTTTAAGGCTGAGTAATATTCCATTGTGTATATGTACCACCTTTTCTTTATCCATTCATCTGTTGAAGGGCACCTAGGTTGGTTTCATAATTTAGCTACTGAGAATTGAGCTGCTATAAACATTGATGTGGCTACATCACTATACTGTGCTGATTTTAAGTCCTCTGGGTATAAATCCAGGAGTGGAATAACTGGGTCAAATGGTGGGTCCATTCCAAGTTTTCTAAGAAATCTCCATACTGCTTTCCATAGTGGTTGCACCAATTTTCAGTCCCACCAGCAATGTATGAGTGTGCCTTTTTCCCCACATCCTCGCCAACACTTATTATTGCTTGTATTTTTGATAATTGCTACCTTGATAATTACTAGCAAGTAAATTTGGTAAGTCTATACCATACAAAACTGATATAGAAAAGGAACTAGCAATAAACAATTAGAAATTCAAATTTTAAAAATACCATTTATAATAGATTCCAGAAATATGAAATAGGTATAAATCTGACAAACCATATAATATATGTACTGTGAAAACCATAAAACCTTGCTAGATGTAATTAAAGAACTAAATAAGCAGAGAGATATATAATGTTCATTAATTAGATGATTCAATATTTTAATTTTTTAATCCCCCCAAATTTTTATATAGATTCAATGCAATTTCACTTGAAATTTCAGCAGTCTTTTTTTTTTCTTTTCTTTTTTATAAATTAACAAGATAATTCTAAAATTTGTGTGAAAATGCAAAGAACTTAGAATACCCAAAATAACTTTGAAAAGAACAAAGTTGGGAAAGGAATATTATCTGACTTCAAGATTATTTTTAAAGTTACAATAATCAAGACAGCATAGAATTGGAGTAAATATATGCAAATAAATCAGTGGAATAGATAGGGAGTTCAAAAATACACCAACATACATGTGGACAACTAATTTTTTTTTTAACAAAGGTGCAAAGACAATCAATGGAGAAAGAACAGACTTTCAAAGTGTTTGATGTAAGCACTGTATAGAGGGAAAAGAGGGGTGGGAGGTGTGGGGGGAAGGGAAAAAATAACAGAATGAATCAAACAACATTGCTCTATGTAAATTTATGATTACACAAATGGTATGCCTTTACGCCATGTACAAACAGAGAAACAACATGTATCCCATTTGTTTACAATAAAAAAAAAAAAGGGTTTGGTGTGACAGTTCAATTTTCAAACACCAAAAAGAACTTCAATTCATACCTTCTATGTTATATAAAAATTACTTTAAATGGCTCATAGATATAGCTATGAAACGTAGAATTATAAAACTTCCAGAAGAAGGCATAGAAGAAAATTTTTATGAGGTTGAGCTAATGTTTTCTTAGATGTAACACTAAAAGCCTGATACATAAAAAGAAAAATTGATAAATTGAGCTTCATCAAAATGTAAACTTTTGCTCTTTGAAAGACATATTAAGAAGATAAAAAGACAAGTCACAACTGAGAAAATATTTGCAAAGGCTCTTTGATGAAGGACCCTTAACAAAATTCTATAAGAAACCAAACAACCCAAGAAAAATAGAACAAAATATTTTAGCATTAAAAATGGCAAATAAGTACAGAAAATGATGTCCAACATTATTGGTTATCAGGAATATATGAATTAAAATTATAAGGGGAGCCACTCTACCTATTCAAATGGCTAAAATGGAATAGCCTATCAATATTAAGTGCTGACAAAGATGTGGAGTAACTAGAATTTTCCTATACTGTTGATGAAAATTTTAAATGGTCAAATGCCTTAGAAAATAGTTTCATAGCTTTTCAAAAACTTAAACATTAGTTTACCATATGATCAGTAATTCTACTGAGTAAAAGAAGTCAGATGAGAAAAACTACATGATTCCATTCATTTAAAACACTAAGAAATGTGAATTAATCTACAGTTAAAGGAAGCAGGTGCATGGTTGCCTAAAATGTAGAGAGATTATAAAGAGCAGAAGAAACTTTGGAGGTAATGGATATTCCCTATTATGTTGACTGTGTATAATTTCACTACCACATTTGCAGACATATGCCAAAACTTCTATAGTTGTACTATTTGGATACATACGGTATATTGTATGTCAATTATACTTAAATACAAATATTTAAAAATTACTAGAAATAGAAGCAGTAAGAAAATGTGCATGATAACCTAGAGAAAATGAAGTCAATAGAAATGAAACCAAAAAAAAAAAAAAAAAACAGAGATGCTAAAATTAGCAGACAAAAACATGTAAATAATAATTACAAATGTGTCCAATATGCTCAAGGTGAGGATATAAAGCAAAACATCAATGTAATAAGGAAAAAATGAAATACATAAAAATGTAGAAATTTAATGATAAAAAATACAATGCCTTGCATGATAATTTCACTGGATGAGACTAAAAGCAGATTGGACACTACAGAAGGAGAAAAACAACAAAATTGAATGCAAAGCAATTGAAACTACCCAAAATTGAATGCACAGAGGAAAAATACTTTAAAAAATAAAAAAGACCTCAGTGACCTGGTAGGTAATGATCAGGCAGCTGACTGGGTAATTGGAGTCCCAGAATAATAAGGGGGAAAAAAGGGAACAGAAAGAAATATTTTAAAATAACGTCTGAAAGTTTTTCTAAATTTTATAAGCACTATAAATTCACAAATATAAGACAATGAACTATGAACAGGATAAACCAATGATAAGCACACTGAGGCAAATTAAATTCCTGAAAACAAGTAACAAAGAGAAGTAGATAATGAAAAAGGGAAATCATACACAAAAGAATAAATTAAAGTCATAGACATCTCTGCAAAAATTATACAAGACAGATAATGAAATAACATCTTTGAATTGCTGAAATTAAAAACAACAGTAAAAACAAACCTGCCAATCTAGAATTTTATACCCTGTAAAAAAATTCTATCAAAGATGTGGAAACTTAGATGTGCACAAAGAAATGAAGAGCACTAGAGATGAAAGTAAACAAAGAGGATTTTTTTTGTTGTTGTTAAGTTTTTATTCAAAAGTCATTGATGGTGCCTACTGTGGGGTGAATACCTAAGCTAAGGTGTCCCAGCAGCTCAGGAGGCTGAGGCAGGAAGATCACAAATGTAAGGCTGGTCTCAGCAAACTTAGGAGACCCTGTCTCAAAACAAAAAAAGAAAAAAAGGAAGGAAAGGAAGGAAGGAAAGACTCTAGAGGGAGGGAGAGGAGGAGGGAGGGAGAAAGAAAAGGGTTGGGGATGTGACTCAGTGGTAAAGCATCCCTGGGTCCAATCTCCAGTAAGAAAGGAAGGAAGGAGGAAGGAGGGAAGGAAGGAAGGTAGTTTAGGGGGAAAATACATATAGAGATATGGATATAGATATAAATATAGAAATAGATACAGATATGTAGATTTATAGCCTATGTAGAAGTAAAATGTTTAGCAACTATAGCACAAAGGATAATAGAAACTGGAAGGAAATGGTTCTAAGATTCATAGATTATTTATGAAGTGGTAGATAACATTTGACTCTATAATAAGTCAGGAATACATATTATAAACACTAGAGGAATCCTCCCATGCACATATTCTCCCCTGAATAGAGCTAATTAGCCAAGAGTTAAAATGTAATGGAATTTTAAAAAATACTCAATCCAAAAAAAAAGTAAGAAAGAAAGGCAGGCAGGGAAGGACACACATGAGGACATGCAGATGGAACAATAGAAAACTAATAGCAAGATGTAGATTTAAGTTCAGTCAAACCAATGGTTAAATCAAATTAAACAGTCTACCACCAATTAAAAGAGATTGTCGGACTGTATAAAAAACAAGAGCCAACTCTATATTTTCAATAAGAAATTAATTTTTAATATCCAGACACATATAGGTTAAAAGTAAAAGGATAGGAAAAGTTATATCATGTAAACATTAGTTATCTAAAAAACTGGAATAGGAAGAAGACACGATGAGTGGTATAGAACATGGCCTACCTTTCTCTCAAAAGGTGCTGTGGCAAGTTCAGAAAGGACTGGAATTTCTAAATGAAAATCTGAACTTCAGATCTCTTAAACAAAAGGAAGTCATGTTAACTTTAAAGAACTCATTCCAAACCTTCCCAAGATTGAGTGTGCCTTCTCACGCCAACAACAAAAGGAGGTGATCCTCGGTATTGTTTATAAATTATTTTTCATAATGTTATTGGATACCATGCTTCTTACATTCAACTTCTCCTTATATCAATTTTGCACATATTAAATGAATATATGGATGTAAAATTTTTAGCATAACTAGAAATATTACAATATCATTCTATTGAAGGAATTTCAAGTGTTTCAATTAATTTATTGGGATTAGTACTACGAAAAAGGGTCTCTGGGAGGACCAAGTTCATCTTCAAGGGAACATGGTCCCCAAATATTCTCAGTAGTAGATACCTAGTTTTACCTTCAGGGTGATATTTCAGAAAAGGCCTCCTTATTTCTTTAATATAGTGGAAGTAAACCTCTAACCATTCAATGGTTCAGAACTATTCAAGTGATTCGTACAGTACTTACCAGAAAAGGGTTTTTTGTTTTGTTTTGTTTTACTTTTGCAATTCATCTATTATCAGATGACTAAGCAATCCTCAATAAGCTAATTGGCTTTCAGTATAGGAACATCCTCTGCAATGTATTCTAAAGGTCAGGAGCAGCGGGTACAGAGAATAGTTTCATAATGCAATGTTTTATGGAGTCCTTGATAATAATTGCTTAGAAGCCTTGGATGAATCAAAATGTTATAACTCTAGTCATTTTTCTGGATCAAATATTTATTTTTCTTGGAGAAGATTATAGAGTATCATCAAAATTTACTTACCAGAACTCAGATGTGCAAAACAAACTGTCTTATAACTAATCTTCATTCTCTAGAAACCATGTTTTCACTGATAGTACAGAAAAAAAAAAAAAAAAATGCAGGCTTACCAACTATTTTCTTCATTGTTGTTGAATTTAAATCAGTCTTATTCAAGGGGATAGTCTAAACTCTTTTTCATGACTTTCAAAGTCTAAACGCTCTTTCATGACTCTTTAGGACATGAAAACTGATGATGTTTCCTTATATAATCAGATGCCATATTGGAAAAGGAGAGAGAAAGAGGAGACCTCTTTAAAAGAGAGGACTTCTTGAATTCAGCAGACAGATGTGACCACATTTTCTATACTGGTGTGACTTGTGAAACCATTTCTTCATAAAGGTCAAGGCACAGTGGTTCCCATTGGTGATATGTCCTCATGTGGGCTCTTGCTTCCATGGCCAATCATCTAAGCCTGGCTATAACTCTCTTTGGAACCACATCTTGGGTGACCATTTCTACAGCATTCATAGTAACAGTTATTTTGATCTTTAGCCTTGTAGCTCTTCTTTGGCTCTCCAGTCACCTTCCAGATACTCTTCTACCTCAAATAGATCACAGGGACCACCTGCACTGTCTTGGCCCACTGGCCTAAGCTAATTCCATTCCATGAGTTAGAAGCCACATTGGCTTCACAGTCATACCATTCATAAAAGGAAGAACAAATCTCCTTGTGGAACTTTTTTGCATACATTTCTAAAGAACAAAGTGGGAATTAACTAGGCCTCAGAGCCAATCTACAACCAATGTGGAGAGTATAAATACTACTGCTCCCTTTCTCCTAATAGGGACAATTCTGAGATGTGGTTCTACCCTCAAAACTGTACTCCATGGAACTCTCTTTGATCTCACATCCTGGATTGGCCTTCTTCCCTTCCCAGCATGTTTCCCCATTTTCCAGGTGGTTTTTTCTAGGAACATTTCCTGAGTAACTATCCTCATAGGAAAATTTGTTTGAGGGTTATATCCTGTCACAAAGAGGAGGGTGAAAAGTAAAAATGCTTGTTCTCCCTATTTGTCCTTTCTTCTCCAAGCCTTTCTCCCTATGTTGGAAGGCCTCTCTACCCTCCCTTACTACACTATAGCTGATCTTATGTTAGGGATAGGAACACTAAAGCTGGATAAATATTCAATCGTTCAAATAAAGTTAAATACTTGAGTCTAAGTCTAACAAAAAGCATATAAGACTTAAATATTTAAAATGATAAAGCAAAGGTCTAAATAAATGAACATTCCATGTTGATGGATTGGAATATTCAGCATATGAAAGTGTCAATTCTCCCTAGATTGATACAGAGGTTTTACAGAATTTATTTCAAAATCCCAAACAACATTTTTCAGTAAACACAAAAAAGAATATTGTCAAATATTACGGAAAATCAAAAGAACTAAAATAACTAAAAAGTAATTCTGAAAAAGAAGGCAAATTTAAGCCATAAGAATCAAGACTAGGTAGCATTAGCAGAACAGACACAAGAGCCAACTGAGAAGAATAGAGCATCCAGCAACAGCCTCACACAATACAGGCAACTCATTTTTGACAAAGTTACAAAAGCAATTAAATGGAAGGTTGGGGAGAATAGTCTTTTCAAGAAATGGTGCTGAAACAATTGGATATTCAGGCTGGGGTTGTAGCTCAGTGGCAGAATGCTTGCCTAGTATGTGTGAGGCACTGGGTATGATCCTGCACTGGGTTTGATCACTGCATACAAAATTAAGCAAATAAAGTCATAATGTCCATCTACAACTACAAAAAAACAAAACAAAACAAAACAATTTGATATCCATAGACAAAAAAAAAAATCTTCAACCTAAACATCCCATCCTATATAAAAATGAACTCAAAATGAGCCATATATTTACATGTAAACCATAAAAATATAAAACAAAGATAACGTTGAAAATCTGCGGAAGGTAAGGCTTTTGAAGAATTCTTAAGACATGATACCAAAAACATGATCTATAAAAAATAGATAAACTCAACTTCATAAAAAATTATACATTTTTGTTCTGTGATTTATTAACAGGGTGAAAAGAATGTACAGACTGAGAGGCATATCTGAAAAGCACATATATCTCTCAAAGAACTCAGATTTAGAATATATAAAGAACTCCCAGAATTCAACAGTAAAGAAACAATTCAATTAGAAAATGGGCAAAAGACACAGAGACCTTTCACTGAATAAATATACACATGATAAATAAGCATAAGAAAAGATGTTTAACCTCATCAACCATTATAGAAATGCAAATGAACCCACATTGAGGTATCACTATATGCCTATCAGCAAAACTAAAATAAAAATAGTGACAATACCAAATGGTGATCAGCATGCAAAGAAACTATCACTTGGACTTTGTTGGTGGGGATATAAAATAGTATAGCCAGTTTGGGAAATAGTTTGGCAGTTTCTTAAAAACTAAATATGCCACAACCACACAAACAAGCAATTATACTTGTAAGCATTTATCCCAGAGAATGAGAACTTATGTTCACATACAAGCCTGTACGCAATTATTCATAGAAGCTTTTTTCATAATAGTCAAAAACTTTTAACAACCACAATATCCTTTCATAGGTGAATAACTGAAACCGGTATACACATACCATGGAATAGAAGTCATCCAAATTACTGATATATCCTGGATTCTGAAGGCAGTATGCTCAATGAGAAAAGCCAACCTCTAGAAGTCTCTTGCTGTCTGGTTCCACTTATACAGCATTATAAAAATGACACAATTTTAGAGAATAGATTAGAGGTTGCCAGGGTTTTAGGATGGTGGGGAAGGGGTATGAGTAAATATGAAGACCAACTCCAACGTGATAGAGCAGTGCTATATTTTGAATGTAGTAGTGGTTACAAAAATCTACCCATGTGATAAGTAACATAAAACTATATACACTGTTCTTGATATTGTACTATAATTCCTGCTCTTGATATTGTACTATAATTATGTAAGATGCAACCATTTGAGGAAACTGGATGAAGAGAACATGGGGCCTCTGTAATATTTTTGTGAATTTTGGGAAAAATAAAAACTACTTCAGATTAAAAGAAAAAAAATGTGAGGCACTGATTTGTGGGCATCAGAATTACCTGAGGCAAATGTTCAGATACACAAGTTTTCTGTATTTCATTCTAAACTCACTGATCTAGAATTTTTTTTCTCTTTTAAAATTGTAATTCTGGGGAAATATACATAGCATAAAAGTTACATCTTTACCATTTTAAAGAGCATAGTTTGGTAATGTTAAGTTCATTCATGGTGTTTCGCAACCAACGTCCAAAATTCTTTTCATCTTGCAAAAGTAAAACTCTATATGTGTGTGATAATAACTTCCCACTTCCCTGGACCCTACCTGGGATCTTTCAGACTCACATGTACCAGGAACTCAGCAGTTTCCATGTTTAGATAACAAGGAAGCTGTTTGCTCCCAACAATGATAACCTGACCTATAATAGCTGATACCACTGCCCAAGCTGTGTACCTCCTTTCTCAATTAATTCTCACACTATTCTAAAAGTTCTCAATTACTGTATCTATTCCATGAATGAGGGAATGAGAAAACTGACTCAAGAGGTTAAAAACATTGACTTAATTCACACAACTCAGGTTCATATACAGATCTGATGTGGTCCCCAAATTTGCCATACCAGCTTCTTTATGACCGTGGCTTCAAGTTTAACTACAGATGTCTTTTTTGTAGTTTCAAAAGCAAAGACCAAAGGGACAACTTCGCAGTTGAAGCTCTTCCAAAACGCCACAAGTTTGAAGCTTTACCTCAGTTTTAAAGTTCTGAAAGCATGGTTTCTAGTTGTGGTTGGAGTTGGTCGGCACAAGAGAGAAATGTATTCCTTTCCCATGTTTGCTAGTTTGTCTGAGTCGTATCACCACAAAGACAGAAGAGAGGGAAGAAGGAAGCAAGGAAGGGAGGGAGGAAGAGAGGGAGGGAGGGAGGAAATACAGATGAATGGATGAAGATTTACTGGGTGCCAATAGAAAACATTGTCAGATATACATGAAGAGTTTCCATTTTTTTTCCTCTGAAAGATCTTGCACCCTGAAATACAGTTAAAGATTCTAAGTGTACATAAGTTGGGTAAGACATCATCCTAATAAGAAAATTTCAAAACTATTTTTGAAATAGTATTGATACATTTTTTTTTAAAAAGAAAAATCAAGCATGCTGTTCTTAAAAACAAAATTTATAGATTACATATGCACTAAGGCAGGTTGATAAACTTCTTTCAAACCTTTGAAACTTTGGGGGAAAAAAGTGAAAGACATAGTTTAGCGGGTGATTTAATAGCCCCCCGCCCCCCCCCCCAGAACACTTTCTCTAATAATAAGGGGCAAAGTACATGCAGTCGTGGAAACCACAAATGCTCCATCACTGAATGAATGAAGAATAAGTTGTCAGTTTAAAAAAAAAAAAGAGAGAGAGAGAAAGAAACTGTTTTGTTTGCACCATATATGCCATTGCCCTAGCATTCTCTGGTTTTCAGTAGTGTGATGGTAAAGTAGGGAAGAGGTGATTCTTCTTGAGCAGAGGCTGGAAATACCGGGTCTGGGAGACATTATTTCAAATGGGTGCAAAATGAACACAAGTTCCTTACGTGGGCTTGCAAACTCAGAGAGGCTGTCTCTTGTCATTGCTTTTATTTATTTACTTTTTCCCAGAAGAGGAATCCCAGAAGTACCTGTCTCTGACATTTTGCAGAGCTTGACGAAGAGTATAGAAAGGGTAGGGGATGATGCTATTGAAGCCAGAATTGGAGACAGGCAGTTAGTGTAGAAATAAGGGATCAGGTCAAATGGAGGAAATGGAGGCCATGAAAGTCATCTGCCTCTGGAAGTTGGAGACTGCCCCTGGGAGACTGGAATGTCAAGGCTCTCTGGAGCCCATTGATTACCAAATTTACCTGCACTTGTCAGGGACTACAGGCAAGGGGTTGCTAATAATGCCCCCTGGGCCCTTGCCTGGCTGAATCACTTTGGCCCTCCCCCTGCCCCATCCACTTCTCACTTTTTAAAACATCTCACCTGCAAAACCAGGCCTAGTCACGTAGGCAAGAAAAAGAGATAAGGAGGGAGAGAACTGGAGAACAAAAGAGAACTTAACCTATAAAAGATGTAGGGTGCCCTCACTTCTTGGGACTTAAGAACATCAGCCATGGCCCCCTCCTCCCCCTCGGGAGAAGTCTGTATTATTACTACTTTTAAATAAAACCTGCTTAATATGCTTGTCGTGGCATGCTTCTCTGGTGTTCAAACTTCAAAATTAGAGGAAGCAGAACTGTCACCTGTATACGGCAGCATCACTACTTGCCAACAAAAGGAAATGAATGCCCCAGACAGTAGTAGGAAGGGATTAATTAAAGCAATTCCAAAGTTGTGGAGCGCAAGCCTTAGCCTTAGCAAAAACCAAAGGACATGGAAACGCACAGCCTGATGTGGGTATATTTGTTGCAAGAGCAGAGATTACAAAACAGCCCTGATGTGGGTGTATTTGTTGCAACAGCAGCCCTTATAGAGTGACCTAAAAAGAGGCAGAGCAGGGAGCTGAGCGCTTAGAGCGCTCTGGGTAGGCAAGAACATCAGAACAGAGAAGGGCGCTTTAGCCTGATGGTACTCCAACATTAACTCCCGCAGACACCCAAGAAGTTCGTTAAAACGCAGATTCTGAGCCCCTTGGTAAGGAGGAGGGCCCGAGAATCTGCATTTCCAACAAACTCCCAGGTATTACAGCTGCTGTTTGTCAAAGCACCAATCTTTGAGTAGCAAGGAGTTGAATGTTCAGGGGAGAGGGGTGTGAAGAAATTCTGAACTACAGAAGAAAGGGGCTTTCTGAAGAAAGCGGTAAACTTTTGGGGTGGCAGCAACCTCAAATTGGATAGGCAGGTCAGGGAAGAAAACTTAGGTCTGGAAACTTAACTCTTAGCAGTTTCAGGAGGAAATGAGAAAGGAGGCATTTGCCCTCTGGCTCCGGAAGAAAGTGTCAAAAGGCAAACGTCTTTTAGAGGGGCAGGAGATGCACACCTGAACACTGTGGGCAGCTGGACCTGCAGCCTGCTCCGGGACACAGGGAGTTTGAGCTGACCAGCCCTTACCTGCGCTCGCCCTGGTCGGTGTAGATGTTTAGAAAGAGGCCCTCCCTGGATTCCTGGAACACTGGGCCAGAGAAGCTGAGGTGCAGCTCGTAGCGGCTACCAGGCTGTAGGGCTTCACCGAGTTCCAGCACCATGTATTGAGTGTCCATAGCGAACCACACGTCATGCACCGGCACGCGACCCACGGTGGCGTTCCCAGTGCCGGGATACAGTGGACCCCGCACTTCAGTGCGATCGTAGTCCAGGAAGAGGCTGTGCAACAGTAATCTCGTGGTGGACATCGTGCAGCGCACTGTGATGTTCACCCGGCCAGTGAAGCGCAACAACTGCGCCGAGAGCTTGTCGGGCTGCAACCGGGGCCACAGTTCCAGATCATAGTGAAGCGGCACCAGCCAGGGGGGCAGGCGCAGCTGGTCCCAGGGCCCCGGAGGTCGCCAGTCTTGCGAGG
Organism: Sciurus vulgaris; assembly: GCF_902686455.1. NCBI lineage: Eukaryota > Metazoa > Chordata > Mammalia > Rodentia > Sciuridae > Sciurus > Sciurus vulgaris. The sequence goes on along the minus strand of NC_136466.1, from coordinate 45,578,390 downwards.
TGGCTGTCACCTCTGGCTCACTTGTAGGGCCGGGTTCCTGCGTTGAAGGTGGCTCCTCCTGCCCCAGGGGAGAAAAGGACGCGGCGTTCGGGACAGCGAGTCTACGCAGCTCGGACGGCTGGACACGAGCGCAGTGGCCATACAGGGAAGCGAACACTGCCAGCGCCAGCAGGAGTGCGGCAGCCAGCCCGGCCAGCAGCAGGGCCACTGCACGGCTCACATAGAAGCCGGAGCTGGTGGGGGGCTCCATAGTGCGAATTCGGCGCTGGCGAGAGATGGGAGACTCCAGATAGCAGCAGAGACACAAACCCGAGCAAGGGTGTTGGGTGGTGGGACCCCCAACACCCGCTGCCCCTTCTCTCTTGTACTATCCCTCCTCCTCCTCCACGAGAAGCCTAAAACTGCGACAGGAGAGAGCGATTGGGACCACGGCTTCCCCCTCCCAGTTAATCAGATCCAGGTCCCAGCCTACTCAACCCGCCCCACCAGATAGCTGGGAAGAGGCGGACCCGACACACCAAGATGCGCGCCCCTTGGGGTCCGAAGTGAATGACCGCGCAGAAGAGGCATCCGTGGTAAGTGCAGGCAGGGAGCTGTAGAACCTAACTCTAATCTGGACATTTCCGAGGGGTTTAGAACTTGTTGGGGGGGGTGGGGCTGTTAGTCTTAAAATGTTGTCGCAGGAGCGTCAGAAAACTGAGCACCTTCTCTTGCTTGACCACAACTAGTTCCCGGCAATACAAATGCTCAGCCACCAGCCTGGGCTCTTGTGCTGGTGGGGAGGGGCGGACCCAGAATATTTGGGAACACGCTTTGAAATGACCCTTGAGGGAGGCAACTGCTTTTTCATATTATCTGAGGCCAAAACTTACAGTCCCCAAATTCGCCTCCTGAATAAGGACAGGATGCATGAGGCCGGAACAGAGAATGTGAACTTGGAAACAAGGTCTGGGGTCCTGGAGTCTTTCTGGAATTTAGGAAGCTGGGTTGGAGGAGGGGTCGACAAAAAGCTATGGAAGCGTCGAGTCTGCGGCTCAATCAAGAAGAGGAAGTGGGGGCCGCTCTACCTCGGAAAGAGGGAGCACGGGAAGCCTCCGCAGTTTTGCGCGGCGGAGTTTTCCCTTCCTGGAGCCTGGTCGGCTCTCCGCAGCCCTGCGGGGTGTGGGTGGGGGACTCTACTCCCACTTTCAAAACGCGCTCATTTGAAGCAAGGAGGATAAAACTATCCAGCGGCCAGCCTTTCCACCCGGAAACCGCTAGGCTGGAACTGGCTCCCCAAACTGCCCTCGTCAGTAAGGTCTTGGGCTTGCCAGGCATCTGTTTGCTATTTAGCGGGTGATCCTGGGCGAGTTCCTGGCGCTGCTCTTGGTCTTGCACGCACGCAAGCACGCGGGAGAATTGGTTGAAAGGATCAGAAGGCGTCGGAGAAGAGGAAAGGGACAGTGGTTAAGATCCCACTGCAAGCTGAAGATTTATTTTAGAGCCTCCCGTCTTTACAGTCCTTTTATTATACCCAACCCGAACGAAAATAATTTTCCTGTCGCAGTTATACAATGGGCTTCACTTTCGTGTTTTGCTTTTATCTCTCTTCCAGTGATGAAACCCCTTTCACCTGAGTTTGGAAACAGGGCGGACCACAATGATTCTCGTGGGAAATGGTGCTTCCTTGCTCCTTTGACTGCAATTAATCACCTCAACAATAAACCAAGACAGGAAGGTGGACGGGGATTTGACTTTAAACTCAGGTAGACGGATGTGCTGTGTAATCTGTGAGCCAGTCTCCTGGTTCTAGTTTCGAGAGTTACTTTCTTCAGAAATGGAACAACCATTTTAAAATACTTATAACTATATGCATCACTCTCAGAAGACGCTGGGCAGAGCTGAGAGAAAAGTCTCCTCTATTTCTACATACAGTTCTACAGTTGAGCTATCAGAATTGTGATTTACTGTAATAGCAGGTTCTCTGGGTTTAGGATAACAGATGGGAATTGAGACAGATGTGAAAATATTTAACTAATTACTGACTTTACCAACCTCTGGACAATTTCTTGAAAGATTTTAAAGGATTCCAGACTTCCGAGTAAAGGTTAAAAAGTAAAGAAGTCAGTAACAGGATTACTTCAAACACATTAGACATGTTTCTCCCCTCAGTAACAAGAAACTGTACTGGAAGATGTATATGCAAATGCGAGTTTTGATTCTGTTTTTCTAACATCAAAAAAACAGAGATTGGCTCCCACATAAGAAGTTTCAAAATCATTGGGTACAATGATTCAACAATTTAAATATCTCATTAAAAAAGAAAATATTTCTGATAAATCATTAAAGTTACTCAAAAGAATTTACAAAGTGGCTTCCTGACTGAGTCAGGATTATAACAATTTAGGAAACTGGAAAATTATTTGACATCTGAATGAAAATATTCACTAGAAATTTTTAAAAATGTTTTTAGTGAGTTTCACAGAAAACTACTTTTTACTGAGATCAGTCAAAGCAGTGATTCTCAACTGGGTGTGACTTTGTTGTCTCTTCCCCATTTGGCCATGTCTGGAGACAGTTTGGGTTATCACAACTGGTGGAAGGGAATGCTACTGGTATCTAGTGGGTAGAGACCAGGAATACCACTAAACTTCGAAAAATGCCAAGAACAGCCCCCAATGAGAATGAAGCAGCCTGCACAAAATGCCATTTGTGCTGCCTTTCAGAAATTCTGAGCAAAAACAATTATCAAAGCATTTTATATGATATCCAGATAAAAACTTCAGCTATTCATCTTGTGATATTTACTTTTGTTGTTCATGTTTATGCTTTGGTATGTCTATTATTTTTCTATCTTTATTTCTTATACTTATTATGGACTACTGTAATACATTATTATACATCTTGGGTCCCATGACTTAATTTTTCTTTTTATTTTTCTAATTTTACTGTGAAAATTCCATTTTAATGAATATTATATTCATAAGTCTGAAAATAAAAACTTATGAAAATTATGTTAAGGTATCTTGCTTCTACTACTTTTATAATTAGTAATTTTTTAGTTTGCGTATCCTTTCAGTATTTTTTCATGCAAATGAAATAAATACAATTATAAACCCATGTATTTCTCCCCTATTCTTCAAAAAAATTGTGTACTGTATTATAGTTCTGTACCTGTATTTTCTCTTGTTTTTTGTTTTTTCCAAAATATATTTATTTTTAAAAACAAAAATCAGATGTTTTATAGAGTCAGATTTTAAAAAACAAACCAGAGTTCAGATTCCAGCTTAGAGTGAAAGCTGAACATGAGTAATTTCATGCAGAAGTGATTTCTCTCTACAGGAGATAAAACATTCTGCTGAACTGTAAGCACTCAGTTCTCTAAATCTGATTGTACTTCTGCCGTCATTTTATTCCATTTCAGGGCTCTGACATGCAAAAGAATCCATCTCTAAAATTCAAAGTTTCGGGATTGAGATGAGCGATTGCTGGGCTTGGGTTGGGGTTTATAACCAATTCGTTCATTAATCATCTGTTCCCGGCTCTTGGGGTCATTGCTCTGCCTCCTACAACATCCACGTCTTCCTTCTGTTTCTTACGGGTCTCCAAGTCCTACCAAATGCTCTCAAACTCTTTAATGTCATCAGGCTTCAGTTCTGGGCACTTTGATTTCCGTCGCAGCATACTGAAATTAACACTGAGCCAGAGCTGATGAACTACTGAACTATTTTCAGCTCAATTCACAGGATTATCCTCAGGATCTAAGGAAATCTTGAATGGATAAGTCATTCATTAAACAAACTCTTCCTGTGCTCCAGGTACAGAGTTAAAAGGCACAGTCACAATCTTGTCCAGTTTACCTCTGATGCCCCAGCACCAGCAGAGCACTGGGCCTTACAAAGAGAGCTGCACGCAGTTTACCTGAAGCCTTCCTACCCATCATCTCATTCTCTATCCAACACAAAGAACAGGCTCTTTTCATGCACCTGTATTTTCATTAAAAGACAAAACAAAACATATTGGCCATCCTTCCATATCAGTCCACAGACATATTTCACATAGTTTTCTACAGCTGCATAGTATTATACTGAATGGATATTTGCAAAGGTTTCCCACATTGGGTTATTTGAAAAATTTTACCAGAGTACAGTCACACAGGCTTTTATTTAAAGGCAAAGGATATGGTGCACCAAGAAAAAGAAGAGTATAGGTGGGCTGGGGTTATAGCTCAGTGGTGGAGGCAAGCGCTAAACATATGGGGCACTGGGTTCAATTCTCAGCACCACATATAAATAAATGAATAAAATAAAGGTCTATCAACATCTAAAAAATATTTTAGAAAACAAAAAGTACAGGCAAACACTGGTGGTCAGGGAGCTATGATGTGCAAACTCCCCAGGGCCCTTGTTTCTACAAATGGACCATTTCGTATCACCAGTTTGAACCACCAAATTCTGTGAGAGAAATCTTGTCTACAGAGAACTCAAAGAAGAAACCCTTAGGCCCTTTAAATAATCAAGCTACGTTTATCAAACCTGTACATTCAGTTCCAAAACTTTAGTAAAGAAACAAACCCTAGAAGTCTCCAGGGAAAAGTTCAGGCTTTAATCCCTATACACAAACTGGCCAAGAGTAAAAACATATATCCAGATGGAAAGCATAGTAAGGACAACTGAAAATCTCTTCCCTCATAGAAGTCATGTAAACATTGGGAAAATGTCAAATTTAACTATCATAGAACTCTGGAAATTAACTGAAGGTTTGCAGCAATTCTAGAAGTGTTTATTCAAGAAAAAATGTCAAATTTCAGTACAGAAGGAGTGACCTATGTGGCAATTCTCATCTTCTTCTTCCCAGATCCATAGAAACTGAAAATCGATAGCTTACAAGCATGGTGAAAAAGTGTAGCTGGCAGCCCCTGAAAAGAGCAGGAAGGTGCTGCAGCCCCTTCGAAGCTTCATTTTCAAAGAACTGTCATAAAACTGAAAGACCCACTTGCTAGACTGTCTTTATTTGACCTGACTCAGAGTTCACCCAAATGTGAGCAGTGTTTCCCCAGTGGCTTTGGATGAAAACAACCCCAGGCAACTGTTTAATATTGTAATTGCTGAAGGTGAGCAAACAATTGGGGCAAATTTTAAGCTCATCAAAAAGTCCAGGAAAAATATACCTATAAGGGGCTTTGAAAAGCTCCAATTCATTCCCCAAAAATCTAAAAAGACATACACATGTATGAAACTATGAAATGTGCTCAGAGAATACCTGAGAAGAATCTAAGCTTTCACTTTTAGCTAATCTTGAGGCAATTCTTAAGCTAAATGTGAAGGCTAAGACAGAGCTGTCAATTGCCTAGCTGAGTTTTGAGAGGATTACTCAACACACACACACACACACACATACACACACACCCTTTTTAAGGACTGGGAGGATTACAAGTTCTAAGCATTTGAGGAAATCTCTGTTTAGTCATTAGTTGATCACTAAGCTAACTGAGCAAGGATCAGAATTTACTGAATTAGTTTAGGAAAAAAAGATGGTTATAACAAACTCTGGAAAGGAATGAAAATCTGATTTTCAGAGTTGTGCATTTTCAATGTTTCCAATAACAAAATGGTCACATGTAAAGAAACAAAAAACTATATCCATACATAAGAAAAGAAAGCAGTCAATAGAAAATGTCCCTGAGAATTCAGGCATTAGACAAAAACTAGGCAAAGACTTAAGTTAATAGCTTAAGGAAACAATTAAGAAACCTATGTCTAAAAAACTAAAAGAAAGAATGAGAATAGCATCTCATTTAAAATATCAATAAGCTAATAGAAATTGTATTTTAAAAGAACTAATGGAAATCCTGGAATTGAAAATACAACCTTAGAAGACAGAAAGATCTCCCATGTCCTTGCATAGGCAGAATTAATATTGTCAAAATGGCCATACTACCAAAAGTGCTATACAGATTCAATGCAATTTCAATTAAAATCCCAATGACATACCTCACAGAAATAGAGCAAGCAATCATGAAATTCATCTGGAAGAATAAGAAACCCAGAATAGCTAAAGCAATCCTTAGCAGGAAGAGTGAAGCAGAGGGTATCGTAATACCAGAACTTCAACTATACTACAAAGCAATAGTAACACAAACAGCATGGTATTGGCACCAAAATAGGTAGATCAATGGTACAGAATAGAGGACATGGACACAAACCCAAATAAATACAATTTTCTCATACTAGACAAAGGGGCCAAAAATATGCAATGGAGAAAAGATAACCTCTTCAACAAATGGTGCTGGGAAAACTGGAAATTCATATACAGCAGAATGAAACTAAATCCCTATCTCTCATCCTGCACAAAACTCGACTCAAAATGGATCAAGGACCTTGGAATCAGACCACAGACTCTGCATCTTATAGAAGAAAAAGTAGGTCCAAATCTTCAACATGTTGGTTTAGGATCAGACTTCCTTAACAGGACCTCCCATAGCACAAGAAATAAAAGCAAGAATCAATAACTGGGATAGATTCAAACCAAAAAACTTTCTCTCAGCAAAGGAAACTATCAGCAATGTGAAGAGAGAGCCTACAGAGTGAGAGAAAATCTTTGCTACTCAAACTTCAGATAGAGCACTAATTTCCAGAATATATAAAGAACTCAAATAACTCTACACCAAGAATACAAATAACCCAATCAACAAATGGGCTAAGGAAATGAACAGACACTTCACAGAAGAAGCTCTACAAGCAATCAACAGATATATGAAAAAATGTTCAACATCTCTAGTAATTAGAGAAATGCAAATCAAAACTACCCTAAAATTCCATCTCACCTCAATTAGAATGGCGATTATCAAGAACACAAGCAACAATAGGTGTTGGTGAGGATGTGGGGAAAAAGGTACACTCATACATTGGTGATGGGGTTGCAAATTAGTGCAGCCACTCTGGAAAACAGTGTGGAGATTCCTTAGAAAACTTGGAATGGAGCCACCATTTGACCCAGCTATCCCACTCCTTGGCCTATACCCAAAGGACTTAAAACCAGCATATTACAGTAATGCAACCACATCAATGTTCATAGCTGCTCAATTCACAATAGCCAGATTGTGGAACCAACTTAGATTCCCTTCAGTTGATGAATGGATAAAGAAACTGTGATACATATGATACATATATATATGATACATATATACATATGTATATATGTATCATATGTATATATATGTATATACATATGTGTATATATATATATATATATACACACACAATGGAATATTACTCAGCCATAAAGAATAATAAAATTATGGCATTTGCAAGCAAATGGATGAAATTGAAGAATATCATGCTAAGTGAGATAAGCCAATCTCAAAAAAACTAAAGGATGAATGATCTCACTGATAAGTGAATGATGACACATAATGGGGGGTGGGGGGCAAGAATGGAGGAAGGAGGGACTGTATAGAGGGACAAGAGGGGTGGGAGGGGTGGGGGGAAGAAAAAAATATAACAGAATGAATCAAAAACTATCACCCTAGGTAAATGTATGAGTACAAAAATGGTATGACTCTACTTCATGTACAAACAGAGAAACAAGATGTATCCCATTTGTTTACAATAAAAATGAATTTAAAAAAGAAGCTGTGGTATATATATATATATATAATGGAATATTACTCAGCCATAAAGAATGATAAAATTATGGCATTTGCAGGCAAATGGATGGAATTGGAGAATATCATGCTAAGTGAGATAAGCCAATCTCAAAAAACCAAAGGGCGAATGATCTTGCTGATAAGTGGATGATGATACATAATGGGGGGTGGGAGGGAGGCAAGAATGGAGGAAGGAGGGACTGTATAGAGGGAAAAGATGGGTGGGAAGTGTGGGGGGAAGGGAAAAATAACAGAATGAATCAAACACCATTACCCTATGTAAATGTATGATTACACAAATGGTATGCCTCTACTTCATGTACAAACAGAGAAATAAGTTGTACCCCATTTGTTTACAATAAAAAAAGAAAATATAATAGTGAAATGAAAAAAACCACTAAATGGGCTCAACAGCAGTTTTCATCACAAAAAATAATTAATGAAATTTAACATAGTTCAATTGAGGTTGACCAGTATGTGGAACAGAGAGAAAAGAAAAAGAACACAGAAAAATAAATAGAGTCAAAGGAACTTGGTGAGACATCATCAAGGAGACCAAAATATGCATTGTAGGAATTCCAGAAAGATAAGAAAATGAAGAGGATGGAGAGCTCATTCAAAAAAACAAAAATCATTAAAAAAAGTCAAAAATTCCCCCAATTTTTAAAATTTTTAAATTTTATTTGTATATGACAGTAGAATGCATTTATATATTTTGATAGATCATGTATAAATGGAGTGTACTTTCTTTTTTCTGATTGCATATATTGTAGGATCACATTGATCATGCAGTCATATATGTACATGAGGTAATAATGTCTGTTTCACTCTACTGTCCTTCCTACCCCCAAACTCCTTCCCCTCCCTTCACTCCCCTCTACTTAATATATAGTAACTCTATTCTTCCCTATCTCCCCACCTTATTGTGAATTAGCATCCGCATGTCAGAGAAAACATTCAGCCTTTGGTTTTTCGGGTTTGGCTTACCTTATGATATACTCCAACTCCATCCATTTACCAGAAAATGCCATAATTTCATTCTTCTTTAAAGGTGAGTAATATTCCATCATACCACATTTTCTTTATACATTCATCTGTTTAAGGGCACCTAGGTTTGTTCCATAGTTTAGCTATTGTAAATTGAGCTGCTATAAGCATTGATATGGCTGTGTCACTGTAGTGTGTTCATTTTAAGTGAAGATATACATCTACTAATTCTAAGAAGCTCAACAAACTCTAAGTAAGATAGACTCCAACTGTGGACAGTCAAAGACAAAAAGAGAATTTGGAAGTAGCAAGATAACAGTGATTCATCACATACAAGTGACCCCACCCAATAAAACTGTCAGTTGATTTCTGATCAGAAGCCTTGGGGCCTAAAAGGCAATAAATTGACATCTTCAAAGTGCTAAAATAAAAATCCTGTCAACCAAGAATTCTATATCTAGCAAAACTTTAAATGTGACAACCCTTTAGTTAGGCCTACTATACAAGAAATGTTAAAGGGAAACTTTCAGGTTGAAACAAAGGACACTAGACAGTAATTCAAAGTCAGTTGAAGATATAAAAATCTGAACTGAACAGAAGAAGATATACAATGGATTGACAAATATATATAAAAAATGTTCAACATCTCTAGCAATTAGAGAAATGCAAATCAAAACTACTCTAAGATTTCATCTCACTCTGGTCAGAATGGTTATTATCAAGAATGCAAGCAATAATAAATGTTGGCGAGGATGTGGGGGGAAAGGTACACTCATACATTGCTGGTGGGAATGCAAAATGATGAAACCATTATGGAAAGCAGTATGGAAATTCCTCAGAAAACTTGGAATGGAACCACCATTTGACCCACCTATCCCACTCTTCAGTTTATCCCCAAAGGACTTAAACTCAGCATACTACAGTGACACGGCCGCATCAATGTTTATAGCAGCTCGGTTCACAATAGCTAAACTATGGTACAAACCTAGGTGCCCTTAAACAGATAAATGGATAAAGAAAATGTGGAAAATATATATGATGAAATATTACTCAGCTTTAAAGAAGAATGAAATTATGGCATTTGCAGGCAAATGGATGGAGTTGGAGAATATCATGCTGAGTGAAATAAGCCAATCCCAAAAAACCAAAGATTTAATGTTTCCTTTGGTATTCAGATGCTAATTCACAATTAGAGGGGTGGATAGAATAGAGTTACTATATATTAAGTAGAGGGGAGTGAAGGGAGGAGAAGGAGTATGGGGTAGGAAGGACAGTAGAGTGAAACAGACATTATTACCTCATGTACATATATGACTGCATGATCAATGTGATCCTACAATATGTACAATCAGAAAAAATTACACTCCATTTATGTATGGTCTATCAAAATGTATAAATGTATTCTGTCATGTGCAACTAATTAGAACAAATAAAAAATTAAAAGAAAAAGATAAAAAGATCTCGAAGAAATATAGGTGGGCAATTATAAAAGCTAGTATTTATATAATTTGTATTAAATATCTCTAAATTTGAAAAAAGTGATTATAACTTCAATTTTGAGTTTCTGTGATCTAAAAGACAAATTCATAAAAGCAATTATATTACTGGATACACAAAGTATAAAGATGTAATCTATGATATTAATAATGAAAGGGAAGAACAGGTGTGTTATGGTTTGGATGTGAGTTGTCCCCCCAAAAGCTTATTATATGTGAGGCAATACAGGAAGATTCAGAGGTGAAAAAAATTGAGTTGTTAGCATCTTAACCCAGTCGGTGAATTGACCCATCAGGGATTAATTGAAGTGGTAGGGTGTGGTTGGAGGAGGTGGGAATTGCAGCACAGCTATGGGGTATATGTTTTGTGGAAAGCAGACTCTCTCTCTCTCTCTCTCTCTCTCTCTCTCTCTCTCTCTCTCTCCCTCTCTGCTCCCTGATGATGCAAGTTGCTTCCCTTTTCCATGCTCTTCCGCCATGATGTTCTGCCTCATCTTGAGCCTGGAGGAATGGAGCCAGCCATCTATGGACTAAGACCTCTGAAACCATGAGCCCTCAAATAAACCTTTCCTTCTCTATGATTGTGCTGGTCAGATCATTTAGTCACAGCAGCAAAAAAGCTGACTAAAACAAGGTGTATAGGAACAGAGTGTAAGCTTTGAAGTTAAACTGGCATAAATTTAAATTAGATTATTATGACTTTAAAATATTAAATGTAAGCGCAGTGAAAACCACAAAGGACATATCTATAGAGTACACACATAAAGAAATGAGAAGGAAACCAAAACGGAAAAAATCAGTTAAAGACCAAAGAAGGTAATTATGTTCTTTTGAGAACAAAAAACTCATATAACATATATAGGAAACAAATAAAAAATGACTGAAATAAGTCCATACTTATAATTAATTACTTTAAATGTAAATGTCTTTAGATCTTGGGCGGGTTTACTAATATCAAAAAAAATTGATATTTAATGCAAAAATGTTACAAGAGACAAAGATATCATGTATTATAAAAGGTTCAGAATAGTAATAAGATATTATAATTATGAACATTTATATACCTATATATCATATTCTCAAAATGTATTAGCAAAATGCCAGAATTGAAGGAAGAAGTGAACAGTTCTAGAATAATATTTACAGACCTCAATACCCTACTTTTGACAGTGACTAGATCAATGTAATATGATACAATAGCATATTAAAAGGATTATTCATCATTTTCCTAGTGAGATTGATCCCAAGAAGGTTGAGGTGATCCAACATAAGAAAATCAATCAATGTAACACATAATATTAAAGAACAAAGTTAAAAAAAATGATCATTGAGCTGATGCGGAAAGGATAACTTAACAGACTTCAACCTTCATATGATTAGAAACTTGCAGAAAACTAGGAATAGAGGGGAGATTCATTAACATCACAAGGATACTGATAAAAAACCCACAGCTAACATTATCTTCAGTGGTGAAAGATGGAACAAAACAAGGATGTCTGCTTGCATGGCTACTATTCAGCATTATATTGGAATGTTAGATAAGAGAAAAGAAGCAAAAATTATCCAAATCAGAAACGAAGAGGTAAAGCTATCTTTATTTGTAGGTGGCATGATCCTGTATATAGAAAAATCCCAAAGAATCCATAAGAAAGCTAAAGAGCTAACACATTCCACAAAGCTGTAGGAAACAAGATCTACGCAAGAAAGTCAGTTGTTTTTATACAGCTGCAATGAACAATCTGACAAGGAAATTAAGAAAGGAATTCCATTTACAAAAGCATCTGAGAGTTAAATACTATATAATAAATCTAATCAAGGCAATGAAAGACTTTGATGTTGTACGCTAAACATACAGCTGAAAGAAATTAAAGAAGGCGTTAATAAACAGAAAGAAATCCCATATTCACAAATAGGCAGATAACATTAAGATGTCAATACCCACCCCAAAACATTCTACAGATTCAACACAATCTCTACAGAAATTCCAAGCATTTTGAGGTGGAAAAGCCAGTTCTCAAATTCATATGGAATTGTAAGCAACCCCAAAACTCAAAACAATTTTGAAAAAGAAATTAAAAGGTGGTAGGCTCACACTTCCCAACTTAGAAACAATATAGGTCTTCATTTAATAAGATCTGAAATCTGAAATGCTCCAACATCCGAAACATTTTGAACAGGGTTATGCCATGACTGGAATATTCCATATCTGACATTATGTAACAAGTTGCAGTCAAAACACAGGTGTACAATATAGTTTATTGAGTGCCCTCAAGGGAAAAAGAGCTGCTAGTTCCTTCTGCTATGATACACAAACTTTGTTTCATGCACAAAATTATTTAAAACATTTTATAAAATTACCTTCAGACCATGTATATAAGTTGTATATGAAACATAAATGAATTTTGTATTTAGACTTGGATCCTGTACCCAAGATAGCTCATAACATGGATGTACATATTCCAAAATAAAAAAAAATACTAAAATATAAAACACTTCTGGTCCTAAGCATTTTGGATAAGGAACACTTTATCTATACAATGCAGTAGTAATTAACATAGTGTGGTACTGTCATAAAGACAAATGCGGGACTAAAAGAATAGAGAGCTCAGAAATTAACCCTCTCATATGGTCAAATGATTTTCAACAAGAGTTCCAAAACCAATAAGAATTGTTGTCTTTTCAACAAATGATGCTGGAAAAACTGGATATTCATGTGCAAAATAATGAAATTTGGACCTCATTTGATACTATGTATAAAATGTATTCACAAAGGCCATCACAATATGATTCAATGTGAATCAAAGGCCCAGATATAAAATCTAACACTATAATATTCTTAGAAAAAAATACTGGAGAAAATCTTCATGTCCTTGGATTTGTCAACAACATTGTGGATATCACACCAAAAGTCCAGGCAACAAAGGAAAAATAAATTGGACCTCTTCAAAATTGAGAATATTTATGCAAGAAATACCAAGAAAACACAAAAGCAATCTGCAAAATGGGAGAAAGTATTTTCAAATCATATATATCTGATCAAGTATTAATATCCAGAATATATCAGGAATTCCTATAACCCCACAACAAATAGGTAAACAACACAATTCAAAATTGAGCAAAGGACTCGAGTAGATATTGTTCCAAAGAAGATATATAAATGGCTAATAAGCACATGAAAAGGTATTCAACATCATTAGTCTTCAGTAAAATGCAAATGAAAACCACAAATGATGCCACTTCACACTTACTAGGATGGCTATAATTTTTTTTTAAATGGAAAATAATGATTGTGAGGATGTGGAGAAATTGAAACCCTCATGCATTGCTGGTGAGAATGTAAAATGATATAGCCACTGTGGAAAAGTTTGGTGGTGTCTCAAAATGTTAAATATAGAACTGTTCATATGGTCCAACAATTTCACTCCTAAATATATAACCAAAAGAATTGAAAGCAGGAAATCAAAAATATTTGCAATATTCATAGCAAATTATTCACAACAGTTAAAATGTAGAAACAATTCAATGTCCATTAACAGATGACAGTGTATTAACAGAATGTGGTATATGCACACAATATACAGTCATAAACAGGAATAAAATGTTGATATATGCTACAGTCTGGATGGAGTTTGAAAACATGCTAAGTGAAATAGACCAGATGCAGAAGAACCAATGTTGCATGATGTGTGGATAAGACACCTACAAGAAGCAACCTCATCACGGGAGAATAGAGGTTCCCAGTGGGTTAATGGAGGTCAAGGGAAGAGCTATTGTATCATAGATACAAAGTTTTGTTGGAAATAATGATGAAGTTTTAGATATAGATTGTAATGAACAACATCGTGAATTGTGTATTTAATGCCACTGAATTATACACTTATAAATAATTAAAATTATAAAGATTGTGATGTATATCTTTGCACAATAAAACATATTGTAAACAAGGATAATAGTAATATTTGGTTATTCATAATGATCAAAACTATTACTTATTAAAACCTGGAACCATGTAGACACATTAGCTTAAAAGTTATGGCATGCCCGGTTTAGTTCCAAGAATGTCTGTTTGTAACCATACTGTGGCTTTGGAAATTTACCAATAGAACTACTGAGGAAAAATATGAATCCTTTTGAAAAGCAAATATTATGTTGGAACAAAAGACTAGAAAAAAATAAAATATATAAAAAATCATTATCAGCTCTTCCAGAAACCTTGTATGATCCCCTTCCCAATTATAAACCCTCTCTCCGAAAACTCCTATTCTCTAGTTTGATGATATTCACTTGCTTTGTTTTCTTTGTTACCTTACCAACTACATGTGCATCCATAATCCTTATAAATTAAGTTCTTCTACTTTTGAACTTTATAAGAGAAAGAACCTTAATGTGTATTCTATGATGTCTGGCTTTCTTAGTTCAATGTTACTTCTGTAAGATTCATGCATGATGTTGCGTTTAACTTCAGATTTATTCTTATAGTATTCCATTGCATTCATATTCCATAATGTATTTATACATTCTACTGTTCATGAATATCTGAGTCATTTTTAATGGGCGACTTATGAAAAGTGCTGCTATCAGCATTGTACATGTCTTCTGGTATACATTTCTGTTGAATATATACATAGGAGAAAATCATTAAGCCAGAGGATATGTGTACCTTCTTCTTAAATAAATGATGCAAAGCTATTGGCTGTAAAAATTTATATTCCCACTGGAGGCACGTAAGGGTTCCCATTGTTCTGTAACTTTGCCAGTACTTGATATTGCCAATCATAAATTTTAGCTACTTTGGTACATGTGCAGTGCTATCTCATTCTGGTTTTAACTTCTATTTCCTTGATTTACAATGAGACCAATCACTTTTACACGTTATCAAATGATTTCATTTGTGAAGTAAGAATTCAACTGTTTTACATATTTTTCTACTAGCTTTATGTCTTTTTCTTATTGATTAGTATATATTATACCTGTGAGTCTTTGTTGGTTATATGTGTTGCAAATATCTTTTCTGATATTAAAGCAGGATAGAGACAACTGAAGAGACAATAGTAGCTTTCAGGAAGAGGAGAATTTCCTTTCAGTATTCTCTTTTGAAATTCTAAATGCTTGTCTTCCCTTCCAAAGCTTTGATAGGATAGCTTTTGTTGTCCTTTACTAAGTTTTACTTCCAAGTGCCTATCAACTTTTACAGTATGTTCATACTTATCTTCCCCAGGTTTAAGGTTTGGGTCTACCTCATTCAGTAGTGAAAATTCATCATTCTGACCTGCTGCAGGGAGAGCTGATGACTGATGCTTGGCTGCTGCTCTGAATCGCCACCATGTCCACACTGAGAACATGCTTCCACCACGTCCACACTGAGGGTTTGCCATGTGGTACTGGGAGACAATGAATGAGTGTGGTAGGGATGTTAATGAAGAACCTGCAATGGACTTGAGAGGCTGGAAGGACTTGACTGGCAGGCAACTTTGGTTGAAAAACTTTCCATTGGCTTGCCAAGAACTTACTTAAAACTGTGCCAGAGTCTCCTCTCTTCCTTCTATCTATATAACCGTCAGAGTTTCATCATGGTGTAAAGTCTTACTGGCTTTCCTGCCACAGTCCCCTCACAGTCATTTCCCCTAATAAATCTTTTGCATGTGGAATCCCTTTTGGAGTCAGCTTTTTTGACCATATGCAATAGAAAAAGTCATGTTTAAAGTTTGGTTACACTTCTGTCTGGATACATAAATAATTTTTTTTTTTTATTTGTAACTCAAAATTTGTTGAAAGGACTACTTAAGAGAGTAAGACTTTTTTCAAAGATTTTTTTAAATTAGAGGTCTGACATTTGTATTTGAAGTTCTTTTTCAGTTTAAGAAAGCTTTTTAGGCTTATGTTATTAATTATTGCTAATCTTTCAATTGTTCTTGTTCCTTCATCAGAAACGTCCTCAATTCTTAGGTTGGATCCCTGTGATTTGTCTTCTTTACGATTACACTTTCTCTTTATTTTTATCTGAAGTCCTTGCTCTTTTTCATTCATGGAGGGTGTCACCTGCTTTCCCAGCACAGCTTTTGGTATAGCCATAGTGCTATTGCCTCCCAGTCCTCTTTTTCTCTTTTCCCTCTGCTTTCTTTTCTTACCCAATAAATTATTGCAATTCTTGGAAATAGAGGACAGGTATTCAGGGAGTGACATGCTGCATCTAAACATAAAAAGCATTTGAGTGTGGGGGCAGGGACAGACAGGAGTCAGAAAAACCTTTCTGCACTATAGTCTTCCTTATTTTCCATCTGTTTAGTATCAGAGAAGATGACAATGGTTCTGGCAGCAGCGGGGACAGGAGGAGAAGACTTCGTTTTAGCTTCAGGGAGCTGCAGTCTTACCATCCTGGTTCAACTTTCTACCTACTTGTAGAATGTCTTTCTCAGTAAAAGTCTGGATGCTGTCCTTGCCCAAGTGCCAACACTAAACAGATTTCCACTTTTGTATAGCTATACTGTGAGAAGACACTTGGAATACCTGTTAGTCTCTTTTTAGAACAATTCTATTTCTGATTTAGTGAGTGACGAGTTGGGATGAACGTGGGGCAATTCATACTTAACTTCTAGATGGGCAGATTTTCCTGATTCTGACAGCATAGATTCACAGTAACTAGAAACTCCTCCAAATTCTATTAACAGTAGATTCTTACTCCTAATTTTTGGTGGTGACACTTTTATTCTTTTCTAAGCTGAGTAGATATTATAGTGACAAGTTGGAAGGAGGGCTTGCAGTAGGAGCTCTTCTGAGATGCTGTTTTACAGATGCCTCTATCCCAGTACTTACACTTTTATACAAGCAATGCAAAAAGATTCTCCTCCTTTCTGTGTATTAAAGGCACTGGGCACAGAAACCATGGCCTGAGTGTCAATGAGAGCATTGAGCACAACACCCTCACAGCACAACAAGTCCAATAATAGTTTATGGATTCAATAATAGAATTCAAATGGTTAGTTCCCAAGGATATTATTTCTTCTACTGTCTCATTTTATATAATATTTTAGTCACTATTACCAAATCAATGTGTTTAAAAGGAACATCAACTGTGTATATCAACACTCTTTCCTAAAATAGGAAACATAAAACCTGACTTTGGCAGTTCAGATGATTGAGAGCAAACCATAAAGAAGAGGAGGCTAAAATTTTGAGTGTTTTGTTCTCTGTTGTATCTTGTACACCTGATATTTGAACCACAAACATGAAAAACACTCATAGGAAAATAGCAAGAAAAACACATGAAGAAGTAAGCCATCCTAGGTAATAATACTAATACCTATATTAAAATATGTGCTTATTTCTTTTATAGCCAACCATTTAATTATATAAAATCAAATGAAAAACAGATTTTCAACAAAATATTTTATTTGGTAACCTGTTTATTTAGATGGGTAACTAAGGATTGCAGAAGAAGGTCTCTGACATATCTGCATGAAACAGATTGCCAAATGAGTTTTGATGTACTAGTGAAGGTTCAAGCTAAGCTGCTATAATAAAGAGACACCCCCAGTGGTTCATTGTAAGTGGAGGATCAAAGATGGGTATGCAGTTCTCTTCCATGATGTCATCCACCCTCCAAGGGGTGGTCTTTGTCTGCATACTTAGCCTGCTCCACCAATACCACATCTGCCACAGACCCTGTTCCAGGGCCTCAGCTTGCTGCACAGCTGAGACAGCCAGGGAGGCCCCCTATTTCCTGGTTCTTGCAATCATGCTGGAAAGATTTCAGATCAGAGTAGCAGGCATGAGTTTATTAGAAGAGATAGGAAAAAAGAAAAGGGGACACTCTTAAAGGAGAGAGTGGGTCTGCTTAGAGAGGAAAAGGATGACATGCCCCTCCCCTCCTCCAATTTTATTGGGGGTCTCAGGGAAGTTTCCTGAAAGTCCTGCCCAGATCCACCTTTTGACTTTTATCAACTGACAGCAGGATGACATCAGACTTTCACATAAGTCCCCACTGCACATGACAACTCTAGTGTTGGGGGCTGTGCCATGCGGACTGCGCCAGAACAGCACCTGATCATATCGGCAGCGAGGAGGTTAATTGACATAAGCACACTCAGGTGATTTATCGTCCACGCACACAATGCATGCGCATGTGTTCTCAAGCACTCCTGATCGTGCCTGCTCGGACATCTAGCATCTTGCCTAATCTTAGCATAAGAGGCATGGCCCTACCCTCCGCCTCCTGGAGGGAATATAAGCAGGCAGTAGGTAGAAGGAAGAGAGCAGCAGCAGCTAGCAGAGAGAAGCAGCAGGCAGCCGCCGAAGGCAGCTCACAAAGCGGAGAATTGAGAACACACCTCTAGATCACAGATAGGCAGATCGCAGTATGCAGGACGCATCACTAAGAAGCACCTCAGATAGATGCACCCTTAGTTCACAGGATGCAGGACGCACCTTTAAGAAGAAGAAGCAGAACTAAGAAGATATAGATCTCTGAAAGTGTAGTCTCTCTCTCTCAAGCAAAGTCTCTCTTTCTCTCCGATAAGCAAAGCCTCTCTCTCTCTCTCCTCTCAAAGCAAGTAAGCCTCATTTCCTTTATCCTCAATGAACAAGCAAGTAAAGAAGCAGCCCAGAGATAGAAGTAGCTCAGTTTCCAGTCCGCCACCCATAAAGACCCAAGCAAATTGTTGCTGCAGGCGGTGACAAATATCCGTGAATTTGGTACCGCAAAGAGCCAGCGACACTCTAGGTCACTTTGGCCCATGCTGACCAGTTCTAATTGGAACCTGCTCTTACAGATTTTATGATTAGGGGGAATTACCCTTGTCTCCCTGAGTTCTGGGATCTGGTCTGTGTAAGAGTCATAAAAGTTCCCCCTTTAGGGTAACTTGTTCTTCTTGTTGACATTTTGGGCCTTTGTTTTTCCCACAGATAATAGATTTTTTTTTTTTTTTTTTTGCTAGGAATGTAATATATCCTATTGACTTGAGCCAGGCAGAACTACAGGTAAGTTGCTTTTTTTTTTAAAGAAAGCATGTGGGGGTATATAGTGGGCCCAGTTTATAGCATTATTCCATTAACCTCATGTTCCCACTGCACACATTTATGTGTCCTCTATATTTGTCTGTTGCTTAAGCAACTCACTTTATGATGGGTAATTAAGGATTGTATAGCAGCCCCAGCAACTAGCTCAGATGAGGAAGACTGGAAGTCTGAAGAATGGAGCCAAGGTGGCAAAAGAGAACATTTAAAGACTTTCAGCAGTGCTTATGTACCAACAAATATAAATGCATTTCAGTAGTTCACCAATTGGTTTAGCTGTACCACTGCACACAAAGTGGTTGGTGAGTCTGAATGGAAGATAAAAGATATTCGCAGTCTTTCACTTTCAGAAAAGTACAAAAAAAGGGAGTTTAAAGATAGTCTGCTTATTTTAATAGGGCATTGGATGAGAAGATTTCTATTTGGAATTCCTTTAGTCTTATAAAAACTCCAGCACCATTTTCTATCATGTAGTTTTTTAGCTGGCCTAGAAATGGAAGTCTAAGTATGTCTGATCTCCTCAAATTTATAATTTAGTTGAGACAATATTGAGTCACTTGAAAGAAAAGCTTTGTTTTATCAGTTTTTTTTTTGTTATTGTTACCAAAAGACCTGCCAAGAACAATGTAGAGGAGGGAAAGTTTATTTGGGCCTCATAGTTTCAGAGTTCTCAGTTTGTAGATGGCTGACCCATTGCTATGGACCCAAGGTGTGGCAGAACACCACGGTGGAAGAATGTGGTGGAGGAAAGCAGCTCAGGACATGAAAATTGGGAAGCAGAGAGAGTGTTCCTGCTCACCAGAGACTGTATATACCCCAAAGTCATGCCCCCAGTGATGGACCTCCTCCAGTCACACTCTACCTGCCTACAGTTACCACGCAGTTAATATCTATCAATAGATTAACACACTGATTTAGGCTCTCATAATCCAATCATTGCCCCTTGGAAAGTTCTTGTATTGTCCTACACGTGAGCTTTGGGGGGACACCTCATATCTAAATCATAACAAGTTTATATAAAGCAATGGAAACTTAGCTACAGTATACTTCATATATGTAGTCATTATTATTGTCATTATTCTTTAAGTAACAGTTCAGACAATGAACTTGAATGAAAGAAGCCTATCAGTCCAGCAGTTCTGTCAGATGAATGGCCATGAAATACTGTGGCTGACAGTTTGCATATCCTTCTGCTCCTTCATTTCCACCCTGCCCCAGTGTGTAAGTTGCTTCAACTTTTGGATGTGAGAATCTCTCTCAGGTGTAAGCTGACTCTTCTTAAAAGGATCAGAAAACCCCCCTATGCTTTCCATATGCTGACAATGTTTCTCTCACTTTTTATTTTTTAAGTTCTAATCTTGACACTTAATTCCTTTCCATTTGCTTTCTGTAAGTCCTTCATGGTTGTGAAAGGATGGTCAGCATGTTTCATTAACTTACCTGCAAGTCTACTGAGATTTCTAGTTTGTCTAGGGCATATGGATGTGGGTCAGCCCATAAATGTTAGCTGTGCACTGATCCTTTCTAGCAAAATCCAAGGGGAATTCTCTGCATGCTGAGGAAAGAATGTCTGACTGAGAGGAAGAAGGAGGGAAAGGGTGAGGCTGAAACATAAGCGGAAATAGGTCTTCCCAGAAGTGGCAGAATTTGCTAAGGGACAGATCAGGACACAGGGATTGCCAGGAACATGATGCACTTTTCAGCCCTGTTAGGAGGACAGCAGTGTTTCAGCATTGTTGCTTCTGATGAAACATGCATGAACTCAGAGGCCAGGCACAAGTTCAGATCTTTTAGATGATTAAGCTGGGGAATCCTAAGGAACACAGAAGTGTGGCCATACAATTCCAGGAAGAAGTTCCAACATCTGTTCCATGTGTGTCTGAGATTGCATGAAGCCAACTGGCAAAATGTGTTGCTTCCCTTGACCAGAATCATAGTATCTTTAGAAATCTAAAATCACCTTGACTTTTCTCCTCCTTTCATAAGTTGTTTTTGTTATTGAGTTTTGTTTTTCTTGTCAGATTACCTTTCTAACTACTCCAAATTTTGAACTTGGACACACACTCCACGTGAAAAATGCTGCCACTGCAAGTTCTGTGACCTGGAAGAAGCAGTTTGTGGATGCAGGAAAGAGAATCAGAAATAAATTTTGAACCCTGTACCATTAAACAACAGATTTTTTTTTTTTGTTTTATATACACTTGATGCACTTCATCACTATGAGATGCCTGTAGGATCTTCCTGGACCTTTTTAAATGTGTCAAGGCTACTACTGATGTGTGCTGTTAAGAAACACTTTACTTGGATCACTTCTACTATATCAGACCTTTACAAATAATCACCCCCACTTCCACACTGTTCCTTTGCTTCTATAAATTAAGGATTAAATTGTGTTTCCTTTTCATTTATTCTTTGTCCTGGAGTTGATCTATTGGTTTTGGCAAATTACCCAAGAAATTAGACAGTCTGTGATTGTCTACAGTCACACACCTTCTAGTAGGGTGCCTCCTTCAAGACTGTGCTGAATGATACTTATGTGTTTTTTTCACATTCCCCTTGCTGGTAAAATTTTAAAATACTCCTTTCAAAAAGACAAACAGTAGGGTTTTATTCAATCCCCATATGTATGATTAAGGCTACAAGACAACTATTTGGCTAATAAAAGTATCAAGGCCATTGTATAATAAAAAATTTAATAATGATGACAATTGGATAGGTAAAAGACTTAGAAAAATATGAATATTTTCTTCCATCTAGTTCATTTGTTTGGGTGCTTTGTTTTCTTGAAAATCTGCTTATATGAACCCTTGACTTGCTTTAGCTGGATATTTGTGGGCTTTCCTACTGGTACATGAGAAAAGCAGCAATTGGAGGAAGAAGGAGACAACAAGAAGTGGGGGAGAGGGCTAGACAAGGGCTTTTGCTGCTTGTTGCTAAACTTTGATGATTTCTGAAAACTGCTGCACACTGGTTTGCATGTTTGCAGAAAGTGTCAATTTACAGGGTAAATTGTTTTCTGCAAGGTCAGATATTACTTCCCAGCAGAGCTGGGATCGATTTCTACAATTCCTGAGGTGCCTAGCACAGAGCCTCATATACAGAAGTTGTTCTAGAAATGTGTATTTGCTAAATTTAGATGAATTCCAAAAAGTTACTGTGCATTCAAGTTTTATAAATTGAATCATAATTTTAAAACATATGGGGAGCATATTTCAAGGAATGCTGCCTTGAATTATTTTGTAAAATAAATATCCATTTATTTGTGCTTTTTATTTTTTAATTTTAAAATAGTTTTAGACTTACAGAAAAGTTACAAAGATGGTACCCTTATGCCCAGTACCCAGTTTCCCTTATTGTTGATATTTTATATTTGTCTAAACAAATGAACCACTATTAATGAATTATTATTAACCAAAGTCCATACTTCACATGAATTCCTTTAGTTTTTATCTGATTTTTTTCTTCTGATCCAGGATCCCATCCAGGACATCAAGTCACATTAAACCATCATGTCTTCTTAGGCTTCTCTAGGCTATAACAGAAGTTTTGGATGGCCTTGACAGTTTTGAGGAATACAGCTCAAGGTGCTTTGTAGATGGGCCTCAATTTGATTTGCCTGATGTATTTCCCCTGATGAGATTGGAGTTCGGGGTTCTTGAACAGAAGTGCACAGAGAAAAAGTACCATTCTTATCACTTTGTATCAAGGGCACATGTTACCAACATGACTTATCAGTCAGTGATGCTATCGATTTTGATTACTGTTTTGGTTTAGACTTAAGGTATCCTCCAAAAGCTCATGTGTGAGACAATGCAAGAATATTCAGAAGTGAAATGATTAGATAATGAGAGGTGTGATCTACCAGTACGGATTAACTCAGTATCTGTAGGTAGTTAAGGTGTGACTGGAGGAGGTAGATAATTGTGGGTGTGCCTTTGGAATTTCTATTTTGTCTCTGGTGAGCAGAGCTTCTTCTACTTCCTGGTGCCATGTCCTGGGCAACTTTCCTCTGCCACACCCTTCTGCCATTATGTTCCGCCTTACCTCTTGCCCAAAGCAGTAACATTGACCATCTATGAACAGAGAGCTCTGAAACCATGAGCCAAAATAAACTTTTCCTCCTTTAGTTATTCTTGTCAGGTTTGTTGGTCACAGTGAGACGAAAGCCAATTCAATCAATCACACGGCTAAGGCAGTGTTTCCGGTTTCCCGACCCTTTTGGGTTCACTTCCATACATATTCTTCGATGGAAGTCCCTATGCGCAGCCTGTACTGAAGAGGTAGGGAATTATGCTTTATCTACTGGGGGTGGGGGAGGTGGCAATATCCACATAAATTTGGAATTCTTTTATGCAGATTTGCCTGTTCTTATTTATAAATTTATTTATTCAATCATTTATTTGCATCAGTATAGAGTCAAGGATATTTATTTTTTACTTTGGGTTATAATGCAATGCTATATTATTTATTTCATTGCTAAATTTGTTTCAGTTTCTGCCACTGGGAGATCCTTTAGTTGACTCTTGAGCCTGAGACATATATAGCCATTGTTTTATTGTCTTAGTATGTCCTGTCACTACAAGTTGCTCCAGGTTCATCTTTGTATCCCTGCCCCAGACCTAGAATCTGCCATTTCTCCAAGGAGCCCTGTTCCCTTTTATTGGTTATTGATCTTTAGAATCCAAGATCCGAGTGGGTGTCCTCATTGCCTTTGGGTATGGAACTTCTTTCCTTCTCCTTTCTTTAGACCCTATTAGTCAATGGAGTAAAGAAATGTATGTGTGTATACTAATAGGTATATATGCACATATCTATAAATATTTCTATATTTATCCAGCTGTACTCTATTAAGATAAACATGAAATAACAAAAAATATTTCCAATTTGAATCCATTATCACCTATTTTGTAGAATTTGCAACTGTGGACAAGAATGGAGCCAACTAGATTTTCCCCTCTTCTACACAAGTCACTTTTCCTAACCATGTTGCTTATTTTGGAAATTCAGTGACTTCATCAGGTCATATATTCAGTTACCCCCAAGGTCTTATGGGGTTTTTCACTTATCTTTCTCTTTCCTTCTTTCCTCCCCATTCCCTTCCTCCTTTCCTTTTTGTCTCTTGTGAAGTATACTCATTTTTGTCTTTCATTTCTCTTTTGAGTTCTGAAGGTCTCTCTTATGTTCTTTAAATACTACTGTCTATACTTTTTGGCTACTTTTTTTTAAGAGAAATTATCCCATGTAACATTTCCTTGAAACTATACATAACTCTCAGTTCTTTAATTTCTGCTTGTCTTTCAGTGCGTTTTGCTTTCTTTCTCTCCCACCCACTTTCATAGTAATATCTGTGTACTTATGTAACATGTTATTTCTTAATAGTTATTACTTACTGTCAAGTGGGGTCAAAAAATAGGGTGAAAAGGGGTGGAGGGAACAAAGCTCTCAGCTTTGTTTCAGATTAATGATGTCAGTGATCACATCTCTTATTTCCTTTGTTCTGAAAGCATATCTAGTTTGTATGGCAGTCAAGGCTTTAAGTCCAAGGCTTTCTGTACTGGTATCTGAAGTAGCGGGTCTCTGAATACATGTGGTCTTCCCACACTAGGAGGCCTGAAATGCAGGCGGGCGACACATGAGCACAGCCCTTCCCTGCTGTTCTGTGATTAGGGAACTGTCTCTAGGGACTTCCCCTGCTTCTCTCCTGGGTCATCTGCATTCTTAGGTTGACCACACTAAGATTTTTTTTTTCTTTAGATAGAATTTCCTACAATGTAAAGTTTCCTTTCAGGGAAATGTTTCCAATTAAAGATCTTAGAAAGTTGGTTTAACTTTCACTTTTTTCCTTCACTTTGATTTCACAATACTTTCAAGTATGTTTTAGAGTTTGTGCCTGCACTTGCAACCATTTCAGTATTTTACTGAAGATAAAATGGTTATTTGGTTATATTTGGGGGGTTAGTTGGTTATCTTTTATTTTATTTAAGATGGAATGGTTATTTGGTCATATTTTGGGTGGGGTCTTTCTGTTACTGTTCCATTATTGTTAGATTTTTCAGTGAGTTTTGAGAACAGTAAAGTTAAAAAAAATGCTTTATTCAATTATGTTTAACTGGAACACTTGATGATTTCTTAAGTGTTTCTTTCCCAAACCATTTTCCAAATTGGCAAAGTCAGATAATTCAAACACTGGTTGAATGTGCATTTATTGAATACTGAACACAAGAGATTGTCAATGCACTTAAAAGCTTCCAGGGAATAACGTCAGAACTTCTCAACCTGGTTTTCAGGCTCTGATTTAGTTTTCATAGATTACACCCACCACTCCCTTTCTGCAGCTTCACACTCCTGAAAGCCAAATCTTTTCTTCCTTCAATAGGACAGTTCATTTCTGTTCCTATTCTCTTGCTCACCTGCCAGGTGATCTAATACATGAGCACCCTAAGATAGATGATTTTGCTTTTTAATTATTTTACAAATTTCACTTCATAGAAATGGATTAAACAAAGATTAGAAAAGCTATTGTAAAACAATTTACTACCAAATTGTTTCACTGCAAACTTTGATTCCTGGGTTGGAAACTCTGGTGACCACCAGAGATGGGTAGGATAGCCATGTTCCTTACTCTGAACATGGAAAATGAATTCTTGAATTTTTGTATTTTCTAGGCAGAAACCCTCATGGATAGTTGGCATTCTTTATAAATAAGAAAACCTCAATTATGGATACTTTCATCTTCATAGAAGCAGCCCACAGAATATAATAAATCATCTCACTTTTATTTGGTAATGCCAATTTTGTTTTTTTCTTTCTAATTATTTTTATTTGTTCTAATTTGTTGTACATGACAGTAGAATGCATTTATACATCTTGATAGATCATACATAAATGGATCTCTCATTTTTTCTGATTGTACATATTGTAGGATTACATGGGTCATGCAGTCATAAATGTACATGAGTAATATTGTCTGTTTCCCTCTACTATTATTCCTACCCCCAAAACCCTTCCCCCCCCTTCACTCCTCTATACCTAATCTAAAGGAACTCTATCCTTCCCTATCCCCCCTTATGGTGAATTAACATCCACATATTAAAAGAAAATATTTAGCCTTTGGTTTTTGGGTTTGGCTTATTTCACTTAGCATGATAATTCTCCAACTCCATCCATTTGCCTGCAAAGGACATAATTTCATTCTTCTTAAAAGCTGAGTAATATTCCATTGTGTATTATATATACCACATTTTCTTTATTGATTCATCTGTTGATGGACACCTATG
Source organism: Sciurus vulgaris (assembly GCF_902686455.1). Taxonomy (NCBI): domain Eukaryota; kingdom Metazoa; phylum Chordata; class Mammalia; order Rodentia; family Sciuridae; genus Sciurus; species Sciurus vulgaris. Next base: position 45,551,991 of record NC_136466.1, on the reverse strand, counting down.
TTGACTCCATAATTCAGCTATTTCAACTCCCTATTTCTGAACATTTGCCAGTGTATCATACATTTCCTGTTCTTTAAAATGTCTAACTGCTTTCTGCAAAAAAGATCCAGTAGCCAGAATAATGCCCTTCTCCCTTCATTCATCAGGTCCACATATTTCTCCTACTCCTTCAATGGAGTCCACATTTCTGTCTTTTCTGCATAGATTCTCATGAGGTTTTCCTACAGTGAAACAGTCCTATAGTCCTATAGCATTACCATCTATCTGGAGTAGCTGAACATCTGTTGGGTAGAATTTGTGGGCCCGGATTCCCAGTTCTCTTCCAGGTACGTCCTGGTGGCTACTCCCTCCCACACTCCTTGGTCCGTATTTATGGCCCTTTTTTTAAAAAAAATTTACTTTTATTGTAAACAAATGGGATACATCTTGTTTCTCTGTTTGTACATGAAGTAGAGGCATACCATTTGTGTAATCATATATCTACATAGGGTAATGCCAATTTTGATTGGACAATGAATGTATATAACTCAGAAGTTTATTCAATAAAAAAGAAATGTATTTACAGTAGGCACTTGGATTTTTGTAGCATAAACTTTGAAGTTTCACATGAAGAACTTTGTTCTGCTTTATTTAGTACTATTGAAAAGTAATGATGGGATCTATTAAGCAGACAAGCTTCAGGAAAATAATTTAAGGCTTGCAGAATAATCTAATTTTAACAGAAGAGGAAATTCTTTGGGATTTTTGTTTGGGGAGAATAAGAGCAGGTATGCAAGTCCTAGATCCCAAGACATGGCATTTACTGTTGGTGAGTAAGTATCATTGATTTACAGGCCATGTCTAAGCATTGAATGAACTGGGCCTTCTTGGTTCTGATTTCAACTGCCACATTTTTCTCTTCACATTTCTAAAGAATCACCAGTCATGATTACAGTGACTGAACTTTTAGAAATGACTAAAGCAATTTCCCTTGTTTATATGTCCTCTTAAATCATCTTTGCTCAACATTAAGGATGACACTGGATAACTGGGTGTGATGCTAGTAACTCCTTGGTCATCAGCAGAACAGTTGAACTTGCACACCATGTGCGTGTTCCCAATCTCCATCTGCAGCTTGGACACTGGTCACTGGTCAGCACATTATGTTTCTAATCTGTCTGGATGAAATTATGAATGGGGTCTGGGTTCCAAATTCTCCTTTCTTCACCCAGCTCTGTAATACTGGAGCTAGAACTCTGCAAACTACATTTTAAATGAGTCTTTGCTAGCTGGCTTCCTATTAAGTTCTGTCAATACAGAGATCAGAGGGTGGGAAAAAGAACTTACTGCTTTTTCCTGTTTTTGATAGTTACCCAAGCAGTTTGTATGACAGTCGGTTTCAACTGCTGACATCTACCAGCTCCTTCTGGTTCTTTCAGAAAGGGCAAGTCCCACCAGGTGTGGTGGGGCATGCCTGTAATCCCAGTGAATCAGGAGGCTGAGGTAGGAGGATCACGAGTTCAAAGCCAGCCTCAGCAAAAGTGAGGCATCAAGCTGAGTGTGAGACCCTGTCTCTAAATCAAATACAAAATAGGATGGGGATGTGGCTCAGTGGCCGAGTGTCCCTGAGTTCAATCCTTGTTAACCGCCACCCCTCTCAAAAAAAAAAAAAAAAAAAAAAAAAAAAAAAAAGAGCCAGTCCCTACAGAGATATTGCCAGCGGTCAGTCAGTACCAACTCCTCTGGGAGTCCTCCTCTTCCTACATAATCCATTGTCCTTATTAAAATTCCATCTTCTTTGCTAGTCAGATTTGTTACGGTGGCAAGACACCTCAAATAAATCAACTTTAAAGGAGGAAAGGTTTATTTCAGCACACAGTTTCAGAGGCTTTTCAATCCACGGATGATTAGCTGTATTGCTTTTGGCTTGTGGTGAGGCAGATCATCATGGTGGGGCGTGCATGGTGGAGCAAAACTACTCACTTCATCATGGTCATGAAGGGGGGTCAGAAGATGGGCTGGAGTCACATCTCCCTCAAGGCAAACCCCAATCACCTAACTTCCTTCCTCTAGGCCCCATCTCCTAAAGATTCTAACACTTCCAAAAAGCTGAGGACTAAGCCTTTGAGAAGATCCAAACTATAGCACTTTTAAAATACCTAGTTTGGGTACTGTTTCCCTGACTGGATTCTGACTTCATAAAAGTGATAGAAGAGTTTAGAGGACATTATAAAACCACTCTCTCTAGAACTCCAAAAATCCAAGTAAGTAATTTGTAATTCTTTTAACATCATTTAATTTTAAATTTAAGTTTAAATTTGTATTGGCTAAAATTAGCATTGTGATGTACAGTCCTGTGGATTTTGACAAATGCATAGAAATGTGTATCTGGCACGATACTCATAACACAGAACAGTCCACTCACCCAGATTTTCTCCTTTTGCCCTTTGAAGTCAATTCCTTCCCTTTCCCCCACCCTGAAGTAACACTGTTTTGTTCTTCATCCCTATAACTTTGTCTCCTCCAGAATGTCATATAAATGAAAACATACAGTATGCAGCCTTAGGTCTTGCTTATTTAAATTAACAAAAATGCATTCAAGTTTTGTCCATGATGCTGCATTCAATCGCTTAAGTTTAATAGTAAGTTTAATATTAATACCCATGACCTACATCAGCATAGTTCAGATTCTGCTCTGGTGATTCCCTTGAATGCCTGAATTAAGTTTTGTACTGTCATATAACCAATTACCACAAATGTAGGGGCTTAAAATAATACTCATTTGTAAACTCACAGTTTCCATGAGTCTGGAGTCCATCTTCCATTAAGGGACATTTGCAGTCAACATGTGGGCCAGGATTAGTCACATCTGAGGCTCACAATTCTCTTCTAAGCTCCCTGCTTGTTGGGAGAAATTATTTCCGTGCAGCCTGAGGACTGAGGTCCTCAAATTCTTGCTGGCTGTCAGCCAAGGGTCTCTCCCAGCTCCTCAGCTCACTCAGGACTGTGGTCTTCTGCCACGAAGTTCTGCTTCACACCATGGCAGCCTGCTTCTTCAGGGCTGCCAGAAGTGTGCTTGTCTTGCTTTGAATCCCTCCCTTCAGCAAATGCCTGGACACTCTTTTCAAGAAATTGCCTGATTAGGTCAGATTCACCTAGGATAATGTCCCTCTGGGTTAATTTAAAGTCCACTAAGAACCTTAATTATATCTGCAAAATCCTTTCATGTTTGCCACATAACCACCTTTTCATAGAAGTGAAATCTCATCATCTTCAAATGTCCTGCCACATCAAGGAAAGTGGGTATTCAGGGTTTGTATAACAGGAAGCAGGGGTTATCTTAAATGTTCTGTCTACCATAATGCTCTATTCCTTTCTGGCAATTTAAAAGCTTCTCAGGAAGCACTTATGAAGGCTTCCTCCAATGCTCATTTTCTTGCTAAGAAAATTGAGGCCCAGAGAACATATGCAGTGGCACCAACTGTGAAACACTAAGGAGCATCTGTTATATGCCATCTAGGGGCTGACATTAAGCCTATCTGTTAGATTCCAGTCCAATCTTGTGATGACAATGACCACTGATCAGTGTTAGAGTCTGTAGCAGTTAAAAGATATAACAAACCTTACACTCCTTTGTTAAGGTAGGAGTTAAATGTGGAAACTTCTCAGGTGTCCCTGTCTCTAACAGCTATTGATGCAAGTGGGGTGGCCCTACTATGAGAAACTGAGACAGCCACCAAAGTGGGGAGGACAGTGCAGCTTTCATCTTAATCATATTTTGTCACACCAAGTAAAATTGTGTGTGAACAAAATTTTCAAGAATGTCAGAAGGCTCACATGCCATAGATTTAGCCTAAACTTTTCATCTTACAGACAGGAAACATGAGGCCCTTTCTCACCCTACATCTCCAATACTGGGATGTGAGTGAAAGATTTCATGTAGGGGTGGATGTGAGTAGGTGCAGAGGAGAATAGGCATCTTACACTGGAGGAAGAAGCAGGGCAAAGGTCAGTTGTGGCAGGGATGAACAATGTCCCCCAAGACACCCATGTCTTAATTCTTGGAACCTGTAAATGTTTTTATATATGCCAAAAAGGACTTTGCAGATGTTACTAATGGTCCTGAGGTGGAAGATTACCCTGTTATCCAGGTGGCTTCTGTGTCATCACAAGCATCCCTAGAAGAGTGAGGCAGATCAGAGAGAGAAACAAGATGAAAAGAAGCAGAGAAAGATCTGAAGATGCGCCACTGTGGATTTTGAGATGGAGGAAGGGACTCTAATAGCCAGATAAGATTCTCCCATTAAGCCCCCAGAAAGAACCAGCCCTTTGGACATGTTGACTTTAGTGCACTGAAGCTGATGTTGGGTTTCTGACCTCCTGCAAGAGAATAAACTTGTGTTGATTCAACTGAGTTTGTAGTAATTTGTTACAATAGGAAATGAATACATCAGCAATTAAGAGAAACGTGTGTCCAGGGATATGTTAAAATAGAACATGGATTCTCAAGCTTTGCTGATTGCAACTCTTGGTAAGAAATACATTTTATGTCAATAACTAATAAGAGCAGCCATGCAGCTGTACAACCAGAGAACAAAAGTTTGCAAATCAATATTTATTCCATGAAACACACTCATATTTCTGTATTATTTTATTATATATCATGATTTTTTTTTAAACAATGCAGATTTGGAGCCATTAAATTGACTTCACACTCCCCTAAAGAGTACCTTGAACAATACTGGCATTCAGGGAAGACACTAGGTCCTGAAAAGGGTAGATAGTGTTTGGAGACATTTTTGCTGTCACAAGTGGGAAGAAGGCTGCTACACACATCTAGGGGTAGAGGCAGGGATCCTA